>NC_086183.1:34418804-35915906 GCF_023053635.1 Elgaria multicarinata webbii | reverse complement strand
CCGAAAGTCCCGGCAACACCAAACTTCGTCTCCCCACCGAACGCTGCAATCGCTCCCCTCCCCCCCTTAATCACAATTTAGCACACCATCCATCGATCAAACTGCGCCTGAGTTGCTTTTCTCTTTATAGAGCCAGTTTTTACAGCTCTTCTCCGCTTTCAATAAAAAGTGAGATGTGCCATAAATCAAGTCCTCGTCTCTAACAAAAACAAACCATTAACTGCTATAACTAGCAGTCGGTTTCGATTTCCACAGAGACGCTCCACAGAAACGTTCCAACAATCTCACTTAAAATCCTTTCAACTTTACTCCATTATCAGCAACTTAAACACTTAATATTTATAGTCCTTTTCCATCATGTTGCTTTGAGATTTATGCCCTTTTAAAAAGAGATAATTGATTTTCCCGGCAAGGCCGGTTGGAGAATTAAAAAATCCTTACCAGCTTCATGGCTGCCAAGCTCCGCCCCCAGTACATTCACTTTTATCGTGGCAATTCTTCCCAAAAGCGACAGTCGAACCTTATCCCATTTTGCCAGGTCATTTTTAACATCATTCCAAACTTTAACATAATTATTGTGGAATAACATAGTTCATATTTGTCAAAACAACTCCCAAATATTTTACCTTCTCCATTTTGAAACCTGTCTTCTCTGTCAATTTTCTTTGTTCTTGTGTTTCCATGTCAAAGCCCTAATGCTTAAAACTTCTAGAAATCAAACACTGTGACACCACAGTGCACGTGTGTAAAGAGAGGTCAGTGTTCACGCCAGACCCATCTCAACAATCACTCCCTTTTTACTTTGCCCTCTCCTTTTTTTTTTAAGGTGGATACATTGTAACTATTCCAGCAGTGGGAGGAACACGGCATTTATGACTTGACAGATTTGTTCATCCGAAAACACTTGAAACCTCAATTACCAAATTAAAAAATACAAAATTTAATTGCTAATGTACCAATTGCAAAACCAAACGTAAGTACATCCTAATATGCAATTTTAAAACTTTATACAACACAATAGAATTGACACAGAAGGTTTTACTTCAGCCGTATATAGATTATTAATGTACATACAATTTTGTACAATGGAGAGAATTCTTCAGATATGGCAAAAAGGCGCAGAAACCACAATTGACTAAGGGAAAGGGGCGAAATTGCACCTAGGAGCCCCCAATGAAATGCAGCTCTGTAGAGAGTAAGGAAAATGCAATTAAGGTGCTTCATAGGTGGTATCTTGCTCCAAGGAAACTGTTCTGATTTTCTAAAATTTCTGCAGGAAGTGTAACCAATAGGCCCTTTTTTCCACACGTGATGTTTGTGTGTGACAATCGAATTTGGCATAAGGTGTTCAAGAAGGCTGCTTTAATCACAGATCACATGATCCCTCTCTCCCCGATGGGGGGCTTACAACTGTGACAATGGAATCTTAAACACACAACGGGCACACAAAGATGTACAGAAAGGAGGCAACTGCAGAACCGCTCAGTGGGCTTATCGCATATCACGGTGAATCAACCACCACAGTCACATCGTCTTTTATGGAAAGGTTTATTGGGTTAACAGAGTCTAAACTGATAAAGAGATCTGACAACCAACACAAACGTATGTAAGGAGGATCAAGGTGCACAGATGTTCTTACTCTTTTCACACATTGCTAAGTTAGTGAAAGTATCCTTAAACATGAAAAGCTAAAAAAAATATTTATTTCAAAACTAAAACCAGAGAAAGCAACAAAAAGAATAAGCAAACTCTTGAAATTGAGCAAATGCAGCCTTCCCTAATCTTCAGTGCAATTCTTATGAAATTGGAAATAAGTGAACGAAGCTACTTGCTTGGACACACGCACACACCCCAACAAAGGAAGGCTTCAGCAAGATTCCCAGCAATTCAGATAAACACTGTCCATAACAACAAATCCTAAGCTAAAGAGCAAAACCTTTCTGGAGTTCTGTGATAAGGAGACCTGTTGGAATGCGGAGAACCAGTGCAATAGGGTCATCTCTAGAAATAAACCCTATAGGAAGGTCAGGGGAGGGGTGTACCGGGGGGTGGGCGTTGTTGTTCTGTACATCACAATGTCAGACGCGCCATGCTGGATCAGACCAAGGGTCCAGCTGATCCAGTTAATCATGGGGTAATTTGTAGTCACCCATTATTGTAACACTCCCTCATTTGGAGGCCTCTCTGATTTTGTTTTCCATCTCAAGGTCACTCTGAGCCTTCTGGTCTGGGAGATGACAGCATCTTCCAACCACTAGCTTGGATTGGAGACTGATATTGTCACCCACCACACTTCTGGGGAAGAACCTGCCAGTTTTAAGTGTTGTAATCTGCTTGACGCTACGCCCTCTTTGATGCCGAGGAGAGCAAAATGCCAACCCAATATGAGACTGCTGTAAAATAGCAAAATCCATTTTAAGCATTATTAGGGGAGGAATCAAAAATAAGAATGCCAGTGTCATACTGTGCTTATACAAATCTATGGTGCAATCACACTTAGAATACTGTGTACAGTTGTCGTCACCACACCTAAAGATAAATATTGTAGAGCTGAAAAAAAATACAGAAACGACAACTAAAATGATCAAATTGCTGAAGCATCTCTCCTATGAGGGAAGGATGCAACAGCTGGGACTCTTCAACTTAGGAAAAAAGAAGAAAGGTGAGGGGAGACAAGCTACCTACCCGGCTTTCTTCAGCACAGGCATTGGGAGAGCTTTCCAAAAATTCATAGTGTCCAATTACATACAGTAGATATTGGAAACAGTTGCCACGACACAGGCTCTGAACACCAGACCTCCCGTCTGCCACCACTTCTTATGGGGCGACACAGGCTCTGAACACCAGACCCGGCCGAGGCTACTCCCTGCTCAAGCCAAGCACCACCACTTGGTACGTCTGAGGCAAGGGATAAAGCCCACCTTCCTCCAAACTATGTGGAGAAAGGGGTTTAAAATGGAGAAGGATTTTAATATATATAATATAATGCGCTGTGAGTTATATCTGCTTAGGTGAATGATTGTCAGAGTGGGTATTAAATGTGTAAACTTAAGATGATAAACGCCAAACAGACACGTGGGATTTTTGTGGTAGTTTTAAAACAAACAATCAAAATTTATTTTTAAAATTCATAAGCTTTGTTTCAAATAACAACATTTAAAAAACTTTTTGAAACCTTCCATACAATCCTGTCACTCTCACATTCACGCTTTCCTTTTTCTCACACAATCACTCTTGAACTTTCTTTATTATCAATATTGATTAATATACTTCCACTACGTGCACACCACACTCTAAAGACACCACTCACTACACTGACTCTCAAATTTCCCAGAATTTAAGTACCATAAACACAGAGAGCACTACAGACTCTAAGAGTACCTAATAAGTCTCCCTGAAAAGGTTTCCTGAAAAGAACAAGAACAAGAACTCTCCATCCCCTCAGTCCTTCCCTTATATATCGCTCCTCCCCCCTCCCAAGACATTCTAACTCCGCCCACTCAGGCCAACATTCTACAAACCACAGACTTACAAACTGCAGACATACATTTGGAATTGACTTGTGGGGTGTAACGCCACAACAGTGCTCTTTCGAATACCTTCACCCAAGCCACTCAAGCTTTACAAGATTCAAATCAGCACTTTGAATTGACCCCATCCATCCACCAGCAGCCAGCTTCAGTGTGATCGCATTGGCCGGGGCTACTTACTGACCTAGCTGCCCTGTTGAGACCAGATAAACTTCTCTCTCCTGTGGAAATGCAGCCCTGGGTTTAGTCACCCAATGGGTCTCCCTGTGCCAGGTGAAGGATGGGTTCGTGTGACCCTGTGGACTCTCTTGGACCTCTGATGCTATCCTTCTGGGAAGGCTGTCTTGAAGTTGCGTATTGCAACGGTTCCACTCCTGCCTAGAATGCCTCTTAGACAAAGTCACAGCATGGGTCACAGCACGGAGACTGCCCTTGCCGCAGTCTTTAACGATCTTCTTTTAGCAATGGACAAAGGTCATCTGTCCATCCTGCTGTTATTGGACCTTTCAGCGGCTTTCGACACAGTGGATCATGAATTGTTGATTAGATGGTTGAACATCCAGGTGGGACTGGAGGGCCTGCCTCTTGCCTGGTTCCAGTCCTACTTGGATGGAAGGGCTCAGGTGGTTACCGTGGGCACCTGTACATCTACCCCCACAGCCCTCCCCTGTGGAGTTCCACAGGGTTCCATCCTCTCACCTTTCATGTTCAATGTATATGTGAGGCCGCTGGCGCCCATGGGCTGAAGTACCATATGGATGCTGATGATACACCCAGCTTTACATCTCGGTGGGGTCTGACCTCGGCGAGGCAGTTGCTACTCTGTCTTGGTGCCTGGCTGACATCTGTAACTGGATGTCTAGGAGTAAACTAAAGCTTAACCCAGAGAAGACTGAGTTGATGGTGATTGGCCGAGGTCAGCGGCTGGCAGATTTGAGGCAGGAGCTCATAGATCTGCCTATTTCAGGAATCCGACCAAGGATTGTGACTGAGGTGTGGGACCTGCGTGTTATTCTTGACCAATTCCAAACTATGTCTTCCCAGATGGGGGCCGTGGTTTGGACTTGATTTTATCATCTACATGTGCTCTGCCAAGTTTGCCCCTTTCTGTCAGGGGCTGATCTTACCACCACAGTCCAGGCCCTGGTTCTTTCCAGACTGGACTATTGCAACCCGTTGTATACAGCAAATCCAACACCTACAAAATGCAGCAGCCAAGTTGGTCAAGGGGCTCCCAAAGTGGTCTTCTATCACTTTGGTGCTTCAAGAGCTCCGGTGGCTGCTAGGGTGCGGTACAAGGTCTTGTTGACCATGTATAAAGCCCTTCATTGCTTGGGTCCTGGATGCCTGAGCCTCGTCTTTCTCCTGTGTCTCACCATTGGCAGACTCGCTCCCAGGAGCAGGGTGTCCTGACGGTCCCCCGCTACAAATTGGAATGTGCGGGGGCCAGGGCTTTTTCAGTGGCTGGCCCCCAGTTATGGAATAATGTGCCACTGGAGATTAGACAGGGTCCCACTCTCAATTGCTTCAAATGCCTTTGTAAGGCGTTTTTATTTTCACAAGAGCTTGGGGACGGGGTGGTTTAAATTGATGTTGAGGGCTTTTAATGGTTTGAGGGTGAGGGTTTTAATAGAATTGTTGTATATGTTATTGTAAAGTGCCTCGATGCCAGAAATGGTGAGGCGGCACTATAAAAATGCTTTAAATAAATAAATAAAATAAATACAAAGTGGGCGTAGGGGAGAATGGATCTCTCCTAGGGCACTATTTGACCCCCACTTTTCAACAGCTACATGAAACCTCCGGGAGACGTACTCCAGGGGAGCAGGCTGAGGCAGCAACCAGGACACCTCGCTTCGCCTCTCCTTCTCAGCTCAAAGAGCTGAGGCCGTGGAAGCTCTGAGCCAGCGCCTGGGCAGGAGAGTGGGCTGGATGAGGGCCCAGAAACCAAGAGTCAAGCCAGACGAGACTCAAGTGCTATTTGTGGGTGGTTCATGGATCCAGTTAAGTGACAGTCACCCTGTTCTGGAAGTGGGGTGACAGGCTTCCTTAAGGGTGAAGTCTGCCATGTGGAGATGACAGCGGATCCGTCCTCGTCTGCAGAGGCACAGGCTCCCTTGGGGGCTGAGAGCACCACCTGATCAAGGAATCCTTTTTACTTAGTAGTTATTTTAATTATTATTAGACACTTAGTGATTTTCTCTCCTGCAGCTTTTAGTTTAGTATGTTTAGTTCAAATGTTTGAATCTTGGCTGGTTTTATTCTGCCTTACTTTTATTCTGTTTTAATGTCTATTTAAAATGTTTTGTACAGCACCTGAGGAACTTTGGGATGGGGGATTAAAAGTGCCATAAAAAGAAAGGAAAAAAACTAAAAATGAAATGCAAAGGGAAATCAAAGAAACTGTGACCCCCGTTGAAACCCACATGATGAAAAGCTACTCTGAGCCACTGAGGGAGCCTCTGCCTCTATAGACGACTGTGGAACCGTGACCATCCCCACCACAGACGACACCCTGTAGGAAGTGTGTAACTCTTCCCCCCCACCCCAGAAAAGTGTGAATGTCACTAAGCCGGAATGATGACCCACCTGCAAACAGTACGTCTGTTCTGTCTGGATTGAATCTGAGTTCCTTGGCCCTCATCCAGTCCATTCTCCTGCCCGTGTGCCGGTTCAGAACTTCCACTGCCTCAACCCTATGAGCTGAGAAGGAGAGGCACTGGTGAGGCCTCAGCCCATGGCCCCGGTTAACGTCTCCTAGCGGTTTGATGTAGATGTTAGGAAGAATTGGGTTCAAATACAGCCCTAAAGCACCCTGTAGAAAGACCGCCATAGGTCAGAGACATCATCCCCTAACAACAACACCTTCAGTATTCTAGGCAAGAGCAGAAGCCTCGCAACACACGACTTCCCACCCCCACTCAAGACAGCCTTCCTAGACTGATAGCATAAGAGGACCAAGAGAGTCCACGGGGTTGCAGGTCCCCTATCCTTGAGACGGGGACACCAGCAGGGTTGCACGCCCCCCCATCCCTCTCTTGGCACAGATCAACCCAAGAATGACCCCCCTTCTCTAAAACAGGAACAGATGTCTCATGCCTATAACCCCCATGGAGCTGGCTCCCATAAAGCTGGAAAGATTAAGGCATTTCTAATTCTCAATCGTTTTCTACAATTACACATGTCCGTACAGGCAATAATCCCATATGACGAGCTGTCTGCTTCCTGCAGTTTCCGCCGGAAAGAGAGACCGTCGTCTTACTGGTGGTGAAACGGTGCCATCCATGAGAAAGGCGAGTTGTTGCAGCTTCTCGTAGATCTGGGGTGGAGGACATCAGGCCTGCAGGATCTGCTTTTCTTCCTAGAAGAACACTGAGAACCACCAACCAGGACAAGTTGTTCAAAGTCCCAACACTAAAAACTTCTCGAAGTCAAAGTCCTAACCCTGAGGCCCCTGCACCTTGCTCAGACGAAGCATTAAAAATTATAAAGCCGTTCCAAATTCTCGGGATTTTTCTACAATCACATGCACACACTAATCCATTCACAAATTCAGTAAAAGGTTGAACTAACCTATCGACCAATAGTAGACTCACACGGATGTGTGGCGTTGAAACAACATTACTCTTCACAATCCGGAACGTTAACACCACGACAGTCCCCAGCGACGCAAAGTGCCCTTGGCCAGCCATGACCCTTCTGGACTTTGCCTTCCAACAAAATGAGGGAAGGTATTGAACGGCACTTCAAGACACACAAGGATAGTATTTTGTCATTTCCATTCTGAAACGAATGCATGCCAGACACTATCTGACTTCTGAAACCATCCACTCCACTGGACTCTCTAAGATGGAACCTTCTGCCCACCACGGCATGCCCTCAAAGTTAGCGGAGCTTGTGGAAGAATAGAAGCAATCCCAGTCACCGGTGGCGAAGGGCAAGAGAGCACAGGAGGTGAAAGAACAGAGGCCAAAGAGTGTGGAAGTGCAGGAGAAGCTAGAGCAACTTTAAGGGCATGTCATTGACATGGCAGGCTACTGAAAGGGGGACATGTGCGAATTCCTGGGGGGTGGTCAATAGATGCTTGAATTCATGGGAGCTGGATTATCAACACTTGTTTCTTTTTCTGCATGGCCCTTGGTAACCTGAAATCGCTCCACACACACACACTGCCGGATGTTCTAGAACACCTCCCCCAAAAGTCATGACTTAGCTTTTGCAGGCGCTCTGAGAAGCCCTCGGCTTCCTGCAATCCTGGCCGAAAAGGGAGACAATGTCATCTATGAGAAAGACAAGGTGTTGCAGCATCTCGTAGATCTGGGGTGGAGGATATCAGGCTTGCAGGATCTGCTTTCCTTTCTAGAACAAACCTGTGAAACACCACCCAGGACGAGTTGCAAAACAGAAGTGCAGGAAATTAACACTAACCCTAAAAACTTCTAGAAGTCAAAGTGCTAGATGTTTAAACTCCTAAAGCTTAAAATGTCTTGAAGTCGAAGTCCAAATGCTTAACTTCCAGAAGTCCAAGAGCTACAGCAAAAAACTTCCAGAAGACATAGTGCTAAATGTTCAAAGTCTTAACACTACAACTTCTAGAAGTCAAAGTCCTAACCCTGTGGCCCCTGCACCTTGCACAGACCAAGCATCAGATATTATGAAGGCATTTCAATTTCTTGAGCTTTTAATACAATCACATGCATACACTAATCCATTCACAAATTCAGTAAAAAGTTTAACAAACCTATTGGCCAAATTTAGACTCACCCAGATGGGTGGTGTTGACACAGCATTCCTCAAAACGATCCGGAAAATTGTCGCCAAGACAATCCTCAGCGACGCAAAGTGCCCTGGGCCAAGCATGATCCTTCTGGACTTCGCCTTCCAACAAAACAAGGTGAAAGTATTGAACGGCACTGCAAGATACACAAGGATACTATTTTGTCATTTCCATTCTGAAACAAATGCATGCCAGACAGTATCTGACTTCTGAAACCATCCAGTCCACTGGCCTCTCTACGACGGAACCCTCTGTCCCCCACAGCATGCCCTCAAAGTTAGCGGAGCTTGTGGAAGCGTGGCACCAATCTCAGTCACCAATAGCAAAGAGGAAGAACCCCCATGGGTGCAAGAACAGAACGCAAGGAGTGTGGAAGTGCAGGAGAAGCGAAAGCAACTTTACGGGCATGTCATTGACACGGCAGGCTATGGAAAGGGGGACATGAGTGAGTTCATTCATTACCTTTCATGCATGTCCTTCAGTAGACCAAAAGGCCTACACACACACACAGCCGGATGTTCTAGAGCACCTCCCTAAAATGTCATCACTTAGCTTTTATAGTTCTTCTGAGGAGCTGCCCACGTCCTGCAGCCTCGGCCAGGAAAAGAGGCCTTAGATTCATCGCTGGTTGAAAAGCGCCGCCCAGAAGAAAGAGGAGTTGTTGAAACATCTCGTAGATCTCGGGTCGGTGGACTTCATGACAGCAGAAACAGCTTCTTTTCCTGGAAGAAACCTGGGACCCCCCACTCAGAGGCAGGAGCAAAGTACACGTACACTAAGGAAAGGGGAGCAGGGCTTCCCCGAGCACATCCTCTGCCCAGGAACCAGTTGAGATCGACATCACAACTGAGCCCATACATCCACCAGCAGCCAGCTTCATTGGCCAATGGCTGGCAGAGTGTGATGGCATCGGCCAGGGCTACTTACTGACCTTTCTACCCTGTTGAGGGCAGCTTCTCTATCATGTGGAAACGCAGCCGTGGGTTTACTCACCCGATGGGTCGCCCTGTGCCAGAAGAAGGATGGGTTTGTGTGACCCTGTGGACTCTCTTGGCCCTCTTGGCAGTTTTCAAGCTACCCTTCTGGGAAGGCTGTCTGAAGTTGGGATGTGAAGTGGCATTTTGCAACGCTTCCACACCTGCCTAGAATGCCCCTTAGACCAAGAGGGGGTAGGGGAGAAGGGATCTGCCTTACAGCAGTATTTGGCCCCCTTGCTATTCAACATCTACATGCAACCACCAGGACAGGTTCTCCAGAGGCACGGGATGCGGCATCACCCATGACACCTAGCTTCACCTCTCCTCCTCAGCTCATAGCGATGAGCCAGTAGAAGAGTGGGCTGGATGAGGGCCAATAACCCAGGAATCAAGCCAGACGAGATGCAAGTGTTGTTTGTGGGTGGTTCATGGGTCCGGTTAAGTGACACTTGCCCTGTTCTGGAAGGGGGGATGACAGGCTTCCTAAAGGATGAGGTCTGCCGTTTGGGGATGAGGATGGATCCATCCTCATCTGCAGAGGCACAGGCTCCCTCGGGGGCTGAGAGCACCACCTGTTCAAGGAATCCTTTTTACTTCTTAGAAGTAGTAAGTTTAACTCTTATTAAACACTTTGCGATTTTCTCTCCTGCTGCTTTTACTTTAGTATATTTAGTTCAATTGTTTTAATCTTGGCCAGCTTTATTCTGTTTTAATGTCTATTTAAAATGTTTGGTACACCATCTGGGGGGATTAGAAGTGCCGGAAAACAAAAGAAAAAGAAAAAACAGAACTAAAACAAATACAACTAAAACACAAAGGGAAATAAAAAAAACTGTGACCCCCGTTGAAACCCACATGATGAAAAGCCACTCTGAGCCACTGAGGGAGCCTGTGCCTCTACGGACGACGGTGGAACCGTGACCATCCCCACCAGAGACGTCACCCTTTAGGAAGTGTGTAAACCCGCCCCCACCAGAACAGGGTGAACGTCACTAAGCCGGAATGATGACCCACCAGCAAACACTACCTCTATTCTGTCTGATTTGAATCTGAGTTTATTGGCCCTCATCCAGTCCATTCTCCTCCCCCTGTGCTGGTTCAGAGCTCCGACTGCCTCACGTCTATGAGCTGAGAAGAAGAGGCATTTGTGAGGGCTCAGCCCGCGCCCCCAGTTAACGTCTCCTGGCGGTTTGATGTAGTTGTTGAGAAGAATGGGAGTCAAATACAATGCTGCAGCACCCTGTAGCAAAACTTCCCTAGGACAGAGCCATCATCCCCTAACACCTCAGTATTCTAGGCGAGAGCAGAAGCCTCGCAACACACCACTTCCCACCCCCACTCAAGACAGCCTTCCCAGATGGAGAGCATAAGAGGACCAAGGGAGTCCACGGGGTTGTAGGTCCCCTATCCTTCTGCCGGCAAAGAGACGGGACAGCAGCAGGGTTGCACGCCACCCCCCAACCTTCTCTTCGCACCGGTCGACCCAAGAGTGACCCCCTCCTCTAAAACAGAAACAGATGTCTCATGCTTATGACCCCCGTGGAGCTGGATCAGATAACGCTTCAAAGATTATTAGGGCATTTCTAATTCTCAGTTGTTCACTGCAATTACAGGGGTCCATACAGGCAATAATCCATTCACACATACAGTTTAAGGTGAACCAATCTTCTGGCCAAAAGTAGACTCATACAGAGAGACGACACTGAAATGACGTTTGCCGTCATGATCTAGAACACGAACACCAGGACCGTCCCCAGCAACATGTAGGGGCGTGGCCAGTCGTTCTCCTTCTAGAACTTCCCCCTGGGGGCGGAAAAGGCAGGAACTTATTTAACGATCCATCACAGCGAGACACGCAAGAATAACTTTTTGTCTGTTACATATCCAAACAAAACACCTGACAAACAGTACTTGCCTGACTAAAGACATCCCCCCCTTCCCCCGTGCCTGCCTGAACCAGCTTCTCAGAGATAAAATCCTCCCCACCCCATGGCATGCCTTTAAAGTTAGCGGAGGTAGCGGCAGCAATCCCAGTCACCGGTGGCAAAAGGGAAGAGAGCCGAAGGGGTGCAAGAACAGAACCCAAGGAGTGTGGAAGTGCAGGCGAAGCTAGAGCAACTTTACGGGCATGTCATTGACACGGCAGGCTACCAAAAGAGAGGCTGTGTGAATTCACAGGCGTACCATGTGCAAATTCATGAATGTGTGTAACCTACCCTCCTTAACTGTTTTGCCTAGCCCTCTGCTGCCTAAAAATCCCTGCACCCAAGCTTATCTTGACCTTGTATGGCACCACAAACCAGAAAAAGTAACTTAGCTTTGTACTCGATCTGACGACCTGTCCGCCTCCTGCTGTGTCAGCTAGAAAGTTAGACCGTAGCCTTACTGCTGGTTAAACACTGCCGTCCATGAGAAAGCTGAGTTGTTGCAGCTTCTCATAGATCTGGGTTGGAGAACATCAGGCCTGCAGGATCCGCTTTCCTTCCGAGAAGAATCCTGAAAACCACCACCCAGGACAAGTTGCAAAACAGAAGTGCAGGAAATTCACACTAACCCTAAAAAGTTCTAGACACCAAAGCCCTAATACTTAAAACTTCTAGAAGTCAAGGTGCTAAAGATTCAAAGTCCTGAAGCTTAAAACTTCTGGAAGAGAATGGGATAAATGTTCAACATCATAATGCTTAAAACTTCTCGAAGTCAAAGTCCTAACCCTGTGGCCCCTGCACCTTGCACAGACCAAGCATCAAATATTATGAAGCCATTTCAATTTTTTGGGCTTTTAATACAATCACATGCACACACTAATCCATGCACAAGTTCAGTAAAAAGTTTAACAAACCTATTGGCCAAATTTAGACTCACCTGGATGGGTGGTGTTGACACAGCATTCCTCATTATGATCCGGAACATTGACGCCAAGACAATCCTCAGCGATGCAAAGTGCCCTGGGCCAGCCATGATCCTTCTGGATTTCGCCTTCCAACAAAATGAGGGAAGGTATTGAACGGCACTGCAAGACACACAAGGATACTATTTTGTCATTTCCATTCCAAAATGAATGCATGCCAGACAGTATCTGACTTCTGAAACCATCCAGTCCACTAGCCTCTCTACGACAGAACCCTCTGTCCCCCACGGCATGCCCTCAAAGTTAGCAGAGCTTGTGGAAGAGTGGAAGCAATCCCAGTCACCTGTGGTGAAGGGCAAGAGAGCACAGGAGGTGAAAGAACTGAACCCAAAGACTATGGAAGTGCAGGAGCAACTTTAAGGGCATGTCATTGACATGGCAGGCTACCAAAAGGAAGACATGTGCGAATTCTTGGGGGGGTTGACACTTGAATTCAAGAGAGCTGGATTATCAACCCTCGTTACTTTTTCTGCATGGCTCTTGGTAACCTGAAATCGCTCCACACACACACTGCTGGATGTTCTAGAGCACCTCCCCCAAAAGTCATGACTTAGCTTTTGCAGGCGCTCTGAGAAGTCCTCGGCTTCCTACAATCCTGGCCGAAAAGGGAGACAATGTCGTACATGAGAAAGACAAGGGGTTGCAGCTTCTCGTAGATCTGGGGTGGAGGATATCAGGCTTGCAGGATCTCCTTTCCTTTCTAGAACAAACCTGTGGAACACCACCCAGGATGAGTTGCAAAACAGAAGTGCAGGAAATTCACACTGACCCTAAAAACTTCTAGTAGTCAAAGCCCTACGTTTAAAACTTCTAGAAGTCAAAGTGCTAAATGTTTGACGACCTAATGCTTAAAACTTCTAGAAGTCAAAGGGCTAAACATTCAATGCCCTAATGCTTAAAACATCTAGAAGTCAAAGGGCTCAATATTCAAAGCCCTAACACTTAAAACTTCTAGAAGTCAAGGTGCTTAAGGTTCGAAGTCCTGACGTTTAAAACTTCTTGAAGTCAAAGTGCTAAATGTTGAAAGCCCCAACACTTAGAAGTGAAAGTGCTAAATGTTAAAAGCCCCAACACTTAAAACTTCTGGAAGTCAAAGCCATAACACTTAAACCTCTGGAAGAGAATGGGATAAATGTTCAAACTCCTAATGCTTAAAACTTCTCGAAGTCAAAGTCCTAACCCTGAGGCCCCTGCACCTTGCTCAGACCAAGCATTAAAGATTATAAAGCCGTTCCTAATTCTCGGGCTTTTTCTACAATCACATGCACACACTAATCCATTCACAAATTCAGTAAAACGTTTAACTAACCTATCGACCAATAGTAGACTCACACGGATGGGTGGCGTTGAGACAACATTCCCCTTCACAATCCGGAACGTTAACGCCAGGACAGTCCTCAGCGACTCAAAGTGCTCTGGGCCAGCCATGATCCTTCTGAACTTTGCCTTCCAACAAAATGAGGGAAGGTATTGAATGGCAATTCAAGACACACAAGGATAGTATTTTGTTATTTCCATTCTGAAACAAATGCATGCCAGACACTATCTGACTTCTGAAACCATCCACTCCACTGGACTCTCTAAGATGGAACCTTCTGCCCACCACGGCATGCCCTCAAAGTTAGCGGAGCTTGTGGAAGAGCGGAAGCAATCCCAGTTACCGTTGCGAAGGGCAAGAGAGCACAGGAGGTGAAAGAACAGAACCCAAAGAGTGTGGAAGTGCAGGACAAGCTAGAGCAACTTTAAGGGCATGTCATTGACATGGCAGGCTACCGAAAGGGGGACATGTGCGAATTCTTGGGGGGGGGGGTCGATACTTGAATTCATGGGAGCTGGATTACCAAAACTTGTTACATTTTCTGCATGGCTCTTGGTAACCTGAAATCGCTCCACACACACACTGCCGGATGTTCTAGAGCACCTCCCCCAAAAGTCATGACTTAGCTTTTGCAGGCGCTCTGAGAAGCCCTTGGCTTCCTGCCATCCTGGCCAAGAAGGGAGACCGTAGTCTTACTGCTGGTTAAACAATGCCATTCATGCGAAAGACGAGGTGTTGCAGCTTCTCCATCTCGGGTGGAGGATATCAGGCTTGTAGGATCTGCTTTCCTTTCTAGAACAAACCTGGAAACACCACCCAGGACGAGTTGCAAAACAGAAGTGCAGGAAATTCACACTAACCCTAAAAACTACTAGAAGTCAAAGCCCTACGTTTAAAACTTCTAGATGTCAAACTGCTAAATGTTCAAAGCCCTAACTCGTAAAATTTCTAGAAGTCAAAGTGCTAAATGTTTGACGACCTGACGCTTAAAACTTCTAGAAGTCAAAAACGTAATGCTTAAAACACCTAGACAACAAAGCCCTAATGCTTAAAACTTCTATAAATCAAAGGGCTAAACATTCAATGCCCTAATGCTTAAAACATCTGGAAGTCAAAGGGCTAAATATTCAAAGTCCTAATGCTAAAGACTTCTAGTAGTGATAGTGCTAATGTCCAAAGTCCTAAAGCTTAAAATTCTACAAGTCAGAGTGCAAGAAGTTCAAAGCCCTTAAACTTAAAACTTCTTGAAGTCAAGGTGCTAAAGGGTCAAAGTCCTAACGTTTAAAACTTTAGAAGTCAAAGTGCTAAATGTTAAAAGCCCCAACACTTAAAAGTTCTAGAAGTGAAAGGGCTTAATGTCCAAAGTCCTGAAGCTTAAAACTTCTGGAAGAGGAGCAGTCCTCTGCTTCCTGCAATCCTGGCCAAAAAGGGAGACCATAGTCTTACTGCTGGTGAAACAATGCCATTCATGCGAAAGACAAGGTGTAGCAGCTTCTCGTAGATCTGGGGTGGAGGATATCAGGCTCGCAGGATCTGCTTTCCTTTCTAGTTTTACGAGTTAGGGCTTTGAACATTTAGCAGTTTGACATCTAGAAGTTTTAAACATAGGGCTTTGACTTCTAGAAGTTTTTAGGGTTAGTATGAATTTCCTGCACTTCTGTTTTGCAACTCGTCCTGGGTGGTGTTTCACAGGTTTGTTCTAGAAAGGAAGCAGAGGACTTCTCAGAGCGCCTGCAAAAGCTAAGTCATGACTTTTGGGGGAGGTGCTCTAGAACATTCGGCAGTGTGTGTGTGGAGCGATTTCAGGTAGACTCACACGGATGGGTGGCGTTGAGACAACATTCCTCTTCACAATCCGGAACGTTAATGCCACGACAGTCCTCAGCGACGCAAAGTGCCCTGGGCCAGCCATGATCCTTCTGGACTTTGCCTTCCAACAAAATGAGGGAACGTATTGAATGGCACTGCAAGACACACAAGGATACTATTTTGTCATTTCCATTCTGAAACAAATGCATGCCAGACAGTATCTGATTTCTGAAACCATCCACTCCACTGGACTCTGTAACCCTAACCCTAACCCTAACCCTGTGGCCCCTGCACCTTGCACAGACCAAGCATCAGATATTATGAAGGCATTTCAATTTCTTGGGCTTTTAATACAATCACATGCATACACTAATCCATTCACAAATTCAGTAAAAAGTTTAACAAACCTATTGGCCAAATTTAGACTCAGTATCTGACTTCTGAAACCATCCAGTCCACTGGCCTCTCTACAACGGAACCCTCTGTCCCCCACGGCATGCCCTCAAAGTTAGCGGAGCTTGTGGAAGCGTGGCACCAATCTCAGTCACCGATAGGAAAGGGGAGGAAACCCCCACGGGTGCAAGAACAGAACCCAAGAAGTGTGGAAGGGCAGGAGAAGCTAAAGCAACTTTACGGGCATGTCATTGACACGGCAGGCTATGGAAAGGGGGACATGAGTGAATTCACTCATTACCTTTCATGCATGTCCCTCAGTAGTCCAAAAGCCCTACACACACAGCGCCTGATGTTCTACAGCACCTCCCCAAAATGTCATGACTTAGCTCTTGTAGTCGTTCTGAGAAGCTGCCCGCCTCCTGCACCTTGTCCGGGAAGGGAGGCCTTAGATTTATCCCTGGTTGAAAAGCGCCGCCCAGAAGAAAGAGGAGTTGTTGAAACATCTCGTAGATCTCGGGTCGGTGGACTTCATGACAGCAGAAACAGCTTCTTTTCCTGGAAGAAACCTGGGACCCCCCACTCAGAGGCAGGCGCAAAGTACACGTACACTAAGGAAAGGGGAGCAGGGCTTCCCCGAGCACATCCTCTGCCCAGGAACCAGTTGAGATCGACATCACAACTGAGCCCATCCATCCACCAGCAGCCAGCTTCATTGGCCAATGGCTGGCAGAGTGTGATGGCATCGGCCAGGGCTACTTACTGACCTAGCTGCCCTGTTGAGGGCAGCTTCTCTATCATGTGGAAACGCAGCCGTGGGTTTACTCACCCGATGGGTCGCCCTGTGCCAGAAGAAGGATGGGTTTGTGTGACCCTGTGGACTCTCTTGGCCCTCTTGGCAGTTTTCAAGCTATCCTTCTGGGAAGGCTGTCTGAAGTTGGGATGTGAAGTGGCATTTTGCAACGCTTCTACGCCTGCCTAGAATGCCCCTTAGACCAAGAGGGGGTAGGGGAGAAGGGATCTGCCTTACAGCGGTATTTGACCCCCATTGCTATTCAACATCTACATGCAACCACCAGGAGAGATTCTCCAGAGGCACGGGATGAGGCATCACCCATGACACCTAGCTTCACCTCTCCTTCTCAGCTCATAGAGATGAGCCAGTAGAAGAGTGGGCTGGATGAGGGCCAATAACCCAGGAATCAAGCCAGACGAGATGCAAGCGTTGTTTGTGGGTGGTTCATGGGTCCGGTTAAGTGACACTTGCCCTGTTCTGGAAGGGGGGATGACAGGCTTCCTAAAGGATGAGGTCTGCCGTTTGGGGATGAGGATGGATCCATCCTCATCTGCAGAGGCACAGGCTCCCTCGGGGGCTGAGAGCACCACCTGTTCAAGGAATCCTTTTTACTTCTTAGAAGTAGTAAGTTTAACTCTTATTAAACACTTTGCGATTTTCTCTCCTGCTGCTTTTAGTTTAGTATATTTAGTTCTAGTGTTTGAATCTTGGCCAGTTTTATTCTGCCTTACTTTTATTCTGTTTTAATGTCTATTTAAAATGTTTGGTACACCATCTGGGGGGATTAGAAGTGCCGGAAAACAAAAGAAAAAGAAAAAACAGAACCAAAAAAAAAAATACAACTAAAATACAAAGGGAAATAAAAAAAACTGTGACCCCCGTTGAAACCCACATGATGAAAAGCCACTCTGAGCCACTGAGGGAGCCTGTGCCTCTACGGACGACGGTGGAACCGTGACCATCCCCACCAGAGACGTCACCCTTTAGGAAGTGTGTAAACCCGCCCCCACCAGAACAGGGTGAACGTCACTAAGCCGGAATGATGACCCACCAGCAAACACTACCTCTATTCTGTCTGATTTGAACCTGAGTTTATTGGCCTTCATCCAGTCCATTTTCCTCCCCCTGTGCTGGTTCAGAGCTCCGACTGCCTCACCTCTATGAGCTGTGAAGGAGAGGCATTTGTGAGGGCTCAGCGCGCGCCCCCAGTTAACGTCTCCTGGCGGTTTGATGTAGATGTTAAGAAGAATGGGAGTCAAATACAATGCTGCAGCACCCTGCAGCAAGACTTCCGTAGGACAGAGCCATCATCCCCTAACACCTCAGTATTCTAGGCGAGAGCAGAAGCCTCGCAACACACCACTTCCCACCCCCACTCAAGACAGCCTTCCCAGATGGAGAGCATAAGAGGACCAAGGGAGTCCACGGGGTTGCAGGTCCCCTATCCTTCTGCAGGCAAAGAGAGGGGACGTCACCCCCCAACCTTCTCTTCATGCCGGTTGACCCAGGAGTGACCCCCCTCCTCTAAAACAGGAACAGATGTCTCATGCTTATGACCCCCGTGGAGCTGAATCAGATAACGCTTCAAAGATTTTTAGGGCATTTCTAATTCTCAGTTGTTCACTACAATTACAGGGGTCCATACAGGCAATAATCCATTCACACATACAGTTTAAGGTGAACCAATCTTCTGGCCAAAAGTAGACTCGAGAGACGACATTGAAATGACGTTTGCCGTCATGATCTAGAACACGAACACCAGGACCGTCCCCAGCAACATGTAGGGGCAGGGCCAGTCGTGTTCCTTCTAGAACTTCCCCCTGGGAGCGGAAAAGGCAGGAACTTATTTAACGATCCATCACAGCGAGACACGCAAGAATAACTTTTTGTCTGTTACATATCCAAACAAAACACCTGACAAACAGTACTTGCCTGACTAAAGACATCCCCCCCATCCCCCGTGCCTGCCTGAACCAGCTTCTCAGAAATAAAATCCTCCTCACCCCATGGTATGCCTTTAAAGTTAGCGGAGGTAGTGGCAGCAATCCCAGGCACCGGTGGCGAAGGGGAAGAGAGCCCAAGGGGTGCAAGAACAGAACACAAGGAGTGTGGAAGTGCAGAAGATAGAGGCACTTTAAGGGCATGTCGTTGACACAGCAGGCTACCGAAAGGGGGACCTGAGTGAATTCACAGGGGGTATGATACTTGAATTCATGAGTTTGATATCTACACTCGTTACCCTTGGTAACCTGAAATCCCTCTACACACACGCACACACTGCCAGACGTTCTAGAGCACCTCCCCCAAAAGTCATGACTTAGCTTTTGTAGGCGCTCTGAGAAGCCCTCTGCTTCCTGCAATCCTGGCCGAAAAGGGAGACAATGTCGTCCATGAGAAAGACAAGGTGTGCAGCATCTCGTAGATCTCAGCCCCTGGAGTTCAGCTTCTCCAGGATTGGCTTTGAATCCTACAAAAACCCTGTGACCCACCACTCAGAGCCCAGGGCTAAATACGAATCATAGAATCATAGAATAGCAGAGTTGGAAGGGGCCTACAAGGCTATCGAGTCCAACCCCCTGCTCAATGCAGGAATCCACCCTAAAGCATCCACTAGATCTACACTCAGGCGTCCCCAGGCACATCCTCCACCCAGGAACAAGTTATGATTCCTATCAGAACTGAGCTCACATAAAGGTTTATCCTAGAACCTACTTCTGATATTTCCCCTCACAACCCAAAAGACGGGGAAAAATGCTTTTCCTGATAGCTAGGGCACTTGGGACTCAGGACCCCTTGCTGATCCACAGCAAATCCCCCGGAGAGCTCCCTTCCCCCCAGCCCCTGGAATGGATGACTAACAGACACGAGCCCCCTGAAGCCAGCTCAGATCAAGCATCGAAGCTCATGAATGCAAGTTAATTACTCAGCCTTTGGCTACAACTAGAGGTGTCACCCAATACAGTAACTGACAAATCCAATATGTGTTTTAAAAAAACCTTTTGGCTGGAACCAAACTCACAGGGATGAGTGGTGTTGAAAAGTCATTGCCTTCCGTGATCGCGAACGCAAACACCTCTACGGTCCTCAGCAAGGCATTGGGGCGTGGGCCAGTCGGGATCCTTCTGGAACTTCCCCTCCAAAAGAAGTGGGAAGAAGTTGCTGAACGACACATCACAGCAAGCATTCAAAGCTTGTGATGTACCTGAACCCAGGCCGGAGAGTATTTCCCTTCGTAAAGCCAACCAACCAACCACCCCTTACTGAACCAGCCTCATTCTCCCCGCCCCACGGCAGGCCTTTGAAATTAGCGGAGCTTGTGGAAGAGATTCCAGTCACCAGCGGAGAAGGGTAAAAGAGCCCAAGGGGTGCAAGAAAACAATCCATGGAGTGCGGGAGAAGCGAGAGCCACTTTCAGGGCCTGCCATTGACACAGCAGGCTACTGAAAAAGGTGCCGTGTGAATTTGATCTTCCAGTTCATGAGCTAACAAGATCAATGCCCAGTACATTTTCATGCATAGCCTACGGTTGCCTAACATCCCTGCTCACCCATCAACTGATGTGGTCTAGCACCCACACACACAAAAACACAGAACTTAGCTGTTGCTGTCACTCAGAGGCTGCCCACCTCCTGCAGCCTCAGCTGGAAAGGGAGGCCTTAGATTTATCGCTTATCGCTGATCGAACAGGGCCATCCAGGAGAAAGGGGAGTTGTTGAAACATCATGTAGATCTTGGGTCAGTGGACTTCAGGATGGCAGAATTGGCTTCCTTTCCTGGAAGAAACCTGGGACACTCAGAGCAAGGGGCAAACTAGACATACACTAAGGAAAGGGGAGCAGGGCTTCCCCGAGCACATCCTCAGCCCAGGAACCAATTGAGACGCACATCACAACCAAGCCCATCCATCCACCAGCAGCCAGCTTCATTGGCCAATGGCTGGCAGAGTGTGATGGCATCGGCCAGGGCTACTTACTGACCTAGCTGCCCTGTTGAGGGCAGCTTCTCTATCATGTGGAAACGCAGCCGTGGGTTTACTCACCCGATGGGTCGCCCTGTGCCAGAAGAAGGATGGGTTTGTGTGACCCTGTGGACTCTCTTGGCAGTTTTCAAGCTACCCTTCTGGGAAGACTGTCTGAAGTTGGGATGTGAAGTGGCATTTTGCAACCCTTCCACTGCTGCCTAGAATGCCCCTTAGACCAAGAGGGGGTAGGGGAGAAGGGATCTGCCTTACAGCGGTATTTGGCCCCCTTGCTATTCAACATCTACATGCAACCACCAGGACAGGTTCTCCAGAGGCACGGGATGCGGCATCACCCATGACACCTAGCTTCACCTCTCCTCCTCAGCTCATAGCGATGAGCCAGTAGAAGAGTGGGCTGGATGAGGGCCAATAAACCAGGAATCAAGCCAGACGAGATGCAAGCGTTGTTTGTGGGTGGTTCATGGGTCCGGTTAAGTGACACTTGCCCTGTTCTGGAAGGGGGGATGACAGGCTTCCTAAAGGATGAGGTCTGCCGTTTGGGGATGAGGATGGATCCATCCTCATCTGCAGAGGCACAGGCTCCCTCGGGGGCTGAGAGCACCACCTGTTCAAGGAATCCTTTTACTTCTTAGAAGTAGTAATTTTAACTCTTATTAAACACTTTGAGATTTTCTCTCCTGCTGCTTTTAGTTTAGTATATTTAGTTCAAGTGTTTGTATCTTGGCCAGCTTTATTCTGCCTTACTTTTATTCTGTTTTAATGTCTATTTAAAATGTTTGGTACACCATCTGGGGGGATCAGAAGTGCCGGAAAACAAAAGAAAAAGAAAAAACAGAACTAAAACAAATACAACTAAAATACAAAGGGAAATAAAAAAAACTGTGACCCCCGTTGAAACCCACATGATGAAAAGCCACTCTGAGTCACTGAGGGAGCCTGTGCCTCTACGGACGACGGTGGAACCGTGACCATCCCCACCAGAGACGTCACCCTTTAGGAAGTGTGTAAACCCTCCCCCACCAGAACAGGGTGAACGTCACTAAGCCGGAATGATGACCCACCAGCAAACACTACCTCTATTCTGTCTGATTTGAACCTGAGTTTATTGGCCCTCGGTTAACGTCTCCTGGCGGTTTGATGAAGATGTTGAGAAGAATGGGAGTCAAATACAATGCTGCAGCACCCTGCAGCAAGACTTCCGTAGGACAGAGCCATCATCCCCTAACACCTCAGTATTCTAGGCGAGAGCAGAAGCCTCGCAACACACGACTTCCCACCCCCACTCAAGACAGCCTTCCCAGATGGAGAGCATAAGAGGACCAAGGGAGTCCACGGGGTTGCAGGTCCCCTATCCTTCTGCAGGCAAAGAGAGGGGACGTCACCCCCCAACCTTCTCTTCATGCCGGTTGACCCAGGAGTGACCCCCCTCCTCTAAAACAGGAACAGATGTCTCATGCTTATGACCCCCGTGGAGCTGAATCAGATAACGCTTCAAAGATTATTAGGGCATTTCTAATTCTCAGTTGTTCACTACAATTACAGGGGTCCATACAAGCAATAATCCATTCACACATACAGTTTAAGGTGAACCAATCTTCTGGCCAAAAGTAGACTCATACAGAGAGACGACATTGAAACGACGTTTGCCGTCATGATCTAGAACACGAACACCAGGACCGTCCCCAGCAACATGTAGGGGCAGGGCCAGTCGTGTTCCTTCTAGAACTTCCCCCTGGGGGCGGAAAAGGCAGGAACTTATTTAACGATCCATCACAGCAGGACACGCAAGAATAACTTTTTGTCTGTTACATATCCAAACAAAACACCTGACAAACAGTACTTGCCTGACTAAAGACATCCCCCCCTTCCCCCGTGCCTGCCTGAACCAGCTTCTCAGAGATAAAATCCTCCCCACCCCATGGCATGCCTTTAAAGTTAGCGGAGGTAGCGGCAGCAATCCCAGTCACCCGTGGCGAAGGGGAAGAGAACAGAAGGGGTGCAAGAACAGAACCCAAGGAGTGTGGAAGTGCAGGAGAAGCTAGAGCAACTTTACGGGCATGTCATTGACACGGCAGGCTACCAAAAGAGAGGCTGTGTGAATTCACAGGCGTGCCATGTGCAAATTCATGAATGTGTGTAACCTACCCTCCTTAACTTTTTTGCCTAGCCCTCTGCTGCCTAAAAATCCCTGCACCCAAGCTTATCTTGACCTTGTATGGCACCACAAACCAGAAAAAGTAACTTAGCTTTTTACTCGATCTGACGACCTGTCCGCCTCCTGCTGTGTCAGCTAGAAAGTTAGACCATAGCCTTACTGCTGGTTAAACACTGCCGTCCATGAGAAAGCTGAGTTGTTGCAGCTTCTCATAGATCTGGGTTGGAGAACATCAGGCCTGCAGGATCCGCTTTCCTTCCGAGAAGAATCCTGAAAACCACCACCCAGGACAAGTTGCAAAACAGAAGTGCAGGAAATTCACACTAACCCTAAAAAGTTCTAGACACCAAAGCCCTAACACTTAAAACTTCTAGAAGTCAAGGTGCTAAAGGTTCAAAGTCCTAACGTTTAAAACTTCTAGAAGTCAAAGTGCTAAATGTTGAAAGCCCCAACACTGAAAAGTTCTAGAAGTGTAAGTGCTTAATGTCCAAAGTCCTGAAGCTTAAAACTTCTGGAAGAGAATGGGATAAATGTTCAACATCCTAATGCTTAAAACTTCTCAAAGTCAAAGTCCTAACCCTGAGGCCCCTGCACCTTGCTCAGACCAAGCATTAAAGATTATAAAGCCGTTCCTAATTCTCGGGATTTTTCTACAATCACATGCACACACTAATCCATTCACAAATTCAGTGAAAGGTTGAACTAACCTATCGACCAATAGTAGACTCACACGGATGGGTGGCGTTGAAACAATATTCCTCTTCACAATCAGGAACATTAACGCCACGACAGTCCTCAGCGACGCAAAGTGCCCTGGGCCAGCCATGATACTTCTGGACTTTGCCTTCCAACAACATGAGGGAAGGTATTGAATGGCAGTTCAAGACACACAAGGATAGTATTTTGTCATTTCCATTCTGAAACGAATGCATGCCAGACACTATCTGACTTCTGAAACCATCCACTCCACTGGAACCTCTGTCCACCATGGCATGCCCTCAAAGTTAGCGGAGCTTGTGGAAGCGTGGAAGCAATCCCAGTCACCGGTGGCGAAAGGCAAGAGAGCACAGGTGGTGAAAGAACAGAACCCAAAGAGTGTGGAAGTGCAGGAGAAGATAGAGCAACTTTAAGGGCATGTCATTGACATGGCAGGCTACCGAAAGGGGGACATGTGCGAATTCTTGGGGAGGGTCGATACTTGAATTCATGAGAGCTGGATTATCAACACTCGTTACTTTTTCTGCATGGCTCTTGGTAACCTGAAATCGCTCCACACACACACTGCCGGATGTTCTAGAGCACCTCCCCCAAAAGTCATGACTTAGCTTTTGCAGGCGCTCTGAGAAGTCCTCGGCTTCCTGCAATCCTGGCCGAAAAGGGAGACTGTAGTCTTACTGCTGGTGAAACAATGCCATTCATGCAAAAGACGAGGTGTTGCAGCTTCTCAGAGATCTGGGGTGGAGGATATCAGGCCTGCAGGATCTGCTTTCCTTTCTAGAACAAACCTGGAAACACCACCCAGGACGAATTACAAAACAGAAGTGCAGGAAATTCACACTAAGCCTAAAAACTTCTAGAAGTCAAAGCCCTACGTTTAAAACTGCTAGATGTCAAAGTGCTAAATGTTCAAAGCCCTAACACATAAAACTTCTAGAAGTCAAAGTGCTAAATGTTGGGCAACCTAACACTTAAAACTTCTAGAAGTCAAAATCGTAGAGCCTAAAACTTCTAGACTTCAAAGCCCTAAAGCTTAAAACTTCTAGAAGTAAAAGTGCTAAACGTTCAATGCCCTAATGCTTAACATCTAGAAGTCAAAGGGCTAACTATTCAAAATCCTAATACATAAAACTTCTAGAAGTCAGAGTGCAAGAAGTTCAAAGCCCTAACACTTAAAACTTCTAGAAGTCAAGGTGCTTAAGGTTCGAAGTCCTGACGTTTAAAACTTCTTGAAGTCAAAGTGCTAAATGTTGAAAGCCCCAACACTGAAAACTTCTGGAAGTCAAAGCCATAACACTTAAACCTCTGGAAGAGAATGGGATAAATGTTCAAACTCCTAATGCTTAAAACTTCTCGAAGTCAAAGTCCTAACCCTGAGGCCCCTGCACCTTGCTCAGACCAAGCATTAAAGATTATAAAGCCGTTCCTAATTCTCGGGCTTTTTCTACAATCACATGCACACACTAATCCATTCACAAATTCAGTAAAACGTTGAACTAACCTCTCGACCAATAGTAGACTCACACGGATGGGTGGCGTTGAGACAACATTCCTCTTCACAATCCGGAACATTAATGCCATGACAGTCCTCAGCGACTCAAAGTGCCCTGGGCCAGCCATGATCCTTCTGGACTTTGCCTTCCAACAAAATGAGGGAAGGTATTGAATGGCACTTCAAGACACACAAGGATAGTATTTTGTTATTTCCATTCTGAAACGAATGCATGCCAGACAGTATCTGACTTCTGAAACCATCCACTCCACTGGACTCTGTAAGATGGAACCTTCTGCCCACCACGGCATGCCCTCAAAGTTAGCGGAGCTTGTGGAAGAGCGGAAGCAATCCCAGTCACAGTTGCGAAGGGCAAGAGCGCACAGGAGGTGAAAGAACAGAACCCAAAGAGTGTGGAAGTGCAGGACAAGCTAGAGCAACTTTAAGGGCATGTCATTGACATGGCAGGCTACCGAAAGGGGGACATGTGCGAATTCTTGGGGGGGGGGTGATACTTGAATTCATGGGAGCTGGATTATCAACACTCATTACATTTTCTGCATGGCTCTTGGTAACCTGAAATCGCTCCACACACACACTGCCGGATGTTCTAGAGCACCTCCCCCAAAAGTCATGACTTAGCTTTTGCAGGCGCTCTGAGAAGCCCTTGGCTTCCTGCCATCCTGGCCGAAAAGGGAGACCGTAGTCTTACTGCTGGTGAAACAATGCCATTCATGCGAAAGACAAGGTGTAGCAGCTTCTCGTAGATCTGGGGTGGAGGATATCAGGCTCGCAGGATCTGCTTTCCTTTCTAGTTTTACGAGTTAGGGCTTTGAACATTTAGCAGTTTGACATCTAGAAGTTTTAAACATAGGGCTTTGACTTCTAGAAGTTTTTAGGTTTAGTATGAATTTCCTGCACTTCTGTTTTGCAACTCGTCCTGGGTGGTGTTTCACAGGTTTGTTCTAGAAAGGAAGCAGAGGACTTCTCAGAGCGCCTGCAAAAGCTAAGTCATGACTTTTGGGGGAGGTGCTCTAGAACATTCGGCAGTGTGTGTGTGGAGCGATTTCAGGTAGACTCACACGGATGGGTGGCGTTGAGACAACATTCCTCTTCACAATCCGGAACGTTAATGCCACGACAGTCCTCAGCGACGCAAAGTGCCCTGGGCCAGCCATGATCCTTCTGGACTTTGCCTTCCAACAAAATGAGGGAACGTATTGAATGGCACTGCAAGACACACAAGGATACTATTTTGTCATTTCCATTCTGAAACAAATGCATGCCAGACAGTATCTGATTTCTGAAACCATCCACTCCACTGAACTCTGTAACCCTAACCCTAACCCTAACCCTGTGGCCCCTGCACCTTGCACAGACCAAGCATCAGATATTATGAAGGCATTTCAATTTCTTGGGCTTTTAATACAATCACATGCATACACTAATCCATTCACAAATTCAGTAAAAAGTTTAACAAACCTATTGGCCAAATTTAGACTCAGTATCTGACTTCTGAAACCATCCAGTCCACTGGCCTCTCTACAACGGAACCCTCTGTCCCCCACGGCATGCCCTCAAAGTTAGCGGAGCTTGTGGAAGCGTGGCACCAATCTCAGTCACCGATAGGAAAGGGGAGGAAACCCCCACGGGTGCAAGAACAGAACCCAAGAAGTGTGGAAGGGCAGGAGAAGCTAAAGCAACTTTACGGGCATGTCATTGACACGGCAGGCTATGGAAAGGGGGACATGAGTGAATTCACTCATTACCTTTCATGCATGTCCCTCAGTAGTCCAAAAGCCCTACACACACAGCGCCTGATGTTCTACAGCACCTCCCCAAAATGTCATGACTTAGCTCTTGTAGTCGTTCTGAGAAGCTGCCCGCCTCCTGCACCTTGTCCGGGAAGGGAGGCCTTAGATTTATCCCTGGTTGAAAAGCGCCGCCCAGAAGAAAGGGGAGTTGTTGAAACATCTCGTAGATCTCGGGTCGGTGGACTTCATGACAGCAGAAACAGCTTCTTTTCCTGGAAGAAACCTGGGACCCCCCACTCAGAGGCAGGCGCAAAGTACACGTACACTAAGGAAAGGGGAGCAGGGCTTCCCCGAGCACATCCTCTGCCCAGGAACCAGTTGAAATCGACATCACAACTGAGCCCATCCATCCACCAGCAGCCAGCTTCATTGGCCAATGGCTGGCAGAGTGTGATGGCATCGGCCAGGGCTACTTACTGACCTAGCTGCCCTGTTGAGGGCAGCTTCTCTATCATGTGGAAACGCAGCCGTGGGTTTACTCACCCGATGGGTCGCCCTGTGCCAGAAGAAGGATGGGTTTGTGTGACCCTGTGGACTCTCTTGGCCCTCTTGGCAGTTTTCAAGCTATCCTTCTGGGAAGGCTGTCTGAAGTTGGGATGTGAAGTGGCATTTTGCAACGCTTCTACGCCTGCCTAGAATGCCCCTTAGACCAAGAGGGGGTAGGGGAGAAGGGATCTGCCTTACAGCGGTATTTGACCCCCATTGCTATTCAACATCTACATGCAACCACCAGGAGAGATTCTCCAGAGGCACGGGATGAGGCATCACCCATGACACCTAGCTTCACCTCTCCTTCTCAGCTCATAGAGATGAGCCAGTAGAAGAGTGGGCTGGATGAGGGCCAATAACCCAGGAATCAAGCCAGACGAGATGCAAGCGTTGTTTGTGGGTGGTTCATGGGTCCGGTTAAGTGACACTTGCCCTGTTCTGGAAGGGGGGATGACAGGCTTCCTAAAGGATGAGGTCTGCCGTTTGGGGATGAGGATGGATCCATCCTCATCTGCAGAGGCACAGGCTCCCTCGGGGGCTGAGAGCACCACCTGTTCAAGGAATCCTTTTTACTTCTTAGAAGTAGTAAGTTTAACTCTTATTAAACACTTCGCGATTTTCTCTCCTGCTGCTTTTAGTTTAGTATATTTAGTTCTAGTGTTTGAATCTTGGCCAGTTTTATTCTGCCTTACTTTTATTCTGTTTTAATGTCTATTTAAAATGTTTGGTACACCATCTGGGGGGATTAGAAGTGCCGGAAAACAAAAGAAAAAGAAAAAACAGAACCAAAAAAAAAATACAACTAAAATACAAAGGGAAATAAAAAAAACTGTGACCCCCGTTGAAACCCACATGATGAAAAGCCACTCTGAGCCACTGAGGGAGCCTGTGCCTCTACGGACGACGGTGGAACCGTGACCATCCCCACCAGAGACGTCACCCTTTAGGAAGTGTGTAAACCCGCCCCCACCAGAACAGGGTGAACGTCACTAAGCCGGAATGATGACCCACCAGCAAACACTACCTCTATTCTGTCTGATTTGAACCTGAGTTTATTGGCCCTCGGTTAACGTCTCCTGGCGGTTTGATAAAGATGTTGAGAAGAATGGGAGTCAAATACAATGCTGCAGCACCCTGTAGCAAGACTTCCCTAGGACAGAGCCATCATCCCCTAACACCTCAGTATTCTAGGCGAGAGCAGAAGCCTCGCAACACACCACTTCCCACCCCCACTCAAGACAGCCTTCCCAGATGGAGAGCATAAGAGGACCAAGGGAGTCCACGGGGTTGTAGGTCCCCTATCCTTCTGCCGGCAAAGAGACGGGGACAGCAGCAGGGTTGCACGCCACCCCCCAACCTTCTCTTCGCACCGGTCGACCCAAGAGTGACCCCCTCCTCTAAAACAGAAACAGATGTCTCATGCTTATGACCCCCGTGGAGCTGGATCAGATAACGCTTCAAAGATTATTAGGGCATTTCTAATTCTCAGTTGTTCACTACAATTACAGGGGTCCATACAGGCAATAATCCATTCACACATACAGTTTAAGGTGAACCAATCTTCTGGCCAAAAGTAGACTCATACAGAGAGACAACATTGAAATGACGTTTGCCGTCATGATCTAGAACACGAACACCAGGACCGTCCCCAGCAACATGTAGGGGCGTGGCCAGTCGTGTTCCTTCTAGAACTTCCCCCTGGGGGCAGAAAGGGCAGGAACTTATTTAACGATCCATCACAGCAGGACACGCAAGAATAACTTTTTGTCTGTTACATATCCAAACAAAACACCTGACAAACAGTACTTGCCTGACTAAAGACATCCCCCCCTTCCCCCGTGCCTGCCTGAACCAGCTTCTCAGAGATAAAATCCTCCCCACCCCATGGCATGCCTTTAAAGTTAGCGGAGGTAGCGGCAGCAATCCCAGTCACCGGTGGCGAAGGGGAAGAGAACAGAAGGGGTGCAAGAACAGAACCCAAGGAGTGTAGAAGTGCAGGAGAAGCTAGAGCAACTTTACGGGCATGTCATTGACACGGCAGGCTACCAAAAGAGAGGCTGTGTGAATTCACAGGCGTACCATGTGCAAATTCATGAATGTGTGTAACCTACCCTCCTAAACTGTTTTGCCTAGCCCTCGATGGTTTCAAAATCCCTCCGCCCACACTGAGCTCAACCTTGCATGGCACCGCACTCCAGAAAAAACGACTTAGCTGATTTAATAGATTGATGACCTGTCCGCCTCCTGCAGTCCCAGCAGGAAAGGGAGACCGTCGTCTTACTGCTGGTGAAACGCTGCCATCCATGAGAAAGACAAGGTGTTGCAGCTACTCGTAGATCTGGGGTGGAGGACATCAGGTCTGCAGGATCCGCTTTCCTTCCGAGAAGAACCCTGTGAACCACCACCCAGGACAAGTTGCAAAATAGACATGCAGGGAAGTCACACTACGAATATAACGTCCCTGCAGTTGGCTCAGACCAAGCATCACAGGTTATAAAGGCGTTTCTATTTCTCAGGCTTTTTCTACAATCACATGCATACAATAATCCATTCACGAATTCAGTAAAACAAACCTTTTCACCAAAAATGGACTCGCACGGACGGGTGGTGTGGAGACGGCATTCCTCATCATGATCTGCAACATAAACGCCAGGACAATTCTCAGCAACGCAGACCTGGGCCAGCCATGATCTTTCTGGATTTTGCCTTCCAACAAAACAAGAGGAAGGTATTGAATGGCACTGCAAACCACACAAGGATACTATTTTGTTATTTCCATGCTCAAACGAATGCATGCCAAACAGTATTTCACTTCTGAAACCATCCACCCATCTCGCAGTCCACTGGCCTAAGGTGGAACCCTCTGCCCCCCACGGCACGCCCTTAAAGTTAGTGGAGCTGGTGGAATCACGGCAGCAATCCCAGTCACCGGTGGCTAATGAGAAGAGAGCCCAAGGGGTGCAAGAACAGAACACAAGGAGTGTGGAAGTGCAGAAGATAGAGGCACTTTAAGGGCATGTTGTTGACACAGCAGGCTACCGAAAGGGGGACCTGAGTGAATTCACAGGGGGTATGATACTTGAATTCATGAAGTTGATATCTACACTCGTTACCCTTGGTAACCTGAAATCCCTCTACACACACACACAGCCAGAAGTTCCAGAGCACCTCCCCCAAAAGTCATGACTTAGCTTTTGTAGGCGCTCTGAGAAGCCCTCTGCTTCCTGCAATCCTGGCCGAAAAGGGAGACAATGTCGTCCATGAGAAAGACAAGGTGTGCAGCATCTCGCAGATCTCAGCCCCTGGAGTTCAGCTTCTCCAGGATTGGCTTTGAATCCTACAAGAACCCAGCTCAGATCAAGCATTGAAGCTCATGAATGCAAGTTAATTACTCAGCCTTCGGCTACAACTAGAGGTGTCACCCAATACAGTAACTGACAAATCCAATATGTGTTTTAAAAAAACCTTTTGGCTGGAGCCAAACTCACAGGGATGAGTGGTGTTGAAAAGTCATTGCCTTCCGTGATCGCGAACGCAAACACCTCTACGGTCCTCAGCAAGGCATTGGGGCGTGGGCCAGTCGGGATCCTTCTGGAACTTCCCCTCCAAAAGAAGTGGGAAGAAGTTGCTGAACGACACATCACAGCAAGCATTCAAAGCTTGTGATGTTCCTGAACCCAGGCCGGAGAGTATTTCCCTTCGTAAAGCCAACCAACCAACCACCCCTTACTGAACCAGCCTCATTCTCCCCGCCCCACGGCAGGCCTTTGAAATTAGCGGAGCTTGTGGAAGAGATTCCAGTCACCAGCGGAGAAGGGTAAAAGAGCCCAAGGGGTGCAAGAAAACAATCCATGGAGTGCGGGAGAAGCGAGAGCCACTTTCAGGGCCTGCCATTGACACAGCAGGCTACTGAAAAAGGTGCCGTGTGAATTTGATCTTCCAGTTCATGAGCTAACAAGATCAATGCCCAGTACATTTTCATGCATAGCCTACGGTTGCCTAACATCCCTGCTCACCCATCAACTGATGTGGTCTAGCACCCACACACACAAAAACACAGAACTTAGCTGTTGCTGTCACTCTGAGAGGCTGCCCACCTCCTGCAGCCTCAGCTGGAAAGGGAGGCCTTAGATTTATCGCTTATCGCTGATCGAACAGGGCCATCCAGGAGAAAGGGGAGTTGTTGAAACATCATGTAGATCTTGGGTCAGTGGACTTCAGGATGGCAGAATTGGCTTCCTTTCCTGGAAGAAACCTGGGACACTCAGAGCAAGGGGCAAACTAGACATACACTAAGGAAAGGGGAGCAGGGCTTCCCCGAGCACATCCTCAGCCCAGGAACCAGTTGAGATCCACATCACAACCAAGCCCATCCATCCACCAGCAGCCAGCTTCATTGGCCAACGGCTGGCAGAGTGTGATGGCATTGGCCAGGGCTACTTACTGACCTAGCTGCCCTGTTGAGACCAGATAGACTTCTCTATCACGTGGAAATGCAGCCGTGGGTTTACTCACCCGATGTGCCCGGAGAAGGATGGGTTCGTGTGACCCTGTGGACTCTCTTGGACCTCTTGGCAGCTTTCAAGCTATCCTTCTGGGAAGGCTGTCTTCAGTTGGGCTGTGAAGTTGCGTGTTGCAACACTTCCACTCCTGCCTAGAATGCCTCTTAGAGAAAGTGGGGGTGGGAGAGAAGAGATCTGTCCTACAGCGGTATTTAACACACAACCCCCGTGCTTTTCAACATCTACATGAAACCACCGGGAGAGCGTCTTCAGGGGCGTGGGCTGAGGCATCACCCATGACACCTCGCTTCACCTCTCCTTCTCAGCTCATAGAGAAGAGCCAGTGGAAGCTCTGAACCAGCGCTGGATGAGGGCCCATAAACCGAGATTCAATCCAAACAGCGTAGAAATACTGTTTGTGGGCAGTTCACGGTTAAGTGACAGTCGCCCTGATCTGGAAGGGGGGTTACAGGCTTCCTAAAGGGTGAGGTCAGCCGTGTGGGGATGATGATGGATCCGTCCTCGTCTGCAGAGGCACAGGCTGTCTCGGCAGCTGAGAGCACCACCTGTTAAAGGAATCCTTTTTACTTATTAGTAGTTATTTTAATTATTATTTAACACTTAATGATTTTACTGTTTTTCTCTACCGCTGCTTTTAGTTTAGTGTATTTAGTTCAATTGTTTGAATCTTGGCCTGTTTTATTCTGTTTTAATATCTTCTTATTGTTTAAAGTATTTTGTACACTACCTGAAGAACATTCGGATGGGGGGTGATTAAAAGTGCAGTAAAACAAAAAAGAAAAGACAAAACTAAAACAAAATACAATTAAAATACAAACGAAAACAAAAAAACTGTGACCTCTGTTGAAACGCACGTGATAAAAACCCACTCTGGGCCGCTGAGGGAGCCTGTGCCTCTATGGACAATGATGAAACCATGACCATCCCCACTATAGATGTCACCTTTTAGGAAGTTTGTAGGCCGCCACCCCACCAGAACACAGTGAATGTCACTAAGGCGGAATGATGAACCACCCGCAAACAGTATGTCTGCTTTGTCTGGATTGAATCTGAGTTTACTGGCCCTCATCCAGTCCATTCTCCTGCCCGTGTGCTGGTTCAGTGGTTCAACTGCCTCACCTCTGGAAGCTGAGAAGGAGAGGCATTGGTGAGGGGTCAGCCCCTTGCCTCTGGTTAACATCTCCCAGCAGTTTGATGTCGATGTTGAGAAAAATGGGGTCAAATACATCCCTGAGGCCCCCCTGTAGCAAGACCGGCGTAGGACAGAGCCATCATCCCCAAACACCACCACCTGCAGAATTCTAGTCAGGAGCAGAAGCCTTGCAACACACAACTTCACATCCCAACTCAAGGCAGCCTTCCCAGTCGGACAGCATAACTGCCACCAGTGTAAGCTCCCAAGTGGTCCAAGAGAGGCCACAGCATTGCCGGTCCTGTCTCCTTCTCCCGGCAAAGAAACAGGGACAAAAGGAGGGTTGTGAGCCCCCATCCCTCACCTGCCACAGGCCGACCCAACAGCAACCCACCCTTCACTCAAACAGGAATTTTCAAATGCATCAACTCCTTATTAGATGCACGTGTCTCGGCTAGGGATGTGCATTGCCAGGAAATCTGGTCCTTTTAGGGCGCACGGGACGTCTGAGTTGCACCCAACTCAGCTTGCTTCCATAAATCGAGCCGTGTGGTTTTATCAGGTTCAAGGGGCAGAGGGTTGGTCTTGGTCATAATTTGTACAAGTTGGAAGTTGCACACATTACACCTGCAATTTGCACATACTTGCATAATTACAGCCTCGATTCATGAAAATTGCAGAAATTACAGCTGAAATGGACATGATTTCCAGATTACAACCATCGCACTCGCAGATTCAGAAAAACTGGAAATCTGCTCGCTGGCCCGACTTGCTGAAGGCCACGTTAGTCTAGTTCGCCTAAGGAGGAGTGGAGTCTGGGGGGAGGGGTGGGGAAGCCAATGAACGTTTGTCAAACTCCACCCCCCACCCCCCTACATGTAAGTGACCGGTTGCCTATAACCAAGCACTGAATCTACATCTCCAGCACAGCTGCACCAGGTGGAGTTCCCAACACCTTCACTGTTCATTTATTTATTTATTACATTTCTATACTGCCCAATAGCCAGAGCTCTCTGGGCGGTTCACAAAAATTAAAAACATTCAAAGTATAGAACAACAGTATAAAACCATAGTACAAAATACAATATAAAAGCTCAACCAGATAAAAACAGCAGCAATGCAAAACTACAAATTTAAAACACCAAGTTAAAATTTATTTATAGACTGTTAAAATGCTGGGAGAATAAAAAGGGTTATTGCTGGAGTTGAGCCCACTCACGCAGCTGTGGCAGATGAAAACCACTTTGCTTTCAAAGGGTCTTGCACCCATTCCCCAGAGCACCCGTAAAGTCACAACTCACCCTCTCGCTGGGATCAATTGCAACAGGCTCTTCGCCACCCAGGAAAGCTCCAGCAGCCGGCACAGGGGAGGAGCGAAGGAAAAGGTGTCCCTCTTTACCACTCTCTGCCCCAGTGGACGGACTCTAACCCTCCTCCGGACTGCTGCCAAACACGAAACCCTGGTCTCACGGACTGCTGTTTGGCGAGACGGAAGCCCTCTACTGAACAGCAGGCGGGGAGACTCTCAGCCTCAAAAGGACCCGGAAGGCACCCGGTGGGACACCCCTGCTCTAAACCGTGTCAGCCCTCAGTTACAGACCAGGGTGGAGCATTCCTGACTCAATGTCCCCAAAATGTAAGCTTGCTCCATCTACATACGTGAGAAATTAGATTTGGAAAGGGAGCAGGAGTGACACCAGCTGAAGATGAAGCCAGAGAGGGAGCCCTCGCTGGGCAGCGCTGAAGGCACAAAGCAGCAAAGCTGCCCCAGGAAGGCTCCGCTGCCGCTTAGGGCAGGGCAGAGGCTTCTTGGCGCCTCCGAAACATTCTCCGCCTACAAGCCTCCTTTATATCCCAGCCTGCCACTGTACCCAAAAGCACAGAGCTGAAGGCGAATAAAAAGTGACACCCCCCACCCTAAACTTAAGAGAAGGCAGAAAGAAACACTGAAAAAGAGCAGGCTGGCAAACGCACAGCACCCGCCTTTCCCTTGGAAGCAGCTGCAGGGAGAACGCCGCAGCAGCAGCAGCAGCAGCCCCCGCCCAGAGAGAAGCCCCAGCCTTCCCATCCCCCCTCCAGCCCTGTTGCTTTTGGGCTCCCCCCAACCACATGATAGGGAAGAGGCTACTAAGGGGGTCACTTTGAAAAGGAGGAAATAAAAAACAGCAGAACGAGACCTCCGGAGGAGAGGAGAGTGTTCCAACTAAGCCCCATTACAAGCTCTGAAAGACAGCGAGCTGCTACAGCCCTCGTGACTCACCTCCGGAGGCAGCTCACCTTCAGCATCTTCTGGGGCCAGCAACCACCTGCCAGCCCCAATTCCCTTTTTAAAGCCCTGAGCCAGCCAATCACAGAACCCTGCACACACACAAAGCGGGACCCGAGTCCCTACACACAGCCCTCCATTTGCAAAGGGGAGCTGACCGCAGCCTGCCTTTATATCTCTCCGCTGCCCTGTGATTTGGGGCGGACACACCCTCTCATCACCACCTGTTATTGCCACTCCCTAATTATTCAATGAAACTTTGGCCACGCCTCCAATTCACGGCTGGAGATGGAAGGGTTGGCATTAGCTGCCCTTCATTTTCAGCTGGGAATTGGAGGCGTGGCTTAAGTTTCATTGAATGATTGGGGGAGGAGTAACAGGTGGAGATGGGAGGGCGAGGCCAACCCAAGGAACCTATAAAGAGCAGATTCGCCTGCAGCGATAGTTTTGTTGGGTGTTTTTGTGAAGTAGAATGCGAAAGCAGAGCCGGGCTGCCTCCGTGCCTGTCATGCATGCAAACAACAGTGAGTAGCTTCGTAGCCCCCTTAGCAGGATGGTTGTGTGGGTGGTGTCAGTGTTGTGCTTTTCTGGGCATTAGTAGAATGAAATGTATGGGCTGTTCCTTCTTGCTTTGACAGCATTTTTGTTACAGGGTTGCTCATGCTGTAAGATTGCTTGAGAGTAAGTAACCCTGATTGCAGTTACCTTATTTCAGGATAATACACTGAAAGGCATTTATCATAGACATTCCTACCCAGGATTAATTCCCCCGATGTAAAATCTAGAGTGTCCGTTTCCCCGGACAAGCAGACACACATTAACACTCGGGTGTCCACACACTTGGGTCTGGTTCTTGCACCCCTTGGGCTCTCTTCCCTTTGCCAGCGGTGACAGGGATTGCTGCCACTAGCTCCGCTAACTTTAAAGGCATGCCGTGAGGCGCGGAGAATTTTGTCTCTGAGGAGCCGGTGCAGGCTGGGACGTGGAGGGGGGTTGGGGATATCTTTAGGGACGCAACTACTGTTTGTCAGGTGTTTCGTTTGGATATGAAACTGACAACGCTGTGATGGATTGTTAAATAAGTTCCTGCCTTCCCCCCCCCCCCCCACCAACAGAGAAATTCTAGGAGGAACATGACTGGCTCGCATTCCTATGTGTTGCTGAGGATGGTCCTGGTCTTTCTGTTCTAGATAATGATGAGGAACGTCATTTCAACGCCACCCGTCACTTTTGCCAGAAGATTGGTTCACCTTGAACTGCATGTGTGAATGGATTATTGCCTGCATGCACATCTGGACCGCCCAGACAGATTCGGCTATTTGGTGGTATAACAATTTAATAAATAAATAAATAAAATCTGTAACTGCAGAGAACAACTGAGAAGTAGAAATGCCTTAATAATCTTTGAAGCTTTATGGGAGGCAGCTCCAAGGGGGTCACAGGCATGAGTCATCTGCTCCTGCTTTAGAGAAGGGGGGTCGCTCTTGGGTCGACCTGTGCCAAGAGAGGGATGGGAGGTGCTCGGGGACGCCCAGCTCCCATTTTCTTAGGGTATGTCTAGTTTGCACCTGGCTCCGAGTGTTGGGTCCCAGGTTTCTTCCAGGAAAGAAAGCCGATTCTGCAAGCCCAAAGTCCGCCGACCCAACACATGCGAGATGTTACAACAGCTCCGCTTCCTCCTGGATGGCACTGCTCCACCAGAGATAAATCCGTGGTCTCCCTTTCCGGCCCAGGCTGCAGGAGGCCGGCAGCTCCTCAGATGGACTACAAAAGCTAAGTCATGACTTCTGGGGGAGGTGCTCTAGAACATCTGGCTCCGTGTGTGCGGGGAGGGGGGGCTTTTGGACTACCGAGGGCCACGCATGAAAGGTAACGAGTGTAGATACCAAAAAGTATCATGCCCCTCATGAATTCGGTCAGGTCCCTTTCGGTAGCCTGCCGTGTCAAGGACACGCCCTCAAAGTTGCTCTAGCTTCTCCTGCACCTCCACACTCCTTGGGTTCTGTCCTTGCACCCGTGGGGGCTTCTTCCCCTTCGCCCCCGGTGACTGGGATTGCCGCCACGCTTCCACAAGCTCCGCTAACTTTGAGGGCGTGCCGCGGGGGACGGAGGGTTCCATCTCAGAGAAGCCAGTGGAGTGGATGGTTTCAGAAGACAAATACTGTGTGGCGTGCATTCGTTTGAGCATGGAAACAGTATCCTTGTGTGTCTTGCAGTGCCGTTCAAAACCTTCCCCTCGTTTTGTTGGAAGGCGAAATCCAGAAGGATCACGGCTGGCCCAGGTCTCTCTGCGTCGCTGAGGATTGTCCTGGCGTCAATGTTCCGGATCCTGATGAGGAATGCCGTCTCCACACCACCCATCCGTGGAAGTCTACTTTCGGCCAATCGGTTTGTTAAACATTGTACTGAATTTGTGAACGGACTATTGCACGCATGCGATTGTAGAAAAAGCCCGAGAAATAGAAACGCCTTCATAACCTCTGATGCTTGGTCCGAGCCAGCTGCAGAGGCCTCATATTCTTAGTTTCGTGCACTCCTATTTTGCAACTCGTCCTGGGGGGTGTTCGCAGGGTTTTTCTCAGAAGGAGAGCGGATCCTGCAGGCCTGATGTTCTCTAACCCAGATCTACGAGAAGCTGCAACAACTCGGCTTTCTCACGGACGGCACCCTTTCACCAGCAGTAAGACGACGGTTTCCCTTTCCAGCTGACACAGCAGGAGGCGGACAGGTCGTCAGATCGAGTAAAACAGCTAAGTTACTTTTTCTGGTGTGTGGTGCCATACAAGGTCAAGCTAAGCGTGGGTGGAAGGATTTTTAGGCAGCAGAGGGCTACGCAAAAAAGTTAAGGAGGGTAGGTTACATACGCTCTTGAATTCGCACATGGTACGCCTGTGAATTCGCACAGCCTCTCTTTCGGTAGCCGGCCGTGTCAACGGCACGCCCTTAAAGTTGCTCTGGCTTCTCCTGCACTTCCTCACTCCTTGGGTTCTGTTCTTGCCCCACTTCGGCTCTCTTCCCCTTTGCCAGCGGTGACTGGGATTGTTGCCACGCTGCCACTAGCTCAGCTAACTTTAAAGGCATGCCGTGAGGTGGGCAGAATTTTATTTCTGAGAAGCCGGTTCAGACAGCCACGGGGGGATAGCTTTAGGGAGGCAACTACTGTTTGTCAGGTGTTTATTTGGCTATGTAACGGACAAAAAGGTATTCTTGCGTGTTTCACTGCGATGGACCGTTAAATAAGTTCCTGCCTTTCTCCCCCCCCCCTCCCCATGTGTAAGTTCTAGGAGGAACAAGACTGCTCGCGCCCCTACGTGTTGCTGAGGATTGTCCTGGCCTTCGTGTTATACATCAAGACGAGGAACGTCATTTCAAAGCCACCCGTCTGTGAGAGTCTACGTTTGGCCAGAAGATTGGTTCAACTTAAACTGGATGTGCGACAGGATTATTGCCTGTACGGACACCTGTAATTGCAGAAAATAACTGAGAAGTAGAAATGCCTTAATAATTGATCCAGCTCCACGGGGGTCATAGGCATGAGTCATCTGTTCCTGTTTTAGAGAAGGGGGGGTCACTCTTGGGTCGACCTGTGCCAAGAGAGGGATGGGGGGGGCGTGCAACTCTGCCGGTGTCCCCGTCCCTTTGCCGGCAGAAGGATAGGGGACCTGCAACCCCGTGGACTCTCTTGGTCCTCTTATGCTCCCCATCTGGGAAGGCTGTCTTGAGTGGGGGTGGGAAGTCGTGTGTTGCGAGGCTTCTGCTCTCGTCTAGAATACTGAGGTGTTAGGGGATGATGGCTCTGTCCTACGGAAGACTTGCTACAGGGTGCTGCAGCATTGTATTTGACTCCCATTCTTCTCAACATCTACATCAAACCGCCAGGAGACGTTAACCGGGGCCACGGCCTGAGGCCTCACCAGTGCTTCTCCTTCTCAGCTCATAGGGTTGAGGCAGTGGAAGCTCTGAACAGGCTCACGGGCAGGAGAATGGACTGGATGAGGGCCAAGAAACTCAGATTCAATCCAGACAGAACAGACGTACTGTTTGCAGGTGGGTCATCGTTCCGGCTTAGTGACATTCACCCTATTCTGGAAAGGGAGGAGTTACACACTTCCTAAAGGGTGACGTCTGTGGTGGGGATGGTCACGGTTCCACCGTTGTCCGTAGAAGCACAGGCTCCCACAGTGGCTCAGAGCAGCTTTCAATGGGGGTCACAGTTTTTTTTATTTCCCTTTGTATTTCAGTTGTAGCTTATTTTAATTTAGTTCTAATTTTTTTTTAACTGCACTTTAAGTCCCCCCAAGCCCAAAGTTGGTGTACAAAAATATTTAAAAGAATAAGAAATTAAAAGAGAATACAGCTAATACAGAATAAAACCGGCCAAGACAATGGAAATAAATTCACTAAACTAAAAGCAACAGGAGAGAAAATCACTAAGTGTCTAATAATAATTAAAATAACTACTAATCAGAAGTAAAAAAGGATTCCTTGAACAGGTGGTGCTCTGAGCCCCCGAGGGAGCCTGTGCCTCTGCAGGCGAGGACGGATCCGCCATCATCTCCGCACGGCTTACCTCACTCTTTAGAAGGCCTGTAACCCCCCTTCCAGAGCAGGGCGACTGTCACTTAACCGGATCGATGAACCGCCCACAAATAGCACTTACATCTGGCTTGAGTCTCGGTTCACGGGCCCTCATCCAGCCCACTCTCCTGCCCAGGCGCTGGTTCAGAGCTTCCACGGCCTCAGCTCTCTGAGCTGAGAAGGAGAGGCGAAGCGAGGTGTCCTGGTTGCTGCCTCAGCCCGCTCCCCTGGAGAACCTCTCCCGGCGGTTTCATGTAGCTGTCGAAAAGCATGGGGTGAAATGGTGCCCTAGGAGAGATCCATTCTCCCCTACGCCCACTTTGTCTAAGAGGCATTCTAGGCGGGAGTGGAACCGTTGTAATACGCAACTTCAAGGCAGCCTTCCCAGAAGGACAGCGTCAGAGGTCCAAGGGAGTCCACGGGGTGGCACGCCACGCCCCCATCCTTCTGCTGGCCCTGGTTGACCTATCGGGTGACAAAGTCCAGGGCTGCGTTTCCACATGATACAGAAGTTCATCTGGTCTCAACGGGGCAGCTAGATCAGTAAGTAGGCCCGGCCAATGCCATCGCACTCTGCCAGCCGTTGGCCAATGAAGCTGACGGGCTCGGTTGTGATAGGGATCTCCACTGGGTCCGGGCCCGAGGAGCTGCTCGGGGACGCCCTGCTCCCATTTTCTTAGGGTATGTCTAGTTTGCACCTGGCTCTGAGTGTTGGGTCCCAGGTTTCTTCCAGGAAAGAAAGCCGATTCTACAAGCCCGAAGTCCGCCGACCCGACGTATGCGAGATGTTACAACAGCTCCGCTTCCTCCTGGATGGCACTGCTCCACCAGAGATAAATCCGTGGTCTCCCTTTCCGGCCCAGGCTGCAGGAGGCCGGCAGCTCCTCAGATGGACTACAAAAGCTAAGTCATGACTTCTGGGGGAGGTGCTCTAGAACATCTGGCTCCGTGTGTGCGGGGAGGGGGGGCTTTTGGACTACCGAGGGCCACGCATGAAAGGTAACGAGTGTAGATACCAAAAAGTATCATGCCCCTCATGAATTCGGTCAGGTCCCTTTCGGTAGCCTGCCGTGTCAAGGACACGCCCTCAAAGTTGCTCTAGCTTCTCCTGCACCTCCACACTCCTTGGGTTCTGTCCTTGCACCCGTGGGGGCTTCTTCCCCTTCGCCCCCGGTGACTGGGATTGCCGCCACGCTTCCACAAGCTCCGCTAACTTTGAGGGCGTGCCGCGGGGGACGGAGGGTTCCATCTCAGAGAAGCCAGTGGAGTGGATGGTTTCAGAAGACAAATACTGTGTGGCGTGCATTCGTTTGAGCATGGAAACAGTATCCTTGTGTGTCTTGCAGTGCCGTTCAAAACCTTCCCCTCGTTTTGTTGGAAGGCGAAATCCAGAAGGATCACGGCTGGCCCAGGTCTCTCTGCGTCGCTGAGGATTGTCCTGGCGTCAATGTTCCGGATCCTGATGAGGAATGCCGTCTCCACACCACCCATCCGTGGAAGTCTACTTTCGGCCAATCGGTTTGTTAAACATTGTACTGAATTTGTGAACGGACTATTGCACGCATGCGATTGTAGAAAAAGCCCGAGAAATAGAAACGCCTTCATAACCTCTGATGCTTGGTCCGAGCCAGCTGCAGAGGCCTCATATTCTTAGTTTCGTGCACTCCTATTTTGCAACTCGTCCTGGGGGGTGTTCGCAGGGTTTTTCTCAGAAGGAGAGCGGATCCTGCAGGCCTGATGTTCTCTAACCCAGATCTACGAGAAGCTGCAACAACTCGGCTTTCTCACGGACGGCACCCTTTCACCAGCAGTAAGACGACGGTTTCCCTTTCCAGCTGACACAGCAGGAGGCGGACAGGTCGTCAGATCGAGTAAAACAGCTAAGTTACTTTTTCTGGTGTGTGGTGCCATACAAGGTCAAGCTAAGCGTGGGTGGAAGGATTTTTAGGCAGCAGAGGGCTACGCAAAAAAGTTAAGGAGGGTAGGTTACATACGCTCTTGAATTCGCACATGGTACGCCTGTGAATTCGCACAGCCTCTCTTTCGGTAGCCGGCCGTGTCAACGGCACGCCCTTAAAGTTGCTCTGGCTTCTCCTGCACTTCCTCACTCCTTGGGTTCTGTTCTTGCCCCACTTCGGCTCTCTTCCCCTTTGCCAGCGGTGACTGGGATTGTTGCCACGCTGCCACTAGCTCAGCTAACTTTAAAGGCATGCCGTGAGGTGGGCAGAATTTTATTTCTGAGAAGCCGGTTCAGACAGCCACGGGGGGATAGCTTTAGGGAGGCAACTACTGTTTGTCAGGTGTTTATTTGGCTATGTAACGGACAAAAAGGTATTCTTGCGTGTTTCACTGCGATGGACCGTTAAATAAGTTCCTGCCTTTCTCCCCCCCCCCTCCCCATGTGTAAGTTCTAGGAGGAACAAGACTGCTCGCGCCCCTACGTGTTGCTGAGGATTGTCCTGGCCTTCGTGTTATACATCAAGACGAGGAACGTCATTTCAAAGCCACCCGTCTGTGAGAGTCTACGTTTGGCCAGAAGATTGGTTCAACTTAAACTGGATGTGCGACAGGATTATTGCCTGTACGGACACCTGTAATTGCAGAAAATAACTGAGAAGTAGAAATGCCTTAATAATTGATCCAGCTCCACGGGGGTCATAGGCATGAGTCATCTGTTCCTGTTTTAGAGAAGGGGGGGTCACTCTTGGGTCGACCTGTGCCAAGAGAGGGATGGGGGGGGCGTGCAACTCTGCCGGTGTCCCCGTCCCTTTGCCGGCAGAAGGATAGGGGACCTGCAACCCCGTGGACTCTCTTGGTCCTCTTATGCTCCCCATCTGGGAAGGCTGTCTTGAGTGGGGGTGGGAAGTCGTGTGTTGCGAGGCTTCTGCTCTCGTCTAGAATACTGAGGTGTTAGGGGATGATGGCTCTGTCCTACGGAAGACTTGCTACAGGGTGCTGCAGCATTGTATTTGACTCCCATTCTTCTCAACATCTACATCAAACCGCCAGGAGACGTTAACCGGGGCCACGGCCTGAGGCCTCACCAGTGCTTCTCCTTCTCAGCTCATAGGGTTGAGGCAGTGGAAGCTCTGAACAGGCTCACGGGCAGGAGAATGGACTGGATGAGGGCCAAGAAACTCAGATTCAATCCAGACAGAACAGACGTACTGTTTGCAGGTGGGTCATCGTTCCGGCTTAGTGACATTCACCCTATTCTGGAAAGGGAGGAGTTACACACTTCCTAAAGGGTGACGTCTGTGGTGGGGATGGTCACGGTTCCACCGTTGTCCGTAGAAGCACAGGCTCCCACAGTGGCTCAGAGCAGCTTTCAATGGGGGTCACAGTTTTTTTTATTTCCCTTTGTATTTCAGTTGTAGCTTATTTTAATTTAGTTCTAATTTTTTTTTAACTGCACTTTAAGTCCCCCCAAGCCCAAAGTTGGTGTACAAAAATATTTAAAAGAATAAGAAATTAAAAGAGAATACAGCTAATACAGAATAAAACCGGCCAAGACAATGGAAATAAATTCACTAAACTAAAAGCAACAGGAGAGAAAATCACTAAGTGTCTAATAATAATTAAAATAACTACTAATCAGAAGTAAAAAAGGATTCCTTGAACAGGTGGTGCTCTGAGCCCCCGAGGGAGCCTGTGCCTCTGCAGGCGAGGACGGATCCGCCATCATCTCCGCACGGCTTACCTCACTCTTTAGAAGGCCTGTAACCCCCCTTCCAGAGCAGGGCGACTGTCACTTAACCGGATCGATGAACCGCCCACAAATAGCACTTACATCTGGCTTGAGTCTCGGTTCACGGGCCCTCATCCAGCCCACTCTCCTGCCCAGGCGCTGGTTCAGAGCTTCCACGGCCTCAGCTCTCTGAGCTGAGAAGGAGAGGCGAAGCGAGGTGTCCTGGTTGCTGCCTCAGCCCGCTCCCCTGGAGAACCTCTCCCGGCGGTTTCATGTAGCTGTCGAAAAGCATGGGGTGAAATGGTGCCCTAGGAGAGATCCATTCTCCCCTACGCCCACTTTGTCTAAGAGGCATTCTAGGCGGGAGTGGAACCGTTGTAATACGCAACTTCAAGGCAGCCTTCCCAGAAGGACAGCGTCAGAGGTCCAAGGGAGTCCACGGGGTGGCACGCCACGCCCCCATCCTTCTGCTGGCCCTGGTTGACCTATCGGGTGACAAAGTCCAGGGCTGCGTTTCCACATGATACAGAAGTTCATCTGGTCTCAACGGGGCAGCTAGATCAGTAAGTAGGCCCGGCCAATGCCATCGCACTCTGCCAGCCGTTGGCCAATGAAGCTGACGGGCTCGGTTGTGATAGGGATCTCCACTGGGTCCGGGCCCGAGGAGCTGCTCGGGGACGCCCTGCTCCCATTTTCTTAGGGTATGTCTAGTTTGCACCTGGCTCTGAGTGTTGGGTCCCAGGTTTCTTCCAGGAAAGAAAGCCGATTCTACAAGCCCGAAGTCCGCCGACCCGACGTATGCGAGATGTTACAACAGCTCCGCTTCCTCCTGGATGGCACTGCTCCACCAGAGATAAATCCGTGGTCTCCCTTTCCGGCCCAGGCTGCAGGAGGCCGGCAGCTCCTCAGATGAACTACAAAAGCTAAGTCATGACTTCTGGGGGAGGTGCTCTAGAACATCTGGCTCCGTGTGTGCGGGGGGGGGGCTTTTGGATTACCGAGGGCCACGCATGAAAGGTGACGAGTGTAGATACCAAAAAGTATCATGCCCCTCGTGAATTCGCTCAGGTCCCTTTCAGTGGCCTGCCGTGTCAAGGACACGCCCTCAAAGTTGCTCTAGCTTCTCCTGCACCTCCACACTCCTTGGGTTCTGTCCTTGCACCCGTGGGGGCTTCTTCCCCTTCGCCCCCGGTGACTGGGATTGCCGCCACGCTTCCACAAGCTCCGCTAACTTTGAGGGCGTGCCGCGGGGGACGGAGGGTTCCATCTCAGAGAAGCCAGTGGAGTGGATGGTTTCAGAAGACAAATACTGTGTGGCGTGCATTCGTTTGAGCATGGAAACAGTATCCTTGTGTGTCTTGCAGTGCCGTTCAAAACCTTCCCCTCGTTTTGTTGGAAGGCGAAATCCAGAAGGATCACGGCTGGCCCAGGTCTCTCTGCGTCGCTGAGGATTGTCCTGGCGTCAATGTTCCGGATCCTGATGAGGAATGCCGTCTCCACACCACCCATCCGTGGAAGTCTACTTTCGGCCAATCGGTTTGTTAAACATTGTACTGAATTTGTGAACGGACTATTGCACGCATGCGATTGTAGAAAAAGCCCGAGAAATAGAAACGCCTTCATAACCTCTGATGCTTGGTCCGAGCCAGCTGCAGAGGCCTCATATTCTTAGTTTCCTGCACTCCTATTTTGCAACTCGTCCTGGGTGGTGGTTCGCAGGGTTTTTCTCAGAAGGAGAGCGGATCCTGCAGGCCTGATGTTCTCTAACCCAGATCTACGAGAAGCTGCAACAACTCGGCTTTCTCACGGACGGCACCCTTTCACCAGCAGTAAGACGACGGTTTCCCTTTCCAGCTGACACAGCAGGAGGCGGACAGGTCGTCAGATCGAGTAAAACAGCTAAGTTACTTTTTCTGGTGTCTGGTGCCATACAAGGTCAAGCTAAGCGTGGGTGGAAGGATTTTTAGGCAGCAGAGGGCTACGCAAAAAAGTTAAGGAGGGTAGGTTACATACGCTCTTGAATTCGCACATGGTACGCCTGTGAATTCGCACAGCCTCTCTTTCGGTAGCCGGCCGTGTCAACGGCACGCCCTTAAAGTTGCTCTGGCTTCTCCTGCACTTCCTCACTCCTTGGGTTCTGTTCTTGCCCCACTTCGGCTCTCTTCCCCTTTGCCAGCGGTGACTGGGATTGTTGCCACGCTGCCACTAGCTCTTCTAACTTTAAAGGCATGCCGTGAGGTGGGCAGAATTTTATTTCTGAGAAGCCGGTTCAGACAGCCACGGGGGGATAGCTTTAGGGAGGCAACTACTGTTTGTCAGGTGTTTATTTGGCTATGTAACGGACAAAAAGGTATTCTTGCGTGTTTCACTGTGATGGACCGTTAAATAAGTTCCTGCCTTCCCCCCCCCCTCCCCATGTGTAAGTTCTAGGAGGAACAAGACTGCTCGCGCCCCTACGTGTTGCTGAGGATTGTCCTGGCCTTCGTGTTATACATCAAGACGAGGAACGTCATTTCAAAGCCACCCGTCTGTGAGAGTCTACGTTTGGCCAGAAGATTGGTTCAACTTAAACTGGATGTGCGACAGGATTATTGCCTGTACGGACACCTGTAATTGCAGAAAACAACTGAGAAGTAGAAATGCCTTAATAATTGATCCAGCTCCACGGGGGTCATAGGCATGAGTCATCTGTTCCTGTTTTAGAGAAGGGGGGGTCACTCTTGGGTCGACCTGTGCCAAGAGAGGGATGGGGGGGGCGTGCAACTCTGCCGGTGTCCCCGTCCCTTTGCCGGCAGAAGGATAGGGGACCTGCAACCCCGTGGACTCTCTTGGTCCTCTTATGCTCCCCATCTGGGAAGGCTGTCTTGAGTGGGGGTGGGAAGTCGTGTGTTGCGAGGCTTCTGCTCTCGTCTAGAATACTGAGGTGTTAGGGGATGATGGCTCTGTCCTACGGAAGACTTGCTACAGGGTGCTGCAGCATTGTATTTGACTCCCATTCTTCTCAACATCTACATCAAACCGCCAGGAGACGTTAACCGGGGCCACGGCCTGAGGCCTCACCAGTGCTTCTCCTTCTCAGCTCATAGGGTTGAGGCAGTGGAAGCTCTGAACAGGCTCACGGGCAGGAGAATGGACTGGATGAGGGCCAAGAAACTCAGATTCAATCCAGACAGAACAGACGTACTGTTTGCAGGTGGGTCATCGTTCCGGCTTAGTGACATTCACCCTATTCTGGAAAGGGAGGAGTTACACACTTCCTAAAGGGTGACGTCTGTGGTGGGGATGGTCACGGTTCCACCGTTGTCCGTAGAAGCACAGGCTCCCACAGTGGCTCAGAGCAGCTTTCAATGGGGGTCACAGTTTTTTTTATTTCCCTTTGTATTTCAGTTGTAGCTTATTTTAATTTAGTTCTAATTTTTTATTTACTGCACTTTACCTCCCCACAAAGCCCAAAGTTGGTGTACAAAAATATTTAAAAGAATAAGAAATTAAAAGAGAATACAGCTAATACAGAATAAAACCGGCCAAGACAATGGAAATAAATTCACTAAACTAAAAGCAACAGGAGAGAAAATCACTAAGTGTCTAATAATAATTAAAATAACTACTAATCAGAAGTAAAAAAGGATTCCTTGAACAGGTGGTGCTCTGAGCCCCCGAGGGAGCCTGTGCCTCTGCAGGCGAGGACGGATCCGCCATCATCTCCGCACGGCTTACCTCACTCTTTAGAAGGCCTGTAACCCCCCTTCCAGAGCAGGGCGACTGTCACTTAACCGGATCGATGAACCGCCCACAAATAGCACTTACATCTGGCTTGAGTCTCGGTTCACGGGCCCTCATCCAGCCCACTCTCCTGCCCAGGCGCTGGTTCAGAGCTTCCACGGCCTCAGCTCTCTGAGCTGAGAAGGAGAGGCGAAGCGAGGTGTCCTGGTTGCTGCCTCAGCCCGCTCCCCTGGAGAACCTCTCCCGGCGGTTTCATGTAGCTGTCGAAAAGCATGGGGTGAAATGGTGCCCTAGGAGAGATCCATTCTCCCCTACGCCCACTTTGTCTAAGAGGCATTCTAGGCGGGAGTGGAACCGTTGTAATACGCAACTTCAAGGCAGCCTTCCCAGAAGGACAGCGTCAGAGGTCCAAGGGAGTCCACGGGGTGGCACGCCACGCCCCCATCCTTCTGCTGGCCCTGGTTGACCTATCGGGTGACAAAGCCCAGGGCTGCGTTTCCACATGATACAGAAGTTCATCTGGTCTCAACGGGGCAGCTAGATCAGTAAGTAGGCCCGGCCAATGCCATCGCACTCTGCCAGCCGTTGGCCAATGAAGCTGACGGGCTCGGTTGTGATAGGGATCTCCACTGGGTCCGGGCCCGAGGAGCTGCTCGGGGACGCCCTGCTCCCATTTTCTTAGGGTATGTCTAGTTTGCACCTGGCTCTGAGTGTTGGGTCCCAGGTTTCTTCCAGGAAAGAAAGCCGATTCTACAAGCCCGAAGTCCGCCGACCCGACGTATGCGAGATGTTACAACAGCTCCGCTTCCTCCTGGATGGCACTGCTCCACCAGAGATAAATCCGTGGTCTCCCTTTCCGGCCCAGGCTGCAGGAGGCCGGTAGCTCCTCAGATGAACTACAAAAGCTAAGTCATGACTTCTGGGGGAGGTGCTCTAGAACATCTGGCTCCGTGTGTGCGGGGGGGGGGCTTTTGGATTACCGAGGGCCACGCATGAAAGGTGACGAGTGTAGATACCAAAAAGTATCATGCCCCTCGTGAATTCGCTCAGGTCCCTTTCAGTGGCCTGCCGTGTCAAGGACACGCCCTCAAAGTTGCTCTAGCTTCTCCTGCACCTCCACACTCCTTGGGTTCTGTCCTTGCACCCGTGGGGGCTTCTTCCCCTTCGCCCCCGGTGACTGGGATTGCCGCCACGCTTCCACAAGCTCCGCTAACTTTGAGGGCGTGCCGCGGGGGACGGAGGGTTCCATCTCAGAGAAGCCAGTGGAGTGGATGGTTTCAGAAGACAAATACTGTGTGGCGTGCATTCGTTTGAGCATGGAAACAGTATCCTTGTGTGTCTTGCAGTGCCGTTCAAAACCTTCCCCTCGTTTTGTTGGAAGGCGAAATCCAGAAGGATCACGGCTGGCCCAGGTCTCTCTGCGTCGCTGAGGATTGTCCTGGCGTCAATGTTCCGGATCCTGATGAGGAATGCCGTCTCCACACCACCCATCCGTGGAAGTCTACTTTCGGCCAATCGGTTTGTTAAACATTGTACTGAATTTGTGAACGGACTATTGCACGCATGCGATTGTAGAAAAAGCCCGAGAAATAGAAACGCCTTCATAACCTCTGATGCTTGGTCCGAGCCAGCTGCAGAGGCCTCATATTCTTAGTTTCCTGCACTCCTATTTTGCAACTCGTCCTGGGTGGTGGTTCGCAGGGTTTTTCTCAGAAGGAGAGCGGATCCTGCAGGCCTGATGTTCTCTAACCCAGATCTACGAGAAGCTGCAACAACTCGGCTTTCTCACGGACGGCACCCTTTCACCAGCAGTAAGACGACGGTTTCCCTTTCCAGCTGACACAGCAGGAGGCGGACAGGTCGTCAGATCGAGTAAAACAGCTAAGTTACTTTTTCTGGTGTCTGGTGCCATACAAGGTCAAGCTAAGCGTGGGTGGAAGGATTTTTAGGCAGCAGAGGGCTACGCAAAAAAGTTAAGGAGGGTAGGTTACATACGCTCTTGAATTCGCACATGGTACGCCTGTGAATTCGCACAGCCTCTCTTTCGGTAGCCGGCCGTGTCAACGGCACGCCCTTAAAGTTGCTCTGGCTTCTCCTGCACTTCCTCACTCCTTGGGTTCTGTTCTTGCCCCACTTCGGCTCTCTTCCCCTTTGCCAGCGGTGACTGGGATTGTTGCCACGCTGCCACTAGCTCTTCTAACTTTAAAGGCATGCCGTGAGGTGGGCAGAATTTTATTTCTGAGAAGCCGGTTCAGACAGCCACGGGGGGATAGCTTTAGGGAGGCAACTACTGTTTGTCAGGTGTTTATTTGGCTATGTAACGGACAAAAAGGTATTCTTGCGTGTTTCACTGTGATGGACCGTTAAATAAGTTCCTGCCTTCCCCCCCCCCTCCCCATGTGTAAGTTCTAGGAGGAACAAGACTGCTCGCGCCCCTACGTGTTGCTGAGGATTGTCCTGGCCTTCGTGTTATACATCAAGACGAGGAACGTCATTTCAAAGCCACCCGTCTGTGAGAGTCTACGTTTGGCCAGAAGATTGGTTCAACTTAAACTGGATGTGCGACAGGATTATTGCCTGTACGGACACCTGTAATTGCAGAAAACAACTGAGAAGTAGAAATGCCTTAATAATTGATCCAGCTCCACGGGGGTCATAGGCATGAGTCATCTGTTCCTGTTTTAGAGAAGGGGGGGTCACTCTTGGGTCGACCTGTGCCAAGAGAGGGATGGGGGGGGGGCGTGCAACTCTGCCGGTGTCCCCGTCCCTTTGCCGGCAGAAGGATAGGGGACCTGCAATCCCGTGGACTCTCTTGGTCCTCTTATGCTCCCCATCTGGGAAGGCTGTCTTGAGTGGGGGTGGGAAGTCGTGTGTTGCGAGGCTTCTGCTCTCGTCTAGAATACTGAGGTGTTAGGGGATGATGGCTCTGTCCTACGGAAGACTTGCTACAGGGTGCTGCAGCATTGTATTTGACTCCCATTCTTCTCAACATCTACATCAAACCGCCAGGAGACGTTAACCGGGGCCACGGCCTGAGGCCTCACCAGTGCTTCTCCTTCTCAGCTCATAGGGTTGAGGCAGTGGAAGCTCTGAACAGGCTCACGGGCAGGAGAATGGACTGGATGAGGGCCAAGAAACTCAGATTCTATCCAGACAGAACAGACGTACTGTTTGCAGGTGGGTCATCGTTCCGGCTTAGTGACATTCACCCTATTCTGGAAAGGGAGGAGTTACACACTTCCTAAAGGGTGACGTCTGTGGTGGGGATGGTCACGGTTCCACCGTTGTCCGTAGAAGCACAGGCTCCCACAGTGGCTCAGAGCAGCTTTCAATGGGGGTCACAGGTTTTTTTATTTCCCTTTGTATTTCAGTTGTAGCTTATTTTAATTTAGTTCTAATTTTTTATTTACTGCACTTTACCTCCCCACAAAGCCCAAAGTTGGTGTACAAAAATATTTAAAAGAATAAGAAATTAAAAGAGAATACAGCTAATACAGAATAAAACCGGCCAAGACAATGGAAATAAATTCACTAAACTAAAAGCAACAGGAGAGAAAATCACTAAGTGTCTAATAATAATTAAAATAACTACTAATCAGAAGTAAAAAAGGATTCCTTGAACAGGTGGTGCTCTGAGCCCCCGAGGGAGCCTGTGCCTCTGCAGGCGAGGACGGATCCGCCATCATCTCCGCACGGCTTACCTCACTCTTTAGAAGGCCTGTAACCCCCCTTCCAGAGCAGGGCGACTGTCACTTAACCGGATCGATGAACCGCCCACAAATAGCACTTACATCTGGCTTGAGTCTCGGTTCACGGGCCCTCATCCAGCCCACTCTCCTGCCCAGGCGTTCAGAGCTTCCACGGCCTCAGCTCTCTGAGCTGAGAAGGAGAGGCGAAGCGAGGTGTCCTGGTTGCTGCCTCAGCCCGCTCCCCTGGAGAACCTCTCCCGGCGGTTTCATGTAGCTGTCGAAAAGCATGGGGTGAAATGGTGCCCTAGGAGAGATCCATTCTCCCCTACGCCCACTTTGTCTAAGAGGCATTCTAGGCGGGAGTGGAACCGTTGTAATACGCAACTTCAAGGCAGCCTTCCCAGAAGGACAGCGTCAGAGGTCCAAGGGAGTCCACGGGGTGGCACGCCACGCCCCCATCCTTCTGCTGGCCCTGGTTGACCTATCGGGTGACAAAGCCCAGGGCTGCGTTTCCACATGATACAGAAGTTCATCTGGTCTCAACGGGGCAGCTAGATCAGTAAGTAGGCCCGGCCAATGCCATCGCACTCTGCCAGCCGTTGGCCAATGAAGCTGACGGGCTCGGTTGTGATAGGGATCTCCACCGGTTCCGGGCCCGAGGAGCTGCTCGGGGACGCCCTGCTCCCATTTTCTTAGGGTATGTCTAGTTTGCACCTGGCTCTGAGTGTTGGGTCCCAGGTTTCTTCCAGGAAAGAAAGCCGATTCTGCAAGCCTGAAGTCCGCCGACCCGACACATGCGAGATGTTACAACAGCTCCGCTTCCTCCTGGATGGCACTGCTCCACCAGAGATAAATCCGTGGTCTCCCTTTCCGGCCCAGGCTGCAGGAGGCCGGCAGCTCCTCAGATGGACTACAAAAGCTAAGTCATGACTTCTGGGGGAGGTGCTCTAGAACATCTGGCTCCGTGTGTGCGGGGGGGGGGGCTTTTGGATTACCGAGGGCCACGCATGAAAGGGGACGAGTGTAGATACCAAAAAGTATCATGCCGCTCGTGAATTCGCTCAGGTCCCTTTCAGTGGCCTGCCGTGTCAAGGACACGCCCTCAGAGTTGCTCTAGCTTCTCCTGCACCTCCACACTCCTTGGGTTCTGTCCTTGCACCCGTGGGGGTTTCTTCCCCATGGCCACCGGTGACTGGGACTGCTGCCACGCTACCACAAGCTCCGCTAACTTTGAGGGCGTGCCGCGGGGGACGGAGGGTTCCATCTCAGAGAAGCCAGTGGAGTGGATGGTTTCAGAAGACAAATACTGTGTGGCGTGCCTTCGTTTGAGCATGGAAACAGTATCCTTGTGTGTCTTGCAGTGCCGTTCAAAACCTTCCCCTCGTTTTGTTGGAAGGCGAAGTCCAGAAGGATCACGGCTGGCCCAGGTCTCTCTGCGTCGCTGAGGATTGTCCTGGCGTCAATGTTCCGGATCCTGATGAGGAATGCCGTCTCCACACCACCCATCCGTGGAAGTCTACTTTCGGCCAATCGGTTCGTTAAACATTGTACTGAATTTGTGAACGGATTATTGCACGCATGCGATTGTAGAAAAAGCCCGAGAAATAGAAACGCCTTCATAACCTCTGATGCTTGGTCCGAGCCAGCTGCAGGGGCCTCATATTCTTAGTTTCCTGCACTCCTATTTTGCAACTCGTCCTGGGTGGTGGTTCGCAGGGTTTTTCTCAGAAGGAGAGCGGATCCTGCAGGCCTGATGTTCTCTAACCCAGATCTACGAGAAGCTGCAACAACTCGGCTTTCTCACGGACGGCACCCTTTCACCAGCAGTAAGACGACGGTTTCCCTTTCCAGCTGACACAGCAGGAGGCGGACAGGTCGTCAGATCGAGTAAAACAGCTAAGTTACTTTTTCTGGTGTCTGGTGCCATACAAGGTCAAGCTAAGCGTGGGTGGAAGGATTTTTAGGCAGCAGAGGGCTACGCAAAAAAGTTAAGGAGGGTAGGTTACATACGCTCTTGAATTCGCACATGGTACGCCTGTGAATTCGCACAGGCTCTCTTTTGGTAGCCTACCGTGTCAACGGCACGCCCTTAAAGTTGCTCTGGCTTCTCCTGCACTTCCTCACTCCTTGGGTTCTGCTCTTGCACCAGTTCGGCTCTCTTCCCCTTTGCCAGCGGTGACTGGGATTGTTGCCACGCTGCCACTAGCTCAGCTAACTTTAAAGGCATGCCGTGAGGTGGGCAGAATTTTATTTCTGAGAAGCCGGTTCAGGCAGCCACGGGGAGATATGTTTAGGGAGGCAACTACCGTTTATCAGGTGTTTTGTTTGGATATGTAACAGACAAAAAGATATTCTTGCGTGTTTCGCTGTGATGGACCGTTAAATAAGTTCCTGCCTTTTTTCCCCCCACGGAGAAGTTCCAGGAGGAACAAGACTGCTCGCGCCCCTACGTGTTGCTGAGGACGGTCCTGGCCTTTGTGTTCTGCATCATGACGAGGAACGTCATTTCAACGCCACCCGTCCGCACCCACCCGTGTGAGTCTACTTTTGGCCAGAAGATTGGTTCACCTTGAACTGCACATGCGAATGGATTATTGCCTGCATGCACATCTGAACTGCCCTGAGAACTTCAGCTATTGCGCAGTATAAAAACGTAATAAATAAATGAATAAAATCTATAACTGCAGAGAACAACTGAGAATTAGAAATACCTTAATAATCTTTGAAGCTTTATGGGAGGCAGCTCCAAGGGGGTCACAGTCATGAGTCATCTGTTCCTGTTTTAGAGAAGGGGCGGTCACTCTTGGGTCGACCTTTGCCAAGAGAGGGACGGGGAGGGGGGTGCAACCCTGCTGCTGTCCCCGTCTCTTTGCCGGCAGAAGGATAGGGGACCTGCAACCAGTGGACTCTCTTGGTCCTCTTATGCTCTCCAATTGGGAAGGCTGTCTTGAGTGGGGGTGGGAAGTCGTGTGTTGCGAGGCTTCTGCTCTTGCCTAGAATACTGAAGGTGGCGGTGTTAGGAGATGATGGCTCTGTCCTACGCCAGTCTTGCTACAGGGGGCCTCAAGGATCTTTTTGACCCCCATTCTTCCCAACATCTACATCAAACCGCCAGGAGACGTTAACCGGGGCCGCGGCCTGAGGCCTCACCAGTGCTTCTCCTTCTCAGCTCATAGGGTTGAGGCAGTGGAAGCTCTGAACCAGCTCAGGGGCAGGAGAATGGACTGGATGAGGGCCAAGAAACTCAGATTCAATCCAGACAGAACAGACGTACTGTTTGCAGGTGGGTCATCGTTCCGGCTTAGTGACATTCACCCTGTTCTGGAAAGGGAGTTACACACTTCCTACAGGGTGACGTCTGGGGTGGGGATGGTCACGGTTCCGCCGTTGTCCGTAGAGGCACAGGCTCCCTCAGTGGCTCAGAGCGGCTTTTCATCATGTGGGTTTCAGCAGGGGTCACAGTTTTTTTTATTTCCCTTTGTATTTTAGTTGTAGCTTATTTTAATTTAGTTCTATTTTTTCTTTTTATTTACTGCACTTTACCTCCCCCAAGCCCAAAGCTGGTGTACAAAATATTTAAAAGAATAAGAAATTAAAAGAGAATACAGCTAATACAGAATAAAACCGGCCAAGACAATGGAAATAAATTCAGTAAACTAAAAGCAACAGGAGAGAAAATCACTAAGTGTCTAATAATAATTAAAATAACTACTAATCAGAAGTAAAAAAGGATTCCTTGAACAGGTGGTGCTCTGAGCCCCCGAGGGAGCCTGTGCCTCTGCAGGCGAGGACGGATCCGCCATCATCTCCGCACGGCTTACCTCACTCTTTAGAAGGCCTGTAACCCCCCTTCCAGAGCAGGGCGACTGTCACTTAACCGGATCGATGAACCGCCCACAAATAGCACTTACATCTGGCTTGAGTCTCGGTTCACGGGCCCTCATCCAGCCCACTCTCCTGCCCAGGCGCTGGTTCAGAGCTTCCACGGCCTCAGCTCTCTGAGCTGAGAAGGAGAGGCGAAGCGAGGTGTCCTGGTTGCTGCCTCAGCCCGCTCCCCTGGAGAACCTCTCCTGGCGGTTTCATGTAGCTGTCGAAAAGCATGGGGTGAAATGGTGCCCTAGGAGAGATCCATTCTCCCCTACGCCCACTTTGTCTAAGAGGCATTCTAGGCGGGAGTGGAACCGTTGTAATACGCAACTTCAAGGCAGCCTTCCCAGAAGGACAGCGTCAGAGGTCCAAGGGAGTCCACGGGGTGGCACGCCCCCCATCCTTCTGCTGGCCCTGGTTGACGAAGCCCAGGGCTGCGTTTCCACATGATACAGAAGTTTATCTGGTCTCAACGGGGCAGCTAGATCAGTAAGTAGCCCCGGCCAATGCCATCGCACTCTGCCAGCCGTTGGCCAATGAAGCTGACGGGCTCGGTTGTGATAGGCATCTCCACCGGTTCCGGGCCGGAGGAGGTGCTCGGGGACGCCCTGCTCCCATTTTCTTAGGGTATGTCTAGTTTGCACCTGGCTCTGAGTGTTGGGTCCCAGGTTTCTTCCAGGAAAGAAAGCCGATTCTGCAAGCCTGAAGTCCGCCGACCCGACACATGCGAGATGTTACAACAGCTCCGCTTCCTCCTGGATGGCACTGCTCCACCAGAGATAAATCCGTGGTCTCCCTTTCCGGCCCAGGCTGCAGGAGGCCGGCAGCTCCTCAGATGGACTACAAAAGCTAAGTCATGACTTCTGGGGGAGGTGCTCTAGAACATCTGGCTCCGTGTGTGCGGGGGGGGGGGGCTTTTGGATTACCGAGGGCCACGCATGAAAGGGGACGAGTGTAGATACCAAAAAGTATCATGCCGCTCGTGAATTCGCTCAGGTCCCTTTCAGTGGCCTGCCGTGTCAAGGACACGCCCTCAGAGTTGCTCTAGCTTCTCCTGCACCTCCACACTCCTTGGGTTCTGTCCTTGCACCCGTGGGGGTTTCTTCCCCATGGCCACCGGTGACTGGGACTGCTGCCACGCTACCACAAGCTCCGCTAACTTTGAGGGCGTGCCGCGGGGGACGGAGGGTTCCATCTCAGAGAAGCCAGTGGAGTGGATGGTTTCAGAAGACAAATACTGTGTGGCGTGCCTTCGTTTGAGCATGGAAACAGTATCCTTGTGTGTCTTGCAGTGCCGTTCAAAACCTTCCCCTCGTTTTGTTGGAAGGCGAAGTCCAGAAGGATCACGGCTGGCCCAGGTCTCTCTGCGTCGCTGAGGATTGTCCTGGCGTCAATGTTCCGGATCCTGATGAGGAATGCCGTCTCCACACCACCCATCCGTGGAAGTCTACTTTCGGCCAATCGGTTCGTTAAACATTGTACTGAATTTGTGAACGGATTATTGCACGCATGCGATTGTAGAAAAAGCCCGAGAAATAGAAACGCCTTCATAACCTCTGATGCTTGGTCCGAGCCAGCTGCAGGGGCCTCATATTCTTAGTTTCCTGCACTCCTATTTTGCAACTCGTCCTGGGTGGTGGTTCGCAGGGTTTTTCTCAGAAGGAGAGCGGATCCTGCAGGCCTGATGTTCTCTAACCCAGATCTACGAGAAGCTGCAACAACTCGGCTTTCTCACGGACGGCACCCTTTCACCAGCAGTAAGACGACGGTTTCCCTTTGCAGCTGACACAGCAGGAGGCGGACAGGTCGTCAGATCGAGTAAAACAGCTAAGTTACTTTTTCTGGTGTGTGGTGCCATACAAGGTCAAGCTAAGCGTGGGTGGAGGGATTTTTAGGCAGCCGAGGGGGCAGGAAAGTTAAGAGCCTAGGTTACATACGCTCTTGAATTCGCACATGGTACGCCTGTGAATTCGCACAGGCTCTCTTTTGGTAGCCTACCGTGTCAACGGCACGCCCTTAAAGTTGCTCTGGCTTCTCCTGCACTTCCTCACTCCTTGGGTTCTGCTCTTGCACCAGTTCGGCTCTCTTCCCCTTTGCCAGCGGTGACTGGGATTGTTGCCACGCTGCCACTAGCTCAGCTAACTTTAAAGGCATGCCGTGAGGTGGGCAGAATTTTATTTCTGAGAAGCCGGTTCAGGCAGCCACGGGGAGATATGTTTAGGGAGGCAACTACCGTTTATCAGGTGTTTTGTTTGGATATGTAACAGACAAAAAGATATTCTTGCGTGTTTCGCTGTGATGGACCGTTAAATAAGTTCCTGCCTTTTTTCCCCCCACGGAGAAGTTCCAGGAGGAACAAGACTGCTCGCGCCCCTACGTGTTGCTGAGGACGGTCCTGGCCTTTGTGTTCTGCATCATGACGAGGAACGTCATTTCAACGCCACCCGTCCGCACCCACCCGTGTGAGTCTACTTTTGGCCAGAAGATTGGTTCACCTTGAACTGCACATGCGAATGGATTATTGCCTGCATGCACATCTGAACTGCCCTGAGAACTTCAGCTATTGCGCAGTATAAAAACGTAATAAATAAATGAATAAAATCTATAACTGCAGAGAACAACTGAGAATTAGAAATACCTTAATAATCTTTGAAGCTTTATGGGAGGCAGCTCCAAGGGGGTCACAGTCATGAGTCATCTGTTCCTGTTTTAGAGAAGGGGCGGTCACTCTTGGGTCGACCTTTGCCAAGAGAGGGACGGGGAGGGGGGTGCAACCCTGCTGCTGTCCCCGTCTCTTTGCCGGCAGAAGGATAGGGGACCTGCAACCAGTGGACTCTCTTGGTCCTCTTATGCTCTCCAATTGGGAAGGCTGTCTTGAGTGGGGGTGGGAAGTCGTGTGTTGCGAGGCTTCTGCTCTTGCCTAGAATACTGAAGGTGGCGGTGTTAGGAGATGATGGCTCTGTCCTACGCCAGTCTTGCTACAGGGGGCCTCAAGGATCTTTTTGACCCCCATTCTTCCCAACATCTACATCAAACCGCCAGGAGACGTTAACCGGGGCCGCGGCCTGAGGCCTCACCAGTGCTTCTCCTTCTCAGCTCATAGGGTTGAGGCAGTGGAAGCTCTGAACCAGCTCAGGGGCAGGAGAATGGACTGGATGAGGGCCAAGAAACTCAGATTCAATCCAGACAGAACAGACGTACTGTTTGCAGGTGGGTCATCGTTCCGGCTTAGTGACATTCACCCTGTTCTGGAAAGGGAGTTACACACTTCCTACAGGGTGACGTCTGGGGTGGGGATGGTCACGGTTCCGCCGTTGTCCGTAGAGGCACAGGCTCCCTCAGTGGCTCAGAGCGGCTTTTCATCATGTGGGTTTCAGCAGGGGTCACAGTTTTTTTTATTTCCCTTTGTATTTTAGTTGTAGCTTATTTTAATTTAGTTCTATTTTTTCTTTTTATTTACTGCACTTTACCTCCCCCAAGCCCAAAGCTGGTGTACAAAATATTTAAAAGAATAAGAAATTAAAAGAGAATACAGCTAATACAGAATAAAACCGGCCAAGACAATGGAAATAAATTCAGTAAACTAAAAGCAACAGGAGAGAAAATCACTAAGTGTCTAATAATAATTAAAATAACTACTAATCAGAAGTAAAAAAGGATTCCTTGAACAGGTGGTGCTCTGAGCCCCCGAGGGAGCCTGTGCCTCTGCAGGCGAGGACGGATCCGCCATCATCTCCGCACGGCTTACCTCACTCTTTAGAAGGCCTGTAACCCCCCTTCCAGAGCAGGGCGACTGTCACTTAACCGGATCGATGAACCGCCCACAAATAGCACTTACATCTGGCTTGAGTCTCGGTTCACGGGCCCTCATCCAGCCCACTCTCCTGCCCAGGCGCTGGTTCAGAGCTTCCACGGCCTCAGCTCTCTGAGCTGAGAAGGAGAGGCGAAGCGAGGTGTCCTGGTTGCTGCCTCAGCCCGCTCCCCTGGAGAACCTCTCCTGGCGGTTTCATGTAGCTGTCGAAAAGCATGGGGTGAAATGGTGCCCTAGGAGAGATCCATTCTCCCCTACGCCCACTTTGTCTAAGAGGCATTCTAGGCGGGAGTGGAACCGTTGTAATACGCAACTTCAAGGCAGCCTTCCCAGAAGGACAGCGTCAGAGGTCCAAGGGAGTCCACGGGGTGGCACGCCCCCCATCCTTCTGCTGGCCCTGGTTGACGAAGCCCAGGGCTGCGTTTCCACATGATACAGAAGTTTATCTGGTCTCAACGGGGCAGCTAGATCAGTAAGTAGCCCCGGCCAATGCCATCGCACTCTGCCAGCCGTTGGCCAATGAAGCTGACGGGCTCGGTTGTGATAGGCATCTCCACCGGTTCCGGGCCCGAGGAGCTGCTCGGGGACGCCCTGCTCCCATTTTCTTAGGGTATGTCTAGTTTGCACCTGGCTCTGAGTGTTGGGTCCCAGGTTTCTTCCAGGAAAGAAAGCCGATTCTGCAAGCCTGAAGTCCGCCGACCCGACACATGCGAGATGTTACAACAGCTCCGCTTCCTCCTGGATGGCACTGCTCCACCAGAGATAAATCCGTGGTCTCCCTTTCCGGCCCAGGCTGCAGGAGGCCGGCAGCTCCTCAGATGGACTACAAAAGCTAAGTCATGACTTCTGGGGGAGGTGCTCTAGAACATCTGGCTCCGTGTGTGCGGGGGGGGGGGCTTTTGGATTACCGAGGGCCACGCATGAAAGGGGACGAGTGTAGATACCAAAAAGTATCATGCCGCTCGTGAATTCGCTCAGGTCCCTTTCAGTGGCCTGCCGTGTCAAGGACACGCCCTCAGAGTTGCTCTAGCTTCTCCTGCACCTCCACACTCCTTGGGTTCTGTCCTTGCACCCGTGGGGGTTTCTTCCCCATGGCCACCGGTGACTGGGACTGCTGCCACGCTACCACAAGCTCCGCTAACTTTGAGGGCGTGCCGCGGGGGACGGAGGGTTCCATCTCAGAGAAGCCAGTGGAGTGGATGGTTTCAGAAGACAAATACTGTGTGGCGTGCCTTCGTTTGAGCATGGAAACAGTATCCTTGTGTGTCTTGCAGTGCCGTTCAAAACCTTCCCCTCGTTTTGTTGGAAGGCGAAGTCCAGAAGGATCACGGCTGGCCCAGGTCTCTCTGCGTCGCTGAGGATTGTCCTGGCGTCAATGTTCCGGATCCTGATGAGGAATGCCGTCTCCACACCACCCATCCGTGGAAGTCTACTTTCGGCCAATCGGTTCGTTAAACATTGTACTGAATTTGTGAACGGATTATTGCACGCATGCGATTGTAGAAAAAGCCCGAGAAATAGAAACGCCTTCATAACCTCTGATGCTTGGTCCGAGCCAGCTGCAGGGGCCTCATATTCTTAGTTTCCTGCACTCCTATTTTGCAACTCGTCCTGGGTGGTGGTTCGCAGGGTTTTTCTCAGAAGGAGAGCGGATCCTGCAGGCCTGATGTTCTCTAACCCAGATCTACGAGAAGCTGCAACAACTCGGCTTTCTCACGGACGGCACCCTTTCACCAGCAGTAAGACGACGGTTTCCCTTTGCAGCTGACACAGCAGGAGGCGGACAGGTCGTCAGATCGAGTAAAACAGCTAAGTTACTTTTTCTGGTGTCTGGTGCCATACAAGGTCAAGCTAAGCGTGGGTGGAGGGATTTTTAGGCAGCCGAGGGGGCAGGAAAGTTAAGAGCCTAGGTTACATACGCTCTTGAATTCGCACATGGTACGCCTGTGAATTCGCACAGCCTCTCTTTTGGTAGCCTACCGTGTCAACGGCACGCCCTTAAAGTTGCTCTGGCTTCTCCTGCACTTCCTCACTCCTTGGGTTCTGCTCTTGCACCAGTTCGGCTCTCTTCCCCTTTGCCAGCGGTGACTGGGATTGTTGCCACGCTGCCACTAGCTCAGCTAACTTTAAAGGCATGCCGTGAGGTGGGCAGAATTTTATTTCTGAGAAGCCGGTTCAGGCAGCCACGGGGAGATATGTTTAGGGAGGCAACTACCGTTTATCAGGTGTTTTGTTTGGATATGTAACAGACAAAAAGATATTCTTGCGTGTTTCGCTGTGATGGACCGTTAAATAAGTTCCTGCCTTTTTTCCCCCCACGGAGAAGTTCCAGGAGGAACAAGACTGCTCGCGCCCCTACGTGTTGCTGAGGACGGTCCTGGCCTTTGTGTTCTGCATCATGACGAGGAACGTCATTTCAACGCCACCCGTCCGCACCCACCCGTGTGAGTCTACTTTTGGCCAGAAGATTGGTTCACCTTGAACTGCACATGCGAATGGATTATTGCCTGCATGCACATCTGAACTGCCCTGAGAACTTCAGCTATTGCGCAGTATAAAAACGTAATAAATAAATGAATAAAATCTATAACTGCAGAGAACAACTGAGAATTAGAAATACCTTAATAATCTTTGAAGCTTTATGGGAGGCAGCTCCAAGGGGGTCACAGTCATGAGTCATCTGTTCCTGTTTTAGAGAAGGGGCGGTCACTCTTGGGTCGACCTTTGCCAAGAGAGGGACGGGGAGGGGGGTGCAACCCTGCTGCTGTCCCCGTCTCTTTGCCGGCAGAAGGATAGGGGACCTGCAACCAGTGGACTCTCTTGGTCCTCTTATGCTCTCCAATTGGGAAGGCTGTCTTGAGTGGGGGTGGGAAGTCGTGTGTTGCGAGGCTTCTGCTCTTGCCTAGAATACTGAAGGTGGCGGTGTTAGGAGATGATGGCTCTGTCCTACGCCAGTCTTGCTACAGGGGGCCTCAAGGATCTTTTTGACCCCCATTCTTCCCAACATCTACATCAAACCGCCAGGAGACGTTAACCGGGGCCGCGGCCTGAGGCCTCACCAGTGCTTCTCCTTCTCAACTCATAGGGTTGAGGCAGTGGAAGCTCTGAACCAGCTCAGGGGCAGGAGAATGGACTGGATGAGGGCCAAGAAACTCAGATTCAATCCAGACAGAACAGACGTACTGTTTGCAGGTGGGTCATCGTTCCGGCTTAGTGACATTCACCCTGTTCTGGAAAGGGAGTTACACACTTCCTACAGGGTGACGTCTGGGGTGGGGATGGTCACGGTTCCGCCGTTGTCCGTAGAGGCACAGGCTCCCTCAGTGGCTCAGAGCGGCTTTTCATCATGTGGGTTTCAGCAGGGGTCACAGTTTTTTTTATTTCCCTTTGTATTTCAGTTGTAGCTTATTTTAATTTAGTTCTAATTTTTTTTTAACTGCACTTTAAGTCCCCCCAAGCCCAAAGTTGGTGTACAAAAATATTTAAAAGAATAAGAAATTAAAAGAGAATACAGCTAATACAGAATAAAACTGGCCAAGACAATGGAAATAAATTCACTAAACTAAAAGCAACAGGAGAGAAAATCACTAAGTGTCTAATAATAATTAAAATAACTACTAATCAGAAGTAAAAAAGGATTCCTTGAACAGGTGGTGCTCTGAGCCCCCGAGGGAGCCTGTGCCTCTGCAGGCGAGGACGGATCCGCCATCATCTCCGCACGGCTTACCTCACTCTTTAGAAGGCCTGTAACCCCCCTTCCAGAGCAGGGCGACTGTCACTTAACCGGATCGATGAACCGCCCACAAATAGCACTTACATCTGGCTTGAGTCTCGGTTCACGGGCCCTCATCCAGCCCACTCTCCTGCCCAGGCGCTGGTTCAGAGCTTCCACGGCCTCAGCTCTCTGAGCTGAGAAGGAGAGGCGAAGCGAGGTGTCCTGGTTGCTGCCTCAGCCCGCTCCCCTGGAGAACTTCTGCTGGCGGTTTCATGTAGCTGTCGAAAAGCATGGGGTGAAATGGTGCCCTAGGAGAGATCCATTCTCCCCTACGCCCACTTTGTCTAAGAGGCATTCTAGGCGGGAGTGGAACCGTTGTAATACGCAACTTCAAGGCAGCCTTCCCAGAAGGACAGCGTCAGAGGTCCAAGGGAGTCCACGGGGTGGCACGCCACGCCCCCATCCTTCTGCTGGCCCTGGTCGACCTATCGGGTGACAAAGCCCAGGGCTGCGTTTCCACATGATACAGAAGTTCATCTGGTCTCAAAGGGGCAGATAGATCAGTAAGTAGGCCCGGCCAATGCCATCGCACTCTGCCAGCCGTTGGCCAATGAAGCTGACGGGCTTGGTTGTGATAGGGATCTCCACTGGGTCCGGGCCTGAGGAGCTGCTCGGGGACGCCCTGCTCCCATTTTCTTAGGGTATGTCTAGTTTGCACCTGGCTCTGAGTGTTGGGTCCCAGGTTTCTTCCAGGAAAGAAAGCCGATTCTACAAGCCCGAAGTCCGCCGACCTGACATATGCGAGATGTTACAACAGCTCCGCTTCCTCCTGGATGGCACTGCTCCACCAGAGATAAATCCGTGGTCTCCCTTTCCGGCCCAGGCTGCAGGAGGCCGGTAGCTCCTCAGATGGACTACAAAAGCTAAGTCATGACTTCTGGGGGAGGTGCTCTAGAACATCTGGCTCCGTGTGTGCGGGGGGGGGGCTTTTGGATTACCGAGGGCCACGCATGAAAGGTGACGAGTGTAGATACCAAAAAGTATCATGCCCCTCGTGAATTCGCTCAGGTCCCTTTCAGTGGCCTGCCGTGTCAAGGACACGCCCTCAAAGTTGCTCTAGCTTCTCCTGCACCTCCACACTCCTTGGGTTCTGTCCTTGCACCCGTGGGGGTTTCTTCCCCATCGCCACCGGTGACTGGGACTGCCGCCACGCTACCACAAGCTCCGCTAACTTTGAGGGCGTGCCGCGGGGGACGGAGGGTTCCTTCTCAGAGAAGCCAGTGGAGTGGATGGTTTCTGAAGACAAATACTGTGTGGCCTGCATTCGTTTGAGCATGGAAACAGTATCCTTGTGTGTCTTGCAGTGCCGTTCAAAACCTTCCCCTCGTTTTGTTGGAAGGCGAAATCCAGAAGGATCATGGCTGGCCCAGGTCTCTCTGCGTCGCTGAGGATTGTCCTGGCGTCAATGTTCCGGATCCTGATGAGGAATGCCGTCTCCACACCACCCATCCGTGGAAGTCTACTTTCGGCCAATCGGTTTGTTAAACATTGTACTGAATTTGTGAACGGACTATTGCACGCATGCGATTGTAGAAAAAGCCCGAGAAATAGAAACGCCTTCATAACCTCTGATGCTTGGTCCGAGCCAGCTGCAGAGGCCTCATATTCTTAGTTTCCTGCACTCCTATTTTGCAACTCATCCTGGGGGGTGGTTCGCAGGGTTTTTCTCAAAAGGAAAGCGGATCCTGCAGGCCTGATGTTCTCTAACCCAGATCTACGAGAAGCTGCAACAACTCGGCTTTCTCACGGACGGCACCCTTTCACCAGCAGTAAGACGACGGTTTCCCTTTGCAGCTGACACAGCAGGAGGCGGACAGGTCGTCAGATCGAGTAAAACAGCTAAGTTACTTTTTCTGGTGTGTGGTGCCATACAAGGTCAAGCTAAGCGTGAGTGGAAGGATTTTTAGGCAGCAGAGGGCTACGCAAAAAAGTTAAGGAGGGTAGGTTACATACGCTCTTGAATTCGCACATGGTACGCCTGTGAATTCGCACAGCCTCTCTTTTGGTAGCCTACCGTGTCAACGGCACGCCCTTAAAGTTGCTCTGGCTTCTCCTGCACTTCCTCACTCCTTGGGTTCTGTTCTTGCCCCACTTCGGCTCTCTTCCCCTTTGCCAGCGGTGACTGGGATTGTTGCCACGCTGCCACTAGCTCTTCTAACTTTAAAGGCATGCCGTGAGGTGGGCAGAATTTTATTTCTGAGAAGCCGGTTCAGACAGCCAGGGGGGGATATTTTTAGGGAGGCAACTTCTGTTTGTCAGGTGTTTATTTGGCTATGTAACGGACAAAAAGGTATTCTTGCCTGTCTCGCTGTGATGGATTGTTAAATAAGTTCCTGCCTTTTTTCCCCTGACGGAGAAGTTCCAGGAGGAACAAGACTGCTCGTGCCCCTACGTGTTGCTGAGGACGGTCCTGGCCTTCGTGTTCTGGATCATGACAAGGAACGTCATTTCAACGCCACTCGTCCGCACCCATCCGTGTGAGTCTACTTTTGGCCAGAAGATTGGTTCACCTTGAACTGCACATGCGAATGGATTATTGCGTGCATGCACATCTGAACTGCCCTGAGAACTTCGGCTATTGGGCGGTATAAAACTTTAATAAATAAATGAATAAAATCTATGACTGCAGAGAACAACTGAGAATTAGAAATACCTTAATAATCTTTGAAGCTTTATGGGAGGCAGCTCCAAAGGGGTCACAGTCATGAGTCATCTGTTCCTGTTTTAGAGAAGGGGGGTCACTCTTGGGTCGACCTGTGCCAAGAGAGGGATGGGGGGGTGCAACCCTGCTGCTGTCCCTGTCTCTTTGCCGGCAGGATAGGGGACCTGCAACCCGTGGACTCTCTTGGTCCTCTTATGCTCTCCACCTGGGACGGCTGTCTTGAGTGGGGGTGGGAAGTCGTGTGTTGCGAGGCTTCTGCTCTTGCCTAGAATACTGAAGGTGGCGGTGTTAGGAGATGATGGCTCTGTCCTACGCCAGTCTTGCTACAGGGGGCCTCAAGGATCTTTTTGACCCCCATTCTTCCCAACATCTACATCAAACCGCCAGGAGACTTTAACCGGGGCCGCGGCCTGAGGCCTCACCAGTGCCTCTTCTTCTCAGCTCATAGGGTTGAGGCAGTGGAAGCTCTGAACCAGCTCAGGGGCAGGAGAATGGACTGGATGAGGGCCAAGAAACTCAGATTCTAGCCAGACAGAACAGACGTACTGTTTGCAGGTGGGTCATCGTTCCGGCTTAGTGACATTCACCCTATTCTGGAAAGGGAGGGTTTACACACTTCCTAAAGGGTGACGTCTGTGGTAGGGATGGTCACGGTTCCGCCGTTGTCCGTAGAGGCACAGGCTCCCTCAGTGGCTCAGAGTGGCTTTTCATCATGTGGGTTTCAGCAGGGGTCACAGTTTTTTTTTATTTCCCTTTGTATTTTAGTTGTAGCTTATTTTAATTTAGTTCTTTTTTTTCTTTTTATTTACTGCACTTTAACTCCCCCCAAGCCCAAAGTTGGTGTACAAAATATTTAAAAGAATAAGAAATTAAAAGAGAATACAGCTAATACAGAATAAAACCGGCCAAGACAATGGAAATAAATTCAGTAAACTAAAAGCAACAGGAGAGAAAATCACTAAGAGTCTAATAATAATTAAAATAACTACTAATCAGAAGTAAAAAGGATTCCTTGAACAGGTGGTGCTCTCAGCCCCCGAGGGAGCCTGTGCCTCTGCAGGCGAGGACGGATCCGCCATCATCTCCGCAAGGCAGACCTCACCCTTTAGAAGGCCTGAAAAACCCCTTCCAGAACAAGGTGACTGTCACTTAACCGGATCGATGAACCGCCCACAAATAGCTCTTACGTCGCGTCTGGATTGACTCTCGGTTCAGGGGCCCTCATCCAGCCCACTCTCCTGCCCAGGCGCTGGTTCAGAGCTTCCACGGCCTCAGCTCTCTGAGCTGAGAAGGAGCGGCGAAGCGAGGTGTCCTGGTTGCTGCCTCAGCCCGCTCCCCTGGAGTACCTCTCCCGGCGGTTTCATGTAGCTGTCGAAAAGCATGGGGTGAAATGCTGCCCTAGGAGAGCTCCATTCTCCCCTACGCCCGCTTTGTCTAAGAGGCATTCTAGGCGGGAGTGGAACCGTTACGCAACTTCAAGGCAGCCTTCCCAGAAGGACAGCATCAGAGGTCCAAGAGTCCACGGGGTGGTACGCCCCCCATCCTTCTCCTGGCCCTGGTTAACCCATAAGGTGATGAAACCCAGGGCTGCGTTTCCACATGATACAGAATGTCATTTCTACGCCACCTGTCCGCACCCATCTATGTGAGTCTACTTTTGGCCAGAAGACTGGTTCAACTTAAACTGGATATGCTTAGGGATTATTGCCTGTATGGACATCTGTAATTGTAATGTATAATTAGCTATAATTATGTGTAACCGATGTATCCTATTGACTATTTTAAGGATAAGAGGGTACCGTTTAAGTTATGGGATTTGAGTTGGAGATTATACCATCAAGTGTATAATCTACAAGGGACGAGACCGTGGCTGGCTGAGTCGGCACAAACCTGCCCAAGGCTACAATGTCAAAGAACAGCTATTGTAAAAGGGACAGTGCAACACTTTGTCAAAGACTGCCCTGCATCACTTGCGACATGGAAAGCGATATCCACAGCCCTGGACTGGGCAGATCTTGCTTCTCAAGATTGGGAAACGATCACATCAGGCAATGAGCCCACGCCTCCTTTGAATGGACCCAGGAAACAAGTACCTCGGAAAAGAAGATGGGGAGAGGATAAAAAGGTGGTGCGATCCTTTTTTACAGTACCGTGGACTACAATACTCCGCTTCTGAAATCTCTTCATTGGCTTCCAATTCACTTCAGAATCCAATATAAACTTCTCCTGTTAACCTTCAAAGCTTTTCAGGGTCTAGCTCCTTCCTATCTCTCCTCTCTCATCTCACACTATTGCCCCGCTCGTGCTCTTCGCTCCTCTGATGCCATTTTTCTCGCCTGCCCAAGGGCCTCTACTTCCCTTGCTCGGCTCCGTCCATTTTCTTCTGCTGCCCCTTACGCCTGGAACGCTCTTCTAGAACATTTGAGAACTACAAGTTCAATCACAGCTTTTAAAGCTCAACTAAAAACTTTTCTTTTTCCTAAAGCTTTTAAAACTTGATGTTGTGCAGACTTTATACTGTTAGTTTTATCCTACCCTGTGCCTGCTTACCCTACCCTGTGCCTGTTTGCATTCTCTTCCCCTCCTTATTGTTTTACTATGATTTTATTAGATTGTAAGCCTATGCGGCAGAGTCTTTCTATTTACTGTTTTACTCTGTACAGCACCATGTACATTGATGGTGCTATATAAATAAATAATAATAATAATAAGGTTGATTAACCTGTTTATAATTACGGCATTAGTTTACCAAAGACAAAGGGAGATTAAGGAAAAGTATTTGGTGAATGAAGTAAGTGATGTAACTTTTGTTCAGACAAAAATTAAAAACATTAGTAGAGAAGAGAAAGGAAGGATTTCCCCAGTTCAATGGAGGAAACTTTGGCCTTGTTTATCCAATGCCGATGCACTGATTACTTAAGGTTATACAGAAATGTCATTAGTGAATATAACTTGAATGATATATTAGTGGTAACTTTAGGGACTGAGCAAGTGTATGAGTAAAACCAAAAGTCAAGAGAGAGTATCATGTTTGTGATGGTATCTTGAATGTAGTTGTAAAATTATATGTAGAAAGATTTTAATTTAATAAAAAAATTCAACCTAAAAAAATATTCAACCTAACTCTTCCTCTAACCTCTATAAGCAAGAAGAAGGGAAAAAACAACAAAAACAGTCTTCGTCGCTTTATCTAAAAAAGCCACAATACCCTCTCCTGACTTTTATTGATAAAAGGGTGCCGTACCATTTGTGGGAAAGCAGATGGAGAGCGTATCATCAGGTTTTAAACGTAAACGCAGCTAACCCGTGGTTTAAAGAAATTGAACAACTTTGTCCAAGGCTTGAATGCAGGAAACGAGTCACTTTTGCTGACCGTCCCTGTAAAGAAACAGTAGAGCATTTTGTAAAACAATGTCCGTCAGCTAGGAGAACATGGGAACAATTATCGGTGGTGCTACAATGGCCTTCCCTAAAGGACCAACATTGGGAGACTATGGTGTCTGGCCTCCTCCCTCCAAATGCAATCAAGGGCCCTATAAAACTCAGCTCAAAAAAGAAAGGGGTAGAATGGAGGAATGTACCATAGACGACAATAAGATTAATTAAACTTATGGTTATCCTCGCCTTATCTGTACAAAGAACAAAAAAGTCAGAACAAAATATACAACACACAGTAGGATTTATTATAAATAAAATAGATACTTTAGCCATGGTAGAACGAGAAAGAATGAGTAGCGCACAGTGGCAAAAATTCTGGCCCTGGAAAAAAAGGACAACACCAGGGATCGCATGATTCAATAAAAGTGAAAATAGCCAATAAAAGGAAATTAAAGTTAATAAAGGTTGGTTTTCAGTTTAACACATTGTAGTTTGTATACATAACGTAAAAGTTAAACAAATGCTTTATACATAATTTTTTAGAAATTATTGCATGTGAAATGTATATGCTTTGTACGTGTTTTTGTATAATTTTTGTAATATGATCTGGTAGTATATTTTTAAATAAAAAAAATTATCTTTCCCCCCCCCACCCCCCAAAATATATCTTAACCCCTAACCCTGGCCTTGCCTGTTTTTGGTCCCAAACATCACGGATCATCAAGTTCTACCCACCACCAACACAGGCATGGGCCTAGCTGGGGCCCCATGTCATTACATCAAATCAGAAGAAATCAGAAAGGCCTTGAACCTGACCCTTGGTTTCAGGGTACAGCCATCATCAGCCCACTGCCCTGACAAGCACCTGGCAGATGCCACTTGCGATTGCAGACCGTGCAAGGCGCTCGCCCTGCAGGTTCTCCAAGCCCTGCTTGGCTGGGCCAGCTGAGTGCTTGGCAAAATACACTGGTTTTATTCTGCACCCACCTGTACTCCTGAAAAGCCTTTCTGGAGGGTGGGGACTCCTGAAAAAAATGTGGGAGGCTGCCTGAAGCAGAGGGGACTTAGCCGTATCACTGATACTTGTGTGACGCCCCCCTGTACCATATCCAACAATTTTGGGCAGAGCTTTTTGTTAGGGGCACAGATGGCTGCGGGGGGGGGGGGGGGGGAGAGAGTAAAGGACTGTTAACTTCCATAAGTGATCTTTAGGATCCAAGCCATTGAGCCAGTTCGCACGATCACCATCACTTCAACAAGCCATGGTGGGTGCTTTGTTTATGCAGCGGCTCATGCTGGGTACCGGTTGCCTAATCCCCCATCCTGCGCTTGTCATGTGGTCGGAGCCCAGGCGGTCTTGGCTTGTTGGATGGGGAAAAAATCCTCCAATAATTTATTTGTTACATTTATATGCCGCCCCATACCTGAAGCTCTCTGGGCGGTTTACAAAGGTTTAAAACAGCAAACATTAAAAAAGCGTACAAAATTCAAAAATCATCAGAAACATAAAAACAACAATAACCCATGGGTTGTTGGGTCTCTGGAATTTCATCTCCCTCTCTAACAACCTTGCCACCTGGATTCAGATGACAAAACAAGCCCTGCCCACACGGATGATGAGGCATGAGCTGCAGCTTGCGATCATGCCAACCTGGTCATAGTGGGCTGATTCAGCGATTGCAGTATCAGTGTTCTTTTTGAAAGCCACTGAGGGTTGCTGGCGCTATTGCGCTTCTCTTGTACGTTGGGATGGTACTCAACTTTGCTTGTGTTTTTCCTAGATAGCAACTAGGTTTTTTTTGCCAGTCTCTTCTAGACTCTTTTTTGCCTTAAGCAAGTAATAAATGAGTAAGAGAAGATTGTAATCTGAATTTCTACTTGTTTGAAGTGGCATTTCTCTTTTGGCTCATTCTACGCTGAAAATTTTGAGTATCAAGGAATAGGAAGCTGTGGTCTAGAAACCGGTGTATTTGTCTATAATCATAGGTTTAGATCAGCCTGCCCCAACCTGGTGCCCTCCAGATGTTTTGGAGTTCAGCACCCATCAATTCCAGCCTGAAGGGCCGATGGAAAGCTGGGGATTGTGGTCCAAAATCTTGGAAGAGCACCAATTTGGGGAAGGCTGGCTTAAATATTAAAGCTGCACGGATCACATCTTATCCCTTAACATCGGGATCCACTTTTTGCTTAGCTAACGGTGTATTTTTCCACAATTCTTGTCTTGCAGCCACGCAATCCCCAGCTGCCTCGCTTGTCAGCCCAGGCGAAACGCTGCTGAGGGTTACAGGGGAGCCGTGTGAATGGTGCCGGCATGGGGAGCAGCCATTCACCAACCCACCTCTTACCACAGAGGTCAAACCCACCCCCCCGCCCCGCAGCTCCCGTCCCTCCTTCATCCATCATGATTTGCCCCTCGACACACCTTGTCAGCAAAGGCCATGAGGCCATAGTCGGTCTTGCCCTGGATCGCCCGGCCCATGCCCTGCACTGCGTGCCACATGGCATCAAAGGCCAGGAAGTTGTTCTCATGGATTTGGAACTGGTCCCTCTGGTGCTCCAGCCAGGCCTGGGGATAGAAGAGAACAAGAGTTCTGCCGTGTGGGTCTTCCTACCCATGTGTGTGTGTGCGTGTGGGGGTCTTCTTCCTGCTCTTCCTCTTCCCCCCCCCCCCCCCCCGCCAAACGACTCTTTAAAAAAGAAGTAGTTCAAGTGCATTTTCATAGAGAACACTGTTCACACAGCGGCCGCCCAGCTGTCAGCCAGGGACCAACAAAGCAGGACAGGGTGCAACAGCACCTTCCCACCCATGTTCCCCAGCAACTGGTAGCACATAGCCAGCAGGGCTAGTAGCCATGGCTAGCCTTCTCCGAAAGGACATTTGTCCCTTGGGTTGGAAGGGGCCCAGCAGCCACTGTTTACATCCAGAAGTCCCTGGCTACCCCTTGCAACCCCCACGCGCGCGCGCCCTGCGAGAGCGCAGAGGGAGGAGGAGGCGGCGGCGGCGGCGGCGGCGGCGGCGGCGGCAGCTCCCACACTGCCGAGCCGGGCTGGAGAGGTCAGGCGCTGCTCCTCCGCGCGGCCTCAGCGGTTTCTACCACGGCCAGCTTCCTTTGCCTGCCTAAAGGGTGGGGCGGGGGGCTGTCGCCTCCCCTGCCCTGAAAGAACACAGGGCGTCTTGCTGCCTCAGCCCAGGAAATAAGGAGTGCCAAGGGGCTTTCGTAGGGGCCTGTGGGGTCCATCCTCACACCCAACATTGGCGCGGTCGGGCGACGCTCCACCTTTTCCTTCCCTTCCTGCCCGGAAATACCGCCTTCGCCCTCACACCCAACATGGCCGCGGTCGGGCGACGCTCCGCCTTTTCCTTCCCTTCCTGCCCGGAAGTACCGCCTTCGCCCTCACACCCAACATGGCCGCGGTCGGGCGACGCTCCGCCTTTTCCTTCCCTTCCTGCCCGGAAGTACCGCCTTCGCCCTCACACCCAACATGGCCGCGGTCGGGCGACGCTCCGCCTTTTCCTTCCCTTCCTGCCCGGAAGTTCCGCCTTCGCCCTCACACCCAACATGGCCGCGGTCGGGCGACGCTCCGCCTTTTCCTTCCCTTCCTGCCCGGAAGTTCCGCCTTCCCCCCACACGCGAGGACTGTGGCCGGAGCGCAGGGGGCGGAGCCTCTTCCCTCCCCGGAGGCCGGGCTGCGTGAAAGAGGAGCTCTGCCCTGCGGGAGAGGGGGTCGGGTTCCACGCCCCCTCCCAATGCAGCTGGAAGGTGTTCCTGCCAGGAGGGACCGTTTGGACCCTTTGGAGGCCGGAGGGGGGGCGGCCTGTGGTTCTCTGCCTGGCTTCCGCCAGCGCCGCTAGCTTTAAAGACCCGCCGCGGAGGCAACGAGGGCAGCCGGGTGAAGGGTGGTTGGGCGCCTTCAGGGAGGGAGCCGCCCCCCTCCGGCCTGTGCTCCTGCCCCTTGCCAGCCGCGAGCCCTCGCCGTGGGATAGAGAGGAGGTTGCCCGCCCGCCGGTAAGAGGCCAGCTCCGGCGGGGAGGGTGGAGGGGAGCAGGCAAGCGACGCCTGTTTGTATGTTAAGGACGAAACGGTGCTCTTGCTGATCGTGCTGTTATGTACCGTTCAATAACTTCCTTTCTATTATTATTGTTGTCGCTATTATTTTTATTATTGTTTGAGGGAGAACTTTCTGAAAGGACACGACTGGCCCACACCCCTATATGTTGCTGAGGACTGTCCCGTTGTCGTTTGAGATCTGGATGAAGCACGTGGTTTCAACACCACCCACCCGCCTGCACCCATCCGTGTGAGTCCACTTTTGGCCAAAAGATTAGTTAACCCTTATACTGGATTTGTGAATGGAGCCTTTCATGAATGGGCCCCTGTAATTGTAGAAAAAGCCTGAGAAATAGAACACCTTTGTAATCTGTGATGCTTGATCTGAGCCAGCTGCAGAGGCCTCATCTGTATAAATCATCTCTATAATTCATTGAACAGCATATGCAGAGTTTTTAACTGACCCTAAAATGGTTGTTTTCAATGGATATTGACTGTTTTTATGCATTTTCTGCTTTTAAATTATATTTGTTTTAAACGTTCACTGTTTTATTTTTTGTAAACCACCAAGAGAGCTTCAGCTATGGGGAGGTATATAAATGTAATAAATACAATTAATACAAGGGCGCAGTTATTCCACTACTCACATCAGTCACTCGCATCACATGAAAAAAATATACAGAAAACTTTCAGAAACTGGGCCTACCAAAATACATCCACACCAAGATCCAGAAATCAGTCATACTGAAAACATGCACAATTGTCAGGAAATACCTGAATCTGTAAAAGACAGCATGAGTTGGCAATGGCCTTCATGTCCATCTAGAGAAAAACCGCCATGAGCCAGAAAGAGGTGATCATCATCATCATCTCTTCCAGGGCGTGAGCATATAAAAAACTATAAATAGGTGGTAGTTGTAGAATGCAGGAGCTGCTTATTAGAAGAAAAGTTATGCCCTGTGTACCTGTCCACCGAGTAGTCCAATCAGCAATAAATCAGGGAACTTGGTACTTAAAACCCAATGTTAACTATGTTAGCTGTTAAGACGGGAAGTCCAACACATCACATGTTTTGGGCTCTGTTAACTTGGAACGCCCCAACATGCCGCCTCAAACTATAATCATCAGCTGGGTTGTACCGGAATGCAAGGCGATTGTAATCGTGTGATTGTTTACCACGGAGTCGTGTTTGACGCTGATGTGCTGTTTCTCGTTGACGTCTTTCAGCCACTCTCAGCCTGTCGCATTCATTCTGTTGAGAACAAAGCAGATCTGAAGCTGTAGAACACGATTGCCGTGCTCGCAACCGTGCATCCTCAAGTCTGGCTGAACGTTGCTTGGCTGGTTCCTTGGCACGTATTTGAGGCATTCTTTTTCTTTTTTTCTCGTTTGCTGATGCCCGTTCTTCCTCAGTCTGATTTGCAATTTCTCGTCGCAGTGCTTCCGCTCTGCGAGTACGACGACCTAAGTGTGATCTTCTGTGAGGCGTTATTTGGATGAAGTAAAGCAGATTGTTTGGTTTTTAAAAAAGGATGTTTTTACGGTGAGGAGGTTAGCGGAAACTCCTGGCAGTTACCTTTCTTCAGAACGTGTAACTGTCACAGGTGTGACATCTATATTCACTCAGCCAATTGTGAGAGAACATGCAAATAAGAGAGAAGGCAGAGGCAGTGGATTGGCCTACTGGTTGGCGATGTCACAATGATCAGCAGGACTGGTTTTGAGGAGGCCTATTTCTTCGATTTTAAGACAAACTTTTGTCCCCATATAGAACATAGTTGCATAACCACGCTCGCATATTCGAATGCAACGTTGTGTCAAAATTTCAAAGCAATCGGTGAAGAACTTTCGGAGATATAACGTCTGTTTCGAGCAAACATTTACATTTTTATTTATATAGATAGATATCCCTCCCTTTTTTCACTATGCTAGGCCCCAATAACCCAATTCTGTTCCCCTTTTCAAAAACCAAAAAAAAAAAAATATCTAGTATCTTTAGTGGTTTTGTAACACTCCCTCTTTCTTTGTCCCTACTTTGTATTGTTTTATATAATGGTGTATCTTCTTGTTTTATATTGGTCTGTTGACTGTAAATAAAGAAATACTATTATCTATTTTGTATTTGGTGTTTTGTAATGTATTATTATGTATAAATTTGTATAATTTATAATTTATACAATTTGTGAAATATTTGAAATATTTAATTTTGTTTTAATTGTACAGTAGTATGTTTCTTGAAAATAAAAAAGATCATTCCTAAATAATAATAATAATAATAAACCATTCCTAACCCTAACTCCACCTTTTCCTGTCCGGAAGTAACGCCTTCCGTCCTCACACCCAACGTGGCCGCCATTGGGCAATGCTTCACCTTTTCCTTCCCTTCCACTGGGCTTGCGCTGGAGAGCCAAGGCGGGCAGCACCAGAGCCAGGTAGGCCCTCCCTGCCCCTGGTTCTGGTGCTCGAGGGAGTGCCGCCGCTGTCACCGTGCCCAGGGTGTTGTCGCACTCTGTGGTTTGCTTGGACCTGCACAACCGCGAAGAGGATGACGAAGACGCCGGGACGTCTATTGCTGCTTGTGCGGGCGGGCAGAGGCTGCTGGTCCTGGGTGAGCCAAGAGCGCCACGCTGGTTCCCTGCCTCCGCCACTCTCCCGTGTCCCCTTCTCTGTTGCAGCTTGGCGGGAAGGCATCGCCACACACTGCAGCCGCCGCCCAGGGGGCTGCTGGGTTCCCCCCCACCTCCAACCCTGGTGACTGTGGCCGAAGCGCCTGTTTCAGCCGCCGTGCAGGGTAGGGAGGGGTGTGGGGAGAGGCTGCTTCTGAGCAGGGCGGTGGAGCCTCTTCCATCCCCGGAGGCTGGTCTCCGTTAAAGAGAAGCTTTGGCGTGTGGCAGAGCAGATCGGAGGGGAGGTGCGAAATGACCCCAAAATCCAGCTGGAAGCTCTTCCTGCAAGGAGAGATGGTTTCAACCTTTTGGAGGCGGGGTCAGTGGGTGGGTGGGCACGGATACAACAGGGAAAACAGCACGAAAGCCGTTAACTGGATACTGCAATTACACACTTTGTGGGTCTTTGGTGACTGCACTTGTCCCATTTCCCTGGTATCTGTGCACCTGTCTGCACATTCAGCCGGGATAGAGGAGGGGGGGAAGGCACGCCCCACTCCCAATGATAGCTGAAAATCTCTGAAGGCGAGATTTCTGTACCAAAATAAGATGCTTCTGATGATGGAATCCTGGGAGGAGGGGTGGTCTTGATGTAGATGGCATTTGCACAATTTCCTGGCCTGGTAACCTCCAGAGCTGAAGGACTTGCCTTATCAATCATCATCCCTCTTTATCCTGCTTACAAAATAAAAGATCTTGTTCCTGCAGCAGACGGACTGAAAATAGTAAGAGGTGTGGAGGCATCTGAGCAGCAGGGGCACAAATTGCTACCGCTCTACGATTTGTAAACGTGAACAGAGATCAGATTTCACCTTTGATCAAAGGGGCTCCTTGTAGACTTCTTGCCAGGGCCAGGGCCAGACCATTTTGCACCCTAGGCAAAGCGAGCTACTTGCACCTCCCCCCACCCCAAAAAACCCTGCCAACTTTGATTCAGCTGTTCAAGAAGAGTTTCTGAACTATTATATTTTCCTTTTATTATTATTTTTTCTTAAACAGCTAATTTGTATAAAACCATGACCTTTAAAGGGCAGTACTGCGCCCCTCTGAAGTCTGCGCCCTAGGCGGGTGCCTAGTTCACCTAATGGTAGCACCGGCCCTGCTTCTTACCTTGCAGGTCCGCCAAAGACCCCCCACAGCAGCAGCCACAGAGGCCTTGGCAGCACCCACACAACCCCAGATAGAAATCTCACATGCAGACATATGAAACAGACCTGAACAAGTAAGTTCTTGAGGAGGAGGGTGGCAGTGGGCGTGTGTCACGTCAACACAATGGAGCTAAACAGGGTGTGCAACCCCATGTTGGCTCACCGAGTCATGTGCCAGCACTATTAAAGCGCAATGAGAGTTAGATCAGGACAATATTGTTGGCTGCTGCTTTCTATTTTGCCTGGTACAATTTCCAAGAGACTTTTCCAATGCATGGAGAAAAGGCAATAAACATTTAAATTGTGGTGCACTTTTTTTTTTAACAGAAACTAAGAGGCCAGCCTAAAAGCGAATCTGTTTGCAGGAACAGAGTCGTTTTGCCAGCCAGGCCTTCCGTTGAAATCAAGCCATGCTTAAGCCACACGGGTAGTGAGCCACAGGCTGGCCCCTGACTCAGGCAGGGGACGCTACCAGTCACCATTGCCGGCTTCCCAGTAGCTACGCTAAGGGAACCAGGCAGGTCTCATCCAGTATCTCCCTCAGCTGCAGTCCAAAGCATGCTACCCTGTGATCACTGAGCTGGAGGGAATGGCCATCTTCCTACCATTGGTGAACTGTACTAAAGGCAGCTTTTGACAGCACTCATTCAAACTTGATTGCTAATATATAAGAACAAATAGAAAACTTGCAAATCACACAGTTTATATTTAATATAGTGCAACAAAAATAGTTAAGAATGCAAGAACTTTTACAGATTAAAAAAATATTTTTAAACCATCTCATCTTAAAAATAGACAATAGTAGTGAAGCTTAAAATACAACCACACAAGTTATTGTTCTGTGCCACTTGCCCGGGCTCAGCGTGGCTACTGACTTCTTAAAGTGGCCATTCCTGTGGGCACCGTTTGTTCACCCTCCAGGTCAAGCACAGTTCTGTCCCTGCGAGGCAAACTCGCGCCTTCCTGGTGTAGCCCCTCAGCCAGCTTGCAACTGGAGTGACCCACTGAGCCACTCTGGCTGCCATTAGTCTGAGAACAAACATTGTTCACTTTCGTGTTTTTGCTTTTGTGATGGTTCGTGTAAACCTTATATTTCATCAAGAGAATGAAGATGAAAACGAGGACTGAGGCCACAATGATGCCTCCGATGATGATGATCATTGTCCCACCGAGAAACTGGGCGTGGAGGGAGTGGCACTGACGGTACTCTTCCTCTGTGGTGAACTGCACACATCCCACCACCATGGTTGCTGTCAGAGACGTCACGCCATCGTCATACACAGCAAGGACACAGAGGTCGTAGTCGCGTCCAGCGACCAGGTCAGTCAGGAAGAAGGACTTGCTGGCAGCTGGGATCATCCTGCAAAAGAACACAGAGTTAGCTCTCCCACCCTAGAGGCCTTCAAGAGGCAGCTGGACAACCATCTGTCAGGGATGCTTTAGGGTGGATTCCTGCATTGAGCAGGGGGTTGGACTTGATGGCCTTATAGGTCCCTTCCAACTCTGCTATTCTATGATTCTATGATTCTAGTCCACAGCAGCAGAAGAACAAAGGACAATGCACAGAGCTGTGACCTAGCAGAGGAAGAAATGAGTGCTGGGCGTTTGGCTGAGGACCGCAGGGGAACATCAACTGACACTTTTGAACTCCACAATGAAAAGAATGTCAAACCGTCTGTGCACAGCAATACACTTTGAGATCCCTCAGGAGAACCAGACACATCCCAAGAGGGCCCAGGCATGGCTCATCAGCCTTTACTGCTTCTCTCTGTGCTCTTTCCTCATCCATCTGCAGGCAGGAAAAAGTTGGGTCTCCCCCTGAGAAGCATCAGCTGCTGGTCTTTCATCTTTGGATGGAAAACGGCAAAAACTCTGTTCTCCAAAAGTGCTTCTCAGGACACTGAAGTGCTGCAAGAATGGAACCAGTTACCTAGGGAGGTTGCGGGTGTGATGTTTTACTGCTTATGCCTACGTTGTTAGAGTAAAGAAGAAAGTTTATTAAGGTTTGCAGAGTTTAAAGTAAGTGCTCACTGTGAAGGAGAGTGCTGATTGGATGTTTGTGTGGAGTGCCTGGATTGGCTATGTGAGGAGGGGAGGAGTTGGAAGACTGGAGGATATATGTTGCTGTTTTCTGAGGGGAGAGATGAGAAGTTGAAGGGAGTTGATGAGATTGGATTTAAATGCTTTGGGTTAGAGATAGGAAGAGTCTGCCTGTTTGTTGTTTTGATGGATTAGAGTGTGGGAGTGAGGATAGTGTAGTGAAACAGGTTAGAGTAGGAAGGAGTACTGAAAGTTATATTAAAGGAAACTGTGAAGTGAATTAACTTATGAAACCAATACGCTTTGTGCTCTGAAACCATACGCTTGTCAGTGAAAGAAACCAATACACTTTGAATCTGCAAAATCTTCTTGTTAAATAAATATTGTTTAATTAAGCCTGGCGTGGACAGTGAAGTGCCTGGGAAAGGGTACGGGTGAAATCTATGGTGGCAGCGGAAGGGAGATGTTTGGGTGAAAGGTGCTGCTCTGTGCTGCTGTGGGGGCCTGAGCGGAAGTGGGCATGCCACAGAGACAGAGTTGACACCTACAGCCCTGACGAGTGCACCTGAGCTGGGTCCTTGGAGTCACAAAAGTAATAAAGTGATCCAGAGGAAACCCAGGGGAGGGTGGGCATCACTGTAGTGGCAGCAGGTGAGATCCAGAAGGGTCCAGTGCACAGTGGGCTCTCCCACACTGGAGGCATTCAAGAGGCAGTTGAACCACCATCTGTCAGGTATACTTTAGGGTGGATTCCTGCATTGAGCAGCGGGTTGGACTCGATGGCCTTATAGGCCCTTTCCCACTCTGCTATTCTATGATAAATCACAATTGACTCTGTTGTGGCTGCAACTAAAGACCAGGCTAAGAACCAGAGCTTTAAGCTGAGCATCGCATTCATAGTCCCTGGACATTTACCATAACATACATGATATAGAGAAAATTTAGGGGGAAAGCAACAAGGGCCGAGCACGCTCTAGAGCACATAATCGTGCCTACTGCTTGGCAGTGCAGGCAGCAAAGAAGGTTATTTTGCTGCCTCCATTGCATCCTCCAGCAGAGCTCTTTTGGGTGGTCCTGGGGCTGTTAATACCCTCCCCAGGAAATGATGCCTGGCTCCATTGAGGACCCTCAGAGTGCCTTTTGCAAGCTACAGCCTCTCCTGGACAAGGATAGCTTGGCCATGGTGGTACAGCCATTGGTAACCTCAAGGCTGGATTACTGCAGTGCGCTCTATGTGGGGCCATTAAAGCTGCTCTGGGAGCTGTTGTTGGGAGCTGCTCCTTTTCAGCATGAAACTCCTTTGCTGATGGAACTGCAATGGGTGCCCATTTGCTACCGGGCCAGGATTAAAGTTCTAGTACTACTGTGCAAAGCCCTTACCAACTTGGGACCAGGATACCTGAGAGAGCGTCTTCTCCCTTACCAACTTGCCTAGTCGTTGAGGGCATGTTCCTGGTGGTTCCACATGGACCTATAGCACGATTGGAGTCCACCAGGAGAAGAGCCTTAAGAACAGAAGAAGTGCCCTGATGCTGGATCAGACTGAGGGTCCATCTAATCCAGCACTCTGTTCACACAGTGGCCAGCCAGCTGTCAACCAGGGACCAACAAAGCAGGACATGGTGCAACAGCACCTTCCTACCCATGTTCCCCAGCACACAGGCTTACTGCCTCGGATACTACAGGCAGCAGTCCTGCCTTCAGCATGGTGGACCCATTCCTATGGAATTCCCTGCCTTTGGAGGTCAGGCAGGAGCCAACATTGTATTACTTCCAATGCTTCCTGAAAATGTTTCAGGAAGCTTTCTATGAATGACTGGCCATGGTTTTTTCAGAGCTTTGTTCTTTCAAAAATGTGCTTTTTAATATGGCGTTTTTATTGCTTTTATTCTTTTATTCTTGCTGCTCCTGTAATTTATTGTTACACTTTTAGACTGCCCGATAAGCAAAATTCTCTGGGTGATGTTCTTAGAACTGTAATCTTTCTATGAAGTTAACCAGCAACCGGATTTTTGTTATACCACCAGCAGCAACAGTAATGAAAAGGGAAGGTCCCAGTGGCCTGTTTTTCAACTGTTTTAGACATGCAGACTTAAAAAAAATTGGCAAACAAAATATCCAGGCCAGAAAAGACAAAGGATGAAAGGGTGCCTAGAATCAGGTTAAATGGTTTGGATTTCTACTGCTGAAGACACAGGTTCTTTTTATTTATCCACAAGAAAGGAATAGTTCAACAAAATAAAGCATCAGGAGATACTCTGTGACCTTCTCAACCTCGCCAGTGTTCCCTGAACCTCTCCTGTGTCCGGGGGCTTGGTCACAGCCTGAGCAGAAAACGTCCCACCTTCTCCAGCTCCCAGTCCTGCCAGATGCCAGGTCAGCTGAGCAGCAAAGATCATGGCTGCTTTCCACAAGTGAAGCCCTGTGTGTGATGCCAGGACAGTTCAGCTTAAATCGAAACCAGAGTCTAAGCAGAATCTTGCTTTGGAGACCAGAGAAGGCCTAAATATTCAGTACAATACTTCTATACCACTTGAAATACTAAAAACCCTAGGCAGTTTACTTTAAAATATAAACCTAACAATATCAAAAAAGATAAAAGGAATAAATAATTAAAAACAGTTAAGAACATTTAAAAACACATAAAGATTGTGGAGGTGATGGAAAGAGGGTGGCACCCAAAGGAGAACTCTTTCTAAGCCCTTCAAGCTCTTTGAAGCAGAACACTTTTTTCTACCTTCTATACACATACACACATGCACTGGCACCTGGCAGCAATTCATGATATTTTCTACTCAAAACGGTGGTGCTTCTCAGGGAGGAAACGACTCAGGCAGGAGACAAGAACTAGTCAACCACTGAAACTTAATTTCAACCACTGAAACTGCAACCATTCCTTCTAATCATAACCTGAGTGCCTATCAATTTTGGAAGTGAAACGGTGTATATTTGTGAACTAAGGGCATGTCTAGATGAGCGTTTATCCCGGGGATCGCTCCTGTGTGTCCACATGACGCACAGGGGATCCCGGGATAATGGGCACCACTTTTATCTCGACTTTTCCTGTGGTCTTGGGATGATCCTGAGACTGCAGGTGTGGGCCACCGTCCCGGTTTCTCACGAGTAACCACGAGGGGTGGGGGGAGCAGGAGGTTTTTTTAAAATACCTTTTTGACTGGAGTGCTCCTGTGCTTACTTTCGATAAAAAAGGGAAAAAATTGCAGGGGCAATGTCCTCTTCCTCCTGGGACGTCATGCACCACTTGTAGACTGAGGGGGAGAATTTTGTGATCAGCATATTGCGAGATCCATCCCACTGGTCTAGACATGCCCTAAGAGAGCAATCCTATGCATGTTTAGACAGAGAAAAGTCCTACAGTTCCAGCATACTGGGACCTGTATGGCTCAACAGCTTGTGGGACATACAGAACGTTGGTGTCAACTGGAAGGTGTGAAGGGAGGTAAACCAGGTGGGGCTTCTCTTTAAGCAACTATTTGGCTCTGCTGTTGCTTAATTTGTTTTATCTACTAGCAAATGTGTCTGGCTTTGCACGGGTTGAAATAGCCCTTTGTTTGAGACAGAGGTGCAGTGAGGAAAAGTTAAAGAGCTGTGGGACTTGACACGTTGTGCCTGGCCCATCTGAGAGCAGTCACGGCTTCTGGCAGCCCTAGACACAGCCCCTGCCATGGTGTATCCCTATAGCCCCCTGGGGGAGGGGGCTGCCCACTCCCCTTGAGAAATGGTTGCCCCATGTCAGAGGAAAGAGGACAACAGTATAACGCTGTCACACAGACAACTCCCTCCCCACCCCCCAGGTTCAAACTGTCTTGACTGGACCTGAAAGCCATGTGCTAACTAGGGATATCTGCCACGTAGTGACTAAAGTCGGGACTGTAGGTTTCCTACATATGGACACTTTTTAACTAGTTACCCGTAATGAATGTGTTTTAACAACCTCATAACCCTGAAGTGCATGCCCCTAGGCTCCTCATTTCAGGCATCTAGGTTTCATGGTGTTGGAGCGATGGCACTGACAGACACACTCACAGCTTGTGGATGGTTTTGCTGCTGCTTTTAATTTATGAATATTTTAATGACTAGTTGTTGTTTTTTATGTTTCGATAATTTGCAAGCTGTTTTGAGTGACGGCTTAAATCAGGAAATAGTAATTGTTGTGTTTGAGTCCTAAGAGCTTATAATATCCTGGAGGTAGGGAGGGTGTCAGCCATGGCCAATCCAGGAAGAAAAAGCAACACCTCCTCCCCCCACGCTATCACCACTGTCTATGGGAGAGCAGTAATGTGCTCTGCTCTGTAGCACAAGATAGCAGAGCATGGAAAGGTTTCAGGCAGTGGGAAAGAGATGTGTCCTTTCTCCACCCCTGCTCTGACCCCTTTCCACTACAAGCCCCCAGCAGCCCTGCAAAGCGCCGGTTCCAGGCTGGTTGGAGGCCTGGCCAGGGTGCTCCCAGGCAGAGAGTGTTTAACACTCACAGTCACCAAAAGGCCCTGAGCAGGCTTTCCATCTTTTCTTGCGTAGCAGATTTTTTTCTTTGTAAGAAAGATGGAGGAAGAGGTGGGAAATCACGGAGGGCAACGAACAGAAGACAATGAGATCTGAATGCTGTCCACCCTCCTAAGAAATTCCAGGAAAGAGGCAGGGCAGTTCCACCATAAAAGCCTCACCTGGAAGCCCCCATGGGTGCCCTCTTCTGTGGGGCCTGGGAGGCAGCATCCTCCCTCTCTAGCTTTGTGATCCAAGACGCTGACAGGTCAGGGCCAAACAAGATGCCACATTAGTTGCATGAAATATAAGTAGCCGCTGCAGGGGAGGGCAAAGGGCTGCAGTAGGACCTGCTTCCTATGGAAACTGCCCCACCTGAAGTAGCTATGAGGTCCAGCAGAGAGACTCCTAATGGCACCAATGGGAGCTTCCCTCCCAGAGCTAATTTAAAATGTGCACATTAATTGCTTTCACATAATTTTCATAATGCCTAGTTTGGCTCTCAATTAAAATGCCCCATTTCTAAACACAACTCTCAAAGGGGCAAAGTTCAAGTTTAAAAAACATGTTTTTGCTGCACCCCTGCACTGCACACACACCCCTTTTCATTGGGAAAAGCCCCTTGCTACGGAAAGGGTTAGGGTTCCTCCACGTCTCCCATGGCAGAGGCATCAGCCAAGAAACGAGGGCACCTGGCTCGTACTCCTCTCCAATAAAAAGACCCATTTCCCCCCCCCCCCCACCCCGTATCACCATTTTGAAAGATATACTGTTAGCCAAGGTGAAATTAGTCCACCTACCTGTACACCAGTATGTCGTCGGCAGAGCTGTTGTACTGGATCTGCAGCATTCGTATCCCTGGGACATGGTGCTGGGAAGGCCACTGGACGAGGGCGGAGGAAGAGGTCAGCTCAGCAACCACCACCGGCCTCTCTTGGCGCGATTTGGTTTCATTGGAGAAGCTCGACTTGGCCGAGATCAGGATGTCTGAGGGGCCTGGCTCTGCTTCCTTGTCACAGTTTGTGCTGTTCGCAAGGGGGGGGTATGGACTGACCACCAGTTCGACTGGCGCAGTGGACTCTCCTGCAGCATTGGAGGCGATGCAAGTAAATGTGCCCTTTTCTTCCACAGAAGTCGCCAAAATATCCAGAGTCCCGTTCTCGAAGGAAATTGTTCGGGAAGTGTTGGAGACCAGCTTGCCCCCAGGTGAAATCCAGCGGACGTAAGGCTCCGGATCACCCACAGCTTTGCACTTCAAGGAAACGCTCTGTCCTTCCATGACAACCTGCTTTGAGGTCCTGTGCGTGATCATGGGTGGCTCACAGACAAACTCCTCTTCCCTAATGGACCAAAAGTACTTTCCCATCAGCTCTGGCGGAGAGGCACAGGTCTCCAGGTCATCTTCACGGGTCAAGCGCCGCAGCCACACGAGTTCACAGTTGCAATGCAAGGGGTTCCCCCCAAAGCTCAGCACCAGAGAGGACAAGGGGGACCCCTTTGGCTTGGCATAGACAGGGATGCGGGAGAAGAGGGGGTCAGGGGGGATCTTTTTCAATTTGTTGGAGGTCATGTCCAGCCGGGCCAGCTTGTGAAGGTTGGAGAAGATCCCTTCGGGGACAAAATCAATGAGGTTATGATCCAAGCTGATCGTGTTGGCATTCGAAAGCCTCCCAATAGTTTCCCAAGGAATATTAACGAGATTATTATAGGATAGATCCAGATCCTCAATTATGTCAATGAAGTCGTCCAAAGACCCAGATGAAATATAGTGTAATTGGTTGTTACTGAGAATCAAGTGCCGAAGATTGATTAATCCTTTGAAGTGATCCTCGTTGATATAGGTAAGTCTATTACTATCCAGGTGTAAGGCGTGAAGGCCTTTGAGATCAAAAAACGCATAAGGCATAATCTGACTGATCGTATTCCGGGACAGCGTCAAGTGAATCAAGTTCGTCATGTTGGCGAAATCCTTCCTCCGCAGGGTGGTGATGAAGTTGTCCATCAGCCGGAGCTCGGCTGTTCGCTGGTCAATGCTGGGCGGAACAAAGAGCAGCCCAGTTTTGGTGCAGAGGATGGTGAAAGAGGGCGACAGGGTCTGGCACATGCAGCGCGTCGGACACATGGTGGCCTTCACAGCAGTGCTCATAAACAGTAGGTAGAGGACCAGCCTTTCCATGGTAAGGTTAGCGGGACACCTGCAAGAGGAGGGGAAAGGGGGCCGTCAGAAGGGCAGGAGATGCAAAAGGGAAGGTTGCAGAAACGGAGGCACGGCCAACGAGGTTTGCCTGGGCATCGGCTCAGTTATCCCTGCACAAACAGATCCTTCGACTCTTCATGGTTTGTGCTGCAAAATACCTCAGGCATCAGAATGCCCTGGGTCAGCCCTTGTCAGCCTGAGAGCTTCAGCTGCACGGCACTCACCACTTGAATGAGAAACTGGACAGGGCACAATGCGGCTGATTCCCATGCAGATGACCTGTGGCCCCGACGATCCACGTCATTCACTTGGGCAACGGCTTTTCTCCACAGCAACATTTGGAAACATGCAAATGGTGCGGGGAAAGATTACCTGAAGAACCTGGGACAGGACATTCACAGCCATCACAATAGAGAACACGCGGGGGCAAGCGCACTATTGTGCTTGTACAGCTTTGTCTTAAGACAAATAAATTGACAATAAGAAAATCAGGTTTGTCCAGTTCTGTTAATATACACATAGGCCATGACTACACCAGGGGGTCAGAGGGCGACGTTATCGCGATTTTATAATCGTGAAATCGTCACTCTAGTTTATGTTTTGTGGTCTCAGGATCACCCTGAGACAGCGGAAAAATTGCGGAAAAAGGGTAGGGCGATATCACAGGGAAAGGGAGGGCTCATCTCTCCCTGCTCCCGGGATGCCCTGTGCGTCATGTGGACTCACAGGGATGATTTTGGGGCGTTCGTTCCCCAGGATATTGCCCCATCTAGCTATGCCCATAGATCCACAGACAGCTTCATTGCATGAATCAAAATAGATTTCATACCCATTTCACGAACAAAAGCCGGTTCTGACAGTTTACCAACACTGCACAACCCCTCTGTGCAATCTCGGAGATCCATAATCTAATTATATAACATTGTGCTATCCTATTATTAACCTTGTCATAATCAAGGACAAATTGAATCTAATTGTAATCATTCTCATTAATCATGTGTTGTCTTATAATTATGGTAATTTCAAAAAACAACTTTAAAAACACTTAGTACGGTAGTTCAGTGGGCTGAATTGCAGTATTTACCATCGGCAAATACTGATTCTTCCGAATGGCACCACCTTTCCATCTGCAAGAGGAGTAAATGGTTCATTAGACTTCACAATTGTGGGAACTGAGCTGGCTGGGGAAAGGTCCCTTGGGGTCCCTTGGGGTGAAGAGCTTGACAAAAATGTTGAGCCAGCATGTGGTGGCTGTGAAAAAGAAAAACTCCAGGCTGGGGATGATCAGGAAAGGAATCGGAAACTGTCAATATCGTATTGTCCTTATACAAATACTGTTAGTAGGTGATTCCGCTGACAGGATGGGGGGTGTTCTACCGGTTCTGGATGGGATTGCACTCAACCTGAAGGAACAGGTTCGTAGCTTGGGTATTCTTTTAGATCCATCATTGTCACTTGAGGCTCAGGTGACCTCGGTGGCACGGAGTGCCTTTTACAAACTCCGGTTGGTGGCCCAGCTACACCCCTATCTGGACAGGGATAACCTGGCTTCAGTTGACCATGCTCTGGTAACCTCCAAGTTAGATTACTGCAATGCACTCTACGTAGGGCTGCCTTTGAAGACGGTTCTGAAGCTGCAGCTCGTGCAAAATGAAGCGGCCAGATTGATTTCGGGAACCAGAAGGTTCAACCATATAACACTTGCTCTGGTCCGCTTGCACTGGCTGCCTGTATGTTTCCGAGCCCAATTCAAGGTGCTGGTTTTGACCTATAAAGCCTTACACGGCTTGGGACCACAATACCTGATGGAACGCCTCTCCCGACGTGAATATACCCGGTCACTACATTCAACATCTAAGGTCCTCCTCCGGGTGCCTACTCCGAGAGAGGCTTGGAGTGTGGCAACGAAGGACAGGGCCTTTTCGGTGGTGGCCCCCAGACTATGGCATGATCTCCCTAACGAGGCTCGCCTGGCGCCAACGCTGCTATCTTTCCGGCGCCAGGTTAAGACTTTCCTCTTTGCCCAGGCATATGGCAGCACATCTTAATCACCCACATGTTTAGTTTTTTAACATTTTTAATGCTTTATATATGTTCTGTGTTTAAAATTTTAAATTTTGTATACTTGTTAAATTTTAGAATTTCTGTAAACCGCCCAGAGAGCTCTGGCTATGGAGGTGGTATGTTAGTGTAATAAATAAATAAATAAAAAATACATGCAGGCATGCTTGCAACCCTATGTACAGTTCTAGTTCACACATCTCAAAAAGGGGTGCGATTATACTGCTGGAAAAGATACTGGAGCCGTTTTCCCCAGATGAGGAAAGGGTTAGTTTTGGCAGGATGTGGATCCACTTCACAGGATAATGAATGGCATTGAGAAAGAGCCATTTCCCCTCCCTCTCACAGAAGGAGGGCAGCAATGTTGTCATCCAACAAAGCTCATGGGTGGGAAGTTCATGGCAGTCAAAAAGAAGGCTGCTTCATGCGGTGCAGCCTGCCTCCGGTGAGGTGGCTCCTAGATGGAAATTGCAGGTTTTGTGATGTCTGTTTTGAGGATTGTCAGGTGCTTTTCATTCTGTCATCTGCGCAATGAATCAGATTTTTTCCAGTTTCCCAAATTTGTGCTCATTTGCATTTGTGTAAGTTCACACTTGCAGAAATGTGAAAATCCGCCCCCCCCCCCCCGCAACCAAATGTGCATTTTCATGCCTATGGGGGATATGCACATTTTCAGCTGGTGTCCTATTTTACACATTTTTCTACAACTAAACATTACAGAAAATAGAAAAACCAGTCCACAAGTCTGCAAAATCTGTGTGATTCAGTGAAAACCAGTCTGCTGCAGAATCCATCTGTCAGATTCGTAGAAATCCAAACTCATTTGACTCCATAGCGGATTGCCCCCACATTCCTAGCTACTCCTGTCCTGCTTTGGCGCTTCTCAGAGGCATCTAATGGGCCAACGGGAGAATCGGAATGCCAGACTGCATTGGACCTTTTGTTTGATCCAGCAGAGCTCTTCTTACGTCCACTGAGATGCAACTGCCTTGGTGGTGCTAGGAGGTGGTGTGGCGTTACTCACAACTAAGTATCCTGTATGCGTCTAGATTAGTATGTCTGGTGAGGATGGAATGTTAGAGCTGAGTGGGTGTGGTTTGTGATGTAATAGGTAGGGTGGGGGAAGGAGTATATAAGGAGTGACTGAGGGGAGGAGGGGGTTTATGTTAGGGATGTTAGGGTTAGGTTGGTTATGTTGTTGTTGGGAGTGGAGATTGGAATTGTTTGTGCAGTGAGAGGAGATTAATTGCTAGGGACATAGGATTGGTGGTGGAGAGTTTGGACTGGGCAGGATTGGAAGCATAATATTTTCATTTAAAGCTTCTAACATGACAATAAAGCTACCAATTACCACGTGTCAGCTTGGCATTACTTACCTGCCTCACAGTTATCAAACACCCACACCAGAATATACCCACAGTAGATTTAGAAACAGATCCTATATTAAACCTGTTTCCCTCATAGATAGGGGAAAGGTTTTATTTAACCCTCCCTCAAGTTTTCACGTGGTGATGCTTGGCCTGAGAAGGGTTTATGCAGCGGGCCTGGTATAGGTGTAACATCGCATGTGGTTTTTGGCCTTTGCTGGACACAGTTGCTCCCCACAGCAGGCCAGGCTTCCCCTCAAAGCACCACGGCACAGGAAGCATTTGTTCACATGCACACACAGTGCACCTCTCCCTCTAGCATTGGGCCGGTGGAAGAAATAAAACGTTCTGGGGCAAGTTTAGTATTAGCTTTAGGACGGCTCAAAGTGCTGCAGGCGAGCTCTGTGGCGAATCACTGCAGTGTCATTCTAGCACCTGCTGTGCTGCTTGGCTTTGAGTGGGTGGGCTGCCGCTACTGGAGAGTAAACAGGCTCAAGGTCTAGTTATGACAAGAGAGCAAATGTATCCACAAAAGGGCTTCTCAGCAGAAGAGACTAACTTAAAGAATGTGGAGGTTCATGTCACCACACTGAAAAAAATCTTTTCTTACAATCCTTTCTGGTTTTGGTTAATAGCAACTGCTGCAAAATTCCTGAGTGCCCAGAGAACAGACTCACACATGGATCATTTGTCACATCCTTGGGGGGTGGGGGGAGGAGACACCTATCCTGGCTTCCCTTGTGCTGAGCCTTGCCCCATCTCACCTATTACTGCCTTAAAACTGCTCCTAGTTACTCGGATGTTTTCTCAGCAAAAGGCTTTGGGGTGTGTGCTGAACCACCCATGACTGCAAGCTTGGAGAAGATGGGCTTTGTGTAAAATATTCAAGACTGGCCAGTTTGAAAGGTTTATTACCTATCCCATGTATGCCTGCTGAGTTTCACGTACTCTGTCTCAAATTCTGTGATCGACTTTGAAAAGAAGCAAGACCGTTTCTACATTTGGGATCCCTGAAGCAAGGAGAGCTCTCCCCCCAGCACACACACACCTTGAGCTGAAATTCTATGCAGGGATGTACACAGAGGTAGTGGGGGGGGGGGGCATATGCACAGGCATGTATGAATTCCCAGAAGATGCAGAGAGAGCACGAGGACACATGTCCATCAACTCCTGCCTGATGAAATACAGCCCAGGGGACAGAACAGAGACCCTTTTCCAGGCTGGCCCAGGAGCAATTACACCCTTCACAGACCCTCCGGCAAGGCAAGGCTTCCCCTTGCTAGCAGTGCTGAAAGGCCAAGGAGGAAATGAGCCACTGGGGGATCTCACTGCCAGTGGCATATTCTCAGAACAGTTTTAGGAAGTTCAATTGTTGGTTTAAAATGAACCAAATTAACAACTAAATAATTGTTTCATGGGGATACGTAAGTCTGTCTTTGCACGTTTTCTTCTGTTCCTGTGGGTGGCAATGGCAATGTTCACGGTGGCTTTGGTGAGGCGTGCATGCTATTTTGCAGCCTTACCACCAAGTGGCATTAACAGCAGCAAAGGATAAACACTACAAAGCAGTGGGCAGGCCAAGATCCATTCCCTCCTGTACACAATCCCTACTCCCCCCGCTGCCCCCCCCCCGAACATCCCATGCACTCAATTGGTCCAGCAGAGACCCAGCATGCACTTCTGGTCTGAGACTTCAGCATGGAAAAAGTGGTCAGGATCACCCCTACATGGCAGCAACTGCCGGATCCGCTTGCTCAGATAGTACCACGCACCCTCCCACAAGAAGCTCCATTCAGGATACTTTCCTTACAAGATACAAGGAAACATAGAATCATAGAATCATAGAATAGCAGAGTTGGAAGGGGCCTACAAGGCCATCGAGTCCAACCCCCTGCTCAATGCAGGAATCCACCCTAAAGCATCCCTGACAGATGCTTGTCCAGCTGCCTCTTGAATGCCTCGAGTGTGGGAGAGCCCACAACCTCCCTAGGTAACTGATTCCACCGTCGCACTGCTCTAACAGTCAGGAAGTTTTTCCTGATGCCCAGCCGGAATCTGGCTTCCTTTAACTTGAGCCCGTTATTCCGTGTCCTGCACTCTGGGAGGATCGAGAAGAGATCCTGGCCCTCCTCTGTGTGACAACCTTTTAAGTATTTGAAGAGTGCTATCACGTCTCCCCTCAATCTTCTCTTCTCCAGGCTAAACATGCCCAGTTCTTTCAGTCTCTCTTCATAGGGCTTTGTTTCTAGACCTCTGATCATCCTGGTTGCCCTCTTCTGAACACGCTCCATGTCAGGCATTCAAGTCTGACTTTGTTTTTAATGCTTCAGGAGGTGAATGTATTGCATCAGCCATAAGCCTGGAAAGCAACCCTCTGGCAGAAAAATGCGAGAGCACATTTGACTGCCAGGCAAAGGGAATGGCCAGCAGATGGCAGAAATGGCTCACCATTCTCAGGTCTACAGCCACCTACAGAAAAAGGTTCATTGCAGGAGGAAAACCTTCCCTGCCTCACCGCGAAATCTGAGTGGCCCTGCTCTCCTAGTCGCCTGCAGCTCCTTCAGATGCAGCATCAAGGACAACCACTGAAACTGATGCACTTGGGTGTACCTTGGTCCTTTTCCTTCATCCAGCTCATTTTGTTTTCTACCAGTGGGAGAAAGTGCCTCCAGACCTCTTCCCTCTTCACTACAGAAGAAGCCCAGCTCTAAGCTTCCTCCAGCTCTAGACCTGCCCCTAAAATGTGATCCTTTAGTAATTCATAGCCCACTTTTAAAATAGAATTTTTCCAAGTTGGCTTACACAATAAGAACAATGGAACAATAATTAAATATTTATTGAAATAATATTAAACAGGTATTGTTTTAAATAAGTAGTACTATCTAGCCTGGTATCCCTTTTGTCAAGGTGATAGTGCTCAAGGACCACCGCTGGCACACGCCCCGCCCCCTGCTCAAGACAGACTTCCACAAGCTTCCACTTTCCTCCTCCCTGCCCTTGCATTCTCATCCCTGCATCCTTCTTCCACCCTCTCTCCCCCAGCGGCACAGCGTCCATCAAGTCCAGCATTCAGTAACACAGGGGAAAGCTTTGCAAGCACCCCTTCTCAGCCTCCTTCGACTCCGGCCTGCAGCATCCAGCATCTGGTTTTCCTTAACAAACAATGCAATGCACAAAATAAACATCTGGGCAGTTACATGGAATTTCGCTTAGAGCGGAGTTTGGCTCAAGGGCCAAAGCAAAGCATTCCATCATGCCTGCTGGGGAGGCCATTTTCAGAGGCCACCACTGGGGTGACTCATGTGCTTCAACCCCTGGAAAGGCAGCACCTGCCAAGAGAGGAATTCCACTCAGCTGTTCCTACACTGGGTCTTTGGCTGTGGCACATCCTAACCCACTCTCTAAAATTTAGCACACAGCTTTAAACAGTGGCTGGACTAGGTGGGGCCCCTTGGGTCTGAGACAGTGTTAGGGTTCTTCTGATGCTCTTAACCCTGCTAAACTTCAGATTTAGTCTATGGAAGAAATACTGAATCCTTAAAATGGAAGACATGACGGATCCAGGCTCCACATGCCCTCGTAGTGAGCCGTGAGTGCTGCTTCAGCACCAATCACCCTGGACAGCAACAAGGAGAGAGCCAGTGCTGCAGCTGCTGCAGCTAAAAAGAAGGCCGCCAGAGGTCAGGTCCCTTTTTTTCTTTTCTCTTTTACCTACACAAACTTCAAGACGATTGGGGCGGGGGGAGGCTTCCATGGGGGCTCTCCACACCCAATCTGCTATTTTCCTACTAGAAGAGTGCTTAAACGTGAAGGCATATTTAGACAATCTCATTAGAGTTCTCAATGCAAAACGTACTCTGTTTTGCTGGGGGAGGAAGCATGCAGCCCCGACGAAGAGCAAGACAGCTGGCATTCATTCTTCAGGATATGCAGACTCACATGGGGGCGTTTGCTCAATGCAGCAAAGACAGTTCTATCGAGCGTGCAAAATGTATGGGGAAGCCAGCTAAAAAAGGTGGAAGCCAAATCTCCAGACCCAGCCTTTCACAGCAAATAGCAGAAGAATAAAAACAGGGTTTCCAGTCTGTCCTACTGTATCTGTTTGGGCAGATCTAATGGGGTGGGGGGTTGCTAGATCCAATCTCCACACACATACACACACACACAGGCAATGACTTCTTAGCCACTCTGTGCAGCTGCAATCCAGTGACTGCAATTGCTCCAGAGCTGAGTAAAAGAATCCAGCCACCCCATCAGAACTTCACACAGCAGCCTTTGGAATGCATAAATCTCAATCCAGAAGGAGTTCCATGCATGGCAGATAACTTGTGAATGCAGACTGCAGCCCTTGTTGAGTATGGGATAAAAAATATGTAACAGGCACTCCTATTTTTGCAAGGCGGGATTTGGGTCATTTAATATGAAACCATCCAGGATAAACTGTTTACAGATGTACTGTAGAGATGCTAAAATCTTGCTAATTGGAGGAGCCACTGCTCCCCAGGACACTGAGTGCGTTAGGAGCGCATCCTCACATAAACTCTGCCATGAAATTAACATTCACTCCATCATAAAATGTCTTGCAATATTGACTTGGATGCCACACAACAGCCACGTGTTACAATTGCCACATCTTCCCCCTGCCCCCATCCCTCCTCAGTCATTGCAGGCCACTTAAAGTTTGCCAGGCAGTCATTTGAGGGGATCTCATTGAAGAGATGGGATTAACATCTGTAGAACATGTTTTATCAATTGTGGGGAGTTAATGTATCTGTTACTACATAGTATGACAAGCACCGTGTCCATACAATGGAGGGCTAGAGCCAGGACCTGTCTTTTACAAGAGAAACGGACTTTCCGTAAGAGGAAGGCCTATGCTGGTGGAAGGAACCTCCACCCGATTTGGGGGGATCCCCTCCCCACGCATACCACAGCTCACCCCATTCAGCAGGGTCCCCTGGCTCTCTTTGCAGCACCTGCATAGGCTGCTGTGGGTCAGAGAAGTCCACGTTCATCAACGCAGTTGATCCAACTTAAATCTCAATCCAAGCCTAAAAGTCTAGTTCCATTTGTAATATAAGAAGCATAATTCTAAGAGAAATAAATTGTAAACATGACAGGGAGAGTTTTACAACCGTAAAATATTTGCAATTTTTGACCCAGGCATCTAATGGTGTTTAATTAATTAATTAAAATATGTCTATGCTGCCTTTTAGAGCAAAGGCCCTGGAGCGTGTTCAGAAGAGGGCAACCAGGATGATCAGAGGTCTAGAAACAAAGCCCTATGAAGAGAGACTGAAAGAACTGGGCATGTTTAGCCTGGAGAAGAGAAGATTGAGGGGAGACATGATAGCACTCTTCAAATACTTAAATGGTTGTCACACAGAGGAGGGCCAGGATCTCTTCTCGATCCTCCCAGAGTGCAGGACACGGAATAACGGGCTCAAGTTAAAGGAAGCCAGATTCCGGCTGGACATCAGGAAAAACTTCCTGACTGTTAGAGCAGTGCGACAATGGAATCAGCTACCTAGGGAGGTTGTGGGCTCTCCCACACTAGAGGCATTCAAGAGGCAGCTGGACAACCATCTGTCAGGGATGCTTTAGGGTGGATTCCTGCATTGAACAGGGGGTTGGACTCGATGGCCTTGTAGGCCCCTTCCAACTCTGCTATTCTATGATTCTATGATTCTAAGGCAGTTCACACAAAATAAATCCTATTCAAATAAACATATAAACACTTAAAGCAGTAAAAAAATATAATCACAGATCAGCATAACCTCTATAAAACTAAATTAATTCACTGAAGACAATTAAAAGCCAGCAGAACTATAAACCATTAGGGCTGTTACAGTCCCTGGGAAGGCCTCTCAGGCCTCCCCCTTCTCACAGCAGAGAAAGTTCTGCCCGCAGAAGGGAAGTTGCCCCCTCTCAGCCCCACAGAACCCTCCAGGGCTGTTCTCTCTCTGATGGAGCTCTGATGTCAGGGGGGCTGGGTGGGAGAAGGCATGCCAGGGTGGGCCAATGGTTGGCCCAGAAGGGCCCCCCATCTCCCACACTTGTTCCCTGGGGCACAACAGACCGCTCCAGCCAGCCTCAATGATACCCTGGCCTTGAACCATCCAGCCGAGAACTCATGGCTGAACACCTCTTTGGCTTCACCCTCCACTGGCCCCACAGACTTCCTGCATCTCTGCATATTTGCTGCAGGACAACATACCCCAAAGGACCCACTTGTCCCTGTGAAGTTGACAAGTCTGGTACTGGCAGACAAACCTGGGGATGTTTTCACCTGGAGGTGGACGAGGGATGCTGCTCCCCCACCCCACCCCGCTGCCACCCCACCCCCTGCCACCCCATATGACAGATGCTTAGGGTTCTGCCTGAGAGGGCAGAATTGCCAATGTGACCAAGGGGGTTCCCTGGCCCATGCTCACAGCTGTGCCTTTGGAATCACAGTGCTTGTACTGTTGAGCTCTCTCCCTCTCCCACCCACCCCTCTCTCACACACACACACCAATTGCCTGCCCTAAGTTCAACCTGGAAAAGAGATGCATGAAAGGTGCCAGCACAGGATGGATCCCAGATGAAGGCACCTCAGGTTATCTTGGGTATCACATGCAATTGACACAGCACCAAGTGTTTCTGGCTAACATCTGTGAAGCCGTTTGAAGGTGAGACGAGACCTCAGAGGTGGCATATGCACGTTCATCTAAACAGGGGCTAATTAGCTGAGACAAGCAGCTGCGTGCGACATGGCTACCTATGAGATGTGCCTCCATCAGCCCTGAACTCCAAAACCTCAAAGTCAGCAGCGGCACGCAACCACAGCATAAGCCACCTCAGCAAGCAGCCTGCCTGCTTGCTTGCTTCCTCCCTCCCTCCCTTCCTTCCCCCTCTCTCTTTGTGGTCTTCTTGGCTCCTGCCTTTTGCAAAGGGATGCCAGCAACCTTCTCCTGGATCCTTTCAATTCTCCAGCACTGGCCCCTCTGGGCTCCAGGGTAAACGACCCATTAGCAGTGTGTAAATAGGCCCATTCAACGCAGTCCACTCCTATAAACATCAGATTCCAATTCATTTAGCCTGGGTATCGAAGAGCCGTTTAATAGTTCAGTGCTAATTAAAGCTCATAAAATACATAATCCTTTCATTTCACTGCCAGCTGATGTCCCAGGTGACAGCATCTAGTGGAAATAGGAGTGGAACATGGGGCCGTGTCTTTCTTAAGGGTGCAGCATGTGCTTATCAGAAGAAATGTAGGACAGAACTGCCATTTGCGGCAGGAGACATGTTAATTTTCCAGGTAAAATGGGGTTTGTGAGAGCGTGGAAAGAAAAACACAGCCGAAAGCAGTGCACCTGCCTAGAAAAGCACGTGAGGAGCTGAACTTTGGATTAACATTGAAAGAGCAATGTGAATTACCTGCCAACCTCACCATCATGTTGAGAAATGAGCAGCAAGCAACTAATGCAGAAGAAGCAAGCAGGACCCAGGCACCTGAGCACCGGCGGACTGGGAAGCACCAGGAGATGCCATCCTGCTCGCACAGCGGGAACTATTCCTCCACAGGTGGCTACCAGGAGGAGGGCTTTCTCCACTGTGGCACCCCGGTTGTGGAATGAGCTCCCCAGAGAGGTCTGCCTGGTGCCTACACTGTACTCCTTTCGTCGCCAGCTGAAGATCTTTTTATTCTCTCAGTATTTTAACACTTAATTTTAACTTAATTTCCTCCACAGGTGGCTACCAGGAGGAGGGCTTTCTCCACTGTGGCCCCCCGGTTGTGGAATGAGCTCCCCAGAGAGGTCTGCCTGGTGCCTACACTGTACTCCTTTCGTCGCCAGCTGAAGACCTTTTTATTCTCTCAGTATTTTAACACTTAATTTTAACTTAAATTTAAATTTTGCTCTTCTAACTCTGTATTTTAATCTTATATCAATTTTGCTGCATGGTTTTATCCTGGTTGTGCTTTTTATACTGTATTTTGTATTTGTGTTTTTAACCTGTTGGTTGTTTTATTATGGTTTTAATTTTTGTGAACCGCCCAGAGAGCTTCGGCTATTGGGCGGTATAAAAATGTAATAAATAAATAAATAAATAAATAAATAAATACAAAAAAACAGTAGGCAAGCAAAGAAGATTAAAAAGACAACAAGAAATATGCTCATTAATAAATTTGTGTCAAGATCAAATAATTAACCTGCTACATTTCTGCAAATGAGGGAGCAGCTCAAGGCACAGGAGGCCTGCCAGAAACAAAGCTGGCAACCATTAGGCCAAACTTTAAAAACAAACGCCAGGCTCCTTGCCTTTAGCAACTGCCAAGGCCTCTGGATCTGGGAGCAATTCTGCGTACTGGGAATTGCTTGTTTCTCCTCACTGAGGAGCAGGTGCAGGCCATGCATGTCTAGAGCAGAAGCTGGGACAGCCAGGCACAGCCGCCTGAGTCCAAACCTCCCCCGCCTGCCTCCACCACCAAATCCAAACCTCCCCTGCCTGCCCCCACCACCAAAGCCACTTGTGCTGTGCTTTTCAGCTGAGAGAAGGAAGGCCGGCTGGTTGGCAGGACTGGCGAGGAAGCACCCTCTCTCCTTCCTGACAGGAGCAAATGAATAGCAATGACATCTTCCCACGGCTCCTTCTCCAACCTTTGTGCAAACACAAAGCTCAGGTAGAAGAGGCCCAAATTATTGTGCTTCATTGGCATAACATGCAGTCATCCTGCTGCAATTTCTAGAACCGGGATAAGACAACCCGACATGCAGCTCAGCCCAAGAGGGCTCTTGGCCCAGAACCTGCCAGGTCCTGCCCCATGCCTGGCTTCCCTGGCCAGAGCCTTCTGTGCAGGAGGCAGGAGAGAGCAGAGCAATCACCTCCTCCCAGCCCACTCACAGTGATGCCCCCAAACGTGCTCAGTGCTTGGGCTCCCCTTTCCCTTCCGTCTGCAAGGGGTGTTGGTTTCAGTACATGAACTGCCCAGGGCATCCACCCGCTCACCCCAACTCCAGGGCTGGCCACAGCGGTGGTTTTCCAATGTGGGCGGGGAGAGCGGTGGTCTTTCCTAGTGAGAACCATTCAGAACAATTTCCCTGTTGTTTTCTTTGAAGCACTGTGATCGTGGGGAAGGTTCTGGGTACTGCAAAGGACACAGGAACAGTGTATTAAGGCTCCCACATATGATATTCATCTGGGACTAATGTCTGTTCGGAGAGTGACTCCTGCCTTCTACTTCCCTCTTCAAAATGGACATTAACAGAGATCTGTAAACTGTGGATGAAAAGAGAAAATTCCATAGTAACGAACAATTCTTTAACCCAAATGTAGTGCACTCACTACATGCCTTGCCCTGGCAGAGAGCACAACCTCCTTCCTTCTCTCACAGTTAGAGGGTTGGCCATTTCCCAGCCTCTCACATTTCAGAGTTCAGTCCAGGCCATAACAAACATTTCCTCAAAATGGGTTACACAAATTGATTTTCGCGAAGACTAGGTCAGGCTGTGGAATGCATAGATCTGGCAGCCTGATATCTAGCTGTCAAGAGAGCCAAGGAAATGGACGACAAGCCGAGACGAATGGGGTCGGTGGTCTAAACCCCATCCATCCCCAGGAACTCTGGCAGCCGCTTTTGCATTTAGGAAATGTCCACAGCAGGACATCAATTCACAGTGAAAGTGGACCGGGGCTTCCCGTAATAGCAAGCCAGCCTCTCCAGGCAGCGAGCTCTTCGTGCCACCTGAGTGGGCATCAACCTGCGGAGAATAAAGTACAGTACAGGCACCTGAGCGGGGTGGGGGGAGTCCTCCGGTACCCCCTTCCTAACACACAGGAAGTTCAGCCACTGCGTTTCTCTCCCATCCTCCGCCCGCTGATGACAGGCACCTCAGGGCCAGACCTCCCCTCCACCGCTCAGCTGCCTGCACAGCACAGTGTGTCTGCCCACAGGCTGGGCAGCAGAGCCAAGGAGGAGGGGGCAGGGATTTGACCCCCGGGGTCCCACGGATGTGGGGTGAACTAATCTCCAAGACAACAAAGCATTCCAGGTTTTTGCTTCCCAGGTGCCTCTTGACAAGCCACGAGAAGGGCAGCAATATGAAGCACCCAACAAAATGAGTTTTAATTTTGCTCTGGGGGGACTGAATGGGTTGGCCCTGTAGGCCTGTTCAACACCTGGAGTGAGGGCCCCATGGACGCGGATCGGAAGGTAGCGATCCACACGGCAAGCGATTCTCCCCCTACGGCTGAATCAATCCAGAGTCAAATAACAGCACACAAAGTAAAAGCAGAGCAGAAAAGGCGATGGAAGACAGGAAAAACAAAGGCCGGTCTGTGGAGGGGGCGGGGCGGGGCGGGGGGGGGGGTGCTCCTGCATGTGAGCCCTTTGTTTTGAAGAGCACAGGATCTGTCAGGAACAAATCCCGTCAGACTAATTTGATCTCATTTTTTGATCAGGTAACCTCCCTTGTGGACTGTGGGAATGCTGTGGATGTCATATATCTTGACTTCAGCAAAGCTTTCGACAAAGTGCCCCATGATATTCTGATTAACAAACTAGCTAAAAGTGGGCTAGATGGAACAACTATTACAACAACAACAACAACTGGGATTCACAGTTGACTACAGAATCGGACTCAAAGAGTACTTATCAATGGAACCTTCTCAAACTGGGGAGAGGCAACGAGTGGGGTACTGCAGGGCTCAGTCCTGGGCCCAGTGCTCTTCAACATTTTTATTAATGATTTACACAAGGAGGTGTAGGGAACGCTTATCAAATTTGCAGATGACACAAAATTGGGTGGGATAGCTAATACCCTGGAAGACAGAAACAAACTTCAAAGTGATCTTGATAGGCTGGAGTGCTGGGCTGAAAACAACAGAATGAAATTGAATAGGGATAAATGCCAAGTTCTACATCTAGGAAATAGAAACCAAAGGCACAGTTACAAGATGGGGGATACTTGGCTCAGCAATACTACAAACGAGAAGAATCTTGGAATTGTTGTGGATCACAAGCTGAATATGAGCCAACAATGCGATATGGCTGCAAGAAAGGCCAATGCTATTTTGGGCTGCATTCATAGAAGTATAGCTTCCAAATCACGTGAGGTACTGGTTCCTCTCTATTCGGCCCTGGTTAGGCCTCATCTAGAGTATTACGTCCAGTTCTGGGCTCCACAATTCAAGAAGGACACAGACAAGCTGGAGCATGTTCAGAAGAGGGCAACCAGGATGATCAGGGGTCTGGAAACAAAGCCCTATGAAGAGAGACTGAAAGAACTGGGCCTGTTTAGCCTTGGGAAGAGAAGACTGAGGGGAGACATGATAGCACTCTTCAAATACTTAAAAGGTTGTCGCACAGAGGAGGGCCAAGATCTCTTCTCGATCCTCAAAGAGTGCAGGACACGGAATAACGGGCTCAAGTTAAAGGAAGCCAGATTCCACCTGGACATCAGAAAAAACTTCCTGACAGTTAGAGCAGTATGACAATGGAATCAGTGACCTAGGGAGGTGGTGGGCTCTCCCACTCTAGAGGCATTCAAGAGGCAGCTGGACAACCATCTGTCAGGGATGCTTTAGGGTGGATTCCTGCATTGAGCAGGGGGTTGGACTCGATGGCCTTATAGGCCTCTTCCAACTCTGCTATTCTATGATTCTATGATGACAGCAATGCTGGCTCAGTGCCGGAATGACAGCCTTCCCCTCCAGTTATTACCTTGGTGCTATTAAAAGAATCAGGGAAGCCAAAGTTATCCTGCCGGAGGCCTCTGGAAAAGTAAGGAATAGGCAAGGGTGCCACCACCCAACATGCAAGGGGAGGGGGAGGGAAAGGGGGGAGGAAGAGGGGAGCGGGTATAGGAAAGCAGACCCAGATATGTACAGTTTCCCACTCAGCTAATGGCAGGATATTACTCAGCTAAAGCTGCCCTTGGTCAAAAAGACTCAGCTGTTCACAAAGGGAAGAGCAAAGCAAGAGACCCCACATGGAGAGTGCCTAACGACCCCCCCTGCTCTGCCAGCCCAAAAGGATCTCGATTCCCAGGGCGTCTTGCAGCTCCTATGACTGAGTACCATTATCAAGGTACAGAAAGCATTTAATGTCTCATTAATGGAGGTGAAGATCTGTGCAATTCTGAAACACATGGTAATAAAGTGCTGCAATATTTAGCATTCCCAACTGCAAGTAAGTTAGTGTGAGAGAAATGAATATCCCAGATTGGAACATGAAAACAATTCAGTTCCATGGGGATTTCATGTGGAGGTTTGCACCTCGGAAAGGCAGAGGAGTAGCCAGTTGCTCAGCCCAGGGCTCCAACGTGCTTTGTGGAATGAGCTCCAAGTGGTTTGGGGCTTGCCTGTCGCTCAGCTCCTTCTCACACAACCACATGACTTTATGCTTCCTGCTGCTCCTATGTAGCGCACTGCCTCACAGTGGCATTACACAGCCTGCAGCCTGGACCACAAAAGCATCAGCCAGCCCCTTGCGAATCTCCAGCTGACCCCCAAGCGTGATTAAAGGCCACAACAGTGCATCTCACAGAGGACTTTTCTATGGGCAGCTGCTCTCTCAAGGCTCTGGAAGCCTCAGCTTGTATGTTCAACCAGGTCATTCCATAATATGTGTGGAAGAGTCAAACTCTTCTGCAGGGATTCAGGAACAAAGGAGGGCATCTCCCTGGTGACAGGCATGGCTGTGGAATGGTCTGGTTCCATTTTATAACAGTGAGAAGCTGGGAATAAATAACACAAATCAAATGCACGGCTTCCCCAGGAGTGCCTCCTCAGTCACTGATCAGAAGCTGCAACGGGATGGGGAGGACTGGGCTGCGTCTGGCAGGATGGCAGAGCATTCTGCTCTTTGGAACACAAACGAAGCACTTTGCTGCCTCAGGTCGGGACGTCCCATGGGAGGCTGTGCCCTCCCCCGACACCCTCTCCCTCTCTCCCGCACAACAAGGGACAAATTTCACCTGGTGAAATTCCCTCTTCATCACAACACTTAAAGCTGCAGGTGCCCTGCCCTCTTTTAAATCTGGTCACTCTAGTATAGCGCCTGCACCTTTGTTGTGATGAAGAGGGAATTCCACCAGGTTCTCCATATATACAAATGACACCTGCTGAAATTCCCTTTTCTATGCAACTGTTAAAGATACAGGAGCCCTGTCCTGCTTTTCATATGGTCACCCTGGTTACGGTAACCGAATGCTGGACTAGAGAACACCCTCCCCCTTGGGTCTCATCCAGCTTCAGGGTTCTTTCGCTGCTCAGCAGCAAGGGAGATTTGCACCCAGTCATCCATGCAGATCCATCACTGTTGCAGCTGGCAATTATAGCAGTACAGTGAATGGCTTCCCAGACACCTTATTAGCTCTAAGGGATCAATGCTGCCTCAGCAACCCACCAACTGGCTACTGACACCATAATGGGCCAGAGAAATCATGCCACAAAAATACCCCCCCCCCAAGTGCAATATGTTTTGTTGCTTCTTTCGCATAAGCTTCCCACACCACTCAAGTAAAGCTGTTTGCCCTTAGAAACGATCTAAACTGCAGCAGATGAAAGCATTGACTTCTCAGGCAGACACACGCATACAATCACCCAAGAAGCCCACCTCAATGAGAAATAAAAACCTCTCTCTCCTGGACAGGTACAAAATGCTTCAAGTTCACCAGCTGGAAGAGAATGCACTTTTGTGTTGTTGCAATTTTCTGAATCATAAAATGTGTTAATAGCTTAATTGAAACCCAGAATATAAAACTGAATCAACCTGTGAGCGTGGAGAATTGTAAGACACAGAATATCCAATCTAATTACTTATTGCTGGCAAACAAGGTAGGTATGCTATGGTGGACTGAGTCATAGAAGCTTAAAATGCAAATTGACTTGCAAACAAAACACAGCCCAGGGGGAGGGGGGGGAGCTGCCAGCCTGCCTGCCTGCAGCGAGCTCTTCTGCATCTACAGTGGGGCTGGCTGAGGCCTGGGTCACCTTCGGTTGCACAGTCTTTTGCTCTCCTGCCTTAATTCCAGAAGCGGGGAGGTTGGTGTGTTCCGCCAACAAGCTTCATTCAGCCCCAGATCCTGAAGGAGCCTGTGCGGATGGGGGCCTCCAGCTGACCTGCTATGTCTGGAGCTCCATGTCCTACTGTGCCGTGAGAGCAGCAAACAAGGGAGTGGCCTTGGGGGCCAGCCTGGAACAGAGCAGACCAGCAAACAGAAACAGGGAGGGAGCTGGCACTTACTGTTCAGCGATCTTCAAGTTCACGCCCACACCTGCTCCAGCCTCCGGGGCACTTCCATCAGCAGCTCATTGATGCTGGGGCTCCCTGTTGTAACCGACTGGCCATTCCCTGGTTGACGCAGCACTTACCCATGGGCTCTGAGGCACCCATCTCACCTGAAATAAAAGAGACTGTTTCTAGGCACGGGGAGGTGAGGGAACAGCAGGCAGCAGCAGAAAGGACTATGGATGGTGGGGCGCTACGGCCCGCTCCGTGGAATGGCCTCCTCCTCCTCCTCCGCCTCCTCCTCCGCCGCCGCCACCACTAGATCTCACCTCCAGCACAGGCCACGCCTCAGAGCAGGGGCTGCAGTGAGCACTGAAGCTCAGAGTCCCACCGGCAGGAGACGTTGACACATGACTGTGGAGCTGGCTGGCCTCCAGAAGGACCCAGCTTGGTCTCATGGGACAGGGAATGTGCAACAACCATTGGCAGGGCTGGTTTTGACCTTTAAAGCTTTGAACAGCTTGCGACCCAATTACTTGAAGGGCTGCCTTTAGCCATAGCAGCCTGCCAGCACTTTAAGACCAGCAAGAGAGGCACTTCTCATTTGTCCACCCATGAGAGCAGTTAGGGGGGTGACCACTCATGAGAGGGCCTTCTCCGCAGTGGCCCCACACTGCAAGGAATAAGGTGCCCGGGGGGAGGGGTGTCAGTCATGCTCTAACACTGCAGGCTTTTAAGAAGGAATGGAAAACATATTGTTTTACTCTGGCCTTCTCCTGATACGATTGCTTGTTGTTGCTGGATTTGTTGTTGCTTTTATTGCTGTTTTTATTGTATTCTTACAGTATTCATTGTATTTTTTATTGTTCCTAATATCATACTGGCATTAAGAGACTTATTGCTGTACACCGCCTTGGGAGGGCTTCTGCTCTGAAAGGTGGATAACAAATATTTCAAATAAATTAAATAAATAAAACAAACACACAGCTAAAATTATCTGGGTGCCATGTGAGGGGTATTGGGATGACATATTCATAGATTGCATGCCTTACGCATTCTCAAAACACAGCTCTTCATCTGGATGATGAATCTATACAGGTTTTCAATATTCTCATTTGGGAAGATCTTGGGCCACAGCTAGACCTAAGGTTTATCCCTGGATCGTCCAGGGGTCAAACCTGTTCATCTAGGTGACACACAGGGGATTCAGTGCTCAGACAGGGGCGAACCCTGGATGATCCCAGGATAAACCTTAGGTCTAGCTGTGGCCTTGGACTTGCCCCAGTGAAGACGAGCTGCAATCAAACTCACAAGACGTTGAGGGTACTTGTTGCCGCACGGCCCTGTCTTGCCCGTGTTTTGCTCTGTGTCCCCGCTGAGCCCTGAAGCACCAGCGGATGGGGCTGCCTCTCCAGCCAGCGAGGGCCAGCGAGTATGCAAAATAGGTGCATTCTCCATCAGAGAAATGGATTATGCACCAGAGGAGGGGAAGGGAAGAAAGGGGGAGCCACACTGGGAGGAGAAGCTGATTCGAAATATATCTACAAAGAATCCACAATTCCCTTTGTTCCTGCACCTACCAGGCAAATGGACGGTGTCTATCTGCCAGACATGAAGATCTCAGCTGCTATTTATAAGCTCATTTCTTGCCGGGTGATTTCTGGCAGCCCATCCGCCCTTGAGACCGGCTTGCTGACCCAATCTGAGGAGATGGAAGGGGTGCCTCCAGCCTGGAGGTGGAGGTGGAGGGTGGGGAGGGACAGCAAGAGACAAAATGGCTCCATCCTGGCCGGGGCTCTGCCGGTGAGACTAGAAGGGGCAGAAGCCTCCAGCGGAAGCAACAGGCGAGGCAAGAAAGAGGCCAAGGGTGTGCGGCTTCTTCAAGAATGATGTGCAATTAACACATGGACACCCTCAGCACTAACAATAAATCTGTTCTTCTTTAAAAGTTTTTTTTTAAAAAAAAAACTTCTTCAATCAAATATGACATTTCTCTCCCATACCTTCAGTTACTGACCAATGAAAAATGGGCATGAAAACGGCTCTGCCCTGCCTAACCCCTTGGGAAGTCCTGGGTTCTGCCACAGCTCAGTGGCAGAAGAGCCCCTGGGTGGGCAGGCGGAAGGTGCCACCAGGTTCAATCCCCGGCAGCGTCTCCAAGAAAGGCCCCCGAACAGGATCCTGCTGGGAGTCCAGCAGGGAGAGCCACAACTGCTGCCACTGCCAGCCCGTGATGACAATACTGGCCTTGGTGGATTGCGGGGGTGGGGTGGGGTGGGGTGAGGGGCTGGCTCCATGTAAGACTGCTTCTGGCGCTTCTCTGACTGAAATCACAGGTGCAAAGATACAGGCCGGAAGGGACCTTTGGTGTCCTGCGCAGCGGGGCCCAGCCAGGCGGAGGAGTTTGTGAGGACACGGAGATCTCATGGGAAAGGCGGCTGGAGGCAGACCGCAAAGGAACAGTGGAGAAAATGGGAGATAAAAAGGCAGGTGGAGCGACAGAGGCGCTGCACTCTCTGGCTTGGCCTGCCCAGGGCAGCACCTGATCTCCAGCCTCTATCCCTGTCCACGTCTCCTGCCTCTATTCCTTGGTCCAGACTTCCACTGGCTCCAACGCCTGGGCCCCTCATGCGCACACACATCGCCCACCCTGCTCCAGAACCAGAAACACCAACACCCCCACCCCCACCCCAGCCCCAATAGTAACCTGGTCCTGAGCTTGGCAAAGGCCAGATAGTCGCCCAGTCTCTACAGAGTGGAGAACTTTCCCATGGCAAAAGGCTGATGAACTGTGGGGGTTTTAAGCTTGCCCACAACTGGACACCTAAAATCTCCACAAACCCCCTACAAGGGGGAACACCACTGCGGTGTGCGGATGACTGAGCCGGAGCCCCCCGCCCAATTGAGCTGGAGCCACTCCACAAAACACAGGGAGGTGGCCTGAAGGCGATCGCTGGGGACCACCTGGACGCCATAGCCAGCAGGTTGGCAACCGACAACGCCTGCAGCAGGAAAGAGCAGCCACGCTGGCAGTCCCACATGAGCATGGGATGTTTTACTGGTATTTATTTACAATCCTTTTTAGACCATCTGTTATGTAAAACATGCAGGTGGTGTAACAAGATAAAAAGCATAAAATATAAATATAAACATGCACTATAACTAAAACATACTAAAACAAAACCACTGGCCATGGGAAAGAACAAAAAGCAGAAAAACAGAACATCAAAATGACCGGCATTACATATCAAGCGCAGAGGCAAATAAAAAAGCCTCTTCTCCTGCATCATAGTTGGGGTGTGTTTTATTTCTGGGGGGAGGATATTCCAGAAAGTGGGCACCACCACAGAGAAGGCTCTGTTCCTGGCTTTCACCAGATGCACACCTGCAGGATAGGGCACAGCCAGGAGGGATTCCAGTGGGGCTCACAGGGGCTGGGCAGCTCTATATGGGAGAAGGCGGCAGCTTTCCCAGGCCTCAGTTATTCAGGGCCTTACAGGTTAATGCCAAAACCTTTCGACAGCAGAAGCAAGGGATGCAATCCTCCCACCCCTCCATTCTGCACTAGCTGCAGCTTCCAGACCACCCGTAGAGCCACCAAGGGATGAGTTTCCCAGAGAGAGTCACCCGACACCTACATTACGCTATTTTCAGCGCCAGGTGAATTTCTTCTCATTTCCCCAGGCACTTCAGCCTTTCAGTTTCTGTTGCTTTAAATCTTTTGCTTTATTTTCAATCTTTACATTGCCGCTAAGTTTTATCTTGGTTTCTATTTTGCATTTTATACTGTAATTTAATTTTATACTGTAGTTTTAAATTTTTGCACTGTATTTCATCATGTTGCATCTTATGGTTTTAATTGTTGTGAACCACCCAGAGATTGCCCAAACACTCTCTGAAGCTGGGCTCTTGGATGCCTGCCTTGCCTGAGGTGTGCTGCTCACAGTCCCTGCCTTCCACAGGAAGCATCCTCAACCCACCTGCAATGGCAACAGGCCCCCAGGAAAGCCACAGCCACCGCATTTAGCGGGGTGACGGGGTGTTGGCAGTCCGTACACCAAACCCGACTGATTTGCCAGATCAAGAAGCAGCCGCTGGACCTGCTTTCTGGATGACAGATTCTTTGATGTGTGGCTTGCGATAAACCAAGTGATGGTAACATGGTAACAAGTAATGGTAACATCAGCGCTTCTCTTATCCTCTATTTTTCAAAGTGTATGATTGTGTATCTGAGATTTTAGAATATAGCAACCAATCATCTGCTCACGCTCAATGAAATAAAGCAATTGCCTCCAGCTAACGAGAGATGAAAGCCGGCTGCCAAGTTTCCTGAACCAAAGCTCGCCAGCAGCTACAGAACCTGGGGCTGCAGCAAACAAAGAGGGCACAGGCGCATGTGCGCGTGTCCACACACTCTACAGAGGAAAGCTAAGAATGGCTGCACAGTCACAGCTGCAGGGGAATGGGGCTGCCCCAGCATTGACGGATGGATCTGCATATTTAGGAGAGCAGACAGGGCCCCTCAGGTGACTTACAATCCAAACGTAAAAACAGAGTGTGGTGCTAATTCATTGGAAGTACTAAAAAAAACCCCATCTAAAACAAACAGGTTTTAACATCCTGCCTAAAAGTGAACCAAGAAGGACCAGTCTAACTTCCTCACCTGCCTTAGATATAGTCAGGTAGTCTATACACTGATTAAATAAATAAATTTACTACATTTCTACACAGCCAGTAGCCAAAGCTCTCTGGGGCAGTCCCACGCAGAGTGAGTTACAGGTCATTAAGGTCTAGATCATTGTAGCCGGACCTGCCTTCTACAGGAAGGGGTGCAAATGGTGCACCAGTGGCCACAGGTGCTCCTGGCCACAGCAGCCACCTGACCCTCCCCTCCAAGAGCAATGCTAGGTCCAGACGCACCTCCAGGCTGCATACTTCAATCGCAGATTGGCTTGTCTCTGACCAGCACTACCTCTGCCTTGTCTGGATGGAGCCTCAGCTTCTCAACCCACACCCACTCCATCACTGATGCCCAGGCAGGACTTCCAGAGCCTACTTGGCATCAGTTGACAGAGAGACAGAGCTGGGTATCCTCAGCAGAGTGCTGAGACCGAGCCCCACAGCTCCGGAGAGCCTCTCCAAGTGGCTTCATGTAGAAGTTAAATAGCACAGGGATAAAATAAAGTCCTGGGGGACCCCAGAGGCCATGGGTCTGGGCTGTAATCCCCCAGCACCACCTTCTAGGAGCACTCAGCCAGGTAAGGTTGGCACTACTGAAACACAGCTCTCCCAAGCTCCATACTGGCCAAGGGCCCCAGCGGGTGACTTCAAGCTCACAAGGGCTGCATACAAGCATCCCTTTCATCATGCAACAGTTTAGAAGGAAACAGCGAAAGAGAGCACAAAGCAATTTTCTCCAGCAGAGATCCCAGCTTGAGTGTAGTGGTTGCAAATGCTGCTTGAGAAACTGCAGGATCATGCTGTAACTTCACACAGCTGAGTAAGCAGGGGCCCTGTGGCTGCTGCCCCAGTGTTCCCCAGACCACGGGAGAGGAAAGGGCTCTCACGGGCCACCGGGCCAGAGATTTCCAAACAAGGTCTGGCATGAAGAGCACAAGGGCCTGCTGGTGTGCTGTGGTTTGGGCTGCTGCTCTTTTTAAAATTATTATTATTATTATTATTATTATTATTATTATTATTATTATTTCTTACCCACCTCTCCCTCTGGATCGAACATGAAATACTATTTTCTTTTAGTGTTTTTACTGTTTCTCCTGTTTTTCAGTGGCATCTTACCTTGAACACCTAACATGGAAAGGCAGGGTATAAATCAGACAGAAGAGCTGGCTACGACACAGGTTTCACCTCAGACCCTGCTGCCGGGAAGGTCAATCCAGAGTGCAGTGAGGAGCCTTGGTATTGACCTTTCCAGATGAAATTCATCTCCAGTTGAAAAGGTGGCAACACAGATTCTCTCCCCACCACCCCTTGTCGTACAAAAGTGTGTGCCTCTGTGTGCGTGTGCGTGCGTGTGTGTGTAACAGAGAGAGGGGGGTGCTCTGCAGGAAATGAGGGCCCCCGCAAGTGCTACTCTCAGGGAAGGGAAAGGCAGAGATCATTTCAATGACCTCCTAGGAAGCCAACAGGTACCTCTTTGCCACACATGAAAAATGTGGCCTCCCGGCTCATTGTTCATGTGCCTGAACTGGGCCCAGAGTGCACCCCACCACCACCACCACCACCACCACCACCACCACTACCACAGGAAGGAAGACCACTGCACTGACTCTGCAGAACTCACAGTGCTACCTGGGCTGAGGCGGAAGGCTCTAGAGAGCTGCAAGACCCCCTCCCTCACAGGGCCTTGCAGCTGCCTTCTGGTCATCAGTCCAATTGGTATGTGGAGCCGCACTGGGGCCAGGGCAGGATCCATCCCTCTGAGAGGGAGAGGAAAAGGCACCCACTTCTTCTGAAGTCTGTTTAAAGATAGGCACACAGGTACTCCCAGATGACTTGGGGGGAAAGTTGTCCAAGCACTGCTTGCACCATTACATACTGAAAAGGCCACTTCGCACCTTATTTAAGAAACAAACAACTGAGACACTGCTCCAAGAAGGTGGTGATGTCACAGAGCCCAGCCAATTAGCATGTGTCGAACCAGATTCCCCCAGCCATAGCTGATGCCAATGTGATCTGATCGGTCGATTGATTGCAACTCTACACTGCCTAATAGCCAAAGCTATTCCAGAGGGCAACAGATCCTGTGCGTGTCTCACAAGAGGATTTAACAGCAGAGAACAATTACACCTGCTACCTTCAGGGAAACAAAAGGGTTTGGACATAACGCTACGCTTTTGCCTCCAAGGCACTGCCCAGTTACATTGGCAGGATCGGGCAGCACATGCAAGCGCACTGCTCACGGATGGCAAGCTAGGGTTCCCCAGAATCCTGGCTTATGGTTACATGTGAACACGGCCACCGCCAGCGACCCTTCAACGCAGGGCACAACCATGCTGAGGCAGCACAAACCATGCTGAGGCAGCCCACCTGGCAGCCAGGGAGACATCGACTGTCACTCAAGGTGCTCCCAGTGCCACAGTCCTTTTTTTAAAAAAAAAATTTCTACAATACTTAAACATACAACATAAAATTAAAAAGAAGACAACATACTACATAAATGTTGAATAAATGTTGAATACATAATATCATATCTAAATAACATAATCAAACTTAACATATAAGTGCAACCCCCACCTTGGGATCTCATTCCTGATTCCAAAATCTCATACTTTCTTCTGCTGGCGGTTTCCCACTTCCCTTAGAAAACACAAATATTAGGAACTGTTTCCAAATTCCTTCAAAATCATTTGTTTTAGCTATACCTCTTCTCCATTTAATATTGCAAGTCAATTTGTCATTTATAGCTATGCCCCATACTTCTTTATACCATTCTTCAATAGAATATTCCCCTTGAATCTTCCAGTTCCTAGCTACAATCAATCTTGCTGCCGTCAGCAAATTCGTTATCAATTCCTTACTTTCTTTTTTACATTTTAAATCTTCAAATAGTGACAGTAATGCAACTTTTGGTGTTCTTTCTATCTTCATTCCCACAATTTCTTCAATCTCCGAAAACACCATCTTCCACAATTTTTGTACATATTTGCATTCCCACCACATATGTAAATACGTTCCTTTTCCCCCACATCCTCTCCAACAATTTGCTGAATGCTGATTATTTATCTTGTTTAATCTAACCGGGGTTAGGTACCACCTCCATATAATTTTAAAATAATTCTCTTTTATTCTTACTGACATATTTCTCAACGTTCTTTGTCTCCATAGTCCCTCCCAACTCTGTTGTCCTATTTGTATGTTTAAATCTGTCTCCCAAACCATTTTACCTGAACTATCCATCAACCTTTTCTCCACCAATATTCTATAAATTTCACTCATTAACCCTTTTGACACTATTCTTTTTCCCCTATCCTTTTCTTTCTTAACTATTAATTCCTCAAACTTCGTCAATTCTCTACAATCTCCATTTTCTGTTATCCACTTCTTAGTCCACTGTTCTAATTGCCAATAATTTAACCAAGTTAATTTTTTATCTTTTAAAACCTCTTCTATTTTCTCTCTTGTATTCATTCCTCTTAACCATTCCCTTAATTTCATTTTATTTTTTTCTATTAAAACTTTACTTAATCTACTCTTTAATTCCTCCGGGAAATTTTTTAACATTATTACCGGTGACAAAGGGGAGCTGCTCGGAAGCAGCTCCCCTTTATATTTACTCCAAATTTCCCAGTGAAACCTTAAGAGCGGGTTACCTATACTTTCCACCCATTTCTTTTTCCCTTCCCTAAAAAATACATTTTCCAGATTGATCTCTACATTACTTGTAGTTTTATCATCCATCCAATCTAGTTCTCCTATTCCTATAATTGCCTCCACAATATGTCTTAACCTATTAGCTACATAATATAGTTTAATATTTGGGAGACCCAATCCTCCCTTTTTTTGACTTAAATACCATTTACTCTTATTTACCCTCGCTTTCTTATCTCCATTACAATAATTATTTATGATATTTTGCCAATTTTTTATCTCTAATTCTGAAATTTTTATTGGTAACATCCTAAACACAAAATTGATCTTTGCTAAAATCTTCATTTTTATTAATACTATTCTTCCAAACTAGGATAAATTTAATCTTTTATATTTTTCCAATTTTACTAAAATCTCTTTTTTTAGACTATTTAAATTCTCTTTCTCTAAACTCTCTAAATTCTGTGTAATTTTAATTCCCAAATATCTAATCTGTTCCTTAACTTTCATTTCTCTTCCCTTTTCTTCCCAGTCCTTCTCTTCTTTTTTAGTATAATTAAATAACATCATCTCTGATTTGGACCAATTTATTCTTAGCCCTGTAATATCCTCAAATTCTCTCAATTGCGGTTTAATTCTTCCCATCTTTTCTATTGGATTTTTAATGGTTAGCAAAGTATCATCTGCAAACATATTCAGCTTTATTTTTTTCATACTACCTATTCCTTCTATCTCCTCATCCTCTCTTATTGCATTCGCCAATAATTCCATTACCATTACAAACAGGATTGGCGAGAGTGGACATCCTTGCCTTGTCCCTCTGGCTAGTCGTATCTTATCCGTAACTCCATCATTCACTACCACTACGGCTGTATTTTGAGAGTATAACTGTTCTATTATAGCTTTAAATTTATTTCCAAATCCCATTTTATTTAGAACCATCTTTAGAGCTTGTCAGCTCACACAATCAAAAGCCTTGAAGATATCCAATGCCAAAATTCCCGCTTTGGTCTTAGACTTTTTTATCACCTGTATTGCATTTAAAACTCTTCTCACTAAGTTATGCATTTGTCTACCTGCTACAAATCCACATTGATCTTCCCCTATATATTCACCTATAAATTTATTCAACCGCCTTGCTAAAATAGTTGAAATTTTTTTAGCATCTTGATTTATTAATGAAATAGGTCTATATGAATCAGGGACAGTCAAATCTTTATCTGGTTTTGGTATTAAAATTATTAATGAATGTTCCCATGATTCTGGTGTCCTTTCTCCTTCCAATATGGAATTGTACAGCTTCAATAATTTCGGTACTAAAAAAGTTTTAAAAACCTTATAATATTCTGATCCTAAACCATCTACCCCAGGTGATTTACCCACTTTCAACTTCTCAATTACTTCTTCTATTTCTCTTTGAGTTATTACCTTCTCCATTAACTCTTTGTGTTCTATTTTTATTCCCTTCTTTATATACTTTTCTATATAAGCTTCCAGCTTCTTTTTTTGAGTATCCTTTCCCTTATATAATTCTTGATAAAATTCTTGAAAATTTTTTATTTTACCCTTCATTATATGACAATAATTCCCTTGTTTATCTTTCAATATTCCTATCCCATTCCTAGCTTTTTCCTTTTGTGTGAGTCTGGCAAGCAATCTAGAATTTTTATTGCTATTTTCAAAATACTCCCTTTTCATATAGATTAAGTTATTCTGAACTTCCTCTAAATTTAAATTTTCTAATTGTTTTTTCTTCGCTTGTATTTCTATTAATTTGTTTATTTTTAAATTGCCAATAATCTTTCTCCAATTCCTTAATCTCTTCCTCCAACTTTTCCTGCTCTACAAGTTGTTGCCTCCTTAAATTACACATTTCTCTAATGTAGTGCCACAGTCCTGCCCCCACCCCATTTATGGTAAGGCACAGAACCTCCTATGTGCATTGCTCTAAGGAACACCATGAGTCAGACAATCATCACAGGTCAAAAGGTGAGGGTAATAGCCCTGATCGGCCAGCACCAAGAAACAAACGCCCAGCAGGCCACCAGAGCAGCTTGGAGACCTTCATGAGACAACCCCTCGGTGAAGGAGGAGGATTAGGAGGAGGAAGAGGACTAGTGTGTTGTGATTTGGAGCAATCCATTTGCCCAGTGGCATTTCCCAACCCTGGACACATTGCCTTGGATGTCCTTCTTGTGAATGACCATCCTGCTCAGGAAGCCCCAAATGTCCAAATCAAAACAAGTCCCTCTCTTGTTGCTCAGTCGCACTGCCTGAACTTGTGCAGCTGCACACAGTGAGCCCAGCAGGAGCGAGAACGGAAAGTAGAAAGGGAAATTTTACTTTCAAGGGCTACGTGGAGTTAGACAAAACCACCCCCGTTTTTCCTTCCCTTCCTTTTATGTCACTGAAGTGCAACATGAAGCTCCTAATCCTTAGACAATGCCAGGCTCTAAAAGCTGCAACGCAAAACCACACATATGTGGCAAATTCCCGGGATAGGAACGAAGTGGCCAGAGCAAAATCTCTCACAACTGCGGCACAAAGGCCTTGATTAAGTTCCCACCACCATGATTCTCCAGGCTGCGAGATTATCAGAGGCGACGTATAAATAATGCAGCAGCAGCAATTTGTGTGCTCAAACAAGGGCTTTCCAGAGCAGTGGCTCCCCCCCCCCCCCGCCCCGACACAGCAGTGAACACTCCCCAAGCGCTGCCCAACACCATGAGGTCAGAGCATTGCTCAAAAGGGTGACTGCCAAAGGAAGGCAGGGCAGCGCTGCAGCCAGGACTCGCTTGGGGGGAGGGAATCACCATCTCCCATCCATCACTCCTCTAGAGAGGGAACCATTGTGGCGTTACACCCCACAAGTCAGTTCCCAAATGTATGTCTGCAGTTTGTAAGTCTGTGGTTTTTAGAATGTTGGCCTGAGTGGGGGGAGTTAGAATGTCTGGGGAGGGGGGAGGAGTGATATATAAGGGAAGGACGGAGGGGACTGAGGGAGACTTTTTAGGTACTCTTAGAGTTTTTAGCTCTCTGAACTTTAGCTCTCTGTGTTTAGAGTACTTAAGTTCTGGGAAATTTGAGGTTCAGAGTAGAGAGTGATGTCTTTGGAGTGTGGTGTGCACATAGTTGACGTATATTAATCAATACAGATAATAAAGAAAGCTCAAGAGTGATTGTGTGAGAGAAAGGAAAGGACGTATGTGAATGAGTGAAAGGATTGGATGAAAGGTTTCAAAAAGGTTTTAAAATGTTTTAATTTGAAACAAAGCTTGTGAACTTTTAAAAATAAATTTTAATTATTTTGTTTTTAACTACCACAAAAATCCCACGTGTCTGTTTGGCATTTATCATCTGAAGTTTACACATTTAGCACCCACTCTGACAATAATTCACCTCAGCACATATAACTCACAGTGTTTTATTTTATATATTGAAATCCTTCTCCATTTAGCCCCTTTCTCCACATAGTTTGGAGGAAGGTGGTTTTTGTCCCTCGCCTCAGGCGTATCAAGCGGTGGTGCTTGGCTTGAGCAGGGAGTAGCCGCGGCCAGGCTTGGTGTTCAGAGCCTGTGTCGTGGCAACCATCTCCTCCTCCCAGAACAAGCGTGTGCAAGGGAAGGCCTGGCTGACTCCAGAGACCCTCTGGGCTGGCACAGAACGACAGCAGAGCCATCTCAAAGGAACCTCAGCTGGACCAGCTTCCAGCAGCCTGAAGGGGTGCTCTGAGTCCAAAACACAATGGCCTGGCTGGTCTTGGCCTGCAGCAACAAGTTGAAGAGGACTTAGCTGCCAAGTTCTCCAGTCTAAGCCCCTTTCTACACCTAAGGGCCTTTGGGGAGGGAGGGGGGTGAGCCCGGACTTACCTGCTTCCAGGATCATCTCTGGGCATCTAAATGGAAGTGCGATGTCCTGGAAGGGAAGAGGGACATTGCACCCATTGCGCCTTTTTTTAAAAAACACACACACCAAACAACAGGAGCCAGGAGTGCAGTTGCACTCCAGCAAAAAAAGTGCTGTTGTTTTTAAAAAACCTCCTGACTTCGCTCTCCCCCTCTTGATGTCCTTGGAACTCCCCCTGGCCTGGTTCCATGATAGCATGACATGAGAGCACTCTTCAAATACTTGAAAGGTTGTCACACAGAGGAGGGCCAGGATCTCTTCTCGATCCTCCCAGAGTGCAGGACACGGAATAACGGGCTCAAGTTAAAGGAAGCCAGATTCCAGCTGGACATCAGGAAAAACTTCCTGACTGTTAGAGCAGTACGACAATCAGTTACCTAGGGAAGTTGTGGGCTCTCCCACACTCGAGGCCTTCAAGAGGCAGCTGGACAACTACCTGTCAGGGATGCTTTAGGGTGGATTCCTGCATTGAGCAGGGGGGTGGACTCGATGGCCTTGTAGGCCCCTTCCAACTTCTATGATTCTCTGATTCTCTGCTGACCCCTGCTACTCACAGGGAGGAGGGAAGAAACTGGGTCAGGCACCCCTCCTCCATGGGTTACCCCGTGGGGCCTCTTCAGGCCTCAACACCTTCGCTAATTGTGCCTTGTTTTCTGCAGCCAACCAGCCAGACCAGGAGATGCCTGTGGCTAGCTTTGCACACAGACTCATCCAGAAACCTCTGTCTCCTCTTGATGCCTGAGCTGCCCTGAGCACCAGCACCGCTTGCTCTGTAATATTCCAGGACGTTCGTCGCCTTGAGCATTTCTAGTTGGCGTGGAAAGGTGGCATTTAAATAAGGCAGTATCAAACCACCCCAGAACTGATGGCCAAAAGCAAAACACAGGCAGGAGATGCAATAAAGATCAGCAAGTACTGGCGGCCACATGAATAAAATCAGAACCCAAACCAGACAGAGTCTTGCTGGAATAGAAGAAGGTTCACCTGCCTGCAGCACATGATCTGGGGCACGGGGCAGGTCGGTCTTCTGGGACAGGGAGTTTCACAGCCTGGCAGGTGGAAGTCAGCAGCTCCTTTTGGAGCAGGACATCTAGAGAAACGGCATTAGATGGCAGCATCTCCTGTCCTCTGGTAAGAGCTTGTGCTTGAAGTATGTTGGGGCTGATGTTCCGACTGTGGAAAATGTCCTACAAGAGTTCTGTGTAGACCCCAGTAGCCGCAGCATGTGGAGCGGCGGTGCAGCACATGGCACATTAGCATTGATGGGTCTGCTTTTTCCGACAGGTGCACTAGAGAAGAGTTGCCCATTTGGCCTCACAAATGGTTAACAAGACGCCATCTTTCAAAGGCAAAGAAAGGGACATTGGAAGAGCGCCAGAGCTGGTCACACAAAAGGCCTCTCTAGCCAGGGTCTCCCCTGCTGGCATTGTTTTGTAAAGCAAACATCTTCGAAGACGAAAGAGCACAAACCCCCACCACCAGTAACTTTCAGGGAGAGGGTCGCTCAGCTGTTCCTCAGACACAAGTGAAATTGGCAATTGCCAGTAAGGCTGACATCCTGACCACCCCACCCCACCCCACACCACACCACACCACCCTCAGGCAATTTCTCCCCCTTTCCTACCACAGCGTGGAAGGAGGGCATCACTCCGAGGAAGAGGGAAATGATCCCTTAGAAGGGACCCATTCCTCAGGAGACATGCAAATACCCTCTCGCACCAAGGATGTGCCTCCAGGCAGAGGGAGGCTTGTGGTAGTGGGAGATTCGATCATTAGACACATAGACAGCTGGGTTTGTGATGGGCGTATAGACCGCATGGTAAATTGCCTGCCTGGTGTGAAGTCTGCGGATATCACGTGCTGCCTAGATAGCATATTTCCTCACAAAAATATGCAACATGTGCCTAAGCTCAGCCCCTGTACCAGAGGACTGGAAGATGGCCAATGTAACACCAATTTTCAAAAAGGGATCCAGGGGGGATCTGGGAAATTGCAGGTCAGTTACCTTGACATCTGTTCCAGGCAAATTGGGTGAAAGCATGATTAAAGACAAAATTAGTAAGCATATAGAAGCGCAGGTCCTGCTAAAGAAGAACCAACACAGCTTCCGCAAAGGCAAGTCCTGTCTCACTAATCTACTAGAATTCTTTGACAGTGTCAACAAACATGTAGACAGGGGTGATCTGGTGGACATTGTTTACTTGGACTTCCAAAAGGCTTTTGATAAAGTCCCCCACCAAAGACTCCTGAACAAACATAGCAGTCATGGAATAAGAGGAGATGTCCTCTTATCGATCAGTAACTGGTTAGAGAACAGAAAGCAGAGAGTAGGAATAAATGGTTAATTCTCCTGATGGAGGGAAGTAAATAGTGGGACCAATTCTTGTCAACCTGTTCATAAATGATCTGGGATTAGGAGTAAGCAGTGAAGTGGCCAAGTTTACCAACGACACCAAATTATTTAAGGTGGTTAAAACACAAAGGGACTGTGAAGAACTCCAAAGGGATCTCTCCAAGCTGGGAGAGTGGGCATCAAAATGGCAGATGCAGTTCAAAGTAAGCAAGTGTAGGGTGATGCACATTGGGGCAAAAAAACACCCAACTTCAAGTCCAACGTAATGGGATCTCCGCTGGCAGTGACCAAGCAAGAAAGATCTTGGGATTGTGGTGGACAGCTCGATGAAAATGTCCACCTGGTGTGTGGCCACTGTAAAGAAGGCAAACTCTATGTTAGGCATTATGAGAAAAGGAATTGAGAATAAAACTGCTAGTATCATACTGCCTTTATACAAATCTATGGTGCGTCCACACTTAGAATACTGTATATAGTTCTGGTTACCACACCTAAAAAAGGATATCATAGAGCTGGAAAAAGTGCAGAAAAGGGCAACTAAGCATCTCCCCTATGAGAAAAGGTTACATCAACTGGGATTGTTTAGCTTGGGGGGGGGGGGGAAGGAGGCTAAGGGGAGACATGGTAGAGGTGTACTAAGTTATGCATGGTATGGAGAATGGGGATAGGGAGACATTTTTCTCCCTCTCTCAAAATACTAGAACCCAAGGGGGTCATCCCATGAAATTGATTGGTGAGAGATCCAGGACAAATAAGAGGAAGTACTTCTTCACACAGCGCATAGCTAAATTATGGAAATCACTACCACAAGATGTAGTGATGGCCATCAATTCGGATAAAGGGTGTTAGATAAATTCCTGGAGGCAAAGGATATCAATGGCTACTAGCCCTGATGGTTGTGTGCTATCTCCAGTATTTGAGGCAGTAAGCCTGTGCGCACTAGTTGCTGGGGAACATGGGTGGGAGGGTGCTGTTGCACCATGTCCTGCTCTGTTGTTCCCTGGCTGATGGCTGGTTGGCCACTGTGTGAATAGAGTGTTGGACTAGGTGGAATCATAGAATAGCAGAGTTGGAAGGGGTCTACAAGGCCATCGAGTCCAACCCCCTGCTCAATGCAGGAATCCACCCTAAAGCATCCCTGACAGATGCTTGTCCAGCTGCCTCTTGAAGGCCTCTAGTGTGGGAGAGCCCACCACCTCCCAAAGTAACTGATTCCATTGTCGCACTGCTCTGTCAGGAAGTTTTTCCTGATGTCCAGCTGGAATCTGGCTTCCTTTAACTTGAGTCCATTATTCTGTGTCCTGCACTCTGGGAGGATCGAGAAGAGATCCTGGCCCTCCTCTGTGTGACAACCTTTGAAGTATTTGAAGAGTGCTATCATGTCTCCCCTCAATCTTCTCTTCCCAAGGCTAAACAGGCCCAGTTCTTTCAGTCTCTCTTCATAGGGCTTTGTTTCCAGACCCCTGATCATCCTGGTTGCCCTCCTTTGAACATGCTCCAGCTTGTCTGCGTCCTTCTTGAACTGTGGAGCCCAGAACTGGACGCAATACTCTAGTTGAGGCCTAACCAGGGCCGAATAGAGAGGAACCAGTACCTCACGTACTTTGGAAGCTATACTTCTATTAATGCAGCCCAAAATAGCATTTGCCTTTCTTGCAGCCATATTATTATTATTATTATTATTTATTTATATAGCACCATCAATGTACATGGTGCTGTTGGCTCATATCACACTGTTGGCTCATATTCAGCTTGCAATCTACAACAATTCCAAGAGCCTTCTCGTTTGTAGTATTGCTAAGCCAAGTATCCCCCATCTTGTAACTGTGCATTTGGTTTCTATTTCTTAAATGTAGAACTTGGCATTTATCCCTATTCAATTTCATCCTGTTGTTTTCAGCCCAGCACTCCAGCCTATCAAGATCACTTTGAAGTTTGTTTCTGTCTTCCAGGGTATTAGCTATCCCACCCAATTTTGTGTCATCTGCAAATTTGATCAGCGCTCCCTGCACCTCCTCGTCCAAATCATTAATAAAAATGTTGAAGAGCACTGGGCCCAGGACTGAGCCCTGCGGTACCCCACTCGTTGCCTCTCCCCAGTTTAAGAAGGTTCCATTGATAAGTACTCTTTGAGTCCGATTCTGTAGCCAACTGTGAATCCACCTAATAGTTGTTCCATCTAGCCCACTTTTAGCTAGTTTGTTAATCAGAATGTCATGTGGTACTTTGTCAAAAGCTTTGCTGAAGTCAAGATATATGACGTCCACAGCGTTCCCACCCTTGGTCTGATCCAGCATGGCACTTATGTTCTTTTTCCCCTCTATTTTTTCCTTTAGGGTGGTGGGTGGGTGTAGGTGGGTGTGTTTGTTGGCTCTCCAGCCCTAGGGAGACCACGCTTGCATATTTTTTGAAAGAAGGGGAAGGGTTTTGTTTTGTTTTAAAAAATAAATAAATCCCAACACCCATACATGGGTACTCTGTCCCCACCCCCCATCCCTCCATGGTGTGTATAAACCGAATATTGTGTTAATGTTGCTGGATCAACACTAGCAAGTGGTAACCCAGGGTGGGGAGGGGGCAGGTGTCCATGTAAGACAGCTGACGATGTGTTAAACAGATCGTTACAGAAAGGCCGTATATTGTTTTTATATTGATATTGACCCATCAAACCACAATAGCCTCAAAAAAAACAAGAGTGCCTTTAATTTGCAGCCTCTCCAGTTCAAGTCCGCCCCACTGATTAATAAGCTAAATGTATTTGAGTGTTTATATGCTGCCTCATGAGCCAAAGGCTCTACAATTAAAAAACTGTAAAATGAGATACATAATAAAACAACTATTAAAATGTAACATGCCACCCAAAGCAGTCAATTAAGCAGCAATAATGGCAGCTAAAACCTGCAGAAAGATGTCAGCGAAACAGCTTGGGGAGGAGATCCCATCCACACATGGAGGGCTCCAAATGCCCCCTGGAACAATAGAGCTGGTGTTGGAAGTCTAAGGGTGAAGTGGGATGGGGGGAGGACAAACTCCCCCGACCCCCAGAAGGGAAATGGGGAGGACGCTATTGTAGAGAAGGCCCAGTCATGCGCAACCCTCCCCACAAGTTCTTCAAAAGGCCAGGGCTCCTGGATCATGGCCTTCTAGGAAGGCAGCCATTTAGGGAAAAAGTAGAATAGGTTTTCATTTTGATGCTTTCTTTTCCACAAAAATCTTACACTCAAAGTAGCTAACAGTGCACTGGAAACATAACAACAGCAATAACCATACTTCTCAACACTTCATAGCTACCATTCAGCAAAATGTTAGTAACTGCCTTTGAAACGGTCCGGAAACTTCAGCTGGTACAAAACAGGGCAGCCCGCCTACTAACAGGGACTGGCTGGCAAGACCACATTATGCCAATCCTTCTACAACTTCATTGGCTGCCAGTTCAGGTCTGGGCCCAATTCAAAGTGCTGGTACTAACATTCAAAGCCCTAAACGGTTTGGGGCCAGGTTATTTGAAGGAACGCCTCCTCCCATATGTGCCTGCCCGGACCTTAAGATCATCCACAGGGGTCCTTCTCCGTGAGCCCCTGCCGAAGGAAGTGAGGCAGGTGGCTACTAGGAGGAGGGCCTTCTCTGCTGTGGCACCCCGGTTGTGGAACGAGCTCCCCAGAGAGGTTCGCTTGGCGCCTACATTGTTTTCTTTCCGTCACCAGTTGAAGACCTTTTTATTTTCTCCATATTTTAACACCTAATTTAACTTAAATTTAAACTTTGCTGTTTTAATCTCATATTTTAATCTATATTAATTTTTGCTGTGTGGTTTTATTCTGGTTGGTCTTTTTATATTGTATTTCGTATGTGTGTTTTAAATTTGTTGGTTGTTTTTATGCTCTTCATGGTTTTTAATTTTTGTGAACCGCCCAGAGAGCTTCGGCTATTGGGCAGTATAAAAATGTAACAAACAAACAAACAAACAAACAAACAAACAAACTGCTCTAAATCAGCCGCAACAGCAAAGTGCAGGGCCGGGGGGGGGGGGGGGAGGTTGCCAATCCAACTGTGTCAGGATATAGATTAAAATCAACCAAATCCTCAAAAGCAGCAGCAATTGCACTAAAACAAAGTGCATAAGAACTACCATCAGACGCTGTATAGCGTGTGGCTCGTTCTCTCTGAATGCCCCATTTCCAAATCGGCTGAGTTTCCAGGGCACGTGGACTTGCCAAGGCTGTGGCCTTCTTTTAGGCTGAACATTTGCTCATGACAGGGATTTCTACCTCAGCCTTCCGTCGAATTCCCAGGGTGGTGGATGAAACCATTTTAATACGTCGCAAAACACATGGACTGAGTTAGATGCTGGGAGCAACGACCTTGGAGCCTCCGGATCGTCCATCGCTCTGCTGACCTTGTGCCAGCAAGGGAGGCAAGGAGTTGCATTTCTCCTGTTTGCTTCCCTCTCCATCTGGCTTCTGTTTTAATTAATTCCTTGCCATGGGAAATTAATGTGTGAAAATTAATCTACGCCAGGAGCCGGTCTGGGGGCCCAGAGAGCTATGGACCCAGCCCCAACATGCCTCCTCTTACCTGCTCTGATGTCAGAGACATCAGGGTCGCAGAGGTTTCTGCGGAGGCTGGAAGGGACGTCCAAGCAGCCATGGAGAAGCCCCTTCCCAGCCAGTACACTCAGCTGTATCCAATTGACTATGCCTGAGGGAGCTCTTGGTCATAGACAAGGCTACGTGGAGGCAGGCATCCCTCGGGCATGCTGGCCCCCAGCCGTAAAGGCCTTTAAATGCCCTGGTCCCCTCGCTTTGCTCTCTGGGAGAGGAAGCAGGAAAGGGGAAGCATTGGGGATGCTGCCCGGCCGCCCCTGCTTGTGCCCCACCCTGGATTGTTAGGCTGTGGCCCTTGCAAGACCCTGCGTTGTGGCAGGAGGGTCCCGCGTGCCTGGCTCTGCTTCCAGCGCTCTTTGCCAGCTGGTGAGTCAGCTCAGCCCGCCTGAGGCAGCAGGAACAGCTGACTCTTGAGCAGCAGAGCGTTCTCCTCCGGTGGCACGTGCGGGCGGCTGGCAAAGGCCCCGTGGCTGGCAGTCCTGTCAGTGCTCCCAGTTCCTGTGCTTGTCACCCATTCTCCATACACGTGGGAGAAGAATGATCAGTAATGAACTTGGCAGGATCTGGACTTCTGTCTGTCTTGCCATTTGTAATAGAGGGTATTTCTGCAGCAGCCTTGCTGAGCTAATTGCTACTATTGGAATAGGCCTTTTTCTGTCATTGCTTCCCTGCCCCCCTTTGCCCTCCACAATGGCAATGTAGCTTGCAAATAAGGCAGAATCTGGGCACTCTTGTATTGGGATTTTGCCCAGCACCTCGTAGGTATTGACGGGGGTGGGGCCGATTCCTGCTGCTCCTTGCTTTCCCCTCTCCTAACCCCCAACCACATTCAGCCGAGCGCCTTCTCCCTCAGGACTCGCTTCTCTCCATGCTTGGTCCAGTATAGGTGTGTTGGAGAGATCCACCCCATCTAGTCTGTGGTCCTGACTGCTCCTATTGCTAGTATCCTTCCATGTTCTAGGGCATGAAGAGGCCTTACACCCGCTGGGGATCTTCAGCTAAAGCTTGAGCCAGGCTTGAACCTAGCCCTGTCAATATGCAGAGTGCAGATTCGTCACAGAGTGAACCATGGCCACTGAAAAGCAGGCTGCAATATATTTTCCCCTTCCGTCTGTTTCTGCATGTTCCTTCAACGAAATCATGCCTTCCCTCCTGAGCCCGAGACGGCTTGGTCCCATCTGGACATCCAAATTGTGCTTCTCGACCAGACCGAAGTGTTAGAGCATTAGCTCTGCTCTTGAGAAGCTCAGAGGCAGCCCATCTTCCTGTCTTCCATGTTCAAAAAGAGGTCCCTGGCTGCTTTCCCACCTTCTTCCTCATGTGGAGGAATGTGTGCCGAGATCACAAAGTGGGCAAATCACAACCACGCAGCTGCTGCTGCTGCTGCTGCTGCTGTCAGTGTGAGATGTGAATAGGCTTCCCTCCTGAAGCAGCTCAGCACACCGGAGGGAGATGCAGTTGCCGAAGGGAGAAGGCTGCCGCTGCCTCCTCCTCCTCCTCCTCCTCCTCAGATCTGGTGGCAAGGACAGAAGCCACAGCCACGTGCTCAGCCTGTGGCAATGCCTTGTGGCCTTTGTGGGCCACCTTCCCCATCTCCAGCACTTCTTGCTCTCCAGTCAAAGGCCTGTCTTTGGATCTTAGTGGCACCTGCCCTGGGGAAGGGGACCGCAGCCTTACCTCTGAACTGGGGAGATTAGCAAGAGGCGCCTATATTAAATCTATATAGCATTGTAATACATTGCTTCAGAAAAAGTTATCATAAAATCATTACATCAGCACAGGAATTAATTTGGGTACTCAGTGCTTGCTTAATATTTTCTTTAAATACTTTTGTAGTTATGATTTTAAGTATACAATTTCAAGGACAGAACTGCTGGTATTTTAGCCTCTGAAGGAGGATGCATTCTGAAGGGCGCTGGGTCTACAGAGAGGCCCAGCAGCTCTAGTGTTCAGTTCTGATGCACCTTTGACAGCAGGCAGAGGGTGGGGCAGACGCAGCTTACTGCTAGTTCCTCCTTGCCCAACCACTCTTCAGTTACAACCTGAACCAAGAAAGGGGCCACCAGGGGCTTGTCTTCATAGAATCATAGAACTGTGGAGTTGGAAGAGACCATAAGGATCATCTAGTCCAACCCTCTGCAATGTGCTGGAAAACCTATTACACCAGCCCTGAGAGGTGGCTGACCAGCCTCTTCTTAAAAACCTCCAGAGATGGAGAACCAACCTCCGTAGGGAGACTGTTCCACTGTTGTACAGCTTTTACCATCAGGAAGGTTTTTTTCTTACATTTAATTTAAGCCTTGACCATTCATAACGAGAGTGGCCCTCCCTCAGCGCCTGGTGCTGCTTCTGCATGCAGGTGAGTTCCCAGGGACTCTTCCACACTTCAGAAGCCTTCCTTGCCACTCTTGCTCTCCTTTGCTCAACTGATCATCCCAACAGGCCTTGCTTGGGCTGGAGAAGAGGGCGCTTCAGATGATTCATATGCTACAGCAGCAGACCGGGGACTCAGTGACATTTTGCATTCCACACACACAGGATTCCCAAGTGAAAGAGGATCCTTCTCCAACATCCTGAATTGCCTACTTCAGACCTGACATTCCACTCCCCATCTATATTACTCTGGATCTTGCACAAATCCTTTTTCCCATGAAGCCAAGCATGGCTGAGTAATGCAGAGACCAAGGTAGTCAGGAGCAGAACCCAGGAAAATCTCTCTGTCCTTTCTATTTTCTTCCAGATGCATCTTGAAACACAGCACACCAGAACTTCCACAGATAATTCCCTCACCTTCCCCAATAAAAGCAATGCCACGTTTTGTACTTCCACCATCGACAGAGCCACACACAGCATGGAGGATAGGAAACTAGGCAGGTGTTCTGCCGCCTGATTTGGCATCCAGGGGGCATTCAGACCTTGTTCTGTGCACATGGGGGTTTCTTTACACACGCTCCAATGAAGACATGTTGGTCAAAGTGAGGAGCCTTCCTCTGCACCTGCACCTGATTTTACTGTGGATCACTGGCTCAAGAAGAGGGCTAGAGACTCCACAGGCCACGTCCTGGAGACATGGCGCTTGAGACCATTCTCTCCAGAGGGCCTGAAGATGCCTGCCCAGCTGGGCCAGCCACCACTGCCATGTAGTTCTGCTCTGCAGATCCTGTGCTAAAGAAAGCAGCAGACCTCTAAACAATCATGGGCCAAAGAGTGTAAGCCTGACTGGATGGTTGCTCTGAAAAGCACCACCCTAACATGGGACTGTGCATGGGATTATTCCATGCGGCCCTCACAGGAATACTCTGGCTAGGAAAGGCCCTTTGAGCTTCTACCAAAACAGCGCTGCTGTCACTCGCTCTTTTCCACACAGTAGACCACAGCTACCAACGCCATGGGATGCCATGAAATACATTCCATAAGTGGGATGTCTATTTCTGGGAAACTCTCAGGAGAAAGGTCATTTCTCTTCACTGTAACTGCCTGAGCAAACACAGATGCCCCAGAGAACCAGTATCAGGGCATGAGGCTGAGAACCCATGACAAGCTGTGGGGTTGATGTTCAAGCGAGCTCAACAATCGCTTGGCATGAGAGCACAGATCGGCTCTTTGCCCAATGTCCTGTCTGCACAAGCAAGGGCTGACACTTACTGCGCCTAGAAGCCTGACCAGGGCGGGCTCCAGTCAGCAACGGGCCCAATTCAAAGTGCTGGTATTGACATTTAAAGCCCTAAACGGCTTGGGGCCAGGTTATTTGAAGGAACGCCTCCTCCCATATGTACCTGCCCAGACCTTAAGATCATCCACAGGGGCCCTTCTCCGTGAGCCCCTACCGAAGGAAGTGAGGCAGGTGGCTACTAGGAGGAGGGCTTTCTCCGCTGTGGCACCCCGGCTGTGGAATGAGCTCCCCAGAGAGGTCCACCTAGTGCCTACATTGTACTCCCTTCATCGCCAGCTGAAGACCTTTTTATTCTCTCAGTATTTTAACACTTAATTTTAACTTAAATTTTACTGTTCTGACTTTGTATTTTAATCTTATATCAATTTTGCTGCCTGGTTTTATCCTGGTTGTGCTTTTTATACTGTATTTTTTGTATTTGTGCTTTTAACCTGTTGGTTGTTTTATTATGGTTTTAATTTTTGTGAACTGCCCAGAGAGCTTTGGCTATTGGGCGGTATAAAAATGTAATAAATAAATAAATAAAATAAAATAAAATAAACATCCCTGCAAGAGGAGGGTTAACTGGGAAGGGAAGGAACTCTGGAGGCATCTGGGGATCATCCCACTGAAGACACCAGCTTGGACAACAACTCTCCCCCAGCCCTCTCTTTCTCTCTCTCTCTCTCTCTCTCTCTCTCTCTCTCTCTCACACACACACACACACACACAGCCCTGTGAACAGTGCTCTCTCTCACAGAGCTGCCAGACGGATCTTTGGCCACCTTCTTCAGCCCAAGACATGTACTGCTGAATTGGCCGTGCCTCTTCAGCTCCACACCGTGGCAACTCCTCCCACAAGCTGTGCCCACGTGCCAGCCCCTCTTTCCACAGGCAATTAACTGCACATGATGGAAGAAGAAATGTGCTAATCGCAGCCAGGGATCAATCAAAATTAGCTGTGTTTGGAGTGTGCAGTCATAAAAAGCCCACACAGGCAAGGGAGGGAGGGTGTGTGTGTAAGCCACCTCATTCCCTGGCAATAACAAGCGGGGTGGACAACAGCACCTGCCACCTGGCCGCAGAGTGCTGGAAGGAGCAGCTGAGGACGGAGGTGGTGACCTCAGGTGACTGCTGACCTTTCAAGGTGGCAGGGAGGGCAGGAAACTAGAGACAACTGCAAAACCACATGATGGCATGGCCAAAGGAAACTGTAGGCATTGGCAGGGTAAACAGAGCATCTTTGGCCAGATCAAGCGCCCCCCTGAAAAGTACGGGAGACCCAGAAGAGCCACTTTAAGGGATGAAGAGGAGCCATGAAGCTGAACGCATTCATCTCCGCCTCCTGTTTCTCATGGGGGCAGCCGGATGCTCCAATGGGATGCCCACAAGCAGGACATGAAGGCAATGGCCCTCTGTTTGCTCCCCCACTCCCCAGCCACCGGTGTTGAGAGGTGGACTGTTTCTCCACATGGAGGTTCAATTTAGCTGTCACAGCCAACAGCCACCAACAGACCTCTCCGCCTGTGGACACTGGTACCTCTTCCAGCAGGAAATCCCAAACATTGCTTTGCTACAAAATATTGAAGTCAACCTAGCACAAGAGGCCTCCTTTGCCTCACATCTCCCAAAGCCGCTAAGTTCAATTAACAAAACCAAGAGCAATGTTTCCCCCAGTTATGTCAGCACAAAACCTTCTGGAACATTCATGCAGACAGGAATGACCTTTTCTGTTTCCTCAAATGCACATGGGGAAGTGCGTTCTTGACTGCAGGCAAGCTGCTATACCAGCCCTCCCGGAGGTAGGCTCTCTGGCATCCACCAGAGACCTGGCTTAGCCCCTTTGCGGTGCTGCGAGCCAAGAAGGCAAAGGGGCAGTAAGTGTCCCCTTTGCCAGGGAACAAGGCAAGTGAGCGGTGTTGCCCTAAGCTGCCAGGGACGGTGGCCACCCCTTGAAATCTCGAGGATGGTGTCAGCTTAAGAAAGGGCAGCTGGGAGGCCAGCCCACCCCTATCCCCATCCAGCAAGACAGCAGGAGCAGCGCCCTGAAGCCCCCTATCTTCTCCTTTGGTTCCAAAAAACCCCCCTCCTCACAAGAAGCCATACGCCATGAGCAAGGCAGCTTCATGCAGCTCAGAGGACTTGTGGGCCCTGACCCACTTCACAAGAGCAAGTCTACAGCCAAGTCACTAGCAAGCAGAAATTCCACAGGTGCAGGAAAGATGCAGAGGCTCCACAGCCCCACAGTGCAAAAGCTTGGGAGCGCTTCTGGGGAGCACAGGGGGGCGAGAAACTCTAGCTCTGGAGCTCTAACTTTAGGAAAGGAGGACAGCCTTCCTCCAGCAAAGCGGAGTCAATTTCACGCCCCTAAGGAGGCCCCCCTCCCCTTCTCCAGCCCAGGGCAGCCTGGTGTGGCTCTCTTCCGCCCCCCAGTGGCAGGCTGGCAGAGAGCAGCTCTCTGACCTAGACACCCCCTGGGCCATTTCAGCATCCGCCCCAGCATGCATCTCCAGCCCCTGGGATTCCAATGCCAAACTTGCCTGGCCTAGAACATCAGGGATGGCAGTGTATGCGGAACCACCAAACTGTTCGCCCACCCTTTTGTGAAATGCCCAGACAGCCTCGGCTATTAGGTGTTAGAGAAATGAAATGAAATAAAAAATACAAAAATTAATACGCCTGCAGATTGGCATCTTAGCCACACTTACATCCAGTGGAGGCTGATGGCCCTCTTGTCAGTGGGGCTGAGAATCCGCTCTGCGTTTCAGCCACAGCTCTAACGACCTATCCCAACTGATGAACCTATTTGGGGCATTGATAACACCCAAGCACCATCGTGCCTACAGGATTAAAATGGGAGTTTGCTTCGGCTGCCCGAATGCCCTCATCACCCGCCACTGGGCCGGCGGGGGGGGGGGTGTCTTGGGGAGGCGGATTTTGGCCCCAGGGCCTAGCGTGAGGTTCCTCTTCGCAACCCCGCCCGCTTCAGAGTCAGAGTAGAGAAGCGCCCCCGACCCCGGCAGTCGCGGGCAAGCCGCCCCTGTGTCCAAAGGCCAAGCCGGCCCCGTTTGGCTGCCGCGGCCTTGACAGCGGCCGGGGACGGGCAGCACAAGCAGAGCCAACGGCTGGGGGCCGGGGCCGCACACGCCTCGCGGGGGGTGCAGTCCCTCCCCCGGGATGCTCCGAGAGCCGCGCCCGGGAAAGGCTCCGCCAGCAGACACTCGCTGGGCTGCTCTCACACATCCTGCAGCACCAGCAGGCGGACGGCGCCGCGGCCTCTCTCCCAACCGAGGGGCGACGCCACGCGCCCCGAGCCCCGCACGCCGCCGGGCCCTTCCGGGTCGGGTCGAGACAGACGGAGCTTTGTTCGCGGCTTCTCCCAGCTGTGGGCCCTGCAGCAGCCCCAACCCCCGGCCAGGCCAGGCCTCCGCAGCTCTACGCAGCCCACGAGCTTCGTTTGGGGCCCAGCGCTGCCCGAAGGAGGAGCAGGCGGCGGCGGCGCCAACTCCGAAGAGGCGCCTCCGCCCGCATCCGCCGCGAAGCTTCCTGCGGCGCCAACGCCGGGCACACGGCTCCGCGGGAGAGGTGGCGTTCAGCGGCGCCCCGGAGAAGCTTTCCCGCCGAGACGGAGCGGAGGCCCCCGGCGCCGCGCGGCACAGAGAGTGAAAGGGTCTTGCGGCAGAAAGCGCCGGCGTTCCCCCCCCCCAAAAAACCCGCCGGCGCTCAACTTCCCACCGCCCACCGGCAGAGACCGGGCCCCTACACAACGCCTCCCGCGGCAAGGGCCAGTCACGAAGGGCTCGCTCGCCCCGGCTACAAGCCAGCCCTTCCCTGGAGGTCGGAAATCGCGCCGCCTTTTAGCACATCTTCGCTGGTACTGCCCAGGTCGGGGGGTGGGGCGGAGGTGGCGTTTCAAGATCCGGCACATCACCCGCCGGCGGTGACGGGGCAATTTCGGGCGAAGAAGAGGGCTCGACGCGACTCGACCGGCGGCCTCTCCCACCCACCCCAGCGCCGACCCTCGGGGCCCGTAACCGGCGAGGGGCGCAGCCCTGCCCAAGGCCCGGCGGCGCCCGCTTACCTAGTCCGAGGGCCGCGCTCCAGAGCGGCGGCGGCCCCTCTGCGTGCTGCTGCTCTGCTCCCGGGGGCTCCGCGGCTCCGGCGGCGGGGCTGGCCATGCGCCCGGCGGAGGACGGCTGCTGGCTGCGCGCGCGGCGCCGGTCAGGAGGACGGCCGGCCCAGCGCCTCTCCCATGCGGCCGCTCCGCCTGCCTGCCCGCCTCGGCCGACGCGCCTCCCTCGGTGGCGCCCAACCCTCGCACCGGCTCCCGGGGCCGGAGCGCGCCTCGGCTGCCGGCGACGCGGAGAAGGCGGCGGCGGCGCTGGCGCCGCCTCCTGCTCCTCGCCTCACGCTCCCCCGCGGCGGCGAAGCCGAGCAGGCGCCGGAGCCCCGCACATGCCCAGAGGGGGAGTCTCCCTCCTTCCGCTCAAGGCAGCGGCTTCTGCCGGGAGGGGAAGCGCCTTTGCTCTCGCGGCTAGGCAACGGAGACGGAGCCTCCCTCCGGGCCCCGTTCCGCTCTTTGCGGTGCCGCGGCGCGCCTCCCCCTCCGCCCGGGTAGACCCGCCTTTCTAAGCCCCGCCGCCGGGACTCCGCTTCTCCCGCCCTGAAATGGCTGCGCGCGGAGGGAGGGCCGTTCCGGGAGCTGTCTCCGGGGCTGCGCGTCGGGCTCGCGGCCCTCGGCCTTTGGCCGGGGCTGCGTCTTCGGTCAAGGACCGCGGGGCGCCAATCCCTCTGCGGAAAGCGGTCGAACGGGGCAGGCGCGCCCTGGGCCGCCTGGCCCCGCGCCTGCAGGCCGCCTCTCCTTTGCGGACGCGTCCCGCGGGCAGAGCCGCGGGCGGCTTGGACGGCGCCGACTGCAGAGCCCCAGTGGACCGGACGCCCGTGCAATGTGGCCGGACGCGCTGGGGCAGCTCCCCGCCCGGCCCCATGCCGCGCATCCCGGGGCTGCGGGTCCTTCGTGGCTGCGGCCGGCAAGCGGGAGAAGCCGCCGGACGCTGATGGATGAACGCGTGGGACTCCCCGCCGGGCCCACCCGCACGCATGCTTCTAGGCCTGCCCTGCAACACCTCAGGTCGGCCCCACACACACACACACACACGACGCCGACGCCACTGCAGAACAGGAGATCTCGTCCTTTAAAAGGGTCTTTAGGGAGGTTCCCTATAGATTCGCAGAAATAGGCTGGTGGCTCCCATGCCACTGGGGCGGTGCGTCCACTCTGTGTTTCAGTCAAAGCTCTGAAGGAGCCGGCCAAGGTATGAAGGGCTCCTTTAGGGTTGTGACTGGTTCTGACTGAAGCCCCGGGTGGATTCCCCGCCTCACGGACATTGGAGCCACCAGCCTCCACTGACCGCAGCCATGTCACAGAGCCAGAGGGTTCACATCGCTCCAGTGGAGTGCCAGAGAGGAGGCCCCTGCCGTGGCAGATATATGGGCACTGCAGTGCAGGTAGCCAAGGGAACGCCCCACAGGTAGAGCTCTGGAGTGTGGCGGGGCGGAGACAGGAACAGTGCTGAGCACTCAGGCAGCCCCCTTCCTCCCTGCATCTGCTGCTCTGTGATGACTGCTCCCACCATGGCCTGTGGGTCAGTGATCTCCGTGTGCCCCACAAGTGCAGGATCCATCCCACCCTGTCCCCGTGCAGACCAGGTGTGCAGCTTTCCCAAGAACCAGCAGCAGTGATGAGGATGCTCCCGGCTTTTGTCTGCTTGTGCCAGGAGGCTCCTGCGCCTGCCGAGTCTCATGGCAGGCAGATATGCCACCAGGAATGTGCCACTGATGGAATGCTGCCTGAGCTGGGAGCCTTGCTGGGGTGACTGGTTGGCAGAACCCACACACGCATCTGTGTGTGTCCCTTTCAGAAGCAGCTGCATCCTGGGTCCTGGCTAATACAGGCTAGGACCTGCCCACAAGTGCTGCTGTTGACAGGACGGGTTCCCTTCCCACCCCCGTGGGATCTGGCTTCAGCTGCCCTCTGGGCGGGACTCTGAGGGGGGCAGGCAGCCCGAGGGCTCAGGGCCGGTGAGAGTCCCCTCTGCTTTCTGCTCACTCGGGTCCCCCAGCTGTGAGGAGAAAGTACAGGGGCTGCTGGGGCTGGGGCTGCCACCAAGGGGCGATGAGGCCTGCTCCCTGGCTGGACAGGCCTTTGGGCAAATTAGCAGGTGGGGGAGGGCTGATCGCTTGGGTTGCCAGGGGGAGGTGAGGGGGGCAGAGGGCTACGTGACCCCAGCAGGGTCTGGCCAGTTGGCCCATGCAGGACACTTCCACATAAGTTCATGCTTGCTGGGAGGAAAAGGAGTTTTAGTGCAGGTTTGTGCCCTGGGTTTGGATCTGGGGGATGTGCTGCATGCCCCACACCTGCCTTCCACCCCACTCGCCCTCACCCTGCAGCCCTCTGCCCCTAGCCTCTGTGCCTGAGTGGGAGGGAAGGGGAAGGGGGAAGGTAGGTGCTCCCTGCGGCCCCTTGTTTCCTGTCTAATGGGCTGGGGGCACTGGGTGTCGTTTTACATGTGGCCTGTGTTTGTGTGGCTGGGAATGAGCTCGTTGGCTCCACCTGTGTGTTGGCCCCATTGGGGTTGGTCCAGTGCTGCTACAGGTGTCCTTTCTTGAACCTTCCAGTGGTGTGTTTTCCCTTGTCCTTCTCAATTTATTTATTTATTTATTTATTTAAAATATTTATATCCCGCCCTATATCACTAAGATCTCAAGGCGGCGTACAGATAAAAACATACAGTATAAAACAATAAATATACACAGTTAAAAACAAATTAAACCATGATCCAAGTTAAAACAATATATAATTTAAAAGCAATAGATGCAGTTAAAACAATGTACCAGTGAGTTTAACCATCAAAGGCTTTGTTAAAAAGCCATGTTTTTACTTGGCGTCGAAATGCAATCAATGTTGGCACCAGCTGGGCCTCCAAGGGGAGGGCATTCCACAGTCGGGGGGCCACCACAGAGGAAGCCCTCTCCCTTGTCCCATCATAACGTATATGTTGCATTGGTGGGATGCGGAGAAGGGCTCCTCCAACAGATCTAAGGTCTCGGGTTCCCATTCTTAAGGGTGTGTGGTGTCTCCACCCATGTAATCAGAGCATAGGATTGCTCCATAAAATAAATGCTGTAGATGGAAGAGGATCCCCAACTCCAATTCTGCACTACTTTTTGCCCATTGCAGGCTCACAACCTCAGTCGCATGCTGGTGGTATACCTGCTCTTGTGCTCCTTCTGGAACTGGGGGAGGGGGCGCAGAGTGTTCACCATGGTGGTGATCATAGGAGAGAAGAGTTTGATACTCTTAGAAGATGTGAAGTCTAGCGAGAGCTGGGCGGAGCCTTTAGTCTGTCTGTGTTATGGCAGACACACAGTTTTACCTTTTTGATTTTAAGTTATTACTGTAGAGGACATTTGCCAAGGAGCCCCTCAGTAACCTCCAGGCCTCCCTGCTCTGTAGAGGGAACTGGCGTGTTGCATCTCCTGCTGATTATGCACTGCTGAAGCTGCTGCTGAGGCGGTCTCAGCTGGTAGCATCTGTGTTGGTCATTGACTCACTTGCAGGAGGGCACCCATTTCTTCCTCCCTCTCTCTTTCAGCATCTTTTCTCCCCTTGGTGGGAGTTCTAGCTGGAGATACCTCATGATTTTGGAAGGACCTCAAGTGCTACTTTCCCTGACAGAGGTCATTTGCAGAAATCCCAGGGAACAATCTATTGCTGAGCCAAGTACCACATCAAACGGCACCGTGATTTTGCTTTACATTTTGAAAACCACAAGTAGATTGATGTCCTGATGATCAGGAGCGAAACTTGGCATTTGTTGGTCTTACAATCTCATACTTGTGTTTGTTACAAGGGGAGAAAAAAGCTAAATGCTTAGAGTGAGCTGTGCCACTTGTTTGATGTTTCCGAAATTTGCATGTGGTAAATACTAATCCCTTTCTGCTCGAGGCTTATCCAGAGCTCTTCTGAAACCCACTGGGTGCTGCCAGCCATGTTGTCATTAGCCACATAAACTCTGGTTAAACTCTAATTTTCTGTCAAGACTCCGACAGGAGACATGTGGGAGGAGGCTTGGCTGAATTGAAGGGAACCTGGCTGCCTTGATCTGGAGCGGGCTGCCTGCTGTGGCTCAGAGGAGACACATCGCCCACCGTCTTCAGAGAGAGAGAGGCCTGCTGCTCCTACAAGGGCAGGCAAGCTATTGGTTGGTTGCTGGTGGCAAGGAAGGAGGGGTCCTCAGTGAGAAAGGAATGGCCAAATGATCAGGCCTTGTCCTCTGGATTCTAACACAAACTGATGTTGTTTCTCCAAATTCAGGTTTGTGTGGTGTAAAAGCTCCCCACCCACCCACAGGAGGCAAGACCAGTTTATTTATTTATTTATTACATTTATTTATTACAGTTGACAGGAGGGGAGAGCAAGAGCTCCTCCTTCTAGAGCCTCCTTCATTTGTGTGCTTGTTGACTGAACCAGAAGGTGAAAAACTGCCCTTTTCTTAGATGGAAGCCATGGGGCAGTCCTCATGGGATCTGTGGATGCCCACTTGTGTTCATTCACAGCTGTGTGGGTAGTCAATGGGGCAGCCCCACACTTTCCTGCCTCTCTTGGCTAGTGTCAAGTTGTGCCTGAGAAAGCTTAATTGGAGGCGGAGGAGTCCCTGCAGGCGCCTTGCCGTCCTTTAAGAACATCAGAAGAGCCCTGAGGCTGGATCAGAGCAAGGGTCCATCTAGTCCAGCACTCTGTTCACACAGTGGCCAACCAGCCATTGGCCAGGGATGAACAAGGCAGGACATGGTGCAACAGCATCCTCCCATCCATGTTCCCCAGCAACTGATGCCCTGCCTCAAATACTGGAGAAAGCACACAACTATCAGGGCTAGTAGCCATGGATAGCCTTCGCCTCCAGGAATTTATCCAACCCCCTTTTAAAGACATCCAAATTGGTGTCCATCTCTACATCTTGTGGTTCCATAATTTAACTATGTGCTGTGTGAAGAAATACTTCCTTTTATTTGTCCTGGATCTCCCACCAATCAGCTTCATGGGATGATCCCGGGTTCTAGTATTTTGAGAGAGAGAGAGAAATGTCTCCCTATCCACATTCTCCGCATCATGCATGATTTTGTACACCTCTATCATGTCTCCCCTTAGCCTCCTTTTTTCCAAGCTAAACAATCCCAGTTGATGTAACCTTCCCTCCTCAAGGAGATGCTCCAGCCCCTTAATCATTTTAGTTGCCCTTTTCTGCACTTTTTCCAGCTCTATAATATCCTTTCTTAGGTGTGGTGACCAGAACTGTACACAGTATTCCAAGTGTAGTCGCACCATCGAATTGTATAAGGACAGTATGATACTGGCCTTTTTATTCCCAATTCCCTTTCTTATAATGCCTAACATGGAGTTTGCCTTCTTTATAGTGGCTGCACACTGGGTGGACATTTTCATTGAGCTGTCCACCACAACCCCAAGATCTCTTTCTTGTTCGGTCACCACCAGCTCAGATCCCATTAGGTTATACTTGAAGTTGGGTTTTTTTGCCCCAACGTGCATCACCTTACACTTGCTTACATTGAACCGCATCTGCCATTTGGACGCCCACCCTCCCAGCTTGGAGAGATCCCTTTGGAGCTCTTCACAATCCCTTTGTGTTTTAACCACCTTAAATAATTTGGTGTTGTCAGCAAACTTGTCTGCTTCACTGCTCACTCCTTTGCTTCAATATTGTTGCTTTGAAATGGCTCAGACAGTTACTTCTTGATTTGACCAGGAGGGTGGGGGCTCCCAGTCACTAGGTTGGGAAACCGATGTCTTCGGGCGTTATGCATCCAAAGGGACCCACCTGCAGGCTACGTGGTCGTGAGTCCTCCTCTACAAGCCCAGGATCACCGGATTCCCAACCAGATTTTTCTTTTCATTTTAGATTTCATTCACTACAAAAATGCTGTAGGCTTTGATGATAGCCATGATGGGATACTGCAGTGCAGGGTATGTGGAACTGCCCTTAGAAGCACAGTACAGCTGCCAGGTAGTTCATGGGAATATCTCTGCGTGGCTTCCAGTGTGTTTCTAGGATGATGCAATTCAAAGTGCTGTTCTAGTATGATATGGCTGCTTTATTGTATTGTTGTCATACTAGTTTTCAAATTATTGTTTTAGATATGCCTTCAGCAGATGAGGAAAGGCAGGGTATAACTTCAGACAATGAGCAGGCTGATTCACTCTGCTGCCCCCACCCTAGTTTTTCAGTTTTCTTTCTCAACTGATGATTTATTTATTTATTTATTACATTTTTATACCGCCCAATAGCCAAAGCTCTCTGGGCGGTTCACAAAAATTAAAACCATAATAAAACAACCAACAGTCTAAAAACAACAAATACAAAATACAGTATAAAAAGCACAACCAGGATAAAACCACGCAGCAGAAATTGATATAAGATTAAAATACAGAATTAGAACAATAAAATTAAAATTAAGTGTTAAAATACTGAGAGTATAAAAAGGTCTTCAGCTGGCGATGAAAGGAGTACAGTGTCGGAGCCAGACGGACCTCTCTGGGGAGCTCATTCCACAGCCGAGGTGCCACAGCGGAGAAGGCCTTCCTCCTAGCAGCCACCTGCCTCACTTCCTTTGGCAGGGGCTCACGGAGAAGGGCCCCTGTGGATGATCTTAAGGTCCAGGCAGGTACATATGGGACTAGGCATTCCTTCAAATAACCTGGCCCCAAGTCATTTAGGGCTTTGAATGTTAATACCAGCACTTTGAATCGGGCCCAGACGTGAACTTGCAGCCAATGAAGTTGTAAAAGGACTGGCATAATGTGGTCTTGCCAGCCAGTCCCTGTTAGTAAACGGGCTGCCCTGTTTTGAACCACCTGAAGTTTCCAGACCGTTTTCAAAGGCAGCCCCACATATAACGCATTGCAGAAATCCAACCGAGAGGGTATCAGAGCATGGATAACTGTAGCTAGGCTATCTCTGTCCAGATAAGGGTGTAGTTGGTATATCAGCCTAAGCTGATAAAAGGTGCTCTTTGCCATTGAGTTCACCTGTGCCTCAAGTGACAGTTCCCTAAGCATGGCGCATCATCCCCATGTGCCAGGCCAACACGAAGGATTCTCCAGGCATGGGCAAGAGAGGCTGTCCCTTGGCTCTGAAGGAAGGATCAAGACATGCAAAGGCACAGCACAGCTCTTGCCTTAACATGGACACTGGGCTGTGCTCACGTCCCACATGAGGACTCATTGTTAGTGACACAGGATGATTGTTAGCAACATTGCATAGGACACATTCTTTGAGGAGGGAGCTGTGCCTTGTTGGAGTGTTCTTCTGTGCCCAACACCTCTCTGCCCCCAGACTCAATGTCCCCTGTTTCCACAGGATCTCCTCATCCTTGCCAGGGCATGCCAGTTTTATAGCATTCATGAATCCTGCTGCACAAGGATCAGCAGCAGGATTATCAGCAGCGAGCCAGCTGTGCAGCCTGATGCACTGGAAATGTTAAATATTCTCAAGAAGGAGAGCAGAAGAATGTCTCCTGAGAAGTCCTGCAAGATGGAAGAAGTGATGGAGCAGCCTAGCGAAGCAATTGGGCAGGTGATACACAAACTGCCGGGGGGCGGGGGAGATGTGAACTGGAAAGAAGGGGCCAACTTTGTTAGTGCATGAAGAGCTGGAAACTGGTGTGGAGCAACAGCAAGAGGACACATTGCAACTTCTGTTTCTGGACTAAGAGGCCCCTTGTGTCATTTCAGGTCTATGCAACCTCATGGAGAAATTGGGAATCCGCATACTCTCAAAATCATGAGTCCAGGCTTGAAAGTCAGGGGAACTTGAAAGAGAAATTTGATCATTTAGGCATTTTCAATTTTTTTGGACAAAGACTCTTTAGATGGCAAACTTCATATGGGCTAACGGCTTTCTTTTTATCATTGTAATTGTTATACACTGCTTTCCTGCCACAAGGTAACCCTATACTAATTCTGCCAGTGGTGGTGGTGGGGGAGGTAACACCACCACTGTGCCTGCTGACTAGAGCACCATTTCTAGGTGTGCTCAGCCTGGGAAGGGAGAAGAAAGCCCACACGCACACCTCCAGGGGACATGGATGAGGTGCAAAAATGGCATCTCCAGTGGCAACCGCTCTGCCATTGAACTGGGGATGATGGGATCATGTTCCAAGCGCACACCCTTGCAGCACAACTCACATGACACAGGAATATAGGAAGCCGCCTTAGACCAAAGCCTGCCTTGGTCTGTCCAGCCCTGTATTGTCGACACTGACTGGCAGCTGTAGCTCTCTGTCCAGGATTCCTTCCTAGCCTGACCTGGAGATGCTGCCAGGGACCGAACCTGGGAGTTTTGCCTGCAGGAGGTGCCGGGGCTGTGTCACATGGAGCTGCAGCCCCTTCCAGCAGGACACCGTAGCACCCCAGCCCAGCCCACCTGGGGCAGGACAAAAGCTCCTTCTGCCTTGGGCTTCGCTTCAGAACACCTGGGCCTGCTGCTCCCAGGCCTGGGGCTTCCTGAATTTCTGCCTGGCATTTTGGAGATGAATAATCTATAAGTTAATTATGTTGCTGAGAAATCACGAAACAAGTCGCCCCTGAATTTTTCATGAAGGTCATGGAAAACATGAGCTTTGCTGAGCACAGCCTATCTTGCCATGGCTCAGGGTTGGTGGGCTGCCTGCCATCCCGGCGTGGCATCTTCAGCCCTACAGAGCTGGAATCCTGAATGAGCCTGGAGAGAGTGGCAGAGAGCCTGTCTTGAGGCGGATGGTCCCAGCCAGGGTTGGGGGAGGCGCCACGCTGCATTGCCATCAGTGCTGTGGACCTTAAAGAGCCCATGCCGGGATCTGGAGAGGGGACATGTTGGGCTGTTCCACAAGCTCAGGGAGAGGAAGCCACCCACCCACTCTTGTTCTGTGCAATGCTTGGGCAAAGCCCCAGTCCAACCACAGCAGGTTGCACACCCTGCTCGCAATAGGTGGGCTGGGGAGGTGGGAATTGGATCTTTCCAGCAATAATATCTTTTTTCCTGTGGCAATGCGAGATATTTTGGGATGGCCCAGTCTTGAATAGTGACCTGGTTCACATATTTAAAAGCTGGTGGGTTGTTCTGCAGCACACTCACCTCTTCTGCTTTAGAACACAACTCACCATTGACTCCTTTGTAGGCTGTGCAGCATGACGTGCAAACACAGAATGCTTTGTTTTGTTTTGGGTTAAGTTCTGGGTTGTTTGACCATCTCACTTCACAGCCTATGAAGGTTTGCACATCCAGTGAGTTGAGTGCTACAGCAGAAGAGGCGAGTGTGCTGTGGGAAGTTCATGCATGGGACCCATCTCTTTTTATAGGTTTCTTAGGTGTGAACAGCCCCATTAGCCATACAAAAGACCTGCTCCTGGTGGTGGTGAAAAGTGGCAGAACTGGCTACATAATAACATAAGAAAAGCCAGGTTGGATCAGACTAAGGGTCCATCTCCTGGGGGAGAGGTTGCTCCAATTATCGGTATAGATCAACACAGCTGGCTGCATTGTTAGACTTCCTTTTCAATAGAAATGCAGTGGAGACTTTGCCAATGGGGCGGCTGTGGCAGGATTTTCATGATGGACGTAGTGAAGTACTGTGTGCTGTCTGGGACCGCAGTTTTCCACCCACTTCCAGATGATTGTGGCAAAGCCATGTCTCAGCAGTGCCCAAGGGCCCGCCCTCCTGTTGGGTGTAACCCAGCTCAGCTCTTTTGGGCAACAGCACCTCGGAACAGGGCAAGCATGGAACCTCTCCTGGTCCCTCCTTCACATAAACAGCACCTAAAGTCAGGATTGAGCCCAGCTGTTCGAATCTCCCTGCTTCTCTAGCAGGAATGCACTATTCCATCTGGCGACCCTTGAGCACAAGAAAAACGTCTCCGTCTCCTCCTCCTCCTCCTCCTCCTCCTCCTCCTCCTGTTTTCCCACACAACCAGCAACCTCTTCAATAGAAGATGCTTTGGAAATGGCAAACGTTTTGTGGAAGGGAAAATTCCAGAGTCCCAGGTTTATTTATACAGTGTTGGCAACCCACTTCCCTCAAGGTTAGTGAGTGGGTGGGAGTGCCCGCCTGCCAGGCCTCCAACATCGTGTGTTCATCTGACCTTCAGCGGTACAATTCAGAAACAGCATAATGGGGATGATCGAAGCACACAGAGGCGCCTGCATTAATCCCCAGGGCTGAATGAGCTATGCAGGTGCTGCAAACAGCAGCATTAAACTCTCCTCTGTCATCCCAAGAATAAAGGCAAGCAAGCAGCAGGTTGGCTTCCATCCATCCCAAACATGAAAAGCCCTCCCTGTGGTTGGCCATGTTCCCCTTGCCCTGCCTGAAATCCTCCTCCAGAGATGCTGACTTTGCTAGGCCAGTAGTGGCCATAGCCAGTGGCAATTCCTGGGTTGTTCTGGCTTTGTGATTCACCCCCACCCCCACCCCCCACCAAGTCACCTGCACCAGCTGGCACAGAAACCAACTCTGGCTAGTTCTGAGCTACTCACACATGTTCCTCCCCACCTCACCCCGTCTCTTTCCCCCACAAAATGATACTTGAAAATGCCATTCCATGATGATGATCTCACCACAGTGAGCCATTTCTGTCTCTCTGGGAATGGTGCTTCTCTTGAACCAAGTGGGGCAGCTGGCCGTCCATCTCTCTCTGTCTAGGTGGCTACGTGTCAGAGCTTGGTCTGCATACTTCAGCATTGTCCCACCTTTCCCAATGTCTACGGACATATTCTGACATCCCCTTCATCTGTCCACATGCATGTGTCCCTGATGAGGCATCTGAGCGCAGGCCGTGCGTGTGCAGCCTGTCTGTCTCCAACGTGGCCCTGCTCCTGCTGCCGTGGTCACTCAGGCCCTTTGGCCTTGTCTCATGCAAGGTGAGGGACAGCACATCAGCACAGAGCAGGCCCAGAGTTTCCCCAGGACCCCACACCTGCACTCAACTGTACTGGGCTGATTGCCCCCACCGGTGACAATGGCATAAGTGACTTCCTTCCAGCCATTTGTCAGTGGCAGGACTGCTGCACCAGTTCTGATGAGAAGGGGAGAGGGCTATGGAGCAGGAGGATTGTGATCCTGGTACTCCCATTGTATGCAGTGGGGAACCCCCCCCCATGGGCTTTATTGGAGCTCTTCCCCCCCCCCCATCCCAAATAGGTTTCCATGTATGCCAGCCACAGCCCACCTTCTCTGGTGGCCCTCTTCCTCTTCTGCTGGGAGTGGGGTCTCTGCTTATTGCCCTCCCTCCAAGGCCTAGCTCTGTGCTGATCTCCTGCAGTTCAATGTGGGTTAGGGTAGGAGGGATAGAGCTGAGACCCATTGCCTCCCTGTGGCCTCAGCCATGACCACTTGCTGCCCCCAAAGCCTTCAAGGCCAGGCTTAGAGTGCCATGGTCAGTGGTGTGGGGCACATCTTGAAGGGCAGGTGCTCATTGGGACAATCCCCAGAGCCATGGCTACCAGGAGAGACTGAAAATGCAGGCTGTGGCATTGATCTGTATCAGCATGCCTGTTCTAGCACTTGTAGCATCTCCAGGAGCAGGCCTTTGGCCAAGCTAAGGCTTCCTCTCATAATACCGCTGCTGAGAGAAGCTGGAGGATGCAGAGGGAAACTCAACAGCATCTGCTGAGGGAAGCTCTGCAAGGGTCCTGGGTGGGGGCTGCCTTGAGAAGCCAAAGGGGGAGAGGGGAGAGGGTTATTCTGGTGTCCCCCGGGCACCAAAACAGTCCAAAACTGCGCTTGGACTGCTCCAGGCAGGGTTCTCCCTCCCAACCTGTGAACCTCCAGATCCATTGCTGAACTTTGGGTGCTGTTTGTTCCAGGCTCTTTGTGGGAGGGGGAAGAATTAACAGTATTGAGTCAGTTCAGTTAATTCTTAGTGGCATTGCAAGACTAATAGCCTGATCTGAGGTATTTACTTTTAATATCCTTGGCATCTGCTCCCACTATGTTCAGAGGGGGTGGACCCATGGCCGTGCACCAGAATATGCCCCTGTGGTGGAGGTACCAGTCCAAAGGTTTTGAGTCCACACTTATTGGTGGGGGGGGTAGGGGGAAGAGAGGCAGGCCTGGGGCTTTGCAGTGTTTGCAGAAAGAGCAGGCAAGGGTGAGGCAGAGGCAGCTTTGGGATTGGGGAGGGTCTGGCTTGAGCCCTGTGTGCCATTGCACTCTCTGTGATGGGTGGGGAGATTTGGCCCCTGCCCATTGCAGGGCAGCTCACATCCCATGGGCACCATTTCCTTTCAATCTTACTTCCATTCCCATGTCAGTTTTTTACAGGATTCCTCCCCTACCTGACCTGTATGGATGTATTTTCATTTTAAACTCCGTATTATTTTTCTATCTCTCAAGTGTCCCATCTGTCAGAAATGTAGAGATCCCTTCCCCACCCACCCTGTGCAAATCTCTGCATCCTGTGGTGCTGGTGTGAAAACCCCTACCTTGCTTCCTTTTTCACACTTTGCAATATAAGATCGTTGTATTAAAGCCAAATATTAGTTTTGGGTGTGTTTAAAAACATAAATTATACTCTCAGCATTATGAATTTGTGTCCTTCTGCTGCAAAAGAGGCACAAGCACTGCTGAGCAGTATTTTATTTATTTTTTTATTATATTTTTAATTCACCCAGTAACAAATATTCTCTTACGGAGCAGTGTGTGCTGCCTACAGCCTGTCTGGCCTGGTCCGCCCAGGGAGGACTCACCACCGTTCATGGCCATTCCAGCTGCACCACCCCAGGGTTGGCATGGTGACAGCCGATGTGTTTTTACAGTGTGAAGAACTAGGATGGTGCCACCACTCACAGCTGATGTGGCCTCCAGCGTCTGCTGATCCAGTCCTTGGGCACTGTCCAAGGAAGTCGGGGGAGTTGTCTGCCTGCCTCTACTCTAGCTAGCTTGAATTGGGGCTCTTTGGAAGCTCCTGGGAGCGGGCCCCATGGTCATCTCTGAAGCCCATTTCTCTTCCAACCCTCCTCCCCACCCCCGCCCCCATTTAGCTAGTACTGTGAGCCTCATCTGGTCCTGTCTGAGAGTAGCAGCCATGCCAGCCCCAATGATCAGCTGGGTTGCTTTTGTCTGCAAGGAGTGGTGAGTCCAAGCAGAGAGGATGACCTAGCGAGAGGGGAGGGGGCATCACACACACACCAGGCAGAATCCAATCTTCTAGGCTCTCCTTCGAGGACCAGAGAATCTGCGCCTTCTCAAGCTCAGCCAGCAACGCACAAGTGGTGCTTGAGGAGAGCAGCTGCTGAGCATGGGTTGTGTTCGGGATGGGCCCCTCATTGCCGCAGCTGCCCGGTATGGGTGGAACAGGTAGCCTGGGCTGCCAGGACTCCTCTAGGCCCAGCTGCACCCTCCTGGTCCATCCATCATGCCTTCACTAAGGGACAGACGTGGCCTGTCTAAGAACATCACTCAGATATCCCATGCCCTGGAAGGCCTCCTCCTCACCTGCCTCCTGCCTTCCAGGGTGTGCAAATCAGAGCTGGCCAGCCCCAGTGCTCCTTAGAGAGGACCAGCCAGAGGCCCCAAACCCTGCTTGTGGCAAAGGGTTGAGGTGCTGAGTCTCTTGGTGCACAACAACAGCACCATGTACATTGATGGTGCTATATAAATAAAATAATAATAATAATAATAATAATAATAATAATAATAATAATAATAATAATAACAACAGGAGTCAGCAACGGAGGAGCAAGAGGACTGCACACCATTGCGGCTCCAAGTGGAGCCAGCTCACCAGCTTAGCTAGGCCAAGGGGAGGGGTAATGGGGAGGCTGATGTCTTTCTAGCAGGGGTCTTCCCTGGACAGGAATTTGGCTCCCAGAGAGGGCTGTAGCACCATCTGATGACTGGGGTCTTACTTTATGGAGACAAGGGCTGGGGCTCTCCTGCCCCCACTCAGAGGAGTCCATGCTTGCAGAACGGTCAGGGCTGCCCCCTCTCCGGGGTTCTGTGAGGGGCCCCCAGGAGCGCCCCCTGCTGTCAGCTTTCCCTGCAGCCCTCTTGGGCTCCTATTTGTCCCCCAGCAGCCAGAAGATGGGATAGTGGCATGAGGCTGGTGTAGCATTTATGTTCAATGCCTTCCATAATGGAAACCATAGGAGAGGCCTCTTCTTGGCTACACACACACCCCTGCCTTCCCCAAAGACACCGCATTGTCAAACCCCTCCAACCTAATTATTTCCAGAGGCAATGGCAGCACCCAGTCTTCTTGCTGGGCTATAATTCATAGCCGCTGGCCTGAGCCTAATTACTTCTCGGTGATGAAGAAAGCCCATCAGTGCAAAATGACATCTCCATATGCAAGGGGAGCAATCGAGGTGACCCCCTCAGTGTCAGAGGCAAATGCCAGCTTAATCACAAGCTCTTTTTTTGTCATCGCTGAAGGGGGGCACCCCCACAATCTCCCTGCCATGTTCATTTATCACGGATGAAATCAGCAGCTTCCTTGAAAGGGTCAAGTGCAGCTCAATGTCTCTGCAGGGAAATGACAGAGTGCAACTTGATCATCTGTCTTTCCCCCTTCAGAGGGTCTCCGCGTGGACAACGCAATGCTGACCGGTGGCTCCAGCATCGGAAAGGCAGCATCTCCATGGTAAGGTTCACTGGGAACAAAGCAGTGCCATGAGTGAAGTGCCGAGGAGGGGAAGGCAGGCGGGCTGGATGGAGGGTGACCCTGCTAACCATGGAGAACATGCAGGTCCCACTTTTGTCATATGTATGCATGTGTGGAAGGGAGAGAGGTGCGGGGTGGTGGTGGAGGCAGGCAGTTGAAAAGCATTGTCCATTGCAGGGTTAGGGCATTATGCTTTCCCCACAAGCAGTCTGCAGTTGACCACGGACCTCAGCCCTTTCTTCTCCCAGGAGCCTTCAAACCCCTCCCCACCAGTCTGTGCCTGCCCCAATAGACCTGCCCTCCTCTCTTGGAGGCTGGAAGGCAAAGAACCTCTTCCCCCAATCAGTGGGGCTCTCTTCGCTCACACAGAGGAAGGGGTTTGCTTGTGCCCCTCTCCAGCCCCTTCCCCTGGCTAGAAATGATGGTTCCTTTGGCCCCAGGGGTCCCTGGTTGCTGCTGTTCCTGGAGAGGAAAAAGCAGCTGCCCGGATGGGCTGGTGCCTTTGGAAAAGCCTTCCTTTATCATGTTTGTTTAGACTCCTTACTAACAACAGCATGGAAAAACTTCATCTGATGAGTTGCAACCTCAACTTTCCCCAAGCACTTTTCATAACAGTTGTCAGTGCACTTCATTACTATTATAAAGCACTAGTGTAGATCCTGCAGTGCACTTCAATATCACCGTAAAGCAATAGTGTGGCTCCTGCCTTTCATACCGCTTTCATAGTGGAATATCCTGCTTGGTGTAGATGAGCCCTGAGTTAGGGTTAGAGTATGCAGCTGCCTTTCCTCCAGGAGTGATTTGCTGCAGAATGGGAGCATTTTGAGGTAATTCATGACACATGACGTTGTGGCCAGTCTGCAGGCACCCTGGAGATGCTCTCTGGAAAAGCCACATTTTTGCGGAGTACTTTTTTTACTCCATTTCCCCCTCTAATTCAACTCCCATGCAGTTCATCTGCTTTGTGCCCCATTCCTCCTAATTAAGTTCAGCATGATAAGCCTGTCCAGGGGTTTGTCTTGCACAGACCTCAGTCGAATTCTGCAATGCATGCACACACACACAAACCTGGCTCACCTGAGTTGGGCACTCGCTGCACAGGTACAAGGAACATTTTGAACAAAGGGCAGAAACTAAGGCCAAAGGGGACTCATGAAGCAGGACTCATTAAAGTAGTAGTTGCACCATGTACATTGATGGTGCTATATAAATAAATAAATAAATAAATAAATAAATAAATAAATAAATAATTGCAGCTAGAAACTACGCATCGCGCTTACATGCCAGTTTCTGAACTTGTATCCCAGTAGCAGTATTGGCAGTATGGCACTAAAGCGCTTTAGTGTGATGTTGGAGCTGGGGGTTGAAGTTAAAGATCTCAGAGCTGGAAGTTAAAATATATGTTAGAGTTTCACTGTGGGAGAGTGGGGTTCATTTCTTACTTCTGAGTAAACATGCACAGAAGGGGTGTGGCTTTACAGAGACTCTCATCCAGCATTGCGATATACTAAAGATGGAGTGACCATATAGAAAGGCGGACAGGGCTCCTGTATCTTTAACAGTTGTATAGACAAAGGAATTTCAGCAGGTGCCGTTTGTATGCATGCAGAACCTGGTGAAATTCCCTCTTCATCACAACAGTTAAAGCTGCCAGAGCCCTGCCTAGCATGACCAAATACAAAAGAGGGCAGGGCTCCGGTAGCTTTAACTGGGGGAATTTCACCAGGTACTGCATGCATACAAATTGACATCTGCTAAAATTCCCTTTGCTATACAACTGTTAAAGATACAGGAACCCTGTTCTCCTTTTCATATGGTCACCCTATTAAAGATTCACACTTTGATGCTTTCACAATTTAATGTTTTAGCAATATGGGGTGTCTTGTTTCTGTGGAGAAAAACTGGTGAGCACACTTGTTGGTGGCATGTAGGGGGAAAAGGCTCTACCACTTTCCCCTGGGTGCCTGATACACAATAGATTTCCTGTCCCTGAGCAGGGGAAAGTGTGTGTGTGGGGGGGGGAAACCAAGCCTCTCATTGATGACGTTCATTTCGAGTGATGGGAATCTGCCCACCCCATCCCCAAGGAAAGTGGATTAGAGTGCCGTGTGACCTGTGAAAGCCCTTGGTTTGAGAAGGGTATAGTCCTTTTTTTTTTCCAACTTAGCATGCTGCTGATGGACCAAAGCCGATTTCAGGAAAAAGTGGAGAAAATCTGAAAGAGATTCTCAATGCATTTCCATGAAGATCCACCCTCACTGTTCCCCCCTCCCAGCAGCCTTTGATTCCCAGTTATGTGCCTTGAAGGTGGCTGACCAGCCTGACCTGGTCACTTTAGCCATGCAGGATGAAAGTGCTCTAGAATCTTTTCACATGAGATCATGCACTAAAGGTACCGTCCAATCCCTTCTCCTCATTATAAATTTTGGGCAAAACAGAGAGAGAGAGAGAGAGAGAGAGAGAGAGAGAGAGAGAGAGAGAGAGAGAGAGAGAGAGAGAGAGAGAGACTAGAAGGAAAATGAAATGCTGAAAGTATCCATGGGATGTGGGGAAGGAAGGAGTTGCTTTTCACTTGAAGAAGCCTCATTGTGGCTTAATGGATTGTTGCTTGAAAAGAAAATCTGGGATGTTTATGAGCGAGGACCTGGTGGTGTGTTGAGTGGATTATTTCACTCAACACACTGTGTTGCTGAGATGCTGTTCAACATCTATACAAAGCCATTGGGTGAGGTCATTAGGGGTTTGGGGGTTGGGTGCCATCAGTATGCTGATGATACTCAGCTCTACTTCTCCTTGTCGTCGGAGTCAGCTGGAGCTGTGAAGGTGTTGGACCATTGCCTAGAGGCTGTAATGGGCTGGATGAGGGCCAATAAACTAAGCTGAATCCTGATAAGACGGAAGCTCTGTGGATTGGTGGTTCCCGAGTCCAGGAAGTGGGTAAGCGGCGTGTTCTGGATGAGGTCGCACTCCCTCTGAAGGAGCAGGTACGTAGCTTGGGAGTACTCCTTGATCCATCATTGTCACTGGAGGCCCAGGTGGACTCTGTGGCACGGAGTACTTGGGGACAGCTTCAGCTGATCTGCCAGCTATGGCCTTTCCTGGACAGGGACAACCTAGCCACAGTAGTGCATGCACTGGTAACTTCCCAATTAGACTACTGCAATGCACACTACGTGGGGCTGCCCTTGAAGACGACGCGGAAATTGCAGCTAGCGCAAAATGCAGCAGCTAGACTGCTGGCAGGTACATCTTACAGAGCTCACATAACACCGGTTTTAAAGGAACTGCACTGGCTGCCTATACGCTTCCGGTCGGAATTCAAGGTGCTCGTAATGACCTTAGATCTGTTGGAGGAGCCCTTCTCCGCATCCCACCAATGCAACATATACATTATGATGGTACAAGGGAGAGGGCTTTCTCTGCGGTGGCATCCCGACTGTGGAATGCACTCCCCTTGGAGGCCCAATTGGCACCAACATTGATTGCATTTTGACGCCAAGTAAAAACATGGCTTTTTAACAAAGCCTTTGATGGTTAAACTCACTGGCACATTGTTTTAACTGTTTTAACTGCATCTATTGCTTTTAAATTATATATTGTTTTAACTTGGATTATGGTTTAATTTGTTTTTAACTGTGTATATTTATTGTTTTATACTGTATGTTTTTATCTGTACGCCACCCTGAGATCTTAGTGATATAGGGCAGGATATAAATATTTTAAATAAAATAATAAAAAAATCATTTAAGAAGATTCTGCCATGAGTTGACAGAAAGAAAACAGACCACCTGAGATCTTTCAATATAAGCTTCGGGGGGAGGTGGGGCAGGGCCCTGCCCACACAGCTTCTCTCTGGCCCCCGTTTTCTTCCCAATCCCAGTCTGGAGGCTGCCTTGGCCCCCAACCAGCTGTTCCCTGAAGATGGGCAGGGAAATGCTCCTTCCTTCCTTAGCCTTTGGGGTTTCATTACATAGGGCAGCTGTTTAACCTCAGAGCCATCTTGTGACCAGTGGAGAGCCCTGCCTGTCTCTCTCCTGCTCCCTTGCCCAAATTCAGCATCTGGGAACACAAAACTGGTTCTCATCATTGGAGTCTCTGTAGAATACCCCCCCTTCTTGTATGAGCATCTCTGTGCTTGCCTGTTTCTCTTGCTTCGATGTAATCCATGATTCCGCTGTGATCATGACTCTGCCTCAGTACTTGGTTTCCTCTTTCTTTTCAGTGGATTTTCGTCACACACACCCTATTACTCATGAGTAATATGAGAAATGATGGGGCTGCAGCCACCAAATGTTCAGGGGCACACTCTTTGGAGCACCACAAGGCAGTGGTGAACGGAGGAGGAGGAGGAGGAGGCTGGCAGCCCCCACACCTCCGGCTGCACTGCCAGAGTCGGCCGCAGCAACTCCTTACAACAGCTTTCTCTCTCTCTCTCTCCTAATACTAGAACCCTATGGGGTCCTCCCGTGAAGCTGATTGGTGGGAGATTCAGGGCAGATAAAAGGAAGGACTTCTTCACACAGCACATAGCTGAACTATGGAATTCACTACCACAAGATATGGTGCGGGCCACCCATTTGGATAGCTTTAAAAGAGGGTTGGATAAATAGCTACCGGTTCTGATGGCTACATGCTACTTCCAGTATCAGAGGCAGTAAGCATGTGTACAACAGTTGCTTATGGCTTTACTGTGGGCAGCTAGTTGGCCACTGTGTGAACAGAATGCTGGACCAGATGGACCCTTGGTTTGATCCAGCATCAGGGCTCTTCTTCTGTTGGCTTTGGCGTTTCTTTCTTTGCTTGGATTGGGCTCCCAACAGGCTTGGCAGCTCTTCCTGCCTCTCACATCTGCACCTACAGCGACCTTTGTCTTGAAGCTTGCTGGGGGATCTGCCTGAGTGACTCCTGGGCAGGGATGTCAAGTGTTTGTTAACTCCATTCCATCTGTGTTTCACAGATTGTCAGTCCTCATTGACAGAAGCGGATTGTTTTTAGGGATGTATAAGGATTAAGTTCCACTTGCACAAGTGTGCATTAGTCCAAATTTGCACAGCCCCACCCCACCCCCAGTAAAAACCAAACTGCAAGTTCACTGAATCTGCACAACTCAGAAGAAGCTGGTCAAATGCAGAATCTGCAGGTCGGGTTCATAGAAATCTGAACTATTTGAATCCATTGAGGAGTTCTCTGATGTCACTACACCTAGTTGCCAATGGAAGGACTGTAAGCCAGCCAGGCAGGTAGGAAGGAGGAGGCTAACGGCCTGTCAGGAGGGAGGCACCTACACCCAGGCCGAAAGGGGTGGGGTGGTGGGCTGTTCTGGCTGAATTGGAAGCAGTGAAAGGGGCCTGGAGAGGTGATGGTTGCATTCAGCTGCAGCTCCACTTTAATTTAAGCCCATTTGACTCGGCTCAGATGCTGTGTTAGGTGACATGAACAGCCTTATCTGGAAGCTGCCACCACCTCTTCCCTATGAACTCCTGGCTGATTAGAATCAGGCTTGACCTAAGCCCCGAATAAGCCTCTGAAATGGAGTGTGTGTGTGTGTGTGTGTGTGTGTGTGTGTGTGTGTGTGTGTGAGAGAGAGAGAGAGAGAGAGAGAGAGAGAGAGAGAGAGAGAGAGCGTACATACATAAGGCTACTGCCTGCTCCATCTGCCAGATGGCATGTCAAGCAGTTTGGAAGTGAAAAGCAGAGCAGGGTGCAGTCTGTGCTGCTGCATTCCACAAGGAGAAGATGCTCCTCCCCACCCCAATTATCTGGAGAGTCTATTGGCAAGCTGCCTCCCCCCCACCCAGTTTAAGGGAATAGAGGGGAAGGGCCTATTGTTCACCCACTCTGCCTGCATCCATCACAGTCCACCTCACGGAAGGATTTAACCAAAGACTGGCTGGACCTTCTAGGGTGAAGAACGTGCAGAGAGTTGCAGGTGGGCATAGCAGAGGATCTAGGCCCTAGCCTTGCTCAAGGCACAAGACAAAGGGAGGACGCTTCTGAGTTCCTCCACTTTGTGATTTGTGGTCAGAGAACAAATCCGTGGTGGACATATTTTAAATATTCCTGGGGGGATTTTAGAACCTGAGCCAAGGGAACTGGGTAGCTAGTGGGTGGGTGCTCTTCACTGGCAAATGCTTTTACTGGCACATGGGAAGAGAAGTGACCAATGGGGGTGGGGGGGGTGGGAGGGGGGAGAGGCAGCCCCCAGAAGGCAATGGGGCAGCCCATTGTTTTAGTGCGGAGCTTCTCCCTGGGCACATCCCCCTCCACCTGCAGGGCCGGCCTCCAGGGTCTACGCTCTGCCAGATCTGGAAACCAGATTCATGGGTAGTGCCACCCAGTCCCAGAGAGGATCAGGCCTTTAAAAAGAACCTGGTCTGAGCATCAAACAAGGAGTCCAGATACTGACAGGGCCTGGGTAGAAACAGCCACTTCCTCAGAATGCCATGGTAGCAAATGTGGATTTGTACCAAGAGCCCTGAAAGGCAATCCTGACTGGCCTCATGCGAAGAAAGGGTGCTGAGTTCTGCACCCATGCAGGGGTCCTTTGCATGCAAGGATATGGGAGAGGGGAACAGATGAGACCTGTGAAACAGGTGGGATGGCAACAGAAGACCCCCAGATTTGAGCACCTACCTACCTCTCCACCCACCCCACCCCTATGCACGTGCACAGGGACAAGCACAGGTAGGCCTCTGGAGGGATGGGCAGGCCCAGGCAGGCAGCCCAGTTCTCGGGTTCAAGGAGAGCCTTATCTTCTGCCACAGAGCTTTGCCTGAGCTGCTGGAAGGAAGAAACACAGATAATAATAGGATGAGGGATGAGGAGGAGAAGCCATTAGCCCCGTGGATGTGGAAAGGGAAGCAAAGGGAGGCGAGGAGATTTCTCATCTGCTAGGAATCAGTGACCTAGGGAGGTTGTGGGCTCTCCCACCCTAGAGGCATTCAAGAGGCAGCTGGACAACCACCTGTCAGGGATGCTTTAGGGTGGATTCCTGCATTGAGCAGGGGGTTGCACTCGATGGCCTTGCAGGCCCCTTCCAACTCTGCTATTCTATGATTCTATGATTCTATGAATAATTAGGAGCACCAGTTCCAGACTAATTAGTGGGCTTCTGGATTATTAAGCAGCTGGTGGTCACTGCCCTCTTGTGATCCAGGAGGCTGCCCCTCCTCCCAGGTCGTCTCTGCTGGGGCCTCCACCTCGCTTTTCTTCTGCTGTCCATGGAACATCGTTGGGGCCTCACAATGTGTCCCCCATGCAGAGGGAAGCCTGACACACGGAGTTGCTTCTCCTGGGAAAGATGGAGGAGCCCCTGCCCCACCCATCTCTGGGGCTTCGATCTGGACCTCACAGCATCAGCACCTCCCACCCACCCTGCTCCTTTGCCCTGGCATTCCTGGTGGCTGTGCTCCTGCCACTGTGCTTTGGAAGCACCCCCTCCCCCCACAGCACAAGTGGGCTCTTGATCCTGCACCTTTGCAAGCTTTGATTCACTGTGGAAGAGGCCTGGAGAATTAAAAGGGGAGGCACGTCCACCTGAGAAGAATGAGGCGGCCTTTGAATGATCCAGGCAAATCAGCTACAGGAAGCGCATGCAAAACATCCCAGGCTGGCAAACATCCCTCTCGCTGCCTAAGCTCCCAGGAGCCGCCCCTGCCCATCAGAATAGGTTGTGGGGAAGCACAGAGCAGCAGCTGGAGGGTTAAACTGCACATCAGTGAATTGCCTTTGGGTCTGGCTTGTGCTCTTAGGACAGTCCAGAAAGAAAGCGGAGGAGAGGCTTTTGCACAGAAGGAGCATTTGGACAGCGTAGGCTTTGCATTCTCATGACAGACCCAGAAAGGAAGGCCGTGAAGCTTCCTGTAGACCTGAGGGCTGCAGGAGGATCTGGCAAATGTCTCTGCTGCCTTGGAAGGCTGAGCTACCCTTTCTTTATTTTCTTTATTTATCTTTCTTTCTTTCTTTCTTTCTTTCTTTCTTTCTTTCTTTCTTTCTTTCTTACATTTTTATACTGCCCAAAAGCCGAAGCTCTCTGGGCGGTTCACAAAAATTAAAACCATAATAAAACAACCAACAGGTTAAAAGCACAAATACGAAATACAGTATAAAAAGCACAACCAGGATAAAACCACACAGCAAAATTGATATAAAATTAAAATACAAAGTTAGAACAGTAAAATTTAAATTTAAGTTAAAAATTAAGTGTTAAAATACTGAGAGAATAAAAAGGTCTTCAACTGGTGATGAAAGGAGTACAGTGTAGGCTCCAGGCAGACCTCTCTGGGGAGCTCATTCCACAACCGGGGTGCCACAGCGGAGAAAGCCCTCCTCCTAGTAGCCACCTGCCTCACTTCCTTTGGCAGGGGCTCACGGAGAAGGGCCCCTGTAGATGATCTTAAGGTCCAGGCAGGTACATATGGGAGGAGGCGTTCCTTCAAATAACCTGGCCCCAAATGATTTAGGGCTTTAAATGTCAATACTAGTACTTTGAATTGGGCCCGGACCTGGACTGGCAGCCAATGAAGTGTAAAAGGACTGGCATAATGTGATCTCGCCGGCCAGTCCCTGTTAGTAAACGGGCTGCCCTGTTTTGTACCAGCTGAAGCTTCCAGACCATTTTCAAAGGCAGCCCCACGTATAATGCATTGCAGTAATCCAAACGAGAGGTTATCAGAGCATGGATAACTGTAGTTAGGCTCTCTGTGTCCAGATAAGGGCGTAGTTGGTATATCAACCTAAGCTGATAAAAGGTGCTCTTTGCCACTGAGTTCACCTGTGCCTCAAGTGACAGTTCTGGATCCAAGAGCACCCCCAAACTATGGACCCGATCCTTTAGGGAGAGTGCAACCCCATCCAGGATAGCGCAAACATCACCTCGCCGGACAGATGAATCACCCGCAGATCAAGAGGCAGATTCCTCTTTATCTAGGGACAGAGGAATCTGCCTTTGCCCAGCCAGACGGCTGGCCCATCTGACCCAGGACTGGCAGCCAGCAACGGCTCTCCCTCCAGGCTTGGCCAATGGTGGGTGAGCTGTTGTGTGAGGGGTGCTAAGGACCCCACAATGGGGCAGGAGGGGTCCTGCTCTGGCTGGATCAGGTTCTGTGCGACGTTATGCAAATGCAGGGACAAAGCCAAATAAGGAAGTCAATTAAGCATGCAAATGGTCAAGTACCAAAGTTTCAGTCCAGAAAGTGAAGAGGCTGAGGCAAGAGTGGTCAAGATGCAGGCAACGGTCAAAGCACAGTTTTACCAGCAGGAAGTCGGTGTTTTCTAGAAGAGAGGTCTGAGGCACAGCCAAGGTCAAAATTCAGGACAGTAGTCTAGTAGAATGGAAACAGCATCCAAAAAGCAGAGTCAGGAGGGAGTCCAGAGTAGGGTGACCAAATGAAAAGGAGGACCGGGCTCCTGTATCTTTAACAGTTGAATTGAAAAGGAAATTTCAGCAGGTGTCATTTGTATGCGTGCAGCACCTGGTGAAACTTGCTCTTCATCACAACAGTTAAAGCTGCAGGTGCTTTGTCCTCTTTTAAATCTGGTCACTCTAGTATAGCTGCTGCAGCTTTAACTGTGGTGATAAAGAGGGAATTTCACCAGGTTCTCCATATATACAAATGACACCTGCTGAAATTCCCTTTTCCATGCAACTGTTAAAGATACAGGAGCCATGTCCTCCTTTATTTATTTATTTATTTATTTATTTATTTATTTATTTCATTTCTATACTGCCCAATAGCCGGAGCTATTACCCTAGTAACCAGAGGTCAGTAGCACAGAAGTTCAAATGCAAGGGAAGGTTGGGAGTGGGGGCAGGGCGGAGTGGGGGCAGGGCGGGGCAGGGCAGGGCGGGGCGGGGGGGCAGGATCCTAGAGACAGAAGCTGAAGACAAGGCAGCTGAAGTTGACGTTCCCTTTGTGAGGAGAGCCCTACTCATGGTTAGTCCTCACCAGCAAGTGAGCACTCCTTCGCCCAGCCACCATGCTATCATAAATCTTAAGGTGCCGGTGTTCTCAGGGGGCACCCACCTCAGCCTCAGAAGCTGAGTGCTCTACCTCTCTGGGAGGTAGAGCCAAAGGCATCACCCCTGAGAATCTGGGACTGTCTTGAGTAGTGCTGGAGTCTTCTGAGGCAGCCAGTTCCCTGGGACCATGTGACACGGAAGGTTCTGACTCCTCCTCAGAGTGGAGCCAGGACACCTGGGACCATGGCATCTGCCCTCCCAGGGAACTGAGTTAGCCCTTCTCTTTCTTTGGGGAGTATTGAGATGTAAGGAGACTCTTACAGGCTTACCTGGCAACTGATGGATTTGCTTGTGTACACAAGGTGTTGCTGTATCTCTAAGGCAAGTGGAAAAGAATAAACAGCTGGCTTAAACATGTAATCCATTGTTTCTTTCCAGCCATACCCCCAAGATCTGGGGAGCTGCCATGCATATCAAGGTGTGACACGTCAGATGGATAGAGATCACTTCCTGTCTTCTGTGCATCGCTCCAGTTTATTTTTAGTTAAGATTTCAAAGATCTGCTTGTTTCCTCATGGGAGGGATCTGTCAAGTGGCTGATGGAGTTTTCTGTCCTATTAACTTCCTGGCTTGCACATCCCTCCCACTCCTGATTTTATTTTTCATTTGTCAGTCCTGGTTATCATTATTTCTTTCATCCATTTCCTTCCTCGTTCTCCATCCTCAATATTGAACTGTCAACTTCAAATATTAAAGTTTAACCAAAGTGCTGCAGGAGTGGTTTTCCTCTAGGTGTACGGGGTTTGTTTGTTTTTCTTTCAATTATTAAAAGAGCTCAAAAGCGTGACATGAGTGCAAATGACAGGCAGATGGGCGCATCGAGAGATGTGAATCCAGGCAGGAGAATGACATGCTCCACTTGTGCAGCTCTGGCATTTCATACTGCAGGAGGGCTTCCCTCTGATATGTAGGATGCTTTTAGTATGCTTTTAGGATGTTTTTTAAGAGTGTATACTATGTTTTTAATCAGTATTTTATGCATTTTATGCTTGCTGTTGTTCCGTGCCTCAATCCAATCAGAGAGGCAGGTAAGAAATATGATGATGATGATGATGATGATGATGATGATGATGATGATGATGTACAGGACAGGACTATGGCAGTGGCAGCAGTGGCAGCGGTGGTGGTGATGTAAAATCTAGAATGTTCATTTCCCCTGACACGCAGACACACATTCAGACACGTGTATACACGCGCACCCGCACATGTGTTCACGCAAGCACCCACTCATGTGCGCACCCACACCCAGGACACTCTACTGAGAGCTACATCCATCCCCCCTTGGTATTTTCCCTTTTGCAAGCCCCCCTTCCCTCGAAGAACATTTCGTTCCATTCAATGTCCCATTTATGGTTTTGGCAGCCCTCCAACAATAACATAGCCGCTACAATGTATCCTCCTGCCATGCGCTCCTTATCTGCTGTTTAAGAACAGCGCCTCAGTCAATTAACTGTGGAATGTAAACAAAGACATGTATGGCTGCAAACCGCTGGCAAGCTCAGCTCCAGGAAGGGCCCGGTCTACCCAAGCAGGAGCGCCACAGAAAGCCTGCTCAGGAACACGCATAGGGACACCTAGAAAGAGTAAAGGGGCGCACAAGGCAAGAAGGGGGGAGTGGCCAGATGCCCCCAGTAGGAACTCCATTTACCCCCATGCAAGCAGCACATAGGCACACATCAAGCCCCTTAGCCTTGTCAGCTCCAGAAGACACTGATTAAATTAATCCTGCCAAATCCACTCCACCAGCTAGCTGCCCAGACATCACCATATAAGGGAAGGGTTATGTGCAGGTATGCGAAGCAAAGCACATCTGGAAACAGGTAATCCCATGTGGTGATGGCAGCAGCCAGACGTTTTCTCCACTGCAGTTCCTTTCTTAGCCACCCTTGAGCGCACTTGCGCAGCTGAGCATGCCTGAGTGATGTAACAGATGAGGTGGACCAATAAGATGTGGGCAAATGACTGTAACATCTGGACTATATATGCTGTGGTTTGAATGTGGCACGGTGTGATCCTGCCTTTGCTGTGTGAGCACTAGGTCATCACCCTATTCTCGAGAATAAACGTTTGAAGCCCAATGCCTTGCCTGTGATCTTTTGTGAGTGTCTCAATATTGGATTTGAACACACTCGGATCGGCATAATTTTATGCAACAGTGGTGGTGGTGAGAACTCTCTCATTCTGTCTTGCATGAGATGGCTAGGACAGAGCCATGGAACCAGCTGGCTAGTGCAGGGCCAGCTCGGATGCATTCATCTGTCCTGTGCAGTCCCTGGGAGGTGCAGCTGCAACTCCTCTGACCCTGCATGGCCTGGCCTCTTCCTTGGATTCCTCTTGGCCCACCCATGCTGACTTTGCCATGCCCTCCGTCTGCTCTGTGAACCCTTGGGGGCTTCTGCAGGAAGGCTGCATTTGTGCAATCACCCTGCTGCATTCATGGGATGTTAGGCAGGGCAGGCATTGCTGCCTTCCACTAGTGATCCTCCTACCGCCTCTTCCATCTTGTTTTCCTCACTACAGCAAAACCGTTACGGAGGGAAAGGTGGTGTATTTCACTGGACCTGTTGATGGGTAGTGCAAGGAGCCCCCGCCCCGCATCGTGAAGCCCCCTGGCCTGAAGCTCCTGCGTATTCTTTCCAACTTCGCTTTCTCCTGCTTTAGGGCAGGAGCTGGCCCAGGACTTTAGGAGGGCCTCATGGGAGCTGCTCTTGTTTCTTCAATGTCCTTGGCAGAGCTGTGAGCAACATGGGGTGGAAACCATCCATGTCCCCAGTGGCAGGAGGACGCCGTCTCCACAGACCAGCTTCCTAGAAAGCCAAATGCAGGGGAAGGTGTGGTTACTAAGCAACCCTGGCTTTTAGATAATATTTTGGCGCAATGAAAAAGGGCCATTCCGAGCTCTGACTAGTCACATTCACTAGTGGAGCAGAATATACCAAAAGGCAGCGGCCTTTCCACTGCTGCTGGCACCCCGTCTCCAGAGAGGCCCACCCTGGCACCCACCTCATGACCTTGTCAGCAGCACAGGAACACCTGTTGTTGCTGCTGTTGTTGTTGTTGTTGTTGTTGTTGTTGTTGTTGTTATCCCAACTGTTTTAAGAACTGCTTGAATGCTTTTAAATCTTTGCCCGCTTTTATCTCTACTGCTGCTTTTAGTTCTGGCTTTTTCATACATTGCATTGCTTTATCCCAGCTGCTGGTTTTATTTTGCTTTTCATAGAATCATAGAATAGCTGAGTTGGAAGGGGCCTACAAGGCCATGGAGTCCAACCCCCTGCTCAATGCAGGAATTCACCCTAAAGCATCCCTGACAGAGGGTTGTCCAGCTGCCTCTTGAAGGCCTCTAGTGTGGGAGACTAGAGACAATAAAACTTGTGATGTTTTATTGCCATGGTTTTATTCTTACCTTGTGTTTTACATTTTTAATTTATATGTATAGAACACCACCCAGTGAACATCAGTTACTGGGCAGTTCAAAAATGCAGTATATACATACATAAATTTCTCACTGATGGTCTGTGTAAAAAATGAAAAGGAATTGGAAGCCCAATGCTCAGAGGGCTGTTGGCCAAGCGAGGGATTATTTATATTATTATTATTATTATTATTATTATTATTATTATTATTATTATTATTATTATTATTACATTTATATACTGCCCCATAGCTGAAGCTCTCTGGGAGAGCTAGCTGGGGCTGGACTCTCCCACCATTGGGCCTTTTCACGAGCGTCATGAGCAGCCCCTGCCTGCTCTGGCTCTGGGGTCCCACTCTCTTTTAGCCGTCTCATCTGGCTTGCGCACAGGCACACACACATTTTCCCATATGGTGTCCTCCCAGCTGCATTGGTTGCTGCTAGGAATGTGTGGTGGAAAACTCCTGGTGAATCAGATCAAACAGACGCATTAAAGCCCAATGGATGGGCCCCTCTTAGTGGCGATGGCAGCAAAGGAAGCTCATTTCCCCACCATGGTTGCAGATGTCCTTAACGGATGCTCCCATTGCTTCTGCCCTTCAGGTGGAGTCGTTTCGGTTTCTGCTGTCGGAGGACATGGACAGAACCTTGGAGAGGTGAGATGGAGGATGGTCCCTTGACCTGTGCCCATCCTGGCTCATCCAATCTGGTGGCGGCAGACAGGCCAGTTGCAATGGTGGTTCCAGGAGATGGTGCTGGGAGGCCTCTGCTCTATCTTGTGACCTTTGGCTTATGCCACCTCACTTCTCTTCTTTTCCTTTTAACAGCCAAACTTTTTTTTAAAAGAGTAAATAGCAGGCACAGGGCTCCCTGATCTGGATTTGGACTTGAGGGAGGGGGGAAGATTAAAGCCCCCTTCTTCCCACCAGCGTCCCAATCTGGATCAAGTCCAGATTCAGCCTGTTCTGGGTGGAGTAGTCACACTCTGGGGAGTGGGGGGAGCTCCATTGCCTGGTCATGCTTCCAGGTCAAGTATTGCTCCTGTGACTTCAAAGTGCTGAACTTGGAAAACCTCACCTGTGGGAGAGGCACCTTTCCCTACAGGAGTGCTAGCATCTCCCCAGCCATTTTCACTTGGGAGGGGAGTGGGGCACAGCTGCTGAATCCGATTTGCCATGAGCGATAGAGCTAAGAAGATTACGTGGGATGTGCTTGTAATCCTGGTGGTGACTGTCTGCTGAGTTACTACTGAGGAGGGCGGATCCTGGCACAAGGTGGGTTTGCTTTTGCTTTGTGGTGTGACGTGTCACTGCTCCGTGGCTTCCCTGGCTTGCTGCCTCTTGGGAGGGACAGGGCCGGCCTGCTAACCACAGAACGCTGCTGACTTTGGTGTTTATGTGTACATGCCGCCTCCTCTGAAATCATTGCAATTCAGCTGTTCATAAAACATAAACCCTGGCACTGCTGATGGCCTAAGCATGGCAGATTCCAGGCTGCAAAACACTTTCCAGGTGGAGGACAGGCAAGGGTGGGTTTCTCCCTGTTTTGCTGCTGCGTTGCTGCTCTGGGTCCTTCGAAACAAATTCTCTCTCTCTCTCTCTCTCTCTCTCTCTCTCTCTCTCTCTCTCTCTCTCTCCCTCCCTCCTATAGGCAATTCACAGGCAGCCACTCCATGCCTCTAACAGGCTGGGCTCTGGTCAATGAATGCTCATGGCACCACGAAACTGTAACTCCTTAGGGTGCCCTACTTTGTTCTTTTGGTAGGAACAGCCCTACACTGTTAATGCTCTGGCATGAAAACTCCTGTAAGAGGGAAGTCAATGATCGGGAGGCAGAAAAGTGAGGGACCCCCTGGGAGCACTGCGACATCTCGCTGTATGTGCAAAGCTGGAGGCATGCTCCCTGAGATGGGCCCAGTTATGGGAAGGGCCACAGCTCAGGACTAGGTTATCTGATTTGCCTGCAGAAGGATCCCAGTTTAATCCACAGCACCAACCGGTAGGGCTGGGAGAAAACCCTTTGCCTGAAACCCAGGAGAGAGAGCCGCTGTTGCCAGTCAGCGCAGAGTGCACTGAGCTGGATGAACCAAGACCCTGACTCAGACTGAGAGAGCTCCCTCAGACCCTGCTCATTAGATGGAAACGAAACTTAGAGCACATGTTGATGACATTTTCATGCTTTAGCCTTTGGGGAAAATGCACACTTTCCGGATGGTATTTATTTATAGTGCATATTTTTCTATGAAGAATTTGTGCAAAATTCCTGAAGGTTTAAAATAGTTCCAAAAGTCCATGAGATCTGGCTCATGGGGGTGGTGGGTGGTGAGGTGGCCTGCTGTGGGGCATGCAGGTTGGAGTCCTAAAAATCTCAACCCTTCGTTCTATACAGAGCTGGCTGGAGGAGGGAGGAGCTGTCCTTGGTCCTGGCCTCTAAGCAGAGCCTGTCCCAAGTTCAGAAGTGCCCCAAAGAAGATGCCCAGATGCCTCAAACCACCCTCCCTGCCCCCTTTCCTGGCACACCTGAGAAAGAGTTGGAGCTGCCAGCACAAGGCTGACAGACTCACCTGTGTGGATTTCTTCATCAGAGCAGGCTGGAAGCGGGGTGGACTCTTTCCCCCCAGAGCTTCCCTCATCAGCGAGTTGTCAAGAGAGGGATACGTGCCCATCAGGAGATGGGGGTGGGATGGAGATAAATTAGATTTTTATTTTTTTATTTTTGGCAGGAAATAGCAGGGCTGGCAGAGTTGCTAAGCAGCCTGTGCCTGAGAACTCAGTATCTCATTGATATGACAAGCTTATCGCTGGATTATATCAGAGGCTACAAGGTCATTTCCTTTGATGTTAAAAAGAGTATAAAGAAGATTCCTTACCAAGTCTGTGCATTAAGTCAAAAATAATGTCTCTCTCCATATTCTGTGGGAAATGCAAGACGGTTGGCCTCAGACTCGAAATCTTAGATTTACAGAGCGGGGATGGGGGGCAACCCTGGACTGGAAACAGGCATTACTTTTGCAACAGTGATTGCATTGCATGTGTGTGTTGGGAGGTGGGGGGACTCAGTGCCAAAAGTGTGTGGACTTCAGGCCCTCTGGGTCTCCCCCCAGCATGCATCCTGCCCCCCTGCCAAGTGGCAAACAAGCATTGTGCCTGGAGGGGTGTGTGTGCTTTGATGGCCTTTGAACCACCCACAGATCTGAGGTCATGGAACCAGAATATAGACCTGCTTCTTTGTCACTTCAGGGCAAATCCTTAGTATAGTCAATGTGAGGTGGTTTTGCCACATCTGTTCTGTGTGGTGTACACAGGAATGCTTGGGCAAGCAAGTGATTTCATGTGATAAGAGCTGATCTTTGTCCTGCCAGGGAAAGCCTTGAGAGCAAGACCTTGCTTGGAGGTGGCACAAACCAGATGCCCTCATTTGAGCACATGTTTGGACGACAGATTTGCTATGTGGAACTGATTTGGCAAAATCATGGGAGAAAGAAAATCAGTTACTAAACGCCATTTGCCTCCAGCTCAGTCACCTTAAGATGCCTAATTTACCATGTCCAAAGAATCCTGTGTGAACTGGGCTTGAGAATGCTTTGATCACATGAATGAAGTCAGAGGGAGTTTGACCATGGATTGCCCACCAGCTCATGGTGGTGGCTGCATTTGGACTGCAAGGGGCCCAACAGCCATGATGGGAATGTGGGTACATAAGATGCCCTGGGGAGGCAGGAGGCAGGCTGAAGAGGGAACAATATGTCTCGTGGAGGAGGGTCTCTCTTCTTCTGGAAAGGGAGGTTCTGAGGTGGCAGACAAAAGGGCTTCCATTTGCCCCAGGGGGATTAAGGATGTGGTCACACTTTGGGGCAGTTGCTCAGAGCAGGTCAGGGGCAATTGTGGGAAAAGATTGGGGGTGGCAATTTCGGATTAGAAATATCAACCGGCTGTTGCACCACGTGCACCTGAGACTTGGCCACAGCATCAAATGCACCCTTGGCCAGCCTGATGGAGAGTCCCCACTCCCAGCATCTGGCTCCCTGCTTACCTCTGCAGGACTGGAGGCAGAAGTATTTCTTCTTTCATGAAGATCCCTTCCTGATGTATCCAGTTCATTTGGCTGAGCTCCTTTGAATATCATAAGGGACATTTGTATGTCTGTCTCTTTGGTCCAGGTGAGGACTCCTTGAAAAGTTGAGTGGTAACACTTCATTGATGATGATGATAACAACCATTGCAACATGCCAAACTCTCCCTGTCTAAATTTCAGCAGCACATGAGATCCAGAGTTACAAAGGTGATTAGAAGACTATCTGTGTATGAATCAGAGAGCAGCTCCACTGTGCTGGCTTCAATGTCCTGGTCTATAACCACTCTCTTCCCCAGAAATTAGGAGGGAAAGAAGAAGAGAAAGGAAAGAAGGAATAAGAATGCGGGGAATGTTTAGGTGCTGCAGGGCAAGCAGTAATAGAATCAAAGAAGCATAGACTCATGGAATAGCAGAGTTGGAAGGGGCCTATAAGGCCATCGAGGCCAACCCCCTATTCAATGCAGGAATCCACCCTAAAGCAAACCTGACAGATGGTTGTCCAGCTGCCTCTTGAATGTGGGAGAGCCCACCACCTCCCTAGGTCATTGGTTCCATTGTCATACTGCTCTAACAATCAGGAAGTTTTTTCTGATGTCCAGCTGGAATCTGGCTTTATTTATTTATTTATTTATTTATTTATTACATTTCTATACCGCCCAATAGCCGGAGCTCTCTGGGCGGTTCACAAAAACCTTTCTGTAACTTGAGCCCATTATTCTGTGTCCTGCACTCTGGGATGATCAAGAAGAGATCCTGGTCCTCCTCTGTGTGACAACCTTTTAAGTATTTGAAGAGTGCTATCATGTCTCCCCTCAATAATTCTTCTGGCCAACAGTTGTAAACCAACTGGATAAAACAAAATAATAAGACTAATGATGACAAATTAGGGCAATTAAATAGATGAGGCCAACATGGGTGATTGCATCCCACCCACAATTGGATGGGAGATGTTAACTTGTAACCTCGATCCCCGTCTTTCTCCTTTGCTGACTCCCACTCAGGGAACCCCCAACGTGACACAGCTTCCCCCACCCAGTTTCTCAGCCTAGGTCAGGGGTGCCAGGCCTGCCTTTCGCATAGGAGCCTTGCAACATTCCTATTCCCAGCCAAGGGGGGGGGGGAGATGCCCGTGCCAACATGTATTTCTGAATTGGCAGCCCCCAGGGCAAAAAACCCTTTGGTGCTGACCCCACCCCACACAGCAGGGCTGGTTCTTATGAGCCTCTTCCCAGGGCTGGCCATCCCTTCATGGGCATGGAACAGGTGAGAAGGTGCCACCACATTTGGGGTGGAACGGTCTGTTTCCTGGGGGAGGGTGCAGGAGCTGCCAACCAGGCTGCATAACTTTCTTGACTGCAAAAAGGAGGAGGGAACTGTGAAGTGATAAAATTTGTAGGCGATGCAAAATTATTCAAAGTGGCTGAGCTAGGAGCAGTGATGGAAGAGGTGCCAAATCATCTCACAAAAACGGGTGATTGGGCAATAAAATGGCTGATGAAATTCAATTTGGGTAAGTACAAAGTGATGCGCCTTGGCAGGGAATAATCCCCACTCTACATATGCAATGCTGGGCTTAAATCAGCGAGCTCCCAGAAACAGCACCTCAGTGCTGTGCAGCTGGAGGGGGTCCAAGGTGGAAAGAGAGTCTGGGTGGGTGGGGTCTCAAGAGGCCCCCACCATCACAGCAGCTGCCCCCACCTGCCTCTGGAATGCCGGGAAGGAAAAGGAGCGGAGGGGGGGCTGTGGCTCAGTGGTGGAGCCCCTGTTCTGAATGCAGAAGGACCCAGGTTTGATCCACATTGTCTCTGGTTACGGCAGGAAAACCTCCTGCCTGCAACCCTGGAGGGAGAGTCATGGCTGCCAGTCAGTGTTGACAATGCTGGGCTAAATGGACCGAAGTGGGTCTGACTCAGTAGAAGATGTTCCTGTGAGTGGAGGAGGAAGGAGGATGGAATCATCCCAGGGAAGGGTAGGAGAACCAGCCTGGGGCAAAAGGGTCTTTGTGAGCAGTGAGTCCCTATTTCAGCAGAGGGCTCAGCCACCGACCTTACCTGAGAGTCACCCAAACCCCTCCCCTTCCCCTTCTATTAGCTGTTAGTAGTGAATGGAAGCAGGGATGTGCACAAGCAGGCACCAAGGGACGGGAGGGAGGGTGTGGCCTTTGTGCCTGGCATGTGCCCCCCACCCCTTTAGTTGGGGGTGGCTTCAACAGAGCTCCTTGCAAGCAGGACTTGGGGGGAAAGGTACGGTAATCTCCTGAATGAGGGACGGGCAGGGGAAGAGAATGCCAGAAAGGAACTGAATGTTTGCTCCATGGGCTAAGGACCAGGAAACTGTGCCAGCCTAATCTGCCTCCCCCCCACCCCACTCCCACCCAGGTGGTCTTCTTATTCTTTGTCACACGCTCACAGTCAGCCTTTCGAGCCTGCTGCCCAAGAGGGCATTAGGGGCATTGGCGTGGCTCCACTCAAAAAGATGTCTGATGGCCGTTGTGTTGGGATGCCAAGATTGTCACAGGCTGCTGGGCAAAGGCCACATCTGGCGAGAATGTCTGAGGGTGAAGGGTGGAGGCGCACCGCTTCCCTCCTTCCTACCCACCCCACTGGACAATGCCATGGGGGTTTCCTTGGGAATGCTTTCGGAGGGGTGGGGGCACAGTTGCAGGTGAGGATCACTGCCCGTTCTGATAGTCTAGTGGAGAAATGACCCAAGAATGGCAAATTTATTTAATTTAGTTTATTGAAACATTTTTGTCCCACCCATTTTTATCCCATCTGCGAACAAGAAGACAGCTGCAGCTGTCCGGCCTGGTCAAAGGCATTCTGTGGAGACCCCTCCCTGGGCATCAGCTAGGCAGCTGCCTTGGCAAGGCCCATGTGGCCTCCTCCCGAGAGTCAAGTGAGAGCAACGACTGAGCATGGAAAGAGCCCCTGGCAGGAAGAGGGGAGGGAACGTAGGGTGTACTCTAATGGGCGCTCTCTGCACATCTTATCCTTAGGGTGCCGCCTCTTTTCCCTCCGAAGGGCCTGGGCTGCAAGTCAGCTCGTGGCCTGCCTGTGCCCACCCCCCGCCTGCCAGGGCCACTGTCCTACTGCTGCTCTCTGCAGCCTGCGGTGAGTGGCGCCCTCTCGGCTCAGCCGCCATGTTGCTGCAGTCAGGAATGCGTTCACTTGCACGTCGTCATTGACATGAGGTGCCAGCAGCTGCTGTGAGCCATCAGTGTATGGGGCAGGAGGCACCCCTGCACTTTCATCACAGTGGCATCCAGAGTTCCCACTGCTTCCCTGCCCCACCTTCTCTGCCCAGCCGTGCCCAAAAGTCTCTTCAACATCCCTCTGCATCAGAGCATTTGGGATGAGAAAAAAAATCATAAAGCACCCCCAACTCAGCAAACCAGGACCCTGTTAAAGGCCATAACAGGTGCTGCGTTCCCAAGGCACCCAGTGCCTTGTGGGATGGGACTCTTAGCCCAGCAAAAGCCTGGGCAGAGCACCAATATGCTGGTAGTTGCTGATTCACCAGTTCAACTGGGTCCCGCCTCCTCAGTAGCCACCCTGGGCCCTTCCTCCTCATTGCTGAGTAGACCCCTCCTCATGAGTATACTCTGGTTGAAAGGGTCTTCCGGCAGCCAGGTGGGCACTCTGATCCCTGCCAAGGCTCTCATGAGCCATGGGTGGAGCGAGGAGAGCAGTCTGGAAGTACGGCTGGGATCAGGAGAGGCATCCCTGCCACTGGACTCACAGGAGGCAGGTGGGCTGAGGGACTGAACTCTGCCGCCTTCGTCTCCCCTGGCCTTGGCTCAGCTGGGAGCCTGGCAGTTTCACTTTAGAGCAGCTTAGGAATGTGGATAAGAAATAAATGAGAACTAAATAAAAGCTGGCTCACCCATGTAAACATGTAGTTGGCAGGGTAAGAAGGCACCACTGTGCAGGTGCGGATTGGGAGACTAGCTCTGGTGCAGATAAAAATGATTAAAATCTTTAATAATTCTTGTCTGTGTCTAGAATGTTCAACGTTTCAGATTAGAAACAATCCTTCTTCAGGAGCTACAATCAATCAGATTAACACAGTTTTAAAACTTATTTACAAAACCAAACTCACATGGGATACAACACCTATGATATTCTTAACTTTTCAATAGTGGTTTATTGCCTATACAAATATATATACTAGCTGTACCCTGCCACGCATTGCTGTGGCTCAGTCTGGTTAAATTGAAAAGAAAGAAAAGACAAAGCAGATGTTTCTAATATGTTTAATTTCACAATGCTTGTGGATATACAATATTTTTAGTTGTTCCATTGTCTGTGTAGATATAGAGATTGTCTGGTTTGCCGACTCTAGAACACGCAACATATAATTGTCCATGTGAGAAGCAATCTGTGTCTAGATCTAAACCGCACAATTCTAAAGATTGGCCCTGAGCTTTGTTGATGGTGATTGCAAACGCCAATCGAATGGGGAATTGCAATCTCTTAAATTGAAATGGCATATCTGTTGGAATCATAGGAATGCGAGGAATGAGGACATCTTCACCTTTGAAAGGTCCTGTCAAGATTAATCTCCGACTATAACAATTGCCACTTCGTCTATAGTTGGAGCATTGAATCTTCGCACATGTTCTCCAGCAGGCATTTTGTCAGCATGAATAACAATCTTGTGTGTATCAGATGGCATCATGTCAATTGCTGTTTTGAACAAATGTACTAAATTGTTTTTTTCGTGAAGTAGCTGTTGCAGTTTTGAAACAATGGACCTTTTTATGCCGGTATAAATTCCGCAGCGTGCATTCAATTCATCATTGCCATCACCAATGAAATACATTTGTAGGAATTTATGTTGACTATCTTGAAACGGAAGGAAGGAGCCGGCTTTATGATAAATTTGTCCTTTGACTTTGAAAGTTGGCATAAATGGAGCTGTGATGATTTCTGCACCGAACGACGTCATTTGGAAGCATGAGTTGTATTTCCTGATGTTAGATAGGAAATGCTTTGATTCTGCGGTATATCTGGCAAGCAAAGTTTGTAATGGCTCTGGTGGTTCTCCAAGTTGAGGCAGTTTAATTTTTCCAGCAGCGCAACACATTCCTTTTGTTTCTCCATTAAATTTAAGAGCCTTGCAATAAGGACACACTTCAGTCATAGTGCCGATGAGAACATGCTGCCTCAAACTATAATCATCAGCTGGGTTGTACCAGAATGCAAGGCGATTGTAATCGTGTGATTGTTTACCACGGAGTCGTGTTTGACGCTGATGTGCTGTTTCTCGTTGATGTCTTTCAGCCACTCTCAGCCTGTCGCGTTCATTCTGTTGAGAACAAAGCAGATCTGAAGCTGTAGAACACGATTGCCGTGCTCGCAATCGTGCATCCTCAAGTCTGGCTGAATGTTGCTTGGCTGGTTCCTTGGCACGTATTTGAGGCATTCTTTTTCTTTTTTTCTCGTTTGCTGATGCCCGTTCTTCCTCAGTCTGATTTGCAATTTCTCGTCGCAGTGCTTCCACTCTGCGAGTACGACGACCTAAGTGTGATCTTCTGCGAGGCGTTATTTGGATGAAGTAAAGCAGATTGTTTGGTTTTTTAAAAAGGATGTTTTTACGGTGAGGAGGTTAGTGGAAACTCCTGGCAGTTACCTTTCTTCAGAACGTGTAACTGTCACAGGTGTGACATCTATATTCACTCAGCCAATTGTGAGAGAACATGCAAATGTGAGAGGAGGCAGAGGCAGTGGATTGGCCTACTGGTTGGCGATGTCACAATGATCAGCAGGACTGGTTTTGAGGAGGCCTATTTCTTCGATTTTAAGACAAACTTTTGTCCCCATGTAGAACATAGTTGCATAACAACGCTCGCATATTCGAATGCAACGTTGTGTCAAAATTTCAAAGCAATCGGTGAAGAACTTTCGGAGATATAACATCTGTTTCGAACGAACATTTACATTTTTATTTATATAGATATATATTTGATTCATAGTTTTAAAAGAAATTTTTGAATTTTTAAAAAACATTCTCACAAAGTGCAGCAAATGATTTTTACTAGAGCATTACACATGAACCACAGTCATTATCACACTAAAATTCTTGCGAAGCCTGCATTGTAAAACCTTTGAATTTCAAAACTTTTAACAGTTTTAACTGTCCTGGGCTGGCAATAGTATAGTAAACTATATGCATAACACATATTGTACAAACACTGACCTGACACTGAAAACCTTATTCTTATATTTTAAATATTTTCTGGAGCCTTTTTCCTTTCTAAGCATTCTGCTGAACTGCCTCTAATCGAAGAGTTCTGGCTCGTAGCTGCAAGTCTGGACCGTGTGCTCTCTGGTAAGGGTGATTAAATGGAATTCCTTAACTCTAATAGAGCGTTTTTAAGAGATCCTGCTCCTACTTAGCCCAGACTAGAATGTCAGACCGGCAATCTACAGTTGTCAACCTTCTTACTTAAAGTGTGAGTGCGTATTCAGTTCCAAAGAATCATTCAGTCCTTGTGGCACAAGGGTTTTTAAAGTCAATGTCCAAAAGATTTCTCTTTTGCTTAGTACTCGGTCACTACCTTTTACTTTTTCAATGGCCCAAAATCAAATGGAGTAAGGAAGATGTTCTTTTTCTTGAAAATGTTTCACCATTGGGGGCCCTGGTTTTTGGTGTCTCAGATTGCAGAGATGTTCCCCTATCCTTACCTTTAATGCTCTTGTTGTTTTCCCTATGTACATTTTGTTACAGGACAAACAATAGCGTAAATGACCCCAGCGGAATTACAGTTCAAAAAACCTTTAATCTGTATGGTCTTGCCATCATCAGAGAAAGTGAGCGGGGGTTTTCATGAATTTGTAATAGACACAACGGCCCGCAAGGATGGTTTCCCATTGGCTTGGGTAAGTCAAAGATTTAAAACTGTGTTAAGTTTTAAAACTGTGTTAATCTGATTGATTGTAGCTCCTGAAGAAGGATTATTTCTAATCCGAAATGTCGAGCATTCTAGACACAGACAAGAATTATTAAAGATTTTAATCATTTTTATCAGCACCTGAGCTAGTCTCTCAATCCGCGCCTTCACCCGTGTAAACGCACTGCCAATGCAGCTGCAGCCACCTAGGACTGAAGAAAAGCCCATTCTATTTGCATGGCATAATTTTAAAAGCTATTTAATTCCAATGGGGTTGCAAAGTCTTAATAAATCCTGATTCTTATTTAAAAAATAGCCATTTTAAAGAGGTAGTGTCACATTAATAATGCAGCTATTGCTGGTTTATTATACAGGTTAATAAGAGGTATTGATACGAAGCAGGCATTAAATAAATCCCCACATGGCTTGCTTTATTCAGGGTGGCAGCCCCTCCACTGTGATCATCTGAAAGGAGTCAAGGGCATTGGGTAACAGGTAGGATTCGGCCTGGAACGTTTGCCTGGTTTCATTATCTGAATGTTCCCAGCCATGCCCAAGCACATTGATCATTTTCTTTTGCAAGAATTTGTTCATGTTTTTGTGTCATTTCTATACCACCCAATAGCCAAAGAACATGGCCGTGCCCATCCCTCATTGGTGGAAGAATGCAGTGATGCCACTGGGATAGAAGGGGGGACCAGACCCAGGCAGCCAGGGAAGGAAACTGAAGGCAAGGGAGCCATGATCAGAGGGGCAGCAGGACACTGCTTGCCGGAGCGGGGAGAGAGTCTGGCCACCTCCACTGGGCCCTGCTGGGCCCTTCCAGTGAGGCCATCTGGCAGAGACAGCGCCTGACCAGCAGAGCAGAGTTCATGTGTCAGGGCAGCAGGGCCTGTGGACACTCTTCACCTGGGGACGGATCTGGCCACCAGCCTCTAAATGCCAAAGTCAAGGTGCTGCCCCTGCCCCACCGGGGGCTTCTCTCTCCCCCTCCTCCTGACCTGCCCTGCCCTGTTGTCAGGGGGATGTGTGTGTTGAACTTCCCTTTGGCTCCAGCCGCGTGGACCCAGCCTCTGGAATCCAACCCAGCAGGAAAAGTGTAACGGCCTCCCCACGGCCCTCGAGACCTCCAAGCAAGTGAGCAAAGCTACCAGCCACACAACCCAAAGAAGCTCTTAAGCACTGGACAAGCAGCTCCGCCAGCGGCATCCATTTCAGCGGCCAGGGTCCCGGGGTCACGCAGGCCTCAACCACTTGCCAGGCTGCCAGAGTGAATATGCCATTCAGCTGCCTGCCTGGGGAGGGGGCCTGTTCTCTGGCCAACTGGTGCAATCACTGCTTTCTGAGTTATTCCTCATCACTAGAAATCTACAACTGAGACAATGTCTTGGCCAGACTTCAATCAGGAATAAAATGTAAAGAGCAGCAGCTGCACTTGGGAGCATCAGGAGCTGCCTTAGACTGAGACAGACCCCCCACCCCCGGCCCCGGCCCCAGCCCCAGCCCCAGCCAACCCATCCTGCCCAGTACTGTTGGCTCGGACTGGCAGCAGCTCTTCCAGGGCTTCAGCCAGGATTCTTCCCTATCCCTTCTTTGAAATGGACCTGGGACTTCCCACATGCAAAGTGGGGGAGGGGGCTCTACCCCGGGCCATGGGCCCTCCCCATTTCGTGTGGGTGAAGCAGCCAATGATCTGGCAAGGAGGCGTCTGCTGCACCCCCACCCGCTTCCTTCCAGTGGATGCTGGGCGGAACTGCTTCTTCCTGGGCTCCATGGGCCCTTCCCCACAAATCACAAGCCCTCTGGGTGATGGATGGCAGCCCCAGTTGCCCCCAGCCCTGGTTGCCTCCCTTAGCATTCACACCTTGCCACTTTCCTCACCATCTCCCCATGGACGTATTTCACCTGGAGCCTTTCCTGGCATGTAGGGGTTTGATGTAGTTTAGAGCCCAGCACAAAACCATGAGCAAAAATTGGGTCTTGAATGGTTTTAATCTCCGTTTACTCCATAAAAACAGTCCCAGGTGCTATCCATTACGCACTGAAGGAGCTGCTTTACAGGCTATAAAAAGAAAAATTGCATTATGTATTAAAGATTTCTGTGCTCCAGCCTTACTTGGGGAAGAAAGATGTACAAATAGCTGGATTGAGGCTAGGAACATTAACTAGACTTAAAGCCCTGGAGGCAATTACAAATCTGGGGCTGGCAGGTAGTGGGGACTAAATCTCAGAGCAGAGCCGTGACAGAAGTGTGTATAAACAAGCTGCATATTTGTAGCCGCTCTGGATGAGTTCCCAACAACATTAGAGAGGCCACGACATCCCCCCTCTTTGTGCTGGGAACCTCAATGTGGGCTTCTGCAGAAAGGCGGCGACCTGCCTGGTCTGCCCACCCTGGGATCATAGAAAGAATGATGAAAAAGGAGCCTGAGGACCTGGCCAAGAGGCCTGGCCCACTCCAGCCAACCATGTCATGTGTGTGCTCGACACATGCCCATCATGGCTGTTTAAATCTAGCAGGGAAGGCAGCTCTGGCAGGGTCCCGGAGGCTGCCAATGCCTCCTTGAGAGTGGGAGTAGTCCCTGTTTCTTTAAAAGAAGAGATTATCCAGCCACGTATGAAGAAGCCTAATCCAGACCAGGAAGATGTTAACAACAATAGACCAATTAACTCCCATCTGGATCTGAAACGGATGGTCTGGATCCATGTCCTGCACTCTGGGAGGATGGAGAAGAGATCCTGGCCCTCTTCTGTGTGACAACCTTTCAAGTACATGGAATAGTGCTATCATGATAGAAGGAAGAGCAGGAGACACCACTGCCTGCTTGCTCCCTGCTTCTCTGCTGGTCAAGCAAGCCAGTGGCAGCAAGCATGAGGAAGAGGAGGCAGCGGAAGAGCAACTGGTGACCCTGGTGGTGAGATGGCAAACTCCCTGAGCGAGGAGGGGCCCCTCGGAGGAGGCCTTGCGCCAGGGACCTCAAAAGCCCAGGAATCGCAATGAGTGGCCACCCAGCCATGGAGTAGCCTCCCCAGACAGGCTCACCTGGCACCTTCTGCACTGACTTTCCAGCACCAGCCCAAGACCTCTAGATCCACCCAGGCCTTTGACAATGTGCATTTTAAAAAAAACTTTTAAGGACTGTTCTTATTTTTCTGCTGCTGTATCCGGAGCAGCTCAGGACTTCATGGCTGCCATGACAACCATGGGGCTGTCTCAACATGTCATCGGCCCAACACATGCAAAGGGGCACACGCTTGATCTGGTTTTCTCGACTGGACAGGAGGATGGTGATCTGGAAGTGGGGGAACTAACATCTACCCCCTTGTCATGGTCAGATCACTTCCTACTGAGGTTTAGACTCTCGGCGGCCTTTCCCCTCTGCAAGGGTGGGGGGGCCTATTAAAATGGTCCGCCCCCGGAGGCTAATGGACTCCGATGGATTCCAGAGGGCTCTGGGGGATTTTCCTGCTGATATGGCCGGTGCTCCTGTCGAAGCCCAGGTCGCTCTGTGGAATGCAGAGATGACTCGGGCGGTTGACACGATCGCGCCCAAGTGTCCTCTCCCTCTGAGCAGAGCCCGGTCAGCTCCTTGGTATACACCTGAGCTGAGGGCAATGAAGCAAGAGGGGAGGCGGCTAGAAGGCAGGTGGAGGAAGACTCGTGCTGGGTCTGATCGAACACGGGTTAGAGCTCACTATCGAGCCTATTCTGTGGCGGTGAGGGTGGCAAAGAGACAGTTCTTTTCCACCAGCATTGCGTCTTCTCAGTGTCGTCCGGCGGAGCTTTTCCGGGTGGTTCGCGGCCTGTTACACTCTGGGCCACTGCGAGAGATGGTGGAACCCTCGGTAGCACGCTGTGACGAGTTTGCACGGCACTTTGAAGATAAAGTCGCTCAGATTCGTCATGAATTGGACACCACACTTAATGCAGCTCCACTAGTAGAGGCGTTCAGAGCGCCGTCTGGTTCAGTTTTATTGGATGAGTTTCAGTTATTGAGGCCCGAGGATGTGGACAAGGTGCTTGGCCAAGTCCGGTCGACCACCTGTGTGCTTGACCCTTGACCCTCGTGGCTCATTACATCAAATAAGGAGGGGATTGCCGGCTGGGTCCAGGAGGTTGTAAATGCCTCCTTGAGAGAGGGAGTGGTGCCGGCCTCTTTAAAAGAGGCGGTAATTAGACCACTCCTGAAGAAGCCTAATCTGGACCCGGAAGATGTTAACAACTACAGGCCGGTGGCTAATATCCCTTTCCTGGGCAAGGTGCTTGAGCGGATGGTTGCAGGACAACTCCAGGCACTCTTGAATGAAACGGATTATCTAGATCCATTTCAATCGGGTTTCAGGCCTGGTTTTGGAACGGAAACTGCCTTGGTCGCCCTGTGGGATGACCTCTGTCGGGAGAGAGACAGAGGGAGTGCGACCCTGTTGGTTCTCCTGGACCTCTCAGCGGCCTTCGATACCATCGACCATGGTATCCTTCTGGATAGGTTGTCTGAGCTGGGAGTTGGAGGTACTGCGTTGCAGTGGTTCCGCTCCTACTTGGATGGCCGATTCCAGAAGGTGGTGCTGGGGGATTATTGCTCTGTGCTGTGGCTCCTAAGCCATGGGGTTCCGCAGGGCTCTATCTTATCCCCTATGCTGTTTAACATATACATGAAGCCGCTGGGGGAGGTTATCCGGAGATGTGGACTGAGGTGTCATCAATATGCGGATGATACCCAGCTCTACCTTTCCTTTTCATCAAACCCAGGTGAGGCAGTGACTGTTCTGAACCAGTGCCTGGGCACGGTAATGGACTGGATGAGGACTAACAAACTGAGACTCAATCCAGACAAGACGGAGGTACTGTTAGCGGGTGGTTCATCTGTCCGGCAAGGTGATGTTTGCCCTGTCCTGGATGGGGTTGCACTCTCCCTAAAGGATCGGGTCCGTAGTTTGGGGGTGCTCTTGGATCCAGAACTGTCACTTGAGGCACAGGTGAACCCAGTGGCAAAGAGCACCTTTTATCAGCTTAGGTTGATATACCAACTATGCCCTTATCTGGACAGAGATAGCCTAGCTACAGTTATCCATGCTCTGATAACCTCTCGCTTGGATTACTGCAATGCGTTATACGTGGGGCTGCCTTTGAAAATGGTCTGGAAGCTTCAGCTGGTACAAAATAGGGCAGCAAGGTTACTAACAGGGACTGGCCGGCGAGATCACATTACGCCAGTCCTTTTCCAGCTTCATTGGCTGCCAGTCCAGGTCCGGGCCCAATTCAAAGTGCTGGTATTGACATTTAAAGCCCTAAACGGTTTGGGGCCAGGTTATTTGAAGGAACGCCTCCTCCTATATGTACCTACTCGGACCTTAAGATCATCTACAGGGGCCCTTCTCCGTGAGCCCCTGCCAAAGGAAGTGAGGCAGGTGGCTACTAGGAGGAGGGCCTTCTCCGCTGTGGCACCCCGGTTGTGGAATGAGCTCCCCAGAGCGGTCCGCCTGGCGCCTACACTGTACTCCTTTCATCGCCAGCTGAAGACCTTTTTATTCACTCAGTATTTTAACACTTAATTTTAACTTAAATTTAAATTTTACTGTTTTAACTCTGTATTTTAATCTTATATCAACTTTGCTGTGTGGTTTTATCCTGGTTGCGCTTTTTTATACTGTATTTCGTAATTGTGTTTTTAACCTGTTGGGTGTTTTATTGTGGTTTTAATTTTTGTGAACTGCCCAGAGAGCTTCGGCTATTGGGCGGTATAAAAATGTAATAAATAAATAAATAAATAAATAAATAAAAAAGGAGGAGGAGGAAGAAGAGACAGGAATAATGGGCTCAAGTTACAGGAAGCCAGATTCTGGGTGGACGTCAGGAAAAACGTCCTGACGTCAGGAAAAACGTCCTCACGTTCTGAACCTACAAAAGTGCTACTATGAAAGTGAGGGTGTGTTAAAATAAGAACCACACACCTTGACTGCTTCTCCATTTCCCCTCTTGTGCTTGATTTTCATTAGGGCTGTGCTCCGCTTCTCTTTGGGTGGAGAAGCAGAAGCGGATCGGGGTCCTTCGCTTCCCCTTAAGGCGAAGGCGAAGAGGATCGGGGGCAGCGGAGCGGAGCGGAGCGGAGCGGAGCGGAGCGGATTGAGATGAAGGCAGATCCTTCGTCTTGATCTGGAGCTCCGAAAAAAGGTAAGGGGGCCTTACCTGGCACTACCGCCGCCTGTGCGACGACAGCGGCAGAGCCAGGTAAGGGGGCACAGGGGAGGGGGGTCTTACCTGGTCCATCGCAGCCCATCGCTGGCTTCACTAGAGCTTGCAGCTCAACCCAGAACTGTAGGCCCCGGGGTGACGGGCCGCAATGGACCAGGTAAGTCATGTGTGCGAGGGGGGGGGGGTTACCTGGCCCTGCCGCCACCGCCCATGCGGCGATGGCGGCAGAGCCAGGTAAGGGGGCACGGAGGAAGGGTCTTACCCGGACTTCCTGTTTGAGTCCTCGGGCTCAAGTTGAAGCAGCTGCCATACCATGGACAGACGCAGGTAAGGGGGGAGGAGGGAGAGGGGCCTTACCTGGCACCGCCAGTGCCGCCGGTGCCGCTGCGGAGCTCCGATTCAGATCTGGAGCTCCGCAGCGAAGTGAAGTGGACCACTGGCGGAGCAGAGCAGACCCAATCCAGAAGTTGCGGATCAGGATCCGAAGCAGATTGGGGGGGTCTGTGCACAGCCCTAAATTGCATCACTAGGGTGGGGTGTGTGTTAGGAGTGATATATTTCAGGCAGGAGAGAGGGGCTGCAATGGCATCTCTGAGCAAGACAGCAATGCAGAAGTACAAGTGACTGACTTGGCCTTGGCAGGCATGGAACAGAATGTTCGGATGTGGGGGAGGGAGAGGGAGAGATGGGGGAACAGAGAGAGAATTATCATTGTATATACCTGCCTTCTATGACAATGGTGCAACGAACTGCAGCCAACTTCCAGTCAAGGTGGAAAGACAAAATTTACAAACCAATGGTTTCCTGCAGGTAGCAATGCTCCAATTTTTATAATGTTGAAATGGAAACACACAAACACATACACACAGAGGGAGAGAGAGAGAGAGAGAGACCACCTTAGAATAGATCATGAACCTCTCACGAGCTTTTAAACTGGGAAGTTTTCAACATCTGTAAATATGAAATCTGGAAGCTTTAGGGTGGATTCCTGCATTGCGCAGGGGGTTGGACTCGATGGCCTTGTAGGCCCCTTCCAACTCTGCTATTCTATGATTCTATGATTCTAAGATAATGAACTGAGTGGACACTGTGCCTTTCCATCTGGCTTTTGTAGAGATCATTCCCCTTCAAATGATAAAGTGAGTGACACCTGTTGATTGAGCTTCTCCAGTCTGATGTCCCTGATATGATGGGCCTCCTCCTGCTCTTAAGATCAGAAAGCCCCAGGAGGTCTTTCTCACTCTGCAAATGGAGGGTACTTGCCTCTCTAGGAGCACGTTGATTGGGAAGGAGCTAGGCTCCTGGTGGTGGTGGCACTCATGATGGGGCGGTGCTCTCCTTCCCTCCCTCCCTCCCTCCCTCCCAGGGAGAGATTCATTCTAGAACAGAGCAAGATGCTGCACCTATTTGCAGACTCCCTCTGGCCCCCCAGCTAGGTCCACGAAAGCTGTTTCCCTACACAGCATCAAATAATGTAGCTTTCATGGGTCTCCTTGCTTCAATTGGCCTTTACTATCATCTTTTGGTCCACCCTGTTTAGTTGTGTTTCTGAAAGTATTCCACAGAGGGGAACTGTATTCCACAGAGGGGACATAAACAATGCCATATTTTGGCAGCCTATGACCAGTACAAAATGCTGCATTCTGTTCTTTGATAAGCACTTCAAGGTGGAATAAGAAGTCCAGAGTATACTCTGACCCTTCAGAAATGCCCAGTCAGAGGGTTTTAGATCAGTGGTTCCCAAACTTTTTCAGGTAACCGCCCCCTTGGTTCCACAAACTCATTCCCAGTGCCCCCTACCCTACACTATAAAAATCATTATTCAGAATAGCAGTTTTCAATGACCCACTAAGGAAGATAATAACAATGAAATTCAAAACAGTAACAATTAATTGAATATTTATTCAAAATCCAAAGCACCCGCTGCAGGCTTGCCGAGGGAGGGAAAAGAGAGCGAACGCCTCTGTTTTGCAGCCAGCGTGGCAGGGCACACCAAGCAGGGTATGTCTCTTCATTCGCGTTTTGGTGCTTTTGAAACTTTTCAATTCACCATTAAAAGGACTCTTCTTAAACGTTATTAATACAAGTGTGGATTCTTCTCCTATATGGCTTGGGACTAAACTACCTTCTCCCATAAAAATGTCCCTGGGTTTTAAGACCTTCTGGAGAGGCACTTCTCAGAAAAGACCACCTCGAGCTCCCCCTTGCTGCCCCTTTGCCTCTTAGCGCCCCCCCCTGCCGCCCCTTGCCTCTTAACACCCCACTATGCAATCCCACCTCCCCCAAAGGGGCAGTACCGCCCACTTTGGGAATCACTGCTTTAGATGGTAAATAAAGACACGATGCACCTCTAAGTCTATGTTACTCAGACTGATGCCTAAACACAAACATACGTGTTTAAGGAAAAAGTAACCCGTGACCCAATAAGGATCCAAGAGATCAGGATCCAAGATAAGGATCCAAGAGATCAGGACAGCCTTGAGGCTTCCTGGCATGAAGGTGGGGGCTAGAGGAAAAGTGTCAGGAGTGTGTTTGAATTGAGGGGTCTCAAAGGGGTGCTTTTCAGTTTTTCCTTGTCATATGGCTTCTGAAAATTGACATTTTGGCTGATGGCAGGGCATGTGTGCGTGAAAGGCTGTCTTTTCCACTGTTTATGTATCCTCCGCTCCAAGTCAACCCCCTTACCCACCCACCCACCCCTCACACAGAGACAACGTGGCCCCAAAATGCTTGTAGTGTCCCACATTCAAAGCACTTTGTGCCACATCCTCCAGAGGCCAGTGAAAAGGCCCTTCCCATGAAGAGGAACGCAAAGGAGGAGCGGGGCTAATGCCTTCCACTGGGGGGGAACCGTCACATGTCACACACACCCTTCCTTCCTTCCTTTTGATGCAAGCAGGTTCAGCTTCCTATGAACTCCGTCCTGGCTTTGAAGTGTCTTTCCTTCTCTTATACTTAATTGATATCAGGATGAAAGGTTAATATTAATATTAGTAAGGCGAGAGCGATGTGCTTCTGTTCTGCTGGCACTTGGAGGGGTGCATTGGAGGTGTGTTGTAAGGGCCAGATGACATGTGACAGAGGTGCGTTGCTTCTTCACGTCTCTGCCCTGATAACATACACAGTGGCCAGAGCAGTGAGGATCTCATTTTCATGCCACAAGTAATGTCCAGATGGAGGGAGCCGACCCTCTCCCACCTCCGCCCGCGTGCAAAGCACACTTGACTTCCCTGCGGTCCATCCACTCTGGCACTTTTCTTCCAGTATCAGACTTGAGTTGGGAAGGGGGGGAGAAGGAGGACTTGTTTGGGGCAACAGACCATGTGAGGGATGGAATCTGAGGGAGGATCCCTCCCCCCTCCCCAGTGTTTACCTTTTGAAGTTCAGGTTGGACTCTGCCGCCCCTGCTTGATCCATGGGCAGGGCAGACTCAGCCTGGCTGCCAGAGCCCCATCCAGGGGTGCTCAGACACTTGCTGGCAGCTCTGCTTGCAGTGGAAAGCTGGCAGCTTGCCAGCCTCAGCTACATTTGGGCTCCTGTGCCGCCCTCAACACACACACACACACACACACACACACACACACACACACACACACACATACACACACCCCACGCTGGTCCTGAGGTCCTGGTCCTTCCAAGCTCACTTGACCTGCTTGTGTGTTTTCATTTCCACAAGAAGGAAAATCGGGTTGTGGGTGTGGAACCCTCCTGGGTGGGATGAACACGTTTCCTCCCTGACTGACAGCTTCAAGGCCCCCAACACGTCCGCAGCGCTTCACAGCCAAGAAGCAGCAGCATTGATTTCCCTGTTCCACGGACATAACTGGCTGGGATGGGCTCACCGGATGCACAGTGCACTAAAGGAGACAGAAGCAGCTCAGGAAAGACACATGGAGCGGAGGTGAGCTGCTGTGAGGGACAGGGCAGCAATTAGTTCTTACATGAGCAAAGTGATTTTCCTAAGGAAGAGCTGCTTCAAGAAAGGACGGCAGGAAGGGCAGATGGACAAGGCCACTGACCTCCCCTCGCCTGATGGAATTATTTTTATTTATTTATTTATTTTATTTATTTATTACATTTCTATACCGCCCAATAGCCGGAGCTCTCTGGGCGGTTCATGGAAGGCAGTTTATTGCCGAGTTGTCCGGCCTTCCTAACAAGAAACCCCTATATCTGAAGCACCGAGCTTTTCTCTGCCAACTGCATCCCCTCATGCATTTAGCCCAAACTTTGTTGTATCTCAATGGTGTTTAGTATACATGTTTTGAAAAGGGTTTATAAAAGTACAGAAGGTGGTAAAATCTCTCCATAAAGTGCCCAGATGGAAGGAAAAATATAAAGAAACAGATGGCGTTTTTATATCTCAGCATTTATGGAGCTGTAGCATTTTCCACAGAAGTGGTCCCTTGGTGTGGGTCAGGGTGATACGACTTGCAGGGGGAGCCAATCAGAGGAGGAGGAGGAGGAGGAGGAGGAGGAGGAGGAGGAGGAGGAGGAGAAGAAGAAGAAGAAGAAGAAGAAGAAGAAGAAGAAGAAGAAGAAGAAGAAGAAGAAGTAGTAGTAGTAGTAGTAGTCGTAGTCTGTTTTGGGGAACAAGCCAGTCATGGGCACCGTGCCTCCTCCCTTAAATGCCATTCCATCCCAGGGGGAGAGGTAGGAGGCAGAGCACCAGGCAATTAATTTGCTCTCTGGGAGGAAGAGCAGCACCACGACTGGGATGGAAGGAGATCTTAGGTGTTCAGCAGTTTCAAACCTCACCTGGGAGATGCCTCCACCCCCCACCCACCCCGACCAAATTTCTTCTGCTTTGAACATGTTAAAACTTGACTGTGAATGCCTAAAAAAAGGGGGGGTATTTTTACTGTATTTATTGTAATCTTGCAATTGCTCTTAGTAAATAACAGCTGCATAGATAAGTAAAGAAATATAATGAGCTGCTCCATCACACCAGCGATTTATCGCACTCTTGCCATGCCTGGTGTGTGTCTTTGCAGTGTGGGACTCACATGACATTGTCCCTGTCCTGCGCCCGTCTCGCCTTTCCCCCTCCCTTTCCCATCTTGTTTTGGAGCGGGGAAAGATCGTTTCCCCCCCTCTTCCATCCTGTGTATTGCTGTCCTGGCGCAATATCTGACCCTCTTGCTTGGGGGGGGGGGGGTGTCGAAGGGTGGTCTTGCTGACAAAAGAGGAGGGTGGGGTGGTTCTCCGCTCAACTGTGAAGGGGGAGGGAGCGAGGGCACCCGAACACCCCACGGTGGGGGTCTCTTTCCTGCTCATGTCGCTAAATCCGAGGGGGGCCTTCGTGGCTCACTTGTGAGCTGACTCTCTCCATTGTGCGATTTGATGATTTAATGGTTAATAAGAGGTTTGACTATAACCCAGACCTCAGGGAACCCAATAACTTGCTACCTATTTTTATTTTCTTTTTAAGGGGTTTGCAAATTCACAAAGAGTGGATTATTAAATTACAAATTCACAGATTATGAATTGCAGATTGTGAAATGCAAAACAAGCAAATTAATCAGAGTCAGGGAAAGGTGACGGAGATTCTTGAAGGCCATAAATTTAAATTCAAGTATTTGCCAAAGGAAACAAACATGCCTCTTTGATTCATGAATCTAAAAATCCCTGATTATTTCAGCTCAACCCTGGAAAGATGGTTTCTGATCGCAGCTTTTCGGTGGAGTGGAAATCGCTTTGCATAAAACATCCACGTCCAGACATCTGAAGCACAGCAGTGTGTGTACTGGAGGTACTCCACACCGGTTGCCAACAGAGCCTCTTCTTTGTGAGCAGGGGACAGGCCAGGTGCAGCTTGGGGGCAGGCAGGCAGGCAGGCAGGCAGGCAGGCAGGCAGGCCTGTCCTGTTTCCTTAGTGGGACCCCCTGGGCTAAGATGACTGTTCCCTAGAAGAGCAGCTTGGTAGCATCAATGCTGTGCCAGCAAAATCTGACTCTTAGGGTGGCTTCACACCAGCCCTCATCTAGCCCAGCTAGCTGAACTGCTGAATGTGTCCTTCACACTGTGGGGCTCCTGCTGGATTGTTTTCAGAATGCCCAGGGGCTCTCCTGGAAGCCCAAGCCTCTTTGGGGCTCTGGTGCACTTCCAGTGGGGTCATCATTTTGCACTTCCAGCGGGGTCATCATTACCCTAACTGATTCTGACACCTTCAGTTGTAAATGGGAACATAAGGCTAAAAAGGGGGGTAGTTTAAAAGCAGGTCGCAGATGTGTAGGAGACTTTTACAGGTGGGCCCTCCTTCAAAACATCTGAGAAGCACTGGGGTGGATGGGTGTTCTCTTCCATTAGCCCGTCAGCATCTGCCGCCCGGCGTAGCAGATGCTGAGGGGGTCCCTTTCTGAGCCAAGGTGCCCCAAACCAAGATGGGAGAGTTGGAATGCCTGGTTTTAAAAGAGAACCTAGTTATAGTGGGCAAAATGAACACGGATGGAGTGGAGAGGACTAGTGAGGTTCCATTATCTCTGGATATAAAGTCTAGAGGAAGGGGGCAGACTCTTCCACAAAAGTGCTGTGGGTAACAATACCAGTCTCCAAAAGTAATTTAGTACTGAGGGCATGCTTTCATCTTCTGGAGCAGAACATTCAAGGAGATCTTCAGATGGAAAATGAAATCAAGGAGTCATCCAAATGACGAAGTGTTGCAATAATGGGTGACTTTAATTACCTCCACATTGAATGGATGAATGCATATTCTAGTTACGACAAAGAGGATAAATTTCTCTATGCCCTAAACAACTGTGCCCTAGAACAGTTGGTTATAGAACTAACCAGTGAGGAGGCAACCTTGGACCTAAATACTAAATAGAGTAAGGTGTGAGTGTTGTTGGACCAATTAGAAATAGTGACTACAGTGCTGTCAGATTTTATATATGTTTAAATAGAAATTTGCCAAGGAAGTCCAACAAAGTCACTTTTGACTTCAAAAGAGAAAACCTCTCTAAAAGGAGGGAACTGGTAAAAAGGAAGTTGAAAGTGTTAATCAAGAGGGTTAGATCTCTTCAAAATGGAATAATAGAAGTTCAGCTAGAATGCACACCACAGGTTAGGAAATGTAGCATAGATGTCACCAACATGGTTAATGTGCAGTGTCAAAGAGAGAAAAGAAGGTTTCTTTCAAAAACTGGAAGCCTTGCCCAAATGAGGAGAACAAAAAGGAACACCAACTTGCACACAATAAATGCAAGCAGACAATAAGAGATGCAAAAAAGCATTTTAGGCATATATTGCTAACAACAATAAAGAATTCTTTAAATATATCAGAAGCAGAAAACCACCTAGGGAAGCAATTGGACCAGTGGATGACAATGCAGTTAAAGGAATTCTGAAAGAGGATAAGGACACTGCAGAGATGCTGAATTCTTTTCATCTGTCTTCACTGCAGAAGATGTAAGGCAAACCCTTGTGCCGGAACGGATGTTTCCAGGAAGGGAGTATGATGAACTGAGGCAAACAGTGGTGACAAAAGATGAAGTTCTCGACTTCATTGACAAACTGAAAGCTAATAAATCACTAGGCCCAAATGGTATCTATCCTACTTAAAGAACTCAAATATGAAATTGCTGCTCTTCTAACCAAAATATGTAATCTGCCTCTGTACCAGAAGACTGGAGAATGGTCAGTGTAATGCCAATTTTAAAAAAGATCCAGGAAATTTCAGGCTGGTTAGCTTAATGCCTGTTCCTGGTAAATTGGTTGAAAGCATTATTAAAGTTTAAATTAGTAAGTATGTAGGACAAGCCCTGCTGAAAAGAATAAGCTTGGCTTCAGCAGCAAACTGAGGGTGATGATGATCTTGCATTTTGCTGCTTTCCTGGGTGCTAAACATTTTCCATCCAAGTGCAGAAGCCAGGCCTTCTGCTAGCAGGCTTTTGCAGGAGTCACCACTCATGGTGAAAAGGCAAGCAGGCCCTGATGACCCCACACCTGGGCTGTCCTCCATTACCAATCCCATTTCTGATCAAACTAAGGTGAGGGAAACTAAAGGAATGAAAGCTTCAGTGGAACATGCAAAAAGGTCAAGGATTAAAATGTTCCATAAGATTATCCCAGTGAACCCCAGTGATGTGTTTGCAGGCTAGTGTGATAGCTTGTACAGACAGCCTCTCTGTCCATTTCAGCCTCCTGGCCCAGAACCAAATTTCTAAAATGGAAGTATTTGTTGAAAGGGGACTGAAGTTTGATTCTGAGTTTCATTTTTTTATTTTTTTTATTACATTTATATTCTGCTTTTTCTTTTTTGCTCTTGCAAGAAGCCCAAGTTCTACATGGCCCTCCTTCTCTCTGGGGGACTAGAACCTGGATCTCCTGGGGCCCAGTCCAGCACTCTAACCACTACACCACCCTAGATCTCATTAAATGCTAAAGATCAAAATTTATGTGGCAGTATATTTTGAATTTTTCAGTTTTCAGGCAATCAACTTTCATCTGGAAACACATCCCATTTTAAAAAGAGAGGTTGCCTTTGTGTATTCATAATTTATTAAGAAGTTGTCTTGCAAAATCTTTGTAACGAATTACTGGGAAATATTGTTACAAAAAGTGCTAATGCCAAAACATGCAGCTGGGGGGGGGGGGAACTAACCTGCTCCTCATTCTTTCTCAAAGAGCCCTTCATTCATGCTCAGGTGGGACGCAACGCAGCCCTACGCCAACCCAAGAGCCCATGGCAGGGCTTGTGCTGGGCCTGGGCCCTGGGACTGCCCTCTGACACAGCCCCTAAGCAGGGCCAGCCTCTTTTCAGGTTCTTTCCACTCTAAGCCTCTCCCAGACATTCTCCTCCAGGAGTTCCTTGGAGCTTTCGCTGTGGGTCTGTGTACATCTCCCTCCCTGCCTCCCTCCCTCCACAGGGCCCTTGAATGCTCAGAGGCTGGTGCTCTTATGCATGGCAGCTAGGAAGTATTGCCTCCTGACCTCTTGCCAGGTGTGTTAAAACGTGGCTGTTGCCCATGCAAGGCCCTAGAATGTCACACTACACCCACAGCCAGCATGCACCAGAAGAGACGGCTCCACCTGTCCCACTCTGAAGCACCGAGCAGCCAACCGTGAGGTGTCTGTACTCGGAGTCCATGGCTTTTCAGGCCATGGATCCTGTTACTTGCTGGCAGCCTCTTCTCTCACTCAGAATCCAGGAGGAGGAGGAGGAGGAGGAGGAGGAGGACTGAACCTTAGCAACAGATCAACCAATAAAAAGATGCCAGCCAGGTAAGTCTGTCGAAGATTGTTGCCATGGGCATCTCTTCTGCCTGGACTCCATGTGGAGCTCTGAGTGGCCTCCCTCGCTCTCTCTTGAGTGAATGCAGCTTGAGGGGTCCTGGCCACAATTAAGCACAGGGCAGCTTCTTCTTGACAAAGATCCGTGTGTAATGGAAGCTGGTTGGCTGGTTGCTTGTTGGCCTCCTACACAACATATGAGCTTACAAACCATCAGAGACTTTTTATCTACTTGGATGCCATTGATGAGTTATGCAGAGTCTAGGGGAGGATCAATGGATAAGCCCCTTCAATAGGGATCAACATTGGATCTACTGATTTATTCATATGGAGACAGTCTGAGGAGGAATCGCAGTTGAAAGGGGGGGTCATGTGAAGAGCGAAGGAGATCGGCTATATATGACCCATGCTTATTCTGAAATGTTCTTGATGAATTTAATATTATGAAATTATGTAAACATATAAGTCATTCTAATTTCCATGGATATAGTTGCACAGCTGGTCATAGTCATGTTACTGATTTATAATGTTAAGAAAAGAACCTCACCCAGTATTGTCGACACGGACTGGCAGCAGCAATGGCTCTCAGATGGGATTCCGTTCCTCACCCTACCTGCAGATGCTGCCAGGGACTGAGCCAGGCACCGTCCGCCTGCAGAGCATGGGCCCTGTCACACTGAGCTATGGACCCTGCCTTGCTGCAAATAACATTTCTGGCATTTCTCCCCCACACACACCATTTGCAATTAGGCAGGACGGCATGGTCTTCCCCTCACTTGGAAGGGCAGCCAGTGAACACACACCCAGGGTACTCTCTGAGGCCTGGCAAAAGACACACTTCAGTGGCTCCTCTTCCTCCCAGCCACGTGGCATCTGCCACTGCTGGCAGCCAACAACAGGAGCTAGAAGCTTTGGTCATGCACCCCAGCTGCGACTGCCATATTCCACCATCACTAGGCCAGGGTTTGTCTTTGGCCAGAAAGACAAACCCTGGTGCCATTCAAGTACATGGCCAGCTGGCACAAGCCTGGGGTGGCCTCGTGGCTCTGTTGGAAAAGGCTGCCTTGGTTTGATGGCCTCATTCTGAGGGTGGCAATGAGGGAAGGGTGTGGACCTTCTCCCAGAGCGACCCTAGAGCAGGCGGTGGGGAGCAGCAATCGCTGCCAGAGAGAAGGCAACGTAGGTTTTATCCTGGTTGTGCTCTTTATATTGTATTTTGTATTTGTGTTTTTAAATTGTTGGTTGTTTTTATGTTCTTCATGGTTTTAATTTTTGTGAACTGCCCAGAGAGCTTCGGCTATTGGGTGGTATAAAAATGTAATAAATATAATAAATAAATAATAAAAATAGATGCAACCAGGGAGCGTGAGGCCAGCTGACGGAAGGATGGCAAAACCCAGGGTGGGCTGAGCCTGTCTTGGCCAAGGAGAAGTGCTCAGATTGCTCCAACAAGGAACACGCTTCATAAGCGACTTCCCTCTGAGGATATTTACAGCTGTTTTTGTTTTTCCCCACCCATTTGCTTGGACAGCTGCCAGAGAGAGAGAGAGAGAGAGAGAGAGAGAGAGAGAGAGAGAGAGAGAGAGTATTTAAAGCCCAGCGTGGCTGAATGGCTAGGTGGGCGTGTTAAGCAGCCAGTCTCCCAATTAGAGGCAGGAGGCCAGGCAGGCTGTTAGTCAGTCTCTGGAGCGATGGATGCTTAAATGCTACTTTTTATAAGATGAATTAATGAGGTAAACATGGAGCAACTCAATGAGGATGGTAAACAATGAGGGAAAGGAGCCCAGGAGGGAGCCCAGTGCCCAGCAGCTGCTGATCCTGAGCTCTAGTGCTGGGTCTCCTTCCCTCACGGTGCTTTGGTGCTGCTGAGGCATTTGCTCTTCCAAAATCAGCTGGGTGTGGAATTACAATTGTGGCTTCACACATCCATTAACGTCACACCGCATTTATCCAGCAACTCCATTCCCCATGGCCAAAATCCTTCCCTGCTCTGTGTCAGGAGTCAGGCCTTCCTGCAGAGCTTTCACTCTCCATGCCACGATGCCTGACAGCAAAGTGGCAGGACCTGGATCGGCTGCTGCTACCACCATTGCACCCTTGGGAGCTGGAGTCACAGAACATTACACTTCTCTGCATGGAGATGAATCGCCAGCGAGGGGCAATTGCACTAGAGCTCAGCCAGCACCAGGTTTGGCACAGAAGGGGCGGGCAGCCCATCGCTCTATCGAGGGCACCAGGAGCTGGCTCAGTCTCCTGGACATCCAACTCATCCTCATTGCTTTGTCCACATGCTGTGAAGCCACCCAGCCTGAGTTGTACTTGACACTACATTTCCCAGCATATTTACTTTGCCCTACATGGTTTGGGCCCAGGCTACCTGCGGGATTGCCTTCTCCCATACAATCCGCCACACGCACTCAGGTCCACTGGGAATTTACTCCAGCCAACAAAAACAGGGCTGACAACTATTACCCAGAGGACCTTTTCCTCTGCCGCTCCCACATTATGGAATGACCTGCTGGGAGAGATTTGTCACCTTAAGTCTTCCAGAATTTAAGAAAGCCATGAAGACTGATCTCTTCCAGCAGGCCTACCCAGTTGAATTTTAAGATGCCTTTTTAATAATGTGCTGCTTTTAATAATGTATTCGTTTTAAATGTTTTAATTAGTTATATGTATTTTATGGTGTTTGCATTTGTGTTGAACCTCGCCTCAATCCAGAGGGAAAGGCGGGTAACTATTATTATTATTATTATTATTATTATTATTATTATTATTATTATTATTATTTGCTCCCACCTGTTTCAAGTGATAAAATATCCAGCAGGGAAAGCAGGCTTGATGAGCCATGATGCTTCCTTTGAACAACTTGCCTGGTGGGAGGAGAGATGACAATAGACGTTCAAGGTGGGTGGAGCGTTCCCCCATCAGACGCTGCTCATTCATGCTCTGCAGCCCAGCTACAGCGGACAGCAGCTGAAGCTGTACAAAACCTCTTCTGCTGATGTTAGCTGAAACTTGAAACCTCCATGGCCTTTAAATTCCTGGCTCCCTCAGATCCTTCTTTAACAACCAATGTCATGTTGGCTACTTTCCAATCCACCGGTACAACTGCAAATTTTAGTGACCAGTTGAATACTTTTTTGTTAGATCAGCAATTTCATATTTGAGCCTGTTAAGAGTGTTGGAGTGGGTGCTGCTGTGCAGACCTCTTTTCCTTTTAACATGTCACTTAGAACAACTAGAACCCTCTCCTGTTTCCTCAGATGACTTCCCGGGCTGAGCTTACTTTTAAGTCAACACTTGGAAGAAGCTTCATCCAAAGTCAGGATTTGACTCTGGGACATACAGAGCAATAAAGAACAGAGTCTCTCTGAGCCTGTGCAGAGTGCCTTTCCCTCCCCACTGAGTATTCCCAGCCAAACCCTGTTATTTAGGGCTATCGTCTTGGCATCCAGAGGGACGTGTGCCCCAACATCACCCAGCACTGGCTCTTAGGGGGCAGCTACAGGGACAGGCAGCCCAGAGCAGCGCTGTGCATTTTGCTGCCCCCCTGAGCATGAAGGAGGGAGTCCCAGCTGAGCTGGAACCAGGCTTTTCCCCTGGGCCAAGCGAGGCCCCTGGGGGGGGCAGGGGGGGAGATGATAATCTCTCCATGCTTTCCCCCATCTGGCTTCCTGCCTCTGCCCATCAGGGCCCCAGGTTTCCTTAACATCACCCCCCTCAATTTTTCCAAAGGGGAATGAGGGCATCCAAGTTGGATCCGGCAGCTCCCCCCCACCCCCGCACTGCTGCGCATGAAAGGGAAGTGTTCGTTTTTCTGGGCCTCAGCGCAGCAGCAGAGTTGCACACGGTGATGACGGAGTTGGCAGTAATTTGGAAGCCTGATAAAAATGTAAATGAGGTCTCAGCCTGCATGTGAAATTAGCACAACATTTAGAGGAGCATTTGCTTCAGCGGCAACAAGGAAGCTATTTCAGCAGATTTTGGTTCTGGGTGCAACTTTATGCTTGAAGCTGCAGCAAATGTCCTCATTTGTCTGCCGGCAGCTGATGCAGCAGCCCCTCCCCCACCCCCACTACCCAAGCATGTGGCTCTACTGCTCCGGCCTCCTTTTGCCAAACTCACTGGGCTGGGCGGAAGCCATGGAAGCCTGACTAAGGCATCCCTGGAGCATTGGCAGGCTAAATTCTGCCTCTGAGCCATAGGGGGAGGGGGGCAACCCTGCACGACTCACTCAGTTCTAGGACTCTGCAACACCTTCCAATAGGCTGCTGTCTTTTGCCTCCCTGGCTGGGCTTGCTGCCCCCATGTCCTCAGCAGCCCCTGTGACATTGGTTACCCCAAGGGACAGCGCGTGACGGGCCCAGGCTCACCCACTTAGCACCAAGTCTCTGAGGGGACTTGAACTGAGGGCTCCCCGCCCCCAGACCCCTTCACTGCTAGGCATGCTATTGACTAGGGCTCCCTGGCTCTTGGCAAGCCAGTGGAGCAGGGGGCTCTTGCTGCTGTGGCAGGGGAGCCAAAGGGGGGTCGTGGCTGCCTTCCCTCCTGCATGGCCTCCAGCTGATCCCGCCTTTCTTGGCTGCTTTGCCCCATCCCAGAGATGGGGATGATCCAAACACCAGTGGGTGGGGGGATGAGAATGTGCTCTTGAATGGCCAAAAGCAGTGTGTGCAAGGGGAGGGGTGGAGAACTGTTAGAAGATCTGTGACTGTTCTTGTGGGAAACTGCCAGAAAATCTGTCATTGTGGTTGTTACATAATAATGGATGAAAACTGCCTGTATTGGGGTTTTTGTTTGTTTTGTTTGATGTTTTGTTTTTATAGTTGCCCTCCCTCCCTCCCTCCATTATATAATCATCTAGACAAAGAAGCAGCGGGGGGGGGGGGGAATACAGTCCTGCCAGACCCACTCTCTTCCTCTTTGAAATCTGGGAATTCATAGTCAGCCCCACTTTTGTGACCTGTGAATCTGTTGCCAAGGGGACCAGGTGAGTTGCCCAGCAGCAGTGGTAGCAGGAGGAGGAAGAGCGGCAGCGGCAGCAGCAACCCCCTGCAGCCTGCCACTCTCCTCCCTGCCTCTGCTCCGGAAGCCTCTCACGCCAGAGGAAAATGGGAATGGGACCAGCTGCACCAGCTCCTGAGGTGGTGGTGGGGGAACAGGGGGGGGAGTCTCAGAGGCTCTTGCTGCATGGCTTTTCTTTTTTGCAATAATGCTCGCAAGATCACTTGGTAGGTGATGGGGCATCATCGCGTTGCAATCTTACAAAGAGGGTTCTTGATTTTCAGCCTAAACCACCCGCGACCTGTACATTGGGGCATCAGAGAGCTCCACCCCTCCCTTTCCCCACTCGATGGGCTCCCTTCTCCTGATGTCTGCCATTGCCCAGGGCAGAAGGGGTGGGGTGCCTGCCAAGAAGAGGGGGGCAACAGCTGCCCCCGGGCACTCCCCCATAGACACTTTGCTCCTCTGGTTACTTGGGCCGGGCTCCGTCTGTGGCAATTCCATCATATATCTTTTTAAAAGCAGCAGAAATGTCCATTAAAACATCTAGTCAAATGAAATGTATGTAACATTCATCACCAGCTGGAAGAGCCACTTTGGCCCATCATCTCCCTCCCCAGCAGCGTTAAGCTCCTGAGGGGAAGAAGGGGCTCCAAGGACCCCTCCCCACCCTGGGTGCTGTTGCTGGCACTAAACGTGGCACACAAATTGGGCCATCGAGAGCGCAGTAGACCCAGCAGAAAGTCCCAGGAGGGTTGGGGTGTGGGTGGAGAGAGACACAGCTGCTGCTGCTGCTGCTGCTGCTGCTGCTGCTGCTGCTGCTGCTGCTAGGAGGCCTTCGCTTGCCCCTTTCTGTGGTCGGCCCAGTCCAGCACATGTTTGCAGCAGAACAAACTCTTGCCCAACTGGGAAGTGGGACGAGCGCCCACAGCAGGAGCAGGAGCTGGAGCTGGAGCTGAGGGGGGGGCTCTTGTGAAGCTCCTTCCACACCCCCGAGAGACCCTTGGCCATTCCCAGTCAGCCTGGGAAGCTGCTGCAGGTGTGGCCCAGGCAGCCCCCTGCATCAGCCCCTTCCCACAAATTCACTCTCTTGGCTTGTATTCCACATTTCTAGCAAGTAAGCAAGATCCTAGGAAAGGAAAGCATGGTTTTGATTGATCGTTTTGGCTGTTATGTGTGGGTAGAGGAGCAGTGGGAGTTAACTGAGGCTGAATGGAAACAAAATTTACCAGCTTAATGTTAAAACAAAACACCAGTAGTCAAGTACATTAATAATCAAGCTATCATAGGCACTGGAAGGTGGATTGAATCACATGGAGAAGGAAGTTTGATATGAATTCATTGCATCTTGTAGGTGTGACTAGTTCTGCACATATGTGCTGTGAGAGAACTATGAGTAATGGAATACATTCCGGAAAATGGAGGCAGGGAGACCTTCGTCTAGGCGCTGCTGGTGTCAGTGACAGACCTGGCTACACTGAGGGGAAAAGGGGAGTGAGTGGTGTTATGACGAGGTCCGACACGAAGGATGAGGTCATTGACATCATGACCAGGGTTATGAATGACCAGGGTTTGATTCGTTTCGGAGAGAGGTCCTGGGAGAACGAGAAACCTGCCACGTGTGCTCAGGCTGGCTTCGCCCACCACACCTTCCATTTAGGTAAATATGAAACTTTGATATTGACTGTTAGATTGACAGGAACCGAGGCTTTACTAAGTGATCAATATCATTATTCTTTTAGTTATTAGAACTTGCGTGTATTTAGGAATGTTTGTGATCGGCCTCATCTTAGCTAAAGCTAAGAAGGGTGCATCAGGCAGCAATCCACCTTGGGCGCCAGGCCTGATATGGACAGATACAATACAGCTGCAAAAATAATGCACCAACAACTGGCTATCAAATTCAACCTCAACAAACAACCTACACCATACTATACATACTTACCCAAAACAATCTTGGAAAATGCAGCTCATAAAATATACTGGGACAGAACAACTCATGTGGACAAGACAATATCTTGCAACCTATCAGACGCAACAGTTATAGACGAAAAAATCAAAACACACTTACTTCATTGACATAGCAATACCTAATGACAAAGATGTTGTTGAAAAGGAAGAGGAAAAGAGAGGAAAACATACACTACTGGCCATTCAAGAAAGCTATCAAGACTGATCTCTTCCAGCAGGCCTATCCAGTAGAATTTTAGGATACTTTTAGTATGTTTTTAGGATGTTTTAACAGTGTATACTATGTTTTTAATCAGTATTTTATGTTTTTTATACTTGCTGTTGTTCCCCACCTCGATACAATCGGAGAGGCGGGTAAGAAATATATTATTATTATTATTATTATTATTATTATTATTATTATTATTATTATTATTATTTAAAGAACTATGGCAACAGGAAAAGGCTACAATTATTCCATTAGTCATTTCAGTCATTAGCATCACATCTTCAGAAACTGGGCCTACCAAAACACATCCACACCAATATCCTGAAAGCAGTCATACTTAAAACATGTTCAATAGTCAGGAAATTCCTGAATCAGTAAAAGACAGCATGACTTGACAAAGCCTGTCATGTCCATCTAGAAAAACCACCACAAGTGAGGAAAGAATGGTGATGATGATGATGATGATGATGATGATGATATCCATGGGTGGCAGTTGCCTCCACTTATGCCTCTCACTGCTGCATGCTCAAGATATCAGAACATGTGTTTGTACAAATGTGAAGCAAGAACCACAAGTAAGATGGGAAACAAACTTACTGCTGAACCTTAGAATCATAGAATAGTAGAGTTGGAAGGGACCTATAAGGCCATCGAGTCCAACCCCCTGCTCAATGCAGGAATCCACCCTACAGCATACTTGACAGATGGTTGTCCAGCTGCCTCTTGAATGACTCTAGTGTGGGAGAACCCACAACCTCCCTAGGTAACTGATTCCATTGTTGCACTGCTCTAACAGTCAGGAAGTTTTTTTCTGAAGTCCAGCCAGAATCTGACTTCCTGTAATTTGAGCCTGTTATTCTGTGCCCTGCACTCTGGGAGGATCGAGAAGAGATCCTGGCCCTCCTCTGTGTGACAACCTTTGAAGTATTTGAAGAGTGCTATCATGTCTCCCCTCAATCTTCTCTTCTCCAGGCTAAACATGCCCAGTTCTTTCAGTCTCTCTTCATAGGGCTTTGTTTCCAGACCCGTGATCATCCTGGTTGCCCTCCTCTGAACACACCCCAGCTTGTCTGTGTCCTTCTTGAAGTGTGGTGCCCAGAACTGGACGCAATACTCTAACCAGGCCTAACCAGGGCCGAATAGAGAGGAACCAGTATCTCACGCAATTTGGAAGCTATACTTCTATTAATGCAGCCCAAAATAGCATTTGCCTTTCTTGCAGCCATATTGCACTGTTGGCTCATATTCAGCTTGTAATCTACAACAATTCCAAGATCCTTCTTGTTTGTAGTATTCCTGAGCCAAGTATCCCCCATCTTGTAACTGTGCATTTGGTTTCTATTTCCTAAATGTAGAACTTGGCATTTATCCCTATTAAATTTCATTATGTTGTTTTCAGCCCAGCACTCCAGCCTATCAAGATCACTTTGAAGTTTATTTCTGTCTCCCAGGGTATTAGCTATCCCACCTAATTTTGTGTCGTCTGCAAATTTGATAAGCATTCCCTGCACTTCCTCATCCAAATCATTAATAAAAATGTTGAAGAGCACTGGGCCCAGGACTGAACCCTGTGGTACCCCACTCGTTGCCTCTCCCCAGTTTGAGAAGGTTCCATTGATAAGTACTCTTTGAGTCCGATTCTGTAGCCAACTGTGAATCCACCTAATAGTTGTTCCATCTAGCCCACTTTTAGCTAGTTTGTTAATCAGAATATCATGGGGCACTTTGTCGAAAGCTTTGCTGAAGTCAAGATATATGACATCCACAGCATTCCCACAGTCCACAAGGGAGGTTACCTGATCAAAAAATGAGATCAAATTAGTCTGACAAGATTTGTTCCTGACAAATCCATGTTGCCTTCTAGTAATCACTGTATTGTTTTCAAGGTGCTTACAGATTGACTTCTTTCTTGACTTCTTTTTTTTAAATGGTTTTTAATGCTTTATGTGTGTATGTTCTGTGTTTTAGAATTTTAAATTTTATATACTCATTTTTATCTTAATTTTAGAATTTCTGTAAACCGCCCAGAGAGCCCCGGCTATGGGAGCGGTATATAAATGAAAATCATCATCATCATCATCTGCTCCAAAATTTTCCCAGGGATGGATGTCAGACTGAATGGTCTGTAATTCCCAGGTTCCTCCTTTTTGCGCTTTTTGAAGATAGGGACAACGTTAGCCCTCCTCCAGTCATACGGCACCTCACCCGTCTTCCATGATTTTGTAAAGATAATCGACAGCGGTTCTGAGAGTTCTTCCGCTAGCTCCTTCATTATTCTAGGATGCTGTTCATCGGGCCCTGGAGATTTGAACTCATTCAAAGAAAGTAGGTGTTCCTTGACCTTGGCTAGGATGGTGGGCCAAGCCGAGATATGATTGCCAGGGGTTTGCTTCCAAGTCTGCATACTCAGGATCATGACCCTCTCCTGCTTCCCCTCAGGGATGGGAAATCCCACAACATTCCCAAGATTCTGGAGCCCATCTCGCCCTGGTGAGCTCTTCTTCGCCAGCCCTGGCTTGAGGAGAGGCAAGGGAGTCCTTCCGAAGCCAAGGACCAGAAGACCAGGGATGCGGCCACTCCAGGGAGCAAGTGCAGGTGATCTGGCAGCCTTCCTCTTTCCTTCCCTCCTCAGGGAGGTAGAGAGGGGCTTAATGAGCGCCTGCAAAAGGCTTTGAGATCCCTTAGTAGAAAGTGACTTTTATGCACGTTTTCATTTCCAGACAAATTATTCATGCTTTAAAAACAAAATTATGGCAATTCCCTATTCTTTTCTCTGTGGGCTATAATTAGTAGTTCTTCAATCGGCTTAGCTGCTCATTCTCTTGCTTTTTATTACTCACTAAAGTCGTAAAGAAAGTGAATCTCACTCACTCACTCTCTTTGTGCCCCTGTCCAGGGCTTGGCGTGCTTCTCTTCTTAATGGGCCACCATGGCCACCAATAGTATTCTTTCTCCTTCAGCTCACACACTAGTCTCCTTACAGCAGTCCACAGGAGGTCTTTTGGAGCTCAGACGTGGGGCAATTGTAGCCAGTGACACTACAAGGGCTGCAGCCAATGGGAGCCACATTAAAAAGCAGCTTTCATGCAAGGCCAGGGAGCTGGGCAGCGATCTGTCTGGAGAAATGCTGCATAAGTCATTAAATGCAGTGCATGCTAAATGCCAGGCTTATGTGTGGGAGAATTTATCCATCCCTTCTTGAACATGCACAACTCTCACCAGTACTCCCAAGTGTGTGTGTGTGTGTGTGTGTGTGTGTGTGTGTGTATCAGGGTGAATCTCTTTCTCTCTCTCTTTCTCTCTCTCTCAAAAAGTAGGTCTAATTCCATTGCTTAATGGCACCATTAATTAGTGTTGTAAAAGCCCCAAGAAATATCTACAGTTTGCTTGTGTGAGTCTCAATAAATACTCACCTCAGGAGACTATTTTAAAGGGGCAGACAAATCTTCCGCGGCTGTGTGGAGTGGAGATGACAGGTGTGTACGGGTTCCAGGGCAGCTGAAGCAGGTGTGTAGAAGCGACAGCAGGAGGAGGCAAGGCCAGGAGGAACAAATGCATGGCAGGGAGTACATTTTGGAGCCTGCGTCTGTGCCCTCGCAAGAGGTGCGGAGCTTCAGCAGACAGATCAGAAAGCAACACATGAGCACGCACACACACACGCCCCCAGGGCTTCCACCAAAGCATAAAAGCGAAAGAGAATAAAGAACGCGGAAATCCACCTGCAGTCATGCAACACTTGGTTTAATAAGGAGCAGCAAGGTTAGCCAAGTTTGCCTAAGAAGGAGCAGACATTGTGAGCATTTTTTTCCTTTAGTGATGTTTATATGACCCATTTCCTCGAAAGAAAAACATTCTGCTTCAACTGTCACAATATATCCTGTACTAGCACATAAGGTAGTGGATGCTTGCAGCCCTAGGCACTCTGACCTAGGAATAAGGGACATTGAACTCAATAGGTCTTGCTTCTGGGTTGGCATGGAAGGCTGCAGTCCTATATTCAAGTAACCAAAAATAAATCCCATCGAAATATGTATAGGGTTGTACTCACCGTCACCTGTTCAAAGCGGGGGAAGGGGAGGGATCTTAGCCTCATTCAGAGAAAGCCAGCAATTGCAGCCTCTGCTAGACCAGGCCTCAACCGGCCTTGTCGGATGTGCTGGCCGCCTTCCCCCTCCCCCTCCCGGGAATCTGAATCTTGATATTCGCCGCCTTTGTTGGGGACCTGCTTCTTTCCTGGCTGCTTCCCCAAACAGCGCCGTTGTCATGTCCCAGACATAAACCGAATGCGGCTGTTAATTAGCTGGAACTGTTCACTAGCCAAGTTCAGGCTTGCGAGCGGTCAAAAGGCGTTTGCTGCGCTGCGCTTTGGGGATTAGTGGAGTGGCCGGCTGCGCGCATCCCTCCCGCACAATGAGTCACCCCCCCTCCCACTTCCGCCGCCGTTTTATCGGTAGGTGGGGAGCGGGGGGGGGCTGTCTCCGGGCCTGGCAGCGACGGGCTCCGCCGAGGTCGGAAGTAACGTGGCTTCAGAACAAGGCCGAGGCCCACAGACTCTTCTCTTCTCCCTACCTGGGGCCACTCCTGGAGCAGGGGCGGCGGCGAGGCAAGCGCGAGCCAGGTTTCTAATTACTGGGATTGCCGGATTTGCTTTGGGAAATTGAGGCTGGATTTAATTGAGAAAAGGAAGTGTCTTGTCTTCCTTGCCTTTGGCTAAATTGCCCGCTGAGGCTTAATAGAAAGTGTCTCGAGTTGCTTTCCAAGTAATTAAGCAATAACGTACGAGCGTGCAGCTCACGTCCCTGTCGGGCGCAAAGGTGATGGAGCCGCGATGAAAGGCTGCCACGCTCTAATCGGCCCCTGAAAGGGACTCGCAACCTCCGCCCGCTTCCGGGAGCGGCAGAGCGAGCGAGCGAGCAGCAGCAGCAGCTCTTCCCCGGGGAGATTCTGCGCTGTGGGCTCCTCCTACCCTGCTGGGGCTGGAAGACGACGGGGCCAGGCAGGGACTCCGGGGCCGTGGCGGAGGGCGCCCCACGTGCCGTGCCATGATCCGGTTCATTGCTCTGGGGAGCCAGGACCGAGGAAAGGGGGGGCCCGTGCCGAGGGAGCCGCGGCCCGTCCTGGGCGGTGGGCCAGGGCCAGAGGCTGCTGCCAGCACTGGGCACGCGCGTAAGGGCGCCCAGCGCCACGGGGGCGGCTGAAGGAGCAGAGCCGAAGCGCCCCCGCTCTCCCTCCTTTAGCAAAACCCCAAAGAAAGAGGGGCGGCTTTACACGACACTCTCATGACCCAGGTGAGGGCATGAAGCGAGCCCGCGCTGGCCGCGTTTCCTCCCCCACGGCGTGACTTTTCCATGTAGTTAAGAAAAACCCGATTTTTAGTGAAGACGTTGCAGTGGGAACGGTCCGGTCTTGTACCCGAACTTCTGTTCAAGGAGCTCAAGGGAAAGTAGCACAAGGTGCCCCCTCCCCACAGCCACTTCACAGCCGCTCTCTGAGGGAGGCCAGGCTGAGGGGGAGCGACGGGCACAAGGCCACGCGCAGCAGTCCACGGCCCTGCCTGCGCCTGACGTGTCCAACCCAGGGCCCGTGGCGGCCACGCTGGGCCACCTGGCAGGCTCTCGCGGCCTCCCAATGTGTCCCCCCTCCCCCACATGGCAAAGAACAGAACACTTTCTCCATTCACTTCGGGGTGTGTGAAAAGCAGGACGCGGGCAGCAGCGGGGCAGGGCTACCAGGACTGCTGCCTGCTGAGGGCAGAGGGGTGCTGGCTGGCGAAAGGAGCCGCTCTCTTGGGCTGTGCTGCCAGTTGGTGGCAGGGGGGTGCGTGGCTGGGCTGTCAGCTCTGGCGGGAAGAGCACCTGGAAGGCCTCCGTCCAGCTCCTGGAGAGGAAAGAGGTCCACGGGCCACAGCCATGCTTCCGGGTGGGGATGTTCATGCCGCTGCCATTTTTCAAAGTTAAGAGCTAATTAAGCATAAACACAAAGCCAGTACATTTCTAAATGTAATATTCTGGCCCTGTAATTAAATTAAATGAAAGCAATTTCCCATCAACTCAGGTTACAAAAAAAAAAAAAAAACCAAAAAACCACCAGTCCGTATTCTTGGCTACATCAGCAGAGAAATTATGGTGAGAAATTAAAACCCCTTTAGTAAAATAATGAAATGTTATTCTACATTAAAAAACAAAAACAAAAAACGGACTCCAGGTTATTAGGGATTCAAAGGCTGAACTGAAAGCAGAGCATAGATGTTAATTGCTGTCTCATTGGCATTTAAAGCCACACCTGATCACCACCACACCTGGGCCTTGGGGGGGTTCCCCCTCCCCCCTTTCACTGGGAACAGCAGGGGGCAGGGAGGGCAATGGCGCTGGTGGAGGCCTTTTGACAAGGGAGGAAGTATTTTCAGGAACCACACAGAAGGATCCCTTAATGCTTGGCTCCCCTTTCTGTACCAGACTGAGAGAGTGCCCAGCTCTCTGCTTTTCAAGCGGCAAAGTATGAAGAAACAGGGCCTGGCAAAGCTGATAGTAGGCCTAGGCCAGATGGGAAATGTAGGCCCCATTTCAAACTGCTCATTAAGTATTTTAATCAGTTCTAAATACATATGAACTAGAATGATTTATTTAAAAAGGTAATGGAAAGCACATCACTTCTTCACATTCAGAAATGCTTTACATGCTTTTCTTTGGGCAAATTCATCATCAACAACAGAAAAATCAAGCAACTTTGCCCAGGGGGACTCAGAGTAGGCCCCCTCAAAATCGTAGGCCCATGCCAACTGGCCCCACTGCCCCCCTCCCACCCAGCCCTGTGAGGAAATGAGTCTCTTGTATCTTAATCTGGCCAAGGAGCCCGCCAATGGTGCACAACATGGACCTTCCCACCACCACCACCCCGGCCTTCGCCGCTGTGCCATTTTCTCCAGCTTACGCTCAGCACAGTGTAGGCAGTGATGCCCCCTCTTGTTTCAGCTCCACACTGCAGGCAGTGCTTTGGTGAGCAATTGCTGAGATACAGGCTGTAAGTCACTCTTTTCCCCCCACCCCTTCTTTGACATAATCTGGATGCAAATAAAACCTTTTAACCATGGAATCATTTCACAATCCAGCAGTTGCTACAAAAGTAGCTCCTTAGCAGTGTGTTCCGATACATCCCATAACTCCAGGCTCCTTCATGACAACTCAGCCAAAGTGGAGCTGAGGGGGCCCAGTGGACATTCCTGCAGTCCCTCCTCCTCTTCCTCCTCCTCCCTGGTCTCCACTGGAGGCTTCTTGTGTTACCTTGTGAGGCTCCCTAGCCCAGAGATGTGTGGTCCTTGTTCCAAGGAAAGAGGAGATGGCAGGTGCTGAAGGCCTGGCATGACCTCCTCCACCATCCCCTCTCTGATTTGCCTCCACAGACTCTCCTCTCACCATGGCTGACCTGAGGACTTCTGGAACTGCCCTTTGTTTGGGGGGGTGTCTTTTTCCCTCCTGATTGAGAACCTTCTCTCACCTGTGGGTGAATTTGAGGATCTCTCTCCCACCAGGAGGTGGTGTGCAAGCGGTGATGTGGGGGTGGGATGGGAGGGGCAGCAGTGCTTGGAGGGGTGGGTGGCAGCAAATGCAGGGAGGGGGGCCTTTGGCGGTACCATGCCTGAGGGCACCTTGAAGTCCGCCAACGGCCCTGTCTGTCTTGTCCTTGTTTCTGGCCAAGTTACTTTCCTATTAGTCTTCCCAGCTTGCCTTCTGGGAAATGGGTGTGTTGTGAATGGCCACACCCAGCATGGCAGCCATTTTGTGATAGCAACCATGTTAAAGTCTCAGACTCTCAAAGTCGCAGATGTGCCCTCTGGACTAGGGTGACCATATGAAAAGGAGGACAGGGCTCCTGTATCTTTAACAGTTGTATTGAAAAGGAAATTTCAGCAGGTGTCATTTGTATATATGGGGAACCTGGTGAAATTCCCTCTTCATCACCACAGTGAAAGCTGCAGCAGCTATACTAGAGTGACCAGATTTAAAAGAGGGCAAGGCACCTGCAGCTTTAACTGTTGTGATGAAGCGGGAATTTCACCAGGTGCTGCACGCATACAAATGCGTACAACGCTTGTTCATGCGCTGGTTATTTCACGGTTGGACTACTGCAACCTTCTTCTCTCTGGCCTTCCTTCTTCTCACATCAGTCCTCTGGTTTCTGTTCACCACTCTGCCGCAAAGATCATCTTCTTGGCTCGCCGCTCCGACCATGTTACTCCGCTTCTGAAATCTCTTCATTGGCTTCCAATTCACTACAGAATCCAATATAAACTTCTCCTGTTAACCTTCAAAGCTTTTCACGGTCTAGCTCCTTCCTATCTCTCCTCTCTCATCTCACACTATTGCCCCGCTCGTGCTCTTCGCTCCTCTGATGCCATGTTTCTCGCCTGCCCAAGGGCCTCTACTTCCCTTGCTCGGCTTCGTCCATTCTCTTCTGCTGCCCCTTACGCCTGGAACGCTCTTCCAGAACATTTGAGAACTACAAGTTCAACCGCAGCTTTTAAAGCTCAACTAAAAACTTTTCTTTTTCCTAAAGCTTTTAAAACTTGATGTTGTGCAGACTTCTACTGTTACTTTCTACTGTTAGTTTTACCCTACCCTGTGCCTGCTTACCCTACCCTGTACCTGTTTGCATTCTCTTCCCCTCCTTATTGTTTTACTTTGATTTTATTAGATTGTAAGCCTATGCGGCAGGGTCTTGCTATTTACTGTTTTACTCTGTACAGCACCATGTACACTGATGGTGCTATATAAATAAATAAATAATAATAATAATAATAATAAATGACACCTGCTGAAATTCCCTTTTCTATGCAACTGTTAAAGATACAGGAGCCCTGTCCTCCTTTTCATATGGTCACCCTACTCTGGACCCCCATGGTGATCTATCTTCAGGGGGGACGCTGGTGTCGTAGAGAGCCTCAACTTCCAAGGTGGCTCACATGGCAGCCTCTGGGAGGCTGTCAGGGTCGTTTCCCCAGGACGTCAGTGGCATCATAAAAGTTGCTTGGAGCATTGATTGCCTAAGGGCTGAGAAGGGAGTGCATAGAACTGGACACCCCGACTATGTCCGAACCTGTGGGATGACCCATATCCCTCGCCTCTGTCTTTTCAGTAGTAGATAGTAGACCCCTGGTCAAGGTGCCTCCTGCACATTTTGAAATATCACCTGGTCAGAGGAGGGAGCCCCCACCCCAGCCTGGTGCCTTCTCCCGTATCCCCATTTGTAGATCTCAAAGACAGGGAAAAGCAGGATTTGGGCACTGCAGGCCACAGAAGCTGGGCAAAAGGAGTTTCCTCCTTCCATTCCATGGCTTGGGACCACAATACCTGATGGAACACCTCTTCCGACATGAACCTACCTGTACACAGTGCTGAACATCTAAGGTCCTCCTCCGAGTGCCTACTCCGAGGGAAGCTCGGAGGATGGCAACAAGGGACATGGCCTTTTCAGTAGTAGCCCCCAATTATGGAATGATCTCCCCGATGAGGCTCGCCTGGTGCCAACATTGTTATCGTTTCGGCGCCAGGTAAGACCTTTCTCTTCTCCCAGGCATTTAACAGCATTTAACAACACTAAGTTTGTTTTTTAACGGACCCCAGAACTGTTGTTTTTAAATGGATACCGTTGCTTTTATACTGTTTATGTTTTTGATGGTTTTAAATTTTGTATACTTTTTAATGTTCACTGTTTTAAACTTTTGTAAACTGCCCAGAGAGCTTTGGCTATGGGGTGGGATATAAATGTAATAAATAAATAAAATAAATAAATAAATTTCAGCAGAATGAATTTTTGTTGCCCTTGACTCACCCTCCCCACTTCCCTCTTTTTCTCTCTGATGCTGATTGACATGTTGAAATTTGCAAATTTCTGGTTTGGTAAGTGACGTTTCCTACAGAAAGAGAGCCTTTGTGGGCAAGGATGAAGCACCTGATTCTAACCAAATCCTCCAGTATTTGTTGGGGGTGGAGGAGCCCCGTGTCTTTCCTCTTCTTAGAAAGGAATCCTTTTCTGCCCTCTGGCTGAATAGGGTCTCCCTTGTCAGCGGAAGAGCATTGCACGTGATGCTGCAGCCAGCCAGCCACTGCTGGGTAAATTTTAGACGAATAAATAAGTACATGGTGTGCTATATTTATTTATTGATCGGGCTCCCAAGGAGGCAGTTGAGGCTGGGTAATCTACAGGAAGCTATCAAGAGCGTGGGAACATGGAGGCGGGTCCGTAACTGCATCAGAAGGAGAATTTGTGGAAGCTGAGAAAAAACCTGCATCCTAAAGCGTCTGACAGGCTGGAAAACACTGATTTGGAAGAGTGATTAAACATAGTCAAAGCCAGAGGCACCAACTGCAGGGACATGCCAAGACATTTTCCTGCCTGAGGCAAAGGACAAGATGGTGCATGCACACACACACACACACACACACACACACACACACACACACACACACCATTTGACACACAGAAGCCAGCTGGTGGCAGCTGGATTTTACCTCGGCGCTGAAAACGGGAAAGCCCCCTCCACTGCACCTGAGGGCAGCCTACTAGTTTAGGGGGTGCAAGGCAGGCAGTGCGGGGCACACAGCTCTTTCTGCCAAGAGAGGGAAATGGCAGGGAGTCAGGAGGAACAAGGCAGAGCTGTTGCTACCGCCTCCCACCCGCTCGGCCATCTGAGCTGGCTGCCTCACTTGGCCTCATGGTAGAGGTAGCCCAGCCACATCCAAAGAAGCCTCCTCTGCAAGCGATGTGAAAATGTCCCTTAGGAGCCAGAATGTTCCATCAGACAGAGACTCCGGATCCAGCCTCACCTCTGTGATGGACTCACCTGTGAAGGATGGCCTTGAACAAGTTCCTGCTGCTCTGCTCCAATTCCTCATATTTCCCCTCCCCACAATGGGGGGGGGAGGGACATCACTTCTGTTCACTCTTTTCTCAGCGTGATGTGTCAGATTAAGGGAATGTCACTGGGTCCACTCCCTGCTCCACCTCCCCAGCTCTTGTCTGTGCTGTACAGCTCCCTCAGGCCACTGTGCCCCTAGTCTGCCAGGCCCCCCGTCTCCTGCGAAGCCCCTGCAGCATGTAACGGGGATATGGTGGAAGCAGCAGAACATCTGAGACCGTTCCCCTCCCCTCATTAAGCCAGCATTGCCCCTCTGTGCCACTACACCATCTCCAGGTGCCCAACTGCTCCCCTTCATACTGAGGAAAGTATGAAGGGGAGCAGATGGACAACCATCTGTCAGGGATGCTGTAGGGTGGATTCCTGCATTGAGCAGGGAGTTGGACTCGATGGCCTTATAGGCCCCTTCCAACTCTACTATTCTATGATTCTATGGTTCTATGAAAGGAATGAGAGGGATCAGACTGAACTTGCAATGAGAAGAGGTGGCCGGGACTCTGCACGCGGTCCGCTCCCTTGGTTGGCAGCTCCTGTATCAGAGAAGGCGTGAGCACGGCCCTTTCTTCCTCCATTCTCTCAGCCTCCAGCATGAGGCCTCTGCAAGCCCAGCTGGGAATGTCCGCCTGGGTCAAGGAGGGAGGGCCCGGGCCCGTCACTGCCTTACAAAGAGCAGCTGTAGCCAAGGTGCCGCCTACTCCATCCTTAGCAATCTCGGCGAAGGAGAAGGTCCAGGGCCTCCTGGAGAGGAGCTTGGCACCTCTCTTGAAAGAGGGCCTGTTGACCAGCAGAGAGAGTGAACAGATTGGCTACTCCTCCAACCCACTGCTGGCCACTGACCCTGCTTCTCTGCTTCTTTAGCTTTTCAAAACCCATGGCGCCAGCTCTTGATGTGATGGTCAACTTATTTAACAACTGAGGGAGGGGTGGTGGTGTGGCCTCCCCCACCCCCACTCCAGGAATGCACACCCATTGTCCGCCTCCGTGTTTGAATCATCTGTCTTGGCATCCCTTGACTCTCCTGGGTATGCTGACCAAGATCCAGGTGGCCAACAGGCGCTGGAGCTGAATACAAAACAAAAGCATGTTTCAGGTTCATTGAGGTCTCACCTGCCTTTCCAGGCACCCAGCCTGAATCTGTCCTCAGAAGACATGGGGTTGTTTGATTGCTGAGATGAGTTTGCTAGTAATCAAGCCAAACGTGGACTCCAGCTCTGCCAAGGAGAGCAGCGCTGTGGATCCAGGCCCCCTCGCAGATCCACCCAGGTCCACTTCCACACCATGGGCAGCATTTCAAAGGGTGGTGGATGCACTTGTTCAAGAGTTTCCTATCCAGCCTTTCTGTTCACATATATCCAGGACAACTTGCATTAAAAGCAAAAACCACCAAAATCAATATAAAGTAGAATAACACAGGCAAAGAAGACGCATCACAAATCAATCAGCAGAAAAAGCCATAGCAGGAAACATGTCAGGGTGACGCTAAGGGGACTGTCAGGATGAGCCCATTGAAATGGGCCACTAAAGAACTATTTCCCAGGCCGAGAATTACAGGAAGGGAGACCAGGTCAGTGAGAGAGGTGATGTGCTCTGGGCTCTCCCCGTGGCTGGGTGTGGGTGTGGTGGGGAGCAGCTGCCTTTGCAGAATGCTTTGTGGGTGGGGAGGACCACCTCTTCTTTGTGGGGCACAACTGGGAACAGCTAGCAGATGGGTGGAACAGAGGGAGCGAGGGAGGGAGGGAAGGAGGAGACGTTCAGGGCTTATTTCCAGGCAGCACCTGCATCTTGAGCCCAAGGAATGGGCGAGGGGTGGGCAGGTGCCAGCACAGGTCGTGTCTGTCATAATGCTTTCTTTGGAAACCTGGACCTGGACCTGCTGAGACGACTCAGGGACACACCAATAGGCTCCCTCCCTCCCTCTGTCCTGCCTTCCTTCCTGCCTTCCCTCCTAAAGAGGCTCCAGGAGGGGTCCCAGAGGAGGGGTCCCTGCACAGCCCCCCCTCCTCCCTTCGCGGTGGCGGAGTCAATGGCAGAGAAGGTCGAGGAGGACAGGTACGCAGAGCCTGAGGGGATGCCCCCCTGGTCCTCCTCACCAGGTCCCTCCAAGCCATTTGGGGCCAGGCAGCTCCGGCTCACACCCCACTGCAAACACCACTGGAAACAGCCCCACTGAGGCCAAGCCAGCTAGCTGGGTTTGTCAAGGCCAGCTAAGCTACAAATGATCAGCAAGCCACTGAAAGCAGAAATCATGGACTGCAGAAGTGCTCTGCCCTTCTTCCCAGCTGCTACAGGAGATGAGGGGATGCACAAACCAGCCAAGTGGGGCAAGGAAAAGACAGCTGGAGGGGGGCATTGCCTTAGCCCGCAGGGACTACAGAAAGCAACTGGCAACTTTGCACATAGAGCAACCCCATGGAGAGCCTGGTTGCACCATTCCGCCACCAGCCTGCAGGAAACTGAAGCCGAGCTCTTGTTCCTCTTTCACTTCAGGGGCTGAGATGTCACCTGGGTCCATCTGTCCCACACAGCACCCAAGCAGCCACCCACTTAGACTCACCCGCCCGCTCCATGGGGGAGATCTGAGGCTGAGGGGTAGGAGCTTACAAGGTCCCAGGTTGGAGCAGCCCTCACAAGAGGCACGGCTACCAGCTCCTTCCCTTTGCGACCCTCAAAAAGCCAATTGGGGGGGCTTGCATGGTCTGTTTAGGCCTCGCCATGCCCTGGAAGGGCAAGGAAGAGTCCATGGCCCAAGGCAGGGCCAGCACTGGAGGCCCGTGATGCTCAAGGAAGCTCCCCTGCTGTCACTCAGGAGTTAGATCAGGGGAAGAGGCCTGAAGGGCAGATCCCGTGGCAGGCACCCATTGCACCCTGCCTGCCTGCCTGCCTGCCTGCCTGCCTGCCTGGCCGCCTGGCTGCCTTCTTCCAGAGCAGAGCTCCAAGGTCAGCCGGGTGCTTCTGGTGAGGCTGGAGCAGTCAGGCCAGAGCCAGATCAAGCAAGGGAACAAGGCCAAGTGATGGATCCAAGATTTGAGAGGCCGCCTTACATGCCGGCTGCAGAGGCTCTTTTCCCCGCCCCTCCCCCTCCCCCCACCGAAGACCATTTCTGAGCGGATCCGGAGGGGGCCACAATTGTGGGCCCAGGATCTCTCAAGGGCAAAGGCAGATGGCGACGGCACCAGTTCTACGGGGCCACCGCATTAGCTGCTGATGCTCAAGTGGAGGCCACGCTGTCCGGAGCACCAGCCTGGATGCCACTGGCTCTCTTCTTCCAGGAGAATGGGTGGCATCTCTCAGATCAGCGGAGGAAGGAGGCTGGGCTGGGCAGAGGGGACTTGGCTCAAGTGGGACGATGCATCAAGGCAGCCGGGAAAGAAAGGAATGAGGAAACTGAGATAAACACACAAGCCCCAGCCATGCAGAGCCATTCATAAGCCAGCAGTTTAGACACCGTCACCACCACGGAAACTGACAGTGTGTCGGCGGGCTGTGGCACTTGGGCATCTCAGCCCACGGGCTCCCAAAGGGCCACTGGGCAGCCGCTGTGGGTCTCTGCCCCCCACCCACATGCCCCCTACCACCCCCTAACCCACCTCCTCTGCCAAGCCGCCCCAAAACACCCGCTCCTCCACCTCTTCGTCCCTCTCTCTCCCCATGCCTGCTGGGTGAATAATGTCTGTGCTGCATTCTGGGCGGCACCCTGGTAATAAACAGCAGCAGTCAATCTGTTTCAAAGTAAGGCGCAAATGCACGCACGCGCACGTGCACACACACACCACCACCACCACCACCACTCCCCCAAATTGGCTGGCAGCTCAAGTGCAGATCGTAGCCCGTTCTGGCTGAGGAGAGGAGGCATCTGCGGCACAGAACACGCGAGCGCCCATGCCCACCGGCCTTTCAAAGAGGAATCGAAGGGATTTCTCCTGGATCTGCTGTTTATGGGCCCAGAGAAGGTCAGAACAAAATGAGAGCGCCTCCACCCCCTGCACCCCACCCCCCTTTGCTACACACAAGAGGCAGCTGGCTGCCCGGAGAGCCTCGGCGCATGTGGGGGCACGCAGGAGGAAAGCCGTGAGTGCTCGGGCGGGAGGAGAAGCCAGGCCGTGACAGAGAGGGCCTCTTCCACCACACCTGGTTTTGGGGAACCTCCCCCCACAGTCTCACCCCTTCCCCCCTCTGCCTGCGCTGAAAAGGGCCCCTTCGTAGCTTTTTAAAGTCTGAGGTGGCCCCTGGGGGGTGAGATGGAGTCTGCCATTTAATGCCCTTGCCACTGGGGGAGTTGTTCCGCAGTGAGACAGCCAGCCGCAGGAGTTGGCAGCCTGGAGGTGCTGAAGGACAGGCTGGATGGCCACCTGCCAGGGAGGTTGTAGCTGCCCCCTGCAGCGCAGAGCCTGCACTGAGCAAGGGTTGGCCTGGATGACCCTGCCAACTCTGTGATGCCAGGATTTCAGGAGAGTGGGACCCCTTTCCCAGCCATTATCTTTGGTGCCTTCTGCTGAGGGGCGAGCCTGTGGGAACTGGCTTTCCCTGCCTTGGATGCTTCTGTCTGGAGCTGCGTTCTCAGGATGTACTTTGAGCAATAAGAAGCTGATACAGCTGCTGATAGTGGAATTGCTTCCTTGTCATGAAATGGAGCTGTGTTTATCACTTAGCATCACGAGAGATAATCTGGAGAATGGTGCAGCAGCAGCCTGGGCTTCCTGGGCAGAAATCAGGAGAAATGAACGGCAAAATGAGGCAGGCCCAGAATAGAAGACAGGCTGAGCACCACAGCCAAGAGCTCCTTCCTGACGTTGCCCCAGTTCCAGTCCTGTGCTGCAAGCAGAAATTCCACCACAGGGAAGACTTCCATCATCCCTGGAAATTGGCAGAGAGGCATCAAGGGCACAGGGGGGGGGGGGGTGGGAGGAGCAAGGAACACTTTCTCATTGTGACTGAAGCTGTTCTATCCTCTGGAAAGAGGGTCCTCCGGCTTGACCTTTCTTTGGGGGGGGCTTCCACCTTGTGAGCCCCCTGCCCCTGTCAGGCTGAGACTGCACAGCGCAGACAGAGGGTGCCGACCTCAAGGAGAACTGTGCTCAGGGACTCCCACCATGTGCCAAAACAGGGGAAAGAGATGGAGGCAGGGCTGGGCCCTACCAGGTGGGAGCGGTGGGGCCAGCGGCAGCCCTTTCTCCTGCCCCCCCCCCCCACCGCCTGGCCATTTGCCTCTGCTGATTGTGCCAGCCTGATCGCTCACACTCCCATTGCCAGTGTTGAAGGCAGGTTCAACAGCAGCCGGTCAGTTTCTGTATGTGGAAGGGGGGGGCAGCATCTTGGCCCGGCGCATTTGCATCCTGGGAATTGGAGTTCCACCTCCTTCCTCTCCCCAGTCCTCACCACAGCAAAGTAGTTCTCATCAGCTCCACCTGAAGACATCTTTTCCCTCCAGAATCACAAAGGCGGGCTGGGGTTCAGTTTGTATGATCACTGCAGCCCACCATGACTTACTTATGCCATAGCGGCACGTGCCAAAGGCCATTTTGAATAATCAGTCCCCTGTGGATGTTGCCACAGTTTGTCGTGTGCTTCAAACTGGAGAGAGAAACACATTCAAATAACTCATAGTCAGTTGCAGAGATTTTGAGGGTTGTTTAACCGTCAGTCAAGCCCTGCTGCCCACATTCGGATGACACGGCAAATCAGGCCAACCCTGCTAGAGGCTGAATATTCAAAATGGCTTCCCGCCCACACCCCACCGCACTGTGGCTGAAATAACATATGGTGGGCTGTGGTGATCCTGCGAGCCCCTGTCTCTGGGGGGAGGGGAGGGAGATCACCCAGCAAGAGGTCCCAGAGCTGCAAAGAAGCCCCTCTCTGGGCTCCCCGCTGCCTCAGTGTCCCTGGCCACAGGCCTCTGCTTGAGGAGGGCTCTTGACCACCACCGTGGGGCATTTTAAGGAATCTGCCACCAGCAATAGGCGGACTCCCCCTCTGCCCACCTCTGCCTTATCGGGGTGGGGGAGTTTGCTTTATATCAGCAAAAGCTGGAGAAGAAAAGCCAAGCTGAAGGTTGGCTCATGTCTCCTCCCCTCACCACGCACTCACACACATGCTCTTGGAAATAGTAGGCCTTCTTTTCTTTTAACATGACTTAAAAGAGAGAGTCAAGCCGCTCCCCACCCCCAAACCCATCCACCTTAGGTAAAGCGTACGGCAAGAGCGAGATGTGACTCAGATCGTCATGGCAACAAGGACCAAAGCAGTGACAAGGTGAAGGTGATGCTGATCAGCTTCTCTGTCACTTGAAAGGCAGATCTTTCGGCCCAAACCAGATGCCAGAAGCAACGTGCCGCTGGAACTAATGCCCAAACCGGAGATGCACCCAGGCTGCCTCCGCAGCACAGCAGGGAAGCTCTCCCAGGGGCAGGCTGGGGATCCCACATGGGGTGCCCCCCCCGCCCTCCTCCCAAGGTCTCCGTGCTGAGCGCAGCCTCTCTCAGGCAAGGCAAGAGGACTGGCACCGCTCCAGCTTTCTGCATGGCCGAAGGGAGAGTGGTCCTGCAGGCTGGCTGCAGAGGGGCCACGGGGCCAGCAGCCAGTTCCCATCCCTGCATTGGCTGCCGGTGGGTGGACCCCGCTCAGGAAGGGCTCCCTAAGTGGGAAGGAATCCAGCCCAATGGGCAAGTGCAGCAGTGCTGCAAAGAGCACAGGCAGAAATGGGAAGTGAGGGCCACGTGACGCCAAACACACACCTGGTCCGGTTCACTTCCAGGCCACAGGGGCTTCTGGGCTGCAAAGAAGAGGGGGCTGACCAGCACTGCACACAGTGGTCTAAGTGTGGCTGCACCATGGATTTGTATAAAGGCAGGGTGATATTGGCAGTTTTGCTTTCGATGCCTTTCCTAATGATCCCCAACATGTGTCCCCACAGCCTAATTTCATGCAGCTGCAGAGATGGGGTGGCACAAAGGGGCAGAGAGAGACTGCAATGGGGAGGCAGCATAGGGAGTGTGCTACACACACCGGACTGGAACATCCTGCAGTGCTCCGAGGGGCCACAGCTGCCTTCTCCCTGGGTCAACGGCCCTTCATCGGAAAAAGGCTCCATCCACCCACAGGAATCTGTTGCTTTTGCTGCTACAGACTAACACCGCTGCTCCTGCATTGGGAAGTGGGAGAAAGAATCACCCCCAGACCCAAAGAGCTTCTCACTCACCTCTCAGTTTTTGCCATAACTATGGCCATATCCTGCACTCTAAATGCAGACTTTCAGTCCTGGCAAAGAGACAGTCACCAACCCTGAGTAAAGGCCTGGTGAAAGCCAGTGGGATCATGGCCAATTTTGAAACGCAACCCCATATTCTCATCAGCCAAGGAAGACCCAGATTTGAGCAGCATCGATTCACATCAACGAACCAGCTCCAGCAGTTTCCTTCTCCAGCAGAAGCAGGTCTTTTGAGAATTGAATGGACCTTAATAACTGCCCAGCCCAGCCCAAGCCACTGCAGAACACTGTGCATCACAACAGGGAACAATATATTCCATGTACATACAAGTTACAGGGCAGCTGGGAGGTCTTTCTTGCAGAGGAGAGGAGAGAAGAGATCTCTCTTTAACGGTGGCCTCTGTAATGCATCTGCCTTTGGTCCGCCCTGCTGCCACCTCAGAGAGAGAGAGAGAGAGAGAGAGAGAGAGAGAGAGAGAGAGAGGTTCCCTTGTTCGCTCTTGCCACTGCGGCAGTCGGCTCCTTGGACTCCATGTTGCCTTTCCATCACCATCATCTGCTTGCTGGAGATTTTGCGAAGCTGGACTAGAGCTGCCCACCACCACCAGTGAGTGAGGCCCCCACCTGCCCTCACCCTGTAGCCAGGGAGATGGCTTGTTCCCCTTTGATTAGCTGCTGCCTCCTGCCTCTGCTCATTGTGCACACGCAACACAATTGCTGTAGACAAATGAGGGTCATGCCAGAGAAACACTGAGGACTCAGGAGGTCAACGCGAACCACGGCATGAGGGAGGGAAGAGCGGCAGAGAACATTCGTTTCGGTGTGAATCATGAGCTTCTTTTGTGGCGGAGCCCAGACTACAGAGGGAATCTGCCACCACAGTGCAGGCTGCAAGGCCTCAAGGGAAGGGAAATCAACTCAAGGAACCAAACTCCCGGAGACAGGTGGACGCACAGAGAGCACGACGATGGCCTGAGCAGCCAGCCCCTCTGCCTGGAACAAGGTTCCCCAGCCTACTTCTCCGGCTGGCCGGCTGGCCGTGGTGAGAGCCACTTCCAGCCCTGCCTGGGCCACAGTGGGACAGCTTCTCCCTTTGCCGTGGGTCTTGCCAGGTGGCAAGGCTGAGTAGGGGGCTTCCAGGTGGCCAAAGGGCCTTATCCTAGACTTCATCCAGTCACAGGGAGGTGAGTGAAACAACACATTGAGAGCACGGTTATAGAGCAGCATAGACATATTTTAAATACTAAGTAAATAAATAAATAAGATTAAGTATTAAATGCAAATTAAAATCCACCTTCAGTCAAACTTAAAATGAGCCTCTAGTGAGTGCAATGCCATATTACAGGAGCCACAAGGAGGCTAAGAGATGTTCCTAATCCAATTTGCAAATCATGCAGAAAGCAGGACTTTTATCCAACACCATCTGTTAATAGCTGTGCAGTGGAAGAATCAACCTGCCTTCACAAGATATGGAGCAGTAAACATCTCTGCAAGGTGAACATGCGCCTCCTCCCTCCTTCCCCCACCCCCCAGCCACCCCCACCCCAACTCCTCCACACTTGTAATAAACTATCTCTTTGCCAGGCGAAGAGAGAAACCCACAACAAACAAACCAGGAGATATTTTCAAGAGGACTGAGCTGGACAAATTTCCAATGTAAATTCAAAGCCCCATTCAAGGTGACTCATATCAGCTTCAGGAGGGACAAGAAGCAGCAGCCACCGGATCCGAGGAAATTGGGGGCTGCCTCCTGACCGGGGGGGGGGGGGAGATCTCCAAGTCCAGGTCTCTCCAGCCTCATACACAAGTGGGTTTGCGTTATATCTTCATGTTATGTGGTGGATCCTGTGAAGCCACTTTGCAGCAGCAGCGGCGGGGAAGCAGTTGTGGGGGGGAGGAAGAGAGCCAGGAAGAGCGACGGACGTGTGCATCACCTTGGAGGCACAAAGGCCCCAGGTGGACATGGAGCAGCATGTGATAAGGCGGTTTGAGGGGGGTGGGGTGAGCCAAAGAACCAGCTTCTGGCTAGCTAGCCGTTTTCGGGGTGGGGTGGGAGTGGGGAGGAATGGAAGAGAAGAGGCAGCCAGCTAGGATTAGCGGGAGTCTGTGCTGGAGGAGCAGCAGCGAAAATAACGGAAGAGGGTGGTGAGCTGCTCCCAGAGTGTTGCGAAGAGATAAAAGAGAACAAAGCCCACCTCCCAGATGTGCTTAGCCAAGAGGGCCACACCTGCACTTGTTGTTCTAGTTTGGCACCAAAACATCTGCTGAAGAAAGTCACGCTGGCTGGGGGTTCTGACATGCAGGACAGGAACGGGCCATGATGGATGGGGGTGGATGCACAAAACCCAATTGCACACCACGACCAGGGGCTTGGACTCGGTGGCCCTACATGCCCCTTCCAGCTCTACTACTCTATGATAGGTACATGTGATGGGCCCCACAGCAGCAGCAGCGCAGGGATGTGCCCCCCTCCAGCATTCACTCAGCAGCCTTTGAAAAGAGGCACATTTTTCATTCTCTCTGCAAAGGCTTGAGCACATTGGTGGGCTTCTTCTGCAGCCGTGGATCGATAGCAGAAAAGCTCCACGCCACCCTGACCCACCTATCCTCACTTGCCTCTCTTGGTGAGGGCCCATAGAGCATGGACAGACCCACAGAATGCAAGAAGCCTCTGGGCTGACCTGGGCAGGGGTAGCCTTGGAGGCATGCAGGGTCCAGATCACAAAGGGTTTCCAAGGAAACAACTGCCCCTTGGGCTAGTGGGTGGCACCCAGCACAGTGGCTGTAGAAATGCGCTCCTGCCTGCCAAGAACTGCCAGAAAGTGAGTGGCAGCAACATTCTGCAGTAGTTGCAGCTCCTGGGCCATCTTCAAGGGTGGCCCCAGGCAAAGTGCATTGCAGTAGCCAGTCCTGGGGTGGGGGTACAAAAGCAGGGATCAAGGCCACTCTTCTCTGGAAAGGCGCATGGCCTGCATAGTGGATCTATGTTTTGGATATTGCTGTTTTTATGCTTTTAAATTTTTGTATATTTGTTTTTAATGTTCATTGTTTTTAACTTTTGTAAACCGCCCAGAGCTGTATATAAATGTAATAAATAAATAAATAAATAAATAAATATTGCATTAAAAGACGGGGGTGAGTTTTTAAATGTATTGCTGCCCAAATAAATGCAAAGGCAAATTGCACCAGCCCAACTGGGCCTCCACATTGCAGGAAAGGAATGACTGGCAATTAAGACCTTCGTGAAATCTCAGAAGCTCGACAGCTCAAAGCCAAACATGCACATCTCCTGTTTGCATCGCTTGCCGCACACAGCAGGGGGATGAATGCCTATTCACACACTCGGCACACGCCTCCCCTGAGTTGCCGGCATGAAAACTCATTAGACGCAGCTTTCATAGCGGATCTATCTGTGTAACCAAAGTTCTGATTGGCAGGTGGGCTTAGTGAGACGTGCCAGGAGGGCCCTTCCCTGCCAAGCCGGGCATTTGCCACCTTCCTTGTGAAGCAATTTCAGCCGCTGAATGTGAAGTAAGGATCTCTGGGTGGAAAGTGACAGAGGAGCCTGCCAAGGATGACAGAAGCAGACGGGGCCCTTCTGCACCCAAAACAGGCAGCGGCGGCGGCAGCAGCAGCAGGGTGAGGCAACAGGGTCCATGCTGCCCAGCAGAGAGATTCTGACCTCGTCCAGGCCTGCCAGAAACCACTTGGGGTCCTGGAACTGTGTGGGATCCCTATGAAGGCCATGTACACATACACACACACCTCAGCAACTCCATGGCCTCCCAAAAGCAGCATCCACCCCAGAATAAAGTAGCGCATTGAGCTGCTCCACCTGGAGACCATCCAGGCCGCGTTCCTCCAAACAAGAACAGCACGGGGCACAATGCTAGGATACTAGCTGGGGGTTTCATTCTTGATCCTGAGGTACAGAGCATCTCTGGTTCCTGCTTTAAAGCCCCCTTTCATAGTATCAGGGAACCAGAGTTCCACATCGTGTCCCATTCCTTAAAGTCCTCCATAGTCAATGCTTCTGGCAACCTGCCCACCCCACAAGGCTCTTCCAGGGCTGCCTCCACCAGGTATCCCTTGCAGCTACAGGCAATCAGCCCAAGGAGCCTCCTCAGAGCCTTGCACCCAGACTGCATTGGGGGTGGCCCTCTCCAATTGGGGAAAGGGGAAGGAAGAGGGCACCTTCCTTTCCTTCCTCGCAAAAGACGAGTGGAGGTGCTGTCTCCCCGAAGCCCCCATGTCCTTCTTGTTCAGTGGAAAGGTCTTCCACCCCCTCCTCTTCAAGGTGGTATGAACTGGCATCTGTGGGCAAAAGCTCTTCTCGTGGGCCCTAGTTTGGTCTTCTGCAGGAGGTCCTGCCCAAGGGGGCTGAATTGCAGAGCAAATTCCATTCTGCTCGGGGTTGGTGCAGCAACGGCTCCCCTCTCTTACCAACAGCTGACTCCATATCAGGGTGAAGAGAGAAACTTAAAATTGGCGATTGATCTTTAATTTCAAGAAGATTTTAGATTTATCTTCTGAAGGCACTACGATCCAGGGGATTGGGGGAAGCAGCGAGAAACACCAATAAGAGGCTATAAATTATCCCACTGCCTGGATACCAATGTCATATTTCAAACGAATGCGCAGCGGTGTTAACGGCAAAAGAGGAGCGATTCTCGTTTTAGATACAAGTTGGCTAACAGGATGAATGATTGCTGTACATGGCAGACTTCAGATGAATTAATTATGGTTTCAAAGCCATGGTCAGATGCTGCAGGGAGCGAGCGGAATGTGTATGTTACATCACTTAAATTTCACTTTGTGATACTAATTTGGGCTCTGCTGCTCCATTGCAAGATGGGCTGAATTTCAGCAACATTTGGTTCCACAAGTCTGATGGCTCTGAGGATTCAGTGGTGAAGTGGCCAATCTGCCTTCTGCCTGGGGCCCAGCTCCAATCCCAGGAGACACCTCCATGCTGAAGGATCATTCTGTGAAGTTGCAGGGCTGGGAGAGACCTGAGGCTCTGGAAGGCCATCATCTGTTCGAGAGAGGACACCACTCTGCCCTAAAAGTACCTACACTGTCATGGGAGCTGTCCATATAATTTCATGCTCCAACAGCTGTTTTCATTTGTGATGGATTTGGCCACTTCCCCAACATAAACTTGACATAGAAAGTTCATTCAAAATGGCAGCCAGAGAAAAAGGAGGCCCTTTAGGCAGCTGGGCTGGCCAACTCAGTGGTAGTTCAAAATATGGCAGCCAGGTTGGTCACCAGTACACCTAGGCTAGGGGTGACCATATTACACCAACTCTAAAATCACTTCCCTGGCTGCCAGTTAGTTTCTGGGAAAAGTATAAAGTGTTGGTTATTACCTTTAAAGCCCTACATGATTTGGGTCCAGGTTACCTGCAGGATTGCCTTCTCCTGTACAATCCATCCCGCACACTTAAGTCTTCTGGGAAGAATTTACTTCAGTCAGCCAAAACTAGGCTGACAACTGTTACCAGAAGACCTTCTCTTCTGTCGCTCCCAGAGTGTGGAATGGCCTGCCAGAGGAGATTCATCAACTTAATAGTCTTTTTGAATTCAAGAAGGCTATAAAGACTGATCTCTTCTGGCAGGCCTACCCAGTTGAATTTTAAGATGTCTGATGGTTATTTTAATATTGTATCAGTTTTATATGTTTTAAACAGTTTTATGTATTTTATAGTACTTGTATCTAATGTTGTTTCCCACCTTGATCCAGAGGGAAGGGTTGGAAAGAAATTATTATTATTATTATTATTATTATTATTATTATTATTATTATTATTATTATTATTATTTGGCCTCATCCTCAGCCCTGTGATTGCTGCACCCTTCTGCTGATGGCTGGAGGAGAAAGGGCCAGGCTCTCCCTACCTCTCTGCTTTGGAAACACTAGAAGCCATAGCGGGGGTGGGGGTGGGGGGCGGAGGCAGCAGGAGCAAAGCATTTGAACTGCAAGAATGTTCAAAGTGCTTTCCCAGCATTATTGTTATTCCAGAGAGAGGCCGGCTTTGATCCACGCAGGACCATCCTCCTCACACTGCGTGGTGCCTCCGACCATAGCGGCTCTGGTGATTTATCCTCCCCTGTTTACTACTGACTGTGCAAATCTCCTGATCAGCAAAATCTTAGCCAGAGGACGAGGCTCCCGCAGTTGCCTGAAATACATTGAACCAGGCGAGGAGCGCCCACTCAGACAGGATTAGTGCCTGCCTCTGAGGGTGGGTGTCTGCACGTGTTTGCAAGGGTGTAACACAACTGTCATGTCACAGATGAACATCGAAAGCAGCTCAAATAAGCAGCTGTTCAAAGCCTGGGTGCACATTCACACGTTGGATGGAATCAGCCTCAGTTCACAGCTGGGGGGGGATGGGAAAAGTCTCTCCCCACCCTTTGTTAAATGAATAAATAGCACCAAGGTGATGGCTTGCTGGAGAACCTCCAGAGAGGTGAACGCTGGATCTCAGCCGGGAGTTGCTGGAGAAGGGGAGAGAGATGCCCACCAGGAGGTGCCTTTCCAGCCGCAACCTGCCCCCAACTGCCCCAGCTCCAGCTCCAGCTCCAGCCCACCTCCTCCTCCTCCTCCTGCTGACCTTTGGGGGTTCTTCCTCCTTGCCATTCAGGCACCTGGACAGTAAGTCCTGCAGAAAGGTATCAATGGCTACTAGCCCTGATCCGAGGCAGTAAGCCTGGGTGCACCAGTTGCTGGGGAACATGAGCGGGAGGGTGCTGTTGCACCATGTCCTGCTTCTAGGTCCTTGGTCAACAGCTGCCTGGCCACTGTGGGAACAGAGTGCTGGACTAGATGGAGCTTCAGTCTGATCCAGCCTCAGGACTCTTCTGATGTTCTTTTGTTCTTAATTAATCCTTGTTGGGTCTTGCCATTGTTTGCATTTGTACCAACTGATAGGAAAGGTCAAAGCCTGCAGGCTCTGAAGGACATTGCAAGGCAGGGCTGGATTCACTGACATGCCCCCACCCCATTATTATTATTATTATTATTATTATTATTATTATTATTATTATTAATTTATTTATATAGCACCATCAATGTACATGGTGCTGTACAGCGTAAAACAGTAAATAGCAAGACCCTGCCGCATAGGCTTACATTCTACTAAAATCATAGTAAAGCAATAAGGAGGGGAAGGGAATGCAAACAGGCACTGGGTAGGGTAAACAGGCACTGGGTAGGGTAAACAGGCACAGGGTAGGGTAAAACTAACAGTATAAAGTCCGAGCAACATCAAGTTTTAAAAACTTTAGGAAAAAGAAAAGTTTTTAGTTGAGCTTTAAAAGCTGCGATTGAACTTGTAGTTCTCAAATGTTCTGGAAGAGCGTTCCAGGCGTAAGGGGCAGCAAAGGAAAATGGACGGAGCCGAGCAAGGGAAGTAGAGGCCCTTGGGCAGGCGAGAAACATGGCATCAGAGGAGCGAAGAGCACGAGCGGGGCAATAGTGTGAGATGAGAGAGGAGAGATAGGAAGGAGCTAGACCCTGAAAAGCTTTGAAGGTCAACAGGAGAAGTTTATATTGGATTCTGAAGTGAATTGGAAGCCAATGAAGAGATTTCAGAAGTGGAGTGACATGGTCAGAGCGGCGGGCCAAGAAGATGATCTTGGCGGCAGAGTGGTGGACAGAGACCAGCGGACTGATGTGAGAAGAAGGAAGGCCAGAGAGAAGAAGGTTGCAGTAGTCCAACCGTGAAATAACCAGTGCATGAACAAGCCTCTTGGCAGAAGAGACAGACAAAAATGATCGAATCCTGGCAATATTATACAGGAAAAAACGACAGGATTTAGCTACTGTCCTCTGTCCTCTGTCCTACTGTCTCTGTCCTCTGGTTCATTTCCTTCTGCTTTTAAACATGCTACAGTCTCTCCCATTCTCAAGAAACCTACTCTTGATAGGCTATCTCTGTCTAACTACCGACCTGTCTCTTTGTTGCCGTTTGTTTCAAAGATCCTGGAGCGGGCGGTCTACTCTCGCTGTCTTGACTTTCTTTCTAGTAACTCTGCTTTGGATCCACTTCAATCTGGATTCCGCCAAGTCTAAAGGCCATTATTCCGTTCTTATTCTCCTTGATCTAACTGCAGCCTTTGACACAGTTGATCATGATCTTCTCTTAGATTCCCTTCATGACCTTGGATTTTGTGGCTCTGTCTATAACTGGTTTGCCTCCTATCTAGCGGGTCGCTCTTTCAGCGTTTTGGCTAATGGCAGCTCGTCTTCTTCTTTTCCCCTTTCAGTAGGGGTTCCGCAAGGCTCGGTGCTTGGCCCGTTGTTGTTTTCCTTATACATGTTGCCCTTGGGCAAGCTTATTCAATCTCATGGCCTCCAATATCATCTGTAGTATAAGGAGCCTTGAACAGAGGAAGCCGTCCGAAAGATTCGCTGAGGACCTTGCTGCACAGGGTGAGTGGCTGTGCCGTGCAGTGCCGTGTGTGCGCAACGGGGCGGGCTCCCCCCCTTTTCCTAATCCTCACTATGTCTGGGACTGCAGGGCAGTGGGGGGACATCAAAGGCAAATGGGAAAGCTGAGTGGGATTTGAGTGGGATGGGGAGATCTGATGGGAGGCGGTGAGAAACCCGTCAGGAGGCATCCAGGCAGGTTGGGGGATACCTGGCACGTGGGGATGTGACAATGGAGCTGACAAGACACTGGGGGTGGGTGGGAGGGATGAGTGGCAAGGGAAGGGTGCTGATCCACCCCTCTTTGCTTTTTTACATGTGGTGGTATAAAAATCCCCACCCTGGATGGGTGGATTAGTGGGCTGGAGTCCTCTGCTGCCTCTTACAAAGCTTTGGGAGTGACATGGGTTGGGTCCCCTTTGCCACCGGGTCAGGAGTGGCTGCTGCCGCCTCCCCCCCCCCCCCCCAAAGTGAACCAAGAACAGGTCCTAGTAGAATTGGGTGGGTGGGCAGATCTCCCCAATCTGCCGTCTGGTGCCTGCGTGTTTCTGCCTTCCTTAATGGTGGGCCATTTCATCTAAGGGTTGGGCCCCGCTCCTGGCATTTCAGTCCAGGGGTGCAAGCCACCCCCAGCAGCCCCCACTTTCCAAGAGCAGCTTTGTATTGTATTCCCTTCATGATCTTGGACTCTGTGGCTCTGTCTATAACTGGTTTGCCTCCTATCTAGCGGGTCGCTCTTTCAGCGTTTTGGCTAATGGCAGCTCGTCTTCTTCTTTTCCCCTTTCAGTAGGGGTTCCGCAAGGCTCGGTGCTTGGCCCGTTGTTGTTTTCCTTATACATGTTGCCCTTGGGCAAGCTTATTCAATCTCATGGCCTCCAATATCATCTGTACGCCGATGATACACAACTATATCTGTCATCTCCGGAACTTTCTCCTGATGTTCACGATCGTATCTCAGCATGTCTTTCAGATATCTCAGCTTGGCTGCTTCATCGTCGTTTGAAACTCAATATGGCAGACTGAATTGCTCGTTTTTCCTCCTAAACCTTCTCCTCATCTCTCATTCTCTCTTACTGTCAATGATGTTACGCTTACTCCGGTCAAGGAAGCTCGTAGCCTTGGCTTTATATTTGACTCCTCGCTCTCCTTTATTCCTCATATTGAGGCAGTAGCTAAATCTTGTTGATTTTTCCTGTATAATATTGCCAGGATTCGATCATTTTTGTCTGTCTCTTCTGCCAAGATGCTTGTTCATGCATTGGTTATTTCTCGGTTGGACTACTGCAACCTTCTTCTCTCTGGCCTTCCTTCTTCTCACATCAGTCCATTGGTTTCTGTTCACCACTCTGCCGCAAAGATCATCTTCTTGGCTCGCCGCTCTGACCATGTTACTCCACTTCTGAAATCTCTTCATTGGCTTCCAATTCACTTCAGAATCCAATATAAACTTCTCCTGTTAACCTTCAAAGCTTTTCACGGTCTAGCTCCTTCCTATCTCTCCTCTCTCATCTCACACTATTGCCCCGCTCGTGCTCTTCGCTCCTCTGATGCCATGTTTCTCGCCTGCCCAAGGGCCTCTACTTCCCTTGCTCGGCTCCGTCCATTTTCCTTTGCTGCCCCTTACGCCTGGAACGCTCTTCCAGAACATTTGAGAACTACAAGTTCAATCGCAGCTTTTAAAGCTCAACTAAAAACTTTTCTTTTTCCTAAAGCTTTTAAAACTTGATGTTGTGCAGGCTCTATACTGTTAGTTTTACCCTACCCTGTGCCTGCTTACCCTACCCTGTGCCTGTTTGCATTCTCTTCCCCTCCTTATTGTTTTACTATGATTTTATTAGATTGTAAGCCTATGCGGCAGAGTCTTGCTATTTACTGTTTTACTCTGTACAGCACCATGTACATTGATGGTGCTATATAAATTAATAATAATAATAATAATAATAATAATAATAATAATACTGCCTCAATATGAGGAATAAAGGAGAGCGAGGAGTCAAATATAAAGCCAAGACTACGAGCTTCATTGACCGGAGTAAGCGTTACATCATTGACAGTAAGAGAGAATGAGAGATGAGGAGAAGGTTTAGGAAGAAAAACAAGCAATTCAGTCTTTGCCATATTAAGTTTCAAACGACGGTGAAGCAGCCAGGCTGAGATATCTGAGAGACATGCCGAGATACGATCGTGAACAGATGTCAGGAAGGGATGCTCTGGTTGTCTGCAGCTCCTTGGCAACACACGTTTTTTCCACAGGGTTTGCATTGAGGGAGGTGGTTACCTGTGAGCAGCGCCTGCAATGGGTCATGAGACCTGTCGTCCCCCCTTGAAAGCCTGGGAAAGCCAGTGTCGTGTGGAGGATGTATACATCACCGAGCCACAAGCACTGGGCTGAGCTCCTTGGAGGAGGGCTGGGATCCACTGGGCAAGTGAACACACTCTGCTGCCTGAGCAGGGCTGGGGTGGGGCTTAGTTCCCTGTCCCAGGCTGCCTGCAGCAGCAGCAGCAGCGGCAGCGGCAACAGGAAAGTGGCCCTGTTGCTGACACATGGGGGCTTGCCCCATCCACGCCCCTGGCTCCTGCAGCTGCCGCCTCATGCAATTCTCTCCCCAAGGTGCCCAGACCGAGTGGAAGAAGCAACAGTCAGGCACAGACAAAGGCTCAGAATGGACGCTGGCTCTAGAGAGCTGGAGGGAAAGAGCATCCCAGGCCTGGCGTGGTGGCAACCATCTCTGGCTCTGAACCCATCAGGTCCAGGGCAATGTTTTTGGACTACTTGAAACTCTGGTGGCCCCCGGGGCCCTCAGGCCAGAGCAGAGAGGCACTCGGGAACAGGACCGCCGAGGCCTGGGCGCCCGGCACTGCTGCCATCAACCACGTCCCCAGGGAGAGGGGCTGCAGCTCAGCACTCCAGCGCCTGCATTGCGAGCAGTTCAGTCCCCAGGCAGGGCTGGAAACACTCCTGCCTGGAACCCTGGAGACCCGCTGCTGCCAGTCGGTGTCTGCAACACCAACCAAGATGGACCGAAGGTACAAGGCAGCTTCCGACATCCCTCCGTTGGAGCCCTTCTCCTGAAGCCTCCGCAAGCGCAGGGCGCCCTGGAAGAAGCCGGGTCAGAGCCACTGCCGCTCCCAGAAGGCGGCAATCAGGCATGTGCTGCGGTGCATGACTAATGGCTGTTCCAAGAGAAGACAAGATAAACAGGGAAGGGGGGGAAGCCGGGGAAATAACAGCAATTGTGCAGATTACTTCCCCTCCCCTCCTTAGGAGTGGCCTGGAAAAACATGGAAACGCATGTCGGGGGAGGGGGAGGAAGAGAGGAACTGTAAAGGCTGCACTGGTGTGAGATGCTTTGACCTCTGTAGCCTCAGCTTATGGGCCCCCGGAGAGGACACCATGGCCACTTCGATCCCTGCTCAGAATCCCCCACTTTTTCTGGGATTTTGGGGTGCACGCTTTCCAAGTTTGCTGCCTGAACCGCATTCTATTATGGGGTGCTTCCTCCGCTCCCCTTCCATGAAGTTCTGGGGCAGCAGGTGCTGTGCCCCGCAGCAGGTGCTGTGCCCCCCAGCAGGGCTGGCCCCACCCAGAGGGAGCATGGTCCAGCTGCCTCAGGCAGCAGATGCTGGCTGGTGTGGAGGGGGCAGCCGCTGCAGCCCCTGGGCCATTCCTGTCCTGCTTACAGAGCTCCCGGGACTGAGCCCGGCTCCATGGCAAAGGCCAGGTCAGTGGCAGCCTGAGGGGCAGACTCAGGGCTCGGGGACACAATGGTGGGGCCGTGGCTGCTGGTGGAGGGGGGCAGAGGCAGGGCAGGTGGCTCTGGGGATGCAGGCAGCGGAGGCCTTTGTGCCGTAGGGAGGGGACTTGGCTCCCCTCCTCCTCTGCCAAGGAAGGCCAGCTGCAGCCAGCAGCACTGCTCCTCTGCCCCTTCACTGAAGACAGGCAGGCGGGACCCTTGTCTGGATGGTCCCAGGCCATTGGCAAGCCTTCCCCCTAACGCCCAGGTCTCTGCTGGAGTCCTGCTGAGCAAATGATTTCTCCTCGTCCATTAACCACTTGATGCCCATGGCTCCCCTTCAGAGAGAGAGAGAGAGAGAGAGAGAGAGAGAGAGAGAGAGAGAGCAGGGAGGCCTCCCCCTGCCCCCTGCTCCCTTCAGCTTTAGCCAAAAATGCAGCACGCAGAATTGAACAGAAGCCCAAATGTACTTCTCTATTTGAGTCCCTCCAGGCTTGGATGGGGAGAAACAGTGACAGGCGAAGCCATGGGGAGAGGGGAATGTGGGGGGGCCCTCCATATTCTTGATGGCACAATTACAGCCCCCCACAGGGTCTGTGGCAACTCGTCTGAGCGTCAAACAAGGACCCCCTGGAGCTGCCTCACATGGAATTTCACACTGATTGAAAACAATTTCCTGCAGCCTAATTTCGTCTCCTGCGCCTTTGATTTCTGGCTCCTATTTGTCTCTTTTCCTGCTTTAAAACATGAGACTTGACTCTTATGCTCCTCCTGGATGGCAAGGAAGCACAGCAGCTGCCAAGCGCCAGGATGCACCCTGTGTGCCATGTGGACAGGGCGCTGGGCACGGTCAGGGGAAGAAGGGGTTGCAATCTCCTGCTCTCTCCTGAAGCCCTCAGCCGCCACCCCCAACCTAAACTCCCTCACAGGGCTGTTGTGAGGTGCCATAGAACCATCCTTTCACGCCACAGTAGGACTCAATATACGAGCTGGAGCTGAGCTCTCGTTCCTCCTCTGCTGGAGCAGCTGGCCTTAAGGTTCTTAAGCGCCCCCCTGAAGTGTGGGCACCCCTGCAGGACTGGCCACACTTTGTCATGGGGGGGTCAGTGAAGAAGCCCTCCCCATGCACCTTTGGGGAGGGTGATGGGTCAAGGGGCTCCTTTGTTCCCCCACACTTTGCTACGTGGGCTCATTCCGAGCAAATTCCGTGACTGCTGAGCGGACGCGCGCGGCAAGGTAATGGAGCGCATTGTCTGCTCAAGGTTATCGGCTCCCATAATGCATGGATAAAATCAGAGCAGCAATTACTCTGCTTTCTTCCCCAAATTGCTCTCCAACTGCGCCTCGTAAGCTTTGTGAGACACTCCACAGAAGCACAAACACTGTGTGGGGTCAGAGCCAAAATCATGCACAGGGGGAGAGGAGGAGCACAGATTAATCAGCCAGGGGGTGGGGTGGCCCATCTCATAGCAAGCCACCCCAAGCACAGCATGTGAGGTGGAGGGGGGGCTGAAATAAGGGCTGGGGGGGTCTGCTCAGCCTGCAAAGAGATGGCAATCATTTCAAAGTTTCTGGTCCTGCGTGCTGTGCCTGCGATGGCCAACCACATGCTCCCAAGGGGAAGCCCACAAGCAGCACATGGCAAGACCCTCCTGCTCATCTTCCCCAGCGACTGGTATACAGAGGCATGCGGTCTCTGGAGATCACAGGCCGCCATCAGGACTAGCAGCTTTGGATAACAACCTCCTCCTCCTCCTCCTCCTCCTCCTCCTCCTCCATGACTTTGTCTAATCCCCTTTTAAAGCCATCCAACTTGGTGGCCATCACTGCTTCTCAATTCTGCAGTTCGACTATGCTGCACAGTGTGAAACAGTACAACTCCAAAGGTTAAAAACAAGCAAGGCAGCTGGCCAAGAGGACCTCTCTTACTCCAGAAGAAATCTAGCACTTATTCCAAGGATTTTGGTAGAACATCTTAAATGAGACTGGGGCCTTGCTAGATGGAGATTTAGCCCGGTGCTCGCCACAGGCTCGCCCCTGTGCGTCCAAATGACGCACAGGGGATCCCGGGCTCAGGCAGGGATGAAACCTCCCTGGACGCGGGGTAAGTGAAACCCCATTTAGCCCGGTTTTCCCCGCAGTCTCAGGCTCAGCATGTAGCCCGTTCTGCTGCTGGTCCCAGCTACCGCATTCACACACGAGTAGCCGGGAACAGCAGTGGACGGGCCACAGCACTCCCGCCGCCGCTGATGTCCCCCGGCCTGGGGGACATCGGCAGCAGCCATCACAGGCTGGGGGACATCAGCGGTGGCGGGAAATGGAGGCTAGGGACATGGGGGGGCACGATCAGCAGCCGGCGACATGGGGGGCAGGAATCGGCAGCAAGTGACATTGGGGGGGCAGGAATCGGCGGCCGGCGACATGGGGTGCGGGAAACAGCAGCCAGATGGGAATGGGAGATCGGGGGGGTGGGTTCGCAGCCAGGGTGGGGAAGTTGGGGCAGGGGTCCCAGGAAACCCTATTTTTTAAAAAACAAACAAACCAAAAACTTACCTTTCCGGTGGTGCGCTCCTGTGCACGCAGCCCCTTTAACAACAACAACAAAATGGTGGACGCGATGGGGCTTCGTCGTGTCTGACGTGTAGCTAGGCGTGACGGCCTGTGCTAATTGTGGCGCGGCCTCACTGCGCCTGAAGCACTGATTTTCAGGTAGGTCTAGCAAGAAGCCACAGGTGAACATTTGTACCACCCCATCTCCTCGATGACCATCCGCATGAAAACCTTTCTCCTCAATCCTCACTTAAAGCATGATCGAAATGGGTGGAAGGCATTCAAAAGGAGGCAGTTCCCCTGGCGTCAGAAGATGCCCCAACAACACTGGGCCAAGGGCTGCCTTTCCTGTAGCTGGACTCTGAAGCTCCTTTGCCACCACGTTCCTCCCAGACACGGGCCTGGACTTCAGAAGCCACTTTGCCAACGCCTGCCTTTTGGGAGTCCCAGGCCTGTGTGCACTTTTTCACTGTCTTTGCTGGGGAGTTGGAAGAAATCCTGACATGGCTGCAGGGCCAGATTCCTGGGTTGCTGCAAATGTTTCTGTTTTCCTAATAAACCTTACAGCCCAGGAAGGCTCTGCTGAAGGCCCAGGCAGGCCAGTGCTGAATACTGAGTCAACCCCCAAATCTCCTGTTATTATCCCACAGAGAGAAGCTGCATATGCCAAAATTACCTCTCCCAGCCAAGGATGAAGGCAGCCAATTTGCAGCTGCAGGCCTTTGGGGTTCAGGCTCAGACCCCAGTCAGCTGGTGGGCCTCCAAATGCAGCATGGCTCGATGACCACATTTTGAAATTAGTGAAGCAATAAACATTAAGGAGAGGTGGTCTCTCCCCCCCACCCATGCACATCACACACACATTCATAAGACCATGAAATCCAGAATCTAAAAGTACTGCACTGGCCCACTGAGCAGCCGGCCACCCTGTGAACGCCACCTGCCTGCCCCTCAGCAGCTTCTGGCTTTCATCCTGGGCCACTCTCAAGGGCCCTTTGCAGCCCAGTCAGGAGCAAAAGCAACTGAGGAGAGCACAGGAGGGCAAAATGCTCTGATGCTGCACCAGATCTGGGCCTCCTCCTCCTGCCCTCCCAGCCCCACAGCGAGCCCAACAGCAGCACAGGCCTGGGATGGGACCTTCACCCCTCATGCGCACCGCTTGGCTCAGGACTTCAATCCCCCCCCCCCGCCCAGTCCCCAGCCCTCACCAGGGATTCCAGAGGTTTTCACGCCTTCTACCCCCGCCTCCGCACTTTCCTGAGCTCTTTCCTGGCCCTCTGCTCTGTTCCCTCTCCAGTGCCCCATTATCCTGATGCAAAAGAAGCTGGATCAAACTCAAGGCCGCGCGCACCCCCAGGCAGAACCCCACTCCCCGTGTCGCGCCTGGGAGCCCTTGAAGTCCCCCTGCCCACCTCGTCTTATCGCTGCCGCTCACCCTTCTTCACAGATCCTCATTTTGACAAGATCAGCACGTTTGGGTTCCTTTTTCCAAAGGGTGACAAGATTTATTGATTAATTAAATAGCAAAATGCTGCATTTTTATTGCATCAACTTGGAATTTGTTGCTTTCATTAGCATTGCTCTGGCTAAATTAATCCTGCTCTTTTATGGGCACGCAAGCCTTATTTAATTTTCTGTTGTGTAAATGACTCGCTCTAAGCTTATGTTAATAGCGTGAAGGCAATTCGCATTGGGGGCGGCATAAAAAGCAGAATCAACCGTGCATTTTCAGTGGTTTGGTCAACAGAAGGCGGCCAGCGAGGAGGCGGAGAGGCGCGGTGCCTACACGGCTCATATTTCAGCGCGTGTGCATGTTCTCCTTTGCCCACATGAGGATGCTTGCCAGTGTTTGAAGCAGGCATAATTACAGAGACTGGGAAGCGCCTCTCACGTGCTTATCTTTAATTAGAAGCATAGCCAGATGTGCAGCATTGGATGACTTTAGTTTAATTAATTAATTAATAATAATAATAATAATAATAATAATAATAATAAGCAGCTAAATATTATTTCTGAATGCCGCTCTTTGCTCGGCTCTAGAAAAGAGGAGCACTGTGAGGCCCAATGCCTGGATCCTGGCCCCACTGGGGGGAGGGGGGACTCCTCAGTTCTCCCCTTGGTTCGGGGGATGATGATTTTAACTTGCGAAAGTTAAGGCTGGTTCGGAGGAAGGGGCTGGAGCTGTTTTGCCCTTGGGGCGGAGGGCCTCCTCCTGTCTGGCCTGGCTGCTCGGAATCAGGTCACGTGCAGGGAAGGACCCGGCTGTGAGTGAGCCAAGTTGGCCACAGTTATGGAATCGGCTGGGGGCGCCTGTTTCTTTGTTGTGTTTTACTTGTGCTTTTTACTTTTTCCTAGGTTTCATTCAGTTTTTAATGCTAGCCACCTTGAGTGCCACAATTTGGCAAAAAGGCAAACTATAAATCAAATCACATCAATAAATAATCCCCAACTCTTCCAGGAGAAGTGGGGATCCCCATCAGACAAAACACCAAGGGAAACAGTTGAGCAGATGAGCAAGTTAACCACGTCTGTGATGATGATGATGATGATGAGGAGGAGGAGGAGGAGGAGGAGGGGAGGGGGAGGGGGGAGGAGGAGAACACTACCCGGTCATTTCATTTAAGTAGCATTTATTATCAGCTAAAGCTGAGCCTAAGACTCTGTTTGCAAGGAACTGAATCGCAGGGCCTTCCTGTGGCAGGGTGGGGGTTAATTCTGTAAACCCTTGGATTCTTCCGCTGTGCTGTAGCAGTGAAGCCTTGAGTGGCTGAAATAAACCTCAACCGGAAATCCATACTAAACCCAGTTAGAAAGAGCACCGAAACAACTAGATAGTTCTACATTGACAAAGGCCACAATGCAGACAAAGTCATGGAAAAATCAGCACAGGGACAAATAGTGCAGGGTTGGCTCCCAGTTCAAGCTCAGGTTAAGCTTACTTTAAGGCACAACCTTCAGTGCAATTGTGGGTCACAGTTCCGTTTAGGGACCCAACTGTGAGGCCAGTTTTAAAAAGTCCCCAGTGAGAAACAGGTTTAAAGTGATGCTGACCTGGGGCTTAAATTGCCCACGCCCTCTCTTTGACGATCACGAACTGTCCACACTCCCCCTGCTAAAAATGCCCATTCTCAGGGAACTCAACTGGCCAAAGTCCCCCTTTAATTTCCACTCCCTGCAGTCTAATGCACTCCTGGCTTTTAAACAAGACCACCCTAACCTAATAAACTGCAGCAGAAACTGAGGGAAGTTATCCAGGGATATAAATTTAGGGCGAGCTTGTAAGGGAGCCCAGCTCTATGAGCACAAGGAACCCAAGGCAGTGTACATAATCCTCCTCTTTATTTTATCCTCACAACAATCCTGTGAGGTAGGTTGGGCCGAGAGTCTGTGACTGGCCTACAATCACCCAGTGAGCTTCCATGGCCAAGCGGGGACTAGAACCCGGATCTCCCGGGCCCCAGTCCAATGCTCTAGCCATTTTATCTGCTCTGCCTGCTTTCATTTCTATATTCATCTGTTTTACCTTGTGGTTTTATTGTGAGAATGTTGCTGTAAGCTGCTCCGAGTAGTGCAAAAACACTAGAAGGGTCTGTAGTGCTCCAAAGAAAGAAATAAAAATGCGGTGGGGTGGGGGAAGAGTCCAGTCCCCTCTGAGCAGAGGAAAGGCAGAGCCAGCCAACCAGCTTCGCTCCTCTGCACAGCCCAGGAGCAAAAAGCTGGCACCTCCTCGGGACACCCTCGAGAACTGCTGTTTCTGGAAGCACGGGGAAGGCCTGCACCTCCCCAAAGGCAGCTCCTCGAGCCAGGACCTGAATGCCGCTAGATGTGTGCGCTCTCTCGCTCTCTCTGTCTCGCGGAAGGGAAGCTGGGGGCTCAGAAGGGCTCTTACCATGCTCAGGGTACCATCTCCTCCCAGGTAGACGGCCAGCTGCAGCAAAAGTTCTTGCCCCCACCCAGCCATCGCCTCCCTGAAAGGACACGCCCTGCCGGGAATGTGTCCGCACAGAAGCCAGGCAGGCATGAGCCATTCGGGGCGGGGGGGGGCTTCTCCTCAGCCCCTGCACCTCTGTCCCAGCGCCCCAACGATGCCTCAGAGAGCACCGGCAGGACGCCTCTGTCCATGGTGCTGAAGCAGCCTGTAGCCCACCGCAAGCAGCAGCTCCACCATGGGGCGGGGGCAGGGGAAGGGTTAAAAACAAACAAATCGTCAGCTGTTATTATTTATTGCACTTTATTTAAACAGTGCAACAGTCGAGGGTGGTGGGGTTGTCTGGCTCTTCTGCCTCTGGCACCAAAATGGCCTGTGCTGAGCTTGGGTCGGGACTGACCAACAGCCACCACAGCTGCTCTCCAGGCCGTTCAAGTAGCCCTCCCCAAGCCCCCACTCTTTTCCAGCCAAAGATTGAGCCTGGGTCTTTAGTGCGGGGGAGGGGGACCCTGTGGTCTTCCACATGTAATGGGACTCCCATCAGACCCAGACAGCATGGACAGTGGTCAGGGACAATGGGAATTGTAGTCCCAACATTATTTGAGAGAGGCATCCGTTCCCTGCCTTGCTTGGAGACATTGATCCAGGGCTGCCCACCTCCATACACAACCCAGGAGAGATGCCCACAGCCTCAGGTGCCCCCACCCACCCACTGTCTTGGGGGAAAGAAGAGCAAAATGGCTCTGCCCAATGAAGGCAACAGCGTCATTGCACGGACTACACCGGCAGCAGCTGAGAGACAGAAGCAAACATTCCTTGTGAAAACCTAACCAGCAGGTGATGCATGAAACATCTCAGGATTTAACATCGAAGAAAAAACATCAGTAGCGAAGTAACGTGTCACAACCAAAAGCCGTCTTAAATGCTATGAATGAGCAGGAAATTTCAGTGCAGGTCCTGCACTAATGACCCACTTAAATCTCACGTTGGCTGCAGGGTGGTGATTTTACATCTGTCACCCAAGGCACATGTGGGCTGCTGCATCATGGAGGGGAGGAGGCCTCAGCGCCCGCAAGCACAGGGGTGCTGCCCCAGGTGGGCACGCCAAGGTAGGCAAGGCAGCTGTGGCTGTGGATTGGCAGTGCGACTTTGCATGCTCACTTTGGCCCATGACCACATGTCAAAGCTGGCCGGAAAGGCACCTCTGTAGAGAGTGCTGTGAAAGCGGCCGTAGCTCGGCAGAGGGCGAAGCTGTTTTGCATGCAGAAGATGCACCTCCAGCTGCAAGGATGCAAGCTGGGGGAGGGCCCCTTTCTGCCCAAGGGGCTGGAGAACCACTGCTGCCTGTCAGAGTGCAGCAAGGGCCTGGAGGGAGGGACCCTGCTGAGGCCTCACTCAGAATACGCAGCCTCCTCCATTCAGAGCCCAGAGCTAAGAACACAAGAGCCCTGAGTCTGGATCAGACCAAGGGTCCATCTAGCCCAGCACTCTTCACACAGTGGCTGACCAGGGACCCAAAAGCAAGACACGGATGCAACAGTGCCCTCCTGCCCCATGTATATGGGCTTACTGCCTCTGATCCTGGAGGCAGCACATAGCCATCAGGACTAGTAGCCATCGATAGCCTCCTCCTCCAGGAATTGATCCACCATCACCCCTTTTCTCCAAGCGCTCTGAAGAGGAGCCCAATCCATACACTCCCATTGTCTATCCTGGGATGTGGGTCTTCTTGCAAGGGAGCCTGGATTACTCCTTTGGATGCTGAGCACTCCCAGCATTTACGGCTGCTTTGTACGGGCTGCCTCTGTGGTCTTGGTGCAGTGCAGATTCTGAGCGCTCAACTGGTGGCTGTTCTCCGGAGCATAAAGCTCCCACACAAGGCTGAATCATAGAATAGTAGAGTTGGAAGGGGCCTATTGACCCAAGCTCAGGCAGGGCCGGCCTCTCAGGCACCCAGAGAGGGGTGAGGAGGAGGAAGCAGCAGGAAGCAGCTCTCCCCACAGGAAGAGCCCAGGCGGCTGCCCCCACCTCTGCTGGGAGAGCGCTCCCACCCACACCCACACCCGACACACACCACTGGCACGCTGACGTCCACACACACACACACACACACACATGCAGACCCACCAGGCACCACTTGGGCAATTATCCTATGCTACAAGTAAGTTGTAAACGAGATGAACAAAGTAGCTTTTCATTATGTCAATTAAAGTCTAGACACTATTACGATGCCAGAAATGCAGCTCTGGGGGGCTCTGTCGGTTTGGGGCCTTGGTGCTGCCGCCGCCTGACAGTGACCTCCTCAGTGGCTGTGGTTGAGGGCCGAAGCGCCCGGCTGACGTGGGAGTAAGGAAACTCACGTGAGGTCAAGGAGGCTGGTGAGCATCTCCGTTTGCCTTCTGCCTCATCAGTTTAATTTCACAAGAAAAATGCAGGAAAGACGCAGCCCCCCCCCGCCCCTGCCATGTAGCAGCAGCCCTGCTGTGATGCCCGCAAGGCGTGCCGTTCTCGGCAGAGGCCTCCTTCCCATCCTGCGTACCACACCACACTGCACATGCACGTGAAGTGCCCTCATCCCACCCCCACAGCAGAAACCAGGCCCAGCCTCAGCCAGCACGCACCTCTCAGGGCCAGGGGTTGGGGTCCGGCTGGTTTCCCAAGGAAGCCAGTTGGGGAGGGCTCACAGCCCAGGGGGAGAGGCTCCTTTTGGCATGCAGTCGCTCCAGCTTCCATCCCCAGCGGCAACTCCAGGTAGGGCTGAGGAACCCCTGCCCACAGCCCTGGGCGGGGTGCCACAGCTAGAGGGACGGAGGGGGCCCAGCTCAGCCCACGGCCGCTTCCGACGCTCCTGTGGACAGAGGGTGGCACCTGGGGGCTGAAGGGCCAAGGGGGGGCTGCCCTCCTGTCCACAGGAGGGCCAAAAGGAGCCAGCCACAGACAGGCAGGGCTTGGCCCCGGCCACTGGTGATTCGGGAGAGAGGACGCGGCAGGGGGTGCCGGCAGCACTCATGGCGTCGCTCAGAGACCCTCGATGTGGCCATGGCATGGCAGGTGCTCCAACATGAGCCCAAAGGTCTGCCCGAGGCCCGGCTGGCTGAGGGCGTGGCGCAGTTGGCTTTTGGGAAGGTGGGGTGGAAGCGCCGGGTAGAAACAGAATTTCCTCTACAGGCTACAGGCCCAACCCCCACCAAGCCAGCTTTGCCAGCCCCTGCCAGGAGACCACCCACCTCCCAAGAGTCAGGGGTGCCCAGCAGCTGCGAGAATGGACTGCCAGAAAGCCTTCTGGGAGACCTGCCCCCCCCTCCCCACGATGAGGCCTCACATGTGATCCCGCGGCCCCTGCCGGCCTTCTTGGCCGTTCTTGCTCCACCAGCAGCCACTCTTGCCAGCGCTTCCAGAGTGAAACAATGGGACGCCCCGGAGCAGGCGAGCCCAGGATTCTTGGTCCAGTTGGGGCCTGGGAGCACCGCTGGCACCTCCAGAAGAGGAAACGGCCCCCGAGACCAGTCCCCTCGCCCATGGGAGGGCACGGCAGCGCCCGCTCCCCTCCCCTCCTGCCCTTTGCAGTCCCTGCTCTCCATCGACGCCTCTCTTGACGCCCAACATCCTCTGAGGGAGATTTGCCTTTGAACCTGTCAGCTGCAAACCCCCCGCCCTTAATCTCCGCTGCCATCCATTAGTTTTTACGGCTCCCCAGCGCCCCTCCTGCCACCAAGGGCCCCCTCAGGCAGGCGGGGAGTGGCTCAGGGTCCGGCAGGAGGGGCGGGGGGGGCTGCCTTTTTGTGAAAGTGTGAGTCCAGAGGGGGCTCTTGGGGGGCTCCATCAGTCTGCCATTTCAAGCACAAGACAGCCATGAACGGAGCGCCAAAGCTAAAGCCACCCGACTGCAGGCCAACGAGGGCCTGAGCTCCCACCAGGAACGGCCACAGCACTGATCCTCGGGAGAGACGGACCCTCGGCTGACACTCTCCAGCCACAGCAGCAGCAGGCACCCATTCAATGGCAAACGGGCTGGACACACGAGAGGGGGAAGCAGAAGCGTGAGCATTCGTGGCCTGGGCCTGTAGCAACCAGGGGAAGCACAGCCACTGCCTAGAGGGCAGCCGCCCTCCTTCAGCAGCCAGAGAGCAAGCAGGCTGCTGCCCCCTGGGCTGCACACCCACCCGGAGAGGGTGCTGGGAGCAGGCTTGGGCTGGAACTGGGCAGGAGCCGGAGTGGTGGAGGTGCAACCGAGCCCTCCTGGCCAGATCTGGTTAAGAGCCTGAAGAGCCCCCAGAGCTCCTGCCGCCCCCAGCCCCCCCCGAAGTCCTCGCCCCCCCCCCAGCTTAGCTTTGTCAGAGGAGCTGCCTGCTCCAGCCTGCCCCGTGCAAACGCAGCGTGGGGCAGGGGGAGGAGGTGGGCAGAGGCCACTTGGGCTTGGCAGCAGCGCCACCTCCAGGGCCGCCGTGGGATTGGTGGCCCTGGAGCAAATCCGCCAACGCAGAGGACGCTCCCGGCCATTCAAAGGTCTCCCAGCGGGGCGCTGGAAGAGTTGTGAAATGCCACGACAGGATCACAGTTTAAATCAACGGAATCTCTTTTAATTGAACAGATGGGGGAAGTACATTGCAAGCTGGTCCCTTGTGGCTTTGGGGTGATGTTTTACACGGGCCACCCATCTCCCCACAAGGTATTCACGTTTCCCTTTGGGCTGAACCGTGCCGCCTTGTCCTCCCTCGCACCCCGACACAGAGCCCGTGTCACTGAGGGGATCCATCCCACTATCTCCCCGTGAAATAGCCAAGGCCTGCCCCCTGCCCGCCAAAGCAGGGACAGCAAGAAGCACCGGGCAGCAAGATGGCCGTAGGCCATGGGGCGCACCTCAGACCCCAAGGCCACACGCGAGGGGTCGTTCCGCGCACCAGCTGCCTGGGGTGCGGTGGGCAGGACTCAAGAGCGAGGGGGGGCAGGAGGCCCGCTGCTTCCAATCCCCCCTCCCCACCACAAGCGGGAGTCTCCCTGGGGCCCAAAGTCAGGCAAAGCTCCCTACTGGGCACTTGGAGGCAGAGCCGGCTCCATCCATTCCAACAGAGAGACCTTTACTGAACCCCTTCCGGGATCCGCCCACGTCCCGGTGCTTCTCAGCTCCGGGTGAGAAACCAAAGGGCCTGAGAATGAGAGGAAGAGGGCCGGGCATAGAAGCCCAGCCACCTCTGGGCCGGGATTCACAGCCCCTGCCAGAGCCACCACAATCAAGAGGGGGGCTGGTGCTGCTTCCGGTGCCGCAGCATTTCTGTGGGGCTGAGAAGGAGGCTCTGCTGGCAGTCAGGGCAGTGGAATGGGCGCTGCAGGCTGGAGGGGCCGGAAGAGGGCACGGCTGCATCTTCGGCAGGGCCTGCGGCACAAGGAGAACAGGGTAAGGAACACCCCCCGGCCCACGATCACACCCCTCTGCTGGCAGAGGGAGAAAGGGGAATACTCAGTCCTCAACCTAGGGGTGGGGGGGGGCACGAAGAGGCCTAATCCCCGAAGGCCTGGCATTCCCTCCCCGCCCCCTCCGCCACACACCCCGAAGACTCACCTTCCAGGGTGGGATCCTGCTCGGGCCCTGGGGACCGGCAAGCATCCTCGTGCGCCACCCGCTCCAGAGGCGTGAAGGGCATGTACAGGCCGCACCGCGGACACGTCCAGAAGCAGCGCAGGCATTCACTGTAGAGGTCCCCTTCGCCCTGCAGGCCGCGGACATGCCAAGACCAGCTCAAGCCCCAGTGAGCCAGGGGAGGGCCCAAGCCACTGCGCAGGCCCCGCCGGGCAGCCGCTCCCTCCCACTGCTCCTCAGGGCACAGACCCCACATGCACCCCCAGGGGGAACGCCACTCACACGCACGCACGCATACACGCACGCACGCACTCTGCACTCACCGCCAGGCAATTAAAGGTCAGGATGGCGCCAACCCGGTGGCCACCCTTCACTTCATCGGGGACCGTCTCTGCCCCCTGGAAGAGGGAGGGAAGCCCCCCTGCTCCCGCAGCAGCCACCGCCTGCGGCCCCACGTACAGGCTCTGCTGCTCCAGCGGCGTCATTCGCCGGAGGCCGTACTGCACCTGGCAAGACAACGGAGCGAGCGAGCGAGCCATCCAGCTAAGGTCCCGTCCCACAGGCAGAGCAGGGCTACTCCGGCTGCAGGGCTACTCCGGCTGCAGGGCTACTCCGGCTGCAGGGGCCCTCCGCCAGAGCCTCAGGCAGAGAGAGAGAGAGAGAGAGGCTTGCTGCCCCTCACCGGGAGATGCCTGCCTGCCTGCCTGCCTGCCTGCCTGCGGGATGGAAGCGGGCCTTTGCACGTGCGCAGCGGGGGTTCTCCCACAGAGCTCCAGACCCTGCCCAAGCGAGCAGCCCCTGACCCCACCCAGGCAAGCAAACCCACCTCAGCCTCCAAGAACTTCAGCAGCTGCTGGGTGAGCTGTCGCACCTCCCGGGCGCTGGGGCGCTGCTCCTCCACTTCCGTCTCCCTTCCGCAGCCTGCCCGGCTCTCCAGCTGCTGGTCCAGGACCTTCTCCCAGGAGGCCCGGAGCTGCAGGGCTGTGCGGAGCATCCGCAGGGCCGCCTCCGCCACAGGGATCTGCAGCTCCAGCCACGAGTCAGCCACGACGCGCGTGCAGTCGGCGTTGGTGTCCAGAGAGCGCGCCAAGAGCAGCAGGGCCTGCGGTGGGGGTGGGGGAGGAACAGAGGGAGGTGTCGGATGCCTGCCCTCCTGGGACGTGGGGAAGGGGGGGGCAGCCCCCTGCTCCAGCAGGCCCCTCACCTGCAGTGCAGGAAGACGGAGGCAGTTCACCAGGTAGGGCTTGTTGGTCTCCAGCAGTGAGACGAAGGCCAGGATCTGGTGGCGGCTGCTCAGTCCCTCTGCAAAGCAAGGAGGCTCCTTGACATCCCATCGACACGTCACACACTCTTAAGCTTATTCAGCTTGATGAAGTCTTCCCTAGATCTTAATTTTCCCAAGACAGTTCAATCCCTCGTCCCTGCCCCACCCCCACCCCACGACTCCAAATCTCCACATTGCTTCGTTTGCAGCAAAATACCGAAGCTGCCGCCAGTCTCCCACCGCGCAAGACACCCTCCCAGCCTGGCTGAACTCCAGGATGTCCACCCCACCCTAGCCAGCCGCCCCACGTCTTCCAGAACCAGGGCCAAAGCAGCTGCTGCCGCCACCCTCGCCAGAGCCCAGCAGAGCACCTTTGTGACCTCCAGGCTCAGAGGGTCTTTTCTCGGCTGGCTGGAGCAGCTCCGGAGACTTGGCGAACATGCTGGTGGGGTGCAGGACAACCCCTGCCTTCTCCTTGGTGTGGAAGATCTGGAAGCAAAGCGGCAGCGGCAGCGGGATCAGAGTGGGATCAGCAGAGCTCAAGCCCCCCACAGACCAGGGAGGCCACGCAGCCTGACGTCCGTACATACATCTCAGACCACGCCCCCCCCCCCCGTGCAGCTCCCCCCTGAAGACGGCCCAGCAACTGGATGGAGGAACCAGCAGGCCAGACGCAGCGCTGCCGCCAGATTGCCCGAGGGGGGTGGGGGGCACACCCACACTTGCCTGCTCTGAGTCCTTGCGGGTCTTGTTGAAGGGGTCTGGAACAGCCAGCTGGGGGTAGAGGCCTCGGCCCAAGACCAGCTGCAGGAGGGCCAGCTGGCCCGGCGAGAGCGCGTGGGACAGGGAGGAGGACGCCCGCAGCTCGTCCACGTTGTGCCGCAGCTGGAACTTCACATCCTGGAAGCAAAGACGGAAGGGGTCCAGCCAAAGGAGAAGGGGTGGGGGAGACGCAACCCCACCGCAGGACGAGGGCTGCAGCAATGGGCAGCTGGCTGGAGCAGCTCAGCAACCCCGACCCCCAGGTGCCCAAGCCCAGGCTGAGCCCAGCATCCACCTCGCTTCGGAAGCACCGAAGAAGAGCCCTGGAGCTGAACGAGGCCCAAGAGGGCCCCCTCCGGCCCTCACCCTGCTCCTGACCAGGGCCCCCAAGCAGAACATGGGCCCCCCAGAAGCTGGCGCCCCTAAGCTCACTGCCTCCGGTACTGGAAGCCACTAAACCAATCAGCCCTGGCCAGCTTCTCCTCCAGGAATTTGTCCCTCATAAAGCCACCCGCGTTGGTGGCCGGCGCCACATCTTGTGGCAGTGAATTCTAGTTGAACCACGTGCTGCGTGAAGAAGGGCCTGCCACCAAGCAGCTTCGTGGGAGGACCCTGCTGGGCTCTGGTACTCTGAGAGAGGAAGGGCACGTCAGGCGCCGCTTTGAACCCCTCTATCGCGTCGGCCCTCGCTTGCTCACTCGCTGTTTCTCTCAGCTGAACAGTCCCAGCTGCTGTAAGCTGCTTCCCTCTCAGGGGAGATGCCTTGGATCGTTCCAGGGGGCCCTTCCTGCACGTTTTCCAGCTCTACAATATCCCCTTTCAGGCGGGGAGACCAGAACTGGGCGCAGGAGTCCATTCATGGTCGCGCCAGAGGTGCGTCGTTTCCCGAGGCCTTTCCTAGTGATCCCCTGGGGTGCTGTTCTGCAGCCACCGCCTAGCCGGCCTTGCGGCCCAGAGAAAGCTACCAGAGGGTCCCGGCTTTCAGCATCCTACCTGGCAGTCTAAATGTTGCCCGGACCCATGTTTCTCACCCGCACCCCCCACGCCTGCACCGCACCTGAATGTCCAGGCCACGTCTGGCCTCCCTTTCTTCTCCGGAGGAAGAGCCGGACAGGTCCTCCTCCCGCGGAAGCCGCAGCACCTTCCGCCGCCTCCCCTCTCCCTGCTCGTGCTCCCGCTTGAGCCGGTACAGCTCCCGGCGTTCCCGGTGCCGGCTCTGTCGTGTGTAGGAGTCCCTGGGCCGGGCAGAAGGTTCCAGCAGCTGGTGATCCCGGAGCAGCTCCTGGCCGAGACGCATGAAGAGAATGTTGGCTTCCCAGCAAACCCACGCCGAACAGCCCCCGTCCCTCCCCACCTGCTGCCCTGTTCCTCTTCCTCCCCGCCCGCTTTTCTGCAAAGCCCGGCTCCCCAGGAACGGCAACCGGCAGGCTGGGCCCGAGGAAGCCCCTTCCCTTCCCCACCTGCTTCAGGAAGGGTGGCCACAGCGCCTGGCCTGCTCCTGCTCCAGCACTGACAGCCCCGCTGCCCCCCCCCCCCATCGCTGCCCCTTCCCAGCTGCGGACCCACCTGGAACTGGCGCCGCAGGTTGGCAGCCTCGTAGAGCCGGTGCTCCTCCAGGCCCCGACGCCGACACCAGCGGCGGGATCCACCGCGACTCTGGGATTTCTCCTGCCAAAGGGGAAGGCCGGGCAGCACCATCAGGACACGAGGGACGGAGCCCAGCCCAGAGCAGGCAGCCCAGAGGGCCTCCCCATAACCCTGCGCAGAATCCGCACCAACCAGGAACAAGCCCCCAAAGAGGGTACAAATGCCGCTGAACAAAACCCCCTTTGGCTGGGGAGCCTGGGCTGCACCCTGGGGGTGGGGAACCCCACCTTAGCCATGGACTCAGCAGGAGGCCCGGTGCCAGCTGCTCCTCCCTCCCCGGCCTCAGCTGCCCTGTCCGTGCAATGGGAACAAGAGCAGCCTTGGGTTCCCCCGGGCGGCAGCGACAAGGGGTGCGTTGCATAGTGGAAACGCTCCACAACCCAGCGTGAGGTTCCTCCACAGCCTTGGAAGGGGCAGGCTTGGGTAGCGGGGGTGGGGGGAGGGGAGGGGAGGGGAGGGGAGAGGGATGGCAGGAGCCAAGGAAGGAGCCAAGGAAGGAGCACGCAAAGCACAACCTCCCTCCTCCCCGCTGCCTCCAGCCCCAAGCAGATGTCTCCTAACTCTTAAATGCTGGAGGAAGAGCCGGGAGCGTGAGGCCCAGTCCCACACCCACACCCACCTGCACCCAGGCGTCAAAGACGTTGAGCAGTGTCAGGGCATCCCCCAGTGGGCTCTCCAGGGGCTGCCGGGCAGTGGCCCAATCAGGGTCACTGCGTCCGCTGCTGCTGCGTAGGAACGGCGAGGGCACGCTGAGGGTGGCAGCAGCGGTCAAGGTGGGCGCAGCCAGGCCAAAGAGGGTCCCCAGCACCAGCATCTTCCCTGCAGAAGGATGGACAGAGGGGCCCTCAGCCATGGGGGAGGCACGGCCCAGCCCGCTCAGAGCTTTGCCAGCCGGCCCCCACCACAGCACAATGCTCACGGCTCAAAGCCTGCCTTGCGGATTGGGGGGGGTGTACGTTCATCTGCAGTTCCTCAGTGCTGCGGGAACGCTCTCTGTGCATGCTCAGAGGAACTTGGATATGGGGCTGTAACAACCCTGCACAGTCAGCCCAGCGAAGCTGAACAGGCCCCGGCTGCCCCACTCCCGGCACTGCCCTCCCAGAGGCCCAGCCCACACTCACCTATCACCACGTCCACGGGCAGCTCGGCCAGGAGGCTGCCAATGGGCGTGAGGTTCTCCTCAGAGTCCAGAGCCCCCTGCTGCTTCAGGTAGCCCACGGCCGTCTCCAGGCTGGCCGACGGGGGAGGCTCCAGGAAAGGGAAGGCCCGGGGGTCCCCCAGCCCCATGCTCTTCATCTAGGCCCAGGGGAGAGAGGCGGCACGTGGGTCCCCCCTTCTCAAGCAGCATCCACACACCCTCTGGCCCAGGGCAGGCAAACGCAGGCGCTGGGTCCTTCTGCCCAACCTTCAGACCATCCACACACAGGCGCCAGGGCGTTTGTCTGCCTCCTGGCCCCCAACACTTTCTCCCCCAGCTGCTGGACCAGGGGTGCTGAAGACCACGCCTGGGGCCTTCCGCACCGGCAGAGCCCAGGTCACGGCCCTCCGCTTTGGAGAGAACAGAATCCGGCCGTAGGGAGCTGAGGCCCACCCAGGGCCTCCTGCCTCCCCCAGCAGCCACACCCACACACCAAACTCTCCACCCAAGGGTGACACAGGGAGGTTCAGCCTGTTCAAGAAGGGGCCATCGGGAGCGTACAGAGAGAGGGAGAGAGAGACGGGCCTGAGCCCGGCCTCCCACAGCGATCGGCCCCAACTCCGCGGCTCCCTCCTCACCTGCAGAACCAAGGCATCGAGCGCTACTCGCTGGATCTCTGGCACCGGGTAGGCCGCAAAGGCGTCGTAGTCCGACTCGGCATAGAGCCGGTAACAGACGCCTGGCCCCGTCCGGCCCGCACGGCCCTTGCGCTGCTCAGCGCTGGCTCGACTGATCCAGAACTCCTGCAGCCGCTGCAGCTTGGCCTTGGGGTCGTAGCTGAGCTCCTTCACCTTCCCTGCAAGACAGAAGGTCGAGAAGAGGAGAAGGAGGAGGAGGCAGTGGCGGCAGCAGTGGCAGCCGGCTGCAAGGCCTCCCCGGAAGCGACGCCATCCACAGACAGAGGGGCACCAGCGACGCGAGGATTGGGCCCGAAAGAATCCTGCAAGTCACACACATTTGCACTGGTGTACAGAAGGCCGCTTGCCCTCGTCGCAGCTAATCCCCACAGGCTTTCCTGAACCGCTGGAGATCTGGCTCAGCCCCACGCGACCTTCGGAGAATTTGCCCAGCAAAGCCCACGTGCTTTCAAGCTGAATGACTGGAGCCCTGTTCCCTTAAAAGAACGGCGAGGATCCCATTTCTGCACCATTTCCACATTTCACAGAGCAGACGTGAAGGACACACGCTGACCTGCTTGTACCCCAGGTGGGGAAATGCCTCCTGCAGTTCTCCCCCTCCTACCAGACCCACATCCAGGCTGGGAAGGAGGGGCAAAGGCTCACCGTACACCTAGCGAACTGCAAGGGCCAGAGGAGCCGGCTCTTACCCGAGTCCACCACGAATCGGACGCCATCGATGGTCACCGACGTCTCGGCAATGTTGGTGGAGATGATGCATTTCCGGACGCCTGGGGGCGGCATGTCAAACACCTGCCAGGGAAGGACAGGGGGGCAGAGGGGGGGGGCAGAAGCGTCAAGGAAAAGGGGAAGTTGCAGCCCCTGAGCCTGCACATGTGCAGCTGGCCCAAGGGCCGCGGGTGTAAACCCCCAAGAATCAATTTCTTCTTTTTAAAAATGCCCCTCCCCTTGCGTGACAGAGAAGGCATCAGCTCACAAGAACAGCAACTTTGCTGGAGGGCGGCCCAAAGCTCTTTCGAATGAGCAAGACATGCAACTGCTTTGAAAGAGAACCCAAGCCCTTGTCATGGGGCAAACAGCCCCTGCATAGCGGGGCGGGGGGGGCAGTATTTTCCACAGAGCTCTCGGACTGCCTTTCCACCGCTTGTACCACGCTGCCTCCCGTGTGAGAGAGAGAGCCACAGCCAGGGCACATGCCAGCCACTGCTGCAGCAGGCGAGACACAGCCTTCCGCTGAGACACAGCGACAGGCATGGACAGGGCTGGCAGGGTGCCGCGTCACCCCACAGGCTGACGTTGCGAGGCATCCGCCGGCCAGCCTGTCCCAAGCCTCTTACCTAATCGGGGAAGCCCTGCCCGCCCCTCAACACATGCACACAGCCCTTTCCCGAATCCTCGCAGCGCCTCCGCTCCACGCACGACTCCCAGAGGCAGGGTGGGGGAGAGGCCCAGCCCCCCGTCCCGCCCCACCTTGTCCTGCTCGGCCACAGAGAGGGTGCTATGAAGAGGAAGGACCACCCAGCGCTGCGTGAGGGTGGCGTAGGTTTGCGCGGCCTCCACGAGGGCCCCAATCTCTGCCACGCCGCTAAGGAAGACGAGCAGGTCTCCCCTTTCCTCCGGGGGATACTTGTGGTCGATGGCCTGGAGCACCCGCAGGAAGGGCCGGGGGTCCAGACGCTCCTTACGCCCACTGGTTTTCTCCTCGGGCCGGATGGGCTCATACAGGACCTGCGGGGCGGACATAAAGCGAGCTGTAAAGCACGGCCCGTGCTCCATTTGGCGCCGGGGGGGGGGGCTTTCCTTTCAACGCAGCCCCTGGCAATGCCAGAAACACACAGACAGAGCTCAGACAGAGGGACGAGGGCGAGAGAGGTCAGGGTTCGGGCAAGCCCTCCGCCCCATCCATAACACAGATGTTGCTGCTGCTGCTCTTCACGGCCTCAACTGTCCCGGCCCTTTCAGGCAACTCAAATAAGAACGCGGCCGGCTGCTCTCCTCCCCCAATCTCTGCTGTCTCCATGGCAGTCCCTCAGTTCCAGCTTCTCCTGGAGAAGACGACCGGGCGGCTTCAGAGCACCAGAAGGGCTTCACAGGCCGGCCTTTGGAGCACCAGCTTGTGGGGAGAACCAAATGCCTGGTCGCAAGAAGGGAAACCCAGCCGCAGAGCTCTCCCACTGCAGGGCAGCTGCAGCAGCTCAGGCCATGAGCAGGCCACGAATGCATCGCCATCGCCGCCGCCACCGCCCATTCATCCCGCTCCAGCTCACCGTGATGGGGAAGAGCCGTCCGGGGACCTGCACCACAGGGGCCCCGCCAAAGTAGTCCGCAAAGAGCCGGATGTTGATGGTGGCAGACATGAGCACCAGCTTGAGGTCAGGCCGGGCCAGCAGGAGCCGGCGCAGGACGCCCAGGAGGAAGTCGGCGTGCAGGTGGCGCTCGTGCACCTCGTCAGCGATCAGCACGCAGTAGCCGGGCAGGGTGGGCTGGCGCTGGGCCTGGCGCAGAAGCAGCCCCTCCGTCAGGAAGACAACCCGCGTGGCTGGCGAGCGCGTGCTCTCAAAGCGGATCTGGTAGCCGACCTGCACAGGATGGGAAATGGAGGGAGGGGCTGTTCCCAATCAGCCCACAGGTGGAGGAGCCCAGCAGGGCCAGGTCCCCAGGCATTCCACGGGTTTAAACACCTTGCTGTCCACCCCCACCCCGTGTCCGGAGCTGCCTCCCAGAAGGCCTGTGTGACACACACACACACACCCCTGGCTTCCTCCCCATCCCACCTCAAAGCCAACACAGCTCCCTTCTTCCCATCCTCTGCTGCCTCCAGGGGGCCTGGAATCGCCTCCGCATGCAGGGGCCCAGAGCGCCACACCCCCTGGACAGCCCCTCCTCTGCAGCTTCCCCTGTGACAAACGTTTGATTGGAGCCTCCTTGGGGCAGGGACTTGTCAAGCCTGTTCTTTGTAAAATGCCACGTACATCAAAGGCCCTTCGTGAACAAACAACCCAACCACCCAATCAGGGGGGGGGGGGGAGGCTGATGCAGCTCCTTTTGCTGTCCGCCCTATACCTGTCCACCCAGTTTCCTGGAGCCGGCCTGGTAGCCATAGTCCTGGGCTCTGGGGGAAGCCCCACTCCAACCCCCCAACCCCCAACTCAGGTGGGGATGCCACAGGAAGGGCACTCTGCATATGCTTCCGGGCGCACTTGTGTCCCTCCCTTGCAGGTGGCGGCCCTTCTTCGCCACTGGCTCACCTGGTCCCCGTACTGCTGCAGGCTCTCATGGGCCACCCGCTTGGCCAGGGCGATGCAGGCGATGCGGCGGGGCTGAGTGCAGGCCACGTGGGCGTAGCCGGCGGCCAGAAGGTACTGGGGCACTTGGGTGGACTTGCCGCAGCCCGTGTCCCCGGCCACCACCACCACCTGGCTGCTTGCCACGGCCCGGAGCAGCGGCTCCCTGTAGCGGGCCATGGGCAAGGCGGCCCGTTCCCGCTGCAGCCGCGCCAGGCGGGCAAAGCTTTGCTTCTGGCAGAAGTCCAGGAAGTGCAGGAGGGCCAGGCGGAACTCCCGCACCCGAGCCGGGGCCACGCCGGCCAGCTCCCGCACCGGCACCCGCAGACAGATGCGCTCTCGGGGGTCGTACTCCCGGGGCAGCCCCGCTGGGGGCCCCGGGCGGAGCTCAGGCGCAGGCGACCCGGGCCCCTCCGGCCCCTTCTGCCGGCTGCGGAAGCGACGCAGCCGCTCCCAGAAGGACCAGAACTCGCGCCGCTCCTCAGCGCTGTGGCCCGGCAGGTAGAGGTCCTCCAGGCGGGCCCGGGTGGCGGGGCAGCCCCAGTCCCAGCGGCCCTCCTCCGCCTCCTCCATCTCCGGAGTTGTGAAGGGCCAGGGCCAGGCGGGCTCCCCGGATCTGCAGCTCAGCCCCTCGGGGCCCACCGGGCAGGGGCCACGAGGGCTCCCACGGCCCGGATCCGTACGGCGGGCTCCCTTCTGCGCGCTCTTCCCAGCAGGCAGCGACCCGGGGGTGCGAAGGGGCCGAGGCCGGCTCTCCCGGGGCTCTGCAACCCCACGGGCTGCCGGGGGGCGGCCCAGGCGCCGACGCGGCCGAGGGGTCAGGAGGTCGGGCGAGGGGGGGTCGCCACCCCCAGGACCTGGGAGCAGCAGCAGAGGCGGGGAGATGAGGCAGCGCGCCGGGAACCCCCCACTCCCCCGAGAAGCTCCCACCCCGGATCCCTAAGGAAGAAAACAAAGCCCCCCCCCCGGTGCCCAAGCGTCCGCTCCGCGCGCGAGCCTCTTCGCATTCCCACGTTCTTCCGCCTCCCAGGAACTTTTGCACGCGTCTTCCCTCTCCGCCAGCCCGCGGGCGTCTCGCCCAGAGCGGGCTGCTATTGAGCATGCTCAGTACGCGCCACCGACGCTGCCCGGGCGAAGCTTGCCCTCAGTCAGAGCGGGCCTGCCTGGGTTATAGACCTAGAAGTTAGAGTAGCGCGCGCGGTGCGCCTCCCGGGTTCACTCGCGATGTGCGTGGGCCGCTTTGGGCCGGGACGGCGCGTTTCCCAGGGGGCGGCCCAGTGCTGGGCGGCAGCGTGGGGGGAGGCAGTTTGGCCAAGGTTAGCGTTGGCCTCCCCCACAGCGTTTCCCGACCCCCCTCCCGTGTGAAATATGAGCCTCTACCGCGGGATGCTGAACTGGGCTGGGAAAAGCTGCAGGGAATTCCGTGTAGTTAGCGGCAGCTTTGAGCTTCCAGACGCTCCCTCCTCCTTAGCGTGTCGGCCGGGTTCGGACGACACGCTAATCATCGCGGTTGTTTTCCATTTTGTTCCTCTTACCACCACCACCACCACCCCGGTTGATTAGCGCGTCGTCCGAACTCAGCCACTAAGTGGTAGGAAAGTCTGCATGATTCAGGACTTATCGTGACCCGCAAGCTCTGAGCGCCTAATTGCAACCCGTCTCTCTGCCGGCCATACAACGGGGCTGCTTCATTTACTTTGGAACCCAGCAGCAGCCCATAGCAAAAGACACAGACACAAAAATTGCCTTTTAAAAAATTTTTGCTACTCATAATTCTAATTGTAACTGGGGGGGGGGGATACATCACAGAAACTACAGCAGGTTTTGGGAAAGTGCTATTTGCAATAATAATAACTGATGAAAAAGTTTGTCTTTCGCAATATGATTACACAACAGTACATGTAGAATACAAGTATGCCTCTAGTTCAACGTTTGTTTACTATATTTGTAGCTGATTTGCACTTGCCTTCAACAGCTCTTTTAGGTTTATGCATCCCCATTTCACTTCACCCTGTTCGTCTCCCTATTTATTATTTATTTATTTTATTTATTTATTACATTTTTATACCGCCCAATAGCCGAAGCTCTCTGGGCGGTTCACAAGCTCTCTGGGCGGTTCCCTAGCAAGTTAGAAGAGTAAGGCAGCAGCTTAACGCAAGGATTAGGCCCTCAGCATCAGACAGCTAAGCAATATGTATTGGTGCCTGACCCATCTCCTCATGTAAGAAGCCTACAGAGTTGCCTAATATATACAGTGCATATTCTAAGAAACAAGAAAACTGCCCTTTAAGCAGGCCTTTATACATTTAATAAACAGCATCTAGGACAACTGTGTAAGTTCAACACCAGACCTCACCATTTCTTCTGGTGTCAAATTCTCTTGACCTAGAAAACACACACACAGCCCCCACCCCACCCCGAGAGACACACAACACCCTATCCAGGCACACAAACACACAAGAAACGGGCCATTACCTCCCACACCCCTACCTGGGCCAGGCAGTTTCTCTTCGTCCCTCAGAGGCTTTCAGAGAAGGGGATGTCTTGCTGCCGTTCAGCAGGAAGGGGACGGGCAAGAGTGGAGGAGGCCTTCAGGACGTGGAGATACCTTCTCCATCTCCATCTCAACTCCCTCGTGCTGCAGGAAAGCGGAGCCCAAGGGTGGGTCAGCTGCCTCAGTGCATCCCGAGGAGCCAGCTCCTCTCGCGCGCCCCTCGCTGCAGGAATGGCGAGGCTGAGAGAGGGTCTTGGGAACTCACCACCACACACTGAAAGGGCACCGGACCAGTCTGCCCCCTGCTCCAGCCAGCAAGGAAACTTCCAAAGGAAGTGAGGCAGGTGGCTACTAGGAGGAGGGCTTTCTCCGCTGTGGCACCCCGGTTGTGGAATGAGCTCCCCAGAGAGGTCTGCCTGGCGCCTACACTGTACTCCTTTCGTCGCCAGCTGAAGACCTTTTTATTCACTCAGTATTTTAACACTTAATTTTAACTTAAATTTAAATTATACTGTTTTAACTCTGTATTTTAACCTTATATCAATTTTGCTGTGTGGTTTTATCCTGGTTGTGCTTTTTATATTGTATTTTGTATTTGTATTTTTAACTTGTTGGTTGTTTTTATGATGGTTTTAATTTTTGTGAACCGCCCAGAGAGCTTCGGCTATTGGGCGGTATAAAAATGTAATAAATAAATAAATAAATAAATATGTGGGAGGTTCAGACACGGAGCTGCAGAGAAGGCAGCCAATCCACTCCCACAGCCATTGGCACTGGCCTGTGGGACCTTGCCATCGCCCGTCCTGCCCTCAACCTTCCAAGTTGCTCTACTTGGCTGCCGGTGTGTGGAAATGGGCTTTCCTTCTCTTGGGGGGGGGGGAGGATTTCCATCTAGTTCTGAGGAGGGCAGGAGGACCCTCCCCAAATCCTTCCTGATGTCCTTCCATGGGAAAAGGTCAGTTCCACGCAAGCAGATACATGGACATGAGCAGCAAACATAAGGAGCCCATCTCACCCACACGCTGTCTCGGCACAGTGTGCAGGTGCCTAGGCGCAGAGAAGTAATTGTTTTAACCAGATCTTTATTTTCCTTTTTGGGAGATGGGGCAATGACACCCCCGCCTCACCCTGAAGAACACGGTCCCTGATGCTGCTGGCCCTCCCACCCACCCGTGCCTTAAGGCCAGGCCAGGCCACACTTGGCTTCTGGGCCACCGGTGCCAGCCAGCAATAAATGTGCATCTGCCGCATATCGGAGGGATCCGCCCCTGTTCCCTCCCCTTCCTCTGTTAGAGTTGTGCCTGGGCTTCCCTTGCATCACTCCTTTGCTGAGGCTGCAGAAGAGGTTGTCTCAGGATAGCAGAGGCTTAGCAACAGGGAGGTTCTGGGGGTGGGGTTGCCAGAAGCGAGCGCTGACATTCTGCTGGAACAGCAAAAGAAGCAAAGAGATTCTCCTGCCTCCTTAGAACAGCCTGACTGAAAAGCAGAACTGGTGGTTCTGTGGTGAAGCATCCACTGAGCGGAAACCAGGCTACTGGCCGGCCAATCTGGTGACCAGCACAGCAGAAGTGGCTGCCAAATGGGCCTCCAGAACAGAATGGAGCTCAGAGACCACCTCAGGCTCCTCCAGTGGAGGAACCGAGCAAAGCTGGCTGCACCTCAGCCTCTCCCTCCGCCCCTGCCCCCAGGCACAAGGACACTCTGGTCCCCCTTGGCTACTTCAACATCCTATGATTCTGTGGTTCTGCTTTCCTTGGGTGCTTCCAGACGAGGCTTTTATCATGCAATCACCTGGCCTTGATATAAAATCTAGAATGTCCATTTCCCCCTGACACACAGACACGCATCCATACATGCATTCGCACACATGTGTACATGCACGTGCACATGTGTACATGCAAGCACCCACCCACACTTACACACACGTGCACCCTCACACCCACACCCAGGACACTCCACTAAGAGCTGCGTCTATTCCCTTCATATCACCCCTTTCACAAGCCCCGCTTCAACTTCCCATTTGCGGTTTTGGCAGCCCACCAACAATAACATGGCTGCTACTTTGGAACTTCAGCACTTATCTGCTGCTTGAGAACAGCACCATGGTCAATTAACCGTGGAATGTAAACAAAATCTTGCATGGCTGCAAACCTCCCAGCTAGCTCAATTCCAAAGAGGACCCGGTCTACCACAATTGGAAGCCTGCGCAGGAAAACGCATAGGGACACCTGGAAAGGGTAAAGGGGCACACAAGGCAGGAAAAGGGGAGTGGCCAGATGCCCCCAGTAAGAACTCCATTTACCTCCATGCAAGTAGCACGTAGGCACACATCAAGCTCTTTAGACTTGTCAGCTCCAAAAGACAGTGATTAAGTTAATCCTGACGAATCCACTCCACTGGCTAGCTGCCCAGACATCGCCATATAAGGAAAGGGTTATATACAGGTATGCGGCACAAAATACACCTGGAAGCAGGTATTTTACACGTGGTGATGGCGACAGCCAGATGTTTTCCCCACTGCAGTTCCTCTCTTGACCATCACTTGAGTGCAACGGGGCATGCCTGAGTGATGTAACAGATGAGGTGGACCAATGGGATGTGGGTAAATGACGTGTAACATATATGCTATGGTTTGAATGCAGTGTGGTGTGATCCTGTCTTTGCTGTGTGAGTGCCAGGTCATCACCCTATTCTCGAGAATAAATGTTTGGAGCCCAACGCCTTGCCTGTGATCTTTCGCGAGTGTTTCAATATTGGACTGTGATGCATTCGGATTCAGCATAATTTATGCAACGGCCTCATTCACAGAATTTGGGGTGGGGGGTTGTGGCGTTACACCCCACAAGTCAGTTCCTAAATGAATGTCTGCAGTTTGTAAGTCTGTGGTGAGTTTAGAATGTTGGCCTGAGTGGGCGGAGTTAGGATGTCTTGGGAGGGGGAGGAGTGATATATAAGGGAATGACTGAGAGGATTGTGAGAGACTTTTTAGGTACTCTTAGAGTTTTTAGCTCTCTGTGCTTTAGCTCTCTGTGTTTAGAGTACTTGGGTCTGGAGAAATTTGAGGTTCAGTGTAGAGAGTGGGGGTGGGTGGAGGGTACCAGTTGAAAACTTGTTCCCATCATTCTCCTCCCATGTTTTCCCACTGCCACTTCTACCTTTTTTCTTTCCACAAAAATCTGTGAAGAGGAAACAACAGAAGAGCTGTGCAGTGTATTGCACCTGGCAGCACCCAAAAGGAATCATAGAATCATAGAATAGCAGAGTTGGAAGGGACCTACAAGGCCATTGAGTCCAACTCCCTGCTCAATGCAGGAATCCACCCAAAAGCATCCCTGAGAGGTGACTGCCCAGCTGCCTCTTGAATGCCTCGAGTGTGGGAGAGCCCACAACTTCCCTAAGTAACTGATTCCATTGTCGTACTGCTCTAACAGTCAGGAAGGACTTTTGCACAGCGTTAAATGATGGAATTTACTCCCATAAGCATAGCGATGGGCGTCCATTTGGATGACTTTCTGGAGGAGGAGGAGGAGGAGGAGGAGGAGGAGGAGGAGGAGGAGGAGGAGCCTATCCATGGCTACTACTCACAATGGCTGGATATTCCCTCCCCCCTCAGGGTCAGCCTGCTTCTCAAGAGGCTTTGTTGGGGGACATGAGTGGGAGGGAGAATTCTTTATTGTTGGCCTTGATAGTGTTAATGATATGCTCTTCAAAATGGTTGTTTTTGCTTCTCCTCTTGTCTGCTTGCATCATCTCTCAGCAAGCTTGTGCTGCCTTTTGTTTTCCTTGTTTGGGCAAGACTTCTGTTTTCTGAAGGAAGCCTTTTTTCTAATAGCTTCCTTGGCACTGCTCATTAACCAGGCAGGTAACCTCTTTGGTGCTACCTTTCCTAGCCTGCAGTATAAATTTTGGCTGAGGTTCTATTATTGTCGTTTTGAGTAACTTCCAAGTATTTTGAAGGGATTTAACATTCTGGATTCCTCCTTTTAACTTTCCTTTTACCAGTTTCCTCATTTTAGAGAGGTTCCCTCTTTTGAAGACAAATGTGACTGTGTTGCACTTCCTGGACAATTTTCCACTTAAATATATATTAAATAAGTTGGTTCCCTGCAAACACAGTTCATGGAGAAAAATCAAATTTAACAAAAGGTTTACCTTAACTAACTGCATTTATTGAAACATTCAAAGCGTTACATCTTTTATCTTTACAAAACTTCCTTAAATGCAATGTTCTTGGAGTAAACTCCAAGGCGGCCACTGGAACGTCCTTGTTCTAGTCCATTGATGACTTGAATCTCAGGGTTTGGAAATGAGCACACATGACTCATGGCAACATAGAGTAGTCCATGGCACAGATAGAGGCCAACTTGGTCCACAGTCTGTCCCTGATTGGTTTACACAGGCCGTATGTTACAGGCGTGTCATCATTGTTCTTTGGCCTGCACCTTTGTGGTCATATTTCATTTTGCTCATTTAGGTGTCCTAGTCTGCTCAACGCTTTGCCCTCTTTGACATACAGAACAACACCTCCCCCAGTTCACCCTTCCCTGTCCTTCCTGTAGAGTTTATATCCAAAGATGACCATATCCCACTGGGTTTTTTCATTGTTGTTCCCTGCCTCAATCAGGATGGAGAGGCGGCTTAGAAATAAAATTATTATTATTATTATTATTATTATTATTATTATTATTATTATTATTATTCCACCAGGTTTCTGTAATGCCCACTGTGAGCTTCTCTTCACAAGCAATTTATAGCACATTCGTGATTGGCTACTCATGGAAGTTTGCGAGTTCATTATACAACATCCAGGGCTCCTCCACACTATCCCCTGGAAATTGCAGGTTTAAAAAATCCAGCGATAATGTGGAAATATCTAGGATATCGCACCATGTCCCACCCTGTATTCTTGGCATTGTGCTACAATTATGCCACTAGATGGCACTGTCTCAGTAAAGTGAATGGAGCACATGGAGCAAGTAGAGAGGGGGAGTATTCAATTTCAAACCACACGGCCGCCGGTGTAATGCCGCTGATCACATTCCCAAAAGAAAGTGGATGCAGAAAGCCACAGTAAGGCAGCAGGACTTTTTTCTTTTCTTTTTTAATGTCGAGGAGCTCACAGTCTAGGTTCGCCTTTAAAACCTCCAATTCTCCCATTTTGGCTGCTGGTATTTGCACAAAAGCACCCTATACCTCATGTCTGTATTGATACTTTCTGGTTCATTTTCTCTCCCAATAATTTCTAAATCTGAATAATAATATTTTCCTCAGTGACCCTAAGATCTCTTGGGTGTTCCTAGCCAATGGACATCCAGCCCACCTTCTGCCCCAACACGCATCAATCACAGTGAGCATCACTTTGTGCTCCCATTGGACTGCGAAGCGCCGCTCTGTCTGCAGCCCCAAAGAGTCTGTGGATCCATTGCAAGTGAGGAGAGGGGTAAACCAGCCCACCTACTACTGCTTTAGGGTCCCTGGAGAAGGAGACGTTTATGCAAACTCGGGGATGCTCCCACGTTTTCCTTCCGGTATCAGGAGCCATTGCACACACTCCCCACTTTTGGAGGGGCTCGGAGGTGCAGCTGGCAGCCCCCCTCCCTTTCTGGCTCTGTCAAGAGACAACCTGAGAGGCAGCAAAGAGGAGCTTGGTGGCCCAGGGGCACCTCCAGTCTGAGATCACTCTCTGCACTATAGCCTGGCATTGCTTGGCTCTCCTGCTGTTGAGGAGATACAGAGGGGGGGGCAGGGCTCCTGCAGCTTCAACTGTTGTGATGAAGAGGGAATTCTACTAGGTGCTGCATGCATACAAATGACACCTGATGAAATTTTTATTTTATTTATTTTATGCATTTTTATACCGCCCAACAGCCAAAGCTCCCTGAAATTCCATTTTCTATAAAACTGTTAAAGATACAGGAGCCCTGTCTGCCTTTTCATAAGGTCACCCTACTGGAAGGGGCCTTGAAATGGATCATCCCAGCAAGCAACACCTGGGCAAGAGACTGAGCAGCCTGCACTCAAGGCTCACCTGCTCGCATCCTGCCCCACTGGGGTGAGATATCTTGCTTTTCTGTTTAAATTATTATCATTACTTCTGTTTCCGCACGAAGACATCCCAACCTGTCTGTCATCACTTATATACACCCATTCAATCCCGGAAGTCACCATAGGAGCCTTACTGGGCATTCCGCAGCCTATGGCACGTCCCACCAGCTAGCGACTCTCCCATGCCTGGTTCAAGAGGCAGAAATGGTGGCATGTTTAAGCACCTCTTGGAAACACACCTACGCACACAGGCGTTCCCTGACCTATGAGGAACTCCGTTACCACCTTGTTTTGTTTTATTGTTATGATGATGTCATGTTTTTAAATGGTTTTAATTAGATTGGAGGATTTTGGCCTCATCACAGGGCAAAAGCAAAAGGAATACTGCAACAGGAGAAAGTTTGTGCACTTACACGCATGTGCAAAAGCAGACCATGCCCTCATCTGGGGCACCAAGCCAGAGCGAGTGTTGGCTTCTCTCGGGAGCTGTGCTCCCCTCACAAGGTGGTGCTGGTGCTGCGGTCCTCTGTGGTGGTGCAGATGGCCTGGGTGTGGCCCTCAGCCAGGGAATGGGCCCGGGTAGACTCTTCGCTCAAGACATTGCGCAGCAGGTTCTTCAGTGAGTGCTGCACCTTGGCCTGGAAGTCCTGGCCCGCGATGACATAGATGATGGGGTTGATGCAGCTGTTGATGTAAGCCAGGGCCACAACGAGGGGGTCGGCATCATGCACAGATTGGTAGAGGGCACTCGATGGAAGCTCATTGGCAAAGATGAGAGCAAACGCATGAAACGGGGCCCAGCAGATGAAGAAGCTCACGACAACCACCAGCACCACCTTCAGGGTCTTCTTGGAGCGCATGAAGCGGCTTCTGTGCACCCGCAAGAGCAGCAACCCATAGCAGAGGCTGATGACCACGAAAGGGATCAGGAAGCCAAAAAGGAGGCGCATGACAGCCACGGAGACCTCAGCCTTGTGGTGATCCTCACCCAAGATGGCATAATTGGTGCCGCATGTCATCTGGTTAGGAAATGAGGACTTGGTCTCGCGGGTGAGGAAGGAGGGCAGCGTGAGGAGCAGGGCAGAGCCCCAAGCCACGGCACACAGGGCCCAGGCCAAGCATGCCGAGCGGTGGTTCTGGCACCACACTGGCTTGACCACCAGGGCCCAGCGGTCCACGCTGATGAGCGTCAGCAGCAAGACGCTGGCAAACATGTTGAGGATGTTGAGGGAGGGCAAAAGTTTGCAAGCAAAGTCTCCCAGCCGCCAGCTGTAGCCGTTGGCCAGGGACTCCGCCAGGAAGGGCAACGACAGGCAGCAGAGCAGGTCAGCCACAGAGAGGTTCAGGAACCAGATCGTGTTCACCGTGTGCCGCATCTGGAAGGCCACCACCCAGATGACCGCCCCATTGCCCAGCACGCCCAACAGGAACACGACGGCATAGACAGCAAGGGCCACCCAGGCGACGGGGCTCAGGCCGGCCTGGGCCGTACTCATGGATGTGGAGTTTAAGTCCTGAGTCACGGATGTGAAGTTATAGTCTGTATAATCAAAGTTATCATCAACGTTGGGCGCAAAATCCATCGCTAAGCTGTAGAAGTCTTTTCCTGCAAAGAGACACCAGTTGAGAGGGTTAGGGGGGTTCAGAGGATGTGGGACTGAGCCAGCAGAGATGGGCTCTAGCCTGGACTCCTCAGAGCTGCAGCACTTGGATGTTCCCCACTACAGGGATGAGTTTCAGCCCACAGAGGGGGGATCCCTCGACTTGCAAAAGTGCAATACCGGATTGGGCCTCAGAGCCTCCATTGGCTCACTTCGGAGTCCCCACCCCTTTAGTCCCTGGTTTTGAGGAAGTTCCTGTAGGCCTCCCAGAGAGAGAGAACACAAGTTGAGATTGACGGACCCTTTCATTGAAGGGCTGATGGAGGGGGTTGCCCTACCCATGGCAACTGCAGGGGCAGCGCCACCCCCTGCCCACTTGCGACCCTCGGGGTCAGCATGTCGGAGACACCACCACCCTTCCCGCAAAGCATCCAGATGAGCCTCCCTTGGCCCAGGAGAAGGCAGGGGACTGACAGGGCAGTCCCATGCCCTAACCAGGGCCAAATAGAGAGGAACCAGTACCTCACGTGATTTGAAAGCTATTCTTCTATTAATGCACCCCAAGATAGCATTTGCCTTTCTTGCAGCCAGTGCGATATGGCTGCAAGACAGGCAAATGCTATTTTGGGCTGCATAAATAGAAGTATAGCTTCCAAATCACGTGAGGTACTGGTTCCTCTCTCTTCGGCCCTGGTTAGGCCTCATCTAGAGTATTGCGTCCAGTTCTGGGCTCCACAATTCAAGAAGGACGCAGACAAGCTGGAGCGTGTTCAGAAGAGGTCAACCAGGATGATCAGGGGTCTGGAAACAAAGCCCTATGAAGAGAGACTGAAAGAACTGGGCATGTTTAGCCTGGAGAAGAGAAGATGGAGGGGAGACATGATAGCACTCTTCAAATACTTAAAACGTTGTCACACAGAGGAGGGCCAGGATCTCTTCTCGATCATCCCAGAGTGCAGGACACAGAATCACGGGCTCAAGTTAAAGGAAGACAGTTTCCGGCTGGACATCAGGAAAAACTTCCTGACTGTTAGAGCAGTATGACAATGGAATCAGTTACCTAGGGAGGTTGTGGGCTCTCCCACACTAGAGGCCTTCAAGAGGCAGCTGGACAAGCATCTGTCAGGGATGCTTTAGGGTGGATTCCTGCATTGAGCAGGGGGTTGGACTTGATGGCCTTGTAGACCCCTTCCAACTCTGCTATTCTATGATTCTATGAAATGCCAGAGCTGTTGCCCTGAGAAGAATCCGGTGCGCAACTTCCTGGACAGCCCACGGCGCAGTGGCCCCTTTGCTGAGTCGGACCGGCGGGAGGGGAGCCGGCGCCACATTCGCAACTGGGGAGGACCGGACTTCGACAAGGTCAAGACGGGCATGGAGCAGGGCAAAGAGTGGGCCTTGCTGGTAGGTGCGCGGAGCGGCTGCTGCTGGCAATGGGGGTGTGGGGGGGGGTTGAGGCCACACGTTTGCATGCTAGTTAAACGTGGCCTGGATGGCGCTGCTGCTGGGCGAGTCCACCGCTGTTTGGAGGACTGTCTCCCAAGATGCTCGCCCGTGGTCCTCCTGCTTGAGGTAGATTCTGTGTGGGTGCCGTCCTGTGCCTTGCAGCTCTAACGGGCTCAAGTTAAAGGAAGCCAGATTCCAGCTGGGCATCAGGAAAAACTTCCTGACTGTTAGAGCAGTACGACAATGGAATCCGTTACCTAGGGAGGTTGTGGGCTCTCCCACACTGGAGGCCTTCAAGAGGCAGCTGGACAAGCATCTGTCAGGGATGCTTTAGGGTGGATTCCTGCATTGAGCAGGGGGTTGGACTTGATGGCCTTGTAGACCCCTTACAACTCTGCTATTCTATGATTCTATGAAATGCCAGAGCTGTTGCCCTCCTGCTGCAAGGAATCTCTCCTCAAAGAGTCTTTTGCCACCCCAAAAATTAGTGCAAGTCATATCTTGCTCTCCTCTTTGTTGGGGCAATTGAGCGAATGCAGACGGATGACAATCACATCTCCCCCACCTCCGTGAGAATGAATATCTAGCCCCAAAGCGCAGCATTTGCAACAAAAAGCCAGGAGGCTGTGGGTGGGGGGGATTCTGTTTCCAGGACAACCAGTTAGGCAAGTCAAGAGAAGACTGGTCAGGGGGCCTTGATGTCAGGGAGGGGTTTGTGTCCACTTTGGAGCTACATTCTCATTACTACAATCTGGAGGGGGGGTTGGATTGGCTGGCTGGCTCCGCTTTGGTGCCAAAGGCAGAGGTGGGGGGTCCTATGGGGCACATCAAGAGGCTTGTCTTGGATGGACACTGCAGCTGGTGGAGCTGCAAAGGGTCCGGCGGATCAGGCCCACTCAAGTGGGGCAACTAAGGTGTGCCTTTAAAATGGGGGCTCTTATGAAAGCTGTGGAAAGCGGGGGGGCTTGGGGGGCGTGGTTTTGAGCCTTCGGGAAAGGGGCCGGAGCGGACGTTTGGGCAGCGTGACTCCACATCTCTACTTGGGTGCCAGCAGGGTGTTGTTCTTTTCAAGCAGTTTCAAGTGTCGGGCAGGCTGGGGAAATGTCTTCCAACCTGGGGTGGGGTTGCGGGAAGAGAGAAAAATACTCCTCCACCATCCTCCACCCAATGCCTGCATGCTCAGAAGACACGCATGGACCTGCAGGAGGTGACCAAGCGTGATGGAGGGGGATTCGTCCAGCCCCGTCAGCGCTGTTACACTCCGGGACTCCCCAGTCCCCCCTCCCTTGCTCATTGTGCAGACTTCCCCTTTGCGCTCCCCCCTTCCTCCTTCTCTGCCAGTGCCCAGCCCCATTGCTCCGCTCTTTTCCACCACCACCCTCAGCAGGGCCCCCTTCCTCCTGGGGAGCTCCCTGGGAGTGGGGTGCTCAGAGAGGAAGACCGTTTCAGTGCACGCGGTGGAAATCGGTAGGGAGTTGTTGGGTTTTTTTTAGCATTGTTGCCCAATTTGTTCTTTCAGCACCAGCAGCGGAAGGAAAATGTGCAAGTCAGGCAGGCACGCAATATTATTATTATTATTTATTTATTTATTTATATAGCACCATCAATGTACATGGTGCTGTACAGAGCAAAATAGTAAATAGCAAGACCCTGCCGCATAGGGTCTGGGAGAAGTAGAGACCCTTGGGCAGGCGAGAAACATGGCATTAGAGGAGCGAAGAGCATGAGCGGGGCAATAGTGTGTGATGAGAGAGGAGAGATAGGAAGGAGCTAGACCATGAAAAGCTTTGAAGGTCAACAGGAGAAGTTTATATTGGATTCTGGAGTGAATTGGAAGCCAATGAAGAGATTTCAGAAGTGGAGTGACATGGTCAGAGCGGCGGGCCAAGAAAATGATCTTGGCGGCAGAGTGGTGGACAAAGACCAGCGGACTGATGTGAGAAGAAGGAAGGCCAGAGAGAAGAAGGTTGCAGTAGTCCAACTGAGAAATAACCAATGCATGAACAAGCGTCTTGGCACAAGAGACAGACGAAAATGGTCGAATCCTGGCAATATTATACAGGAAAAAACGACAGGATTTAGCTACTGCCTCAATATGAGGAGTAAAGGAGAGCGAGGAATCAAATATAAACCAAGACTACGAGCTTCCTTGACTGGAGTAAGCGTAACATCATTGACAGTAAGAGAGAATGAGGGATGAGGAGAAGGTTTAGGAGGAAAAACAAGCAATTCAGTCTTTGCCATATTAAGTTTCAAACGACGATGAAGCAGCCAGGCTGAGATATCTGAAAGACATGCCGAGATACGATTGTGAACATCAGGAGAAAGTTCCGGAGATGAGAGATATAATTGTGTATCATCGGCATACAGGTGATATTGGAGGCCATGAGATTGAATGAGTTTACCCAAGGGCAGCATGTATAAAGAAAACAACAACGGGCCAAGCACCGAGCCTTGCGGAACCCCTACTGAAAGGGGAAAAGAGGAAGACGAGCTGCCATTAGCCAACACGCTGAAAGAGCGACCCGCTAGATAGGAGGCAAACCAGTTATAGACAGAGCCACAAAGTCCAAGATCATGAAGGGAATACAATACAAAGCTGCTCTTGGAAAGTGGGGCTGCTGGGGGTGGCTTGCACCCCTGGACTGAAATGCCAGGAGCGGGGCCCAACCCTTAGATGAAATGGCCCACCATTAAGGAAGGCAGAAACACACAGGCACCAGACGGCAGATTGGGGAGATCTGCCCACCCACCCAATTCTACTAGGACCTGTTCTTGGTTCACTTGGGGGGGGGGGGGGGGAAGCGGCAGCAGCCACTCCTGACCCGGTGGCAAAGGGGACCCAACCCATGTCACTCCCAAAGCTTTGTAAGAGGCAGCAGAGGACTCCAGCCCACTAATCCACCCATCCAGGGTGGGGATTTTTATACCACCACATGTAAAAAAGCAAAGAGGGGTGGATCAGCACCCTTCCCTTGCCACTCATCCCTCCCACCCACCCCCAGTGTCTTGTCAGCTCCATTGTCACATCCCCACGTGCCAGGTATCCCCCAACCTGCCTGGATGCCTCCTGACGGGTTTCTCACCGCCTCCCATCAGATCTCCCCATCCCACTCAAATCCCACTCAGCTTTCCCATTTGCCTTTGATGTCCCCCCACTGCCCTGCAGTCCCAGACATAGTGAGGATTAGGAAAAGGGGGGGAGCCCGCCCCGCTGCGCACACACGGCACTGCACGGCACAGCCACTCACCCTGTGCAGCAAGGTCCTCAGCGAATCTTTCGGACGGCTTCCTCTGTTCAAGGCTCCTTATACTATTAGAAAGAGGAAGCCAAGACTTTCTGAAGTTAGCTAAAGATGGATGGCAAGACGTGGACAGGGGGAACTCATCACACTGCATTCCTGGGTCTCCTCCTACTCCAAGATTCAGTGCAAGTTGAATTGTTTAAGTTTCAGATGCTTTACCTGGGTGATCCTAAGCTTTGAGCCTACATCTCTTTTAAGCTTTAACACGCCATTGGTCTTTGCACCGCGGAGTGCCTGAATCACAACTGAGGCACATTGGAGCCTTTCAGGGCTTGAGGAACAGACTTGTCTAGACAGAGGAAGGAACCCTGAGTTAATCCTGTGGCACAAGATGGCTACTAGTCCTGATGGCTATGTGTTACCTCCAGGATCAGAGGCAGTAAGCCTACATACTGTAATATATATATATATCTCCATCCATAGTTGGGGAACATGGGTGGGAAGGTGCTGTTGCAACTGTGTCTTGCTTGTGGGTCCCTGGTCGGCAGCTGCCTGGACTAGATGCACCCTTGGTCTGACCCAGCCTCAGGGCTCTTCTTCCGTTCTTCAGATGTGATGATGGACTCCAAACCTGATGATGGACTCCAAACCTTTAAAGGAGGATCAGTCTCAACCTCCACTGCTGGAGAACATGAGTGAGCAGCAGGGGCCTGACAGCACACCTGCCCTGCATGTGGGCCCCCCATGTGGGCATCTGGCCAGCTGCTGTGGAGACAGATGGCTGGACGAGAAGCCTTGGCTCTTCTTCAGGGCTCTTCTTCTTGTTTGTTTTGTTTTTGTTGAAATCTATAATAAAAATTAATTAAAAATAAATCTAAAACTGTTCTTCTTATGCACTTCACAACAGGTTAAGAATGTAAGAAGAGCCTTCCTGGATCAGACCAAGGGTCCATCATTCACTGTTGCAAACCAGCTGTCAACTAGGAACTCACATACATTATTATTATTATTATTTATTTATTTATTTATTTATTTATAAAGCACCATCAATGTACATGGTGCTGTACAGATTACACAGTAAATAGCAAGACCCTGCCGCATAGGCTTACAATCTAATAAAGTTGTAGTAAACAATAAGGAGGGAAAGAGAATGCAAACAGGCACAGGGAAGTGTAAACAGGTAGGGTGAAGCTGACAGTATAGGGTCAGAACAAACTCAATGTTTAAAAGCTATAGGGAAAAGAAAAGTTTTTAGCTGAGTTTTAAAAGCTGTGATTGAGTTTGTAGTTCTCAAGTGTTCTGGAAGAGCTTTCCAGGCGTTAGGGGCAGCAGAAGAAAAGGATGAAGCCGAGTAAGGGAAGTAGAGGCCCTTGGGCAGGCGAGAAGCATGGCATCAGAGGAGCGGAGAGCACGAGCGGGGCAATAGTGTGAGATGAGAGAGGAGAGATAGGAAGGAGCTAGACCATGAAAAGCTTTGAAGGTCAACAGGAGAAGTTTATATTGGATTCTGGAGTGAATTGGAAGCCAATGAAGAGATTTCAGAAGTGGAGTGACATGGTCAGAGCGGCGGGCCAAGAAGATGATCTTAGCGGCAGAGTGGTGGACAGAGACCAGCGGACTGATGTGAGACGAAGGAAGGCCAGAGAGAAGAAGGTTGCAGTAGTCCAACCGAGAGATAACCAGTGCGTGAACGAGAGTCTTAGCAGAAGAGACAGACAAAAATGGTCGAATCCTGGCAATATTATACAGGAAGAAACAACAGGATTTAGCTACTGCCTCGATATGAGGAATAAAGGAGAGCGAGGAATCAAATATAAAGCCAAGACTACGAGCTTCCTTGACCGGAGTAAGCGTGACATCGTTGACAGTAAGAGAGAATGAGAGTTGAGGAGAAGGTTTAGGAGGAAAAACAAGCAATTCAGTTTTTGCCATATTAAGTGTCAAACGACGATGAAGCAGCCAGGCTGAGATATCTGAAAGACATGCCGAGATACGATCATGAACATCAGGAGAAAGTTCCGGAGATGAGAGATATAATTGTGTATCATCGGCATACAGGTGATATTGGAGGCCATGAGATTGAATAAGCTTACCCAAGGGCAGCATGTATAAAGAAAACAACAACGGGCCAAGCACCGAGCCTTGCGGAACACCTACTGAAAGGGGAAAAGAGGAGGACGAGCTGCCGTTAGCCGACACACTGAAAGAGCGACCCTCTAGATAGGAGGCGAACCAGTTATAGACAGAGCCACAGAGTCCAAGGTCATGGAGGGAATCTAAGAGAAGATCGTGATCAACTGTGTCAAAGGCTGCAGTTAGATCAAGGAGAATAAGAACGGAATAATGGCCTTTAGACTTGGCAGTAAGAAGATCATTGGTGATCTTGGTAAGGGCTGTTTCTGTGGAATGCAAAGGACGGAATCCAGATTGAAAGGGATCCAGAGCAGAGTTACTAGAGAGAAAGTCAAGACAACGAGAGTAGACCACACGTTCCAGGATCTTTGAGACAAGAGGCAACAGAGAGACAGGTTGGTAGTTAGACAGAGATAGTCAATCAAGAGTGGGTTTTTTGAGAATGGGAGAGACTATAGCATGTTTAAAAGCAGAAGGAAATGAACCAGAGGACAGAGAGGAATTAATGATGTGGAGCAAGGACGGGAGGATAGCGGGGATAAGATTAATAAAGTCGTGAGAGGGAATCGGATCACGGGAACAAGTGGAAGGCTTCGACGAGCGCAGTATTTTAGACAGTTCATCAGCTGAGACCGAAGGGAACGCCGAGAGATTTGCAGGAGGAACTGACAGGTGAGGAACAGGAGTTGGAAGCAGAGCAGAGCTGGCCAGACCGGAGCGAATAGTTTGGATTTTAGCATTGAAGAAAGAGGCAAAGTCATTGGCAGACAGAGAGGCGGGGAGAGATGGTGGATTAGGCTTCAGAAGAGAATTGAAGGATGCGAAGAGCCGCTGAGGGTGCCTAGCATTTGACTGGATCAACGTTGAGTAGTGCTGCTGTTTGGCCAGTGAAATGGCGGAAGAGAAAGAGGAGAGAACAAATTTGTAATTGACAAAGTCCGCCCAGTCCCTGGTCTTACGCCACAGGCGTTCGGCTGCCCGGGAACAAGAGTGAAGGTAGCGGAGGAAAGAGGTGAGCCACGGTTGGGGTTGAGAGGGGCGAACTATCCGAGTTGTAGATGGAGCAAGATTGTCAAGAGTTGAAGATAAGGAGGAGTTAAAGGAGGAGATGGCTGAGTCCAAGGAGACGGCTGTGAAGACAGAAGGAAGGGAGGAGGCTAGAGACTGAGAAAAAGCCTCATAGTTGATAGAATGCAGGTCACGACAAGGGCGTGAAGCGGGACGTGAAGGAGGGGGATTGTGAGTAATATTGAAAGAGACTAGATGGTGATCTGACAGAGGAAAGTCAGCAATAGAAAAGTCCAGGACAGAGCAGTTCCGAGTGAGGACAAGATCTAGACAGTGTCCAAGGGAATGTGTGGGTGCTTCAGACCAGAGCTTAAGATCGTAAGAGGAAGATAAGGAGCGAAATCGTAGAGCTGCAGTATCGTGAGGGTCATCCACATGGATATTGAAGTCGCCCAAGATCAGAGTAGGAGAGTTGTCAGAGAGGAGAAAGGACAGCCATGAGTCGAGATCAGAGAGAAATTTAGAGGATGAGCCAGGGGGGCGGTACAGAACAGCAACCCGCAGTCGCAGCGGAGCAAAGAGTCTCACCACATGTGCCTCAAAGGAGGAGAAACAGTGTGAAGGTGGAATGGCACAGGTCCAACCACAGTGTCCCACCCATGTTCCCTAGCAACTGGTGTACATAACCTTACTGCCTCAAATACTGGAGGTAGCACTTAACCATCAGGGCTAGTAGCCAGTGATAGCCTTCTCCTCTAGGGATTTATCCAAACCCCCTTTTAAAGCCATCCAAGTTTGTGGCCGTCACCACATCCTGTGGTAGCAAATGCCTTAGTTTAACTATGTGTTGCGTGAAGAAGGACTTCCTCTTATTTGTCCTGAATCTCCCACCACTCAGCTTCATGGGATGATGGCCCCTTTGGGTTTTGAGAGAGGGAGAGAAATGCCTCTCTGTCCACATTCTCCACCCCAGGCATCTTTTTGTATCCTGTCCACCCTCAAGCCTCCACTTTCCAAGTGGAATGATGCCAGCTGTTCGCTCCCCTCCCTGTTCTTCTGCTGAATACACACAGGTCCCACGCCTTCAGCTCTTCCGTCGGTGACTCCTCTCAAACTTCCTTTGCTCTTCTTATTAACATTCTACAGATTTTTCATTTTTCAGCACAATGCCATCAGCACAATGCCTCTGTCCTTCCCTCCTTCCCTTTTCCTCCTGGAGTTTCCCTCCCTGTCTTCATAAATTCCCATTGCGAAGAAAGAGAAGATTAAAGAAAAGCTAAATGGATAAATTACGGAAGAAAAAAGAGGAAAAGCGAGTGGCGAGGAGGGTTGCTGGCTTTGGTTCCATAGCAGGTCACATCATTCAGTGCAATATAGTTCAAGAGGAACCTCACCAAATAAGTGTGTGCAGGATTACAGTATGAATGGAGGAGGCAGGCGGACAGAGAGGCAGGGTGCCTCTCTGTAAGGGGGAGGGGCTGGGTAGCGGGAGCAGGAGGGGGCGTGCCTTGGCTCCTGCCCTGTTTGTGGCGGCCCACTGGGGCACACGGTTGGCCTGTTGTGGAAGAAGCCGAGACTAGGAAGCCCACACACACCCCGCTCTTCTGTAGCCCTCTGGACCCCAGTTGCAGGGGGAGGGGCAAAATAATGGAGTGGGGGAAGTGCCTCCTTGCCCCTCTGTGGGCCTTCTGGCCACATCTGCCTGGCTACCAGGGAAAATCAGCTGCTGGGCAGAGGGACCTTCCTGGGGCTGATCCAGCACAGCTCTTTGGCTGGGAGGGGGAGAGCCCCGCCAGCCATCTAAGCAGTCAGACCATGGAGCCTGGGGAGGCAGTGGGCTCCATGGTTGGAGCCCACCGTGGCTTGAAGAAGCAGACTGGACAGACACTTCTCCCAGAGATGCTCCACCCTGGATGCCTGCATTGAGCAGGAGGTTGGACTGGACAGCCTCAAAGGGGACCCGTCCAACTCCAGGATTCTATGATTTTTGGCTGTTCCCATCCCAACGCCACAGGTGAAGCTGGGGCCTCCCTCCCCCCACCCTTTTCATACCATTCTTCCACCCCCACCCTACTTTTAGAGACAGTAACCAAGATTTAGCCTTGACATGGAGGGGCACATAGGACAGAGACAACCACACGCTGCAGAAAACCAGAATGCCCCACGGGAGTGTGCAGCCCTTGCCTGCCCCCCCACCCCCACCCCCGCTTGGCCTCTCTCCTCCCCCGTCCCTAGCTCTGAACAAAGGAGTCAGGGCAGACTGATGGTGTAAAGGCTTTATTGTAAGAAACCCTTTCTTTTGTGCATGGTATGGAGCAGACACAGACACAACCCCACCCCCACACACACAAAAGCAGCAGGTGGGGAAGAGGCAATGAGCTTGACCCCCTTTCACTCACGGGAGGGGCCATATTCCCTTATCCTGGAAATGCCCAGGAAATGATACACAGAAGGAAGGATGGGAAGCGAGATAACAGACCAGAGAGAGAGTGGGGTGGGGGCTGGAGGCGGACCAAGCAGAGCCCCATCCCCAGATGCACAAGCCCCCCCCCCCCCACACACACAGCAGGAGGATGTAGGGCCCACAGTGCCCAGCTGCGCATGAATGGAGCGTTCACAGCACTCAAGAGTGGCAACGCAGGCTCTGGATTGCCAGTCGTGATGGGGGAGCAGAGGTCTACCCAACTGTGCAGGCCGTGCACAAGGGAACGGCTGCAGACGTGGGTGTGGGTGTCACAACTGTGTCCAGCCGCTCCCAAGAGAAAGATGCTCCCCTCCCCTCAGGTGAGGAGAAGGCTGCCTGGAGATGGCCTCCTCTGCTTCAGGCCTCCCGGTGTTCCTGGTGGGGGCGGCGAGAGAAACAGACAGTCACAAAACAGAAAGTGGATCCTGAAAGTAGGGAGGGGGCAGGCAAGCAGGTAGCAACACCCCCATCTTGCCCAGTGGCCGCTGAGACCCCTGGAAGAGGGACTCATTAAAGGCCTAAAACACTGGCACTGAAACGAACACATGAAAACTAAGCAAGCGCTTAGTTCATCCAGCCCAAACGCTCCTGACCCCAGGGGCCGGGGTGGGGGGAGGCCTAACTCAAAGGACTGCCCTGCAGTGCCCCAATGTGCCAGCAGAGGGAAGCACCCTCCTATTTCAATAACACCCAAATTAGTGCAGTCTATGTTGGGGGGGGGGGGGCAGCAATGGGCAAGAGACGAGGGGGGAGGAGCAGAGCCACACCCCTTGGGCGGCGGGGGGGGGAGGGAGAGAAGGGAAGAGAGGGCGCTTGACAGTGATGGGGGGCTGTATATCCCACCTGGCTTCCTGCTCCTATCCGAACATATCTTAATGTCTTCTTTGCTCCTGTCCATGCAGAACGCAACACACCCACCCCAAAGAAAGCGGACGTGGATCGCCTGCAGCACAGCCCAGCCAGTACCAGACCTCATCGCTCCCCAACAGTCTGTGCTGAGTTGGGGAGGGGCTGACCAGCACCCACCGCATGGACATTCCCCATCTCTCCCACCCCACGGCACATGGTGGGCAATTCCATGTGTAAGAAATGTAATAAATAAATAAAAATAAATAAACTCACAAAAAGATGAGCCCAAGCAAGGCAAAGCCAGAGAGGAGGAGGAGGAGGAGCTTTAAGGAGGCGCAGGGAGGCAAGGGCAGCCCGTCTCCATACCCACGCCTGGGGGCCGCCTCCAGAGCGAGCCAAATGCACCTGGGGAGGAGGTGCACCCTCCCCAGCCCCTGCTCTAGAGCACAATCCCAAGAGCAGGCTCTCAGTTAAACAGTTTAGAGAAAGGAGTGAAACTCATATTCACCCTATATCTCATCAAGCTTATTTTACTTATCTGGGGGAAGAAAACCTTTATAAATATTAGAAATAAATGTTACCTCTGTACAAACACGATTAAGATGGCAGATATTTAGTTCTTCAAATAATGTCAGTGCTAATAGAAGCTCCTGCTAGGTGTGGGAAAGCCTCAGCTGCACGGGGTGAGGTTTCCTACTTCTGGGGGCAGGGCGGGGGGCGAACTGGCATTCACTCCCACCCCAATATTTCTCTTTCTAGTCCTGTAGCCCCATCCACACTTTTAATCCCACACCCACAGAGACCAACTCAGATGATAAAGTGCATTCAGAGGCTAATAAACTGAATCAACCAGATTTGAGAATGGGAATTAAAATGAGAAATGCCGGTACAGGAGAACCACCCCTTCCTCAAGAGGAGGGCTGAACACACCCACCCCACCGGCACAGCGTGTTCACATGAATGGTGCCAGAGCTACCTCCATCATTCAGGTATTGGGGGGGGGGCGGTGTCCTGGCAGGGTGGCACTTCTGGGTAAAGTAAACTGCTTTATACTGTAAGTCGCTTTTGGAAGACAGCTAAGAAATATATTAAATAAATATAAAATGAAAGCTCCTCCTTGTGGGGTAGACACGCAGGGTGCACCCTTGCTGCACCCCAGGGCTTTGCTCAGGCGAAGGAAGCCATCAGCTGGTGGGCGGGCAGGAACACTGGTGGACCTGGAGGGAGGCACAAGCCGCCCCACCACCACCACCAGGGCAAGAGAGCCATGCAGAGAGAGGGACAAGCACATGCCGACAGACAGACAGATGGACGGGTAGGCGTAGGCCGGCAGGCAGGGCGCCAGTCCTCTGAGCAGCAGCTGAATGGATGGCCAGAGAGGAGGAGGAGGAGGAGGCGGCATGCGGGAACCAGGCAGGCAGAAAGAGGCACCAGCCAGGAGTCACCCAGAGCCATGCGGAGGCAGCACTGCGGGCGGCGGCAGCGGTGGCACTGCTGCTAGGGGCGGGCGGGCGAGAGTTTACAGAAGTGCACCCGCTGGAAGTTGGTGATCTCTACCGTGCAGGGCGCAGCTCCCGAGGCCGGCTCCAGCGCAGCTCCTGGGAAGACAGGAGAGAAGCCGTCAGCGCGTGGCACAACTGGCCCCCAGGAGGGAGGGGCGGACGGCTACCCCTGCCCACTACCCAGGGGGCACCTCTCTTTCCCCCCACCCACCTTGCTCTCCAGGCTCTTGCAGGTCCTCCTGTTCGGGCTTCGGCCCTTCCAGCCCCTTGACCATCTCAGGCTGCGAGGCTCTGGGGTCAGTGGGCGCCTCTCCTTCCACCACGGGAGATGAGGGGGGGCCCTGCTGGGCCAGAGAGTTTGCAGGGCTCCTCCCTGCAGCAAGAGAAGGGGCGGGAGCAACCCTGAGCAGAAAGCCAGACAAGGCAGGAAAGCCTGGGAGAACTGAACGGAGAAAGAGAGGAAGGCAGGGGTCCAGCCCAACCGGGGATGATCTGAAACCCACCCACCCCCGCCCGCAGGACCCCCACCACTTTGGCCCAGGCCAGAGCTCCGCTGTCCACCAGCACCCTCCCACCCACACCCACCCTGGCCCAGGTTTTGCTTCTCACCAGCTCTGGCAGAAGGCTCCTCCCGGGGGGGCATAGCAAAAGGGGCCTGGGCGGCGTCTGCCCGGGGGGAGCTCAGCTCCATCGCCTCTCCCCAGTCAGAAACCGGCTGGTATCCTTCAGCTGGCGAGAAAGGGGTCAGGGCGTTCCCCTCTGGGCTTGGCATCTCCGCTGGGGGGGGAGGCATGGCCAGGGACAGGTGCCCATTCTGGCCCGGCCCCTCGGCAGAAGAGCCCCCACGACTGTCGCTGCCTTCAGCTTCTTCTTCTTCCTCTTCCTCTTCTTCTTCTTCTTCCTCCTCCTCCTCCTCCCCCCCACTGACATCTTCCCATTGGTCCTCCTCTTCCTCCTCCTCTTCAGCTACTATGTGGGGGGAGGCAGGTGGCGCCACCTGTGGGATGGAGGAGAAAGCAGCCAAGAGTGAGCGGGTGGTGGAGGGGAGGGGAGGGGAGGGGGACACACCCGGTCCACAGTGGGAAATGGCCTTCATAGGCCAAAGGCTTAACGCAGCTCCCGTAAAACAAAACGCTGTATGCAGGGAAAGATATGAATAGAAGAGTCAATCACGAAAGCAAAGCGGAACAAAGAAAAATGCCCCGGACACCCCCCAAGTTGTCCATGCAGCTGAGCCTATGCGGCAGGGCCTTGCTATTTACTGTTTTACTCTGTACAGCACCATGTACATTGATGGTGCTATATAAATAAATAAATAAATAATAATAATAATCATAATCATAACAGCCATCCAGGAGGCCACCAGCCGAGGCTGCCGGGGACGGGGTCTGGTCTCAGCTGAGAGCTGCAAGGGAAGGGACCCCCCTCACCCCAAACGTCTGTGGGGCAGCAAGAGGGCCTTGGACAGGTGCTAATCACTGCTCCTGCACAAGCTTGCGTCCCCCATCACCACTGGACAGGAAATAGGCAGCCAGGCAGGCCCTGTGCAGAGCTGGGCCAGCCCAAAGGCAGCGGACCATTAAAGGCTATGGGAGGAAGGGGCTTCCCGGTGCCACCACAGTCCAAGGCCTGTCCAGTAGTGCAAAGACCCCCTGCCCAACTCTGGATCAGCTCAGGCTCCTGCTACAGGAGGGCTTCTCCACCAGCACCCCCCGCCGCCCCACCCCCACACACATACCTGCTCCATGGCGGCAACATCCGACTTCTCCTGCGCAGGTGCCGGGGCTGGATCTGCCACCACTGCCTCCTCCTTCTCCCAGCGATTGTCATGCATGCTGCAGAGGGAAACATGAACCAGGGAAAGACCTGCCACAGACCGTTCCCAAGCCCTGGAAACCAAGGGGTGGAGGGAAGGAGGGAGGGAACGGACAGCCCCAGGGACCCCAGTCCCTCCACAAATACAAACACAGAGCAAGAAGCAGGGCTCAGGGGTCCACGGTCCCAGCACCTGCCCCACGGAAGCCTTCATGAGGCCCGGCTCACCTGTAGGGCTTGGAGGGGCCGCTGGCTCGTGGGCGCCCACGGCCTTTGCCCTTCCTGCGCCGATCGGCCTGCTGCTCCGACAGGAACTCTCCAAAAGTGGGGCGTTTGGGGGGCCGCTTGGACTCATCTGTGAGAGAAGGAAAGGAGGGCAGGTGTGAGCCACAAGCCAGCACAGCCGCCTGCAAGCCAGAGCTCCCACGGTCCAAGGAGGGCTGGCGCTGATGTCGCACTCAGAGCCACTGCACGAGGCAGCGGGGGCCGCCTTCCCCCACTCTCTCCATGCACTCAGCCACGCTTGTCGTCAGGGACGCTGGCACTGGACAGCACCCACACGCACGCATGCCACCCCATGTCGTTGGGAAGAGGGCTGTGGGGCACCTCAGCCTCTTACCCAGTCCCCACTGCTGCCCCCCAGGATGGGGGTGTGGGGCTCCCCTTCCGGCTTCCCACATCTACTCCTTACCTTGCTTGCAGCCTGAGGAGACTCCAGTCTTGTCACCCTCTTTAAAGCTGGAAAGGGGAAAAGGAAAAGACAACAATGGAAGAGGCTTGGCAAAACCTCCCCTCCTTCAAGAGAATGCGCCCCGCAGCTGACCCCCTCCCCAAACGTGGATGTCTTGGCCTCATCTACACCAAGGAGGAGGATGTTGCGCTATGAAAGCGGCCCATGTCCATGGGCCCCAACCGTTGTCCGTGCACTTCAATACCGCTCTAAAGCAGTCGTGTGGCGCCTGCCTCTTTCATAGTGCCATATCCTGCTTGGTGTAGATGAGGCCTTGGACTGCCCTCCCTCCAAACCCCAAAGCCAGGCTCTGCCCCAATCCAGAACTGCTCCCAGTTCAACCCCCTCCCCAGCCGGCCGGCCGGCCAGCCAGCAGCCCCCCACCCCACCCGGGACCCAGGCACTCACGCCGCATCCATCTTCTCAGCATCCCACTCGCGACGCCATTCTCCCGTGGGTTGCCGGTGCCGCGCCAGGCGCTCCCGATCAATCTGTTCTCGCTCTTGCTTCCAGCGGATGTATTCAGCCCGCTCGCGGCCTGTCATGGAGAGCGTCATGTCCAGGGCCGCCGCCGCTGCCACTGCTGCGCCCCTGCGCCGGGCACTGCCGCGACCCTGGTGGGAAGAGACCGGCTTGCTCAGTGGAAGGAGCGGGTGTCATCTACCAGCACACACACACACACCCGCAGCTGGTAGATGACGGCATGGAAACAGCTGGCACGGGGAACCCAGGCAGGGAAAGCAAGAGAGGGATAATTGGGAAGGGCTGCTGCCACAGACCCCTTTGTTTTGTGCCAATTGGAAGTGGGGCCTTTGAGGCCATCAAGTCCAGTCCCCTGCTCAGTGCAGAAACAACAACGGAGAACAGGTTGCAACCCTTTTGAGTATCGCAGAGCACTCTCCCCCTCCCTCACCCAGTCTTCCCTTCTCAAGGCTAAACAGACGCAGACCCGTCCACCTTTCCTCATAGGACTTTGCTTCTCGTCCCCTGATCATCTTTGTTGCCCTTCTCTGAACTCACTCCAGTTTATCTGAGCAATTCATCAAGTCTGGAGTTTACTTGAGGTGAGGTTTGACCAGTGCAGAGTAGAGTGGAACTATCGCTTCCCGTGATTAAGAAACCATGCTTCGATCGAAGCCACCTAAAACTGCATTTGCCTTTTTTGCAGCTACATCACGTTGCTAACTCACATTCAGCTTGTGATCAACTACAACCTCAAGATCCTTTTCAAACATACTATTGCCAGTATAAATCTTACTTGCACCTGTGCATTTGATTTCTTTTTCCTAAGTGAAGAATTTTGCACTTATCTCTATTGACTTTCATACTGTTATTTTTGCCGTTTTCTAATCTAGGCCATTTTGCATTTGCATTCCTGTCTTCTACGATGTCAGCTCTCCTCCTGCCCGATTTTGAGTCATCTGCAAGTGCTGAGCATCTCCCTGACCTCTTCCTCCTAGTCCTTAATAAAAGCATTGGAAGAATCATAGAATAGCAGAGTTGGAAGGGGCCTCCAAGGCCATCGAGTCCAACCCCCTGCTCAATGCAGGAATCCACCCTAAAGCATCCCTGACAGATGGTTGTCCAGCTGCCTCTTGAAGGCCTCCAGTGTGGGAGAGCCCACAACCTCCCTAGGTAACGGATTCCATTGTCGTACTGCTCTAACAGTCAGGAAGTTTTTCCTGATGTCCAGCTGGAATCTGGCTTCCTTTAACTTGAGCCCGTTAGAGCTGCAAGGCACAGGACGGCACCCACACAGAATCTACCTCAAGCAGGAGGACCACGGGCGAGCATCTTGGGAGACAGTCCTCCAAACAGCGGTGGACTCGCCCAGCAGCAGCGCCATCCAGGCCACGTTTAACTAGCATGCAAACGTGTGGCCTCAACACACACACCCCCATTGCCAGCAGCAGCCGCTCCGTGCACCTACCGGCAAGGCCCACTCTTTGCCCTGCTCCATGCCCGTCTTGACCTTATCGAAGTCCGGTCCTCCCCAGTTGCGAATGTGGCGCCGGCTCCCCTCCCGCCGGTCCGACTCAGCAAAGGAGCCACTGCGCCGTGGGTCGTCCAGGAAGTTGCGCACTGGATTCTTCTCTTGGAGCCCGTCCTGCTGAGGAGAGACGCCTGGATGCAGCATAGCTCGAGGGGACCTCAGCAGAGGAGCGTTGCAGAGTGTGCCCCGCTCAGCCTCGAGTGGGGATCCCACCGGCGGCCCCACCCATCCGCAGCTCCTGAGCCCCCTCCCCTTCCCAGGACAGCAGCGGTGAGGGCCCCCTAGACTCACACGCTGGCTGCGCTCGTACTCAGCAATCTTCTCCATCTCCTCGTTCATCTTCTCGATGTTCTGCCGGCGACGTTCCTCCCACTCCTGAAGAGGGAGGGAACCTTTGCTTAGGAGGAGGAGGAGGAGGAGGGGGAGAGCACCCTTCCTGGACCAAGCTCCCACCCCTGGCCCCTGCTCCTCCCCCTCACCTTAGATCTCCTGTCAGGCCCTGCATCTCCTGCAGGCCCCCCTCGGCCCCGGGGCCTCTGGCTGCGTCCTCCGCGGCCCCGCTTGCCCTCCCCAGGGCCATGTGGGCCAGCCTCTTCCCAGCTGGGCTGCTCAGAGAGGTTCTTGGCTTGCGCAGAGCGGCTGCCTGGATACGGCCCCCCACGGGCATTGGGGCTGCTGCGCAAGGTCCGGGTGGGGGCGGGGGGCTTCCTCTCACTGCTGACCACACGCTTTTCCTGAGGAAGAGAGAACAGAAGGATTGAGGGGGCCCACAAGCCTCCATTCCCCCTTGTCCAAGCCCTCCCCCAGATACTGTGCCCCATGCTGAATTATAGAGTCCCGGAGAGGGGTCACAGATCATGCCCCCCCCCCCGTTGCAACCACATGGCCTCACCTCTGGGGAAACCAAGACCCGCACTGTGAGGCTGGGGGTGTCCAGCTCCCCTCGCCTCCTCTCCGGCACGTCCCCCTCTGCAGACCGGGGCCTCCGGGCTCCAGTCACAGCAATGCCCTCCTGCTCAGCCTTCTTGCGGTCTTCTTCGATCTCCTGGGGGTCAGGATGGGGAGGAATTTGTTGGGCCAGCCACGAGCCCTTTGCCTGGCCCAAAGCCCCCACTCTACCCCCAACTGCCCCTGCGGCAAAGGCCGGGCTGAGCTCCTTAGCCTCTCCAGCCTCAGGGCTTCCACCTGCGCCCCCTCCCCCCTCCGCGTTCACTAAGCGGCTTCGGATTAGGCTTTGAAGCGATTCTGCCCCGGGAAGGCAGGCAGGCGGGGGAGGGGAAGCGGCATGTGCCCCCGGGGGTCCCCAGAACAGGCGACGAAGGCCAGGCGTCCCTCCCCCGGGACTGGCGTGAGGGGCTCACAAGTGTGCCCCTCTGCATACGGAGCTCTGCGCGCTCAGCGCGGCCCAACAAGGCCTCCTTCCCACCTGGTAACGCTTGATGAGGGCCCGATTCTTGCGCCGCAGGGCCTCGATCCGCTTGTCCAGTTCCGCGTCCTTCTCTTCCTTCGACTTCAGGTCCAAGGAGGCAGACTGGAGGGGAGGGGAGAGGGAGAGGAAAGGATCAGAAAGGCGGGCGTCTGGCTGCCAGCGCCCCTGCGCCCCGGGAACCCGGCCAGCCCAGCCTCCCTCCCTCCGTGCCGCTGGCAGGCGAGCGGGGCCAGGGCGCTGCGCTGCCCCGGTCCAGCCTGCGCGCAGCCTCCTCCCAGCCAGCCGCTCCTCGGCTTACCATCTTGGCCAGGGCCAGAAAGGCCGCTCCGAGGCCCGCGGCGGGGCAGAGGCTCGGGCGACAGGCGCGGCGGGACCCAGGCGTCCGAGCTTCTGCCCTTCCGGCCTGCAAATCCAGACGCCCGGGCGCCGCCTGACCTCCTCCACCCCTTCCCCCTCCCGCGAGGAAGAGAAACAGTTCCGCCCCGCCCGCCACGTGGGCCCCGCTTCCGCTTCCTCCGTGGCCGGGGGAGGGGACTCTGGGCCGTGCCTCCCCCTCCGCAGCGGAGCGCGGCCGTGGCACCCGGGAGCCGCGCTAGCCGAGGAGGGGGCGCGCCCGAAGGGGCAGGCAGTCAGCCGGGCAGCCACCCGCGGCCGGGCGGGCAAGCCTCTCCCGGCTCCGCTCAGCCTGCCGCGCGGCGAGCGGATCCGCGGCCGCAGACACCACCCGCACTCGCCTAAGGCTGCCGCCCAGTTGCGCGCCGCTCGCGCGACCCTTTCGGCCTTTGCGCGAGCGAGGCCTTCGGCAGCCGCGGAGAGCGCCCCTTCCCGAGGTCTCCGCGGGGACGGCAACCTCGGCTGAGAAGCGGGCGCGCTCCAAACCTCGGCGCGGGAAGGCGCGCCCGGCCGGGAGGGGGGGGTGGCAGTTTTAGGCACCTCCCGGGCCGTAGGAGTTGCAAACGGCAAAGATTCGTCCATGATTGACTAACTTACCGTTGAATAAATGACCTCTGGGTGCTCAGCGGGCAGAGAGGAGACCGCGGCCTGGAGGGGGAAAGTCCCCTGCGCCCCACCCACCCCAGCCTCTTCTCCGTAGCTGCAGGAATGCTGACCTACCTCACAGGGATGTTGTCGTAGGAGCCAACGCAGCGGTTCCTGGGTTCAAAAGCCTGCGCGGCGGCGGGTCTCAATGTGCTTCGCCGTCGCTCACCCTGCAGGCGCTCTGTCCGAGCGGTTGCCCTTTCAGCGGCGCAAGGATGCGGGGGGGGGGGACACCCCTCTGGTCCATGAGGGCGAAAGGCCAAACTGCCCACTGGGTAATCTTCTTTTATCAGGACTGGCCCAAATCCCACCAGCACCTGCGCGCCTCACGAGATCCCCGGAGCTCTTCCTCAGGCTAGCCCAGAGGTGTGCAATGTGTGGTCCGCACGCCAGATCCTTTGGCCTGCAACTCGCATCAGCCCCAGCCCGCATAGCCAGTGGTGAGGGGTGAGGGGAGTTGTAGGCCAAAACATCTAGAGAGCCACAAGTTGGCTCGAGAGTAGAAAGGTGACTCGCGGGGGTCCGTTCCTGATCGGCTTGGAGGTCCGGCTGCTGTTGCCCTCGACCCCCGCGAGATGGCAGCATAGGACGGCAAGGCGGCTGAGCGGGGACGCGCGTCGGCGCGAGGGGGGGGGGAGAGAGAGAAGCACGGGAGAGAGGGTGGCTTCGGACGGGTGTCGGGCAAGACCGATGCAGGACCTCGTCCCGCACAAGCGCCAGGGGCGCGCTCGTGCCCGGCTCAGGCTGGGTCAGATCTGCCTGCTTTGAGTAGTACCCAAAGTCCTCCTGATCTTACCTCGGGCTTCATGTATCCCTGCAAAGACGAGCAAGAAAGTCACCATGTGTTTATTTCATACCCTGACTTTCTGCTAAAAAGAGTGCAGCTCACAAATACAGATAAAATGTGACATAATTGTAACATAACTACATTAAAGCACATCAGTGAAAAGAAACAACATGCTCCCACCAGTTAAAAACTTAGTTCAGTCAACAAGATGCCTCCTTGAGCAAGATTTCCCTGGTAGACAACCGGTTTATAAATCAAGCACACACAGAACCTAAAGCCTGTCTGAGTGCAAATGTCTTTGCCACCGGCAGAAGCACAATAAGGGCAGAGCCAGCCTTGCCTCCCTTGGCAGGGAGTCCCAGCGCCTGGGCGCAGCCACCGAAAAGGCCGCCACCCACATTCTGCCCAAGGTGCCTCTGAGGGTGGTGGGGGAGGGAGAGAGAGAGAAGCACCTCTTGAGGAGCTTAAATCCAGGTAGGAGCATTAAGGTCAAATCCGTTTTGACCTTGTGTCCTTTTGAAGAGCCTGGTCCCAAGTCCTGTGGGGCTTTATAGGTCACGATAAACACCTTGAATTGTGCCCATAAACAGACCGAAAGCCATGGAAGCCATTGTCACAAGGGAATCATGTGCTTCCTCTAACTGGCTCCCGGCAACAATCTGTCCACAGCACTCTGGACCGGCTGAACATACAGTAAGAGTCCTGGTGCTGGATCAGACCAAACAACCATCTAGCCCAGCATTCTGTTTATTATTAATTAATTAATTAATTACATTTCGATACCGCCCAATAGCCGGAGCTCTTGGCTGACACAGTGGCCGACCAGCTGACCATGGGAAACCCCAAGCATCACACAGTTGCAACAGCACCTTCCCACCCATGTTCCCCACCAACTGGAGGTAGCACATAGCCATGAGGACCAGTAGCCATTGATAGCCTTCTCCTCCGTGACTTTGCCCAATCCCCCTTTTAAAGCATTCCAAATTGACAGCCATCACTACATCTTGGGGTAGTGAATTCTATAGTTTAATATGTGTTGTGTGAAAAAGTTTTTCCTTTATCTGTCCTGAATTTCCTACCCATCAGCTTCATGCGATGATGGCCCCCTCCCCAATTGGGTTCTAGTATTAGGAGAGAGGGAGAAACATGTCTCCCTGTCCACCTTCTCCAAATTGTGCATCCTTTTGGGCACTTACCCACCTTTTTTCAAAGCTAAACACTCCCAGGTGTTGTAACCTTCCTTCACAAGGGAGATGCTCCCGCCCCTTGGTCATTTTAGTTGCCCTTTTCTGAACTTTTCCCAGCTCTGCAATATCTTTTCTTCATTTTTTCTTTTTGGTGCGGTGACCAGAATTGTACACAGTAGTCTAAATGTGGTCGCACCATGGATTTGTATATGGGCATAGTTTTCATAGTGCATGGCTGGGCTAGGTTTTCAATGCCCAGCCCCAGCCATGCATGATGGGAAGTGTAATGATGATGATGATGATGCAAGAGCTCTGGGCTGGAGCAGGGTGCCCGTTGCTAGCCCAGTCTACACAGCGGCGATCTAGGGGGTGGTTCCTGGCTGGCTGCTGTCCCAGCACCCACCAAGCTGAGGTCCTTGTGCTTGTTGCTGAGCCCCCTGACATATTTTGCAGGCTCTGGCGGAGTGTCACATGTTGGTCCTTCCTCCTCCGGCTGGTGCAGCTGCCAGGGACCGAATGCCCCAGACGTGCCCCCGCCAGCCTTCTGGGCACTTGCTTGGTGCAAAGGAGGAGGAGGAGGAGGAGGAGGCGTTGCTGGTTGCCTGCACCGTGAGTCAGTGATGCTCTGTTTCCATGGCAGTTGCTTTTCCTGCTGGGATGGCGAGCCCGGATTGGCTGAGGCTGCTGGAGTGGAAGAGATGGTTGGAGGGGCTGGACCCAAACACTGCCGCGGCTTCTGCTGTTGCTGCAATGGGGGCGAAGGCAAAAGAGCGAGTTTGGGGTGGGGGCTCCTGCTCTCGCTCGCTCTCACACACATGGAAAGTGTTTTTCTGGAGCTTTTATTTATTTATTTGCTTCTAGGAGAAGAAAACTTCACTTTTGGCTCTTTGCGGGTGCTGTCCATCTGCTGAGTAGGGAAAGCAGGAGACAAGCTGGCTGCAGGCCGGGAGAAGGGGAATCCCCTGGCTGAGATCAGGGAATTTCCCTCTGGCCACCTGAAGGGATCATAATCCCTTGGGTCCCCCCACCCCCACTGCCCCAGCCTCAAACTGCAGTCTGCTGCACTGTGCCCATCTATGGGGTGAGACCAAAGGAGGCCATGCCATCATACAGTCCACACCATCTTCCACCCGCACACAGAGTTCAGAGTGAGGGTCCCAGCCCACCACGAACCCTTGGAGGTGCTGCATCCGCAGGGTCCCCTGGGCTCCAGGCAGCCCAGAAGGACAGGACTGGGCTCTTTTGAAGCCACACTCCACCCCTCACCTGTGGCTGCAGGGTCAGAGCAGTCTGCCTGCTTCTCCAGGCTGGGTGCACAAGTGGCTGTCTGTAGGCACACAGCCCCTGACCCAGAGCATGCTGGCGAGAAGTGCCATGCAGGAACTTGGGCCCAGGCTGCCCAAAGACATGGGCAGGGCAGTCCCCGGGGCAGGATGGGTCCTTTGGACCAGAACCTGCCCAGTCCTTGGGCCTCTGGCTCAGGGGTGGATCCTGCCGAATCCCAGAGCTGGTGGGAGCTTGTGGGCCACTTGCATGAAACCCATGCATGAAATCCAGAGCAAGTGACAGCAGCCCAGCCTCTGCTTGAAGCCCCTCCCTCTCTGGAAGTGTCCCCCCCCCATGCCCTCTCAGAACTCCTGCCTTGGGTCAGGCCTGGGGGACAGCTGAAATTTCCTGTTTCAACCCACCCCATACAAAGGGTGGGCAGCGATTAAAAATAGTTAAATACAATTACCAATAAAACTACCTGGATCTGATCATAAAAATCCCTAAGAAGTCCCAATGTAAGCTGTGAATGCCTAGGAGAAGACGAAAGTCCTAATCCAGTGCCGAAAAGGAGACAATGTTAGCGCCAGATGGACCTCATTGGGAGAGCATTCCGCAGTTGGGGTGACACTCTCTTGCTGGCATCCCCTGAAGCTCCCTTGGAGGAGGAGGCACTCAGGCTTCAACTGCAGGGTCCGGGCAGCTTATTTATTAGCAACACTTGTGCAATGCTTCTTGTTTGCCAAGGCCATACCAGAAGAGGCGCCCCATGAAGTTGGTTGGTCCTGAGCTGTGTGAGGCCTTATGGTCAAGATCAGCACTGAATTGGGCTCAGAAGCATACAGGCAGCCAGTGCAATGGCCTCCACTATCAATCTGATTGCTGCATTTTGCTCAGCTGCACCCCATAGGCCATGTAGCTCTCTGGACATTTCCACAGGTGGCCTTGCTGGGCATCTGTTTGGCTGCCACCCCAACTCCCACTGCCTCCTTCCTGCCAAACAGGTTCCACAGCCACTTCTGTGAAACACTGGTGTGGGAGGCACTGTGGTGCAGAGGGCAGAACGTGCCCCCCCCCAAGGAACCCTGGCCTCCAGTCCCTGTTGGGCTAGAAACTCACCTGTTTGCCTGGGAAAGTTCCAACTTCTCTGCATTTGTTCACCACTGTGAAATGGAACAAGTCAGCTGCCCTGCGGAACAGACAGCAGGAAGATTCTACAGCCCCGCTTTGCCTGTGCTGCCACCTCCTTTCTTCCTCCTCCCATCCCCGGGAAGCTGCTTCCAAGGAAGGAAACTGAGGCAGGCCCAGGCAGCTACGCTTGTGCCCTGGACCACCAAGACTGTGCCTGCCTGCCAGCCAGCCAGCCACTCCTCCTCCTCCTGCAGCGCTTCTTGCCTTGCCTCTGACAAGGCGGGCCGGCTCAGAGGGCCGCGCCTCGCGTGGCGCGCCGGTCTGTGGCCGTGGCCAGCGCGGCCTCCCTCCGCCCGCCGTGTTGCCGTGGCTTTGGCCAGCGTGGCTGCCGCGTTCCTCTGGAAACAGGCGCCTGCCGGCCGCTGAGTGGCTACGCGCCGCCCCCCGGAGCCAATGGGAGCGCTCCATGCGCACCGCGGGGAGGGAAGCGCAGCGCAGCGCAGGGCAGCGCAGCGGAGGATCCAGGCAACCAAGCGCAGCGCAGCGGCTGGCCTTCGCCGCGCTCCGCCGGCCGTGCTGTCAAAGCCGCGCCGAGGGGGCGAGAGGCGAGGCGCTCTGTCCATCCCCCGCCCTCGATCGCGTGGCTCCTGCGGCCTTGCGGGATCTCTGCGCCCCTTCCCCACGGAGGCCAAGAGGTTGGCGGTGGGGGTAGGGGAGCTGGTACTGTTCTCGCTCGCCATTTCCCTGACGGAGGACTGAGGCCGAGAGACGGCCAGGGGGGTGATCAAGGCGACAGGGGCTGCTGAAGGTGGCCGAGGCGGCGGCTCGTGCAAGCGGCTCTTGGGCCGACCTCCTGCCCACGCTGGCCGGCTGCCTCTCCGCTGCCCGGGGGCCCCTGCCGGCCTGGAGGAGCGGGCTCGGACAAGGAGCCCGGGAGAGGTGAACGGGGCCGCTGGTCCCGGGAGAGCGCGCGTGACCTTCTTCAGCCTGTGCGAGCGTCACAGTGTCCTACCGAACAGGGTTGTTGTCCGAGGGAAGAGAGCAGTGCAAAGTCTGCCCAGCTCCTCGCTAACTGAAACTCCCGAGGGCCGAAGAGGGCCCGGTGGGACAAACAAGCAACAGGCCGGAGTGGGGAGGGGAGGGCTGTTGCTTCAGTTGCTCTCTGGACCCTTCCCCACCTGGCTTGTGAAACCAGCCCGTGCTGGGCTGGGTATCTGGACCTCGGTGTGCGTGTGTGTGCGCGCGCGCGCGCGCATTGAGCTGGCTGGTGGGAGATTCAGGACAGATAAAAGGAAGGATTTCTTCACACCGCGCAGATGAAGCTATAGGATTCACTACCACAAGATGTAGTGATGGCCATCAATTTGGACTGCTTTAAAGGGGGATTGGACAGATTCCTGGAGCAGGCTATCAATGGCTACTACCCTGATGCCTGTGTGCTACCTCCGGTATCAGAGGCAATAAGCCTACACATGCCGGTTGCTGGGGAACATGGGTGGGAAAGTGCGACCCTGCTCATGTCCTGCTTGTGGGTTTTCCATGGGCAGCTGGGCAGCCACTGTGTGAATAGAGTGCTGGGCTGGATGGTCCCTTTGCCTGATCTAGCATCAAGGCTCTTCTTAGTTTTTTAACTGTTGCCTGATATAAAATCTACCATTTTTAAGCAAGGTACTGGAGTCTGTGGTGGCTTCTCAGTTCCAGGTTGTTTGGGATGATGCTGATGATTTCGGTGCATTCCAGTCCAGGTTCAGGCCTGGCTTTGGGATGGAAACAGCCTTGATCACCCCCATTAGATGACTTACACCACGGAATGGAACAGGGAAGGGCCCCCTATTGGTTCCTGTGTGACCATCAGGGGTTCGACAGGCCCCTCCCTGGCCACTCTCCAGGAAGGCCCCAAAGGCCACTGATTTCCACTGGCCTTCCCGTAATCTGTGGGCTGCAGGTTTTATTAATGCAACCTGTTTTAATAGTGCTTTATTGTATATTTACGTATGGGTGATTTGTACACTTTTGTATGTCTTTTTATCCCGTAGGCCCCCATGAGAGGGTTCCACCCTCAAAGGTGGCCTAAAAGCAATTGTGCCTGGCCTTGGTCTCCCCAGAGCTTTGGCGGTGGGCACCTCGGCCTGACCCACCCAGTGAGTTCTTTGGGTGTTCCCAGGCTTTGCACTCCATGTCTGCGAGGCTGAGTAAGTGAACTGAGCTCATGCACAAGCACTGCGCCTTTCGGGAGATGGAAAGCCGTGGGCATGGTCTGGTTGCTGTGGACTCAGACTGCAGCTTCTCCACACCAGCCTGGCAGGTCCCAGATTTCAGGGCAGTGGCTGTCTGCCAGCGCAGAACAGCCCTTAGGGGGAGGGGTGCCCTGCTCCGGGATGGCATCCTGGCCCGGTGGGATCCTGAGCCCACGCCGGGGCCTCTGCGCCCCATCCAGGCTGACCACTCACCCGGGCTGCCCTCCTTTGCGCCTGCCCACCCTCCAGCTCCCGAGGATGACATCACCGCAAGGCGGGCATGTGCTGAGTGGTTGTCACTGGGCAAATTCGCCTTGCGCCGCAGCAGCCCCAGCAAAGCGTTACTCATGCCCGGCCAGGCGCATGTGCCAGCCCAGCCCAGCCCAGCCCTCCCCCTTTCTGCCAAGGAAGAATAAACAGCCAGTGATGTCAGTGCAGGGGGGGAGGGAGGAAGGATGGAGGGCTGCAATAGAGACAGCGGCGGAGGCGCTCCCACAGCCCCTCCGCCTCTTGCTGCTATTGGCCACAGCCGGCCTGCCCGTCCCGGCGACGGAGCGCTCGTTGGCTCCACGGCGCTTCTGCTCAGCCAGCCACGCGGCGAGATGCCTCCATCCACCGGAGGGCACGGGGGGGGCGGGCGGGCGAGCGGGCAGGCAAGCAGCAGCGCAGAAAGGCACTGGGCAAGGGGGGGCAGCGGGTGGCCTGGTGTTGGGCAGGGGCAGTCACACAGGCTGCATACCTCTCTCCCCCCCACCCCCGGTTTGGCATCTGGGCTGCAGGCTGCACAAGGAGACGAGCGGCCGACTCCACACCGCTCCCTGTTCGGGGCAATTTCCTTGCAGGCATCCAAGCCCCATTCTCTCCTGCGAGTGATTCAGGGGTTTGGTAAGGGCGCTCTTCACATGCTCAATAGCACTTTCTTCATTGAGCTGTAAATAGAGATCTCCATGTGTGCTCGGCAATATATCAGAAAGCGCTCCTGCCCTGAGCAGCTTACAGTGGGGAAAGGAGGGGCAGGAGCGGAGGAAGAGGTGAAGCTTACAAGGGACACAAATGAGAGCAGGAGCCATTGTACTTCTGCACTTCCGTAGGCTCCCTATCAACGGCGGGTGTGGGTGTGGGTGTGTTCCGCTCCCCTTGCCCCTGCCCCTGCCCCGCTTGCATTCTCCTCCTCCAGCAGGCAGGGCCCATTTCAGTAGCTGGAGCAGCCAGCCAGGCAGGGGGGCATCGCTGGCAGCTGATATAAGCACTCCGCCTCCTGCACATACAGTGTGCCAAGAAGAGCCACAGATGTGTTTAGGCATTAGTCTTCAGGCAAATGCCACTGGGCCAAGAACAGCTAGCCCTCAGGCTTCTCTGGGGCCCTCCCAAGCAGGTGGCCCCTGCACAGAGCTGCCAAGCAAAGTACCTGCCCATGCCCCCCCCCCGGAGAAGGTTGAGGGAGAGAACAGCCTCCTCCCCCTCCCCTCCTCCCCCTCCTCAGCTGAGGGGATGACCCACTGACCTGGCGCTGAGGCCCTTCGATGGGGAAGAGGCCCAGCACCAGAACAACGCCCACAAAGGCCCACAAAGGCTCAGAGTGCTGGAAATCCCCCACCAGCCTGCCTCAACAAAGGCAGCCTCCTCTCCTCTCTCTGCCCCCCCATTCCATTCCATCTTGGTGGACGGGGTCTTGGGGCTGTCTGGAGGCTTTGCCAAGCTCCAGCCCCAGCCCTGTCCTGGGGGGCTGATGCTGAAGGAAGGGCTCTGAGGCAGGTGGTTGGGGGCTGTCTGCTCCTCTTGCCCCTGTGAGCAGAGGCCGCCATTTGCAGGCAGAACTCAGGCAATCTTGCAAGAAGTGCTCAGCCTGTTGTCCACGGGGTTGCAGGCAGCCCTTCCTGGAAGCAACAGCCCCACAGCTTCTTATGGCTGCACAGGAGGCTGCAGGGCCAGGAGTGCCTTTTACCAGTGCCATCTAGCTTGCCAGCTGTGCTCTTTCCAAAAGAAAACAGACCTGGCCTCAGTAGTTCATCCCGAGTCACTTCCAGGCTGGGTTACTATAATGCCCTCTACAAAGGGCTGCCCTTGAAGACAGCCAAGAAATGTCCATTGGTTCAGAACGATGCAGCCAGACCTCCTTCTGCCAGATGGGGCGTAGCTCCATTCTGTTCCAGCAGCGTGGCCTTCCCATCTCCTTCTGGGCTCAGAGGTGCTGGCTCTGGCTATTGAAGCCCTCCATGGCCTGGGGCTCAGGAATTGCTCCCCATCATATGAGCCTGCTCAAAACACTGAGTAAGTGGCACCATTGCAGCCACAGACCCCTGCCAGAGGCTGGTCATCAGCACCTGGCGGGATCACCTGGCGTCGCATCCCGGGGCTGACACAGGGCCTCCACAGCATCCTTTTAAAGAGAGAGAGAGAGTGGGTCCAGCTGCCCTCACCTTCATGTCGCCAGAATTCCCCCTGGCCCTCTCAGGCAGTCTTGGCCAGCGCTTTGCAGTGCCCAACCTATCACCCCTTGCCTCCCTTCCTGCCTCCTCAGTTTATTGGGGGTAGAGGTTGGGGGGCAGGGAGAAGAGCACAGTGACCACATCAGCATGGGGGAGAAAGTGGGGTGGGGGAGGGGAGGAAGAGGTGCATTGCGGTGGGTGGCAAATCTGCTACACGCTCGCTCTCCCTTTGCTGCCAGACAGACAATGGGCCCAGCAAGCATCTGCCAGGGGTGGAGGGGGGGATGGGAACTGTGGCCCTCCAGATGTTGCTGGACGCCAGGTGCCACCATCCCTGACCACTGGCCCTGCTGGTTGAGGCAGAGGGGAGTTGTGCTCCAACCACCTGGCAAGCCACATGTTCCCCCGCCCCCCAGACTGGCAGCCGCTCACCGCGGGGGTTCATAGAATCATAGAATAGCAGAGTTGAAAGAGGCCTACAAGGCCATCGAGTCTAACCCCCTGCTCAATGCAGGAATCCACCCTAAAGCATCCCTGACAGAGGGTTGTCCAGCTGGATATGGGTCTCCTCGGACCCAACCTGCCGGCCCTGCGTGGCTGGGAAGGGAGAAGGGGCAAGAGGGAGCAGGGCCCGCGCATTGGTGGCTCCTCAGCAGGCCCCGCGGACATGCTGCCTGCCATGTTTTCACTGGAGCCTCCCAGGGCGTCTCTGCTGTAGCCGAAAGGGTTCGCAGGACGCTCCTTTGGTTTCATGGTTCGGAATGTTTCCCGTTCTATCTGTTTTGTATTTCGCTGCGCCCCTCCGGCTGCTGCAAGCGCGCCAACGACACACCCACGGGGGGCCTGCGAGACCAGCGGAGGGAGGCGGTTGGCGCGCCCCGCACGGCCAGGAAGCGCCGCAGCCCGGGGGAATGCGGGGCCGAGCGCCGTCGGGGGCTGCGGCGGGAGGGAGGGCGGCAGGGGCGGGGCCAGGCCAGGCCGCCCCTCCCGCGGGGGGATCCCCGGCCCTGCACAAGCCCGAACTTGCCTGCGGAGGGGGCGGGGCCGGGTGACGTCAGGGAGGGCGGGGCCTGCCGGGGCTCGGCAGCTGCCTGGTCCGCGCGCGCCTGCCTGCCTGCTTGGCTCGCCGCGAGTTCAGTGCCACCGCCGCTCCAGCTCGCTCGCCCGCTCGCGCCGCGCCGTCCCGTCCGCCCCGTCGGAGCCACCGCGCTGCCCAGCGACCCCCGAACCGCCCCGGGAGGGTTCATGCAGCTGCAGTAAGTGCGGCGGCGGGTCCGATTAGGGAGACCGAGTCGGGGGGGGGAACGTAGGGGGCGGCCGGGCGCACGTGGCTGCAGCGCAGCCGGGGTGAGAGGAGGGGGGTTTGGATCTAGGCGGGTGGTGGTGGTGGAGGACTTGGATCCGGGTGGGTGGAGGAGGAGGAGGGCTTGGATCGGGGCGGGGCGCCCCTCCAGGCGCGGCGCGGCCGGCACTGCTAGGTTTGTTTACAAACACGGCGCCCGTCCGCCCGCCCTCCTCCCCGATCGGCCGCCCCTCCCTCGTTCGGGCCGCGGGCGCGCCGGGCAGGCTGCGCCGTGCGGCGCCTTGACCGCCTGCCTCCTCGCCCGGTAGATCCCGCCGAGCGCCATGGCCAGACCACTGCAGGAGCGGAGCCGCGCCGAGCCGACAGCAGCTGTGCCCGGGAGCCCAGCCTGCCCTATGGGGGGGACGGTGGCCCTGCCGCCCCCCGTCTGCCGTCCCCCGCTCGCCTGGCCGCCCGGGCTGAACTGCATCTATCGCTGCGGGCGGGGGCAGGAGCCCCCCAGGAGCCGCTCCAGCGGCGCGCGCGGTGAGTGGCGTTCCGGTCCTGGCGCTCCGCGTGGGGGTGGCCTGCATGCTGCGGGGTCGCCCTGGTCTCCGCGCTCTCGGGAAGTGAGGAGTCTCCCAGCGTCTCTGACCATGGGCAGAGCGCCCTTCCCTCCAACTGGGAGGAGGCGTAAAAGAAACGCCGCGGAAGGCGCGACTTCTCCTCAGGCAGCCTCGAGCCCGGCAGCGCTCCCCACGGCCCTTCTCCAGCCCCAGCGCCGCCGTGGATCGGGTCCTTCCCGGGCGTCTCGGCGCTGGTTTTCGGCGAGGAAAGGGTTCCGCTGCTCCGGGAGGCGGGCGGGCGACAGAGCGCAAGCGGCAGGCTGGCCCTGGGCGCAGCCCAACGGGTCGCAGCTGCCCAACGGGCGAGCCGGACCCTTCCTTTTTCCTGCCGAGGCCACCGCGCCCGCCCGCCCGCCCGCCCGAGCGCTGGGCACACGAGGGCCAGGTCCGTTGAGGCCCGGCGTCCAAGCCCCTCTGGCCTCTTGCGCGCTCACGTCCGCCCCACTCGCCCTGCCTCTGCCGAAGGCTCCGGAGGAGCGCCTGGGTGGCGGGGCGGGACAGGACACGGGCCCTGACCGCCCTCCCTGGCTCCGCGGGCAGCGCTCCGTCCCGCTGCCCATTGTGCAGCTCCCCGTGTGTGTGCGTTGGGGGGCGGACCTCTGCCGCGGGGACACACCTCCCTCGTGCCCCTACAGCAGTGCTTGTGCATGCTGAGTCAAACGGGGCGGGGAAGGACAGCGAGACTGGAACACCCCCCAGCAGCCCAGCCCCAGCGAAATGCTGCACAGCAGCACCGTAATGAATGCGAAGGGGCACCTGGGCTAACATTGCCCCAAAGATAACACCCGTCATGCAGTGTGTGGGATGAAACATACCCGGCGGGGCGGGGCGGGAGAAGAACCCACAGAGTGAGGTGGGCTGAGTTGCAGGTGGGAGGGGGCCTGTGCAGAGACCAGCTCCGGCTCAGACAGACAGACAGGGTCTGTGTCCTGAAATGATCCCTTTCAGTGGCAACAGGCTGTAGTTGCCAAGGATACAGGAAGCGGAGCTCTCAGGCTCCCCCACCCCGCCACCCCCCACAGCTCTTGCTGCTCCGTCCCTCACCAGCCTCTCTGGGAAAGGGGCTGTTGGCTGCTTTGCCTTGACCTCCCTTTCCTTCCTTTTCAGGGAATGTGCAACCTGCCACCCACAGCAGCGATCACGAGGAGGCCCCGACGCGGCCGGAGCAGCAGGGGGCAACGCAGTCCAATGGGCACCTCCTTCCCAGGAGCCCGCCCAGCCTGGAGCAGGCCATCGGCGCCCGCCTTCGCCACATGGGAGACCAGTTCCACCAAGACCACGAGCAAAGGGTGAGCCTTCTGGGGCAGACAGGGGAAGGGATTGGGAGCAATGAGCGAAAGGAGGGGACCCAAGAGGGCCTCTCTCTAGCTCTGCATTCAGTGGCCACAGCAGCCAGCCAGATGTCCCACTGAGAAGCCCAGGCATATAGCCATCCTGGCCAGTAGCCACTGACAGCTTTATACCTGATGAAGTGAAGCCGGGGGAGGGGGGTGGAGGGGAGAAAGAGGCTTGGACTCTGGCTGCCTTTCACTCAAAGGCGGGCTGGAGCCCGACGTCACTGGACCTTCCTCCAGCTGCCAAGGAACTCCAGAGGCGGCCTGGGTTGTAGCCTCCTCCAAGGCCACAAAGACCCCAGCTGGGCCACCTCCCCCTCCAGCTTGTTTGCTCAGGGAGCTGGGCAGGTCCCAGCCGCTGACTCATGGCCTATAAATAGCCCTGGGATATAAGGCCAGGCACAGCAGGCGGGGCGGGGGGGGGGGGGGAGCTCACAGAGGCGGCAGCGGCGGTGGGACCAGCGGCCCTGCTGGAGTCCTCTAGCAGAGCCAAGTAGCGGGACAGGGAGGGTGGCAGCGCTGGAGAGGCACGGCTGGGCTGGGATTTCAGCGCAGCTCCACGAATCCCACTTTACAACCACCTTCCTCTTCCCCGTCCCCCACAGGAACCCAGGCCGCATGGTGTCCTTTGGGGCCACTTCTACCACGTCGTCTTCCATCTGCTGGGCATCCTGTACAACCTGCCTGCGAGGGGATAGCGGGCCACGGACCCCACAGCCGCTTGTGGAGGGACTCATGTTCACTTCCTGCTGGCCAGGAGGGCAACAAGCCACACCAGGACTTGAGAGTCACCTCGGCACAACCCACGCCGATGCAGCCCCCACCCCAGGCCTGCCGCCCAGTTGGGGCATCAGAGCGCCTGCCCTGGGTGGGCACGTGGCACACTGCAGGGTCATCGTTCTGCTCTGCCCCCCCCGCCCAGCAGTGCCTTATGGAGAGCTGCTCACTGGGGTGGGGTGGGGGTGAGGGGCACGTTAGCACTATGTGAATACTGTTCATTGAGCCTGTACAGGGGTGGGACAGGGGGGCGGGTGGGAAGAGACTTGCACATGGGACCTGTTGTCTGTGGGGGCAGGCCAAGCAGCGTCCGTTGTAAATAGGATTTGCCTGGGCCTTGGACGGGGTGTGGGGAGGGGTGCACGGAGCTGCATGGCCGTGGTGCAGCAGCTGCTGTATGTACATATTCTGGGATCTCTGTGCTTGTACATAGGACGACTTGGTGCTGCCTGTACATACTTGAGGGGGTGGTGGTGTATCTGTACCTTGGGGCGGGGGGTGGGTGGGGCGGAGAGAAAGAATTTTGTATGTTTCCTTTTCAATAAAAAATGAACTAAGGCAGCAGCTGTTCATTTCTGTACCGTGAGACATCTGGCTTCTGCCGCCGTGGTCCAAAGACTCCTCTGCAGTGGGCACAGGGCAGCCGGAGCGGGGCTCAGCGGCCTTCACACAGAGAGCAGCGGCCCTCACTGCAGAATGCTGGGCTCAGCCCCTGGAGGGCGGCCTCGCCCAGGAGCTGCTCTTTCCCAGGCAAGGGGTCGGGAGAGAAGGGAGGCCTCGTGCTGCCCCTCTGTTTGACCACAGAGCCGCCTCACAGCTAGAGAAACGGACTGAGCAAGAGAGCACCTGCCCAGCAGGGCTGTGGCGTTCCACCCTGACAGGCCACAGAGCAACAGCAGCTGCCGGATCTTGTCCGTTCCCGCGTCCCACCAACCTCCTAGTTCCAGCAAAGCAAGAAGAGTCCTTTGCTCAGCAATAACCAATGGGCACAACTTCCCCCCACCCCACCTATTTGGACAGGAGTGGAAACAGAGAGTCACTAAAAGAGGATTCATTTTATTGAGCGCTAAGGGAACACACAAACGCAAGTTGATTTGGAGGTGGGGAGAAGAGGGGAGGGTCGACCGCTCAGCCTCCACAAGGTAGCCCACGTTTGCCAAGGCTGTGGGATGCCTGCCGTCCCGAGAGACTCAAGCTCAGCTGGGGGCCAGGCACTCCACGACCCCGTTGCCCTTCATGCCATCGAAGAAGAAGAAATTGTTGAGCGGAGGATCTCGCTGAGACAGGGCCTAGAGACAGGAGGGGCGGGGGCGAGAGACATGAGCGGAGGTGCAGGTCTCTGGCAAGAAGCGAGGGAACTTTCCCCAATCACAAAGGAGGCGGTAGAGGAAGATGCTTGTAACACCTGCACTGCAGGCCAGGCCAAGGCCGCATTCTGCTTCACTCAAGGCCAAGATCCCCCACGCCCTTCCCCAGGAATGCTCAGCTTGGGGGGGTGGAGGGAGGGGGGAGAGAGGAGACACAAGATACAGTTTGCAGCTGTGCTGCTGATGGGTGGGACCAGCAACTCACCATCCACAGAAGAGAGCCCCCATCGCCCCCCAAATCCAGATCAACACCCAGGGGGAGGCATGCTTAGGCCAAGGAGAACACACCTTACCTTGACAGCCTCTTGGCTGAGCACTCCTCCAACCACAGCACATACAGGAGCCATTTCTGAGAAGCAGCAGCTAAGTGACAGAAACGGGGAACTGTCAAAAACTGTGCACCGGGCTGGGCTTGAGATCTGTGGGGCCTGCCCCTTTGTGAAGCCAGCAGGAGCAGACTGGTGCCCTGCAGAAGGCAAGGGCTGCATCCCGTGCCCCCCTCGGTCCACTGTCACCCAGGCAACACAAGCCTGCCTGGCGTGTTCTCCACTGCGCACCCGGCTAGTGGGAATTCCACACGGTCCAGGGTGGCTTGGGCAAGGTGCCCCCACATGCTCCAGACAGCTCTGCTAAACATAGCCCCCAGCCGCTCGCCCCCAAGGCAGGCCCACATTCCTCTCCCCGCATTCTGGCCAGTCCCCCGGTGAGCGGCGTGCAGCAACATGCCAATGGAAGGGGCTGCCAAGCCCAGCCAGTCCCCAGACGGGCACGGGAGGGGCTGCTGCCGCTGCCGCCCACCTACATAGCCAGCCCCCCTCCCCACTAGGAAGGAAACGGGAACAGCAGCCTCTCCACCCTCCCCGAAGCAAGGTTGCCCAAGGGCAATGAGCCACCAGCCCAGGAAGCTTCCAGGCAAAATGTGGAGCAGCATAGCACAACTCCCGGGCTACCCAGCGAGGACTGTACATTAAGTGTTAATGTTTGAACCTGGGGTAGGGGGTGTGAGGAGGGCACTGAGCTCCTGCCAGCAGACAAGCTGCCCCCCCCCCATGAAGTGGAGCAGCCAGCGCAGAGGCAAGCAGAGTGGACAGGCAGAGCGACCACCGGCCACAGAGAACCCCCTCCTCCCTGCTTCTTCAGGGCCTCCAGCCAGGCCACGCAAAGGGGACGCAGCCCTGTCAGCGCTCACGCGGATGGCTTGCTTCCCTCCCCAGCGCCCTAAGCCAGTCTCCTTCCCCAACTCCTGGCGCCTCAAGCAGCCTGGACACACAAGGCCTCCACGACCCAGAGGGCCGCTTGGCAGACAGCTGCCCAGATGTGCCATGGCACTACGGGCCAACCGGGTGGGTGAGTGAGTGCTGAAGCCAAGGGAGCAAAGCCTAGCAGTGGCCTGGAATGTGGGCCCTGGCCCAGGAAGGCAGGGGAAGGGCCAGCCTGAGCCAGAAAATACACCTCTGGGGAGCAGAGCCCATGGAGGCACTCACCTGACGAAGTCATCAGGGAGCAGGTCGCTCCCAACTCCCAGAGAGGCCAGAACATCGGTGCGCATCTGCAGGAGCAGCTCTGCATCCTCTGCGTAGCTCTGCAGGGAGGGATCGCGACCCTTTTCGGTCCGGAATTTCAGGAGCACTGCAAGAGGAGACGGCAGTGAGATCGTGAGCTTCACAAGAGGGGGCAGACATGCCGTAACCCTGGACTGAAGGACCTCCAAGATGGCCCACCCTCCGGCCACCCTCCTATCCGGCAGTCTCCTGGAGCCTCCAGCTGTCCTGGGCCCTTGGACCTGTTGAAGACTGTTGCAAGTGGGCGCCAGAGCTCCCACAGAGTGCCAGTGGCTTCCACAGGTCTCACGGGCGGCCCTCTCCACACTGTGCATCACACCGCCTAAGCCATGCAAGCACTCTCCACCGTGCGAATGAAGGTGCAAAGGGGACAGGCACGCACACAGAGTGGCGCATGCAAGCGCCCAAGCAGGACAGCCCAAGCGCCCACTCAGACAAACGCCATCCTTCCACGTGGGCCCTGCGTGCCTGAACTAACTACTGCAGCAGGCAGCCGTCTCCTCAGGGCTGGGTTCCAATCCACAATTGATGTGGGTCACAGAGTCAGGGGAGAGAATGCAACACCAGGCCAGCAGCCACTTCCCAGAAACAGCTCCCAAACTGCAGGTGGCCTCCTATGTCCAGATATCGAGGGCGGGTGGGCAGGGCGGACCCCACACACCTGACCAAAACAAACCAATAAACCCGCAAGTTAGGTCAATGGCTCATGATAAAATTCTGTGGTCATAAACGAGAATGGTTTTCCTCAAATTGACAGGATTCTTTGACACTGTGCTTGCAGTGACTGCTTTGGGCCGAGAGGCTGGAAGCTGGACCAGCCGCTCCAGGTGGACCCGGCTTCGGTGAATGCCTCGGCCTCTGGTGGCACTCGGCCTCCTTGCTCCGGCCCACTTGCCTTCCCAGCACGGACAGGGAAAGAGGCGGCATTATGGCACGAGGTGCCCCGTCATGGGGCACCACCCACCCACCCAGCATGGCACCCCAGTGAGAGAAGCCACATCCCAGGCTGGCATAGCACGGCATTTTTAGCCAGCGGCTGCTATCCTCAATTTTCAGCCTAAAAAAAGAAGAAAAAGTTGGAGCTGGCATCCACCCTAACCCATCCCAGGAAGTGGCTGCTTCTCTCCTCCCCCTCCCTCATGCTCTGCCCATGCGCACAAGTGAGCAGGCAGGGCACCTCCTGGCCCAGCGGCGGCGACAGCAACAGCCCCTACAAGCAGCCAGCGGACGGCTTCCTGGACTCAGCTCAGGCTGGTCTCTCAGCTTCCCTGTGACCGGCAGCACATACCCCATTTCTTGCTCCTGCACACAGACGCACACACACACGAGCACGTGCGGAGACACAGGCAGATGGTAACCCTTTTCCCAAGGGATGGGGAAGGAGGGAGGGAAAACCAACAAGGAAGGAGGAGAAAGATGATCTCCCAGAACAACAATGGTTTGGAAAAGATCATAAAGCACCTGCTTGATTCTGCAGGCCAAAGTTGCACCTGTATCCTAAACTCCCCTCGTCACCGAGAATGAGCACGATGTCAACCCTCTTGCCAGCCAGTGGTGCGTCTCTTCAAAAGAATGGAACAGTTCTGCCCTGGACACCCACATTCTGGCTGGCAATGGGGCTGCTGCTTTGCAACCATGCAGCATTGCCCTGCATTAGGGAGATGGACACAGATCAAAGGGAAGCCCCCCCTCCTCAGGCCCGGCACGTGTGCATACCCCCACCCCCCGCACGCCCCATATCTAGGGAAGAGAGCTGGGTCCTCGTGTCACCAAGCAGAAGCATCCAAGGGATGAATGCCTGGCCTGTTCCAGGGACAGTCGCGCAATGCCCTTCGCCTGCCTCAGCTGCGCCTGCACAGAACTCCCCTGCTGCTCCATGGGACAGCAAGGAGCTCACGTGCTTTTGCCAGCTGGACACAGCTCCATTGTCTGCCACGGTCAGGGGTCATATGATCCTAAGAAGCGTGTCATGTGACACGATGGAGCACTGCCCCCTCTGCTCCCAGGGTCCAGCACACCCTCACTCGGCCCCCAAGGGGCGCTTCACCTTGGAGCAGGAAGTAATCCGGTGTGGTGCGCTTCAGGACTGCCTTAGCCTTCTCAGTGCTCCAGCTGACCGCCAGGGCCTCTTTCAGGAGGCAGAAAGCCACACGCTGGGGAAGAAGCAAAGGACAGAGAATGAATGGAAACGTGCCAGCTCAGACAGAGGCCAACTGCCCTCTGCTTGAGCGGAAAACACCCATCCCACTCGCAGCAAGAACCGACAGCACAGAAGCCCGTGAGCAGTCATCTTTCCAGGGAAACACTGCAAGGCAGAACTATAGGCCTGGTTAAAGCATGGAAACCCCCCACCCCCACCTCCACAGGATGAGAGCTCAGCTGTCTTGTTTTCATTATTTTGGTACACTTTACTTGCTATCGAAGAGAGCTTCAGCTATTGGGCAGTATAAAAATGCAATAAATAAATCATTCTGAACAATTCCTCCCTTCAAGGAAGCTTACAACAGGGTTGCTCAGAGGTGACTCGGAATAAAACACACCTGGCAGCAGGGGGCGGGGGAGGTTTTGAAGGCTGGGTGGGGCTGGGCTGGCTACATTTTGGGAACATTATCACCCCATCTACGCTGCCCCGGCGCAACCCATGCAAGACCAGATGTCTCAAGCCAGGGAATCCAGGGCTGCAGACAAAGCAAGCAGCGTTCTCGTCCACATGAAAATGTCCTCTCCAAGCTGGAGTGTGTTCAGAGGAGGGCAGCCAGGATGATCAGGGGTCTGGAAACAAAGCCCTATGAAGAGAGACTGAAACAACTGGGCATGTTTAGCCTGGAGAAGAGAAGACTGAGGGGAGACATGATAGCACTCTTCAATTACTTAAAAGGTTGTCACACGGAGGAGGGCCAGGATCTCTTCTCGATCCTCCCAGAGTGCATGACACAGAATAACGGGCTCAAGTTAAAGGAAGCCAGATTCCAGCTGGACATCAGGAAAAACTTCCTGACTGTTAGAGCAGTACGACAATGGAACCAGTGACCTAGGGAGGTTGTGGGCTCTCCCACACTAGAGACCTTCAAAAGGCACCTGGACAGCCATCTGTCAGGGATGCTTTAAGGTGGATTCCTGCACTGAGCAGGGGGGAGGGTTGGACTTGATGGCCTTAGAAGCCCCTTCCAGCTCTACTATTCTATGATTCTATGACCCACGCTGCTGCTGCTTCTCCTCAGTTCCCCCTAGAGGCTGGGGGGGCTTAAGAAAGAGCATTTTAGCACTCAAGTCTCCTTATGATTTCACGCCCAGGAAGCCCCACAACATCACTTCACATTTGGGGAGGCGGAGCAGTGACCAGACCCATCAGCCAGAGCTCATTTTTTTTTTAACTAACAGAAAGCTATAAATCAAACAAATAAATGCTGCCGCCCAAATTCTTTAGATGCCAACTTGTGCATCCACCACAGCTCTATCCCTCCCAGGCTGGCTCTATTCTCCATCGTCACACCCTATCCTCAACCCAGTAAGGGCCAACGCAAGCCAGTTTCCAGGCCTTCCCTCTCTCTGCCCCCACAGCTCCTTGAGAAAAAATCCCAAAGGTCTTTGAAGACACTGAACTCTGGAAGCAGAACCCTGGAGGGCAGGACGGGCTCACTCTGCCCAAGTCCTCTGTGTCCCGCCTGGCAAGGCTCGGCACACAATGCGTACAGCCCTAGCGGAACTGCCGTTTCCCACAGCAGCCCCGGTCCTGATACGGCCATTCATGTCCAGGAGCCCCCCGCTCTTGCCCACCTAAAGAACAAAGCTGCAAGCATGTCCTTGAGGTGATGCCCTTTGACAGAGGCCACGGGGCTGATTTGCCCAAAACAGAGCTAAGGCGGGCTTTCCGAGGGAGGCTGGCTGACCCCTCGGAGCATGTGGGATGGCTCCTTCTCATCTCTGCATCATTTAAGCCTGCTGAGGGCTGCCACTGAAGGCCGCTCAGCCAGAGTACAAATCTTCCAGGAAAAGGAAGGGGAAGGACTGCAGATGGGTCTGGAGGCTAAGCAAAAATGGATACGTTGCACTGGGTTGGAGGACAAGGGCAGCCTGGCCTGAAGGCAGGAGGAGGAGGAGGAGGAGGAGGAGGAGGAGGAAGGCGCAGCTCAGTAGCAGCAGCAGGCCTGGGAGGAAAGCCTAGGAAACTACGCACCGCTGCATGCAGCTAAAGTCAAACAGAGGGAAGAGGGGAAGGCGCCTCCAGCAGAAGCAGCCTGGCGACTGCCTCCTCCCTGAAAGAGCAACGCCTTGCTGGGTGCAGGCAGGGATCCTCCTGCCTCTGCTCCAAGGGGCCCCTGGGCTCCTCAGACGCAGCGCTCCCACACACCTTCTTCACCAGGGTGGTCTCCGAGAAATCCAGCTTGGCCTTCTTTGCGTCAGGCCCGTCCTCCACTCCCTGGCTGGCTTTGCTGAGCTTCACCTTCTCTCTACAAGGCACAGAGAGAGATTAACACCACCAGAGCTCACCCGCCCTCCTTCGCCACACCTGCCTGACGTTCATCAGGGCAGGAGAGGCAGAAGGAGCAACACAGAGGAACCCAGGACAGCTCTCTGGCGCCCTCCAGTGGCCATGCTGCAGAGAGAGGCGATCTGCCGGGTCGTCTCTCCAAGCCCCTGCTCTCAAGCCTGGAGGCCCCCTGCGTGGAACCCCCCAGAGCCAGTTCAGGGGTGTTTCCCAGCAAGCTCCCAGCTGCAGCCTCGGCCCCCCAACCTCAGGCAGACTCACTCCACAAATTCATGCTCGCCCAGGTTGGCAAACATGTAGCCGTGGTAACCAAAGACATCGCCCATGAAGAACTTGATGCGGTTCTTGTGGCAAATGTGGTCGACCTTCAACAGGATCTCCCGGGAGCAGCATGTCAGGCACACCTGCAAGGCAAAAGCCGGGCGGGGCGGGGCGGGCGCCTTCAACAAAAGAAGGCATCCCTTCGCCCCTCGCCTTGGACTTGTGGGACGGACGCTCAGAAGCAGAGGCAGCTCTCAGGCATTCGGTGAGAGCAACGCGGAGTCAAAAGTGGCGTGGGGCTCTTCCCCCTCCTGAAGCTCTTAGCAAGGTCTGTGGGCGCTGGTAGGCAGGCAAGCCAGAGCCGCCCCTCGTGCCGAAACTCACCACATCGAAACGAGTGAAGAACTCGTCAGGCTTCTGCTCGACGTCCTCCGGGTCCGCTTTCACATCCACCATGGGATTGAGGTCCTGCGCACGCTCCAACGAGGCCTCCGCCCTGTTCTTGCCCAACGAACCCACGGGGATCAGGAACTGCGCTCGTGTGTCTTCTGGCGATACCTGGGTAGCAGAGAAGAAGGAGCCCCCTCGGAATGGACTCGCACTTAGGGACGAGGGTGAACTCAAAGCTGGGGGAAATCCCAGGCACCCGGAGAGATAAATAACAGCCCCGGGATGGCTGGTATTCCTGGCATTTTGTTCCTGTTAAGTAGAAGCACCCAGGAGAAGAGGGAGGGGCCAATGAGGGTCCCCCGTCTCCCCCCCTCAGCGCTGAGCCTAACCCACCTTGCTGCAAGCACTTTTCCAAAGGGAACTGTTGCTCCTTCTGGTCCCTCATGTCATACAAGGTCCTCATCTCCATTTTATCGTCAGGACAATCCTCTAAGGTAGATTAGGCCGAGAGGCTGTAATCGGTCCAAGGTCACCCAGCCAGCCTCATGGCGGAGTGGGGATTTGGACCCAGGTCTCCATGCCTGGCTGTAATCTGGCATTGTAGCCCTCCACCACATTTACTTGCTTGCATGCTGCTTTTATGTCAAAACACTGGTGGGCCGGTTTGTATTTTGTAATAATAATGGTTTACAATCTAAGGGACACATGACACAAAAGCAAAAAGGAATGAAGGAAGATTCACTTAGTTCAGCTCAGAACAGAATCCAATTAAAATATCGCCAAATACATCTGGGCTGCCTGGGTATGGGCCTGCCTGGAATCCCAGTAGTGCCACTTAAATTACTCCAAATTACAGGAGTTTAGGAGCATTGGAAGCTGCCTCAGACCGACCATTTGGTCCATCTTGCCCAGTACTGTCGACACTGACCAGCAGCCGTGGCTCTCACTCCAGGGTTTGTCAGGATTCTTTCCTAGTTCTACCTGGATGTGCCGGAAATTGAACCCGAGGCCTTCTGTATGCAAAGCAGGTGCTGTGCCACTGAACCACTAAACCCCTAGTTTAAGAGCACATGGGTGTTAACCAGGTGAAAGCCACGATAACCTTCAGGATCTCCCCCCCCCCCCCCCCGGAACGGCTCTTCTGTGCCTTTAACCATTGCAGGACATTCAGAAATTCGATAGGGAAACATCAGGCAGTTGAAAGGCCTTTCGTGCAGCTGTCAAAAACACAGGAGGCCTAAAAGGGAGATGACAGCATTGCCCAGGTGTGAGCTGACTGAAGCGCTAGAATGGATGTATCACTGCTTAAGCAGCAGAAGAGCAGGCGCTGTCTTTGCGCCTTGCCCTGAGGAAGCGCACGGAGGCTGCGCATTTGTGCTCTCCCAACAAGATTCCTCTTGGATTCCCTTTCTTGCAAACTCTTGCTCGTCTCCTGCTAGAAGCAAAAGAAAAGAAAAAGATCCACCTTGTGGCCAAAAATCCACGTGCTGCATTGCAATCACAAAATTAAACCTGCTTTCCGCTTTTCACATCCAACGCTCATCTAAATAAAATATGATTCCAGCCTCACTCCGCTCTGCACCACTTCCATCAGAGCAAGAACACCGGCAAGGGAAGATCAGCTTAGCCTCCGTGGGATACAAAGGCCTGTTTACAACTTGCCACATTATGGCTCTCCTTCCTCGAGGCCCTTTCTCTTGTATTCCTTGCGTTAAGCTCGACACCAGCACTATGCTGAATTCTTGCCAAACGCAAGACAATTTTGCCTGGAAAGTAGGATAAAATGAAGGTTTGTCTGGGCCAGTAGGCAGATGCACTCTCGCACAATGGCTTATGGTTGCCCTGATATGACCAAGCCCCCCACTGCAGGATTAGGAGACGCTCAGGTACGCAGCGTGGCAGGGAACATGGGAAAGGGCTCCTGTAGCTGCAGGGATCCCCTTGCGACTTGCTTCGCATAACAGAAGAACACCCACCTGCTGATGGTCAAGCATGGTCAGAGCTTTGACGCCTGCCAGGATGAGGTTCTTCGCCACTTCCGCTCCCAGGCCTTTCATGCCTACCAGCAGCACCCGAGATGCCCGGAGGCTGAGGAGCAGAAGAGGCAGCAGGCATTAATGCCCCCCCTCCAATGCCAGTACCTGAGCCTCTGGCAGGTGGCAGCTACTATGCAATTCAATCTAGGAAGAAACCAACTGCCAACCAAAATCAAGCAGTCAAAAATGCGAGTGGCAGGTTTTTGTCTAGGGTCAGCTGATCAGATTAGATCCTAGAACCATCTCTGTCACTTGAGGTCAGGTGGCCTCGGTGGCACAGAGTGCTTTCTACCAACTCTGGTAGGTGGCCCAGCTACGCCCCTATCTGGACAAGGATAACCTGGCTTCAGTTGTTCATACTCTGGTAACCTCCAAATTAGATTACTGCAATACCCTCTACATGGGGAGGTTGTGGGCTCTCCCACACTACAGGCATTCAAGAGGCAGCTGGACAACCCTCTGTCAGGGATGCTTTAGGGGGGATTCCTGCATTGAGCAGGGGGTTGGACTTGATGGCCCTGTAGGCCCCTTCCAACGCTGCTATTCTATGATTCTATGGGGCAGCCTTTGAAGACAGTTTGGAAGCTGCCGCTTGTGCAAAATGCAGTGGCCAGAGTGATAGCTAGAACAGGGAGGTTTGAGCATATAACACCAATTCTGGCCCACTTGCATTGGCTGCCTATACGTTTCTGAGCCCAATTCAAGGTGCTGGTTTTAACCTATAAAGCCCTACAATTTTTGTGAACTGCCCAGAGAGCTCCTGCTATTGGGCGGTATAGAAATGTAATAAAATAAATAAATAAATAAATACATGGCCTGGGACCGCAATACCTGATGGAACGCCTCTACCGACATGAACCTACCCGTACACTGTGCTCAACATCTAAGGTCCTCCTCTGAGTGTCTGCTCCGAGGGAAGCACGGAGGATGGCAACAAGGGAGAGGGCCTTTTCAGTGGTGGCCCCCGACTGTGGAATGATCTCCCAGATGAGGCTTGCCTGGCGCCAACACTGATATCTTTCAGGCGCCAGGTTAAGACTTTTCTCTTCTCCCAGGCATTTAACAGCATTTAACAACGCTAAGTTTGTTTTCTAACGGACCCCAGAACTGTTGTTTTTAAATGGATACTGTTGTTTTTATACTGTTGTTTTTATGTTCCTGATGGTTTTTAAATTTTGTATACTTTTTTGTTTACCGTTTTAACTTTTGTGAACTGCCCAGAGAGCTTCGGTTGTGGGGCGGTATATAAATGTAATAAATAAATATCAGACCAACCAATTATTAGCCAGTGAAACTAGTCATTTTGGTTGCCAACCACAGTGGCTGGAGGGCCGGGAAACAAGGAGGGCTATTTGGGAAGGCAGGTGTTTTCTGGACAAGCTCCCACCCTGCTGAGGGCCATGGGCCTCCCAGGGCCATCGTCCGTCCATCGGAGGGAGAAGGCTGCCCACCAACACCAGTCATCCTTAGCTGGGAAGGGGGAGCACCATGGGTGTGGTAGGGGGAGGCACCCACGGAATACCTGGGAATAGGGGAGCCAAAAGCTTTGGGGCAACGGGGGGAGGGGGAGAGGGGCACATCTGGATGGAGCAAAAGAGTGGCATTTCCCACCCTTTCAACACATACTTGAGACTGAAATGTGGGTTATAATCCAAATTAATCTTTCTGTGAGTGAAAGCGAGGAATAGGTGTTGCTTACTTTGGGTGTTATTCATTTATTACCAGTACTTATATACCGCTTCTCATTTGAAACAAATCCTGGAGCAACTTACAAAAGAATAAAGCGAACAAAAATTGCATACATGTACACACAAAGTAATACCACGACGCCGGCACAAAGACCGTTCACGGCTGGGGGAGGAGGCCAAAGCAAGCAGGCGCCTTCTCAATAGACGCCCAAAGGACGCCGGCCTTGAGGCCACAAGGGAGATCATCCCACAGGGCCTGGTGCCACAGCATCGCCAAAGGGAGCAAGGGGGCCTCCCCGGAAGACAGCAAGTGGCCTGGGAGATGGGCATGGCAGGTGGCGTCCCTGAAGGTATCCTGGCCCTGAACTGCACAGGTGGCATTTATCACTATTTGGACAGATGTGGAACCCATCTTGCTCATTATGGGATAACGGGCTCCCTCCTCTCTCGCCTCCCTCAGTCTTGCAATGTTGCGGGGCAGAAATCCCCCCCCCCAAGCCAGCCAGAAGCTTTTAGGGAGCAACTGTGAGTGGGGAGAGACTGCCTGGTGCTTAGGGAGAAAAGAAGGGCAGTGGTTATGGTGGGGCATTTCTCAGTGGGGCAGACAGCAAAGGAGTGAATTGGGAGCCGTGACAAGGAGAGGCAGCTCCATACTCCCCCCCCCCCGTAAGGCAACCAGGGGCTAGAAGGGGGAGAAGCAGGCGACTGGGGCCAGAACGGAAGGGGCTGATGGGGGGACGGCACCTCGGGCCCTTCTGGAAGCAGTGGCTGTGGGTTGGCTTCGGTGGCCCTTGCTGGAGAGAGGGCAGGCTGGACCCAGAAGTTTGGGGAGGAGAGAAGCTGGGGGTGGCTGGGACAGAGCTGGGGCTGCGGCTGGAGGGCAGGGGGCGGGAGCCAGGGGCAAGGCTGCTGTGAGCACCACCACCGCCACCACCCCTGCACGGGGCCAAGCATCTTCCAGGGCCAGCATCCGACTGTGGTGCTGGAGGAGGAGGAGGAGGAGGAGGAGGAGGTCGTGGCCGCCATGGGCGAGGGCTGCCCACCAGCACCACCAGCCAGCTGGCAGGAAGGAAGGAGCGGCGCAGGGTGCGGAAGAAGACACAAAATATTTGGGAATGTGGGAGCCAGGTGCTGCGGGGGGGGGAGGGAGGGGAGGCGCGCTCTGTCGGGGAACATCTGGACCCAGAACCACCCTGGGAGGGGCCCCGAGGGGGGGGGCTGTCGCTACTCCCAGGGTCTTGGGCCCAGCCGGGCGATCGGGGCGAGTGGCCGCGGCGGGCGCTCTGCACATGCACAGGGGAAGAGGCAGGCTGGGCTCGGGGGCGGCGGGAGCTTGCAGCCAGGGCCGGCGCGGCACTTCCGGAGCTCCAGGAGGCGAGCGGCGCCCAGCCCAGCCCAGCCCGGCCCTTCGGTCGCCTGCGGGGCCTGCAGCGGCCCCGGGGAAGCGGGCGGCGGGGGTTGACGACAGCCCTGCAAGGGAGGGAGGGAGGGAGGGAGAGCGGGCCTGGGCCTGGGCCTGGCTGTGCCGGCGCCGCTGCCGTTACCGTTTCTGCGCTTCCAGCCCCCAGAGCCGGATCTGGCGGTCATACTGCGCCGCCTCCTCCTCGCTGATGACGCCGCCGCCCGGGCCGGGCTCAGCCTCGTCCTTCTCCACCATGCCTGCCTGCCTGCCTGCCTCCGCGTGGCGTCGAGCCTTTGAATCGCGGCGCCTCTCAGCGCGGGCAGGTTCGTCGCGCGGCCGCTGGCGCGCTCTCGCTGTTTCGCGCCCGCCCGCCCCCTCCTCCTCCTGCCCGTGACGCAGCCACGTCCGCGACGCCGCGTCGCGCGGTGACGTCGCGGCCGCCCCTCCCCCGCTGGGCTCGGCCATTTCCGTCGGCGCTCGGGCGCTTCCGCCGCCCTTGCCGCGGCCTGCCCTCCCGCTCCTGCCCCTCCCCCGTCGTCGTCGTCGCTGGCTGCTGCGCTCGGGTGTGGCCGCGCGCTGGCTGGCTGGCGGGGCGCGGGAGAGCGGCGCGAGCGCGCGGGCCGAGTGTCGCTATCAGGCGGGCGCCATTTTGTGTGGTGCAGCCTCGGAGCCAGCCAGCCAGCCAGGCAGCCGGCGAGCGGAGCGCGGCGCCTCAGGCCCGCCCTGTACAGTGACTGTGCCCCGTCCCGCCCGCCCGCCTCTCTGCCGCCGCCGCCGCCACCGCCTCGGCCTCGTCCTCCGCCGCCTCCGCTCGCTCGCCCGCCCGCCCCAGCCCGTCCCCTTCTCCGCGCCCCCAGCCGCTCGGCCGGCCGGCCGGCCCTCGCCCCCCATGGCCGTGGAGAGCCCCAGCGTGCCCCCGCCCAGCAGCCCGCACTCGAGCCCCCCGTCCCCTTCTCCGGCCGCCGCCCTCCACAGCCACAGCCACCACCACCACCACCACCACGGCAGCCTGGGCCTCGGCGGCGCCAGCGCCCGGCCGCTCCAACAACACCACCACGGGCCCGGCCCGGACGAAAGGTCCAGTACCCGCCTCTCTCTCTCTCTCTCTCTCTCTCTCTCTCTTCCTCTGACGGCGGGGAGGGGGGGCAGGAGGGCAGCGCGACCGGGGGAGGCAGGCAGGCAGGCAGGCAGGTAGACCGAAGCCCGGGAAGGGGGGGGAGCAGGTGCCTCCCCACTCCCCACCCCCGACGGCTGTGCCTGGAACAAGCCCAGGGCCGGCCGGGGCGGAGGAGGGGGTGGGGGAGGCTGTGCGCGGGGGGGGGGAGAGGAGGAGGAAGGGGCCTTAGAGAGGGATCTGCGTATCCCCCCCCCCATATACATCTCTCCATCAGCCCTTTGTCTTTAGTCCCTGCGCAGGGCGAGCAAGGTGAGTGGGTCCCCCTCCGTCCCTCCCTATGGGGAGGCAGAACGTGCTCCCCACCCTCAAGGCCATCCAGCAGCAGCCCTGCTGAGACGAGCCTAAGCCTGCCACGAGCTAGGGCACGGGAGGAGGGGAGGGGAGGGCTGCTGCGTGCACCAGAGTGGGCGAGAGTCGCCTCGTCTCCCCCCCCCCCACTTCCTGGGAGGCAGGTGGGCAGTGCAGAGTGGCTGCTGATGCACCTTTGGTGTTGTGTGTGTGTGTGTGTGTGTGTGGGCGGCCTCACTCCCTGAGGAGTTCTCTCTTTCATGTGATGCAGGGGTTGGGTTGGTAAGTAATCTCTTTTATTGAATAATTCAATTTGTACCTTGTTCCTTTCTTTCCCTGCCACAAACAAAGGCCAGAAGTCAGTAAGCATTTCATTTAAGGAAACAAGCAGAATTGTGCCCCTCTCTGTTGAGCTGATTGGTGCATCTTCCTTCTATGTGTGACATTAACTTAAGGAAGTACTCACAAAAGCACACACTCACTTTTTATTTATATATATAATTTTTTTAAAAAGCCCAGATTTCTGCTATAAAGTTTGCAGAGTGAACCCCCCTCCCCGTGCAGCTCCAGCTTGGATTCCATATAGACGTTTTAGTCTACAAACTCCATCTTCATTCCATTACATGGAAAGTGGATACACACTACTGCACTTGGTGCAGGTTTGCTCAGATAAACAGCCATTGTTTATGCAACAATAAGCAGTTCTAAAGTGTAACAAATCACAGTGCCCCCAAAGTCATCACACACTCTTCTGCCCTGCCCCCCCCCCAATTGAGGGTTTCTTTGGTAACCAGTAGACATGTACAGTGTAAGCACTTTATTAGAAACCTTTTTCTTCCTGTTTTCATTGTCCTTTGGTTAGCCACATGTACTGTGAAAAGTTCATGTTTGTTCCTCACACAAGATAAGTGAATCCAAATTAGAATGTCTTCCTGTTGTGAACATTAGGCTGCTAGTATCCAGCCCCCAACCTGGTGCTTTCCAAATCCTGTCACTCCTGTTCTTTGTGTAAAACAAGGATATGCATTTTGGCCCATAGTGCAGTATTCTCTTTATTCGGATGGCCGGGGGGGGGGGGAGCGGGGGGGTGGATACCATTTATGAAGGCCACACATCCATTTATATGGAATAATTTTGGCTTGTTCCTCTCACTGCTTTCCTCCTCTACCACAACGTTAATTCTGTATACCTGTGCTAGAAAACATGATTTACAAAACAAGAAAAACTAAGCTTAGGATTTTTTTAATTTTATTTTTAAGAAAAAAACAACTTACTAACATGCACACATGCTGTTACGCAGTTATCCAAATACCTTTTCTTTCATGTCTGGCTATATTCACACCATGGAATCAGTGACAAAGTTACTATTGTTATTAGTTTGGCTTTAATTTCCCAGATTCCTTTTTCAATCACCAGCCGAGCTCTGGTGGCCAGAATAGGTTGAACCATCTGGCCAATATGATTTTAGCGCCAACAGGATAGAATTGATTGCATCTAAATAATTTATTTTATGAAGCCAATATACATCATAATTTCAAAGGATAAATTCCACCCACAGCTATTATAAAAGCCCACGTTTCCACAATTTAAAAACTTAGCTGTTTTATGTCTGCTTCTACTGATCTTCCAGAAAACTCTTTTTGCTAATAATGTCATGAGCAGCCTGAATCCATGAGGTTGAGATGGGTCAATGAAACAGAGCAGAGGTAACAGTACTGCTTGCAGAAAGGTGTGATGTGATACCAAGAGTTGCAGGAGATTTGCGCCACCCTGTGAATAGAGGCTGGCTTAAATATAGTTTACCATCTCGCTGCTGAGACTTCATCCTCAATTTATAATTATAAGTATCTATGTAGAGCCTTCCCTCGGTGCTTAAAGCACTTCACGCACATTTTGTCTGCCTTTGGGGTAGGCAGGCAGGCAGGCAAACCAGTGCTTTCTGAGGTTTGCTAGGGTTATTAAGTGGGGGTTGTAAGGTTTTCGATTCTTCTGCCAGGTAGCTGTCGACAAACTTAAGCAGGGAGTTGCACACACACACACACACACACACACACACACACACACAGAGAGAGAGAGAGAGAGAGAGAGAGACAAGGTGAGGATATGTACAAAGCCACCTTTAACATTTCACAAAAGAGGGTGAACTACTTGGAAAGTACATGTTCTTTATACCCTAGGCACTGACCATTTGTCTGGCAGCTCTGTATGATGCTAATTGAAAAGTAATTAAAATATGAATCCCAAATCTGCATCTTATGCTGGTATGCTTGACAAATTCCATGTGGATCATCCTCTTGTGCCTTCAATAGCTTTGCAGAAAGAAAGGGAGATTTTATGTGGGAGCTTTTCTTAGCCCATTGCAGTGCTAGGTCAGGCCAAGGCCCAGCTGGCATCTGCTGAATTCCCAGCTCCGTTCTGATGTCTGAGACCCAGAAGTCCTGTCCCCTGTTGAATCTGGCAAGTGCACTCTTGGGTGAATGACGTCAGCATAGGATGCCATGAGTCAGCATAATGGCCAGCAGGAAGGATGAGGGAAAGCTAGCTGTTGAAATACAAACAAATGACTTCATTAGCTGGCAGTTTAAAGACAACCAGTACAAAGCTAGATAGAATACTAAATCCTTTATAAAAGTAGACCCCAGACCCAGAAATGTCCCTTTAATTAAATATGCAGCAGTTGCATAGTGCTTAATATGACTGGAGGTGGGCAGACCAAGAGCAAGATTTGAATGAGGGTGGGGGGTTGTTGTTGAGTGCTGCCTCTTGAGATTTTCTGGTTGGGGGACGTAAAAAGCAGTTTTGGTAGCAGGAGGAAGTAGCTGGATCATTTGTCGCAAAGAAGAAGGCAGAGTCATTCGGAAGAAGCGTCTTGTGCCTGTCGGTGGCTGCTCTCTTGAGGCGGAATCTTTTTAATACTCAACAGAGCAGGGTCCTACTTCTTCTGTATTACTCCCTTGTACCTCAGTTGGCTCATCATTCGGTAGCAACAGGTTCTGTTGGAAAATGTGTTTCCAAAGAGGGTACATAGATGATTCAGAGATAAAAGGGCTACTTTTGGATTAGGGAAGGCCGTTGTAGTTGTTCAAACAACTGAAGCATTCCCCTCTCCCCCGGTAATAATTGCCAGTTGAGGTTTTCAGAGAGGGCCAAGAAAACTATGGGTCTGACTTGCAACCATAGCTTGTGCTTGATCTTCTTTAAAAGTCAGTAGCGGCCTCTTTTTAGCATATCACTCCTTTGCTGAGGGAATTGCACTGGCTACCTATTGGCTGCCGGTGGTGCTAGTGTACAAAAATCTAAACACTTTGGGAATAATTTTAATTTGCTTATTTAATTTGCTTTCTTTTACTGTTTATATCTATGTTGACCGCTCTGGGATCTGTGTTAGATAATTGAGCAGTATATAAATGTAAATAAATAAATAAAAGTCTAGCCATGTCCGGCATTAAGGAGATTAAGGCTTCAGGTGTTCTCCTCACCCTGCCATGGTAAAGCAACTCCTAGTGAAACCCTGTCATGATCTGCAGTTGAGATGGAGAGTAAGTTCCACTGAATTCAGTGGGGCTAACTTGCACTCCCCAAGTAGGATAAGACTTGCATACAGAAGAGGCCCCGTGGATTCATTTCAGCAGTGCTTAGCTGAGCAGCATTTCCATCCAGATCGTTTAGTGAGATCCTTGCTAGTTAGTAATTTTGCCAGCCTAAAGATGCATCAGTGTTTTATATAACGCCAAAGATTATGCTTTTGTCCATTGCATAAAGTGCATTTATAATATAGTAGGTAGGGAAACGTACACCACACACTGTTATTTTACTTTTGTGGAGTTTCTGCTTCAGGGAATATCCCCGTTTGCTCTATTCATGGTTTGTTTCAGATAGAGCGGGCCAGTTTTTCTGTGGCTTTGACACAGTCTTTGTATTTAGTCTTCATTCACTGGCTAAATTATAACTCCGTGTTCTCCGCACAGGATTGTGAGATCTCAGGCCTAGGTGGGTCATTGTTTTGCTATGGATCAGCAGCCTATGCAGATCTTAGCGGGTGCTGTAGGGTGCTTCTTTAGCCCCAGGTCCTAACTGTAAGATGCCCTTCACCCGTGGGCATGCACAAAGGCAGTTCAGGAGGAGGGGAACACCTCCTCCGCCTCCATTTCATTGCCACACAGGCTAGTCCAGCAGGATGGGATTTCCCTGGCTTTCGACTTTTGTGCCATCAGGGGGCAGCACAGACGTCTAGCTTGATTGTCTGCAGAAAAGTTCTTAGTTGTGTCAAGTTTCAGGCACAAAGTTGGAAGGTAAAATTTTTCTTGCAAAGATAAACGTACAGATTTTAGTTGCTGTAATTAAAATAGGAGATTCTTGCACATTCAGTCAAGTAAAACCACAAGCATTCACCACTTCCCTGGTGGCCTTGGATTTCTGCCCTTCCTCAATCGGTTCAAAACATTGCGCTAAAATCTTTCCTGTTGCTGCATTAGGGTTGCCCCTGTCTTTCAGCCTGGGCGCAAGACCCCTGTCACGTTCATTCAGAGCTATGCTTAAAGGTTGTGTCTTCCCTTCAGCTTCCGTCTTGTTTTCACTTCAAGCTCAGCGATTGTTCCCCCTTTCAGCCTTGCCCTGTGCACCACCCTATGCCTGGTGGAGCTCCCTGCTCCCCAGATCTGTTGAGCCGCCTTCCTGTGCTGACCTCAGGCTTCACTTAACTCTCCCCTCCCCAATCTTAGTTGATCTCCCTGGCTGTCTTCTGTTGCCTCGTGTTCTTGGCACTAAGCGTGTGTTGTAGTCATGGTTCTTTGCTGTCGGCATGCACGGCTCCTTATATGGGCTTCCAAGGGCCGAGCGATTTCTGCCCCAGGTCTTGGAGACTTCCATTTTCTTGCATGTCTGCTTCAACAGGCTTCAATCATGTGATCTGTGAGGTCACCGCGGGTGACTGTGAGGTCATATTTTGCCTGAAGCGCAGCATTCTGCAGAGTTAGCAGGCGGGCCAGGTGTTCTCCCCCCAGTATCAGCATTATCCTCCGAAAGCCCCATAGCCACATGGCAACCACGCCGCTTTGCTCTATAGCCAGAGTGAACACATATGGCAAGCTCTACAATGAAGTTGGCAGAGCCCTCTAACTTCCAGTAATAATCTTGCTCAGAGTTGCTGATTAATAACTTCTCACACAGCCTTAAGCCACCAAGCTTTCGGTCACCTTCATGTTTTTGCTTAAACCATGTCAAGAGAGAGCATAATAAGGCTGCAATCCTACACACACTTACTAGAGAGTAAGCCCCAGTGAATGCAATAGAACTTACCTCTGAGTAATCATGTATAGGATTGGGCTGTAGGTCTCCAGTGCCTTCCAAGCAGAAGGCTTCCAGGCGTTTTTATTACTCGGCAGGCTGGATGTGTGTATTTATGCCCATGTGGGGATGTTTAGGTGAAGGGACCACAGGAAAGAAGGGGGTGGCGAAGACAAGATCCAGCAGCCCTGGAACTCCCAGCTTATTCTCCTCTCCTCTGCCCCCAAACACCGTAATGCTATTCAGATTCCTCTCTGCAAAACATTTATTTGCAGGGATATGAAATGTTGGGTGTTCTTCTCGAATTGTTCCAGGATTTGAACAGTTTGAGCTATTCAATTGTCTTGCAAGATTCGGTTCTGCTTAGGTGTTAGAAATGACGGTTTGCACACTTTTCCATTTGGGGGAGTATTGTAAAAATTTCCAGAGGCTGCTGCCAGCTTGGATCCCTTTCCCGTCTGAGGGAAGAACGTGGCCATTGGGGATGGTGGCGGCACATTGCAGCCGATAGGCTACGTGCTGTGTCTTGATAGAGGTGTTTGTGTGGAGACAGCGGAGGAACTGACTTCCGTGCAGGGCTCCTGCAGCACACTGGTGGGCTCCCTGGGAGAAAATTAGGGGCGCCCCTGGAGCCAAGCAGCCCTTGAGTTGTGAGGCGGCCTGAGAAGAATTTGCAGGGCAGCACGAAGTCTTTGACAGTGTGAGCAGGAGGGAGGATTCTGCGGGAGTGAGATGTGAGACATTTAACACACCTGAGGAGCAGCCAAGCCTGGGCTGAGTCTGAGCTTTGCTTCCCTGCCCCACCCTCGCCCCGAGGGCAGCAGAAGAACGATGCCGTCAGTAATAGCAGGAGAGCAGGTCTTGCCTCTTGCCCCTGCTAAGGAGTGTGGGCAGGTGTGGGTGTGCCACCCGTTGTACATCTTCATTTTGTGAAGCTGGGCATTTCCTCAAGCGCCTGTTGTGTAAACCCAGGAAGCCTGACTTGAAAAGCCAAGCTCCAGACCTATTGGTCTCAGTTTATAAACACTAAAGCCGCAGCAGCCGTTGACTGGTGTAAGATAGGCAGATGAGGTGGGCGCCTCATGTGAAATACCGCTTGATGGTATTCTGTTTTTAATGCAGCAGGCCTGGCAGGCGGGTGTGGAGATGGAAGGCCGAACTTCTGAGGCTGTCGTTGTTGTGGCGACTGGCGAGGGGATTATTATGATTTCCACACCTGGCTGCCTGTGCAGGTATGCACTTAGGAACATAGGAAGCTGGCCTTACATTGAGTCAGACCCTTGGTCCATCTAGCACAATGTTGTTGACACTGACTGGAGATGATGTGGGTTTTCTGGAAAACTTTTAATTGGAAAATTTTCCAAATCAAAGTAGGGTCATTTGCTTCTTTTCTTGCACGGAGGGTCACCTCCGTTACAAATGTCATTGTGAAGCAGTCCCAGTGCCATCTTTGTGCTAGAGTGCGGCTACCTTGGAGTGCAGTTTCTTTGGGTTTCACTGTTGTGCCATTTGTCTTAAAAGCACTGAAATGCCACGTGTTATTTTGCCACTGTTTTTAAAGATGATCCACTTGCTGCTGGCCTTTCAGAACTCCATAGCTGGGCAGACATTAGGTTGAATTCAGTCTTGGTCATACTTTGAGTAGATCCATTGAAATCAATGGGACTTAAGTTGGTCATAACTAATATCCCACTGCTTGTTGTCAAAAAGTATGCCTGGCTTGGATTCAAAGAGAATCATAGAATAGCAGAGTTGGAAGGGGCCTACAAGGACATCGAGTCCAACCCCCTGCTCAATGCAGGAATCCCCCCTAAAGCATCCCTGACAGAGGGTTGTCCAGCTGCCTCTTGAATGCCTGTAGTGTGGGAGAGCCCACAACCTCCCTAGGTAACTGATTCCATTGTCGTACTGCTCTAACAGTCAGGAAGTTTTTCCTGATGTCCAGCCGAAATCTGGCTTCCTGTAACTTGAGCCCGTGATTCTGTGTCCTGCACTCTGGGATGATCGAGAAGAGATCCTGGCCTTCCTCTGTGTGACAACCTTTTAAGTATTTGAAGAGTGCTATCATGTCTCCCTTCAATCTTCTCTTCTCCAGGCTAAACATGCCCAGTTCTTTCAGTCTCTCCTCATAGGGCTTTGTTTCCAGACCCCTGATCATCCTGGTTGCCCTCCTCTGAACACGCTCCAGCTGTTATATCAGGTTACATTTTTGGGTGAATAACAGCTGCCATCATCAGTTCTTTGTGGATAGGTAAGGCTGCAGCCTTGCGCCTACTTCCCATGGATTTACATCCCAGAAGCTTGAAGAAGAGGGATGAGCTGATTTCTCGGGTGTGTCTGTCCTCATGAGATAACAACCAAGGGCGGAGGGCTGGCGGGCTGGCCTTTCCCCATTGAGTCCTTTCCCCTGTTGTGGTTGTCTGTGCAAGAACATCAGGCAGCAGTGAGCAAAGAGACTGCGTGTTGCCGCCCTTGAGTGGGAGGCAGCCCCAGCCATTTTCCCAGTGACGGGCTCACAAGCACGTGCCCTGCTGGGAGCAAACATTCGGAGGGTTTTAGGTTAACTTTAAAAACAAAACTTTAAAAACATTTGTCACCACGCAGAGAGAGACTGAGCTACTGTAGCAGAGGGGTGGTGCACCGGAACAGATTACTCTTTCAAGGTGCTGAATGTCAGGCAGGGTGGATAAAAGTCAATGATTTTTTAAAAAGATTTTTTTGAAAAAAAACGCAGATTTTTTTTTTATTTAAAATGGATTTTTTTATTTAAATCGGATTTTTTTAATAAAATGCTTTTTGAGGAAAAATCTATCTAAAGATAGTTTTCTATTTAAGATATATTATAGTCCAAAGGTTATCATGAAATAAGGATTCGTTTTTAATTATGTAGCATGAGGCTATATATTCATGCAATGTTTAATTTTTTTGGTAAATGAATTCCATTAATCCTTTCACAGTGTCATGCTCTGTAAGATTATTGGGCAATTTTTCTATCTAGAAGATATCACAGATGCTTGGCTTTACAGTTCTCAAAACTGTGTCTGCAGAGATCACAACCCCATTGTTCCTTTGCAAATCTATGTACACAGAATCAACCCCTTACCTCTTAAGTGCTAACTTTCAAAAAAATTCAATGAATAGAGTGCACTTTTGGGGGGCGGGAGTCACATGATTAAATCGAGTCTTTCTGAGTAGTGGTTTAAATCATTATTTAAATCATATTGATTTAAATCAAATCCACCCTGGTGTCAAGCCTTGATTACTTTTCAGGACTTTCTTTACATTATCCTATAAAATGGGGATAATGTCAAATCTTTTACAACAAAATGCGTGAACTGCTTCCTTGTGAAATGTTTCACGGCTTTGGGTTGGGATGAAAGGTGCTGCTGGTTCTACTACTTGCTGTATTTAGAAGGCCAAGAGAGGAAATGGGAGTTCAGCTGTAGCCGAAAGCAGGCTTCCTCAACCTGGTGCCCCCTGGATGTGTTTGCCTACAACTCCCATCCTCTTCGGTCAGCATGGCCATGGGCTTTGCTGCCTAGGCATGATGGGAGTTGTTGTACCAGCATATGTGAAGGTATCAGTTTGGGGAAGTTTGGGCTAAAAGAAGGGCTTTTTCTCTGCTTCTGTCATACTGCTTTTCTGTGTGCTCTTGAAGGGGTCCCTTTAAAACTTACTGTTCTGTGCTGGTAGCCAAAGGATTATAATGAAGGTAAACCCCGATTTCTATCTGGATAACAGCCTGTTGAAGAGGCCACTGTTTCTTGCTTTAACACAGATACATCCAATCACCGATCGGTTTGCACAGTCAAAGAAGTTTGCACATTTGATGGTTGCATTTGTTGGTGCGCCTGTGTTTGTGTCCTCCCCGGGAATATTGTCTTGGGATGAGAGCCATATTCTTTTTGGGCAGGGGTGTCCAGCAGAGTGGGGACCGGTTCCGGGAACAGGCTTGGCTTGGCTCTTTTCTAGTGATCTGCTCAGACTGTGAGGTTTGAAGGGCAAAGTGGCGCTTGGTATTTAGAATAGCTTTCAATTTTGAAACTTACCTGGGTCGCCTGCCGTGCCCCTTCCTGCCAAGTGATTCTGGTCATGTGTCATTGCAGGGAGGATGGGGAGCTGGAAGAAGGGGAGCTGGAAGATGATGGAGGTGAGGAACCCCACAATGCTTCAGAGTCACACGAGAAGAGTCGGAAGGAGAAAAATGAGAAGCATCACACTGACTCAGATGAAGAGAAGACTCACCGGAGGAAAAGGAAGCGTCGGAAAGAGCGTGAGAAAGAGAAGCGGAGGTCAAAGAAGAAAAGGAAATCCAAGCATAAGGTGAGTGAGGTGAAGGTAGCATCGGGAGTACCGAGTTCAGCCTCCACCTCGTCCTCTTTTCATGCCTGCCCAGATCTGGGAGTAGAGGTTGAGGGCACGCAGGGAAGGCCCAACCACCGGCTGCTGCCCTGCGTTAAGCCTCTTGGCGAGGATCTCTGGGCCCCCGGCATCAGCCGTGCAAACAGAATCCTGGCCACAGAAATCACGACAGAGGAGATGGTGCACAGGCTGTAGCAGGGTCCAGGAGCAGCGGAGGCTCCTGAAGAACGTGGACCTGTTGGAACTAGAAAGAGGCACGGCAGAGAGTGACTAAAAGGTGTTGGAGCCTGGAAGAGTTTTCTGGGTTAAAAACAGCTCCTAGTTCACACTTGCCCCCCTGGAGAAAATGAATGGATGATAAGAGGCGCCAAAACTGTTTGCCAAATTCTTGGGGTCCCAGCTCCCAGTAGCTTTTGTTGTCTGAGTGCCTTTCGAATCCGCCTTTTTTCCTCCTGAGGCTCTGAGGTCTGACAGTTGCTTGGAGGCATCGGAGTGCTCTTTCAAGGATCAGCCGAAACTGGATGAGCAAAATGGGGGGGGGGGGGGAGGAGGGGGAGGAGGAGGAGGAGGTGTGTGTGATGGTGATGTGTGATGGCCCTGCCCTTCCTCGCAGCGCCATGCCTCTTCCAGCGAAGACTTCTCAGACTACAGTGAGGACTCGGATTTCAGCCCGAGTGAAAAGGGGCACCGGAAGTACAGGGAATACAGCCCCATCTACTCCTCTGTAAGTAGCGAACACCAGAAATGCTTTTGGCTGTGGCCAAAGAATCTGGCCTGGTGCTGGCTGTGGTCCTGCAGGCGTTGTGTCTCTGGGCGTGGAGGCTGCTCCCTCCCCATAGCTAGGCAAGGGTTCCTATGCCATGGGAATCGGAGTTTAATGCCTTGGGGATGATGCTATTTGGGGCTCTGTGTTGGAATGAAAAGGTACCACAGCGATGGTGCTGCTAACTGTGTGGAAAGGGTGGGTTTGGAAGGGGATGTTGGCTTGTGAGGTGTGACGAGGGCCCGTTTGTACTTCAGAAGCTCACCTCCAGCTTATGCGCACCGTCCGTTCGTTCTCCATAACCACTTGTGTGCTTGCCTCCAGTCCCACCAGCAGTACTCGTCATCTCACAGCGCCCCAAAGAAGGGATATTCCAAAATGGAGAGCAAGAACTACCCCATATATGAGGAATATGAGAATGAGGGCTATTGTGACTATGAGGGAGAGGATGATGAAGACATGGGGAAAGAAGAGTATGATGACTTCGCGAAGGAGCTGAACCAATATCGGAGGGCAAAGGAGGGGTCGCACAGGGGGCGAGGTACGGCCGTCTTCTCTAACCCGCATCTCAAGAGCACCCAGCATGCTGCTTGATAGTTATTTGGCACAGAGGTCGAAGCAGTGTTTGAGGAGTGTTACGTTCTGTTCATTGAATGTGGCCCCAAAACAAACTTTGATGCGCACCTTGGAAGTCAGCAGCCCTCTGCCACTCAGAAGAATTTGATTTGCCTTTCTGAATGGCTGGCAGCACTGGCTTCCAGGATGAGTGCAGGTTCTGGGGCAAAACTTTAAAAACAGGGTGCAGACACTACCTGGGTTAGGGTGGAATCAGGTTTGTATTCCTGCTCCCTTTCATCATGAGTGAGGAATTGTGTGGCTCCTGCTGCCGGGTTCCCTCCAGGCTGGCCAGCTGCCTCCAAGAAAGCTCTTGGGTGCTTCTTTCGGCTTGTCCAGATTCAGATGGGCTTTGGTACCAATGGTGCATTTGCCTCTTGGGTACCCAGTATTCTCAGCTGAGGTCCATTGCCACAGCAATGCTGCTTTTATTTCATACTCCTTTGGAAGTTTAGTTCTAGGAAGACTTGCACACGTGCACATGCACCTCTTGAGTGGTGTCCGCTCGTTCCTGGAGCCAAGACTAGGCTTGCCAGGTGCCCTTGCAGGGCAGGGCAGCTGTTCCCACATGCTTTTGTGACATTTCTTGTGCGCAGGGAGCCCTGTTAGTGTGTTTCACGTGATACCTAGTTATGTGCTGGAGTCTGGTGCGTTTTTGTTTTGGGCCTCATCTGATTTGTGTCAGCAGGAGGTCGTGGCCGAGGACGAGGCTACCGTGGCCGTGGAAGAGGAGGGATGAGAGGAAGAAGCATGGGTCGAGGTAGCCGTGGCAGGGGAAGAGGAGGAGAGCACCCTGAGGAGGAGGAGGAGGAAATGTATGAAGAGGAAATGGAGGTGAGCTGGCAGGTTGGGCCCTTGTCCCCGGCCCAGCACCCTTCTTGTTACGATCCCACCGTGTTGATTCCTCTTCTCTTGAACGGCAGTATTGTGAAGGAGAAGAGCCCGTGGGCGAGGAGGGATACGACGACTACTCCAAGGAACTGAACCAGTATCGCAGAAGCAAGGAGGGGAGGGGCAGAGGTAGGTGGCCCTGACGGGCCGAGGCTTCAACCGTGTCAGGTGAGCGAGCCCTGCCCCGTGGGTAGACTCAGCTTTTGTTTATGCTGCCACGGTTGGGCTCAGCTACATAGTGGTCAGTGTTGGCCTAAATGGACTGCACGCTACAGTTCTCATGTCAGGAAACGGCCTTGTTTCAGGCATGGGGCGTGGCCGAGGGCGTGGCTCCAGGGGGCGAGGAGGCAAGGGCATGGGCCGAGGAAGAGGCCACCGAGGAAGAGGAGGAGGCATGGGCAAAGGAGGCGGGATGAACGAAGAGGACGACTACTACGACAACGACATGGGGGTGAGTGGCCGCTCCCCTTGCTCAGGTGGCGTCAGCCTCTCTGGACATGTTGTAGGTCTTCCTTGGGCGCTGTGGGTTGGTGCTCCTCTTGCTTCTTTGTCTGCTTGAAATTAGATGAGCATTTAGTCCCCACCAGGCAGAGAATGCTGTTGGTAGGCGGTTTATCTCAGGGGAGAGCAGAGGGTAAGATCGACAGACGGTTTGGACTTGAGCTCCCAGAAGCCCCGGCCAGCTTGGGCAGCGGCCAGGAATGCTGTGAGTTGACGTCCACAGCAGCTCCACCTTCTGCCTTCTGCTCTTCTATCTGACCCTGGAGGTAGTGGCTGGCCTACCGGGGTGGGGATTGCTGTCGCCCTTAAAAGACCAGGTCTTTCATTCTGAGGGTGATAATAGATTCGGTCCTGTTTTTGGCTGCTTTCACCCGCTAAGGCTGCTGTGCCAGCTGTGAGCCTGGCTGCTGTTGTAAGCACTTTGATAACCTCTCGTTTGTATCATTGCAGTGCATTATATACCGGGGGCTACCCTTGAATATGATTCAGAAACTTCGGTTAGCGTACAATGCGTCTATCACCTGGGACCAGGCACATGGGTCCCATTTCCTCAATCATAAAATAACTAAATTGACTCTTAGTTTGGGCCCAAATCTAGGCGCTGATCTTAATCTTTTAACCCCTAAATGGCTGGAGTCCAGAATACCTCAAGGACAGCCTCCTCCCACATGAGCCTGCTTGGCTACTAAGTTCTGCCTCGGAGGCTCTTCAGTGGGTCCCTTGGCTCTCCCAGGTGAGGCAGGTAGTGTGACCCATGATAGGGCCTTTTCAGTTGTAGCCCTCCAGCTTTGGCCTGCGTAGAAACCAGTGATAGGCGAGTAACATATTTAAATAAAACCTTTTGTGCTTCCCATAGGATGGTGGCGGTGGCAGTGGAAATTACAGGCGGAACGACCACGATAAGTCCCACCAGCAATCAGATAAGAAAGGGAAAGTTATCTGCAAATATTTTGTAGAGGGACGTTGCACCTGGGTAAGTGTCCAGTGCCGGCTTTCATTTATTGCTGTAAAGGGATGTGGTGGTGGGTGCAACACCTAAGGGGTGGGCTTCAGTAGTAGGATAGAGAGCAGGCGCCCGGTTCAGCGCCCAGTTCAGTAAGAACCATGTTTTAGGAACTGGAAGAGAAATGCCCCCCCCCCCCACCTTCAAGGGGAACAGCCCGTTTGCTGTGGGTCTTGCTTGTTGCCTAGAGATGTAAAGTTTCCGGAAATGTCGAGGCCATGGGGAAAAAATGTCTGTCAGTAAAACATACTTTAGATCCATACTTTTAATAATGAATGAAAGAAAGAACTATGCTGAGAATCTCACAGAGAGCATTTTCCCACATGCTTCATTATTTCCAGACCTTTTGCATCTCCAGTCTTTCTATAAAAGTGTTCTTCATACGTAGTAACAATATATAAATGCTTTGTCTTCTAAAAGAAAATATTTTATAATCGAAAGGTGTTCAATTTTTGGGGGGGGGGAGGGGAACAAAAGCAGTCCCTGGGGGAAAAGACGGGGTGGGTGTGGGGTGGGTGGGAACACCTTTTCCCCAGTTTTTTCCTGGGCCTTCACATCTCTCTTGCTGCTTGCATTGTGCTGGGAGTGGAGAACTCGCTTGCCAGGTTGACCGTGACTAAAGCCAAGAGAGACGTGGGGATAGTAGTGAGTGGACAGCAACAGTTGAAAGTAGTCCATTTTCTTTCCATGTTGGGTAGATTGTGCCTGCTGCTAGCTGGGCATTCTCCAGTCTTTACACCTTAACCCCACGCCCCTATTTGGTGGTGCCCCTGATGTCCACGTGTGGCTATGGGGGAGGGTGGAGTAGGCATATAGGCCAAGCTCACCTGCCTCAGCTGTTGTGTGCCGGGGTCTTTGCTCTGGCTGTGATGCTGCAAAGGAAAAGAGGTCACAAGTGGAATGGAGTGTCTGTGCTGCTCCTCGTAGCCTTCACTATGTGGGGTAGTGGCTAAGGTGTTGGACTGGGAGTGGGGGGGGTCTGAGTTCTAGTCCCCACTCGGCCATGGAAACCCACTGGGTGACTTTGGGCCAGTCACAGACTCTCAGCCCAACCCACCTCACAGGGTGGAGAGGAGGAGGAGGGTTATGCATGCTACCTTGGGTTCCTTAGAGGAAAAAAGGCAGGATATAAATGAAATAAATAAATTGTGGGAGCTTTCCTGCATGGGGGGGATGGCTTTTGCACAACACCTCCCCAGTAGGTTGCTGTGTGTGAGACACGGGTTCTAACCGCTGAGGGCTGTTCCACCAGTCCATAGTTCTCCCTACGTTATCTAAAGGGTGAGAGATGCATGTGGGACTGGATTCTGGGAGCCCTGCTTTGAGGCACGATGGCTTCCTTTCAGGTGGGTCAGAAGCTTTGCCCTTGACAGCGCTGGATATGAAAGGGGGCATTTGTGTCTTCAGACAGAATGCTTGTCCAAGAGCTCTACGAAGACGCAAGGTGCATTCGTCATCCCTTCCCGCTCTCCTTGAGATGGGTCCTTGCTGGGAGCGCAAAGCACCCTTTCACCAGGGCTATTTATGAGTTTGCTTTAGTAGTTAAGGCTGCAGCCCTCCACACACTGATGAGGGCAGAAGGCACAATGGACTCGTTGAGTAGACATGCCTAGGGCTGTGCTGCCACCGATTTAAACTATTTTATTTATTAATATAGCATATTTATATACCGTTTCTTACACAAATCTCACAAAGCAGTTTGCATGAAAAATTAAAATGGTAAATTTGAATAAGCTTATATAATTAACAGCCAAGACAAGCTATAGGAAAAGAGTTTTTTCTTCTCCCCTCAGAGCAAGATGGCAGTTGGGGGTTGGGGGGAGCTCAGCTGGAAGGAACATTGGGAGAGAGATAGCGGACTCCTCCCTCGTCAGACTCTTCTGTAGCAGAAATACAGAAGGGAGCCATAGCAAAGCGGCTGCATCCGTCACTAGAACAAGACTCGGATTTCCCGGCCTTTTTCATCTACAAGGAAGGACTTGTCAATTTTCAGTCTTACAATACACCACTCACCATCAAACAGACTTAACACTTAGGTGCTCTTAAGTTCTCTAGGCAGGAGGAGCCAGCAGGATAGTTCTGGGGCCTGTGCCTTGATGGGCACGAGATGTGTGTCTCTGTTGACTACAGGGGGAGTCAGAGAGTTGGAAGGGTTCCCCTTGAGGCCATGGAGTCCAAACTCCTCCTCAGTGCAGGAATCCAGTTTAAAGCATCACTGACAGATGCTGTCCAGTCTCTGCTGGACTCCCCCCCCCCCCCCCCCAGTGAAGAAGATCCCACCATCTCCTCCGAAGGCAGTTGGTTCCGTGGCCAGACTGCTCTGACCTCAGGAGGTTTTTCCTGACGTTCAGCCATGGCCCTCTTCCATGTTGCAGCCCTTTAGGTACTTAAAAAGAGCTGCTCTATCTCCCCACAGACCTTAAGGCTAAACATTAGCCTGCCTGTTGTCTTTGTTGTCCTTTCAGTGGGTCGGCCTCTTGTGTGAATTTAGGATTGTGAGTCCGCCCCGCTTCTCTCCTGCCCATTTTGCCCCCTGTGCTGGTGGTGTGCTGCAGATGCCACAGTTGTGGTGGCACAACCATGGGGCAGGATTGGCACAGGTCCATGACACTGTGGGGTGTCTTTGGGTTTGCCTGGCCCAGGGGGCTTAGTAGTGACCCTAGCATGGAGGCAGGATGGGATTGAGCATTCCTTCGATGGCCGCTGTCCTTTCCAGGCTCACTGCCAGACCGCAGGAGATATTGGTATCTTGCCTACCCTGGACTCCTCCTCGTCAGAGGGTGAAGGGGAAGGGCTAGCTCCAGCAGATGTTGAGGAAGGGACTAGCAGCAAGGTAGGACAAGAGCCCTTGCTGTCAGGGGGCAGGCAAGACCCAGCTGAGGCCCTCCAGCGGAGTCTGACAATGAGGAAGGGGGTCATGAGGCTCCAACACCAGCTGAGCACAGGCTCAGGAGAGCGAGGGATCAGCATTGGCAGGCTGCCAGAGCTCTCAAGCTACAGGGCTCATTGGCAGCACCTGGCGACAGGTTAGGAGTTAAAAGGGATCTGAGCTGCCCAGGGAAGATGCTGGAAACAATGTGCAAACCCCAGTGTCCGGCCCGTCCAGCTCTCTGCACGTTTGCACGCCTTGGTGAACGCCGGACTCCCTTGGACTGCAACCTCAACTCTGCCTGCATCTACAGCCCACTTTGGGGCTGTGTTATTCAACTCTGCCGGCGTCCCAGCCAACGAAGGAAGTCCAGCTGCCGTTTTCCTGGCTCGGCCTCCACATTGATAAGGGCAGCCATAAATCTCTGCTCCTAGCCAGCAAACACTGACAGTTAGCTCATTGTGTGTGTGTGGGGGGGGGGAGTGTTTCTGGGACCCAGGGACAAGCTGCTAAACATCCTTCGTATGCAGATGTCAAACTGTGGTCCCCTGAGACCAGGAAACCTTTTCCTTAGGACAGCGGTCCCATTTGTGTCTAAGTGGTGCCTTCTGCTTTGCAGGGGGAACACTGCAACTTCAGCCATGATATTGAGCTACCAAAGAAACGGGAACTGTGCAAGTTTTACATCACTGGTTACTGCGCCAGAGCTGAGAACTGTCCCTACATGCACGATATCCTTTCCGGTTGTTTCTGCCCAAGGCTCTTACGTCCCGCATTTTCAGATGAAATCTAATCCCAGGGAAGATGTGGGAAAGTAATCTTTGCCCTCCCAGTCTGCCTTTCATCACCTCAAAAACCAGCTATCTGCAGGCGCTTTGCCAGTTTCCATCTCAAAATGGCTGAGCCCGGCGGCACATATGAGCTGGGGAGTCATCACCCAGTGTGCCCCAGAGACAGTTCATGGCCACCAGCCGTGGGGACGTTGGGATCTCCGGAGGCCGTGGGCAGCGGAGCAGGGGAAGTGGGTGTTGCGAATTGGGTGTGCTTTGTCCTTCTGCTGCTTGGAATGTTTCCCTTTCCTTAACGCCTCGCACGGGACTTCCCTTGTAAGCTCTTTCACACGACGGGGAATTGCATCAACGGGGATGACTGCATGTTCTCCCATGAGCCACTCACTGATGAAACACGGGAGCTTCTGGATAAGGTAAAAAGGCCTGGATGGCGGCTGTGGCTGCCGTCGAGATTTGCTTCTCCACCCAGGAGGAGCCCCTTACAGAGGCTGGCCTTGACCAGCAGCAGGCAGGGGTGGCGATGGGGAGGGCGGAGGCGGCTCCGTCCGTGGGCAAGCTACCCCCCTCCCCTGGCATGTGTTTTTTTGCCCCCTAGATGTTGGCGGATGATGCTGAGGCAGGAGCAGAAGACGAGAAGGAAGTGGAGGAGCTAAAGAAACAGGGCATCAATCCCTTGCCAAAGCCCCCTCCTGGGGTGGGATTGCTGCCCACCCCCCCTCGGCCACCGGGACCACCAGCCCCAACGTCTCCCAATGGCCGGCCGATGCCTGGAGGCCCCCCTGCTCCACCCCCGCCGCCCCCCCTGCCGCCCCCCGGGCCGCCCCAGATGCCGCCTCCATTGCACGAGCCCCTTTCACCTCAGCAGCTGCAGCAGCAGCAGGACATGTACAAGAAGATTCCCTCGCTCTTTGAGATTGTGGTGAGACCCACGGGGCAGCTGGCGGAGAAGCTGGGCGTGAGGTATGTGCCACCTCCCCTCACAGATGTGGAGACACAGCAGGCCGGGGTTCCGGAGTGAGTGGAAAGGCAGAGAGAGAGAGACAGAGAATTGCGGGGCAGGGGGGGGGTTGTCAGCAGTGCAGCTGGTGCACCTTTGGCCTCTAGCCCCAGCTGGAGGCAGCCAGAGTGCTTCCGGTCCAGGTTCTGGATGTGAGCTATTGCCCCCCCCCCCCGGTCTTGCTAACCAGAGACTTCCCAGGCCGCGCTCCGTGACTCCTGTCCTGCCCCTTCCTTCAGTGAGAAGGGCTGCAGCAGAGCCCCTTCGGGGCTTCCCCAGTGGGTGCAACGGCTGCTGCCCTGGGCTGCTTTGTGCCTGTCTTGATGGGACTCCCTGGCGCTTGCCACTTTCCTCCCTCTAGGCACCCAGGCATGTCTCCGCCTCGGTTCCCTGGGCCTGGGCATCCCGACCTGCCGCCGGACCTGCCCCCAGACATGATCCCTGACATGCTTCCTGACATGTGCCCTGACATGCCCATGGGGCCGGGGATGAACTCAGGCCCTCCCATGGGCCCCGGGCTCCCAATGATGCCCTTCGGCCCCGAGGAGATGCCTCCCGGGCCCCCCGCACAAGACTTCTATGACAATTTCTACCCGCATCCGGAAGGTTTGGAGATGGACCCCAGCCTGATGGGGGGCCCAGGTAAGCCTCCGCTGGGTGGTGGGCGGGGCTGCTTTGCACCTGCTTTGATTGACATGCCTTTGCCAGAGGGTCGCGGCTGCCTGCGTGGCCTGTGGTAAACGGAAGGCTATGCTGATGCCCTCAGGCCCGGTGGCTCCTCGCGCCCCTCTGACGCACGTCTCGGTGGCGCCTGAGGCTTGCTCACGTCGTCTTCTCGATGGTTCTTTCTCTGGCAGAGGGGGGCTACGGGAGCTACGAGGAGATGCACGAGCTGCCCGGGGAGAACGTCTTCCCTGACCCCTCCCTAGAGCCGGATCCCTTCTGCGACGGAGGGGTCTCCAGGCTGCAGAACCCGCCCAGCAACGTCCCTGACTTCCTGCCCTCCACTCAGAGAGCCCTGTACCTGCGCATCCAGCACAAGCAGCAGGAGGAGGAAGAGAGGGCCCGTCGGCAGGCGGCGGAGGGATGCAAGCAGGAACGGGAGCATGAGGAAGGCAAGTGGCTCCGAGGGGCGCGGGCGGGCGGGCGGGGGTCCCTCCAGGCCAGTCTCATCACCAGCCTCACTTCCTTGAGTGGCTAGGCTAGGCAGCTTCCATTCTCCAACTGTTGGAGGGGTTCAGCCCTCTCTGGCCTCCTTCAGCCCTCTTAGTTCCTTGGTGTGTCCCTGGACCCACGGCCTGTGCCTGGACATTTTGTGGCAGTGGCACAGGCGTGGTTTTCTGGAGCTCCGGCTGGTGAGAAAGTGGCATCTTTCATCTCAGTTGAGGACTCATCAGCTGCCGTCCAGGCTTGGCTCTGGCATTCAGAACTGTAGGTGGGGGCTCAGAGGACTGAACGTCCTTGCATGCCCTCCCCCTCCCTGCCCAGCTTCTGCACATACACAGCTAGCATGTTGGAAGGGGGGGGATTCAGTGTTTCCCATGGGGAAAGTGCCTTCTTGGGGGGCCCTTCACAGAGATCAAGCTGGCCTGGAAAGCCCCAGTATTTTCTTTGAGAATTTAAGACAACGTGTTTATATTTTTTTTATTTTTTATTCTCCTAACATTTTAATAATCTAGAAATACATTTTAACATGGTGTTTTAAATTTGTAATTTTGCATTGCTGCTGTTTTTATCTGGTTGAGCTTTTATATTGTATTTTATATTATGGTTTTATACTGTTGTTTTATACTTTGAATGGTTTTAATTTTTGTGAACCGCCCAGAGAGCTCCGGCTATTGGGCAGTATAGAAATGCAATAAATAAATAAATTAAATAAATAAATAAATTTTGTCACCCAGCTTTTACTCCCCCCAAAATGATAAACTACATAATGAGATCACTTTTACAGAAAGACTAGAGCTGTAAAATGTCTGGAAATAATGAAGACATTGGAGAAAGTGTTATTTGGTTCTTCCCTGTCAGATTCCCAGCATAGTTAGTTCTTTCATTCCTTATTAAAATTATTGATCTAGAGTATATTTTACCCAATAGACATTTACGCCCAGTTTCCCAACACTTGAGTAGAGTCACCATTGTGTGTTCTTGACAGTTTGGGTTTTGTTCTAGAGAGTCCTGCGTTTCTGGTGCTGTAGCAGTCGTGTAATGTAGTCCTACGCTACTCTATTCAAACTAGAATTACAAATCTACGGAGTTTACTTTTAAAAATCATTAAATATAATGATAATGTTATGAGCAAACTATACGTAAAATAACTTTAGGAACGGAAAGGCTGCTTTATGTTCCTAAAGCAGCCCCCTTCCCAACCTGTTGCCCTCTGAATGTTTTGGATTGCAGCACCCAGCATCCCCGGCCTTTGGCTTTGCTGCTTGAGGCTGATGGGAGCTGAAATCCAAGATACCTGGAGGGCACCAGATTGAGAACGTCTGCCTGAAAGCATCAAAGCCACTATAGAGCTGTAAAACGCAGTAAAAAAAAAAAAAGAACAAGTGTTGCTAATTTTCCCCCTTTCCCAAAATTTCCCGTTATTCTGAACTAAAATGGAAAAACCCTGTTGTTGTTTTCCCCCATGGCCTCAAAATTTCTGGAATTTTTTCATCTCTACCTGCAGGCTGGTGATTTTCAGTGAAAAGAGTTTTGTTCCCTTTCTAAAATGTTGCTACTTGCCTTCAGGGCTGTGGAGAGGGCAGCAGCCCCCAAACTGAAATAAATATTCCAGTAAACTTACTTGTCAGTATGGGCTGATTTGGGGCGGGGGGTCGCAAGAGACACACTTCAGCCGTGAGTCGCTCTTCCATGCTCTGCTCTCTCCCCGTTCCCCCCTCCCCGCCCCAGGCGATACCGGCAACTGGTATTCCAGTGATGAGGATGACGGCAGCAGCAGTGTCAGCTCCATCCTGAAGACGCTACGGCAGCAAAGCTCCAGCAGGACCCACGAGGACCCGGCCAACAACGCCAGCCCTGCCTTGGGCAGGACTGACCCTCGCCTGCAGAAAAACCAGCCATCAGGGAGCGGCCGGCCGGCCGACCCTCGTCTCCTGCGTGATCCCAGACTGTCTCGAAACGCGGAGCCTTCTGCTCTGCCTGGCGCTGGAGATGTGGGGCCCACTGACCCGCGACTGGCGCGGCACGCTCTCCCCTCGGCACCTAAGCCGGACCCTCTGCGTTCCAGCCCCACCGCCGGTCAGAAGGCTGCTGCTGTTCCTGAGGAGGAGGAGGGGGAGCAGCGGGCCCTCAGGGACAAGCCGGTCACCATTCCTCTGGACGCGCTGCCCAGCCACACCCTCCGGGACCCCCGCAGCCAGCTGCAGCAGTTCAGCCACATCAAGAAGGACCTCCTCCTCCTCAAGCCCAGTTTTGCCCGCCTGGTGCTCTGGAGCCCCGAGGACTTGATCCCCCTGCCCGTCCCCAAGCAGGAGTTTGTCCCTGTCCCACCTGCCCTCCAGCCTCTGCCTGCTCTCGACCCGCGCCTGAACCGGCCCCAAAACACCAGCCTCGCAGACCCTAGGCAGCGGGTGGCAGCCCCCGCAGAGCCCGCTGCCAGCCCTGGTTCCAGCCTGCCAGACTTTGAGCTGCTGTCCAGGATATTGAAGACGGTCAACGCAGCCGGCGGCAGCCCTGGCCCAAGCGACAAGCCCAGCGATCCCCGGACGCGGAAGGCCCCTGCAGACCCCAGGCTGCTGAAGACCTCCGAGCCTGCGCCCTCGGGGGGGCCCTCAAAGCCCACTGACGCCGCCGGCACCCCGTTGCCAGCTGGGCCCGTTGCTGGCTCCGAGGCCGCGGCCCCCAGCATTGCTCCGTATGACCCCCGGCTGCTGACCGCAGGGGGGCTGAGCAGAGGCCCCGGCCAGAGCAGCGTTCTGAGCGGGATCAGCCTCTATGACCCACGGACCCCCAGCTCAGGTGGCAAGGCTGCAGAGTGCGCTGGCGAGGGGAGCCCAGCTGCCAAGGCCTCCGACGGAAGCAAAAGCGGAGGCCGGGGGAAGGAGCCGCTGTTTGTGCGCCGTTCGGCGCTGGACCAGCTGGAGATGGAGAAGCCCAGCGCAGAACCTGCCACCGACCGGTACAACAGCTACAATCGGCCTCGGCCCAAGGTGGCAGCTGCTGCCGCCACTGCCACCGCCACACTTGCTACAGAGACTGCCACGCAGCCTGGCGTTCACAACCTCCCGGTGCCCCCGGTCTATGGCATGGTGAAGCAGGCAGCTAAGTCTGGGGCAGGAAGCCCATTTGCTGGGAATAGCCCTGCCCAGGAGGGAGACCTACAGGACGCTGGCTCCTTAAAGGATGTTTTTAAAGGCTTTGACCCAACTGCCTCCCCGTTCTGCCAGTAGTATTAAAAGACTTGCACGTGCAGACGGGTGTTCCAGAGAAGCAGCAGTGTTCATAACTTTTTTATTCCATTAATGCATCCCTTTGCCATATCACTTGTATATACGTCCTTTGGGTTTTGCTCAGTGCTGTAGTGCGTAATCTTCAAGCGACTTTGTAAACAAGTAATCAGAGTAACTCAAGTAGTACTAGCCAGTATTGTGTGATGCCCCAAGAGTTCCTTCTTGGACTTTTTTGAGGTCCGCCTGAAATCATTCAGTGTCTTCAAATCTTCTTTTGAAATCTGGGCCAGCTAAGTCCCACCAACCCAGAGCCCTTTCTGTGCACAGTGGGCCACGTCTGACCCCCACCGGCTTCTCCTCTTCAGCACGGTCTGTGAGGAGGAGGAGAGACTGGTGAAAGAAAGACAGTTCCTACCTGTAGCGTAAAGGGATGAAGCTGTCAGCCATGCTGATCTGTAGAATATATGTATCTTCATTTCCGAACTGTAACAAAATATGTGTATCATAGCCTTTTAAAAAAAAAATCTAGTGAAAATTGCCATGGAGAAATAACCATGTTGGATTATTTTTGTAATTGTCTTGGGTTTTGTTTTAAGTACCTGTTTTCCTGCCATTTCCTTGAGGTTGCTGGATGATGATGATGATGAGATCCAGCTGGGCTAGAACAAGGTGGGGGCTACGCTGGGTGGGTGGGTCCTGCATTCTACCAAAACAGAGTTTGTAGTTTTGAAATTAAATTATTAATATCCCTCTGGATTTTGCGTGTATGTCTTCTACGCTCCTCTAAATAAGCAGGGACTGCCAGCGCCCAAAGTTGCATGTAGATTATGCAGTTTCCATAAATAACAGGCAGTTTCTCATATCTTCTGTGGAGGTACAGTGGGGTACTTAAAGTGAGCCAGGCTGCCTCAGGGTCACCGTTGCAAAGGGGTTCATGTAAAATGCAGCCTGAGCACTTTGCGGGATTCCGTGCCGTTTCCAAAGTGCCCTTTTGGTAGCATCAGAAGAGCAGCTGCCCGGCCTTGATTCCCCCACAGTAGTTGATGCAGACCAGAAGCCAAGTAACTGTCTCTGCTATTGAGTTCTTGAAGGGCTGGGTGTTCATGAGAGCAGGCCAACTGCCCGGTCCAGTCTTATTCCCAGGCAGAACCTGTTTTCTACGTAGAAGGAGCCTGTCTTGGTGACTCTCCGTGTATAGCTCCAGCCCCTGGATTGGGGCTGCTCTCCTCTTCTGAGGAGGGGGCGTCTGGTTGCCTTTGTGTTAGAAATGCAGGCGTTTTGCCCTGTCCCTGCAGCCGCTCAGTCCTGTCCATCATAGGGTTTTTTGGGTGGGCGGGGGTGGGAGGGGGGGCAGACAAGCGGCTGGGCTCCAAGCGTCTCCTCATGCTTTGTTTGCCTGCACTTACGGGATGTCGAGGCAGGATGTGTTTTGGAGGTGCTGGTCTGAAAAAGTATTTCACCACACAGGTGTTAGCAGCTCTTTGGAAAGTGTTCCCCCCGCCTTTAAACAAATGCCGTATGCCGTATCCGCTTGTCAAGGGTGAGGTGCCTGTGCCCTTCCTGGGCAGGAGCCTGCTCAGGAGACAGGGAAGAAGTTGCTGAGCATTTGGAAAGGGCCCCCGAGTGTTTCCCTCTGCTTTGACCAAGGCTGACAAGGGGGCTGTTGCTGAACTGCCCCTGGAAGCCCCTGGAGCAGGTCAGCCTGAGTGATGACGGCCCTGTGTGAGAGAAGGGTAGAGTGTGGATCGGTTCACGTGTAACGACAAACCCTGGTTATTTAAATCATGAGTTGTCATTATGTGTGAGTGAGGGAACAAGCGCCCTGACCCCTGTGTGCTTTTCCCTTTCTTTTGAATCAGCTTTAATCAGCAACCCAGGAACGCCATGTTCCTGGGTGGTTATATGCGATATCTGAACCCAGCCCTCTGGGTTGTTTGGGGTTAAACCAAGCTTTGTTTGGGGTTAAGCTCTGGGTTCAGATGTCACATCAGGCAACCCAGCAACGGAAGCAGCAAGCACACAGGAGGCAGTGTGCTTGCTTCCGTGCTGGCAGCCCCGCCAATTCTTGGGCTGTTCAACCCATGAATTGATGCTACATGTGAACCAGGGCAGTGTCTTAGGTGTAGGCATGTCTCCTACAGCGGTCTGGTCTGTAAAGGGCTTCTTGCTGGCAGTATTGGAAGTGGTGGAGCTCATCTGATTCAGCTCTTTTGAGGGGAGAAAAGTATTTAGCATTTGAAAAAACAGCTTTAAGGAGTTTGCACTGTTTTGGGGGTGGGGGCGCTCAGGGATTGTGAGGAGCATCATTAGTACCCTGTCTTAGCAGTGTTCAATTTTAAAAGACGAGGGGTGGGTCGTTCATTTCCCCATACTTGTGCCTTTGCAGTTCCTCCCATTTCAGGCAAAGTGATTTAATTTAAAATTTTCTTTCTTGCCTGGGGAACATAAATTCCACAGTGTGTTGTAGAGACTGGTTTAAAAGGGGGGAAGGAAGAGATACATCTAACTACAAACTTAAAACTAGTTTTCCTTGGGGGAAAGCCAAGGTATGTAGCCAATTGCCTACTTACAAACTTACAGCAGTTTCGCTGTTACGGCTCTGCACACGCACACACGGGTGCCTGGCAGTTGTCGTTCTGTGAGAGGGGGAAGGGCCTGGAGCAGCAGCCTCCCAAAACTGCAGTTCCCGTGGCGCTTTGCTGAAGCTGTGACTCTTAAACTGGTGTCAAGTTTGTGAGTGTAACTTTCAACTGGAGAGATTATTTGTGAAGTAATTCTGTCTTGTGAGCTTGCTTAGGTATAGATGCCCAGTGACATTTGTATGATAAATTGGATCTTTTGTAAAACAAAAGCAAAAAACAAAAAACCTCACCCCCAAAATCCCTTCAGTAGATCACAAATGGCAAAACCTGAATCCTTCGCTAGTTGACGAAATCGGTCACCTGCCAGAGCTTTATAAAAATGCAATGAAATGTAAATATTATTTGAAAAGGGGTTTGTATATATTGTACTGGTATTTTTACAGTGAAACTTTGGTTGCATGGCTCTGTTTACTTTTTTTTTATCACACATTTGTCTTCCAACAATGTCATCCAGATTCAAGTCTCCTATCATTGTACTGCTGACATTAAATGATGCAGTGATTTTAAAGGTTGCTGCCCGTCTGTCTGTCTGTGGCATGGTGGGATCATTGAACGCTCCTGTGGGAGGGAGATGCCAAAATCTGGCAAGGCTCCTGCTTTTCAGTCTGGGAATGTGCAGCAGAGCGGTGGGGGTGGGGGGAGGGGATGTCCTGGGACTATTAATTGGTGCTGCAAGAGGCTCCTGAGACTCTGGGATTCTTCTTCGTGGTCTCTGTGCATCACACATATGGGCTCTGCGCAGGGCCAGGTTTGGAAACTTCTCAAGCTGAAATCTTTTTAGGCGGGAACCCCTCCCCCACCGTCCACTGAGCATGCTCAGGGGTTCCCGCCTAATCCCCTCAATTCTCTTCAACCGCCTGTGGGTCAACAGCGTTTTGGAGACTTCTCTGTGGTATAGTGTATTGGATATACCAGAGCTGAAAAATCTATCAATTCTTCTTTCTTTTCTTATCTCTCCAGTTTTCTATTCTTTCCTATCGAAAATAATAATAATATTGTTTTATTTGTTTTGTTTGTCTTGTCTTGGTGCCTGTGGCACACCAAGGCCTGTTTAAAAAGTGTTCCAACTGCGGACAGAAGATTTCGCAAATGGATGGGCATTCCTTCTGCCTGCTCTACTTGGGGGAGACTCATGTTGTGGAGTCGTGTGCTTTTTGCCTAAAATTCTCAAGGCAAGCACGTAAAAACCGCGCAGATCGCCTTCGGGCTATTCTCTGGGAAAAGGCTTTGGAGGTAGTAGATAAACCGAGAGCGGCTTGCGTTTCTACATCTCCACACAAGATGGAGTCTATGCCCCAAAATCCTCCGACAAGGAGTGAAGCCTTAGCGGTTCCCCCCTCCTCCTCTCAGTCCGCAAAAAAAGCAGCAAAGAAGATCTCTAAGAGAGCGAGAGAGCACTCTGAGGCTGAAAACCCTCAGAGGAAAAAGAGCAAATTGAAGGGCAAAGATGGAAAGAAAAAACCATCGAAATCGATCTCATCGGTACCGAGGAGCCCGGTACCGAGTATTATTATTATTATTATTATTAATTTATATAGCACCATCAATGTACATGGTGCTGTACAGAGTAAAACAGTAAATAGCAAGACCCTGCCACATAGGCTTACATTCTAATAAAATCATAATAAAACAATAAGGAGGGGAAGAGAATGCAAACAGGCACAGGGTAGGGTAAACAGGCACTGGGTAGGGTAAAACTAACAGTATAAAGTCAGAACAAAATCAAATTTTAAAAGCTTTAGGAAAAAGAAAAGTTTTTAGCTGAGCTTTGAAAGCTGCGATTGAACTTGTAGTTCTCAATTCTGGAAGAGCGTTCCAGGCGTAAGGGGCAGCAGAAGAAAATGGACGAAGCTGAGCAAGGGAAGTAGAGACCCTTGGGCAGGCGAGAAACATGGCATCAGAGGAGCGAAGAGCACGAGCAGGGCAATAGTGTGAGATGAGAGAGGAGAGATAGGAAGGAGCTAGACAGTGAAAAGCTTTGTAGGTCAATAGGAGAAGTTTATATTGGATTCTGAAGTGAATTGGAAGCCAATGAAGAGACTTCAGAAGTGGAGTTACATGGTCAGAGTGGCGAGCCAAGAAGATGATCTTAGCAGCAGAGTGGTGAACAGAAACCAACGGACTGATGTGAGAAGAAGGAAGGCCAGTGAGAAGAAGGTTGCAGTAGTCCAACCGAGAAATAACCAATGCATGAACAAGAGTCTTGGCAGAAGAGACAGACAAAAATGATCGAATCCTGGCAATATTATACAAGAAAAAACGACAGGATTTAGCTACTGCCTCAATATGAGGAATAAAGGAGAGCGAGGAATCAAATATAAAGCCAAGACTACGAGCTTCCTTGACTGGAGTAAGCGTAACATCATTGACAGTAAGAGAGAATGAGAGATGAGGAGAAGGTTTAGGAGGAAAAACAAGCAATTCAGTCTTTGCCATATTAAGTTTCAAACGACGATGAAGCAGCCAAGCTGAGATATATGAAAGACATGCCGAGATACGATCGTGAATATCAGGAGAAAGATCCGGAGATGAAAGATATAATTGTGTATCATCGGCATACAGATGATATTGGAGGCCATGAGATTGAATAAGATTACCCAAGGGCAACATGTATAAAGAAAATAACAACGTGCCAAGCACCGAGCCTTGCGGAACCCCTACTGAAAGGGGAAAAGAAGAAGACGAGGTGCCATTAGCCAACACGCTGAAAGAGCGACCCGCTAGATAGGAGGCAAACCAGTTATAGACAGAGCCACAAAATCCAAGGTCATGAAGGGAATCTAAGAGAAGATCATGATCAACCGTGTCAAAGGCTGCAGTTAGATCAAGGAGAATAAGAACGGAATAATGGCCTTTAGACTTAGCAGTAAGAAGATCATTGGTAATCTTAGTAAGGGCTGTTTCAGTGGAATGCAAAGGACGGAATCCAGATTGAAAAGGATCCAGAGCAGAGTTACTAGAAAGAAAATCAAGACAACAAGAGTAGACCACACGCTCCAGGATCTTTGAAACAAACGGCAACAAAGAGACAGGTCGGTAGTTAGACAGAGATAGCCTATCAAGAGTAGGTTTCTTGAGAATAGGAGAGACTGTAGCATGTTTAAAAGCAGAAGGAAATGAACCCGAGGACAGAGAAAAATTAATAGTATGAAGCAAGGAAGGGAGGATAGCAGGGATAAGATTAATAAAGACGCGAGAAGGAATCGGATCACGAGAACAAGTGGAAGGCTTCGAAGAGCGCAGTATTGTAGACAGTTCATCAGCTGAGACCGAAGGAAACGCAGAGAAATTTGCAGGAGGAACTGACAGATGAGGAACAGGAACTGGAAGAGAAGCAGAGCTGGCCAGATCAGAGCAAATAGTTTGGATTTTAGCATTGAAAAAAGAGGCAAAGTTATTAGCAGACAGAGAGGCGGGGAGAGATGGTGGATTAGGCTTCAGAAGAGAATTGAAGGATGCAAAGAGCCGCTGAGGATGCCTAGCATTTGACTGGATCAACGTTGAGTAATACTGCTGTTTGGCCAATGAAATGGCAGAAGAGAAAGAGGAGAGTACAAATTTGTAATGGACAAAGTCCGCCCAGTCCCTGGTCCTACACCAAAGGCGTTCAGCTGCCCGGGAACAAGAGCGAAGGAAGCGGAGGAAAGAGGAGAGCCACGGTTGGGGTTGAGAAGGGCGAACTATCCGAGTTGTAGATGGAGCAAGATTATCAAGAGTTGAAGATAAGGAGGAATTAAAGAAGGAGACAGCTGAGTCCAAGGAGACAGCCGAAAAGACAGAAGGAAAAGAGGAGGCTGGAGACTGAGAAAAAGCCTCATAATTGATAGATTGCAAGTCACGACAAGAGCGAGAAGCGGGACGTGAAGGAGGAGGATTATGAGTAATATTGAAAGAAACTAGGTGATGATCTGACAACAGAAAGTGAGCAGTAGAAAAGTCCAAAACAGAGCAATTCAGAGTGAGAACAAGATCCAGACAGTGTCCAAGGGAATGTGTAGGTACATCAGACCAAAGCTTAAGATCATAAGAGGAAGATAATGAGTGAAATCGTAGAGCTGCAGTGTCTTGAGGGTCATCCACATGAATATTGAAGTCACCCAAAATAAGAGTAGGACAGTTATCAGAGAGGAAAAAGGACAGCCACGAATCAAAATCAGAGACAAATTTTGAGGACGAGCCTGGGGGGCGATACAGAACTGCAATCCGCAGTCGCAATGGAGCGAAAAGCCTCACCACATGTACCTCAAAGGAGGAAAAACAATGTGAAGGTGGAATGGAAAGAGGCTGGAACTGGCACAAACTAGACAATAAAAGACCCACACCACCACCCCGACCCTCTGGGCAACTAGTGTGAGAGAAAGAGAGTCCTCCAAGAGAGAGGGCAGCAGAGACGGCGGTATCATGGGCGGGAAGCCAGGTTTCAGTAAGAGCAAGGAGGTGGAGAGACCTAGAGATAAACAAGTCCTGAATGACAGGGGCCTTAGAAGCAACAGAGCGACAGTTCCATAAGGAACACGAGAAAGGCAGCTGAGAAGAGGGGAGACACCGAATAGGAACTAAGTTAGGAGAGACGAAATTGGAACGAGCCATAAGGAAGAGATATGAGGAGAAAAGAATTGAGAGGAGAAAATGAGAAGATTGCGTCCTGAATCAGAAAGTAGCAGCAACCGGACCGCGGCTGGGGTTTTTCCTCCAGAGTAGAAGTTCCACTTGACCGGCTTCGCGCCCACGGCAGAGAGCCTCAGGCTGAGAGCCCTTGTGCTCTCGCCCTTCGGCTCGTGCTGAAGGCTCGCACCTCCAGCAAACTGGAGGCTGAAAAACCTAAAAGAGGCAGAGCAGACGCTCAAATTCAAACAGACCAATCAATGTTGCTCAACAGCTTCTCTGCTGGGCTTAATTGCACCTGCTCTTCAAGCTGCAAACTGGAGGCTGAAAAACCTAAAAGAGGCGGAGCAGATGCTCAAATTCAAGTACTTCGATACCGAGGTGCGAGACGGGGCATAAGAGCCCAGTAACGAGTCTCACATTACAGAGACCTCCCTCGCATGCTATAAGCCCGATACCGAGGGTTTCGCTACCAACGCCTTTCTCAATACCGAGACGGACGACTCCATCCTCACCGCAGGTACTGAACCCTCCACCGCCGGTTGCTAATTCACCAGTCCCGTCGCCACTCCATATTGTTACGGTCCCGACGGAAGAACCCAGTGTGAGGGCATCAATTTCTGAAGGTGAGATCAGAGGTTCCTCGTTGGATAACACCGTGGCGGATCAAATACCTGTTTCCCCTCGGTACCGAGCAGAACCCATCGATACCGACGGATGTCGGTACCGACAGCAACCATACGTCGATACCGAAGGTTTTCGATACCGACAAACACCTCCGTATGGTTACAGCCATGATGGTTCACCGGCTTCAGTTCATTCAAGTCGACAATATGTCGCGTATAACGAAAGATCAAGGTCCCCACCGAGGGGTCAGGACCATTACGCCGATTGGTACCCTCCACAATTTCCTCCACGTTACTATGAGGATTGGAGACATAGAGGGCACCAAGAATACTACTATCCAGAACGCCACTACGACCCGTACCCGCGTTTCCGCCAGCCTCCTTCCGAGACGGTCTCCCGTCCACCACCTCCGGAGGATGTCACAGACATGCCACCACCGCCCCAGCCAGCGGTACCGAGGCAAACACTACGACCGACGCAAATGACGGTACCGACCACCACGGTACCGACTCAAGCGTCGCAACCGCGTCCGAGCTCGGAACTGATGCCACGCGTTTTGGACGTCCTATCGGAGGAGGACTACCAGTCTGACTCCTCCCAAGAGGCTTCACCAGTACCATCCATTCCCTCCCCTGATGACCTTGTAGGGACTTCGGATGTGGTTTCCCCTTCAGAAAACCTATCGCACTTTGCCGATCAAGTGCAAAGGATGGCGAGATCATTAGGGATTGAGATGTCTCAACCCATTGAAAAATTAAACGACCCAGTGTACGACGACGCATACTGTGAATCAGCTATTCCAGCGGCCATTCCATACCTGCCCGTGCTGTTACGTACTGCACAACAGTCGTGGAAGCTGCCCTCCTCTATGCCACCAACGTCCAGGAGGCTAGATAATACTTACAAAATACAGGAAAAGACTGCCCCTTTTCTTTTTACCCATCCCAAGCCTAACTCCATAATTGTAGAGGCATCTCAGGGATGCACTCATAAGAGGCACAATGCACCGGTAGATAAAGAAGGACGTCGGCTGGATGGCATAGGTCGAAGAATTTATTCTTCATCTGCACTGTCATTACGAGTGCATAATTACCAAGCCACCATGGCAAAATATCAACTCTTCTTATGGGAGAAGATGGCATCCCTATCTGGTTATCTGCCAGATGACCAAAGGGAACTGGCGAACGTATTTTACACTGAGGCCATGACACTATCAAGGCAGCAGCTTAATACAGCTCGCCACGCGACGGACTGCGCCTCAAAAGCCATGGTAGGGTCCATAGCCCTACGAAGACATGCATGGCTGAGGTCTGCAGGTTTGTCTCAAGAGGCACGCTCCCGTATCAAGGACCTGCCTTTTGATGGAGACGGCCTATTCCATTCCTCCACGGATGAGTCAATGGAGAACATCCAAAAAGCCAAGAATACGGCCAAAAAGATGGGAATTGGGCAGCAACAACAACAAATTCAAAGAGCATTCCGCCCAAGACGCTGGCCTAGGGCTCAACAGCAGTTCCAGCCCAGACAGCAACAGCAATTTCAGAATAGACCTCCTCTGTACCAACCCCAAGGTCAGTACAAGAGGCAACAATTCCCGGGACGCTTCAAGCAAAACAAAGGCAAACCAGACCAGGGTCAAAGATGGCGTCTTTGACTGTCCTATAAAATTAATTTATACACCTAAATTTGGCGACATCCTTGCCCCTTTTTATAATAGTTGGACCACCATTACCACCGACAGGTGGGTCCTTAATATCATCTCCAGGGGCTACAAAATTGAGTTTACCACCCTCCCTCCCTTAGGAACCGTAAGGTTCTCTCCACCTACAGACACTCTAGTGCAAGAGACATTGTCTCTTTTGAAGAAGGGCACCATAGAGCGATTACCAACCCATACCCTAAGGTGCGGTTTCTACTCCCGCTACTTTACGGTTCCTAAACGGGATGGGGGGCTAAGACCTATTTTGGACCTTAGAGAACTGAACAAGTTCATAAATCCGAAAAAGTTCCGGATGAACTCCTTAGCAAGCATCCTACCTTTCCTCTCCCAAGGGGACTGGTTTACATCCATTGACCTCAAGGATGCTTATTTCCATGTCTCAATTTACCCTGACCATCGCCAATTCCTCCGCTTCATAATAGGGGAAGACATCTTCCAATTTAAGGTGCTTCCTTTTGGTCTTTCTACGGCCCCCCGAGTCTTCACAAAGTGTATGGCACCAGTTTGCACCTTTCTGAGGACTCGAGGGGTAGAGATTTACCCCTATCTGGATGATTGGCTGATAGTGGCTAGTACGGAGCAGGAAGCTACCCGTAACACCCACCTCACCATCAACCTCCTTAACGAATTAGGCCTGTGTATCAACAAAGAAAAATCAAATTTTCAACCAACTCAAAAAATTAAATTCCTTGGAGCAATTCTGGACTCAACCCGCTCCAGGGCTTTCCTTCCAGAGGATAGAGCTACAGCCTTAATTAAACTTGCACTCAAACTCTTTCACTCCAAGACAATATCTGCTTTCCAGGTGCAAAGACTACTAGGTCTCATGGCAGCTACTGTCCTGTCAGCGTCGTCCCTTGGGCGCGCTTGCACATGAGACCTCTTCAATTGTGGCTTCTGCGGGAGTACGACAATACAATGGACGCTCATCGAGTGAAATTGTCGCTCCCTACCAAAGTAAAGGACTCTTTCCTTTGGTGGACAGATCTACCCAACATTATACAGAGTCTGGACTTCAGACCTCCATTACCATTGCATCATCTGATGACAGACGCCTCCCTTTTGGGCTGGGGAGCCCATTGCGGAGATCTCACAATCCAGGAGCGTTGGAGCATTTCCGACAGGAAAAGGCATATAAACGTTCTGGAATTGATGGCCATCCAAAAAGCACTGTATGCCTTTCAGCAGACCTTGTCAGGACATGTCATCCAGATCCATACAGACAACATGGCTGCTGTTTGGCATATAAACAAGCAAGATGGAACACGGTCTATGGACCTGATTTCCCTAACATTGGACATTTGGCACTGGGCTATCGCCCACGGCATGACCTTATCGGCCATTCATATCGCAGGCCAGGAGAATATCCTGGCAGACGACCTCAGCCGCTCGTTCATGGACACGCACGAGTGGCAGATGAAAGACTCAGTTCTCAACACGATCTTTCAGGCATGGGGACAGCCTGTAATAGACTTATTCGCGTCAACAGAGAACGCCATCTGCAACCAGTTCTGCACATGGGCGGGTCACGGGACAGCATCTCTAGGAGACGCCTTCGAGAGGACGAGGTCGGAACAGCTCCTGTACCTGTCCCCCCCCCCCATTCCACTACTATCCAACGTGATCCTGAAGTTGCGCACAGACAACGCCAACGCCATATTAGTAGCGCCTTGGTGGCCAAGGCAGCCGTGTTTCACTCCGCTACTCAAACTGTCCTCAGCGGAGTTTATCAGGCTGCCCCAATGCAACAATTTGATCTCCAAGGAGAAAGGACTCATTCTCCATCCAGACATCCGGTCCCTGAACCTGACTGCTTGGGGAATCAGGCAGCGGTAGATAACCTATCCCTGCCTGTTGACGTATGGAACATTGTTCTAGCAGCCAGGAAACCGGCCACTAGAAAATCATACGCCAAAAAGTGGGAAGCTTTTTCTGCTTTTGCCTTCAGTAGAAACGAAAACCCGCTTACAGCACTTTTACCTATTGTACTTTCATTTCTTTTTTCTTTTTTTAAAAAAGGACTCAAGTTCTCGTCACTTAGAGTTTATTTGGCAGCTATTTCTGCCTCTCACCCTTGGGTTCAGGGATGTTCAGTCTTCACCCACCCTTTAACCAAACGTTTCATGAAAGGTATGAAGAATACAATCCCACCTATTCATTCCTTTGTTCCTCAATGAAGCCTTTCCGTGGTGCTCAAAGCACTAGCTGCAAAACCCTTTGAGCCATTAGCAAAGACGGACTTCCGTCTATTGACCTTTAAAGTGGCATTCCTCATTGCCATCACATCTGCTAGGCGTGCATCAGAGTTAGCGCACTACGTATGGACTCACCTTATACGGTGTTTCATGCTGACAAGGTGGTCCTTAGACCAGACCCAGCCTTTCTTCCAAAGGTGGTGTCTTCTTTTCACCTGGGCCAGGATGTTACTCTGCCAAGTTTTTTTCCGTCGCCATCATCTCCCCTTGAGTCGACTCTGCACACCCTGGATGTGAGACACGCCCTCACTTTCTACCAGTCCAGAACAGCAACTCTCTGGAGATCTCAAAGACTCTTGGGGCAAACAAAAGGGACTCCAAGCATCTCCGCAGAGAATATCTGCTTGGGTTGTTCAAACTATTAAATTAGCTTATGAACTCGCTGGCCTCCCGTTGGAGGGGAAAGTGCGCTCTCACTCCACAAGAGAAGTGGCCACTTCTATGGCCTTTGAAAAGGGGATCGCGTTACCAGACCTCTGCAAAGCTGCTACCTGGTCGACACCCTTGACATTTGCCAGTCACTACCGCCTGGACATCAGGGCGCGCAAGGACTGTGCCTTTGGGCGTGCCGTCTTATCGGCTATTTTATGACTACTCATGCACCAACTGGCACCACCCTCCTCCGGTAAGTCAGCTTGTTAATGCACAGAGACCACGAAGAAGAAAGACAGGTTGCTTACCTGTAACTGTAGTTCTTCGAATGGTCATCTGTGCAGTCACACAACCCTCCCACCGTCCCCACTATGGTGTCATTAAAATTTTTGATCACCTGGTGGTTCTCCTCAGTGAGACTGTTTAGGCGGTTTCAGGAACTGAGGGGATTAGGCGGGAACCCCTGAGCATGCTCAGTGGACGGTGGGGGAGGGGTTCCCGCCTAAAAAGATTTCAGCTTGAGAAGTTTCCGGAGCTGGCCCTGCGCAGGCGCAGAGCCCATATGTGTGACTGCACAGATGACCACTCGAAGAACTACAGTTACAGGTAAGCAACCTGTCTTTCTCTACCACCAGATGTGGTGATGGCCATCAAGCTGGATGGCTTTAAAAGGGGATTGGATCAATTCCTGGAGGAGGCGATCAATGGCTACTGGTCCTGATGGCTAATTGCAACTTCCAGTATCAGGGCCTGTATGCACTAGCCCCTGATTGACAGCTGGTTGGCCACTGTGTGAACAGATTGCTGGACTAGATGGACCCTTGGTCTGATCCAGCCTCAGGGCTTTTCTTCTGTTCTAAGGATGGCATTTGGTGGAAAGGTCATTGGGACCAGTCACTCCTGGCTAAATCCAAAAGGCTGGCTTCCAGCGGCCACCACTTAGCACACATTTTGCTCCTGTTCTGTTGTGCTTGGCTCTGTACACAGGCAGAAGTGACTCCATCTGTGCCTGGAGGCTTTGAGGAGCGACTGGGAATGAAGGAGGAAAGGAGAGCCAATAGGTGAGACCTAGAGGAACGGCCTGAAGGAAAAGCACTGGGCCGGGCAGGGGAAGCGGCTGAGCCCACGACTCAATCTGTAAACACCTTGAAATCAATGCGGTGATCACTAGAAGCCAACATGGATTTGTCAAGAACAAGTCCTGTCAAGACTAACTTGATCTCATTTCTTGATCGGGTAACCTCCCTTGTGGACTGTGGGAATGCTGTAGACGTCATATATCTTGACTTCAGCAAAGCTTTTGACAAAGTACCACACAACATTCTGATTAACAAACTAGCTAAAAGTGGGCTAGATGTAACAACTATTAGGTGGATTCACAGTTGGCTACAGAATCGGACTCAAAGAGTACTTATCAATGGAACCGTCTCAAACTGGGGAGAGGCAACGAGTGGGGTACCGCAGGGCTCAGTCCTGGGCCCAGTGCTCTTCAACATTTTTATTAATGATTTGGATGAGGAGGTGCAGGGAACGCTGATCAAATTTGCAGATGACACAAAATTGGGTGGGATAGCTAATACCCTAGAAGGCAGAAACAAACTTCAAAGTGATCTTGATAGGCTGGAGTGCTGGGCTGAAAACAGAATGAAATTGAATAGGGATAAATGCCAAGTTCTTCATCTAGGAAATAGAAACCAAATGCACAGTTACAAGATGGGGGATACTTGGCTTAGCGATACTACAAATTATAAGGATCTTGGAATTGTTGTAGATCACAAGCTGAATATGAGTCAACAGTGCAATATGGCTGCTGGAGCGTGTTCAGAGGAGGGCAACCAGGATGATCAGGGGTCCGGAAACAAAGCCCTATGAAGAGAGACTGAAAGAATTGGGCATGTTTAGCCTGGAGAAGATTGAGGAGAGACATGATTGCACGCTTCAAATACTTAAAAGGTTGTCACACAGAGGAGGGCCAGGATCTCGTCTCGATCCTCCCAGAGTGCAGGACACGGAATCATGGGCTCAAGTGACAGGAAGCCAGATTCCAGCTGGACATCAGGAAAAACTTCCTGACTGTTAGAGCAGTACAACAATGGAATCAGTTCCCTAGGGAGGTTGTGGGCTCTCCCACACTAGAGGCCTTCAAGAGGCAGCTGGAGAAGCATCTGTCAGGGATGCTTTATTATTATTTATTTATTTATTTATTTATTTATTTATTTATATAGCACCATCAATGTACATGGTGCTGTACAGAGTAAAACAGTAAATAGCGAGACCCAGCCACATAGGCTTACATTCTAATAAAACCATGATAAAACAATAAGGAGGGGAAGAGAAAGCAAACAGGCACAGGGTAGGGTAAACAGGCACTGGGTAGGGTAAAACTAACAGTATAAAGTCAGAACAAAATCAAGCTTTAGGGTGGATTCCTGCATTGAGCAGGGGGTTGGACTCGATGTCCTTGTATGCCCCTTCCAACTCCGCTATTCTATTATTCTATGATAGGGAGACACGTGGGGGCCCTTCCCCAAAGCCCCTGCTAGCCTGAGAGGTGCTGCCGTGAGGGAGGCAAGCGTGGAACTCCACTGCCTGGCTAGAGGCTGCACTCGGGTGTGCGTGTGTGTGGCTGCAGTGCAGTGCAGCTATCAAGGATGTTCGGCTGCCCATGGTTATGTGCCTGGGGAACTCGGTTTTGTCCTTACAGCCACTGCCTGAAGCATGTTGGGCTGAGTAGAAGAGCAGCAGGTTAGTTTTCCAGTGGGCTTTGGCAGGCAAGGGTTCACCACACCCTGCCGTTGAGTTTGTAGTGCTTGGCTGGGAGATGCCTTCCTTCAAGGCAGGAGCAGGGCCAACTTCACCGATGATGTCAAGAGGGCAACTCTGCTGTTCAGAAAGAGCCCCGGTAGGCATCCAAGCTGGTGTTGTGGGGCACTGGCAGGCCATCGCAGAAGTGGGGAGCGGACTGGCCTCCCATTGAAAATGGGCTGAGGATGCTGGCCATGCTTTCGCCCACAGTGGCCTTCAGGTGATGCCGAACTTCAGGATCTCCTAGTCAGCCCAGCCAGCCTGACACTGGGCTTTCCTTCTTGCATGTCAACCATGGTGGGTAGGGGGCTGGTTGATCGGCACCCACCTGGCCTGTAAACCCCATGACATCTCCCAGACGTCTGCTGCAGGGTGGCCTGGGCCCAGAATGTGCCTGCCTCTTCCAGGAGCTGCTAGGACATTGGTGCAGTTGCATAGGCCCTGTTGCCTCTTTTATCAGGGAGACAGTCCATTTGTGGGTGATCTCATTAGCCTAATTGAGCCACCGGGGGGGGGGGTCTGCTATAAATAGCCCTTGATCCACTTATGGTGAAAATGGGTCAGGAACTTAACGAAGCTTAGTGCCTGGGGCTGATTAGCTCAGGTCAATTTGTTCTGGGCAATCCGGTCCATGTACAGCTCTCCTGGCAAAGGTGAGGTGCGGCCGCATGTGGCCATAGAGAAGGATTTGGCCACAAGTGCCTCCCCATCCATAGTCTTGTGGCCCATTGGGGGGGGGCTCTCAGCTGGCCCTGCGCTTCCTTTGCCCCTTGTACATAGCAACACCTGCTCCTTGGCAAATTGCCCCAAGTCTGAGCAGTTTTGTTTGCCTTTGCAAAATTTACTGTATGCCAAATTAATAACATACAAAATCATCAACAAATTATTTCAAATAAGCTAGTGTAACCATAGATTTATAAACATGTGTATCCTGCTTTTAAAAACGATTTTCCCCCACAAAGAAGTTGACAAATCAAGTGTAACCACAATAAAACAGCAATTGAAAACAATCACAGATGAATTAAGTATCAAAATATTTCAATACAATCTGACTCCCTTTGAAAGTTCCAAAGCCAGGAACCTGAGCAAGACCCAGCACAGTTCTGCACTGGACCGTGCATGTTGCACCTGACTGGCGAGCGAGAAGTGGGGGTGACGGAGTCGTTCCCATAGGCTCCCAGCCCTCTGCGCTTGGAGAACATCAGCCGCTTCTGCCTCTAAACTCCTGGACAGGAGGTAGAAGTCAGCTGATGGGTGCAGCCCCTCCTAGCCTAGCTCTCTCTGCCTCTCTCTAAATAGGCACATATTTTATACATAGTCTCTCTTTCTCTCTCTCTCTCTCTCTCACACACACACACACACACAAAGTCTGCTTCCTGTCTCCACTCCTTGGTCCTGATCTCGGAGTCTGCTTGCATCTCATTCCCATGCAAATCAAATTTGACAACATGAATTAGTTTTCAGCGTCTAAGGCTGGATTTTCTTTGTCAATTATCCAATCAAACTGGCTCAGGGTTGTTCTCCACACTTTGCAGCCTCCCATTTCAGCTCCTATCAAGGACAGGACACCAAGTTGGCTGCTTCCCAGGGGCCGTGCATGGCTCAGGGGCAGAGCAGGTGGTTTAGGGTTCAACTCCCAGCATGTCCAGTTCAAAGCGCCTGTGGTCGCAGGGCTGGGAAAGAGCCACGCCCTGAAGCCCTCGGAAGTCGCCACCAACACGAGACGGTGCCACTGGGCTATTTATATCTATTACGCCCTTATTGTCCGTGGCAGAACGCAGGCCCCTGCCCCTAGTGGCTTACAGTTGTAAAGTTGGGATGTTCTAGGCCATCTGGTTGGACTCCCTGCCTGATGCAGCACATCCAGACTGAGTCCCACAGCCTTGTCTCAAAGACCTTAACACTAGGGGAGAGCCCCCACGGACCCCGTAATGACCCTTCTGCCCCTCCCCCCCTAATCGATGTAGAGGAGACAGCAGAGGAAAGGGAGGTGGTGAGGCAAGCATGAATAGGCTTCTTTTTCAGATACAGGTATTTAGGCTTTGTTATGGGGCTGGGGGGGGGGGGCAGTGCCTAAATATCCTGTCTGTAAGAGCGTCAGCTGAGGGCAATTTTTTTTTATTTATTTATTTATTTAAGGATTTTTATGCCGCCATTCAGCCAAAAAAGGCCCTCACGGCGGCTTACAAAAGTATTTCTTGACAGTCCCTGCCCACAGGCTTACAATCTAAAAGACATGACACAAAAGGAAAGGGGATTGGGAGGGGGGAGGAGGAGGGGGGAAAGGAAAGCAAATTCAGGCACTACAATCTTAGTTGTAAAGTTCAGCAGTTACAGGTGACAGCAGGAGGGAGGGGGCTCTGAGCTGGAGCTGGACCCAGGCACGGTGGAGAGGTGCCTGGCTGCTGCTTCCTCCCTCACTGGTGGCCTCTGCAGAGACAGTTGGTAGCAGGAGGGAGGGGGCTCTCAGCTGGAGCTGGACCCAGGCACGGTGGAGAGGTGCCTGGCTGCTGCTTCCTCCCTCACTGGTGGCCTCTGCAGAGACAGTTGGTAGCAGGAGGGAGGGGGCTCTGAGCTGGAGCTGGACCCAGGCACGGTGGAGAGGTGCCTGGCTGCTGCTTCCTCCCTCACTGGTGGCCTCTGCAGAGACAAGAAAAATACAAAGCAAAAATACAAAAACAAAAATACAAATGAACTTGGGTTGTAGGGTATTAACTGAGGGCAGAGGACTTGTTTGGAGAGTTGCCTTCAAAGGACTGCTTATTAATAGTAGGGCTGTGCACGGACCCCCGATCCACTTCGTGGCCCGATCCGGAGTTCCGGTCAGGCCCGATCCGCCCGTCCTCCGCTCCACGGAGCGAGATCTGGCTCCACCACTGTCGCTGCATGGATGGCGGCAGCACCAGGTAAGCCAACTCCCCCACCCCCTTACCTGTGTCCGTCGTCGCGGGCTTCAATTGAGGCCCCGGCTTGAAGCCGGAAGAAGCTTCAACCAGGGCCTCAACTGAATCCTGTGACAGACCATGACGGACGCAGGTAAGCCTCCCTCCTCCCTGTCCCCTTACCTGGCTCCAACACCACCGTCACCGCATGGACGGCGGTGGTGGTGGCGCCAGGTAGGCCAACCCCCTCGCCCCCTTACCTGCATCTGTCGCGGGCTTCAATTGAGGCCCCAGCTTGAAGCCGGAAGAGGCCTTGGCCTTCACTTCCAGCGTCAACCAGGGCCCTCAATTGAAGCCCACGATGGACACAGGTAAGCCTCCCTCCTCCCTGCCCCCTTACCTGGCTCCATCGCCCCCTCCCTACTTACCTGCATCCGGAGCTCTGGATTGAGGCGATCCTCTTCGCCTCGATCCGCAGGCCCCTCCCCCGACTCTCTTCGCCTCTGCCTTTTCTGGAGGTGAATCAGGCCACCTCACTATTGCTTCTCCAACCCGAAGAGAAGTGGATCACAGCCCTAATTAAAAGGGCAGAATCCCAGAGCAACATTTCTTTGGCAAATGTGGCAGTCTTGGGGGGCTTCTAATGACATCGCCCACGCAGCACTCCGGCTTGCTGATAAGGCTAACCATGTCCTTCCCAGTGTGACATTGCTGCCTGGCCTGGCTCTTGAAGCATCGATTTTCACATTTCAGCACCACCCGCAGTTGATTTGTTCTGGGGCGGCGACTTCGGCGGCCCCACAGGGGCTGAGCTGCGACAGGGGGCCCTTCTCGGCAGACAGGGGGCCCTTCTCGGCAGCTGCCCGTGGGCGCCGCCGCTCTGGCTGAGTTCAGACGACACGCTAATCCACGGTTGTTTCCCATCCTGTTCCTATTACCCCCGCGCGCCCCCACCCCCACCCCCAGTAGATGAGCGCGCCGCCGAACTCAGCCTCTGCCTCGCGCAGCGCTGCGTGGGCGACGAGGCGCCGCGACAGCGAAGGCGGCGAGACCAGCTGAGCTCTGGCACGTGGCGGCGGCGCAAACGACCTGCCCTCGAGGGAGGGAGGCTGTGCTTCCTCCCCGGGGCCGCCCAGAGGCCGGGCCGCAGCAGCAGCAGCAGCAGCAGCAGCCGTTGGCGCCGCGCAGCCTTGCTCCGATCCGGCGCGGCTCCTGCGCTGCCCTTGGCGCCGAGGCCTCTTGCAGCCGCCGCCGCCGCCGCCGCCGCCGCCGCGGCCCTCGCGCCCAGGCGAGCCCGCCCGCTCGCGCCCACGTGGGCCGGGCGGAGGCCCTTGTCCCGCCCAGGCGGGGCTTGGGCACCCCTGCGTCAGAGGCCGGCTCAGCGCCCCTCCTCCAGGCAGGGCTCGCGCCGGCGCTTCGCACAGGCTCCCGTGGCAGCAGGACAGCCGCTGGCAGCTGCGGGTGCGGGGGAGCCGGGTAAGGCAGGCGTGGAGCGGGGCCGGGGGGCGACGCGGGGAGGGCGCCGAGGGGGGGCAGGAAAGAGGGGCTGGAGGTGCCTCTCGCCCTGTCCAGGGCGCTGAGCTGATGGAAGCGGGCGCGGCGGGGGCGCTCAGCCGCGCGTGCACGAAGGCGTGTGATCCTGCGTCGTGGGGTGGGCGAGGTGGCCGATGCAGCCGCCTCTGTCGCTGCCCTTTGGCAGGGCCGGCGGGGGCCCAATAGGCCCCTGTGCGTGTGCGGCGGCGGGGCGGGGGCGCGCCGCTGTCCCCGCTGGGCTCCTGGCCCTGCCACAGAGCGGCCCGGTCCAGCTGGGGGAATGGGAGCGCTTTGTGCAGGAGCTTGTCCTGAGGCTCGACACGCCCCCCCCCGGGGAAACATGCCCTCCCCCTCATACTCGGAGATGGGGGCAGCAGCAGTCGAAGTCGGCCTGCCCTTGGGATGGCGCCCCCCTACTCTGGAGCCCCATTGCCTGGTGGGCTGTCTCGGGCGGGGGGCGACGGGCAAGAAAGTCAAGGGATCCAACCCGCCCGCCGCAGAGAGAGAGACACACGCGCAAACTTCAGGGCCACCGCGCCTCCCCTCTCTCCTGCCCACGGGCGTTCAGGGCATTCTGCAACCCGGCAGAGTCAGAAGGGCCGCCGCCGGGCTTGGGATTTGGCAGGGAGCAGCTCTCACCGAGAGCACAGCAAGGGCAGCGGGCCGGGCGTCAGCCTCTTACGTAAGAGGAGTGAGTTCTCCGCTCGGAGGCTGCCCCCTCCGGAGCCCCGGGAGAAGCTGGCCGTGGCTTTGGGCTGGTTCCCCGTGAGCCTGGCCTTCCACCTGAGGCCTCCCTCCTGGCAGGCCACGCAGGTGCGCACCTGTTCCTGGTAATGGGGGGGGGGGTGTTCATTGCCCTTGGGAGTAGAACAGCTGTGTGCTCGGAGTCGTATCATTTGGAGGCTGCCTGAGAAGCGTTTGTGTGGATGGATCAGTAAAGTGAAGTTTAGGGACCAGCGCCATGCTGCTGTGGTCCACCTTAGGAAGGCCACCTCATCCCCTGGACCAGCATGTGAATGCCTCTCCCCCTGCCCCACAATCAGCTGGGGACGGCAGGCTTTTGCAGCGCATCTTCTGCCCAGTGACTAAGTTTGACAACTGTGCACATTTTTCTGCCTAGGCTGTGCTTGAAAGAGTTCGTGTGGGGGTGGGGGTGGGGTGTCTGTATCTGTGGACATCCTCAGGCTTATCTGGCTGTTGGGTTCAGTTGGGGACGAACGTGGGCAGAGCCCCAGCCTGACCCACACTGAAGCGTCCTGCCTGTCTTAGCCCATTGAGCCGCTTCGTCACTCTGTGGTTCCCTCAGTCTGCCCTCCCCCATGGGTCGGCGGAGAAGAGACCTGTGGGGCCTAGGAGTGTTGGGGTCATTTTGGTGTGAACGGCATTTATTCTTGTAAGGCATTTGTACACAGCCCTTCATCCACCTTTATCCCAGGGCAATTAACAATGCCATTTTAAAACTCCAAACTACAGTACGAATATGCAATAAAACATTAGGAAACAAAATCTGGATGGATTCATTTAAATCAAGGAAATTTGAGTCATGATTTAAATCCGTCAGAAAAAGGCCAATTTTCTTTTATTCTGATTAAGTTTCCCACGGATATTTCTTCATATATTTCTGAAACGATGAAAATGTCACCACTAAACCATGCTAATGTCCAGCTAAACAGAGCATTGTCTACCCTGAGGCCTCATGAGGAGAGCACTGGGCCCGGCCGCGCTTGCCCACCCCCACGGGGCCCGGGAGGGCGTCGGCGTCGGCGTCACCCCAAACAGCTCCCGGTTTCCATCTTCAGCCTGGGCAGGAAGTGGATCATTGCGGCTGCTTGGAGCAGGATGCGGCTCAGGGCCCCAGGGGAGCGTCCGCATACCAGAAAGGCCATTCATTGCCTTCAGGTCCAGATGGACAGGGCACCGCTTCACACAGGCGCACGGGCCACTGCGCTCCTTGGCTGGTGCTCTGCTGGCAGTCCTGCGCCAGGTGGGGTGGGTGAGAAGGGGCTTGCAGGTGCCCAGTGGGTTCTATGTGCTGACATGTGGCTCCCTCCCCCCCCCCCCCCGTGGTTTGCTCTTCCAGGGCACGGCGTGCCTCTCGGCAGTGGCAGCTGAGCAGGGGGAGCAGCAGCGCGGCCCAAGGTCACATCACTCTTGGAGTCGCTCTCTCACAGCAGCAGGCAGCAGCGGCCAACTGAGAAGAGCGCTTGGTTGGTGCCGCCCAGGACACTCCTCGCTCGGCAGTCCACTTTTGCCCCTGCCCAGCAGGGCACGTCCAGGTCGCTTCCTGCCCTTGGAGCAGAACCAGCCAGGCTGCGGGGAGATGCCAGCCAAGACCCCCATCTACCTGAAGACGTCGACCCCCAAGCGGGGCAGGAAGCTGCGTCTGCGCGACGTGCTGTCCAGCGACATGATCAGCCCCCCGCTGGGCGATTTCCGGCACAGCGCCCACATCGGCCTGGATGGGGAGGGCGATATGTTTGGGGAGCTCTCCTTCCTGCAGGGCAAGTATGACCTGCTGCCCCATCTAGGCCGCGGCGGCGGTGGCAGCTCCTCAGGGCTGGCAGAAGAGTCCTTTGGCCGCTGTTCAGCTGGTGCCAGCTACCGCACCCTCCTGAAGAGCGCCGTCTCTTTGCCCATGTTCAGCGGGCCCCAGGGCCAGGATCAGGCCCCGCCCAAGCCACCGCGCCTGCACCTGGAGGAGATGCCCAGCGGAGGGCAGCAGCGCTCCATGTCAGTGAGCTGCGCTAGCGAGGACTGCTTCCGCAGCAGCAGCAGTGCCGAGGGCCTCTCCTTCTCTGCCAGGGGCCGCTATGACCCCCTGCTGCTGGCCTCCTCCGCCTCCTTCTCTGCGCCCCCGCCAGAGGACTGTTTCGTGGGAATCAGCAGCTATTGCGTGGACAGCCGGGAATGCCCCTGCGGCACAGAACTGCCCCGCTCAGAGTCTCTGCTGCGGCTGGACCTTGACCTGGGCCCCTCCATTTTGGACGACGTCCTGCGCATCATGGAGGAATACCAACAGCCTGTCCCTAAAGCCCTGTAGGATGCCCCCGTCCCCTTCGCCAGCCCCACCAGCGGCTCCAGATGCTGGGCAGGCCACACCCCAGAGAGTGCCCGGGAAGGGAGGGCTCCTGTCCACCACCACCACCACCACCACCAGAGTCGTCTTCCCAGGTCCCACCAGGCAGCACTGGGGAGAAGTGGGGGTGGCCATGCTCAGTGCCACCCTCACCCCACCGGGGACGGAAGGGGGCCCTGAGGTCCCTTTATACGCACGCACGCACGCGATCTTTGCTGGAAGCAGGATGGGAGGGGGCCGCCGGGGCTTCCTGCAGCACGTCAGTGCAGGAGAGGCCACTTCCCGGAGACAAGCGCTGGAATGCCGTCCGCTGTGGCCCAGCAGAGCTCTGCGCCCAAGGCAAGGCGGGCTGTGCCCACCTTCAGAACACAAGGGGAAGGCCCCAGCCCCACAGCTGAAACAGGCCGAGGTGGGCCTGCCTCAACCCACAGCCTGTTTCTGATCTTCAGTTGTAGGATCTAACTGAAGTTATACACAGAGCAGGCCCACTGAAGTGAATGGGACTTACGTTCCAAGAGGAACACACCCGCCCCACATCTGGTGCACGGAGATAGGCTACCTCTGAATGCGGATCCTGCCTCCAGACATCACGGCTGACAGCTGCTTGACAGAGCTCCTCTTCTTCCTTGGGTTTCGATTTTAAGGGCACCTTAAGCTGGTGGATAGAACTACGTTTTGCAGCAGTGAGTTCCAAGAATGATTGTGTGAAGACAGACTCCCTTTAATCTGCCCTGAACCTCCTGCCAGTCAGTTTAACTGGGTGACCCCTCTTCAGTTCTACTACGGTGAGGAGAATGTTGCTTCGCGCTGTGAAGTTTCTCCACACTGCAGTTTTGTAGACCTCTTTCCTGTCCCTCCTCACTTGCCTTTTTTTCTAAGATGAAAAGCGACACATGTTGCAACCTCTCCTTATAGAGGAGGTGCTCCTCCTCACCCCCACCCCCACCCCCACCCTGGTTTGTTTCTGTGGTCCTCTTCTAAATCTTTTCCAACACTGCAGTATCTTTTTTGAGATGCATCAACTAGAACTGTACATAGTGATCCGTGTGTGGCTGCACCATAGATGTGTGTAAAGGCATCATAATACTGGCAGTTTATTTTCAGCCCCTTTCTGAATTATTCCCAACCTGGAGTTTGACCTATTCACAGCTGCTGCACCCCGGCCTGCCGTTTCTTTCACTCAGCCATCCACCTCAGCAAGAGAGTGTCACCTATGTGAAGCCAGGATACTTTGCCCCCGTGTGCCTCACTGTACACATACACTGAACGGCCCATTTGTTACCCATTTCTGCAGTTTGGAGAGATTATTATTTATTGCATTTATATACTGTCCCATAGCCGAAGCTCTCTGGGCAGTTTACAAAGATTAAAATAGGAATATTGAAAACATCCTTTTGGAGCTTTTCTCGGTCTACCGTGGTTTCCACCACCCTGAATAATGTGATGGTGTTTGCAAGCTTGGTCACCTTTTCTGTTCACCCTGGTTTGGCATTATAAGCCACGGCCCTCATACCAGACCAAGGGGTGCCCCCCCCCCCGCACTCACTTCTCACTCCTGTGAGAACTACCCAGTGCTTCCTGTTTAACCAATTACCAATCCATAAGAGTACCAGTCCTCATATCCTATCCCTACGACCCCTCAGGGCTACAGGGCTAGCTAATGTGTAGAGACGTTAACTCTGTTTTTGAATCTAATGAGTTTGTAGGGAGTGTTTGAGTTTGTTCATTTTTAAATGCAAATTGCCTCTGTGCAGGTGATGGGATCAGAGGAGTGAAGGGGGAACTTAACTTTTTCCTCCCCAACGAGGGTTTTTCCACAAAGGAAACACTGAATTCAGGAGTGGGGTTTTCCTTGGTACCACAGCAGGGGAGGAAAGGGTTAACCCCCCCCCCAGGTGTGCTCTGGACCCATTATCAGCCCCCATGTGATGCATAAATGTGCACAGATGCAAAGGCTGCACTGAGGTGGCTTTGGTGGAGAAGTGGCTTTCGCCTTGGCTACAATGGAAGGCATCCCTGCACTAACCTCCCCGCCCTGTTTGTTGGTGAAGTGGCAGCAGGGGCGGTGGGTGTGCAAGGCATGGAGGAGCCAAAGGGTTCCCTCCTGAGCCCCAGAACGGAGCCCACAGCTCAACGGTGGGATGTTGTAACACCTCCTGCAGGCACCAGGGGGCAGCTTCTGGCCAATGTGTGTGTGGGGGGGCTTTTTAACCCTTTCTGTGCCAGAGGTGCAGGTGGGCAAGCAGGCCCCCTCCTCTGAGCGCAGCTCCTGCAGGAAATGGGGGTAGGGCACTGAATCCTAGAAGGTGGATTATGGGGTGAACAGCCCATAATATTCTTGCCATCAGGCTCCTAGAAAGGCAGCTCTCTTCCCTACAGTGCCACTTCCATCTGCAAGAGCGAGTTTGGAGAGGGGTGTGTGTCTCAACCTATGCCAATTTCCTGCCCGTCGTGGCCAAGGGAGGCCCCCACCACCACCTTCTGGCCCATCTGCAGCAGCAGCAGCAGCAGCAGCCCATCCATTCCAGCCTCCCTTGGCCCGCTCCTCTCCGGCTTTTCCTGCACAGCTGGTGGTGGTGTGAGAGGGCTGACCAGCGTGCTCCTTCCCCTGCCCAGGGCAGCCTCTCCTGGGCTGGCCCTTCCTTACTAGCCCAGAAGAGGTCAAACAGGGGCATCAGCCAAGCTAGGCTGCTCCTCAGCCACTGCTTCCCCGACATCTGGAGGCAGGCAGGCAGGCGAGCGAGCAAGGGCACCCCCTCCCCTCCAGTGCTTGCTCCCAAATAAGGCCATGAGCCAGTCTCCCATGGGAGCTGTGTGCCGGGAGGAGACGCCCACTGGGGGGCTTTGCCCACCAAGCCAAGCACGAGCAGAGGGCTGTTGCTTGGGGCACCACAACAAGGGAAGAGCCCAGTTCCCGGGGCGGGTGGGAGGGCACAGAAGAGGCAGACTTTGCCTCTTCCCCCCTCCTCCTCCTCGTAGCTTCCAGCAGGGCTGGGAGGGGAGGTTCTTCAGCTGCCCAGCTCCTCCGTGGCTGGTACAGGTTGGCAGGACAGATAAAGCCCCATTGATGGAGAGCAGGGGGTGGGGGGAGAAGAGAGAAGGCGGGCAAGAATGAAAGGTCCAGGGTGAGCCCCTGCACAGCGCCGGAAGCGGGCAAGGAAGGCCCGGACCCCTGACAGCAGCGGTGGGCAACTCTGGCCTTTCTCAGCTCCATACAGGTGCCTCCACCTGCTGACCAGAAGGCAGCCCCCGCCATGCTTGGGGCCAGCAGAGATTAGCAAAGGGCTTGTAGAAAGACAACCCTGGTCAGTCCTTACACCTGGTATTTAAATGGTGGTGGAAGCCACCAGTTTGGGGGCCATCCACGAGCCACGGAGCTGCTGGGCCACAGAAGGCTCTCCTGCTGCCTCCCTTTGCTGCTCCCCTGAGGGCTGCCGGCAGCATCACTGGGGGTGAAAAGGGGCTGCTTGGAAACGCTGCAAGGCCAGGAGGGGCCGGGAGCCTGAGCAACGCTGTCCGGCCCTTAAGCTGTGCAGCTGCAATGCTCCTTGGGGCAGGGAGGGAGGGAGGGAGGGCAGCCGGGCAGCCCCCAGCCCTGGCCAATGATGCAAAGAGGCTCTCACAGCCCCTCGACTCACTGGCTCCCAGGGCCCAGCACTGCGACAGGAAGGGGGCCCCGCGTTCCCAGAAAGGACAAAGGCAGCGTCTTTGACCTTTGCCCAAAGGGCCACCACGGGGGCTTGTGTCATGGTGGCCCCTGAACGCTTCCCTGCCTTCAGCCAACATCCCAGCCTCACCTGATGCAGGAACCCCAGAAGACGCTCTCCTCTCTTGAGGGCCGTGCGTGGGGGGTGGGGGGTGAATCCAGCACACGGCGGTGCTGCGTGCAGCTGTTGATTCCGCGCTGTAAACAAGGGCTGCAGGGAGGGGATCCTCGTAGCCGGCCGCTCTGCCAGCCCACGCGTCACGAGGCCCCATCACTGAGTGGAAGGGCAGGGCTGCACAGGCACCTCACGCAGACACCCGTCATCCCCTTTGAGGGGCTTTTGGAGTGGTGAGGCTACTAGCTGGGTCCGCCCCGAGACTGCAACTGTGTCTGGAACTTTAGCTGCTCTGTGTGTGTGTGCCTGCCTGCTAGCTCCAGGCAGGCAAGCTGCACTCTGGAGGGAGCTGCTCAGCCCAATGGACTGGGTCACGGGAATGCCCAAAGCGGCCTTGGACAGAGCTGGGGCCGCCCTGGTGCATCTACCCTGGCATTGTCGGCAGTGGCTGGCAGCCGTGGCTCTCCTCCCTCCAGGGTGCCAGGCAGGAGTTTTTCCAGCCTCACCTGGAGAGGCTGCCGGGGATTGACCCAGGCTCACCCACGGAGCTGCAGCCCCTCCCTGGAGTCTGGGGGGGGGGCGCCAACTGCCCCTTTGGCTCTTGGGGAAAGGCGGGGCCCCTTCAGCTCTCCTTGCTGGGTGGGGAGGAGTACCTGGGGGTGGCATTTGGGGCAGCCTGGAGAATGGAGCCGCTGATGCCAGGAGCCGTGCTCTCTTGCCAAACACTGTGGTGAAGAGAAAGCAAAGGCAGCCAGGAGCGGGGCTGGCTCTGGGGAGGCTCTTGCACTTCCCAACAGAGCTAGGAGGGAGGCAGGAGTGGCACAAGGCTTCGGGCAAGCAAAGCCTTCTCCAGCATGCTGTGGCCTACAGGGAAGCTGGGCATGTTCCAGGGAAGGGCAAAAGTCACGGCGACCGGGCCAGGCTGGCGCTTGGGTTGGCGGAGCAGGGCTTTGAAGAGCGCCTGGAGCACGTTGAACTGGAGCCTGGAGAAAAGCACTCGGGCAGGCCACAAGCCACAGCCCTGGGTGGCCTCGGAGCCAGTGGCGGCGGAGGCAGCTGTGGCCAGGGGGCGTGGCCAAGGAGCCGTTGCCACCGGCAGGGGACTTGCCGGTATCCCCCCACCCACCGCAACACATACATGGCTGAGGCAGCAGCCGAGCCACGAGCCGGAGTGGGAGAAAGAAGCCCTTTATTACAGGAGGGAACCACAGCAGAGGACACCAACACTCACTATACAGAGATTTATACAACGTGTGTGCCGGGGTGGTGGTGGCAAAAATGCTGCTGAGGAAGAGGGATCGGGCTGCAGTTTGCCGGGCACACGTCCTTGCAGCCACGTGCCGCTCGGGAGTTGCGTGGTCGAGCCCAGCAGCAGTAGCAGCAGCAGCAGAGCCAGGAGGCACCACCTCCTGGGCAGGAGAGGAATCCATCCGTCTGACAGGCTCGGCCAGGTCTTTGGCTGCCCAGCTTCACGGCCGCTCGGGGGCCTCCGTGCCCGGCTCCGCATCCCCCTGGCTGTTTGGGCTCGTCCGTCGGAGGACGTGTTCTGTCCGGAGGCCTCTCAGCTTTCCAAGCAGCTCCTGGATGAAGCCCTACAGCAGGAGGAGGAGGAGATGAGTCCAGGGACAGCAGCTCCTGAGGCTAGGATCAGGCCCACCATGGCCATGGGGCAGGGACCCAGGAGTGCCTCCGGCAAGGAGTCGGGTCTCCCCCCTCCCCAGACACCACTGGCAGTGTCCAACCTCTGTGCCGTCACCAGGTTCCCATTCCAAGAGAGCCAGCCAGTCACAGGCTGGATACGACCAGGGCTGGGGCTTGCTCAGCACTTCCCGGCATAAGCCCTCACAAGCCAGGCTACAGGAACCTGGGGCAGGCGGGGGCAGCAGGGCGCTCTGGAATGACTGGCTGCAATTGGAATGCCAGCAATCGGGGGGGGGGTATCCTCAGGGAGTCTGAGCATCAGGCACCCAAGGGAGGGGGTAGAGGGTCTGTGGTGCCAGGATGCCTGCAGGGCAGTGCGGGGGGCACGTCTGTGCCTAGAAAAGGAGTGCCATCCAGTTCTCCACAGAACATCAGGCAGCAGCCTCAGCTGAGAAGCACCCAGAAACGGCAATGCCCCTTGGGAGACACAGTGACTACCCCGCCCCCGGCAACAGAGACACACAGACAAAAGCCAGAGAGTACTAATGCAAAAGAACAGGCACCCACCTCCGTGTTGTGGTGGCACGACTCCAAGAGGCCCTGGAAAGAGACACGGATGAGGAATGGCCTGGGGAAGGTGGCAGGGTCTGGGCATGCCAGGTAGCCCCTACTTTCATCTGGTCTCCCCATGCTTTGCCCCTGAAGTTGGGGTCGGGTGTCATCGTTGTCGTCCCGTCCCCGTCCCCTCCGGCTGATCTCTGGCTTGATTCCCAGCTTTAACGTGGAATCTAGCCTCCAAGAGAAGCCCCCTCCCTCCAGCACCCATTCTCAAAGCCTGGTACAAACTCACAACAAGAAGCCGTCCCCTTTGATCCTTTGTCTGTTTTGTAAAACTGCCTGGTGTCTTTGAACATTTATGTTTTCCGTTTCTCACAGTCCACACTGTATTTGCATTGCAGCCACGTGTGGCCAAATGGCACGTGTCTTATCTTAACGACACATTAATTATATTTGTGCATTAGTACATGGACAAGCACCCTTCAGGCATTGCTTCCAAGACCTGGGCCCTAGTGCCAGTTCCCAACTCACCCACCCAGGCATCTTTGCAGGAACTCTGCCTGCTTCCCACTGATCCTGGGATCTCAAAACTGCAAACCCAAGTGCAAGGCTGGGCAACTTGCGGCCCTGTGGCTGTTTTGGCCCTATAACTCCCATCGGCCTTTTCCAGCATAGCCAAAGGTGAGGGGAGTTTTAGGGCCAAAACATCCAGAACCCACCTACCCACCCCTTAGAGAGTTTCCTTCATCAGGGCGAGCAATTCACTGCTCGGCCTGTTGCTTGTCTATTTTTCATCACTGCATTTCCATCCCACCCTTCTTCCTCTCGCAAGGAGCCCACAACAGCTGGCGTGGTCCCTCTCCTCCCCCCGCCCCCATTCTATCCTCACAACAGCCCTGTGGCAGAGAGTCAGTAAGCACATGGTAATGTCTCCCAGCAAAGTGTACCCATTTGGGCCCCACCTTTGAATCTGGGGGCCTGATTATCTCACAGCAGCCACCCACCTGCAGTTTCGTGGCCCTCTCCTCATCCGTGGCCATCTCCAGGAGATCATCGATGTTGACTTCATCAGGCATGTCAGCTTCCTGCAACAAGAGCTACAGCATTGGGCAACGGGACTCTCTGGGACCAGGCCCCAGGGGAGAGGGCTGCTGCCAGGGAAGCCCCACAGGGGGCTCATGGGGAGGGGCCGTGGCTCCGTGGCACAAGGGCCCCTGCTTGGCCTGCAGAAGGCCTCCGGTTCCACCCCTGGCAGCATCTCCAGGCAGGGCAGGAAAAGCCCGTGCCTGAAACCTGAGAGGGAGGGACAGCCATGGCTGCCAGGCGAGATGGACCACAGACCTGACATGGTGGAATGCAGCCTCCTAGCTTCCAATGGCAATGGGGAAGCCACCATGTTTCACCATCCACTCCTGCATATCAAAGACACACAAGCTTGCATTTGCATTGCCTGTGAATGGACACCGGTTTTTCCTAGTCACGGGACCTTCCACACGCTCAGCAGGGCAGGGCTTTCAGAGGCCAAGGACAGCTGGCTTCATCCATGTGTTTTCCTGGGTAGGTGGGTGGGTGGGTGGGTGGGTGGGGGGAGAGGTGCAAAAGGCCTGCCCGGCAGCCCCTCCCTCCACACACTTTCTCATTGGGATCCACTCAGAGACTTGGCTCCTCCCTCCCAGAGGGGGGTGATTCAGGAGCCACTGCTGTCCCTCCTTGGGAGGAGGCAAGGCACTGCCCTCCTTGCATAAACGTGGAACCAAATAGAGGGGTGCTACAAAGGAGGCCGTTCAAGGGAAGGCACAAGTGAAGGGAAGGCACAAGCCACAGGGACAGGCTTGGCTCCGCAATGGCCAGGTCACCCAAAGGCATCTTCACTGACCAACAGCGGGCCAGGCACACCCACCCACCACTTGTGCCAAAAGAACCACTACTCAGGAGCCTGGGAGCATGTGGGCCTTGCAAGGCGCCCAGGAGTTGGTATGCATGCATGCATGCATGCAAGCAAGGCGCAGCCCTAGTTGCACTCGCTGAGTCTTGCTTGGCTGCTGCAGAACTGGCCCGCCAGCTGCCGAGTCCTCCTCCTCTCCCTCCCCCCACCACTAGAAACTCCCCCGGGATGAGGAAGGCGAGCCAGGCTGGGAACTCTCTCCTTTCATGGAAGGGTTGGAGGCGCCTCTTTTATAGATAGGCCAGGCTTCCCCCCTCCCTCCCTCCCTCCCTCCCTCCCTCCCTCCCCCTGTAGGAATCCTCTCTGGGCAAGGAACGTGGGAGGCGCTTGCTGCAGTCAGGAAAGAGGGCGCACCGACCTCCCGGTCCTCAGGCAGCCTGCCCACCAGCTCCCCGCAGCCTTCCTGGTTCCGATGCTGCTTCTCTCCCTCTGGGACCCACCAAGGGGACCAGCTTCGCCAGCCTGAACCTCGCACAGCCCAAGATGCTCAGCGTGAAGCAGTCACAAGGCAGCCCCTTCGGGGGGGGGGGGGAAGAGGCCCATCCCTCAGGGACAGGCCAGACTCCTCCAGCACAGGCCCACATGCTGCTAAGGAGCAAGAGACAGCAACCCCCACCCCACCTCCTTGGGGGTGTGGCTGGAGTTTGACCCAGCCATGCAGGAATACAGGGAGGATGCTGAGAAGAGCCAGGAGGCAACAGGTGTTTCCAAGGGCAATTGGAATTGGGGGGGGGGGTGGAAGACCGAAGGCTCCAAAAGAAGGAGCTCCAGGTGTTCTAGGAAGGGGGCAGAGGAAGGGAGGAAGATCCCCGGAAGGAGCGGAGAGGGAGCCGCCTTAGGCAGTGAGGCCTTTGGTCTGGCTAGCTCTCACACAACACCTTCCCCCAAATATCTGGTGCCCCCAGATGTTTTAGACTTCAACTCTAGCATTCAAAGCCCTAAATGATTTGGGGCCAGGTTATTTGAAGGAACACTTCCTCCCATGTGTACCTGCCCAGACCTCAAGATCATCCACAGGGGCCCTTCTCCATGAGTCCCTGCCAAAGGAAGTGAGGCAGGTGGCTACTAGGAGGAGGGCCTTCTCTGCTGTGGCACCCCGGCTGTGGAATGAGCTCCCTAGGAGGTCCACCTGGTGCCTACACTGTACTCCTTTCATTGCCAGCTGAAGACCTATTTATTCTCAGTATTTTAACACTTAATTTTAACTTAAATTTAAATTTTACTGTTCTAACTCTGTATTTTAATCTTATATTAATTTTTGCTGTGTGTTTTTTTCCTGGTTGTGCTTTTTATACTGTATTTTGTATTTGTGTTTTTTGGTTGTTTTATTATAGTTTTAATTTTTGTGAACCGCCCAGAGAGCTTCGGCTATGGGGCGGTTTAAAAATGTAATAAATAAATAAACTCCCATCAGCCCCAGCCAGCATGACCAGTGGTCAGGAATGCTGGGTGTTGTAGTCCAAAACACAGGGTCGGGGGCACCGAGACGGGGTGATGGTTTATGCTGTCAGGAGCAGCTCTCAGGATGTTTCCCAGCCTGGACCAAGGGTGCTGAAGGGGGCGGGGGGGCAGGGGGGGGGCTTCTGCCCCAGCACACGTGCCCTGCCACGGAGCCTGGGCCTTCCCCATTCTACTTCAGGGCACCAGAGAAACTTGGTCTTGGGCGCAGCCACTGTCCTGCCCTGAGGCCAAGTAATCAAGAGAGATCCAGTCAGGGATTTAGAACGATGAAGGCTGAGGGGTCTGGACGCATCCTGGCAAGACTCTGGAGCAGCCAAGGAAGGAGGCAGGGCTGCTTCGCAACTGAGCGGTGCCAGCTTTAACGCCCCCCTCCCACCTCCCCGGGGAAGGAGCAGAGGGCGCAGAAGGGCTGCGCTGCTGGGTCAGGATGCGCAGCTCCATCCATTGGGCGGCTACCATGGCCCAGGGCCACCAACAGCCCAGCCCTCCCCCCCCCACTCCAGTGCAGCCAGTAGCGAGGAGTTCCATCGGAAGTTTTGGGACTCGTGGGCTGGCCCCCACCCTCAGCAGAGGCGTTCACCCCGGCTGCTCCTTCGCGCAAGCTCCCGGGCGTGTCCGGGCCTCCGCATCTTCCCCCCCTCCCCGGCATCCATCCCATCCCAACCCATCACGTAAAGAAGCCGCCCCAACTCTTCCGGCGCTTCCCGCTTGCGACCCGCGGAAGCCCGCCCTCCTCGCGCAGAGCCCCGTCGCCTCGGAGGAAGGCAGACCCGGAGCCAAGCCGGCGCGGCGGGGGCGCCGCCGGGCTCGCTTCTACTCTGCTCCCGGCGCCTGGGGCTCCCGCAGCAGATGCGCCTCCCTGGCAGGGCAGATGGCAACAGCAGAGCCCTCCCCGAAGAGCAGCGCCTGCGGGTGGGGCAGCAGCTGGGGCTGGGATTAACCCCTTGTCTGCTGGGAGGGTCTGCAGAGCAGCAGCCCAGAGGCGGGGGATGGGCGGGCGCCGGCCCCGGCAGGGCATGATGGCCAGCAGCCGAAACTCGAGGCGAGTCGGCGCCCGCTGCCGGCGAGATAGCCGCTCGCCGCCTCTGCCGCTCCCGCGTCCACGAGGCCCCCGCGTCGCACGGGGGGCCCCCGGGCTGCAAGGCGAGGAGCGGGCGCGCCGGTTCCGGCCACCGGGCCACGGCCGGGTCTGCCTCCGCCGGCCTTTCCCCGCGAAGGCTTCCACGGTCCGGGGAGGGGGGTCCCCCGCCCCCGCCGCTCTTGCAGCTTCCGGACGGGGCGGACGGCAGAGACTCACCCGCCCCCGGTAGAGCTCCTCGAGGCGGCCGTCGATCCACTTCTCTGTGTCGAGGCGCCGCTGCAGCTCCCGCCGGTCGTACTTGACGGTGACCCGCGCCTGGCGCCGCTGGATGCCCGGGCTGGGCGTCCGCTCCGCTCGCGCTCCCCCCGGAGAGAGCCCGGCAGAGCGCGCCGGCGAAGCCCGCCCCAGGCGCCTCCCGACCCGGTGCGCCGCCATCGCTCGTCGCTCGTCCCTGCTAGACGGGGCCCCCGTGGCCGGCCAGCGCCTTTTAGCGGCCGAGGGAGGGAGGGGCGGGGCCGGTGGGGGTGGGCGGTCCTCCAAGGCGCGGCCCGCCCCTCAGTCCCACCGGCTGCGAGATGCCCCCGCGAGCCCGGGCAGAGGAAGGGGCTGCTGCCGCTGCTCGGGAGAGCCCCCTCCCGGCCGCCCCGTCCAGGAGAGCCGCAGCACCAGGACGGCGCCCTGGCGGCCTCCTCCCTCTCCTGGGCGGGAGCTCCCCCGCCCCCACGCCCGCCCGCGTTATCCGAGCGAAGCCCCGCTCAGTTCCGAGGGGTGCGTGCGAGTGGCTGGCACAGGAGCTGCGGGGGAGCCTGGCTGTGCACCCCTCCCCCATCTTGCCAGAATGGCTGGAGCAGACAGGGGTCCATCTAGTTCAGCCTTCTTCCCGCCCCCCCCCCCCGCCCCGCAGGGCCCAGCCAGATGCAGTTGGGATCCCTCCCCCAGCAGAGGATGAAGGCGGCGGCTGCGGCGACAGCCGTCGCCTGCTGCCCCCCCCCCCCCCAACTCTATCCAGAGGTATCTGGTGTCTGGATCTGCAGCCAGCCAGCTTCCCAGTAGTTGGGTGGGCCATTTCTCTCTGCCCTCATTATGGGGACAGAAACAGAATCAACGTGGGGGGTGGGTTTCCCAACCCCTGGGAAACGGTGGCCTACTGAGAGCAGAGCCCAGCCAGACCCATGATATCTGGAAGAGGAGCCCAACACTCTCCCCATCAGCCAAAAGGGCCCTCAGCGCCCACCTGGGCATCTCTCACCGAAAAGCTGGCCCTGCTGAACTGGGCACCTAAAGCCTGGCACGGTGGCCACCCAGTAGTATGGGGGGGGGGCAGTTGGCTCCAGGGTGGCTGGTTGATGCAGGCAGCCATGCTGGGAAACGGAGGATTGCAGAGGAGTTGCGGACCAAGATAAATCCAGAGGATGTGACTGGAGTTGGAGAAACCCAAAGAGAAGGGGCTCCCTGTCCTGCACCCTCCAAAGCAGAACCCCCCCCCCCAAAATAGGCCATTAGAGGAGAATCCCATTTTGGAGGCCTCTGTGGGGCTCTTGTGGAGCTGGTAGATCAGGCGAGATGGGTTTCACTGACCCAGGTCTGACTCACAAATCCCTCCCACGGCTCAGCAAAAAGCAAAACAGACAGCTGGGGAGGAGGGACGGAAGGAAGGAAGCGATGCTTCCTCTGCTTGTTCCAGCAAAAAAGCGGCCTCCACCGAGGGCTGGATTCCCTCCATGAGTGGAAGCTGCTTTGGCCGGCGAGGGAGCCCTTTGCACCTGGAGGGAGCCCTTGTGTCTCCTTGGGCTCTTGATGGGCTGCAGAATCTTGAGGCCCAGCATGCGCTCCAGGGCTCTAGAGGCCAAGGCCTTTCCAAACGCCCCCCCCCCATTGCAGTGGAGGGGGGCACAACATGGGCATCCCTTCAAGCATGGCTGGTTCCCCCCACCCCACACCTGCGCCCCCTCCTGCATCCTGTTTTCCCCAAGCCAACCCTGGAAAGCAAGGCAGCAATCATTAAGGGGGCACTGGGGATGCCCCACCCATTTTGGCCTCTCTGTGCAATTCCCAGCCACCTCTGAACTGCAGACAAGCTGTAGAGACCCACCCACCTCCACCATGGAGGGGACAAGGCTCCCTTTCCCCTGCCCAGGGTCTTTTTAATTATTTGGTAGATTTTGATGCTGCTCTTCATCCAACGATCTTGGGGCAGTTTACACTGATCAAAATAGTAAAAGATGCACATAAAACAGTCCTTTTCAAAGGACTAAAAAGCAGCCTGGAGTGTGAACATAAAAGCAAACCTTTAAAATATTATTATATTTATTTAAAATACACAGAATGCCAAAGGTCTGGGGGGCAGATAGAGACCTTTCTACCTGGCACCTGAAGCACAGCAAAGGTGGTCCCAGGCAAACTCCTCTGGAAAGGAGTTGCACAGATAGGCGCCACATAGGGTCTTCTCTTGGGGTGCCACTGACTCACCTCCCTCAGCAGTCAGCCAGGCTGGCTGGGATGGGGGTGCTGTCCTGGGGTCCCCAACCATATATGGCTTCCAGCCTCAAACTGGGGCTGGAACGAAACAAGGCTCTCTACAGAGGGGAGGAACGTCTCTGCTGCTGCCCCCCAGCGAAAATTCTGGAATGATGCTGCATTCTGCAGCAGCTGCAGCTTTTAGAGCGGGGGAGGGGGGAAACCTGAGCCTTCCAGCTGTTATTGGACCTCCATTCCCATCAGACCTAGCCAGCAAAGCCAACAGGGAGGCATGATGGGAGTTTCAGTCCAACATCTGGAGGGCCACACATTCCCTATCCCTGTTCTGAGGGCAGCCCCACTCAGGATGCCTTGCAGGAGTGCAACTGAGAGGTTGCCAGAGCACAAACCACCTAGGCTGGACTATCTTAATGTCATCCCACAAGGGCGGGCAGGCAGGCACGCGCACGCACACACAATTCTTGTGGAACAACTTCATGGCCTTGACCAGTTGCTGTCTTCACTTGCCCTGAATCTGGGTAGAGACTTTCATTCCTGGGGAGACACCAGGGAGCTGAGTCACAGAGATCCACGCATCCACTGAGCAGAAGTATTTAGGTTTCGATGGCACCTGCTCCATCCCTCTTCCATCCTTGAAAACGGTTGCATCCGAGGGCACAGATGGCCAGCCATGCTCCAAGGGCTGGCATCTCAGCAGGGGGGCTCCGACCCCCCCTCCTTTCCCTCTCCCCAGGCCTTTGTATCACTGCTGGCCATGCAGGGTGGATTCTGTGATGTTTAAGGGACCCTGGAGACAGGCAGGAGAATTTGGCTGAGAAGCCTCAGAGAGCAAGCAAGTGGGAGTGAAACGCAACGTGTGCGCCAAGCTTGGTGGGACAATTCACGTGCCAGTAAAAGGATCCCAGCCCATCATGGCACAAGATGACAGCCGAGAAAGATTTAACCAGCAGTATGAGCTCTGGCAGTCTGGGAGGGGAGAGGATCCCCCCCAAAAGATCTCCAGGAAATCCCGGTTGGCAGCTGGGCATTGTTTGCAGATTCCTCATCCATGGATGATCCACCCCTGGGGGCCGGGAGAAGGGAGGTGCTTTTACAGTGCTTTTTATACTATATTTTGTATTTGTGTTTTTAACCTGTTGCTTGTTTTATTATGGTTTTAATTTTTGTGAACCGCCCAGAGAGCTTTGGCTATTGGGCGGTATAAAAATGTAATAAATAAATAAATAAATTTCAGGCTCGGTTTCAGGGCCCTGATTCTGCTTGGAACCGGGAGCAGGACTGCCCTCCCCACAAAACACACCCGTAAGACACAATGGGGTGCAGTTTTGGCGTCTTCACACGCCCGTTCTTCAGGGCCCAACTGAACGTGGCCTTCATTGGGTGAATGTGGCGACTGGGGCATGTCCCAACATGCAAATGCCTCTCAGGGGCGTGAGCAGGGCTGGGGCCAGAGCAGTGTCTTATTAAGGGCGGGGTGGCTGAACTGCCAGCCAAGGCCGTTTTCTCTCCCTTCCCCACAGAAGAGCAGATGGGGCAGCCCAGGTCTCTCGCCTCCTCTCCTCCCCGCGCAGCTCCCGTTAGTGCCTGGGCAGGGCTCGTGCGAAGGCTCCCCGCCTCTCCCTCTTCCTCCTGTCCCCCTCCCAATGGGATTTCTCCATGGCAGCCAGCGGCATTGGATCCAGCGGGGCCGCTCTGCTGGGCTCCCACATTTGGTCCTGGCCCGTCACAGCCAGGCATTTGCATCGGATCTTCTTTAAAATCTCCCGTCAGCGCCTGCTGCCCCCTAGAGGAGTGTGGGTGTCTGTAGCAGGCTGGCAGCGTCCTCGCAGGGCTCAGAAGAACACATAGCGATTTCTTTTAGATTTGAAACAACTCGTATGTTTTCAAACTAGAGGAAGGGGGCGCGCGCGTCCAACTCCTCGCTACCCCCCCCCACTTTTTAACCATTCACCACTTTCTCTTTTCCACGCCTGGGAGGGTCAGCGGGATTGTGGAGAGGCGTGGAGGGTGTCAGAGCCCCCCTTTCGCTGCCCCCCTTATTTTTCAGTCTGCTTTGTCCTCGAGGCCTTGCAGTAGTTACCTGCCTTCTCTGCAGCGCGCAGCCATGTGGGCTCAGAGGCCCGCTTCGGGTTGCTATAAGGCCCCGAGCCCCGCGGCCTCCCTGTGCTGGGGGGACTCGTGGTTTCGAAGTTACCTTGCCTGCCTCAGTTTGCCCTGCCTGGGTAATGGGTTCCTGCTGCGGGAGGGGGCTTCGCCCTCCCCACTAACCCATCGCCCCCGACGCTCCCCGCCTCTCTCGCCACCTCCTGAGGACAGGGGAGGAGGAAGGGAAACTGCTGCACGGGCGCCCCAGCGAGCGGGGCGGGAGGCTCGCCACAGTCCGAGCCGCTCCCGAGCACGCAGGAGGCCGAGGGCGCTCTCCTTCTCTCGCGGGTCCCGTCGAGCTGCTTCGTATCCGGGTCTTTCCAGGGGTTCAGGCTATGCAAACGAAGTGGGCGTGGCCTCCCTGCCTCCCTCCCCTGTGCAGGTGCGGCGGTGGGGGGGACGTGGCGCTCCCCCGTTGTGACGTCGGGCGGCGCGATTGGGTGTCGGGGCAGGGGGCGTGGCTCACCTGCGGGGTCTGGCCGCGGCCGCGGCGGCGGGGCACGCATTCCTCCCGCGGAGTGTGATGGCTGCGATGGGGCGAGCGGTGCGCGCGCGAGGCCCCGTGATGGCGCTGGTGCTGGGCGCCGTGTTGGTGCTGGGCGCCGCGGCAGGCTCGCTGCCAGGTGAGCGGGAGCCCCGATCCCCGTGCGTTTGGGGGAGCCTCGGCCTCGGCCGCCACAAGTGCCCTCTTTCCTGCCGTGGGGGGAGGGGAGGAAGGCTCGGGCTTGGAGTTCTGTCCCCGAGCTCTCCTGGCCTGTGATGGCCGTCCTGGGGGAGGGGTCCGCCTCTCCGCCCCCTGCCCGCTTTGGGCGAGGCTGCGCTTTGCCTGGCCGGGGGAGGGGCTCGCTGCCCGCCTGCCTCGGCCAGCTGTGGCGCCGTAGAAGTCTCAGTTGCGGGGGGAGGGAGGTGTGGTACGGAGCAGGAGGGCGGATCCCTCCCCCGGCGAGCTGCCGCGGGGGGGGGGGCTGCCCGTGCTTCTGTGGCGCACAGGTGGGGGCGGGACGGGCGCCTGGCCCCTTGCCAGTCGGGGGGCCCCTTTTGGGGGCCGGGACGGCGCTTCCCCCTCTCTGTCCAGGCTGAGCTCCGGGCAAGGGGCGCCACGGAGCCCCCGCCCGGGCGTGGAGGTGCCCAGGTGCGTGTTGAGCGGCAGGCGGCTGTTCTCCTGGGCTGCACCTGACGAGCACTCTTCTGGCCGCGAGGGGCAGCCTCGGGGTGGGTCAGTGATGCATGGAGGGAGCTGGGCAGAGCGGCTGCCTCATGCTGTTGGCCTAGCCAGGCCTCTGCCAGCGCCACCGGACTTGTGATGCCAGTGGTTGGAGGCAGACCCCTAGGGGGGGCAGGAGGAGCCCCGGCCAGGAAGAGTGAGCTTCCTGCCCTTCCCAGGCTCTGCAGGAGGAAGTGTTCCGTGTTTATGCTTGGCTCCAGGTGTGGAGGGGGTGGGGTGGGGTGGGGGGCACAGACAAAGGCCCAAGGCGAGTCATGGCACCAGTCCCATCCAGAACGGGTGCGGCCCCTGTTGTGCCAGCAGGGCTCAGTTGGCATGCCCGAGTTGCCCTGGCAGCTTGGCACAGGGGTGGAGGGAGGGTCAAGGGCCCAGTCTTTGTGAACGGGCTGTTTTGGTGGGGACAGTCCCCAACATGACAGCCAGCCTCTCCCGTTAATCTCCCACCACCCCATCCCCGCCCCTGTATTCTAAGACCAAAGTCAGTCTGTGCTTTCTGGAGCCAAGGAGGCAAGACCCCCTTTGTTGTGGGGCTGGGAAAGCAGTGGGCTGGCCCCACGGGTGTCGAGAGGGTTTTATTCTGCTGGCAGCTGAGGAGGGAGAATTTTAAAGCCCTGGAGCCTGGATTGATGTGCCCCCTTCCACAGGCTGTGGGTGCAAGGGGGCACGTTTGGGGGTCAGGGGAGGTGGTGGTTGTGCCTGCCCTCCTGCTGAACTGGCAGTGACAGGAAGGTGAGCAAAACCTGATCTAGCTGGGTTCTCCTGGGTTGGGCAACTGTCCCCCCAAACTGGTTCAACCTGTTTGGAGTGAGGTCACCGCAGCTATGTTTGCCTGACTCACCAAGTGAATGGCTGCCCTCCTGGACTTCCTTGTCTAGGTGTGGAGTCTGCCTGCATGTGGCGCCCCTCACTCTCTCCGCTTCCTGCTTTCGGTCTCTTCTCCCAGCCCCCTCCCCCCTTAACCTTGCAGAGGTAGCTGGGCTCCCCACCACCACCACACCATTGCCTTGTTATGGAAGGGCACATACCAAGCGAGCGAAATGATTGGAAGGAATATATGTGTGATGTATAGATGGGTGAAGCAGCATGCCGCAGAATTCTCCCTCTGTTGCACAGCTGCGGTGCTCTGCTTTCCCGTTCTGCCTGCTGGAGTGTGCCGTGTGGAAAGGGGGAAGCAGGTCTGTGCCCGTAGCCTCTTGCCCCACTTTCCAGTGTCTGGAAAGGCTCTGTTGCCATTTCCCAGCTGGCCCGGATGGTGGTGGGCATTTGTGCCTTTGCCCATGTGAGGAGTCTGGTGTGCCCTGGAATGATGGAGAGGAGTAAAAGGGCTCTTGGGGTGTGTGTCCCCCACCCCCACCCCGCTATTTGCTGATGGATAAGGAGGCCTGGGCACCTCTGTGTATGAGGGCTTCCCTCTACCTGGACTCACGCTCCTTCATTACTCAGTGCTGATGGAAGGCACCTTGCACATGTTCAGAGGCACACTTTTTCCTATCCAGAGCAAAGCTTGGGTGACCCTGGCTCATAGTTTTCATTTACGCTTCCTTCTTTATAGTTTTAGTGGGGACCGTTTTAAAAAACCTGCATAATCAACAAAAGATAACAGTTTAATTCAAAAGCACAATAAAATAAGAATAACCTAAAAACGATTTAGTCCTATTCTTTTTCAAATGGATGGATCTAGTAACAGAGGGAAATGGAGCAAGATATAACCCATTTAATAACAAATCACTTATACAGTTGTCAGTGATCAATAAATGTTCTTTGGGCAGCTTCCTAATGTGTGGCTGGCTTCTGCCACCTGTCCTCTGCCCACCCCCTCGTAACTGGAGTGGCCCCCGTCCTTTGCACTGTCTTCTGGTGGGGGAGGGGGAACTGAGGGTGTCAGTTGGGGCCTGGCAGTTGGAGAAAACAACCTGGATACCGTGGGATTTTTGTAATCCCTAAATAAAGCCTTTTGTTAATCTGTTGTCTTTCCAAAAACAACAGTCCTGTCATACCTTATGAGACTAACAGATCTATTATGATGATGCAAGCTTTTGGGGTCTGGAGTCCACTTCATCATGAAACGTCCACAGAAGTGTCCAGCCATAATGGGTCTGTTAGACTTTGAGGTGTTTAAAGGACTTTTGGGTTTGGTGTGACAAGAACGCAGCTGCCCCTCCAGAAAGTTATATATGGGGAGTAAAGTAGCATCAACCTGTTGGGAGATATTTTGGACCCCAAACACCAAGTGAAACACTGCAATTGCCTCAGACTGTGCTTTGACCTGTTTGGGATGCTGGGTTCAAACCTGGGTCTATCTGGTCTGAAGTACATTTACGTTTTAATTAATATTTAGAACCCTTCTTTTAGTCTAAACAGGGGTTGCAAGGCAGTGTACAAAAGAAAAAGCATTAAAACATCCAAAACAACAAACCAGATTCACAGCATAACTATCATAGAATCATAGAATAGCAGAGTTGAAAGGGGCCTACAAGGCCATCGAGTCCAACCCCCTGCTCAGTGCAGGAATCCACCCTGAAGCATCCCTGACAGATGGTTGTCCAGCTGCCTCTTGAAGGCCTCGAGTGTGGGAGAACCCACAACCTCCCTAGGTAACTGGTTCCATTGTCATTAAAACCCCAGAGAGCAGCATCAACCCCGTATAAGAACCACTAAAACTGAATGAAACAAAAATGTCTTCAGTGCCTGCCTGGAACTGAGCAAAGTTGGAGCTAGTCTCACCTCCCTAGGGGCATTCGGGGTGCTGCCACAGAGAAGGCCCTAGAACATGGTCTCCACCCACTTTTCCTTCCTTGGTGGAGGGACACACAGGACAGCCTCCAAAGACCAGGAGCCCCCAAAGCTGCCCGGGGCTTCGAGGTGCCTTTGACTTCAGTGCTGTTTTAAAGAAGGAGGCCACGAGGACAGTCTCCTCACCTGTATCCTCTCTTTGCCTCCTCCCCCATCGCTAAGAAAGTGCTCCACAAAAACACCTCACAGGAAGGTGTCCACAAACAGGCCAGGCAGGACTGAGTGGGGCGGGGAGGGGGGAATATAGTGTTTCCAGCCACAGGGAGGTCCACAACATTTACAGCGGTGGCTGATTTGGGTGAGGTACTGTCCCAGCCCAACCCCCAGTCTCCCTCCAGCCCAAACGCAGGCGTGGACCTCGCCCTGTAGAACTATGCCGCCTGAAATGTTGCTAGGCCAGGTGGCTGCAGGCGCTGAATGGGGCCACCCCAGGGCTGCGGATTGGTCCAAATATCTTGAAAACCCAGCCGAGCAGGCCGATAAATGCCTCTAGATCTATGGTAGCCACTGGGTTTGCTAACAGAGTGGAGGGGGATGATTGTCTAAGAGCTGCAACTGTGAAATGTGGGATGTATGCTTTCAAGTCACCAGGCTTTGCACTGACATGGAAGTCTGTCTGTGCTGGAAATGGGGAGAGGGGCCGTGGCTCAGGGGCAGAGCCCTTGCTTTGTGGGTTGGTGGTCCTGGGTTCCATCCCCGGCAGCAGCCACACGCCAGGCTGGGGAAGAATCATAGAATCATAGAATAGCAGAGTTGGAAGGGGCCTACAAGGCCATCGAGTCCAACCCCCTGCTCAATGCAGGAATCCACCCTAAAGCATCCCTGACAGATGGTTGTCCAGCTGCCTCTTGAAGGCCTCTAGTGTAGGAGAGGCATTCAATGTAGGAGAGACCCCCACAGGAGACCCTGGAGAGTCACTGCCTGCCAGTGTAGACAACACAGTGGGCTGGATGGACCAAGGCTCTTCTGTCTCAGCAGAAGGCAGCTTCCCACAGTCCTTTCTGGCCCTTGAATTTGGGGATATGAGCCCGCAAAGGGTGGGCCACGCCATCGGTGCTGAACTGTTTTCAGCCTGCCTGCCTGCAGGGGGCAGGAGCCTGGACTTTGGGCTGTTTGCGTGGCCACCTGGGCACCGAGTGGTTTTCAGCCTGGGGAAAATGCAGGGGATTTGGGTGCCTGAAGGGAGTGCGGACATTGCCTGGCCTTGGGCCGCAGAGGCCTGCTTCTGAAGGACATGGGAGCTTGAGCATTGTCCTTGAGCTCAGACTCTCTCGTCCCACACCATGTCCACGTTGCCCTCAGAAGCTTCTCACATGGGGCAAAACGTTATTTGCGTGATGAGCTGCAGCAGCTTGGCCTTCTCCTCTGCTTCCTTTCAGATATTTGCCACTTGCCCAAGGTCGTGGGCCGGTGCCGGGCTGCCTTCCCCAGGTGGTGGTACAATGCCACCAGTCAGGCCTGTCAGCTGTTCACCTTTGGGGGCTGCAAGGGCAACTCCAATAACTTCCTCACGGAAGTCGAATGCTTCCAGAAGTGCACCACAGGTGAGCGCCTGCCATAGTTTGGCCAACGTGTGTTCGGGGTGGGTGGGATGGTATTCCAGCAGATTCAAAATGATGTGCTTTCTCAGGAGCCTTTCCCCTCCAACAAGCCCTTAAAAGGACAGTTGCTGCCGCCGCCCTACCCTCAAATCCTTTATATCCCCACAGCCTAACAGCAGCCCCCTCTGCCCCACTCACCATCCCATGTGCAAATGGCTCCCTTCTGCCTCATTGCATGTTTCTAGGCCAGGTTTAAGACACACCGTGCATGGACCTTGGTGGCTCTAGAGCGCCGGCTGGGCAATTCTGATATTGTTTGTCTTTATACATGTGTTAGTGTCACCTATCAAACTAGTTCTCTAGGCAATGTACCGACCACGGGAGCAAACCTAGCAAAACACAGCACACGCCACGGCACAGGTGTCTTTCCGAGCGCCGTTCTGTCACGAGCAGAGGCAGTTGGGCTCCAAGGGCGGAAGAGCTCCCGTGGGCGCTCTGCTCCTCCCATTCCGTGCACAGCAACAGCCCCAAGTGTGGTGGAGCACGGCTAGTGGCCTGCGCTGTCCTGAGGCTGAAACTCTCTTGGCTTTCAGATGGAGACGAGGAGGCAACGGAGACCCCCGGCTGGCTCTCCATGAAGGGTAAGGCCTCCCCGGGGCAGTTCTGGGGTGGAGGGTGCCCGGAGTCTTTAGCTCTGCTCCTGGAGCTGGGGCGAAGGCCAATGGCTTTGTTTCCTGCCGAGGGCCCTGGGAGACTTTTCTTGATGTGAACCAGCAGCCTGGTCCCTGCCAGGAGATGAGCGAGCACCCTTCAGAGGGCAGGTGATGCTCTGCCAGGGCCCGGCGTAGCTGGCTGGGGTGTTTTGGGCTGAGGGAGTGGAGGCGATTCCTGCACCAGTCCAAGCTCGGCGGGGTGGGGTGGGGCCTTTCCTCCAGCATCAAGATGTGGCAATGACCGCCTCCTGCCCTCCTGCAGAATACTGTGCTGAGCCCCAGGACGTTGGCCCCTGCCGTGCCTCCTTCCCTCGCTGGTACTTTGATATGGAGAGCCAAACGTGCAAGAAGTTCACCTACGGCGGCTGCGGAGGCAACAAAAACAACTATGTCTTTGAGGAGCAGTGCCTGAAGCAGTGCTCTGGAGGTAGGAGGGAGTCCGGGGGGTGGGGTGGGTGGGGTGGGGTGGCTGCTCAAGGGAAAAGGGCGGTCCCAAGGAGAGCTGGCAAGCCTCCCCCCCATCCCCCGCCACCCAAATCCAAGGCGGCTTGGGAAGTGGCAAGCTTCTCCTTTCCAGAGAGCAGCGCTCGCCTTGTCCCACTTTGATCTGGGCTCTGGGAAGTTACCCTGCCTGGCTTCTCCCACCTGAGCATTTGCCCCCCTCCCCTCGTCCGTCTCGGCACCCTGGTCATAGGCGGTGGCTGGTCCTCTTGGCCTTCTTGACCTCTGTCACCACCTGTTCTCACCTCCTTCATCTCCGGCTTTTAGAGATCATTGAAGAACCTGCGGAGTTCCACCCGCACCTCTTCTCCAACCCCCTGATCCACTCAACCAGAGGTAGGTGGCAATTTGAAGCCTGGAGGGGGGGATCTGATGGGGGGGAAACAGAGCCCCAGTGCAACACCCCTGGTGTGGAGACAGGTTCAGGAGCGGAAGGACTCCGAGGGTTTGGGACTCTTCCCAAACGGAGGGCATCTAAACAGATTTGCCACGGAGGCCAACGGAACTCTTCCATAGCTGAGCCCCTCTTGGTGTTCCCCGGGAAGCTTTGCTGGACAATCCCGGCTGGGAGGCTCCTAACAGACAACCGCTCCATAACCCATTTCAGCCAGCAGCTTTGGGTCTCCCTCCAGCCCCTCTCCAGTTCCCTTTCCCTGAACGTGTTCTTGGTTTGTCGTTGTTTGTGGGGAAGCTTTGGGAAACAACGCCGCAGGCTGAGAGAGGGGAGACAGCCTCTCCCGTGGTGGGCTGAGCCCCCTGCCCTCCCTCGGCGCCTCTGACGTGGTGGCCCTTCCCTCTCCATAGCGGTGGTGCTTGCCGTGCTCCTGGCCATCATGGCTGCCATCCTGCTGGGTTCCATGGTGGTCTTCTTCGTCAAGATCTGCAGGAAGAACCAGCCGCTCTCGCTGGGCACCGTGTGGAGCACGCTGGACGACAAGGAGTATCTGATGAGCAACGCCTACACGCTCTGAGAGTGCAGCGGAGACGCTCTCCCTGGGGCGCGGCTGGGGCTCCAGCTGCCTGCCCATGCTGGGGGTGGAGGGGCAAACCCGGCCTCGACACCTCCCTCTGTAGGACCCCCCCTTCCCTTGGATCATAAACCTCCCCCGGGAGGGGCTCCCTTTCTCATCACGCTGGTGTCTGTCCAGGTTTGCTGACTGTTCTGCTTTAAGCACAGCTTTGTCCCACGCTCTGTCCGCCAGAGGCCTCTGGGAGCAGAAAGGGCATCTCTGGCGCCCGTCCAGCACTTTGGCTGCAACGCAGGGGGGCGTTTTGTTTCTTTCTGAGGGAAGGAGCAGGGGTGGCTGTGATGGAAGGGAGCCAAACGCAGGCGCCTTCAACCTGCGCTGAGGGCTGCTGTGGCTACCATTGCAGCAGCGCGTTCTGCCGCTGCCACCAAGCCATTGGCAGTGCCCCCTCCCCGGTATCACAGCCTACAAGTAGGTGGAGGTGGAATGCACCTCCCCAGCCTTGGGAGCAGACTTTGTGCCCCCCCCCCCCGGTGTCCAAGTAGCCACGAGGCCTTCCTTCCGCCGTTTGTGCGCGTGCCCGGCAGTCTCCCACCTGCAGCACCCCGGGGAAGGTCTGGGCAGTGGGGGGACATTGCAGACAGGAAGGCAGGTGGAGAACAAGGTGGGAGGCTTGTGGCTTGGTTCAGCTGTGGATCCGAACTCCAGGGCAAGAGATGTGACGGTCTGGGGAGTGGAGGAATGGGGAGGGGCACGTTTTCTTAAGGATTCTCCCCCGCCCCCAAATGGGAAAAAGGCTTTGATTTTTTTGTTTCCCCACCAGCTGGCCACATCTTTACTCCAGAGATGGTTCTCCAAACTTCTCCATCCCGGGGAGGGTGGGAAGGGTCAGAGGTTAAAGTCACTCCATGGCCGCTTGTTTTCCCCTCAGAGCAGAGCAGGCCATTGCACTGCAAACTGCCGTGGGGGGTGCTGTGGGGTGGGGGCAGGACAGGTCCGGCAGGTCCCTGCTTTTGTGGACTTTGGAGTCTGATTTTATGGCCTCCTGCTGGTGGCGACGGCAGGACGATTCCAGCCAGATCCTGCCCTCACTGAGTGGCCTGAGGCTCACAAGCGAAGCAAGCTGCTCCCTCGTCAGCCCCACGGCGACAGCCGATTCCTTCCACATGCTTCCTTGCCAGGTTGGCTGCTCTTGCCCCAAAGAGGGCCTCTAGCAGGAGGGGAGCAGCTCTTCCTCGGCACTGTTGCTTGCTGGTGCTCAGTGATGGCCGTTCATCTAGCTGCAGAGCGTGCCGCTTCTGGTGCCTTCAAGAGCCTTTCTCCCCCTGCCCCTCCCCCCTCCATCTCAACTCTTCCTCCATCAGGGCCGGCTGGTCCCCTTCTCCCGAGATGCCTCTTTTCAGCAGATCTAGGATTCCCCAACCCCACCCCACACACTTTGCAATGAGCAGATGGGATGGTTTCCAATAGCCATCTCCATCTCACCACTGGCGCCTTGGTCTGTGGCTTTCTCCTTGGAGCCCACTGGCTCAGGAGGCCCTTTTGGCCCAGTTTAAGGCAATCCTTGCCTGTGGGATTCTGGTGTTTCAGTCCATGGAACCAGCACCCTGATGCTGCAGTGCTGGCCGGCCAGCAGGGTAACACCAATGGCACGAGGACGACCCCCAGAGTTCAGATCCTCTGCCCTTGGCAAAGGAGAAGGCCCACTTCTCGCAGAACTACGGGCGCCTGTCCAGATCTCTCCTCCCAGCCGCAGGCCCCGTGCTCTCAGGCTTCTTTCCCAGGAGCCAAAGCAGTCCTCCTGAGACTGCATCTCTTATGGGAAATGGATCGTGGCCACAATCATTTCAACCCCGGAGCTTCTACCATGTGGCTTCTCTGGCTCCGGTGACTGGGCTGTGTTGTCCCTCACTTCTCCTGCCTCTGAGAATTCTCCCCAGTAGACTCCTCTGCACATCTTTCAAGGGTTTTGTGCTGCTTGGCTACAACTGGGTCCTGCGGGCTCCATCTGCCCAGCGTGACCCTTCTTCTTGCCTCTTAAGTGGATGCCCACCGTCCTTCCCTGGCAGGAGCAAGATAATGCTTGTGTAGCATTTTGTGGTTTTTTAAATATATGTATACTTTTTAAACAATGGAAACTTGATTGTGTGAAATCTCTTTTGGAATTATTCTTTTAATTGTCTTTTTAATACTGCAAGGAACTTTGAATACAACAGAATAAATCTAAACTTTTTTTGGTGGTATGCATTACCTTCTTTTGAATGGAGACAGTTTTCCTAACTGCTGGAGCACAAGCAGGGCACGGGGGTGGTCCAAGACCAGGGAAGTGGGGCAGGGGCAGCTTTGGGGGCAGTTAAAGGAAAGGCAACTAAGGGTTAGAATAGGAGGGGCAGAGGCAGCCCCCTACACACACCACTGGTTCATGGTGCAGCCTGCAGCTATTGGGTAAAATTGCAGTGTCCCTGTTGCGCCTTCCCCTGGAGCCAAGCACTGAACTGCTCGCTCCGCCTCTGGCCACAGACTGGGGGCTGAGTGCTGAGCCTAGCCGTGGCAGGGCCTGTTGCTGGGGAGGTGGCTCTTAAGTCGCCTCCAGCTCATTTCTGGGCAACCAGCAGAACGCTGGGCTGCCCTGCATTTCAGGGAGGCGCTCCTGCAGCTATTCTTTCCCTCCTGGGAACAGTCTCCCATGGCTGTGCTCCTCCTCGTTCCCACAGGCTGCAGTTCCACCGTTGGGAGGGAGGCTTCTCACCACAGCCTCCTGCTCTGGTCACAGCAACAAAGTACGGAAGAGACAGCTGGGCCTTGGGAGTGCCTGTCTTTGGCCGCATGCCAAGAACAGAACCACGCTGGTTAAACATCAACACTTTATTGACTCCCAAGTTGCTGCTCACAACATTCCTATGCACGGCAGAAAAGGGCTGGCAGCCTCTAAAGGAGATGGACCAAGCCCAGGGTTTATGGGTGGCAGCTGGGTTAGGGTGGCTGTTTCCTTACTCTGAATGGATCTCGGAGAGCAAGGAGTCCAACTGCTTTCCTACCCTTGCAACCAGACCTCCAGCTGCAAAACAGGGGTCCCTGCAAGAGTTTCAACCACAGCAGGTTCTCAGCGCCACCCTCGAGGATTTGGGTGAGGAAAGATGCACCCGTGTCCTCCTGCATTGAGCAGGGGGTTGGACTTGATGGCCTTATAGGCCCCTTCCAACTCTACTATTCTATGATTCTCCTTCCCCCCTCCCCCCCAGGCTGAAACAAGAGTCAACTAGCTTTTAGGGGGCCCAGTGAGTCTTCTCTGAAGCCACATTGCTCCTCTGGAGCTCAAGTATAGAACCCTCGCCTTCCCCTCCCCGCATCAGTCCAAGCAGGAAGAGGGCTCCCCAGCCCCCTGCTTGGGGTGGAGCAGCTCTTTTAAGGTGAAGGAGTGTTGCAGTCCGTACCTCCAGTCTCTCGCAGAGGGTCAGCCCTGGCCCTTTCCCCCTGGCTGTCCTGACACTTGGCGCAGGCTGCAATCTTCATGCCGTGGATGGGAGAAGAGTCCAGGGCAGCCCTGAGCGCCAGCTGAGCACCACCGTGCCGCTGAAGGTCACCTGACAAAGACGAGGAGTGGATGAGCTGGATCCGTGCCAAATGCCCTGTGGAAGAAAACGCAGGAGATGGCACCTGGATCTTTGCCCTCAGCTAGGCCCAATAAAGTAGGAGGTGCCTGGGGCAGGGAACAGGACGGCGCTGGGGGCGGGGTGAGTGGGGGAGGTCCCGGGCTGCTCCGGGGCTCCTGGCCAAGGCCCTGGAATGGATCTTTGCACTTCCAGAGAACCCAGGCGTCCTGGGCCCCAGGCAGGCAGGTTGGGTGCAGAGGAGAGACAGACAAACGAACCGCGGGACCTCCCCCGCCCCGCGGACTCACCGCTCGGCCCCCCCGTGGTAGAAGGCCCGATCCTGAGCGAGATGGCAGAGGAAGAGCCACGTGCTGATGGTCTCCATCCAGAAGATGACGAAGAGAAGCCAGACGGAGGAGAGGACTAGCAGCTCGCAGCCCATGGCGCCTGCGCTGGGGTAGGGGGACAAGGCCGAGACCGGGGGTGGGGGGGTCATTCACGCCGACGCCGACGCCTCCAGCCCTTCAGGAAGTGCGGGGAAGAGCGGGGGGCGGAGGCGCAGCGCAAGGCCAGCCAGCTGTTTCCTGGCCCGCTGAGCCCGGGGAGCAGGAAGGGCCCCTTCCCGCCCGCCTCCTCTCCTCACGACCCAAGACTCGCCTCCTTACACCAAACCGACGGGGCGGCTGCGGTACCGCTTCTCCCCTCGAACGCCTGGATCCTCCCGTCCACGGCCCGCGAGGGGGAGGCGAGGGCGCGGCCGGCCTCTCGGCGCTGGAAGACAGCTTCATCGACCGAGCGCCCGACCGCCCGCCCAGGAGGCGGAGGCGGAGGCGGAGGCGGGCGGCGACCTCCTCCCGGGGCAAGGCTCCCGTCCCCGCGCCCAGCTCCCCCTCGTCGCGCCTGGGCAGAGCCGGGCAAAGCCTCCTCGGCACCATGGACTTCGACCTGGCCGCAGGGCAGCCCGGACAGATGGCGGCGGGGGGCGAGGCGGAGCGGGGCTCCTAGCGGGGCCGTAGGGGTCCGCCGGCCGGGGGGGGAGGGGGGCTCCCGGCCTGGGGCGACTGCGGGCATTGCAAGGACTTGGGAGGCCACGGGGCGGGGAACGAAGCCCAGCCCAGCCCAGCCCGCCCGCTTGGAGCAATCGCCGCCTTCTGCCGGCCCCGTCCTCTTGTGGGAGCCAGAGTGCCTGTGTGGGCAGAGCAGAGGAAACGGGAGGGGGCGGAGTCGTGACTGCTGAACGCGCAGCGCCCAGCCCCCCTCCACCCCCCAGCCCAGCTCTCGAGGAGGTTCCAGCTCACTCCCCCTCCAGCAGCTGAGGCTTCTTCCCGCCCCCACCCCGCCATTTGCCTGCAGCACTAGGACCCGACGCTGGGAAGCCTGAGCCCAGGACGAAGGGCCGAAGAGCGGGGAGCCCGAACCCACCCCTGCTGCCCCCCACCGTCCTGGCGCCGGGGCTGTAGGCCAGAGCCACCAGGTGAGTGCAAGTGGCCACGGTGCGTGGGTGGCGTGGCTGGGAAGCGCGCTCAGCATCACGCCCGCCCTGGAACTCACCTTGGGAGGCCGGAGCAGCCAGGCCCAGAGCTGTGGGATGTGGTGCAACCCTCTCTTCCTCCCCTGCCCCCCCCCCCCCCGCGGAAGGCATCCCCCACTCCAGCAGCAGCAGCAGCAGCTCCTCCTCCTCCAGTGACAGTGAACAGAAGGGCAAGGTAAGAAGCCCTTGTGGCTAGTGGGGGTGGGGAGATGGCAACTGTGTGCTCACAGCTTGGATGACGGAGGGCATCGTCTAGGAAAGTCCTGGGAGGAGGACAGGCTGGAGTCTCTTCCGCACTGAAACAGGGGGAGCAATGGAGCACTGAAGGAGCAGATGCAGCTTGCATGAAGTTATTTGTCCAAGAGTTTCTCCCCACTTGCTCCGTGGTGATGGGGACCCCTCCTCCCCAAAGAGGGAAACCGAGGCCAGCAAATACCCCCAAACTGCCCCCTCGTCTCCCAAAGCAGGGCAGGTCTCAGGGCAGCAGATTGGCAAGGATGCCTCACTCCCAATGGCAACAACAACAAAAAAGGCTTCCCCCCTACTAAATTAGGCTGCTGAAATCCAGAAAGCTTTGCAGGGGTGGGGAGGAGATAGGAGTAGACGTGTGTGCAAGATCCAGTCCGGGCACTGTGTTCTTTTGCACCTGAGTCTGCTTGGTGGACCTTGAGGTTCTAGTGAAAAGCAAAGTAGGTCCTACTGTAGCGGAATATGCATTGTAGTATGTAGATTTCATAAGAATTTACTGTATCTTGTGGGTGTATCTAGTTCTGCATGTATGTGTCGTGAAAGGAGTGTGAATAATACTTCTTGGGAATATGTTCTTGGGAATGGAGGCAGGCTGCGGGTTGGTCAAGTGCTAGAAGCAGCCCATAGCTTAATTTAGCAGGGAGACCTTCATCTAGGTGTAACTGGTATCAGTGGCAGACCCGGCTGCATTGAGGGGGGAAAGGAATAGTAGTTATGACCAGGCCCAAAGCTGAAGAGAAGGTCATTGCCATCATGAGGGCTATAAAAGGCCAGTTTGATCCGTTTCAGGAGGAGAGCCTGGGAGAACGAGAGACCCGCCATATATGTGCAGGCCACTATGTCCTCCGTTTAGGTCATGATGATAGATTGAGAGGAACCTTGGTTTTACCATGTTATCAATATGCTTGCTATCTTATTATTTTAGTGATTATATCTTGTGTGTATTTAGGAATGTTTGTGATCTGCCTCATCTTAGCTAAAGCTTGTTATTCCTTCGGACTGCTTGAGCAATAAAATGAAATCTTTGATGCCATAATTGTGTTGTCTGGCTTGAGAGACGTTTCAGGCACCGCGACCTATTTGCATTAAGACTAAGTAAAGACCTGCAGATCGATTGCTGAGCGGGTCTGTCCTGTAAAGCTGCAGTATTCCCTCTTGATCCGGTGACTCTCAAGTTCAGGACTGACTGCTGCCCATCCCTGTCCTAAACAGTGTGCAAGTTGACCAGCCTGTGGCAGCTCAGCCTTCTGTGGCCTCCTCCGCCCCACTGCACTGGGCTCCTTGGGACAGAGCAGGCAGGGCAGGAACAGGACAGCCACCTCAATTGCACACCAAGGCCTCTCTGCAAAGGATAACCTCCCTGTTTCCTCCAGGGCCCTGGCACTGGCCATAAGAAGCAGAAGCCCAAGCAGAAGAAAAGCCACTGACCTCTGCACATGGCCTGAGTGAGCTTGCCTCACCAGCACCGCTCCAATGGGTGTGGCCACATGCTGCCACGGAGGAGACACGGCATGCGCTGCTGTGGCTCAGCAGATGCTGCCCCTCCCTGCTGGTCATACATGTTGCCGTGTTACTGACGATAATAAAAGGCCAGGCCCACAGCCGCTGTGAGACTCTCACTTTGCTGGAGGGGGTGCCTGGGAACACACAGGGGCAGGAAGGGTGTTACCCTTGACCTGGTATCTGGACCGGAGAGGAATTGTGAGTCAGCAAGGACCAACCTGCTGTTTGAAGCGGGAACCACGGCAGAGAGCTCAGGCATGAAGCACCAGGAAGAAGATGGAAGCCGGTCCAGGCCAAGGTCATCTACACCAGCCCTTGTGACGGCCCCCCCTCCCCCAGCAGGGCACCTCCCTCTCCTCTTGCAGGCACTGTGCTTGGCAGAGCTTTCCTCAGCGCACCTGGCAGCCCCCCACCTCTCTTCTCCCGCACACCTTCACTCCATGAAGCTTTCTGAGCAGGGACCTTGCGGTACAGCAGGTGCAGCTGCTGGGTCTAATTAGCAGCAGCAGGAGGAAGCTGCAGTTAGAGAAGCCACCACAGCCCGCAAGAGCCTTCCTCTAGAAAGGGAGCCCCACTGATTGCAGGTGTGGTGGGGAGGAGCTCTTTCGGCCCCATTCCCTTTCAACTTGGTAGAGAACAACCCACAGTGTGGTTTTCACTTTTTATTTTGCTTGTTGTGGGAACAGCACAGTCAGCCACACTACTAACCGAAGAGCAAACACCATTTGGGGCTGGGGGGGATCAGACAGGCTCCTCTAGACCCCGCCCCAATTGCCTCCCTGCTGCAGTAGTAGAGTCACTCGCAAGCAGCAGCGACTTGAGCTGACACAAGAGATGCTTGGACAAACCAGTGCTTCCACTCCAGCCGCCACTGTGCCCAGCAAGCACAGGAGCCGTGCGACGCATGCAGAGGTGAGTGGGGTGGGCGCAGTGCCTCAAGCAGAGGGAGCCACCCTGGCGCCTGCCTTCTCCCTTTCCAAAGGAGAGCCGGGAGCACCAGAAGCAGCTGCCTCAGCCCTGCCCGCCCGCCCACCTGCCCTTCTCTGATCCACAGACACAGCCCCGCTGCCCACCAGCCCACGCCTCCACCACGTCACACACGCATCAACATTAGTAGGCATCATTGCGGTGTTGGCTGGAGCAGCAGAGGCTCAAGACCGTGTCTCTTTCAAGCTGCCTTTCCTGGAGAAGGGCCGGGCTTGTCGGAGCAGGGCCATCAGTGGACAAGGTGGAAAGTGAGCCAATACATGATGAGCGGCTGTAGGCCAGCCACAGCCATGGTCAGGTACATGCGCAGCTGGTTTTTGGCACTCCGCACCAGCACTCCTTCTGCGGCTGCCTCAGACAGGATCTTCAGGCGCAGTGTCCGGATCTGGAGGGGAGTGGGAGGGAAGAAGCACTGAGGAAAGAATGGGATTAAAGCACTCAGCTGAGGGGAGTGGGGCTTCGGGGATTCTTGCCGTGAGAGTCAGAGAATCATAGAACAGTAGAGTTGGAAGGGGCCTACAAGGCCATTGAGTCCAACCCCCTGCTCAATGCAGGAATCCACCTTAAAGCATCCCTGGCAGATGGTTGTCCAGCTGCCTCTTGAAGGCCTCTAGTGTGGGAGAGCCCACAACCTCCCTAGGTAACTGGTTCCATTGTTGTACTGCTCTAACAGGAAGTTTTTCCTGATGTCCAGCTGGAATCTGGCTTCCTTTAACTTGAGTCCATTATTCCGTGTCCTGCACTCTGGGAAGTTCGAGAAGAGATCCTGGCCCTGCTTTGTGTGACAACCTTTTAACTATTTGAAGAGTGCTATCAAGTCTCCCCTCAATCTTCTCTTCTCCAGGCTAAACATGCCCAGTTCTTTCAGCCTCTCTTCATAGGGCTTTGTTTCCAGACCCCTGATCAGAGAGCTTCGGCTATTGGGCGGTATAAAAATGCAATAAATAAATAAATAAATTCTCATTGCCCTCTTCTCAACATGTCCCAGCCTGTCTGCGTTCTTCTTGAAGTGTGGTGCCCAGAACTGGACGCAATACTCAAGATGAGGCCTAACCAGGGCCTAATACAGGGGAACCAGAATGCAGCCCAAAATAGCACTTGCTTTTTTTGCAGCCACACCACACTGTCGGCTCATACTCAGCTTGTGATCTACAACAATTCCAAGATTCTTCTCATTTGTAGTATTGCTGTAACTGTGCATTTGGTTTCTTTTTCCTAGATGTAGCTCTTGGCATTTATCCCTATTAAATTTCATTCTGTTGTTTTCAGCCCAGCACTCCAGCCTATCAAGATCACTTTGAAGTTTGTTTCTGTTTTCCAGGGTATTAGCTATCCCACCCAATTTTGTGTCATCTGCAAATTTAATAAGCGTTCCTGCACCTCCTTGTCCAAATCATTAATAAAAATGAAGAGCACTGGGCCCAGGACTGAGCCCTGCAGTACCCCACTCGTTACCTCCCCCCAGTTTGAGAAGGTACCGTTGATAAGCACTCTTTGAGTCCGATTCTGTAGCCAACTGTGAATCCACCTAATAGTTGTTCCATCTAGCCCATTTTAGCTAGTTTGTTAATCAGAATATCATGGGGCACTTTGTCAAGAGCTTTGCTGAAGTCAAGATATATGATGTCCACAGCATTCCCACAGTCCACAAGGGAGGTTACCCGATCAAAAAATGAATCAGATTAGTCTGACAGGATTTGTTCCTGACAAATCCATGTTGGCTTCTAGTAATAACTGCATTGTTTTCAAGGTGCTTACAGACTGACTTCTTTATAATCTGCTCCAGAATTTTCCCAGGGATGGATGTCAGACTGACTGGTCTATAGCTCCCAGGTTCCTCCTTTTTGCCCATTTTGAAGATAGGGACATTAGCCCTCCTCCAGTCTGGCACCTCACCCATCTTCCATGATTTCACAAAGATAATAGACAGTGGTTCTGAGAGTTCTTCTGCTAGCTCCTTCATTCTGCTAGCTCCTTCATTACTCTAGGATTCAAGGGCTTTCCCAGAAACATAAATAAGGGGGGGGGGTGGAATCTGCCCTCCCTTGGGCAGCAGCCTCGGACACTGACAACAAAGGGGCTTCTGCAAGAGATGCCGCATCCTCCATCTAACACCAGGCCGACTCCTGGTGTGCAAGAGACCAGAGTCTCACTGAGGAGAGGCAGAAGCAGCTGGAACTTGAGCCCCCAACCCCACCACCTCTTACCATGAAGACAAAAATCGTGACACAGCACCAGCTCAGCAGCAGGTAATAGCCCGTCTTCCCGAAAAGCAGCCCGGCCAAGAGGCCCACAATCATCCTGGTACAGGAAGAAACGGGGTCAGCATAGGGCCGAGCACTCCCTCCACCCTGGGGAACCCTGAAGCGATTCAGGCAGCCGAAGCTGCCCCCTTCTGAAGCCAGGGCTGTTGTCTTCTGGCTTGGCCACAGAAGCAGGGCCTCCCAAGTATGCTAGTCCAGGCTACTCACCCAACGTATTTGTACCCCGAGAAGGCAACCAAATCGATGGTGGACAAGTCGGTGTTGACAGTAATCAGGTAGAGGCTGATGAGGACAGCCAAGACCTCGACGATAAGCCAAGCCAGGGCCGAACTTGCCTGCAATCCCAGAAGGTCTGGGGAGAATCTGTAAGGCAATAGTAATGAATGGAGCCTTTAGGGTGGATTCTCGAGCAGTCGGAACTGCCATGGCCTTCTGTGAAGGCGCCCATGACGCAGCAGGCCTGTTAGAGCCTGAGCCTCTCTCACCCCACCTAGAAAGGCCCAAAGGGCAGCTGCCACCGTCAAGGAACTGAGAACAGAACATTGATCCGATCCAGGACTTTCAAAGACATGCTTTCTGATCACCAAGGCATTCTGGAGAGCTGCCTCTCCCCCACCCCCAGGAATTCCGGGATCTCTGCACCTTGCAGAAAGGGATGGCATTGGGCAGGGTGGGGAGCAACAAGACAAGCAAAAAAGACGCACCCCAGCAAGCTCTCACCTATTCTGTGTTCCTAGCGCCAGCCCTGCCACCAGAATGTAGGTGATAAATGCCATGACTGTGGAAGAACAAGGTGCATTAGCCACACCAGGGACTGGCTCCGTTCTGGGGAAGATAATCCTGCAAACGCTGGATCATCTCCCTTACGACACAATGAGTGTAGGCAAGTGGAGAGGGGAGGCCTTTCCCACAGCAGTCCCACGCCTCTGGAATGGGTTTGCCCTAGGGGGTCTGTCAGGTCCCACCTGTGCAAAGGTTAGGAAGACCCCGGAGACTTACTTGCGGCCCTTTTGTGAGTATGTTTCATGGACATTATGCAATTATGTTTTGGATTTTATTGCCATTTGTACTACTTGTTTTGATGCTGGTTCTTGTTGATTTTTTTTTCTGTTTCATTCTTATTGTGGAATTTTATTGTGTAAGCTATCGTAAGGGAGCTTTTGCCCTGAAAGGCAGCCTAGAGAGGCACATTTCCAAAACAGCACCGATGCCACGCAAGATGTTCTTTTTCCTTTTTTGTGGTGGGGGCAGGTGGCCAGAAGCTGCTGCTGCTCCAAAGCTGCCCGCACTGGCCTTTACCCCGGGGCCACGCAGGGAGTGCCATACCTGGAATGTAGAGGTCAGGGGCATTGACATCAAAACGCGGTGCCACGGGGGTGTCCTGCTGGTACTGCACCTGCCAGTCCTGCCAAAGACACAGAGACAGGCAGGATGGTGCCCCTGCTCTGACCCACGGCCCAGCATCCAGGGAGCACAAGGGGAGCCAGCAGCCGAAAGACCCACAGGCAAGCCTTGGGGGTGGCTACGTCGCCCGCCCAGGTGGGTAAGACTCCGTGGGAGAGGGCCACAGGGAGAGGCATCCTCGGCTGAGCCTCCGGCAAGTGGTGCCCCACTGCTCCTTCTCCACACCGGCTTTTTATTTAACAGACCCACAGAGACCAAAATTGTTTCTAGGGTGGATTACGACAATAAGACGCACGGAGGCCGCAACGGAGGGAACCTATCAGCAGCTGCAGCCTCAACAACTGGTGGCCTGGACGATGACACCACCACCACCCCGCCACGCCCCACCTGCTGCATTGCAGCTCACCTGGTGCAGGAAGGGGAACAGCAGCAGCCCCAGTTTTTTGCCAACATAGACGGTGTCCACCGCGAAGTAGTACTTCAGCTTGGTCACCGGGATGAAGCGGTAAATCTGGGGGGGGGGGAGAAAAGGGGACTTAGCAGTGGGGGTTGGAGGGGGGGCTGCGCCCAACCGCAGCGGCTTGTGCCTGGCACTCTGCACATGCTCTATGACAGCCTTCCCCAACGTGGGTCTTCCCCTCCCCTCAGCCCCAGCCGCCCTGGCCTGGGGGGGGGGTCCAAGAGCGATGGGAGTTGTAGTCCAAGCGACGTGCGTGTGTGGGCAGGGGCCGCTCTGAGGCGGCCACTCACGTTGCGGTCCACGAGCTCCTTGCCCTGCGTGGCCAGGCTGCTCCCGTAGGCCGCGGCGAAGCTGGAGACGGGCTCAGACAGGAAGGCGGCCTGGTCGGGGAAGGCGGCCCTGCCGGGAGGCGGCCCCGCGGGGGCGAGCGGAGGGGGCGCCGCGCTCGTGTCCTCGAAGAGCCGGTGCGGGTCGGTGGCGGCGGGCAGGCGGCGCTTGGTGGCTGCGCAGGGGAGGGAGCAGGCGGAGCCGGTCAGGCGGGCAGGCCGGGCGGCCCAGCGGACCCCTTCCCGCCCCGCGGGGAGAGGGGGGAGAGCCCGGCCCCGACCCACGATACTCACGCATGCGCGGCGCTGCTCCCGCGGCGCCGTCCAGGCCCGCCACGTTCATGGCTGCTGCTGCGGCGGCGGCGGCGGCGGCGGCGGGGGACGGGGACGGGGATGCCGCCGGATCGCCTGCCTGCCTGAGGCCGCCCGCGGCACCCAATCAGCGCTCGCCGCCAGCAGCCGCCCAATCGCAGAGCACGCATCCCAACGGCGGGCGTCTGTACGTGAGCACCGCCATGACGCCAGCCGCTGCCTCCGCCCTCCGGGGAGAACTATAAAGACGGACCTGCAGGGGCGGGGAGGCCCGAAGGGTTGCTAAGAGACAAGGGAGCGGCGGTGGTGGTCCCCCGGGTCATGTGAACCGAAATCTACGCTTTTGGAACGGTGAATCGGCCCGGCGCTCTCCCTTGCAAAATGGCGGCCAGAAGGCGGGAGGGAATGCCTGAGCGGAAGTGACGTCGCAGAAACCCTTCGTTTCTAAGCGACGGCGAGAGTCGCTGGATCAGGCCCTGACAGCGCGGGATGGGGGTCCGTGGGCGCCCTGTGGCTAGTAGTAGCCCGATTCTCAGGAGGGGGCTGCGCCCTCCGTCGCCCTTCCGGGGGCGCCATATACAAGGCCCGCCCCTCCCGCCTCGCCGGCGGCCTTGTTGGCCTGAGTGGGCGGAGTTAGGATGTCTTGGGAGGGGGAGGAGTGATATATAAGGGAAGGACTGAGGGGATTGAGGGAGACTTTTGGGGGGGGGGGGAGACTTGTTAGGGACTCTTAGAGTCTGTAGCGCTCTCTGTGGTTATGGTACTTAAGTTCTGGGAAATTTGAGGGTCAGTGTAGTGAGTGGTGTCTTTAGAGTGTGGTGTGCACGTAGTGGAAGTATATTAATACTGATAATAAAGAAAGTTCAAGAGTGATTGTGTGAGAGAAAGGAAAGCGTGAATGTGAGAGTGACAGGATTGTATGGAAGATTTCAAAAAGGTTGTTAAATGGTTTATTTGAAACAAAGCTTGTGAACTTTTAAAAATAAATTTTGATTGTTTTTTTTAAAAACTACCACAAAAATCCCACGTGTCTGTTTGGCATTTATCATCTTAAGTTTACACATTTAACACCCACTCTGACAATCATTCACCTCAGCAGATATAACTCACAGCGCATTATTATATATATTAAAATCCTTCTCCATTTAAACCCCTTTCTCCACATAGTTTGGAGGAAGGTGGTTTTTATCCCTTGCCTCAGGCGTATCAAGCGGTGGTGCTTGGCTTGAGCGGGGAGTAGCCTCAGCCGGGTCTGGTGTTCAGAGCCTGTGTCGTGGCATAATAAGTGGTGGAAGCAGTGGGATCCGAAGTAGACTCTGTTCATTTATAGTGACAGAAGTCAAAAAGGATTTTATTTGTGAACAGGACAGAGGGTGGTTACTGTAAAGCACCTCTGAGGTCCTTAGCTGTGAAAGTTACATATTACCTAAGTCAGAGGTTGCACTGATACAATTCTCTGACAGGATATTTTTGTCTGTAGTGAGATACATATTATAAAATATCAAGTTTACCACTCCTGACCTCAATTGAAAACTCCCAGTACCATTTTATTTATTAAGGTTAAGTCTCTGTCTGATAACAATGGATATCTTAGCTTTGAAGAAAGATGCCTTGTCAGACAGATGTAAATGTTTAAATTTGCCAACTGAAGGAAAGTCTGTTGATGAAATGAAATGGGCTCTTATAGAATATTATAGAGTTCATGCTGCAGTTGAAGCTGAGGTAAATCCTCTGAGGCAACTGCCTGTAGAAATGTCTCCTCAATACATTCAGCTAGAAAGGGAGAAATTAGAACAACGAAAAGCTGATAGAGAACTTGAATTAGAAAGAATAAAATTGAAGAGAGCTGAGTTGGAACAACAAGAAAGGCTGAGGGGAAAAGATCATGAGGCAGAAATAAGATTAAGAGAAAAAGATCGAGAGCTAGAGCTAGAATGAATTGCTTTGGAAAAGAGAAAATTTGAGCGGGAAGATCAGAGGAGAATTGAGGAAGAGGCTAGACCTCCCAAATTATCTCCTAAAGACTTTACCCCTTATGTTGAGGGGCAATATCCCCAAATTTTCTTCAATACCTTTGAAAAGGCAGCCATGATGTGGGAAGTAAAGCCACAAGATTATATGAAGTTTAAATAAAGGAAATTTCCTTAAAGCGAAATAAAACCACGCTTCCATTCCCGGAGCCTCTCAGCTAGACCAACGTTTGGCTGAACTTCACATCCGTCGCCTTCCTGTTGTGTGGTTTCCTTGCCAGGTTAACCATTGCATCGTCTAGCTTATTTCCTTCTTTGGAAATGTTTTGCCTGATAATTTCCCAATGTGCAGACCACTAATAAGCTCTAACTGCCGGAAACCCTGGAGTTCCTACACGTGGCTGGTGGTTTCTCTAAACGAAGCTAGGCAGAGCCAGCCTAGACTTGCTGTACGGCTGCGGGCGAGATGCTGCCGCTCTACTGGTGGGATGGCTGGCTGTATCCCATGTGTGCTCTCCAAGGAGGGGAGGAGGGAAATGCTCCACCAGAAAATAACCGCACACGCCATCCTCCCTGCCCATCCCAATTGGCATGGACCTCCCTTGCCCCTCTCGAGTTCCTGCACAGAGGGCAATGATCCGCCGCTGCCCTGCATGCAGCCTTTGCCCTCCCCGGAGCCCCTCCCTGTCTTGTCCGCAGCAGCCTTTCAGAGCAAGACACTTGCCTCTCGCCCAGTTGCGTTGTTTACCCCGAAGCTATTCCCTGGCAGGAAAGATGGGACATGACACTCACTGCTCCTGAAGCCGTCCAGAGGCGGGGGTTCAGGTGGCACAAGGCCATTCTCTTTGTCAAGGGACACTGGTGACATCCCATAGACCTGGGTGAAGTCCAGTTTGAAGGCAGGCTGAAAGAACAAGAGGCACAGGGAAGGAAGGGAAGGCCCTTCGGGGCAAAATGGGGCAGAAGATGGCAGCCTTGGGAGAGGTCCTTCAGCGGTCACTCTCCAAACCCACAGCTGCCTCCTCCCATTTCCCCCTATGACAGCTCCCGTCAGCCATGTGTGCCCATTTTACAGCCTACTAGAATGTGCTGAATCCCTTTTACCAGCTTTGGGTAATAGACACCTGGGAATAGACACCTAGGAGTCCTATTCCTAGAAGATCTGGGCTTGGCCACAGTCATTCGTGCTTTAGCAACCTCAGGGGGGGTCTCCTGCTGGAATACACATAACCTGAGGTTGCTCTTGGGAAATGTTCAGAAACATGGTTCTAACCATACTGTTATTGGCACCCAGTCTCCTGCCCACCCCCAGCCAAGGGAAACCTATTTATGAGTAGTGGCCATCCCCACTGGGGGCTCAATGTCTCCCTGTTTCACTAGCTGTGTTGAATCCAGACTTGGAGAAGGGGCTGGCAAAAGGGCCAGGCCGATCCCAATCCATGCAATGTGCTCCTTGACGCTGACTTGGACTGTGCAGGGTGGGTCCACAGCATGCCTGTGACCCACTTCAAGGCCCCAGGACCCCAGCAAGAACATCCTGTGCTCCGTCGGCTGCCCTCGGGAGCCTCTCGCTTAGCCACCAATCTTCTCGCTAAGGCCTTTCTGTCAATAGACTGTGGACTGTCGGACCCACCTGGCCAGGACTGGTTTGCGGAGCTGGAAAGCCTCCTTGCTCTGCTGTCCCAGCCAGAGAGGACCCTGGCCAGGTCTGGCAGCAGAATTATCTGTTCCCTACGGCCGCCTCACTGGCCTGGCCCTGGGGCCAGTCACCTTGTGGGGACAGCTTATCTGTCGCTACCACCTCAGCCCTGCACTCTGGCTTGGATAGTCCGTTTGCCGCTGCGGTGGATGGAAGCCACACCAGCAACCTTCCAAACTGCACATGCAGGGAGAGAGCCTGGATTGCTGAGCCCAGAGCTGCCTGCTGCAGTCAGCCCGCTCGCAGGTCCCAGGCCAGAGGAGCGCAGCAGAAGCCCCCACCCCTGTTCTCTGGCACCAGCACCCCCTATCCTTATCCCAGGGTCAAATCCTGATTTGGATCCAAGAGATTTCCCAGGACTGAGTGCCGGCACACACAATGCTGAGCTTCCCACAAACTCAACACCCTGAATGGGCCCAGGATGATCCTGCCCTCTGCTCAAGCACAGTACCAAAGGGCACTTGCTGTCTGCTGGTCCCTCTTTCTTCTGGAATGAAGGCAATGGGCAGGCGGGGGGTGGGGACAAGAATTCTGGCAGGTGATTCTTGGGGCTGTGCTGGTGAACGACTGCCCCTTGCAAGGCACCTCTCTTCTTCCCCAGTTCTGGACACACCCACCCAGCCCCCCAAGTCTTGGTGAGGTGGCTGTTGCTGCCCAGGCATGCCAAGGTGGCTGGAGCCATACTCCAACCAGCCCCCTTTGCCCACGGAGGGACTTGGGTTTCACGGGCCCATGACCTGTCTGGGGAGCTTCAGGAGGTTGCTGCTGCCAGCCTGTGATTGTTGCTTCCATGGCTCCCTTGGCTTGGCAAGACAAAAGGCACCTTTCTCCTCCCTCCGTGGCTCTGGACCCTTGGCCCCAGGAGGCTGGTGTGTCCTCTCAGCTCTCTTGCCGCCATCCCTAGGTGATCTTGGGGGGGGGGCAGGGGGCCCAGTGTTATTTATGTGGCTTCCCCCTTCGCTCCCTCCCTCCCCTCTGTGTGGTGATCAAAATGGCACCCGTGTGTGCGATGCCTGAGGCCTCACAGTGGCAAAGGCTTTGCTGCTTGTGACACAGGAGCTGCGGGGGGGGGGGCATCGTGGTATGTATTGTGGGGCAGGGAGCTCTCCCCAGTGATGTGAATTCATTGGTTGCCTCTACTGTGGCTTGCATGGGGGCATCTTCACAGTCAGTGCTCCTTGACTGGTGGTGGATGCATGGATCATGGCCATCACTTTTGCTGCTTCGTGTTTTGGTGAACCCTGTGGAGCATCCCCATTTTTATCCGGGGCTGGCCACATCTGGGGCTCGGTGGCTGTTCTGTCGATGAAGCGCTGGTATCTCTCCGCAACAACGAGTGTCAACTTGGAGATCTGTAAAGAGAGCCACGGAAGGTACAGCAAGGGTGCCACCTCTGCCTGGCCTGCTGCCCTGGCTAAGTCTCCCAGCTCTCTAAGCGCTAGATTTTCTTTTGCAGCCTTGGAAACAGGATTTGGCAGTGGAGCAGCTAAGTAATGTTATATCCTGGACTTAATGGTCTGCTGGGGGGTGGGGAGAAAGTTGGCTGCCCCCAGACTATAACATGCATTTTAAAATGAGAACAGATGCTGTGGCAACCAGCATCAACGGAGGGAGGGGGAGGGGCACTGACGTGCCCATGGTCTCTCCACTGCCCCCACCCTTTCTCTCTGTGTGTGTGTGTGTGTGTGTGTGTGTGTGTGTGTGTGTGTCATGGGGTGCCTGGACTTCCAGCCCTAGCTGCACCACTTCCTTTTCATTTTCCAGAAGCGCGGAAAGCAAACGCAACAGGAGCGCCAAAGCCGCCTGACGCCCCTTGCGCCCCTGCTCCGCTCTCGCCATAGGCTGCCCACCGGTCGCCAAACAGCCCAGCCGCCGAATGCCACGTGGCCCAGGAGGAGCCGGGCAAGTCCGAGGCTGCTGGGCGGCGGCGGTGGGGGGGGGGGGAGCCAGCGCGTCGTCGGCATCCCAGCGGCGGCCCCTGCAGCAGGAGTGGCCGCGGCTGGGAACAGCGTCCTTCGTCCCGGGCTTAGTTCGTGGGATGTCCTAAGCTGCAGCCCGGAGGGGGAGACGAGCCAAGAGACAGGGCAGCTGGCTCGGGGCTTCCTCACAGCGGGGTCGGCTAGCAGGGAGCCGGTCGGTCCCAGAGGGCTCCGGAGGAGTTGGTGGCGCTCTTCCGGCTCCCGGGCCTGCTCCAGACTCGGAACCCCGAAGCATGTGCAGAGAGCGGGCGCCTCCCTCCGCCACCGACTCAGCTCCCGGGGCAGAAGAACCTCCGGGCTGGGCTGCACGCGAGGAGGGAAGGGGCCGCTCCCCGCCTCTGGGCGGCCGGGGCCCGGCTCCCCCTGCCAGGTGTACCGGGAGGCGGTCCGGCTCCGCCCGACGGGAGGGGCCTAGCCTCCGCCGCCTAAGAGGCTGGCGCGCAGCGTCGCCGGCCGAGACGGGGTGGGGCGCCCGCCGGCCTCGTTCCCCTGCCTCCCTGCCTGCCTGCCTGCCTGCCTGCCTGCCTTCCCTGCGCCCGCGCCCGCTTGCCTCGGCCTCCAGCCCGCCGGAAGAGGCTCTCGTCGCTCTCGGCCGTCGGGGGCCATGCGGCGCGGCGTCCTGCTGGCGCTCTTCGCTCTGGGCTACGCGGGCTACCTGCTGCTGGGCGCGCTGGTCATCTCGGCCGTGGAGCGGCCCTACGAGAGCCGGCTGCGGGCCGAGCTGCGGGCGCTCAAGGCCGCCTTCCTGCACGACAGCCCGTGCCTGCCCGAGGCCGCCCTCGAGCGCTTTCTGGGCGCCGTGCTGAGCGCCAACCGCCACGGCGTGGCCCTCCTGCGCAACGGCTCAGCCGCCCCGTCCAACTGGGACTTCGCCTCCGCTTTTTTCTTCTCCAGCACCCTGATTACCACCGTCGGTGAGTCCGAACCGGCCAGGCAGCCAGGCGGCGCGCGCATCCTCCCCGACCGACACGGCACAAGGCTCTGGTGGGCACCCCGGCGCGCGCCCCGCGCCCTCCTTGGGCAGGCCGCCCCGGCTTCGGCCAGCGCCCCTCTGCTTTCCCGACGAGTCCGGCTGCTCGGGCTGAGGCGCCGCCGCCGGGGTCGCTTTTCTCTGGGCTACTCGGGGAGCGCAGCGAGGGGCGGCCGGCAGCCTTCGGGGAGGCGTCCTCCCGAGCCAGGCCGCCTCCCTTGAGGACAGGACAGGCACGCGGCGGCGGCTCCCAGGGGAGGCGGTGGGCGCGCGGAATCGCCCTGCCATCCTCCCTGCTGCTGGCGCTTCGTGGGCCTCGGGGGGCCGCAAGGGCTTTAGCAAGGGCTTTTCTGCAGTGAGAAAAAAGGCAGAAGCGCGCGCGCGCGCGGTGGTGGTGGTGGTGGGAGACGGGACGCGCGAGGGTTGTCTGGACCCAGTGACGAGGCGGGATGATGGCCCGAGAAAAAACTCGGCCAGAAGCCCCCTCCCACGCGGAACCCTCCCGAGTTCCCCCCACCAAGGCTTCTCTCTTCTTCCTTGCCAGAACCGGTGCTTGCAGGTCTGGGAGGCCCCTGGGGCTATCAGTCAAAGGCCTCCTGCAGCCACTCCGTGTTTTCCCCTTTGTCAAAAGAAAAAAGCCGGAGAGGCGCTGGGATGACACCAGAGGGTTGCAAGTGGGAAACCCTGACACGTCTGCCCTCTCCCCTGCTGCCATTCCGTGGCTGAGGCAGGGCAGGGGCTGCTCAGAGCCTTGCCTAGAAGCACCCAAACTGCTGCACTGAGGGTCTCTCTGCCAGCCTTTCCTGCAGGGCGGGGTCCGAACAGCCCCCATTCCACAGAACCGCATCCTGTTTTTTGTTCGGGGCAGGGGAGGTTGTCTATGGAGCCATGCAGCCCGGTGGTTTTAGATCCTGTGGTGGTGCCCACGTGTGTAATCGAAGCAGCCCGTGTTCCAACTCCAGTTGTGAGGCACGCAGCGAACGTTCCCATGCTCTGACATTCTTGATACAGTAGAACAACAACAAAGCTCTTTGCCATCCCTGTTTTTTGGTTTTAAAGGAAGAGCCTGAGCAGGGGCGGCTTTGCATTTCAGACTCACGCAGCTCCTCGGAGCATTGGGCCTACAGGAGTCAAGTGGCGCTTGCTTTCGCTGCCGCCATCACCTCCTACCCCTCTCCAGGTGGCCGTTTGGGGGCCTTGGACTTTGGCCCCATGGTTCAGCCAAAGCAGGGTAGCTTTGAGCAAGACCCAGATGCCTGGGGAACCTGCCCTCCTGCCTGTCGCAAATGTGGGTCTGAGCAGGAGAGGCCTTGGCCAGGCCCTACAAGGCCACTCAGCTGGTTCCCGGCTCAGGTGGAATCCCAACTTCCTGGTTCATCAAAGGTCGAAAGAGTGTTGTAGCTTTGGTTGAGGTGGCAGCTCATGGCCCACAGAGCAAGCGTGCCTTGCTTAGGGCTCCTGCACGCCCCCCATCTCACCTGTGCCTCTGAGAGCTGAACTCCCCTCCCTCCCTCCCCCTCCCTTTCAGGGCTTCCTCTGAGCAAGCAGGGTGCAGGGCGGCAGCTAATTGCAGCCAGCTGTGAGTGTTTGTTTGCGGGGCGGAGGAGCTTGGCCCTTCCTGCTTCTGCCCTGCCCTGGATCCGCCTCCCAGGGAACTGCACTGCCCCGCCATGTCCACCCAGGCTGCTCCCTATATCCTGTTTTTGTCCGGGTGGGCGTGGACAGGCTTGCTCAGCTCCCCAGCTGCGGCGAAGTCCTGGACTGTGGAGCTGGCCCAGTCCCCAGACCAGTGGGGCGGGTGGACGGGATGAGGGGAGAGGCACACGCACGCACAAGCTCAACATCTGGGTCCTTAACCCAAGGCAGCCAATCCCTAATCAGTCTGAACGGGGGGGGGGGGGAGGCCCCGAGGACCACCTTGTGCCTTCCAGGCTGCATCGGAGGGCCTTCCGCGAATGGCTTCCCCAGCAGGGGCTCCTGTCTTGATAGCTGAGGGCAAGCAACAGCTCACCTGGCCCAGTCCTCTGCCCTTCGCCAGGGAGAGTGGCAACATAGCCCCAAAGGAGGACAGGCTGCCTTGCTGGGGCTACGAGGCCCAGGCATCACTGCCTTCCACTCAGAACCCTAACTCACATCCCCCCACTACTTCTTCCACCTTTCCTCTGTTGGCAGGAGGAGGAGAAGGCGGCATTGCTGTCCCACCCCCAGGCCTTCTGGCTCATGGAGTGAGGAGCCCTGGGGGCAGGGGCCCCTTCTGAAGCCCATGAGCAGCACGTCTCTGCCCACCCTCACCCTTGGCTAGCGGACCTGGCTTCCGCGAGGGGACCTCTCTCCCTGCAGCTGCCCTTTGCCTTCCTTCTGGGGGAAGCCCTTGGCAAGAGAAGGAGCAGAAGGGATGCAGCAACACAAACGGTGCAGCCTCCGACCCCCACTGGCCCCTGCGTGCTGCTGATGCCTTGCCCAGGCTGGGCGGTTGGCTTCTGCTTGTTCCTTGACAGCCTTGAGCAGGAAGCTGTGGTCTGCTCTGGTCTTTCTTTCCCCGTTGCCCTGTGGGGCAATGCACGTGGCGTAACGGAAGGTGGCCGAGAGCAGAGGCCTCTCCAGCAGACAGACCACATCCCCCCTTGCAGAAGGTAGGATGTGGGGCACCCCCTCCCCCATCGCTGTGCAATGCCCTCTGCTCAGTCTGTTCAGCCCCATCTCTTGGGGGTGTGGGGTCCATTTCTGGGGTGACTGTGAAGGCAAAGAGCTTGCCCTGGGCAAGAGAGCTGCGTGTGTCTGTTCATGTCCACTTTATCCAGAAACTTTCACCTTCGTATCACAGCAGGAGGAAGTTTGTCCCTCTTCTGCTCTTGAGCCTGATTCATCGTTGCACTCTGTAAATGATTTAACAACTTTCCTGGCCTCTTCCTATCACTAGAGAAGGGCAAAAGTTCCCCCACTGCTTCCCTCCATGCAGACTGGAGGGAGGAATGGGGAATGGAAGGTGCTGGTGGACTGGGCTGGGGAACCTCAGCTGACCTGGGGCGGGGAACTCCAGGTGGTCTCTGTCCTCCTGAGCAAAAGCAAAAGCCAGCCTCCCCGCCAGCGCCCGGGGAGTGGGAAGCCCGGCTGCGCTGCCACCCCACCCAGCTGTGCTCCTGCTTGGCACGCCAAAGGATGCCCCACCCAGGAGCCGGCAGCCTGGCCCTCCTGGCCCTGGCACCCTGCCTGGGCTGTGTCAGCTCAACCTCTCGTGTCCTGCCTGGGTGCAAAGGAGGGCCTCTGGCCATTGCCACATCTGGCCACTGGCCAGGGCTGGTGCTGAGAAAGGGCGGCCAGGGCAGCTGAGGTGCTGTGCCCTTGCGGATGCCAAGGGGGTTTAGGCAGGAGGGGGTGTTGCTGGGCAGGCAATGAAAGCCCGACAGGCAGCCTTCTCTCCTCTACCCCCTCTCCCCACCCGGCCATCCAGCTTGGGGTCCTTTTTGCCAGAAGGGAACAGCCGGACCTGACTGTTGTTGTGTAGGGGGGAGGGGGGCAAAGTCTCCGCTGGGCCTTGGCATCACCTGGGCCCCCACCCGTGAGCCTGGGAACTGGCTGGCAATTGCCCATGCTCTTGCCCTGCAAGCCCAGCACTGATGGTACCGCGGCTGCCTGGCTCCTCTCTCAGGCCCAGGAGAGAGAAGAACCCCATTGCAGGTTTCTCTCGCCATAGGGACAGGCCCCTCTCCGCTGAGGCCATGGGTTGTGAAAAAAGGGGCTGGTTCCGTTCTTGGCTGGTTGAAGCCCTCTCCCCTGCCTGGCCGGGCCATTGGAAGAGCCGTGAAGCTGGCTCAGGCCCAAGGGCGTCTCTCTAGACTTGCATCTTGCTCCCACAAAAGCCAAGCAGGTGCCCCCATGGGAAGCCCACAAGCAGGACAGGTGTGCAGCACCCTCCCGCCCACATTCCCCAGCACCTGGCACGGAGTCTCTCACCCTGGAGGGAACAGAGAGCCACCAGGACCTTTAGAGTGAAACCCGAGATGCTGGGAGGTGGTGGCTAGGTGTGGAAGGAGAGAGCTGCGGGCCACCGCGTGGCCTGCCCTGCACCCCTTGAGCTAGGAGGCTGCTTCAGGTGTGGTGGAGGATGTGGCCCATCCGTCGCCAGCCCTGAAGAAAGATGCCATTGCCAGCCCATGGCCTGGGAGGGGTCACCGCCTTGTGCTGCAGCTCAGGCAGAAGAATGTCTTGGGCCAGCTCTGGACCGATGGGTCCTCCACGAGCAGGAGGCTTCCTTCACACACGCTTCCTTTCCCCCTCTCCCCAGGGTGGGCTGGGAGCTCTGCCACTCTCAGAGGCTTCCATCCAGCCCCCTATTGCATGGTTTCATGCTTGCTGGGGCCAGAGAGATCCCATTATGTGGTTCCCTGGGCTGGAGCACTGCCCAACCCTGGCAGCTGGCAAGGGGGGTGGGGTGGGGTGGGGGGAGGTTTAATCCCTTAATTAAGCCAGGAGCCCAAAGGCGGGCGCTGCTGGGACGCAGGCCTCTGAGGCAGATCCTTGGCTGACCTTGGCTGGGCGCCTTCCCTGGGAGCTGTGCAGTTGGAGAGCCTGGGAGGGGGGGTCAACAAGCCCAGCCCAGCCCAGCCTGGGATGTTCTATGGACCACCATTCCCAAGAGAGGCTTATCCTGCAGCTGGGGGGGGGGGAGACAGGAAGCGACCCTCTGCAGAGTCCCAGGCTGGGGGGGGCCTCTTCTTCATCCCCTGCTCCTTTGGGCTGGAGAGGCTGCCTGGGGCTGGACCACAGGCCAGGCAGGAGCTCCGCCACTGGGCTCCTGCCCCTCCCCCCACCCTTTATTGGCGGGCGAGAGGTCCTGGATGGCTCTGCTTAAGTTTTGCTGAAATTCCCCCCTCCCCCACAGGCTGGCCCCTTCTTCCACAGGTGGGTGAGTGGGAGCAGCAGGCCAAAGCACCCCCACCCTCTTTTAGCGCCAAGTGCTTCCTGCTGGGAACTCCGCCCTAGAGGAGGCTTTTGCACCCATTAGCAGGGGAGGAAGTGCCCAAAGGGGGGAGGGGATCTGGGGAACCCTGGAGACCCAATTCCCCCCCCCCCGCCTGTAGTTCTGCATCCGTTCTTAAAGCACAGAGCCCACTCGCTGCGCCAAGGGTGGGGTCGTTGTCCCCCCCCCCCCGCTTCCCGCAAAAAGGAGATTGCTGTGAAGCCTTCTCACTACCACAACACTGCTGGCCCCTTCCACCACTGGCCTTGGCTCTGGTGCGGCTCAGCTAAAAATATCCGTCTCCTTCAGCCGTTCCTCATATGATTTGGCCTCGCCGGTGGCTGGAGCTCCCACATGTGCGCGTCCTTTGTGTGCTGTGATGCCCCAAACCAAGGGCAGCCCCCTCCCCTTCTCCTTATGCTGAATAAAGTTTGTGCTGTTGCTACAGGAGCCCTGGGAGGCACTGCCGTTTCACACACACACACACACACACACACACACACACACACACACACCCCTCTGGCTGACTGGATTCAGGGCGTGTGCAGATGATCCAGCTGTTGCCCCAAAGCTCTTCCCAGAAGGCCTCCCTTTCTGGCTCCTTTCCTACGTGGCTCACTGTACATGTCCTGTGCTAAAAATCAACAACACCCCTCCTGTTGTGCACCAGGGCACCCCAAGTCAAGTGGATGTGTTTTAGTACACACTGTGCTACTTCAAGTATCTGAGGCAGTAAGCCTGTGTGCACCAGTTGCTGGGGAACATGGGCGGGAGGGTGCTGTTGCACCATGTCCTGCTTGGCTGTTTGGACACTGCGTGAACAGAGTGCTGGACTAGATGGACCCTCGGTCTGATCCAGCTTCAGGGCCCTTCTTAGGATCTTATGTATACCATGGCTTATTGACGACTTCTCTTCAGCTTCTGTTAGCGGGGTGTGTGTGTGTGTGTGTGTGTGTGTGTGTGTGTGTGTGTGTGTGTCAGGGAGGGGGGATGCTGAGCTCTCCAGGCCCTGCCCCGGGACCATCTGAAGTCTTCCTCAGCCCCACTGAGATTCCCTCCAACACTCAGTTTTAAGGTCGCCAAATGTCCAGTTTTTCAAATGTCAGAGATCGGGGCCTGGCGCTGCCTTGGTGGTATGGGCACTTCTTGGCACTGCCTTCGCTGTGGCTTGCTCTGCCCCCTCCTGCTTGCTCAGGCCCGCCCGGGCCCTCTCCTTTCTCCTCCCCACAGGCTATGGCTACACCACACCCCTCTCGGATGCGGGCAAGGCCTTCTGCATCTTCTACGCGCTGCTGGGCGTCCCCTTCACCATGCTGGTGCTGACTGCCACCGTGCAGCGCCTCATCAGCACCTTCACCTCTGGGCCCCTGGAGTACCTGGCCCTGCGCTGGGGGCACAGCCGGCGGGCCTGGTCCTGCGGGCATCTCCTCCTGCTGGCCCTGGTGGTGCTGGCCGCCTTCTTCCTGGTGCCTGCCGCCATCTTCAGCACGCTGGAGGAGTCCTGGAGCTACCTGGATGCCTTCTACTTCTGCTTCATCTCCCTCTGCACCATCGGCCTCGGGGACTACGTCCCTGGAGAGCAGCCGGGGCAGCGCCTGCGCCCCCTCTACAAAGTCTCCATCACTGGTGAGCAGCGCTGTGCTTGGAGGCAGCAGGACACAGGCCGGCCGGTGTGTGCCAAGGAGCAGCAGAGGGCACCCACAGGGCACTCTTGCCCAGCCATCAAATATGGGCCCTGCCCTGGCAGCCCAAGACCCATTGCCAAGTCTCTCTCTGCTTCTCGGCCAGGACAGCTAGGAACACGCTGTAGTTGTAAAGGAAAGCTAGTTCCGTGGGCTGTGCTTTGTGTGTGTCCGAGGAGCAAGGGGGGGCGGGTGCAGAGCGAGGGCATGGAGCAGGCTGCAGATCAACCTCAGCATGTGCCTGGTGCCCAGTTTAGGAGGGGGGGGGAGGATGGAGCAGCCACCCTTCACATGCTCCACGCCCACTCACCTTTCCCCACCTGCCTCCTTCCTCTCCAGTTTACCTGCTCTTGGGACTCATGGCCATGCTGCTGCTGCTCCAAACCTTCCACAAGGTGGCGGATCTGCACGGCCTCTCGGACCTGGTCTTGCTGCCCCGGGACTCGCCCCATGAGGACCACGAGCGCATCCTGGAGGACCACGAGCCTCCCTCAGAGCCGGGCCAGGCGGAGAAGGCACCGGTGCAGCTGAACGCTGGAGGGCAGGCCAATTACTCTTCTATCAACAGATAGCCCCAGGGCTGCAGCGCCTGGACAGAGACCAAAGCCTGCCAGAGAACCCTCACGCCAACTGCTGCCCCCTTGTGCGTTTTTACTCCCCTCCTGGTTTTCTGGGCCTCTTTCCAGTTTTTGAAACGTTCCTCCTACTAGTTCAAGCTTCCTGGCTCTGTGTGCACATTAAGTAGGCAGTGGGACTGCTGGTCAGTCTGTCTTTTGGGGGTGGGGAAGTCCAGCTGGGGTCTAGGAGGTGAACAAGATCCAGTTCTGGGGCCTGAACAATTTCTTCTGAGATTTCGTGGGGGTGGTTCAGATTGATCTTCGTAGGAAACGCAGCCATCCCCCATTGCCCTCCCCGTCCCATTGGGGCAAGTAGAATCCTGCATTTCAGCTTGGTGCTTCTGAGAACTGGCCGGCCGGTTTGCCAAGCTGGCACTGCTAATTAATTGGGGCTGGGAGGTGGGGGGAGGCATCTTGGCCACTGAAAAGGTTCAACCAAGCCCTCTTTGGAAGGCCAGCTGCCGCGTGGCCCTTCTCTCTCAGGGGTCGGAAACGTTACTGGGGCAGGCTGCTTCCCACCCCACCGTTTCTGGATCTTGCAGATCATCTTGTGGTTTCAGTTTAATATAGCTATAAAAGTGGCTTTTATTCTTCCATGACGTTGTTGTCAACTGAGATCAGCTTTGCAAAAGCTGAGCTGCCACAGCCAAAGACCTGCTGCGCCATGAGGGGATCAGCCTCCATTCAGCTAGCACTTGAGAACTGAAACAAAGTGGGCAAAAATATCTGTGTGTGTGTGTGCGTGTGTGTAATGGAAATCGTCTGATTTGGTTCTGGGCAATATGAAGGGCTTCGCTCGTTCTTTTGCTTTTAATCTACATTTTAATATTGTATGGAATGAATGGAAAACATTTCAGTGACTTGCTTGGTTTTTGCTCTGTTAATGCGGGAGGAGAAAGAGGTGAAGTTCCTCTCTTCTTCTCGGACTTCCAAATGTGCACTGGTTTAACTGCTGGAGACCTTCCCCCCATTCTTTGTGGGAAGTGGGAGCATGACCCCAACTGAGCTGTTCCCTTGCTGGCCCCAGGCCCATGTTTGGGGCCAATGCTTGGAGGACCCTGGCCAACCTCCCTCTTCTCACCTCCCAAGGGATATCAACGCAGTCTCCTTTTATAGAAAAGATTTATTGTTCCAGTAACAGCAGTGAGGGGATGGTGGTGGTGGTGGTGCAGTGAGCCCGCCCCTCCCTCCCTCCCTCCCTTGCATGGACCAGGGGTGCCAGGGCCTTCCCCTCCCAGGCCAAGGCAGGCAAGCAGCTGGCCAGCCCAGGCCTTTGGAAAAGTTAGAACTGCCGGGGTGTGTGCGGGGGTGTAGTGGTGCAGGATGGCTGTGAAAAGGTTAAACATCTGCTGGAGTAAATAGGGAGCTTAGGCTGGGGGAGTGAAGAGGTTGCTCCCCACCCCACCCCGTTCCAGGACACAGCGCCGGACACAGGCCTCCGATCCAATCCGGGTCCCACCCCAATGCTGCCCGAGGGGCTTCCCTCCCTTGCCCAGCGACAGCTGTTTTGAGAACTGCCCAGAGAGTTTTGGCTCTGGGGTGGAATGGAAATACAACAAAGACCGAAACGGCCGTTGCTTACGAAGGGCCCCACACCTTGTGCCGATCTCCTTCCAAAGAAGCCAACGGTCTGTGTGGCGGAGTTGGGCAAGGGCACTGTGTGGCCACTGAGCCCTGGTGCCAGGAGGCAGGAGGCCGGCTGCTCTCCCATGGCCTGGGGACAGCAGCGGCGGCAGCAGCAGGATCCAAGACGGCTCCGGGCTGTGCCAGGCCTCCGCAGCCAGTTCTCCCAGGGGCAGACGAGGCCCCCGCCACCCCCTCCCTCAGGCCAAAGGCATTTCCAGCTCCTTGCCAGAGTTGCTGGGCTGCTTCCTTCCAAGGGCGGGGGCTCCATCTGGGGGGGGCGGGGGGCAGTGTTGCCTATGTTTCCCGCCTCCCCCAAAGCCCTTCCCCCACTCCCAGAGTATACAGGTCATAAATACTTCCCAGCCCACCCCACCTCAGGCTCGGCTGCGGGGGGCAGGGACGCAACGGGGTGGTTGCCCAGCGGGCACCGTGCCACGTGGGCACAAGCAGCGGTAGGAGCCGTCCATGTTGAGGCAGCGGCCTCCCGGGCAGAGCCCCTCCATCTCACTGCATTCGTCCACATCTGTGGGAGAGAGGAGGGTGGCAGCTGAGCGGAGTGGAGCATTCTGGGCGGGGTGGGCTGAGGTCCGTTCATGCCCCCTCGGCCACGGCCCAGCCACAACAAGGCCAACGCGAGGCAGGCCAGGGCAGCAGCCGCCAAGATCCCCCCCCCAGGCCCGGCAGGGTCAGGGCTCCAGCTCTCACCAAGGCAGGCCATGCGGGTGGGGTCCAGGCGGTAGCCCTCGTGGCAGTCGCAGGTGAAGCCGTCGGCAACCCGGACGCAGTGCCCGTTTTCACAGCCGCTCAGGATGCCGCACTCTTCCTCTCGGAGCCCTCCGAAGCCCTCAAAACGGCCTGTTGGGGGCAGGAGAGATTAGCCAAGCGCAGCCGCTAATCAGGCTCGCCCCCCCCACCAGCCCGCCTGGCTTGTATCAGAGCTGGCCAGCCCCACCTTCCAAATGAGAGGGCCTGTGACACTCAGTCCTGCAGCTGCCAGTCTGGGGAGAAGCCGCCACAGACACCACCACCACGCCCCCCGCAAAAGCCCTGCCCCCACTCACTGTAGCCCTCGCTGGCCCTGCCCGGCCGTTCGGGGTAGGAACTCCCACTGCTGCGTGAGGAGTAGTGCCACTCTGGCTCAGGGGGGCTGCGGGGCTGGTACCCGCCCCGGGGGAGCTCATCGGGGCCCTCCTGCCGGGGGTCGCTGTAGGGCAGGTCCTCGAAGTCGGTGGCCTCGTAGGTCGGCGGGCTGTAGAGCGAGTCGCGGGGGAACGGGCCGAAGTCAGGCAGCCGGGGGGCCAGCCGGGGCGCTGGGGCAAAGATCTCTGGGCCGTAGGGCAGGAAATCACTCCCGCCGTACTCGAAGGGCAGCCCCACACCTCCCGGACGCACCGGCCCGTAGCTGGGGGGCCGCAGGACGTTGCACAGCGCCTCGAAGTCATCTGGGGAGGAAACGTAGCTGTGGCGGAGGGGCTTTCTCTGCCCCCCCCCACATCACCACCTGAAAAGCACAGGACCTTGCAGGGCCAAGGGGGTGGAGAGGCCGCGTTTGCCAGCAGCACCAGGAGCAAAGAGGCTTTGCTGTTGACGCAGCACTGAAAGGCTGCAACTTCCGCAGCAATTTAGCTTGCGAAGGAGGCAAGTGAGGGGAACATGAGAAGATGCCTAAAGTTCTGCACCAAGTGGTAGATAAGGCTATCAATGGCTACCGGTCACGAAGGCGGCGGAATCGGAGGCAGAATTCCTCTGTATGCGGAGCGTGGCCGTGCTCCTGCGCTCCTGTCCTGCTTGGGGGCGTCCCGTTGGCCCATGTGGTAGGCCACTGTGGACGCGCAGTGCTGGACTAGAGAGGCCCCCTTGGGCCTGATCCAGGGGAGCTATGATGTCCTTCGGTATCCCAGCAGATGCCAGGGGTGGGGTGAGCAGAGTAATGCAGTGGGGCAATTGCCTCCCTGCCCAGAGAGGCCCTGGGCCTGATCCACATGCAGGGCGCTGCTTCTGCCCTTAGTGGGCCCAGAACACCCAAGAGGGTCTCAGAGCTTTGATGCACAGCCATGAAGGGCAGATCCCAAGAAACAGAGGCCTCATCCCACCCCTGCCCCCCTGCCATGGGCCTGACGGCTGTTGGGTCCATGCCGTATTTTGGAGGTCAGCTCCGTCCCACGGACTGGGGGTCAGCAGGTGCCTCTCCCAGTGCCCTCCCTTTTCAGACCCTGATGCCAGAAGTCCGACTGGGACCCATCGCGGCCAGGATCCCAGGGTGGGGGGAGGGGCTTACCTGAGTCACGGGCCGGACACAGAGCGCAATCCATGCTCCACGCTTCCCCGTAGAGGCAGCAGCACTCGGTGTAGGTGACCTGGCGGTCGAGGCGGGGGCGGCTGCACACCAGGTCAGGGCCCACCTCCTGCCAGCACACGGCCAGGTTGTCATCTGGGGGTGGGGGTGGGACGCAGCAGCATGAGGAGGGAGGCAGGAGAGAGCCCTCAGCCAGTGGGACCCCCCTACCCCTACCCCTACCCAGCTCTCAACGGAGCTCTGTTAGAGCTGGAATTGCTACAATCAAGGGCAACCAAAAGGATGGGCTTGGGGGGGGGGGAGCGCCTCCCCTCCCCACAAAAGGCTGAAGTGGCTGAGACTTTTTAGCTCGGGGGGGGGGAGAGGAACAGCAGGTGTTTGTTTTTAAACAGGGGGGACAATGAGGGGTGTGGAGAGAAGGAAGGAAAGCCCACACAAGGGGACCTCTCTCAAAACCCTGCACCCCACTAAACTGTCTGATTGAAGGAAGGGTCACTGCGACCCCTAAAAAGGGTGAGCACTGGATCTCCCCCCCCCCCGGCAGCAGCAGCCCACTGTCATACAAACCAAGAAAGGGGGTGGATCACCCCCACACCTTTGAGAGCTCTCCAGTGGTAGCCCCAGGAGCAGCGGGGGAGGGGGAGGCCTGCGTGGGCACAGAAGCCGTACCGGAGCCGTGGCTGTCGTTGGCCACGCAGCGGCGCTGGGAGGCGTCCAGCACCAGGGGGGCAGTGCACAAGCAGTAGTAGGAGCCGATGGTGTTGATGCAGCGCCCCCCCACGCAGGGCTCCGCCTCCTCGTCAAGGCACTCGTCGTTATCTAGGTGGAAGGGGGGCAAGCAGAGCTTCAGTTGTGGGGGTCGGAGCAGATGGGAGGACCCCCCTCCCAGTTTTGCCAGGGCTCCAAGCAAAGCAAAGCTATGAGGGGAGAGGGTCAGGCCCCAGGCCCCAGTGGGTGGGGCAGGGGCTCACAACCCCCTCCCCGTCCCCACCCCCCACCCCGTTGCTCCAGTCCCCGGGCAGCCGAGCCTCACCGATGCACTCCAGGTGCTGCGTCTCGTAGTAGTAGCCGTTGGGGCAGTAGCAGGCGTAGCCGGGGATCTTGTTCACGCAGACGCCGCCCTTGCACACCTGGGCGCTGAAGAGGGAGCACTCGTCCACGTCTGTGAGGAGGAGGAGGAAGAGCCAGGTGCGGTCGCAAAGGGAGCCCAGGAGACCAAAACCCAGCGCCTGCAGGACCCAGTCCCCACCCGGGAGCCCTGGCGGCCAGCATGCCCTGCGTGCGCGTGACAGGGACGGCGGCAGCTGCTGCCCTGGACGACATCTGTGCCCCCTCAGTCCCTCTAGCCCAGGACTGTCGACAGGGCAGGCAGCCGTGGCCCTCCCTCCCTCCCTCCTGGGTGTCAGGCAGGGGGTTCCAGCCCTACCTGGGGATGCTGCTGGGGGTGGGACTGTCTGCACGCAGAGCAGGAGCTCTTATCCCACTGAGCCACGGCGCCTCCACGCAGCACCCACCCACCCACCCCCACTTAAGCCTCCCCATCTGAAGGCTGCAGCCAGGGCAGGCCCAGTGTATGCAATGGCCACCCCTAAGCCCGAGGGGAGCCCGAGAGCCACCATGCCCACCTGCAAAGGCAGCGGCACCTCCAGGGCCAGCGGCAGCGGCAGCAGCATAGCCATTGCCATGCGGGCACAAGGACCGGTACTCAGCTGGGGGCAAAGAGAGCATCGTCAGCAGCAGCAGCGCCCCCATCCCTGCCCCGCCCCGCCCCACCTCCCAACTCCTGTGAGGATACATCAGCTAGCTGGGCATTACAAGTGCCCAGCGGCACAGAGCAAGCAGGTCAACGCCCCTGCACACTCTCCGGGACACAAGTCCCACAGACCGCCGTGCGACTCCCCTCGGAGGCAATATGCCCAGGGGATATTGCACTTAAGGGGCCACCGGCACCCCTGGACTGAAGCGACAGGCCCCTTGGCTGGGCACCTGGAGCCGCGGGGGGGGGGGGATGTGTGACTCCTGCAACTCCACCCACTGCAGCAGAAGCCACGGTGGCCATCCCTGTCGAAACGCCCAGAGAACTCGGATGGTGGCGTCCTCTGCCCGCAGTGGCGGCTTGGTTGGGCAGCCCTCCGCTCCGGTCCTTCCGCGGGGCCTCCGCCACGGCCCTGCGCAGCCTCTGGCCTCCCTGCACAGCCAGGACGACGGGCGCTCCTCAGCCCTGCGCACTCGTGTTGCCAGATGACGCCTTCTACAAGTGCTGCCGGGCCAGCCGGAGAGCCGAAGCAGCACTCGGCCGCCTCGGCTCCCTGGCCTCATCCGTGGGCTTATGGCCCTACCTGTCTCCTGGGAGGGACACGTCCGGATGTGGCAGTCAACGCCCCAGCCGTGGCCAAGGCTGCAGCAGCACTCCTGCCACGTGGCGTTCCAGGCCAGAACGTTCTCACAGGCCTGGGCGGCGTTGGGGTCGTAGTAGCACTCGCGGCGCAGGCCATCACCGGCCCCAGAGGGTGGGGGGTCAGGCCGCAAAGCATCCGGGCGCCTGGGGAAGACTGGGGGCCGAACTGGAAGACAAGGACAAAGGGGGGGGTGAAAACTAAGAGGTGCAGGGAGGGAGGGGGGAATCTCTCCTGCCGCCTGGGCGATACAAGAGCTCGGAGGGGTCCCCTGGGGACTTACGGAGCAGCAGCAGATTCCAGACAGACAAAGCCAAGTGCTCCTGCACACTATCGGAGGGGGGGTGGTCCGGCCACCTGCCCGGTTGCAAGGACCAAACGGCACACGAGAGACGCGCAGCCCCTGGCCGTGGTGCAACTCTTTGTAAAACGACCAAGAGCCGCTCCTGGTCAGGCCCTGAGGAACACCTCCCCACCCCCCACCGCAACCCACGGCCAGCCCTCCAGCCTTCGCCCCAAGAGGGCAGCAGCTGCTACACCCTTTGGGGAAGAGTCAGAAGAGTCACACACACACACACACACCCCGCCGCCCCGTGCCGCTTGGCCTGCAGGCAGCCTGAAAAGGGGATCAGGCAAGCGTGGGGGTGGAAGAGGGAGGGAGGGGATGCCACCTCCAGGCTCAGAGGCACTCTACCAGGAGAGGGGGCTGTTGTTTTGGTGCCCTTGCTCTGGGCTTCCTGGAGGCATCTGCCTGGCCTCTGGGGGTGGGAAGTGAGGAGCTGGGCGAGATGCACCCTGCGTGTTTCGATCCTGCCGCTGTGCGTCATCACCCACCCACCCACCCCGGCCTGCCGTTGGCAGCGCAAGGCCTCCCGCTCCCCTCAGGAGCCCTCCCCAGCCCTTTACCAACCCCAGCTCTGCCCTGTCTCACCGGCGCCCGGCAGAGCAACGCAGCGCCCAGTCATGGGGTCAAACTCTTCTCCAGCCCGGGGGCAAATGCAGAGGAAAGAGCCCTCCACGTTCTCGCAGGGTGCTGCTCCGCACACGCCCTGCAGCGTTTCACACTCGTTCACGTCTGTGAGGAGCAGATGGAGGAGATGCAGGGAGAAGGGGCCCCTTGCAGGGGCACCACCCTGCCCCCTCCCCCCCGCCAGCCGCTCGCCCTCTTACCTAGGCAGAGCCGCCCGTCCCGGGCGCTTTCGTATCCCTGGTCGCAGATGCACTGGAAGGAGCCGGGCAGGTTGTGGCAGACGGCGTGTGTCCCACACAGCGAGCTGTTCCTGCACTCGTCCACGTCTGCAAGGGGCCACGTGTAGCCTCTCAGAGGGGCAGCCTCCCCCATCCCCAAACGTCCGCCCTCAGACTGAGTAGCCCCCCCCCCCGGGATCATCACTGAACGCGACCCCTTTGGCAGCCAGTGGGGTGAGGAGGGGGCTGCCACTGCTGCTGCTCTGCTTCCCCCTCCCCAAGCCCAGGTCCCCACGCTCCCGCACTCACCCACGCAGTCCCCAGCGGCCGTGGCCTGGTACCCAGTCTGGCAGCTGGCCACACAGTGGTAGGAGCCCAGAGTGTTCTCGCAGCGCTTCTCCCCACACAGGCCTGCCCCATATTCCTGGCATTCGTTGAGGTCTGCAGGGAGACATGGGCGGGGGAGGGGGGTTAGGGCACAGAAGGAGCCGGACGTGAAGGGCTGAGGCCTCCCAGGCCTGAGGGTCTCGGGGGGAGGGAGGGCTTCAGGAAGGGGACTTTCCCATGAACTGCCAATTGCACCAGTCTATGACCCAGAAGTGAGGGGGGGGGCGTGTGCAACTGCACAGCGGGAAGCAGGCCCCTTGCTGGCCCCTGCGGCCCTCCCCCCTGCCAGCCCCCCAAGCTTACAGCTGCAGGATGCCTTTGTAGCCAGGGATTTGGGCAGGAGGCTGCCTGGAGGGAGGCTCCGGCACCTTCGCTAATCAGGCAGCAAATGCTAACGGGAGACAACAAGGCATCTGAACCTGGAAGGGGGCAAAGAGAAAGACCCCTGGCCGGCCGGGGAGCCTTCCTGACCGCCCTACCCCCTGCTCCACAGAAGGGAAGTGAGGCTGATGCACAAAGTGCCCCTTTCGGGCTGCCCCAGCAGCACTCACCGATGCAATCTCCCGTGGCACTGGCCCGGTAGCCCACCTGGCAATCGGCCACGCAGCGGTAGGAGCCGGGGGAGTTTTCGCAGCGCTGCTCCCCACAGAGGGCTGCCCCGTATTCCTGGCACTCGTCGATGTCTGCAGTGTGGGAGGGGGGGAGATCAAGGCAGTGCCGGTGTTTCCTTGGCCCACCCCACCCCTTTGAAAACCACAGAAGAGCCTCTGGGGACGTCCACGCCAGGCCCTGTCTCACCCCCGCCCCCCACCCCCACCTCCCCCCACTGCTCCTCCACATCTCACCTTCACAGGAAGCCTTGTTGGGGCTGCTGCGGGAGCCAGGTGGGCAGTAGCAGTCGAAAGAGCCCTCCGTGTTGGCACAGTGGCCCCCAGCGCAGACGGCCTGGCCCTGGCATTCATCAATGTCTGTGGGGAGGGAAGGAGGAGGGTCAGCACAGGAAGGGGGTGGCCCCCTCCCCAACCTGTACTCCAGGAAGGGACCCAGCCAGCCCCACCCGCCTCTGCTCTGCTCTGCCGGCCCTGCTCCAGATGCCGGGGTCCCTTACCCACACAGGAGGCTCCGTCGGGGGCTGTGGCGAATCCCTGGGCGCACACGCACATGTAGGATCCATCTGTGTTGAGGCACTCGCCCCGGGGGAAGCAGAAGTCGCCCTCCAGGCATTCGTTAACATCTGGAGGAGAAGGGGAGGAACAAGGGGGACAGACCCTCTGTCACCCACACTGCCCCCACCCCAGCCCATGCATAGTCCAGCTCCAAAGCAGTGGGCCAGGAAACGCTGCCATGTGCCACAGGCACGTGACCCCTGCCAAAAAGGAGTGGCGAGGTGGCCACACGCGGCTGCTCAGTGACCTGCGTGGACCATGGGTAGAGGCCCTCCCCTGGGTGGCCGCCCGCTGCCCTCGCCAGCCCCCGCACTCACCCTCGCAGGAGCCCCCCACAGCCTCGGCCCGGTACCCCCGGCCACACTGGCAGCGGAACGAACCCTCTGTGTTGATGCAGCGCCCCTGAGGGCCACAGGGCAACCCCGTCGAGCACTCGTCAATGTCTGCAAAGGGGGACACGGGCCGTCAGGGCGGAGGGGGGGCTCCGAAGCCCCCAGCCCAGATCCCCACCGCCACATCTCTCACCAAGGCACTGGTTCTCCGTGAGGCTGGCGCGAAATCCGGTGGGGCAGAGGCAACGGTACCCACCCGGGACGTTCTCACAGCGCCCAGAGCCACAGGGAGCTGGGCTAGGCTGGCATTCGTCCACATCTGTGTATGGTGGGGACACGGGGACACACACACACGACAGAGCAGCAGTTCAGGGGAGCTCCAGCTTGGCCTGGGATTCACCCCTTTGGTCCTGGAAGCCCCCTTGACACATCTGAAGCGACTTGGGGGAGCTGGCGGTGAAGGAAGTGAGCTGTGTGCCTGGGCAGCATTGCTCTCTTCGCCCCGTCAGCCGGGCCCCCCCCCCCCCCGGGATGGGCAGGGCTGGTGCACAACACAGTAGCAGCAGCAGCAGCAGCAGCAGCAGCTGAGGCCTCAAAACTCCTGCCCTCCTGAGCACGCTTACCTACGCACTGGGTCCCCAGTGGGCTGGGCTGGTAGCCAATTGGGCAGGTGCAGCGGTAACTGCCCGGGACGTTCTCACAATGGCCAGGCTGGCAGACGGGAGGGCTCTCCCGGCACTCGTCCACATCTGGGAAAGCACAAGATGGCATGGCCTCCTCTCTCCCCTGCTCCCCCCCCGGCCCCCTCCCACAGCCAAAGGGTTCCCAGGCCAGGATGGACCAGGTGACAGGGAAACCCCACCCTGGAGTCCCGGAGGCGTGGGGCAGCTGGCTGGTGAGGGGAGAGGCACTCTGCATTTGTTCAGCACTGCTCTCGACCTCGCTCCTACTTCCAGCTTGACTCCAGGGATTGAGTCAGATGTGGGGAGCCTGGACACAGGCGGAGCGAGGCGGGGGGTGGGGGGAAGCTGAGTGCCGGCAGCCGCCGCCCTCCAGCCAGCTCGCACAAGGGGGAAGAAAGGGGTCTGCGCTCTCTCACCCAGGCACTCCGTGCCAGTGGGGCCCAGCTGGTAGCCGGTGGGGCAGGCACAACGGTAAGAACCCGGCGTGTTCTGGCAGCGGCCGCGAGCACAGGGCGGCGGCCTCTGGGCGCACTCGTCGAGATCTGCCGCGAGGGAGAGGGGAGAAGGGATCAGGGCCATCCTCCTCCCCCCCCCCCGTCTCCGCAGCCCCTCCCCTGACACGGCCGTGCTCCCTTTCAAGGGATTGGGGCTGGGACTTAAGGCGGAGCAACGCCAGGGCCAGCTCACTTGGTCTGGATCCGACTACCGGTCCCGCTCGGGACGCCCTGCACTCGGGATGTTCTCCCCGCAAATGCATCCGGCAGTGACTGCAATGCCTCGTGTCCTCTGCTGCCCTCTTTAATTTGCACAAAACCAGCATTTATATTGAAAGGAGACAAGAACCAGGGAGGGAGGCCAAAGAAACGCTGCCCGCTCCCCTTCCTGCCCCGGAGGGGTCTCAGCCCCCCCCCACTCCCGCTCCCTGCCACCTCGTTTCCAGTCTCTCTCCGGCCTCAGCATCCCCCAGAGACACTGACCTCCCTGCATTACCTCGGCATTCCAAGCCAGCTGGGTCCAGTCGATAGCCGCTGGGACAGGAGCAGAGGAAGGAGCCGGGGGTGTTGTGGCAGCGGCCATGGGCACACGGCGGGGGCGTTTTGGCACACTCATCGATGTCTGAGGAAGGCAGGCAGGCAGGCAGGCAGGCAACGTGAGCCAAAGGGGTAGAGGGGATGGCCCCTAGCCCCTCCCCAGGGGGTCTTCTGGACCCAGTCTGAACGCACCCTGGCACTCCGCTCCAGAGGGGTCGGCCTGGAAGCCGGCCCGGCACCTGCAGCTGAAGCTGCCCACGGAGTTCTCGCAGCGGCCGTGGGCACAAGGGCGGGGGCTCCTCCGGCACTCATCCACGTCTGGATAGGGGGAGGAGAAGGAAGAGGGTCAAGCGGGAGGAGGAGAAGCCTGGGGGTCAAGCAGGGCCCCTCCCCACACGGCCAACACATGCCTGCTGTACCCGTCTGCCCACCCACCCCCTGGGCTCTGGAGAGAAGAAAGCCAGCAGCAGCAGCAGCAGCAACAACACACACACACACACACACCCCACTCTCCACAAAGTTTGGGCTTTCCAAACAGGCCAGGCCTGCCTACCTTTCCAATCAAAAGCAGGGCTAGAAGCTGTGGACTCGGGGCAGGCTGGCAGCTGTGTTTTTAGAAGTCTGGCCCTGGGCAGCCCTACGTGCCTGCCAATGGCAGCTGGTCAACTGCAGCATCTTTTTCAAAGCTCCCCGCTCCTCCTGCCCTCCCCCCCCCCGACACCCCCACTCACCAATGCAGTGTGTGCCTTGAGGGCTCAGCCAGTAGCCGTGCTCGCACACGCAAGTGTAGCCGCCCTGGCGGGGGATGCACCGCCCGGGCCCACACACCTGGGGGCGCTGCTCACACACGCCCTGCTCCGTCCCTGGGGGAAGAAGGGCCGCGCCTGTTCAGCCTTCCGCCACCTGTGTCCTCTCTCTGCCCGCGCTGCCCCATCCAGCCCTCTGCCCCGGCTGCCCAACCTATCTAGCACCCTGCACCCACGCTGGCAAGACCTGCAGCTCACCACCAGGACCCTCCTACCTGGCACAGGCGGCTGGGTGGGCACGTGCCAGGGAGGCTGGCGGTCCAGCAGGGTCATGGGTGATGGGCTCCAGTGAACTGCAAGGCAGACAGAGAGAGAGAGAGAGAGATGGCCAACGTCCAGCCTGCAGCATTGGAAACGGCCCCAGCCCTATGTCCCTAAAGGGGCCCAGGCCGGCACCTCCACTGGCCAGGCCACTTGTGTAAGGGGCTCCCCAATTTCAGAAAGAGCCCCTTTCTCTGCACTGAGCCAGATGCCCCAAGAGACAAGCAGCCGGCCCTAGGCTGGGCAGACTCCCTGCAGCTAACGCTCCCCCTGCCCGAAACATCCGTGTCCGAGAAGCCTGCTCAAGGGCTCCAACCCCAAGCCTGGCACGGGGAGGTGGATCTCAGCAGGCCCACCTCCGCCTCAGCAGGGCAGCCAGGACGCCTCCAAGCACCCGACGGGGACAGAACAAGAAGGGACGCGCCAGCCAAGGCAGGAGGCAGCCCCGCTGCCCCTGCCAGCCCGGGGAACCTACGGAGGGCAGGGGCAGCTGTCGTCCGAGGTGGCCTGGCTGCAGGCTCCCGTCCTCCTTGCTGGCGGCTGACCGGTACCCGGGGCAGGTCCTGGCCAAGGAAGCGAGTGTCGTAGCGGAGGTCAGAGGCCGAGTAGTGATAGCCTGGCCCAGCTGGACAGATTTCCTTGAAGCCACCTGCCAAAGAGAACGGCACCATGAGAAGGGGGGGATGGGGGATGGGTGGTGGTGGTGCTCCCTCCCACTTCTCTGCATGCCACTCTGGCGCTTGGCTATCATGGCCGTTTCGCCTGCTGCCCTCCAAGCCGTCCTCCTTCATCCCCAACTGGGCCTGGTGACAACAAGCCAAAGACACCCTGCGCCCCTTCTTTGGCCGTTGCACGGCAGGCCACGCCTGGTTCCTCTCTCATCCCCCCCTTTGGCACAGACAGGGTGCCTCCCCTCTGCTCCCGCCAGAAGCCCCCTGCCACCGCCACCAGGCCTCACCTGAGCCAAAAGGGGGGCAGCGCTCGCAGCCGTGTCCCCAGGCCTTGCCCACCCGGCTGCAGCAGCAGATCTGCTTGGTGATGTTGCGAAGGATGGGCAGGGAGCATCCGCCGTCCCGCAGCACCCGGAAGCAGGGCCCCTTGGCCTCGGAGATCACGTGGTGGGCTGCCGGGAGGGCGAGCAGAAGGAGACCGTAGAAGGGGGCAAGGCAGTGCCTTCCGGCTGGCAACTAAAGGTGGGGACTGCCTTTGCCTTCTGGGGTGGCTACTGCTGTCTTGAACGAGCGGCCTTCTTTGCCACCTGCCTCTACCCGTGCACATTGCTCAAAGCATAGTCAGTATGGGGGTGTGACTTTCTTTAAGTTGACCAAACTTTGCAAATAGATGAGATGCTATTTTAGGGGCACTTCCGGACGGAGGGAGGCCTCCTGCTGCAACCGACCAAAAGGCCTTGTGCGCCCCTGTGACCCATCACAAAAGATGGAGGAAGCAATGGGGGAAGCTGGGAGGGTTTGGAGTCCCCCACAAAATGCCACGAATGAAGCAGGGTGAGAGCATTACCTCGCCTGGAAGCCCCACAACGCAAGAGTCCGCGCTTTCTGGCCACTGCTTGGAATGGAGGTGCTTTTGGCTGTTGTTACTATGAACAGACAGCAGGTGGCAGCACATGCCAAGCTGGACTAGCGTGGCTAGTTGTGTGTGGGGGGGGGGGGGTGGCAGCAGGGGAGAGGTTGTGGCATATTCCAGCATGCAAGGGTCACAAGGCAGGGCAGGTTACGGGAAGGAGCGCCACTCGTGAACGCCTCTCACTGGGATCCATCACAGAACCAGTGCAGTGCTTGGGGGCCCTGCTCTGCTGCCCCACCAGAGGTGGCCACGATGGCCCATTGCCAGCCCCCCCCGCCTCCTGCCAGACTCACAGATGCAGCTGCTGCGGGAAGAGTCCAGGATGTAGCCCTCGTGGCAGACGCAGGCAAAGCTGCCCCGGGTGTTGGTGCAGTCTCCATTGTGGCAGAAGCTGCCCTCCTGGCACTCATCCACATCTGGGGCAGAGAGAAAGGGAGGGGGTCAGAGTGGGATGAGGGGGCCCAAGCGAGGCATGAGCCGCGGAAGCACTTGCCAGCCAGACCCCTTTGGCTGCAGCCAACCTTTGTGGTGGTCCGGTGTGACCCTGGCAGGACTCTACCACAGGCAGCCCCGGGAGGTTCAGGGGAGAAGGCCTGCTCCCTCCACCCCCACCCTGTCACCAGAGGGGCTGGGGGTTGCCAGCAGCCACTCACCAACGCAGGAGCCATTCTGCTGCCGGAAACCTTTGGGGCAGGCCACGTCATTCCTTCCGACTGGGCTGGAGACGCCTTTTGCGGGGTGGAAATGAGTGCTGAGGGAGGTGGCGGGGTGGGGGGGTGGAGACCCTCACTGCCCCACATCCACACAGCCCTCTGCACTGAAAGCTGGCTCTTCTCCAGCAAGCCCCTCTCCCCTGACATCCAGAGTTTGGGTCTGGGTAAAAAGTAACATAAAGAGGTGCCCAATACACACCCACACCCCGCAAAGTGTGAGGCGCAAAGGCTGTTGGGGACAGTGGGGGAGGAATATGGCTTTAGAAGCCCACCCTCGCAGCAAGAGCACCCATCCTTCTAGGGCAGCACACCCACCCCAGCCCCGCCATGGGTGCTGCTTCAGCAGACCTACCGCTGTCACCGTTGGTGCAGGGCTGGCAGTCATGCACCCCCCAGGCCACACCAGCCCCACGGCAGCAGATCTCACGGGTGCGCAAGCCGGGCAGGGGGGCGCTGCACTGGATGGGAGAGAGAGGCAGGGGTCATTGGGAGGGGGGGCTCCAGCCAGCCACCCAGCCCCTGGGCCTTGGATGTCCCGACATGCTTGGAGAAGCCGCCTGTGCACGCCAGGTGTAACGGCCATGGATGTGCACAGCACAACTTCTCTGCTGGTGGGGAGCCACACCGAGAGTATGTGAACCGCGACAGGACGGGGTGCCCCCCAATTCCCCAGAAGCTGGGGCAGAGGTGCTCCATCCCCTGCAAACGCCCCCAAATGCTTCCCACCGCTGCACTGTGCTCACATGTCACAGGAGCCTGGGAAACCCTCGCACCACTGCCTGTGTGAGGGCCAAAGGCTCTCATCACGTGGACTCACACACATCCAGGCACAGGGAGCCACAGCAGGGTGGGTGGGTGGGGAGGAGAGGGGCGGGGAAGGCCTGACCTTCCTTTCAGTCTGAATTCCTTCCAGGATGGAAGGAAATGAGGATCTGAGTGGCCAAGGGCAAAGGTTGCTCACCCACCCACCCCCGCTCCCTTAGTTTTCACAATTAGCTCTACTGGCATGGAGTCCGCCCCCCACCCCATCCTTCCTGGGAGAATGGAATAATCTACCCTTTATGGGCCTCTTACCATCCCAAAGTGCTTCAAGGGAGTGAGGAAGCAGCCCGCCCCCCTCCATAGCCCTATCACTAAGAGGAAGGGGTCTGCCTCTGAGCAGGGGGTGGGGGCGGATGAGCACGCGGCTGACCGGGGCCACCCCGTCCAGCTTCCAGGGCTGCTCTTCTCCGTCCCCAGGAGTCAAGGGCCGTGGAGGGCATGTGAGTGGGGGCATTCCGGCACGGCTCTCGATCTTTCGTGGGGCCCCATAACCTCCTGCCACTCTGCCACAGAAGCTTTAGGAAGGCTGGCAAAGGAATCGCAGCCGCCTCCGGCCAACGCCATGGAGTCAGCAGGCTCCATCCCACGTCAAAGGAGAGGGCTCAATCCCCTGCCAGGGCGACCTCTTCCCTTTAATTCGGAAGGAGAGAGCCTGGGGCAGTTCGAAAGAAGCGGGGCAGGGGCGCAGGGGGGGGGGCAGGGGCTAGAAAGTCATCCTGTCTACATGCCAGAGTGCTGCTGAAGGAGCCCAGCACCTGGGGGCTGAGGCGGAGGGAAGGAGCTGGTGGTGGTGGCGGACTCCCCGCGGTCTGCCCTGATGCTTCCCACAGGGAGGCTGCAGCGGTGTGCATAAACCAGAGCGGCTCCCTGCTCCACCCCACCACGGTGCCCCACAGGTACCTCTTCCCCACGGAGCTGCCTGAAGCAGTAGCCAAAGCCGGAGTTCTCGCTGTAGCCCCCGGGGTCGCGAGGGCTGCTCTGGGCCAGAACGCTGTAGAGGGCCGGGCGGGAAAGGGGGAGGGCGTTGGTGTCCCCTGGCAGCTCCTCGTTCACCCGCTCCACCTGGTGGATGATGACAGAGGCCTCGGGCGGATGCTCCACGTGGACATTCGCCATGGATGCCACACCTGGGGAAGGACCATGTGGGGGGGGGGGGTTAGCACAGGCGGGGGGGGGGGGGCTACAGCAAGGCATGCCTTCCCCACAGCACAGTCCCCGGCCTCAGGCCTCCCCTCCCTCCATCCCAAGCCATTGCCCTGCAAGAGAGGAGCCCACGGCCAGACCCTCGGGCCTTGCTGACGCCCAAAGCCCCGGAGCGATGCCTCTCCGGGAATATTTCAGCCCGGGCCAATGGCGGGCCCCTGCCCACACCTCAGCGAGGGGGGGCTGCCAGCCCCTGGAGCCCTTCTGCCCACCCTTGTTGCTCCCTGTCTGAGTAGAGTGAGGAGATGGGAAAGCATTCACGTCTGCACTTGCTTCTCTCTCTCTCTCTGGGCCCCGAGGGGGGAAGGCCAGCCAGAGGGAAAGAGGAGGAGGAGGAGGAGGAGGAAGAGTGCGAGGAGTGCTCAGAGCAGAGAGGGCACCTTGAACAAGACCCATGCCCCCAAATAGCCTAGTGCTGGCATTGGCTTCGCCAATGAGAAGTTAACGTAAGAAGTGGCAGAAGAAAGGCCTCTGCAGATTTGTCCAAGATCCACCCAGTCCTGCAATTCATTTCCAGCTGGGGGACAGCAAGATCCTGCACACACAGGAATGAAGGCAGGGGCATGGCCATCACAGTAGCGTGCCCCTGGCCAGGGAAGCTCCATGGAGTTAAGAGCCAGCCTGCTTGTCCTCCAGTGAGTCCTTTCTTGAGTCCAACCTACATCTTTGCAGCTCCAACTGCCCGACAAAGAGTCCACAAAGCTCCAACTGACAAAGAGTCAGGATGTCCGATTCTTCTAGATGGTTCCTTAAATATTTGCACATGAGCAACATGTCCCTCTTGCTCTGCTTTTCTCCAGGCTAAATATTCCAGGCGTTCCTCCAGCAGCCATTTATCATACTTGCAATTCCTTCCTTGCTCATCAGTATCCTTTTCCAGCAATACTGCTTCAAATGGAGCATCGCACCCCGTAGAAACTCCTACCGCCCCAAGCCAACGGGGCTCTCCCTGCACAAGCTGCCAGCACAAGCTGGAATCATCGTGGCCTTCTGTGCCACAGCACCACACGCTGGGCACCGAGAGGTCTTCAAACAAAAGGAACATCGGACGTTGCCTTGGTCTCTCTGGCCAGTATTGTCCTGGGCCTTCCTCTCACCTATACCTGGCCATGGCATTGGAGGAGCCAAGACTGAACCCTGGGCCTTCTGCATGCGAAGCAGGACAGGACAGGACAGCCCGGCCCCGTCTCTCTCCCCGGCTCCCTTCTTGCACACACTCCCTGCCTGCACCCAGAGCTCCTTTCCCGGCCCCCGGTCTCACCGTCACGCTCTTGGTGGTGGTTGGCAATGGGGAGGGTGTACATGGACTTGGTGGCTGGCTGTGCTGCCCTGTCAGACTGGGCGTCCGTCCCTCGGCGGGTGGGGGCCTGGCCGTGGGAGCGAGGAAGGGCCGGGATGTGGCAGAACTTGCCGGTCCAGCTGGGGGGGCAGAGACACGTGTCCTTCTTGAGGCAGACTCCCCCATTTTGGCAGATGAGGGGGCACAGGACTGTGAGAGAGAAAGACCAGATTAGGGGGCACAGTGGGACAAGTGCAGAGCCCCCACCCCCGTCCACCCAGGTGCAGGCTCACTGTTGGGGGCGGGGCTCCTCTCAGTAGTAGGAGAAGGTTCTACCCTTAAAGGCAGGCGAAAACTCATTCTGTATAAATAACGAAATACAATCACACCTCTTGGCTGGAGCACCGGAGCAGGGCACGGGAAGCCAGCCTGGCCCACAGCAAATGGCCTTTCCTTTCCTCAGGCATGGCTGCTCTCTGGGGCAGAGACCCCAAACCCAAACCTGCCTTGGTGCTTGGAGCCCCCACATCCTCCTGTGCTGGTAGCTCTTGGCCCAGGGTCCGAGGTCTTCCGGGACAGAGACCAGGAGGGCTGCCTCCTCCCAGCCCGGTAGCCTGCCAGGCGGGGGATGGGCATCATCCACCACCACCATCCCCGTCCCACACACTGCGTGGCCACTGGCCACCCCACAGCCCAAGAGGGGGAGGTCTTGGCCCAGAAATAAGTGTGTGGTGTTCAGTGTGTGTGTGTGTGTGTGTGTGTCTGAGAGAGAGAGCTCTCATGCCATGTGCTGAACCTCCAAAGAGCAGCCACCGCCGCTGCCTGGCAAAGGGCCTTTTTCATTCACAGCCACTTCCTGACCCAAGAGAACGCTGGCTGGCGTTCGCAGTGCGCCTCATAGGCCCATTGGCAGACAGACACGGGGGATATAAATACCTTAAATAGAGTTAAGTTATCTAGAAACTCAAGCCTGAAACAGCAAGACGTTCTCTCCCTGCCCCACGCAACACGTGTTCCCACGGCGCCTCACGGACTGACACGGATCCACGTGCCACCCTAGCGTTTGCCCCCATGGGCCTGCTTGCGCCCCACAGACCTCCTCTGGGGCTCCCTCCCAGGGCCACCGCAGGAGGGTTCTGCTCCCAGGATGCGACTTCCCTGGTGGAGCCGGGCAGCGGCCCCCTCTGAAAAAGCCTCGTTTGCAAGAGTCCCTTCTGGAAGCATTGGGGGGGTGGAACCAGCTCTCTTCTTGCGGCACTCCAGCATCTGAAGGGGGCGGATCGGAGGGAGGGGCTGGTGGGGGGGGCAAAGCAGTTCAGGCTCCCTGCGTGTGCTTCAAGCCCTGTGTGCTTGTCCCACCACACCTTGCCTGGCACAGGCGGGCCCTGTGCCCGCTCGCTCTCGGGGCAGCAGGACCAGAGGCCGCCCCTCCTGCCCTGCCGCCTCCTTCCCAGCCAGGCCTGTGGCACTGGGACACAGCCAGACCTCCTGGAGGCATTCCCACTGGCCACAGCTCCCCAGGCACAACGGTGGCTGCCCAGACAGTCTCGGTTGTTCTTGGCTGTCCTGAGTCTGTCTGGATGGGGCTGGAGGCACTGAGGGCCAGGCTGGGCGGGGGCAAGTCAGCAGGGAGGGAGGGTGCCAGCATCAGGGTACATGTCTACGTAGGGAGCAGCCTGGCAACTAAGCCAATGGGTAGGTGGACTGGGTCCTCCTCCCTAGGGCTAGACCAGAACCCACCCACCCCCAAAGAGGCCAAATGTGCATGCACCCTCTCAGGTCTCCTTCTGCGCCATCTCAAGATGGGGGGGGCTACTGGAGAGACACGGTTCCATTCATCCCTGTCAGACTGGACCCAGAAGGTGGTGCTGATGGACCACTACTCCTCCCTTTAGCCAGTGGCCTGTGGGGTTCCATCTCCCCCCCACACACACACACACGGGGTGACACTGTTCAACCTCTACCTGGAACTGCTGAGTGAGGACATCCAGGGGTGTCTCCCCAAGCCATTCATACTGTTGGGGTGTGTGTGTCAGTACCATGACCCTCAGCAGTGCCTCTTGCCATGTTGTGTGAACCTGGCCAAGGTGGCTTTTTGCTGCGGTTAACAAGCCAGCAGCCCATGGGTTCTGGATGGCTTGTTAACCATGGCAGCAAGCCTCCCTGGCCAGGTTCACATGGAATGACAAGCCGCTTAGCCGGGGGTCATGGTGCTAATGGGATTGGCATGCCCAGGGTGGTTAATAAGCCACTGTGGCTGAATAACCAGAGTTCAGAGGAGGTGAGGGCTGGGCTCCCTCTGAAAGGCCACGCTCCGCACTCGGGGGTGCTCCTTGATCCAACACTCTGGTGAGACGTGCGGGCAGCATCTGCGGTGAGGAGCACCTTTCCCCAGCATTCACCGGCTCCCCGGCTATAGCAGCCCCCAATAAAGGCAGATCTTGCTGCCACGGTCATTCATGCCGCAGCATCCCCCAGGCTAGACGCTGAGAGTGCGCACTGCCTGGGGCTGCCCTTGGAGAAGCCAGGCACTGCAATCGGTGCAGAGTGCTGCTTGTGGGAGTAGTGAGGCACTGGGACCGTGATGTGCTTCTTGGGGGCGGGGGGGGGGGCTGTGGGCTGCCACTTGGTTTCCGGGCTTCATTCAAGGTGCTGGGCTAAACCCATTCATTATTATTATTATTATTATTATTATTATTTATTTATATAGCACCATCAATGTACATGGTGCTGTACAGATAACACAGTACATAGCAAGACCCTGCCGCATAGGCTTACAATCTAATAAGTTGTAGTTAACAATAAAGAGGGAAGGAGAATGCAAACAGGCACAGGGAAGTGTAAACAGGCACCGGGTAGGGTAAAGCTAATAGTATAGAGTCAGAACAAACTCAATATTTGAAGGATATAGGGAAAAGAAAAGTTTTTAGCTGAGTTTTAAAAGCAGTGATTGAGTTTGTAGTTCTCAAGTGTTCTGGAAGAGCGTTCCAGGCGTAAGGGGCAGCAGAAGAAAAAGGACGAAGCCGAGTAAGGGAAGTGGAGGTCCTTGGGCAGGCGAGAAGCATGGCATCAGAGGAGCGGAGAGCCCGAGCGGGGCGATAGTGTGAGATGAGAGAGGAGAGATAGGGAGGAGCTAGACCGTGAAGAGCCTTGAAGGTCAGCAGGAGAAGTTTATATTGGATTCTGGAGTGAATTGGAAGCCAATGAAGAGATTTCAGAAGTGGAGTGACATGGTCAGAGCGGCGGGCCAGGAAGATGATCTTAGCGGCAGAGTGGTGGACAGAGACCAGCGGACTGATGTGAGACGAAGGAAGGCCAGAGAGAAGAAGGTTGCAGTAGTCCAGCCGAGAGATAACCAGTGCGTGAACGAGAGTCTTGGCAGAAGAGACAGACAAAAATGGTCGAATCCTGGCAATATTATATAGGAAGAAACGACAGGATTTAGCTACAGCCTCGATGTGAGGAGTAAAGGAGAGCGAGGAGTCAAATATAAAGCCAAGACTACGAGCTTCCTTGACCGGAGTAAGCGTGACATCGTTGACAGTAAGAGAGAATGAGAGGTGAGGAGAAGGTTTAGGAGGAAAAACAAGCAATTCAGTCTTTGCCATGTTAAGTTTCAAACGACGATGAAGCAGCCAGGCTGAGATATCTGAAAGACATGCTGAGATACGATCGTGAACATCTGGAGAAAGTTCCGGAGATGAAAGATATAATTGTGTATCATCGGCATACAGGTGATATTGGAGGCCGTGAGATTGAATAAGCTTGCCCAAGGGCAGCATGTATAGAGAGAACAACAACGGGCCAAGCACCGAGCCTTGCGGAACCCCAACTGAAAGGGGAAAAGAGGAGGACGAGCTGCCGTTAGCCGACACGCTGAAAGAGCGACCCTCTAGATAGGAGGCGAACCAGTTATAGACAGAGCCACAGAGTCCAAGGTCATGGAGGGAATCTAAGAGAAGATCGTGATCAACCGTGTCAAAGGCTGCGGTTAGATCAAGGAGAATAAGAATGGAATAATGGCCTTTAGACTTGGCAGTAAGGAGATCTTCAGGCCCTGAAGAGCTGGGGCTGAGGTGCTGGAAGGCGGCCTCCACCCCACATGAGCCGGTTGCCAGCGGAGCGACTACTTCAGCTCCCCCCAGCCTCATGAAGCTCAGCACCCAGCAGCACGGCGCAAAACGCTCAGCCAGCAGGGACGCATCCGTCCCAGATGCTGCAGTGTGCAGAGACGTGGCATTGGCTTAAAAGTTCCAACAGCCTTCAGGTGCCGCTCTAGCAAATGGTTGTTACCGTTATTAATGTGTGTGGGGGGGTTGTGGGGGTTAGGGTTGTTTTAAATATTGCTGAATGTGACTTTTTTGCAGCTTGAATTCCCTCCTAGGGAAACAGGTGGGACAGAAGCTTTTAAAATCAACAAAATAGATTTTCTTTTAGAAGGAGGATGCCCAGCTAAGATCTGTGTCTGCAACTATCCTCTCTGAAAGTGCAACTTCTGTAGGAAAACCATCACATTGAAAGCAGCTCTGTCAGACTGGAAAGTCCCTCATCCACCCTCCACTTCCTACAAGAGAGGACAATCCCTTTTCCGAGTCCCTTCAGAGACCAGTGCGCACAACGGAGGCCCGGAGGGCTGGAAGAGGCCTGCTGCAAAGTGCTGCTTAGAGACCAGGCACCACCAGCTGCCTCCTCTTCGCTCACCAGCTGCAGCTGCCCTCTTCTCTGGCTTAACAGGCGCCCTCCATGACCGGGGTGGGTGGGGTGGAACACAGTGATCTTGCTTTCTCCAACTGCTCTGTGGCTGCACACTTGAGCCACTGAGAGCCAGGACAAGCCGCCACAAACCGGCTCCATGAATTGGGGGGACGTGGACCTCCCTGGTGTCTGTGGAGAGCAAAGGAGCCAGAGAGCGGCCACCAGAAAGCAGAGCCTCTCCAGCTCACTGGGTGCCAAAGCCACCACACGTTTGGACTCCAGAAGGGGAAGACGCCTCCCTCTGTCGCCTGCCCGCTCCCTCTGGGGAGGTGGCGTTGTCCCTGACCATTATTCAGAGGACAGCACAGCCATCTTGCCGCTGATGTCAGCGTCCGGCCATGGTGGAGGCTTCCAGAATCCTTCAATAAGCATTTCTGGTTAAAGGAAAAGGGGTGGGGTTTTGGGCCTCTCTTGCCTCATTCGTCAATAAGCCCCAGGTTGCTTCTGCTAAAAGTCAGACTCAATTAGTTCAGTGGCATTAAAAGAAGGAGAACCCGTCGGTGTTAGATGGAGGTGCCCCCTTGACGCCCCGACGCCCCTCCCCCCTCCATGCAGGTCTGCTGGTGAGGCCCTGCCATCCTTCAACAGGGCCTTTCTGATGTGGCCCCCACCGTGTTGAGATCTGTCAGACTTCCTAAGGAAGCATTTACTGTGGAATTGACTTTGTGTGTACATGGGTGGGTGGGGGGAGTTATTATTATTATTATTTAAGGGTTTTTATGCCGCCATTCAGCCAAAAAAGGCTCTCACGGCAGCTTACAAAAGTATTTCTTCACAGTCCCTGCCCACAGGCTTACAATCTAAAAGACATGACACAAAAGGAAAGGGGATTGGGAGGGAGGAGGAGGAGGGGGAAAAGGAAAGCAAATTCAGGCACTACAATCTTAGTTGTAAAGTTCAGCAGTTACAGTTGACAGCAGGAGGGAGGGGGCTCTCAGCTGGAGCTGGACCCAGGCACAGTTATGTACACCATCACCTTCCTTGACAATCCTCTTGCATTTTTCTTAGCTCTGCTTGCACCATTTTTCTTTCCAGGTGAAATCAGCACACATCCAGGCTCACCTTTGCAGTGGGGGCCATTTTATCACTTTAGATTTGTTCTTCTAAGTTTTAATCATTTCTTAAGGTTGATTATAAAAATCTGGAGGTGATAAAAATGGTGCCAACTGCAACGGGTACAAAGGAGGTATGCTTTGCTGCGACCAGTTCCGGTGCCCCAGAAGCCGCTGCCAGATCTGCCCCTCGAAAGAGACAGGAAAGTGGCGCTGAAGGCACCAGGGTGGCTGGCATGTGGCAGGGAGCGCGCACCGAAGATGCACGATGCCTTCTCGTGACGCAGCCGTCCCACTGGTCTTACAGCCCTAAGCAAGGCCTGCCAACTTGAATTATTCTTGCAGAGGGGAAGCCTGGCTGCAGCCTGGTGCCAGTCAACAGGCCTCGGGAAGGGGGCACAGAGAGGGCTCTGGAAGGGAGACAGTGAAGAATGCCCCAGAGCATGGGCAAAGGGCCTTTCCTCCCAAAGAACTCCCACCAGGCAGGTCTGTGATCCAGCAGTTCTTGCTGTCAAGGATAAATCCTGGACGCTGCTCAGTGTCTCAGGCCCGCAGACCGGCATCCAACCCAGGAAGAAGAGCTCCCAGCTCCCCTCAGGCCCACAGCCCAGTTCTGGGGAGATGTGATGAAGGAGAGGGAGCAGCTGTCTCTCACCCCCAAGTCGCCCCCATGGGTCCCTTGCCACAGCTACAATGGTGTGTGTGTGTTGGGGGGAGGCTTCTGACTCACAGGGTGTCAATTTCCAGGCCGGCAGGCATCCCAGCGCTGCCTCTTCTTAGAAGCTAATTGCCCCAGGGAGGGAAGGGAAGGGAAGGAAAGGGAAGGGAGGGGAAGGGAAGGGGGGAGGGAGTCGTCAGCACTGTGCACACACACATTCCCAGTGGTCAGCAATGCTGGGAGTTGTCGTCCAGAACTTCTGGAGGGCACCAGGCTGGGCTCGTCAGTGTGTGGGGAGAGGCGAGGGCCCCACCTGCTTTGCTGCCGGGGCTGCGCCCAAGAGAGGGCTTGGAACTGCGGGGGGGTGGGTGGGGGGCATCTGGAACCCTGCGAAAGGGACGGCGTGCCGGCTGAGGGGGTGAAGTCTGACGGCCTTCAGGAGCCGGAGCTGCTAGGGAAAGCGCCTCCGACCCACCACGGGCCACATTCTGCCCAGGGCGCAAAGCCTCGTGGAAGAGGACGAGGGCCACGTGAGAGTTGCACAGCCCCGTGCATTTCAATCGCCTGTGGATTGTGGCCTACCTCAATTAGTGCATGGCCTCGGGGGGGCAGCTACCTCCTCCCCCCCCGACACACACACTGCAAGGATCGGCTGTTGCAGAGAGCAAGAGAGCAGAACACGCAAGAGTGCATGCCAGACCGGCTGCACGCCAGGCCACGCCCTGCTTTGCACACCCACCCACGCTAGGCCTGGGTAGCATCAAGTGGAACAAACAGCACAACTACGCGGGAGTGAAAACATCTCCCCCCCCACCCCACCGGACACTCATCCCTGCTAAACGTCAAGCTCAGAGCCCCAGAGTTTGAGGGAAACTGAGGCACAGGGAGACCAAGGGGCTGGAAGAGGGTTTGGGCCCCTGACTCCTACTGGTGAGCCCCCCTCCTGCCCCCCAGTGCCTCGGCGTCACAACCCTGCTGGATCCAGGGCCGGGACCCAGGCGCCCTGGCGCCCTGCCCAAGGCAGCTGGTCCCATCTGGCTGTGGCGAGGTGCCAACCTCCTGTTTATCCTTCGAGTTCCCAGGCCCAGCGGCTGAAGGAGGCTCCGGCTGGGTCTGGGTTCAGAATGGAGCCATGGCAATGCGGTGTGAAGAGGAGGAGCCCACGGGGCTGCCGCGGCGGCCACCGCAGCCAGACAAGCAGGCAGCCCCCGGCCAAAGCAGCTCCTGAGACCAGGCGCCCTGCGAACGAGCACGAGAGGCAGTGAACCAGGGGAGGGGGGCAGAGTGTTGAGGGCGCTGAGGACCCCAGTGGGAGCCCCCCCGTCCCCCACCCTGCAATCTCCCCCACCCCAAGTAAGGCGCCACTTAACCTGTCTCTTAAAAATGGTTTCTGAACTGTGCTTCAAGGGATTTGGTTTAACGGGATGTTTTGTTATTTTGTCTTAATCTGTGTTTTAGTATGAGCCACCAGTGGGATATACCCTTTAATAAGTCATCAGCCACCACTCTGGGCTGGCCTCCCACAAGGACCACCACACACACACCCTATGGCGGGATGGAGGAGGTCTGCCCCCTTCAGTTTCCCCCAACCTCGCTCCTGCCTGCACCTTCCCCCCCTCGCTCCTGCCACTTTTATCACACCTGTACAGGTCATGACCTCCCCCCCCCCGCCTCACAGGCCTTGTTCCAGCCCAAAAGGGCTCAGGCCACTTGGCAGCCAGTGCGAGGGCAGCCGTTGGCCGTGGGGAGGGGGGAGGGGAGGGGAGGGGAGGGGGCAGAAGCCAGTTCAGAAGGTTGGAAGGAAGGCAGCCGGCTGGCCACATCTGGCCAGGTGGGGAGGGGGAGCAGAGCCCTTCCGCGTGCCTGGGGGATTATGGGAGGCGTCCGTGCCCTGGGCCCACACCTCACCGGATGAAGACGCAATGTGCCAGAGGGACACCCCCCCCACAAAGCCACCCCCAGTAAAAATGGAACTGGGGGCACAAGTCACACAAGCCTTGTCAGGAGGGCTCTGTCCCTTTCCTGGGGGAGCAGCACACGTTCCGGAGCCTGGGCAGCAGCAGGAAAGAGGCCACCTGCAGACCCCCTGAAGGAGCAGAGTTAGTGGCTGCCCGCTTGGCTGGCCACCACCAAGCAGACCCTGGCCCAGGGGGTCCCACATCCAGAGGACTGGACAGGGGACGCCTCCCCCCCCCACAGAGCCTGGGAACAAGCCAGGGGCTGAGTCACCCCAATACTCACAGACGCGGAATCCGGGGCCACCCTCGCCCGGCCTGGCATTCTCCCCGCTGTAGAGGGTGGTGGCATTGCCCTGCTCGCAGCGGTTGGTGCAGTGACCCCCCCGGCAATGCACGCGGCAGATCATGGGGGTGAAGAAAACCTTGACCCGCTGAGCGCCCGCAGGCAGGTGGGACCAGCCCAGCAGGAAGGCTGCAGCCAGCAGGAGCAGGGGGGGCCCTTGGCCCAGGATCATGGCCCCGAGCAGCGCTGGGCGCCGCAGCCCCGACAGCAGGCAGGAGAGAGCAGGCAGGGAGCGCGCACCGACCCTCCGCTGAGGAGGTGCGCACCGACCCTCCAGCTAATTGAAAGCAGCGAGTGGGGGGGGGGTCGGGCGCCAGGCCAGCCACAATGTTTACGAGGGACCACAGCCGCCGCCGGGAATGTTAACTCTTCTGCTGCTTTCCACGAGGACGGCCGCCTCCCCTGGCACCCAAGTGCAGACCCTCCGACCAAGGGCAGCTCCCCCCTCAGCACAGGGACACGGGGGGGGGGGGGTCGGGTGTCAGCAAGAAGGCCGGCTCTGCTGCTCAAGTCCCCAAAGCCGCCACCCCCTTCGGCAAGCGCTGGGGAAGACGTCAGGCTGCTCTGTCATTTCATGGAGCACACGCCCCGTGGCGCGACCCCTCCCCCAAGAGTCACCAAACTTCTCTTGGGTGTGCTCACTAGTGCCCCCCTCGTGCTGCACTTGTTCACTCCACTCAGGCATGCTGCTTCCCCCCCTCCACACACACACACACACACACACACGCACGCACGCACACACGCCCCCCCCCTCCAGGTCCTGCTGCCACCTGGCCAGTGGCTTCCCTCCCAGTCCCAGGAGCGCCTGCGGGGCGGAGGCCTCTGAAAGTCTCTTCTCCGCCCCATTTTAACCCCCTCCCCCTTCCTGAGGATTGAGCCGAGAGCCCCCCCTCCATGCCTGCCTACACTCCCTGCCCACAAATAAATGAAGGCCCCCAAGTCCTCCTCAGCCTTTAAGTGCAAGACTTCAAACACACATTTGTTAGTGCAAAGGGGCCCAGGCAGAGACCTCCCCCCTGCCCACCCTCCCACCCCGCCTCCTGGATCCACTCAAAGCAGCTTTGTCTTAGATTCCTGCCCCACAGAGCCTCTCCTCCCTGCCCCAGCTGTTTCCAGCTGAAGAACAACCCTCGCCCCCAGCAGCACCCCAGGAAACACAGGTGGGTGGGAACCGGGCAAACGTCTCCCCTGGCGAGTGAGGACAGGGACCAAGGGCTCAGAGAAGGGGCCGGGGGCTGTGCCTTGCACTCCAGCTCCCCCCCCATGCCAAAGCCGCCCCCGGTCCTGTCCTATCCCAGCCCCTCCCCGCAACATGGCCCTGTCTCCCACTTCCAGAAAAGTGGGGGGCATCCGGTCAGCGAGCGGCGGAGGCTCTCTTCCCAGAGCAACGGAAGAACGGCTGGGGGAAAGGGGAGTGCGTGCATGCGGGGGGGGGGTGCGCACGCCTCACATGCTGCTCCCCCCAGGACTGCTGTGGAAGAGGCACTCCAAGGCAGCAACAGGAGGTGGGGTTTCCTGGTGGGCTCCCCAGGGAGGAAGCAGGATTGTGGGCGGTGGGGCGAAAGTGGAGCTGCCCCTTCCTTCGAGCCTCCCCCACCCAGAACAGCCCAGCCTGACATCATCTGGAAAGACTCGGCCAGGGGAGGGCGGAGGAGGAGGGGGGGAGGCACAGAACAATGGCCCAATCCAGCGGGGAGGAGACTGAGCTGGACATGGGAACTCTTCTAAGCACTGCAGATGAGGGGGAGGGAAGAGAAGGGGGAGGGACATGCAGGCCTGGTAGCCCTGCCATCCTGCCTCCCAGCTGCCCGCACTGGCCCTTTGTCACTTCCCAGGACTGGTGTGGTCCTCCACCATGGGGGTGTGCGTCTGTCACCACCCCACCCCTTCAATATATCCACTCCTGGGAGGAGGAAGGAAGCTCTCCGCACTGTAGAGCATCCCCAAGATTTGGAGGGGGGAGAGAACAGAAACAAACCCCCACCTCTACGCACACCCACCTGTGAAACACTGAGAGTGCCCACAGCTCCCTTGACTGGCCTTCCGGCATGGGTGAAGATTTGCCCCATGGCTGAAAAAGGGGGAGACCCTATGCACCCTGAGCCTCTCCCCGGCTGCAGAAGCAGCAGATGCTTCTTGGGCCCCAGTGACGCTCAGCGGCCTCCACGCTGCCTCCCCTCCCCCATTCCCACCTCCACCCAACCCCACCACACACAGGCAGGCTGCTGCTCAAGGGCCTGCCTCCCCACCCTGTGCCCTGTACCATGGGGCCTCTGTGTCACGAGGGGCGCATGTCCGGGATGGCCACTGCTTCCCCCATCAGGTCGGGAGGCAAGATGCTGCGCCAGGATTGTGGCCATCTTCTCGGAGGGATCCAAAGCCTTTCGCCGCTGCAGCACAGCCTGGAGCTCTGCCAACCTGAGAGAGGGTACACTGGGGTCAACAGTGCACACAACAAGCCCCCCTCCCACTGGACCCAACGCAATGGCATCTCCAGACCCTCCCACCCACCCACCCACCCTTGAAGGCACTGCAGGGGCAAACACGCCTCCCTTCCATGGCAGCCTCCTCCTCCGGGCACTGAGACTGCTGTTGTTGCTGTCCCTGCTCATCTGCATAGCCCCTCACCCATTTTGCATATTTACTGGTCACGCTGAAATACGACCAAGACACTTGGCTTCTCAGTTCCCAACCCACAAGAGAGATCGTGGTACTATCCCATGACTAGGACCATGTGAAAACTCTACCAGATTATTCCTACGATCCACACGCATGTTGACATGCTAAAAGAACTCCCAAAAGGTTGGTGAGGCAGGACTTCCCTTTGCAGAGGCCTTGCTGATCTTTCTTCACCCAGGCTTATTCTTCCACACACTTACAATTGTAGCATTAACGCTCTCCTATAAGTACCCCAAGGCAGACATTAGGCACAGGTCTAGTTTCCTGGGTCCTTTCTTGCACCAGTTCCCTTTCTAATTTAAAGAAAAACTGTTACGTATGATACCTTCCAGTCCTCTGAGGGAAAGGTAGATTTTATCAATAAGTTATAGTAAAACAATTGGCAATTAACTTTTGAGTTCTTTTTGAACTCTCTGGAGAATGCCTTTGTCATGGGGACCGGTTATCACATTTATCAGTCAGCTCCTGGCCTTGTTGTCACTGTTCATTGCCATAATTCCTCCTGTGAGCTTCCTCCAAGTGACAACTCAAACACGGGTGTAGCTCCCAGCGCAGCGAGGTGAAGGATTCCCGTGGCCCCTCTGCCGTCTCGCCATCCTGCCCCTCCTTTGCCATCTAGTAGCTCTCTGGCTGCTGAAATCCGGCCACTGATCTAGCGGGATGCCCCCTTCTTTTCATGCCCAGCTTCCTCTGTCTCGGCTCCCCTCAGTGCCAGCTCTGCAACCGCTCACCTTGGGCTTCGCACTCTCTGTTTATCATCTGTCCTAGGTGGGGGGATGGACTCCCACTCCCAAAGACCTCCCTGCCCTTTCTAGCCACACTGCCTCTATTTATCCAGTCTCGTCAGGGACCCAGCACACACACGCACACACACACACACACACACACACACACACACACACACACACACACTGCCCCGGCTCCTGCCCTGAGGGATCCCAGCCCTGGCTTATGGGGCCCCCAGAGGACGCCTGCCATGTATGGGAGGGGGTAGAGGAAGCATTCAGCCCACCCCAACTCACGTCAGAGGCTGCCAGCGAACGGCCATGGACTGCAGGGGAGCCCGGGGGGTCGGCTGGGCCAGCGTGGCAACAAGAGCGGTGCGTCCACAGCGGGGCCCTGTGAAGCCCGGGCGGCAGGTGCAGCGCTGGGGGGCTTTGCACTGGCCCCCATTTTGGCATCGAGGGGTGCAGACGGCTGGGGAAGAGGAGACAGGCCCAGCGGGTCCATGAGCCCCCTCGGACTTCTTCCGCCCTGCTCCCCCACCCTCTCCCAGTCAGCCTCCCACGGCTCAGCACGGGGCCCGGGGGAAGAGCGCCTGTTTTGCACCTGGACGGGACCAGCTTCAGTCTCTGGTGGCCTTACCAGGTCTCTTGGAAAGAGCCCCCCTTCCCCCACGAAGCCCCCGAGAGCCACTGCCAGGCAACACAGGCAACGTGGAGACAGACGGACCACGTGACCGACCCTGTCCAGGGCAACTTCTTCCCGTGTCCCTGAGGGGGTAGGGAACCCCCTGTCCCACAAGAAAGCGATGGCAGACGGCTCCGTTACCAGGGCAGCCCCAGGGCAGTTTTTGTGGTGCGCGACTGGGAGGTCAAGACCTTGGGTCTAAGTGGTGCTGATCCTCCTGGCCCTCTGGGATACAGGCCGCTACTGCCACCTGCCGGCCAAGGGTGGATCTGCAAGGCGCTCCAGAGATTTAGGGATGTGGCAGGAGGAGGAACATAGGAACATCGAAAGCTGCCTTGACTGAGTCAGAGCCGCCCGGACCATCTAGGCCAGTACTGTCCACACTGGCAGGCAGCCATGGCCATCCCTCCCTCCCGGGTTTCAGGCAGGAGTTTTCCTGGGGATTGAACCTGGGACCTTCCACACGCAAAGCAGGGTCTCTGCCATGGAGCCACGGCCCCTCCCCACGAGGAGGGAGCGCATGTACAGATCACACATTTCAGGGAGGGGCAGCTGTGGGAGGCCTCCTTTGAATTAAACTTTGGCTCTAGAACATGTGAACTCATTAAAAATGCCTGAGCGTGTGCAGAGTGCCATCCCCTCCCTACTGCCCAGCTCCTAAGAACATGACAAGCACCCTGCAGCTAGGCCTGGCCCAAAGGGCTCCATCTTACCCAGTACCCCTTTGCCACAGCGGCTGGCCAGGGACCTCCGGGAAGCTGAAACGGAGCTGAAACACCGGACGCGAAGAAACAGGTCTCTCGCTTCGCTCCACCCTCCTGCCCACCCCTGCTGGCACGTGGAGTTTAGGGCTAGGCTGTTTCTCTGCAGGCAGGCTCCATTTAGCCACCATGGCTATGAGCCACCGATGGCCCGTTTGCCATGACTGCTGAATGATTCCTTGAAAATCCGCTCATCGCCGCTCACCACATGGCCTGCAAATCCCACGAACGCACCTTGTGAGGGAACATGAACCTCCAAACCAGAGAAAATGGCTTCCTGGCAGCCTGGAACCCGGCACATAAGAACGTCAGAAGAAGAGCCCTGATGCTGGATTGGACCAAGGGTCCACCTCGCCCGGCGCTCTGTTCACACGGTGGCCATCCAGCTGTCAGCCAAGGACCCACAAGCAGCCCACGCCCGCCCTGGCTGACTTTGAGCCACTGGGGCTGCAGGAGAGGCAGGCCCAGCCCCGACTCAAGGAGGCGCTGTGGTTCAGCAGACCAAGCCTGCTGTTGGGCTGGGCGGATCACAGCCCCTGAGAGGGCACCCCTCCCTCCTGAGGCTGCCTTACCTTTGGTGCATTTCCCAGCCTTGGGGGCGAGGGACCATCCGGGGCAGCAGGTCTCGCCACAGGTGTTGGGTCTGCAAAGAGAGGCCAGAGGAGGGGCAGTGACGGAGGAGCCGGGAGAGGCGGCTGAGGTCACCCCTCCCTCCCCAGAGGAACCTGGGCAGGTGTGTGGCACTGGCAGCAGAGCCTGAGCTGGCTAGATCCCAGCCTCTGGGTTTGAGTCCCATTCATCTAAGGGGAAGAGTGGCAGGAAGGGATTAAATGAGGGCGTGGGAAGAGGGCAGAGCCCTGAGTGGGGCTGGGGCTGTGGCTGTGGGGAGAAGAGGGGCTGGCCTCCTCCTAGGCAGCCCCTGAATCTGATGCCAATAGCAGATCCTCCGCCTGGACTCGCCCAGAATGGCTTCAGCCCTGCTCACCCCCTTCATTTGGCCTGGCTACCCCATCCCTGCAAGGCAAGCAGCAGCAGCAGCACCTGGATGAGGGAGGGAGGGCTTGACTGGGCTCCCAGCACCTTCCCATTTAGAAGTGCAGCCCAGCCCCCTTTCAACACACCAAGCTGAGTTGCCGTAGGAGACAGAGCCCTCCCCCCAGACCCAGCAACCGCTCACAGCCCCTCCCTGCCTCATGCATGTCTCCCAGGGGCTCCGGAAGGGGGCTGCTGGCCCGGCACCCCTGTCCCCCTCCAGACGTTGCCTCTTCTTTCTCGCCCCTTTAACCCCAGCCAGGCACGGCCGATGCCCCTCCTGTGTGACCTGCAGCCACAGGTGCTGCAACCCAGAGCGACAGGACAATCCCACTCTCCAGAGCCGGGAGAAAGTGCACAGACCACCCGGACGTCCGAATGGCTCCGAGGCTGGAGAAGAGCCAAGAGGCCGCACAGCAGCCAGCCAGGCGGCCCAACGTGAAGCCCCCAAAAGCAGGGAAGGAGCACGAGGGGAGCCCCCGCCCACCTGTTCTCCCCTGCCACTGGCTGTGGAATTCATAAGTAGCCATCTGAAGTAGTGGCTTTAACCTCCACCATGAATCCTTTTAAAGGCGTTCGAGTTGGTGGCCTTCATGTGAATTCCATCAGCCAGCCACCTGCCCTGCTGGGTGAAGATGAGGCCCTTCCGCCCCAGTGCCCTGAACCTTCCGCCACTCAGCCTCATGGGAGGACCTGGGCTGGGGGGCTCTAGTGCCGTGACAGGGGCAGAAGAACCTCTTTCTGCATTTGCCTTTCAAGCTCAGGGGCAGTTTCCTTCCCAGCCCTCAGACTACACCGAGGCCCCTCCATGGCCACCTGCCCCCCTCCACTCCTGAATCAACCCCCTCACTGTCCAGGCTCCCACCACCACCAACAACAACAACACACGCACACACACAGCTAATTCCTGACATTCTTCCCCTGACCGGGATTCGAGTTACTAAGTGGATTTGCAGCCCGCCTGGCAGAGGAAGGAGCTTTGCTTTGGGCCTCTGTGAAGCTCAGAGAAGAGCGTTCTGACCAGCCCCCACGAGAACGGGAGGGGGACAGCAGAAGGCCCCGACACCACCACCACCACCACCCCTTCCTGTGCCCAGAAGGAACGCAGCTGACCACGAGGAGGCAGACCCTGCCCTGACCTCATCCTGAGCGGCTGGGAGAGTTCCAGGCACGCAAAGCTGCCCACGGCCACCCCCACCTTGATGGGGGATGGGACGGGATTGCAGATAAGCCTGCAGGTACATGTCCAGAGTCAGTCAGGCCGCGGGTTTCCAAAGCGGGCAGCAGGCTCAAGCACAGCGCCCAATGAGCAAGCGCGCACGGGCAAAGGCCTCCCCTTCCCGGGCAAAGGCCTCTCCCTCCCGTTTTGGCCAAGGTTCTGCCTGGAAGTGGCCAGAGTGCTCCTCCTGCCCCGGGAAGCTGTCTTGGGGAGACTGTGGCCACCAGAGGCCCAGGCATTTAACAGCATTTAACAGCATATGCTACGGTTGTTTGTTTGTTTAATGGACCCCAGAACTGTTGTTGTTAAAATGGATACTATTTTATACAGTTGTTTTTGTATTTTTTGACGGTTTAAAATTTTGTATACTTTTTAATGTCCACTGTTTTTTAACTTTTGTAAACCGCCCAGAGAGCTTCGGCTATGGGGCGGTATACAAATTTAATAAATAAATACTAAATAAATATAAATAAAGGGGCCGCTGGCTGATGCCACCGGAGTGCTGCAGCTGCAAAGGAAGGCTCGCGGGGGCAGAGCGGCTTCCCGGAGCAGCCTGCAGCAGCGGGGCGAAGAGGGGCAAAGGGGCGAGCAGGCGGCTGCCGGGGCCGGCGGCGGTGGCAAAGGGCGGGGACCCTGCAGCCGCCTGCCTGGCACCTGGGAGAGGCCGGTCGTGGCCCTGCGACGCCAGCCTGCCTGCCTGCCTGCCTGCCCGGAGGCCCTGCGGTTTACAGCCTCGGTGCCCCCCTCTGGCAATGCAAGCCAGGGGCGCCAGAGAGCACAAGCGGAGACCCCCAGCGCGAGCGGCGGGAGAAAGTGGCAGCGGCCGCCAAGCTGAGGAGTTGCCGCTCCAGCCCCGCGCTGACATTTCCAGATGGGGCCTCCAGACCCTGCTGCCCCCGCCAAACCCCCGCCGCGGCCCTGATGAGAAGACCAGGCAGCGCTCGCTCGCTGGCTGGCTGGCTGGCTGGCTGGCTGGCTGGCGGGGAGAGACGCTCCCGCGCGCGGCCAGGGCCATGGGGGGCCTTGGGGTACGCCCGCTCCGGCGCTGCCGATGGCGAGCCTGGCCCGGGGCAACTAGCTCCCAGAGGCAGTGGACGCTGGGGCGCCCCGTCCGCGCTCCGGGCCACTTCCAGCCCTCTAGGTGGGCCCGGGGCCAAGCTGCGCCGCCGCCCCCCCCCCCGCAGAGCAGCTGGCAGGCAGGCAGGCGGGCCGGGAGGGGGCCCGCTCCGCGCGCGCGCCTGGCGCCAGCCTCGTCGGGGTCGGGAAGAGAGGCGCGGCCGGGAGAGGCAGGGGCCCTTCCCTCCGTTACCTGCCCGCTTTGGCGCTCCGCCCCGCCGGGCTCTTCCTGCGGCTCTGCTGGGCAAGCGGGCCGCCGGGGGCTGCCGCTGCTGAGCGCCCCGGACGGCGTGGCCCTCGGGCGCCCGGCGCCGGCGGCGGCAGCAGCAGCAGCAGCAACAGCAGCGACACGCCGAGCAGGCAGAGCGCGCCCAGCGCCGGCGGCCGCATCCTGCTCGCCGTCGACGGGGCGCACCGGCCGACCCGACGGGCGCCGAGACAAGAGGCTGCGGCGCTGGGCCCGGCGCCGCTGGCCGCCAATGAGCGCTCAGCCCGGCTCGCCTGCCCCTCCGGCCCCGCAGCCAATAGCCGGCCGCCCGGCCGCCGGACGGGGAGGGGCTCCGGCCGCAGCGCAGGTGCCGTCGGGGGGCGAGCGGGCGCGGGGGCGGGGGGAGCTCCCTTCGGCCGGGGCAGAGCCCCGCCAGGGCCAAGCAGGGCGAAGGAGCCCCACTCCACGTAAGCTCCGGGGGGTGGGGGGAGTGGGGAGTTGCGAGCTGGCCCGGACTGCCCCAAATAGGGGTCGTGGCTGGGGTTGCAGGCAGCGGTGTGCAAAGCGCAAACGCCGGGTTGGGCGTAACTAGGAAAGGAATGGAAAATAAAACTGCCACGCGCCTGCAGCCCTTATGCAAATCTTTGGTGTGGCCTCCCTTGCGCGCGCCATCCTGGTCACCGCACCTCAAAACGGACATTGTCGAGTTGGGAAACGTGCAGAAAAGGGAAACGATGAAGGGGCGGGCGCGTCTCCCCTAAGAGGGCAAGCTCTGTTCCGGGCTCTTTAGTTTGGGGGAGGCGGATAAGGTGGGGCATGATAGGACTGCACAAAACTATGGATGGAAGGGAGGATGCGGATAGGGCGGTCACCCCACTTCTAGAACTCAGTGGGGTCACATCCCATGACGCTAAAGGATAGGAGATTCAGGACAGGTAAAAGGAAGGACTTCTTCACACAACGCATAAGTTTAACTATGGAATTCGCTAGCACAGGACTTCGTGATGGCCACCAATTTGGATGGCTTTGGATGGGCCGGCCAAGGGCAAGATGGAGGGATGATATTCTGGAGGTGACAGACTCGACCTTGGGGGAGCTGGGGGTGGCGACGGCCGACAGAAAGCTCTGGCGTGGGCTGGTCCATGAAGTCACGAAGAGTCGGAAGCGACTGAACGAATAAACAACAACAAAAGGGCTAGACAAATGCCTGGCAAAGTCTCCTGGTGGCTGTGTTCTACCTCCAGTATCAGAAGCAGTATGCCAATGCACACCAGTTGCTGGGGAACATGGGTGGGAGGGTGCTGTTGCACTCATGTCCTACTTCCCACAGGCAGTTGGTTGGCCACCTGGGTGAACAGAATGCTGGCCTAGAGTGGCTAGAAAGCCCCAGCCCGGGGTGAAATCTCTCCTCCATGTTCAGTGGTCTTAAGAGACCCTCCCCCCGCAGCTCTCTGCCTGCCTCCATTTGCAATGTGGGGCCAATGTTACTGGCCCACCTTACCAGGCTGGTGCAAAGATCCCTGAGATGGTGCCTGCGGGGTGCTTTGCCCATTCATCAGACAGTGACTGCCCAGCTGCAGGGCCAAGCATCCGTTCCCTGGGCTCAGCACAAACCTGTAACATCGCAGCCCGGGAGATACCCCAGCCCCCAGCCCATCACCACACCCCACGCACACACCCCACCACCTCATGTGTCCACCTGGCTGACAGTGACAGCTGCTGCAGGCAGTAACTGGTTGGAGGTCCTGCAGTTTCTGTGGGTAGGAGGCATAATGCTTGCCCCATTGTTTCCACAATGTGTTGGCAGGGTGGGGGTGGCAATAGGCAGCATGGTTTAGGTCTGGGTTTGCCTTCAGGAAGAGAGGAGGCGGACGGCTCCAGGGTTCTACCTTACAAGCGGTGTGCATGAGTCTTTCATTGGGCAACCATTTCTCCGGCGGTGGCTTCCTGCACTCTTTGGCTTCCTGTGCTTCAGTCAAGGGGGAAAGATCTTAAAGTAATTCCTTCCAGAAGGCTTTCTTTGGATCATGAAGCCCAGGCAGCCCAGGATGGTGCAGAGTAACAGAAAGATGGGTAATAGAAAGGAGGAGGAGAAAAATGCCTGCACAAGGCACCCATGGCCACCTCACTGTGTTTAGATAAGCTCAAAGCCACCACCAAAATAAATTCAAAATAAATTATAAAATGCTTTGAGGAAGAGACAGAAAATGGAAGCCTCTTTCATGGGGGAAGAAAAAATCCAGGCAACTGGAGGGCAGAATTTGACACACTAGTTCCACCTCTTCCCTGGAGATGAACACAATACGCACGCGCGCACACACACACACACACACACACACACACACACACACACACACACACACTCACTCTTGCAACATGGCTTTCAGCAAAGTCACGGTATTCTAAACATCTCTGTTTGGGACAAAGTGTATCTCCAGTCGCCCCTCAGGAACATTGGGAACACCTTGGACAACCCTACTGGGTTTGAATAACGGGAGGCATGGAGAAAGATTTCTCCCAAGCACTTTTCTCATACACCTCTTATGACGCCCACCCACCCGCATGCTTTCCCCCCCTAAGCCGAAGAGCCCCAAACTGTGTGAGCTTTCCTCCTACAGAGCTGCTCCAGGCCTATTGATGCATTAAGTTGCCCTTTCCTGACTGTGGAATTTGACTTCTTTTCACCCACTGAAACCCTGTTTGTGCATCCGTGATGTTTGGAATATTTTTGTCCCAGCATGCATCACTTTATGCGTAACTACTTTGAACCCCTCCAGTTTGGAGAGATCTTTTGGGAGCTCTTTGCAGTGGTGGAGATTTCATTACCAATGCCTCCACGCCATCCACAAACCTGGCTCCCTCACTGCTCCGGGCCAGTTCTTCTGACAGCACCACCCAACAGAGTTCTGTGCCTGGGGGTGGGGGGTGGGGGATCCTTATCTCCTTCCATGGTGAGAACTCTCAGGGCACCAGGGAGAAGAGCCGTCTTTGCACAGACATATTCTGGGATGCCTTCGGGCTGCAAACCTGGACCTCTGAAAACCACGCATCTGGCAGTGCAGCCACAGACCATCTGGCTGCTTGCAACCTTCCTTCGCAGCCTGTTGTGCTGACCGTCATTGTACAGCTACTATTTGAAAAGCGTTACAAGGGAGTCAGGTGGTCCATCTGGCTGTTCCCCTTCATCCTCGCTTGCCACAGGCACTTTGCAAGGGGCCATTTTTGTGGCCTGAGCCAGAAGGTAGGAAGGCCCTTGTCTCGCCTACTTTGACAAAGCGGAAGACTGACTGGCGGCATCCCTTTGCTCAGGGGTGGAGAATGTGGGGCCATCCAGATTTTCCTGGACTCCAAGTCCCACCAGCCTCAGCCAGCCCGGTCCATGGTCAGAGCTGATGGGAGCTGCAGTCCAACAACATCTGGAAGGACACAGCTGGCTTAGCCCCCCCCCTTTTCCCTTCCTTTGTTGATGCTCCTAACGCTTCCAGCTACCTGATTAGTATTGAGAACCAGGCATGGGAGTATGATTTACACGTACATGAACTTCCTGCCATGTGTACAGTATCACACGTATATAACCTCGCATTGCAGCAGCTCCTGCCATGGAATCCCTGGGCAGGGCCCACTCTTCCACTTGCGTGAGGGCCGGGCCGGGCCTCTTGGTCCTTGCCTCAGCTGAAAGGGCACTTGAGGGCAGGACTGCTTTCTTTTTTAGGGCCATCACGCTCCACAAGGATGGGCTGCAGGCTCAGAATCCCTTCTTCTCACGTCTCCAGGCAAAATGACCCTGAGAGACTGTGCTCTAGCTTCAGAACCACAGAAGGCCGGTTTGGCTGGATCAAGCCCAAGCCCACCAGGGCCAGCATGCTTTGCCCAGCAACCAGCGGGCTCAGGCACGCCGGCAGAAACCTCAGGCTGCCCACCAGCAGACTGGCGTGTTTTTGCCAGGGACACACACGCTCGCCATGTGAAGTAGCCAAGTGCCCGCACCCACAACCAGAAAAAGAAGGGATAATCATCTCTTTAAGTCCATAAATATTTCCTTGTGATTATTTCAAATTTGGTTGCATATAAAATTTCACAATTACAACATGGTTGTTAGAAAAGCACAGCCCCCTCCCCGCTTGGTGTGGCACTGGAACCAAGAGTGTGGGGAACCCCCCCCCTTTGGCGTGGCTCTGGCAGATGGGCAAAGCCCCCCCTTCCCCCCCCCAAGTTGGTCTTAGCTGTTGTAGTAAAACTCTCTGGAAGAACGGAGGGGGGCAGGGAGGGGGCTGGTGTTGCTGTTGCGTTTTTAAAAAGAGCCCTGGGTTTTGGGCCCTTCCCAAAGTCTGGGTTTTTTTTTTACCGCCCCCACCACCACATCTGCATGGAGAGTGGAAGCAAAGCTGGGTGGGCGCAGCCCCGGACGAGACAAAAGTCCCTGCGGGTTGGACCTTTGGGGCCGATTTCTGTACCCACCCTCCCCTGAGAATCGGACTGGGGACAAGCTGGCCAAGGCTGGATGCCCTGAAAATCCTGGCTCCCTTCCTCCCCCTCCCCACCTGCAGCGCCACTTTGCCAGAAAAGCAGCAGAAATTTGGCAAGGGAAACCAGGAGTCCCAGAAGGAGTGGCCCAACCTCCCTCCCTGCTGGCACCCCCCCCCCCTCACAGCAGTGGGATAACCACTCCCACTTGAAGGAGGGAGGCACCCTATGCCCCCTCCCCTGGCCAAATGCATGGCTCCATTGGCCTGCAGGGGGCGCTGTTGCAGGGCCAAGCTTCACCAGACAGCTTGGTAAAGCACTTTGAATGAAGAGCCCTGCCCGCTCCCCCCACCCCCGCGCTTCGCCCCAGCCCTGCCCCATTCTGCTTGCCTCTGAGGGGGAGCTGCGTGTTAAGGCTGGGGGTGCACAAGGAAGCTCCTTCCAGGTCGAGCCCCCCCCCCCCCCCATGTATCCAGGGCATTTCAGGCTAGAGCAGCATTCTAAGGAAGTGCTGAAGGTTGCCAGGGATGGTGGTGGTGGGGGTTTATCAAGGGGCACCTCAGGAGCCCCCAGCATCCAGGACACCCAGCTCAGAACTGGTGCTGGCAGTGGGAGGGCCTGCCCAGGCCGGTGCAAGGAGGAGCGGCTGGTGTCAAATTTGATCAGGACAGCTGTGCTGGGCGGAAGGAGCCCTGGAGGGAGGTCTCTGCCCCCCACTCCCCACCCCAGCGTCAGCCTCTGTGGCAGTGGCAGCTTCCTGGACAGGAGCTGGGAGGGAGGGGTCCCTTGTTGTGCTTGTTGGTGTTTACAGGCGGGGGGGCACAAAGGTCAGGGCGTCCTGCCCACCAGGATCCACTTCAGGGGGCGGCCGCCAGGACAGAGGGAGAAGGCGAGGCCTCTCTCCTGGAAAGGGTCACGTTGGCAGCCCCGGGCTGTGCCATAGAGGCTTGCCCAGAGCTGGCACTGTCCAGTCCCACCAAAGGGCCACGATCCCAGCAGCAGTTGGCAGCTGCAAAGCCAAGTCTTGTCAGCAAGTTCCTGAAGGTGGCAAAGCCAGCTGGGCAGACACAGAATCCCTCCTGGGCCCAGTTGGCCCAGGCTCAGCCCAGTCCAGGTGCTGATGGTCGCCAGTCCTGCACCGCCTCCACTTTTCCATGCTCCAGGTGGCACAGGCCGGCGCAAGGGGCGGTGCCACCGCAGGACAGGCACAGGGCGGGAGGGAGTGGGAGGCCGGCCAGGCTAGATGGTGGTGTAAATGTAGACAAAGATGATGACCAGCAGGTTCAGGATGGTGCCCACAATGCCCAGCACGGCCAGGACACGCTCCTCCCGGTCCTCCTTGGACTCCCGGGGCAGTCTGGGCCCGGCCCCCTCGCTGGCCCCGGCAGCACCAGGCACCATAGTGACGTTCAGCTTCTCCACCCGCAGCTTCAGGTCAACCTGCTGAGTAGGAGGGAGGAGGGAAAGGAGGAGGCTCCGTTAGAAGATGGGAGGAAGCCACGCGGGGCAGAGGAGCAGAGCGGCAATACAAAGAGAGAATCATAGAATCATAGAATAGCAGAGTTGGAAGGGACCTACAAGGCCCCTTCCAAGAACACCCAGTGCCTTTCAGAGTACACCTTCTTCAGGCATTCTAGAAAGCAGGACATTGTAATTCCAATTATTCTACAAAAGATTCAAAGAACAGACACCACCAGGACCACCCCAGGTTCTATGGGCCCTGAGGCAGCAGCGGGGCCAGTGGGAGCCCTTGGCCCCTCCTCAGACCATCCCACCCCCGTTGGCAACTTCCCTTTCACCGAAGGCAAGTCTCAACCAATATCGCAAGCTGCTAACATTCACTAGAACCAAAACACACACACACACAACAACAAAAACCCAACTCAGCCTTTATTACAAATCATCATAACGCTGGCTCTTATGATCACACACCGCGCTGAGGAGCAGGACCCGCTCCGGGCTGGGAGGCATGAGGGCTAAACCGACTTCGCTTATCGTGCAAATGCGTGCACGTGCAAACACACGCCCTTCTGACAGTTGTCCTGTGAAGATCAGGGGTGGCGCTGAAATTGGGCCTAAATGGATTTTGGTAGCCAGCTTGTTCCGATCGTGGCAGGAGCCCCAGTGGATCGGAGGCCAGATTTAGCGGAGCCTTCGTCGCTCCGGTGGCCTTGGCTCATTCTCCAGGCTGGACCGGGCATGGCTGTGTGGGCACAAAGGCTCCCCCGACGCCCTGCAGCTCCAACCACGTTGCCAAGCTGCTTGTGGCACTGACGCCTTTGCCGCCACCAGGCTGAGTGGGCAGCCAGTCCAGATCCTCAGCCTGGGAGCCGCTCTGGAAGCCAGAATAGCACCTGGAATCCAAGCCAACCATTTGGAGAGAATCCTGGGGCACGGCTGTGTGGGCGCAGAGGCTCCCCCGAAGGCAGTGATGCAGCTGAGATGAAATGAAACTGGAGCAGAACCCCCAGGACTCTTGCAAAGCAGCTCTATCAGCCAAATCCCTTTCAGCTCAGCATCAAACCAGTTTAAGCCCAAGGGCCCCTGTGGTCCTTGGGACCCTTCCAGGGCTGCCTCTGAGGGCATCAACAAGGACAACAAAGGCCTCCCTACTCCTTTGCTCCCCACGTTCAGCCACGAGCCACGTTACTTCCCTTCTCCCTTCACAACACTGTAGAGCTATGAGCTTTCCTCTCGTCCCCTTTGGAAAATCCTGGGCCCCACTTTCGCCGTTTTCTACTGCCGTCCTGACGCTCGCCTTCCACCCTCACAGCCCTCCGTCCTCCCGCCGTGGTCCCAAACCTGCAGTCAGAATCATAGTGCTTCTTTCGTCATTCAAACCACCGGACACGGGACGAAGCTTTCATCATGCTCTCGCCCTTCCTCACTCACAGAGTTTTGTGGGAGGTCCAGTCAGCTGCATCTTCTATTTGTAACCCTTCCATATTCTCTCATCTCTTCTTCCATCTTTTTTCTTGCCACAAAAAATCTATTAAAGGGGGGAAGGTTGGAACAGCTGCACACGGGGCCTTCTGGCTGGTAGCACTTGGAGGCTTCACCCTCTGGGCTCCTCTCCATTCTGCACCCCCCCACACACACACACCGTGACAAGCTCCTTGTCCCTCCCCCTTATCTCTATCCCGAAACATCCCAGCTGGTGACATCCACGCCTCCAGCTCCAGCAGCCTCAGCCGTCCAAAGGTCTCCTGTTCCTTCAAAGAGCCCTGCCCTTCCTCCCTGGCTGCCCCCATGCCCGGAACTGCCTCCCAAACTGCCCCCATCATGGTTCCTCATACGTCCTTCCAAACCTACCTTCTCTTTGAAGACGTCAGGACTTTCCCTCGGCCCCCATAGATGACTGGAACTGAGCCAAAGTATGTCTGAGTGCCACCAGCGCGAAGCCTCCTCCCGCTCCTTAGCCACTGTTTGGGGACTGGAAGAAGGGCGCTTTGAAGCATCTGCCTTCTCCACCCCCAAGCGCCTCCTCACTTTACCTGCCTGATGTGCCACATCTCTTGCAAATCACACCCGGCAGCAAAAGGACAGGGCCCCAATACATGCCACTTCACAAGGGAGCCTCCTGCTGCTGATGCCCAGGGGATATATGGCCTGGCCTGGAAGCTGCAGCCCCCCCTTCCATGGGCTGGAGCCCAGGCTGCCCCCGCTTTGCTTGCAAAGAAATGTAAAGTGTGTCATCAGCAATGACAAAGATGGACACCCCCACCCCCATGAGCCCTCCTGGGAGGGCTCTGAAGGCAGCATGCAAAGAGAAATCCACCCCTGGGTGAGGGTTCCCTTGAAGAGGAGGGCCTCTGATCTAGGCTGACAGGGGAAACTTTGGCTACACCGGATTTACACGAACACGGCATGGCCGTTCTTTTTGGCGGCACAAACTTGGTTCCCAAACAAACTCCTTTTGCCCAAACATTGATCTGAGAAGGGGGTGCCTTGTTCTCTGCAACCTTGCCTTTCCTCATGGTGGAGCTCAGCACGCGATGCTCATCCAGAGGGAGGCTGCAGCAGGAAGCAGGCAGCACCTGGCCTTGTGGGTGCTTCAGTCCAGGAGGAGACGAGGGACCCCCTGGTGCTCAGGAGCAGCCCCTGTCCTGCCCTGGCCATCCAGCTGCCTGCCCTTGCGTGACCAGGGAATGGCTGCGACTTAGAATGCTGGAATCATAGAGTTGGAAGGGGCCTCTAAGGCCATCAAGCCCAACCCCCTGCTCATTGCAGGAATCCACCTTAAAGCATCCCTGACTGACAGCTGTGCAGCTGCCTCTTGAATGCCTCTGGTGTGGGAGAGCCCACGACCTACCTGGGCAATTGGTGTCATTGACATACTACTCTAACCAGGGCCGGTGCCAGACTATTTTGCGGCCTAGGCAAGGTGAGCTACTTTCACACACACACACACACGCCCCCAAAATGCCAACTTTGATTTTTAAGGACATAGTTTCTTGGAAAAAATAAGAAGCACAAAACTTGAAACTGCTAAATTTATTTTAAAGTGCAAGAAATACGTCATGCCAATTATAGCAAACAAATTGGAAAGGAATGTCTATGGGTCTAAAATGCATTATTTAATAGGAATATCACCTCCAAATCATCCCCCCCAACTCACACGCGCGCACACACACACACACTCAGCATCACTCACTCCAAACAAACACACCCATGAACACATGCATTCACTCAAAGACCCCATGCACCCCATTCACCCATACATTCTCTCTCTCTCTCTCTCTCTCTCTTCAGGGCATGTTCCGGAAGTCCAAACATGGAGCCACCCCACCCCCACCCCAGCATCCCTGGCTTTGCTTCAGCTGGGTGGGCACGGGGCGCCATCTCGCCCGCCCAGGCCCAGCTGAATCCTCGGGCCGGGCTGGCTCACAGCCAACACGCGTGAGTGCTGTGCTGTGCCCGCCGCCCCTCTTAGCTTGGTGCTCTAGACGGCCGCCTGAGTGGCCTCTATGGTAGCACCGGCCCTGACTCTAACAGTCAGGAAGTTTTTCCTGATGTGCAGCCGGAATCTGGCTTCCTGTCATTTGAGCCAGTTACTCCATGTCCTGCACTCTGGGAGGATCGAGAAGAGATCCTGGCCCTCCTGAGTGTGACAACCTTTCAAGTATTTGAAGAGTGCTATCATGTCAGGGACAACCATCTGTCAGGGATGCTTTAGGGTGGTTTCCTGCATTGTGCAGGGGGTTGGACTCGATGGCCTTGTAGGCCCCTTCCAACTCTGCTATTCTATGATTCTATGTCTCCCCTCAATCTTTTCTTCTCCAGGCTAAACATGCCCAGTTCTTTCACTCTCTCCTCACAGGGCTTGTGACAGGCTTCCATAGTGTGAAAGGGGAGTTCCCCCTCAAAGGAAGTCAAAGCAGGAATTCTGACCCAAGAAGAAGGCTGGCCCCCACAGACCACATGACGCCACCAAGCACTCTCCAACAACCCTACTCCAGAGTAGGACACTGGGCCACCAATACAAGAAGAACTGGAAATACGTGCAGAAGAGCCAGCAACTCAGCTGCATCCACAGACTGCAAACCAAGACACAACACCTAGAGCCAGTGCAGGACACGACTGAGGAGGAATGGCGCACCACAGATGGAGGGCACGAGTGGAATCTGACATCCTAAATACTTCTCCCGTTTTCTGGGAATCCAACACAAGTGAAAGGAGAAATGCCTCGATGACAAGAGAAGTTTGACAATGGAACCAAGGGCCCCTCCTTTGCTGGGGGTTTTCAAGCAGAAGCCGGACAGCCACCTGTTGGGGGATTTCTGCATTGATCTGGGGGCTGGACTAGGTGACCTCCAAGGCTGCCTCCAACTTGAGGATCCTGCGATCGTAAAACCAACGACCTTGGACAGGAAAGAATCCCACGGTGTGTATGTGAGAGACAAACGTACACACAGAGAGACACACGCACCTTAGCCAGTACTAATCGCTTCATCCACAGGGTATTTCAAAGTTATTGCTTTTAAAGACGATTAACCAGAGGCAGGAGCTCCCCTCCCCAGGCTCCTCAGCACAGTGGCTGGGATGGAGGGCAGGAACGGAGGCCATGTGAGAAACAAAGGGCCCAGCAAGCCCCACAGGTGGGTGGGGGGCAGCCATCAGAAGTCTCCCCACCCCAGCCCGTCCCAGTTCTGACAGCATAGCAAGATGCAGCTTGCCAGTGTGTGTGGTTGTTGGGAGGGGGGGGTTCTGCTCAATGACAGGCTGGTTTGTTTGCGCTCCCATGCGCCTCCACATCAGCAACTTCACCCCTTCATGGATGCATCTGGTGCCACCGCTGCTGCCTGGTTCCTTTACAACTCTCATCAGCATCAAGGAGCAGGCTCTGACGCAGGCTGGGGACTGGGGGGGGGGATCCATCCTTTGTAGCCACCCGTGAAGGAAGCCAAGGAGTGGCTGATCCCCCTCCAGTGGATTTGTAGATGACCCCTCACCCCCAAGCCTTTCCTCCCCACCCCCCCACCCTATCCCCTCCCTCCCAGCAGCACCAGTTCCACTGTGGTCTCCAGCATGCTCTGCCCAGTGTGTGCTCTTCTGTGGGTACACATGACACCTTCCCCAGGGCCCCTCCCCAGCCAGTTAGGGTTGTGGGGAGGGAGTGGAGGGGAGAGAGAGAGAGACTTACCACGCACTGCATCAGGAATGGGAGGAGAGTCCCATAGGCAGCACCCCATGCAGCGGCTTTGCAGGCCCTCCGTGGGCTCAGGTGTGGCTGGCCCTGGCAGCCAGGAGCTGGGGAGACAACACAGCAGCCCAGAGTGAGGCTCAGTGGGCAGGCAGGCGGCAGCAGTGGGCTCACTCTCAGATCACAGCCTGTGCTTAGCTAAGGGGCAGCAGTCAGGGAGGTGATCACCCCAAAGGCTGGAGCAACAGGCAGGAGCATGGGAAGGGGCAGCCTGAGTGCTCAAAGGGGGACCCCTGAGCCTGGCGTGGCTGAAGCCTGGGGCAGGAAGCCCTCGGCCCCAGCTGGAGCCAAGCCTCAGTATGCCTCCCTGTGAGAAAAACCCATTCTCCCCCTTCGGTCCTCCCCCGTCCTCCCCCTGTCTCCCATGCCCAATTTCAGATGGCCAGCTCCTTGGGGCAGGGAGAGCACCATGTACACTGATGAGGCATCACCACCACCACCATTATTATTATTATTTATTTATATAGCACCATCAATGTACATGGTGCTGTACAGAGTAAAACAGTAAATAGCAAGACCCTGTCGCATAGGCTTACATTCTAACCTTACATTCTAACCTTACATTCTAACCACCATTTTAAACATGCCTTTCAATATAAAAATATACTCAAAACAGTCCACAGTTACAACAACAACAACATTAAAAATGCAATCAACACTTCTCAAAAGCAGAAACACCCAGTTCGCAAGGCAGCACCTGACCATGCCGGCTACTGGAAGAAGAGAACTCTTAGCTGCCGGCTGAAAGGCAAGTGGGGGCGGGGCAGGGGAAGTCCTTGGGCAGGCGGTGCCAATGTCTTGGTGCCACCACAGAAAAGGCCCTGTCCCTCATGCCATCATACTTCCCACAGCAGGAAAACATCAAGCAAGGTGTGGGTGGGTGGTGGGGTGGGGGTGGAGTCTTAGTATATGAGGAGTGAAGGGGAAGTTATAGCTGCAAAGGCAGGCTCTACCTCAGGGGGTGGAAGCCTCCGGAACAAACTTTTCTAGTGCAGGGTTATTGGAGGCAGGATGGGGCGGGCCTGTGTGTGTGCCTGGTAGCAATGATGAATTTTTGTGATGACACAGATGAATGACGTGTGGGTGTGTAAGGCACATGTGTGGCATACCACAATTTGTGGCTGTTACTATGTGCATGTAGCGTGTGTTGCTCAACCTCAAATCAGTGACAATGTATAATGCGTGAGTCTACAAAAAGCTGTGCTCCACCACACCAGCCTGTTGTGGCAAATGTCAGTGTACGCATGCTGTGCGCCTGGCTGCAAACACAGTTTCCCAATCTCACCACTGACCTTGGCTTCCCAGGATGAAGGCAGCATAAACACTCTCAATTGCCCACAATTGCTGGCATCCAGCAGCGCGGGGGGTATGCACTCCCCTCCCCACCCAGCGCATGGTGTACATGAACAGCAGAGCTGCTGAGCTGTTTGCGCTTTTTGTGGGATGTGCTGTCCTCCCTTCGTGCCGGCATGTTGCGCATCTAACCAAGGAGCTGAGCATCTGTGTCTGTGCATGTGTGTGTGTATGTGCATTTGTGTGTGTGTGTGAGAGAGAGCGCTTTGCATTGACCACACATGTGCTGCTGCTTCCACTACAATGTTGCATGCCTTCCTCACACACACGCGCACAGTTATTTCACCAGTCCAGGAAAACTGTGATGCGCATCTTGCCTACGTTCACATCCCACTATGGATTGAGCAGGAGGATGTGCTCTGTGCATGAGTGCGTGCACAGCCAGGCATCGGAGCCCTGTGCCTCTGTTGCCATGTTGCAGCCTGTGTGCCGTGACTCTGCCACGTGAAAATCCGTGTGTGTTATTGCGTCTTGCTGTCCCTGCCAATGGCTGCCGTGTGCCGCCGCCGCTGCCTCCCGTCCGCCTCCGACCCCCCCCCCCGTGCCTCATGTGCTGCCGTTGCCCCCCCCCCGCCCCCGTACCTGTGCGCTGGCCTTTCCGGGGGTGCTGCTCTCGCCCTCCGCTTGCTCACTGCCACCCATGGCTTCGGTCAGCAGCGCCCTCCCTTCACTGTGTCTCAGCGGCCAGTCGGCCTGGAGGGGGAGAGAGGAGGCGGCTGGCACACGGAACCCAGCGGGCAGGAGGGTGGGTGAGGGCAGCTAGCCCATCTTGGTGGCTGCTGGCCAGAGCCCCGGGGTTCGTGCCCTATCAGGAGCCCGGCACCCACTTCCCTTGGCTGCTGCAGCAGCTCCGAAGGACATCCGTGCAGCCATGCTTACGCCCCCTCCCCTACGCCCCCCCCAATGCCATGGAAGCACCTAGAATGGCAGCGACGACGCCTTCTCTCCTCCTCCATCACTGGCAGTGCCACCCGGGTCCCTACCCATGCCTGGCGGGGGGCGGGGGCGGAAGGCCCCGTCTGCCCCGTCCAGCCTCCTCACTTACCCTGGCCCTGGTAGGTGGCTCCCGCGAGCACCTCACTGGCTCCTCCGCCCTGTGATGCTTCTTTGGTGCGAACCAGGGGCTCCCCTGCCCCCCCCCCCATCGCTCCTCGCCAGCTGAGCGCCTGTGCATCGGCCAGAGACAGTTGCTAGGCAACCGCCTCCAGGAGTTACATCCTGCATCATGACCGACCGGCCCGGAGATGCCTCCCCCTCCCCTCACGGAGGGAGCGGGGGACCCTCTCTCAGGGCTGGGGTGCTGAGGGCGCCCCGCCGGCAGAAACGGGCCCGGGCGTCTCGGAGAAACGCGCGCGCCGCCGGCCTCCCGGCCTTCTGGTTGCAAGGCGGCGCAACAGGAGCGGGGAGGGGAGGGAGGGAAGGAGGGCTGCAGAGGGGCAGCCCCGCGACGCCCCACGGCATCCGCCTCCCTCCCTCCCTCCGTCCCTCCCCGCCAGCCCCGGAGCCATTTGGCAGAGAATGACTGCCACCGCCAGCTCCAAGGAGGGGCCCCCGACCCCCTCCAACGCCCAGGGCCCTGCCCAGCATCTCCCTGCTGCTTTGGGGCTGCGGGAGGCTCCCTTCGGTTGTGCTCGCCGGCCGGCCAGACCCAGGCACAAGGCCCCCCGCCCCCCTTAGCGTCTCCCTCTCACTCACCCCCCACCGCTGCCTGCCTGCCGGTGGCAGAATGGCGGAGGGCGGGGCTATTTAACCCACCCAGACTCAGTGATTCCTGCACGTGTAAGGATTGGCAGCACCCATTCAGTGGCAAGGGGAACGCACTCTGCACATGCTCAGAGGCACAATTCACTATGATGGTTCTGGGCTGAGTAAACAGAACGTAGGTTCAAGCACGGGGCGGGCAACTGAAGAGACGGTGGACGGCAGGCTCCAGGCCAGGCCAGCAGGCGCTTGGTTTCCCCCTCCCTCTCTCTCACACACACGGGGTGAGAAGTGGGGTGGGGGCAGAGAAATGCTGTGGGGAGCGGAGCGGAGCGGAGCGGGCCGGCTGCAGTTGCCAGGCAAGCCCGGGGGAGAGCTGGTGGCCGGGGGCGGCTGGCTGCGACCACCAGTGCCCCCAGCTAGGCAGCCGCTGCATTCTGCCAGCATTATATAAGGCTCAGCGGAGGGGAGGGTGTGGCGCCCGGGGTGGGGGGCGCCCAGGGTGTGAACAGGAGCAGCGGAGCCGCGCAGCTGCCTCGCTCAGGCTGACTCACAAGCCGCTCTTACATAAGCCAGCCAGTGTGCGTGTGCGTGCGTGCGCGCGCGTGCGTTTTCAGGCCCTGGGGAGACGGGGTCCCCTGCCAGCACCCCGCTGCCAGCTCCAGGGCAGGCTTCACACTCATGGGGGCGTCGGTCTTTTCGCTGCCCGCCCCTGCACAGGCCCCTTTGGGGATTCCGGGCTCTCCGCAAGGCAAGGCAGGCAGGCAGGCCCGCAACACCCCGGGGAAGGATCTGAACAGGCATCCGCAGCTCCCGAGCAGCTTGGGAGGTGGCCGGAATTGGGGGTGGGGGGAGAGACCCCGGAAGGGAATCATCTACACTTGGGGGAAGGGAGCACGGGAGCCAGGTCTGCACAGCAGGCCAGGAGCAGAGGGAAGGAACCTGGACAAGGCAAGCAGGCAGCCTGTTCGCGCTGAAACCCCCTGGCCCACCCCCGGCCCTGCTCAAAGAGCACCACTGCTTTGCACAGCAGGGCAACCAGGAGCAGCCCTGAAGGTCTCCCCCACCCAGAACTGCAGGCGCCCGTTCTTGGGAACTCCTGGTGCGTACAGTGCCGGCGGAGTGCAAAGACGCCCTCTCCCCCCTCACACGAGGGCAGCTTCACAAACAGGTGGGGGGAGGGCTTCTAAGAGCACCCCCTCCCTCTCCACATGCAGAAAGACCCTTCCCTTCTCCCCTCTCTCTCACCCAAGGGGTGCATTGCTTGGGCGTGGGCAGAGCCCAAGGCACGGACACCCAAAGGGGGCGAGGAGAGCAAGCTGGCACTGACAGGGTCCTCCCGTGCCCCCCCGGCCAGGTTGGGCAGCTGGGTCAAGGGGCTGCCAGTTAGTGCTGGGGGGCCCTGGGCCTCACCTCTGGCAGGGAAGCCCCCTCAGGGAAGGCTCAGTCACAGAGTCACAGAGCAAGCCGGGCCCTGCGCCGCGTCTAGCCTTTGCTCACATGCCTGTCTTGCTTCCCCTCCTGCTCCTTCCTCCCCCCCCCCACTGCTGGGACTTGTGGAGTGTTTCTCCCCTTGACACTGCTCCACCCCCACCTCGCCCCACTCTAGGGCTGCCTTAGGTGTCCGGCTGGAAGCCCCCCCCCTCCATCAGCTTCTGACCCCGTCTCATCTTGGTCTTCTTTAAGAGGGCGTGCTTGGAAATGGCAAGTGCTCAGTTCAGTAGACTCAAGCTAAAGAGAGCTCTGGTCTCTAGGCTTCCGTGACATCACAGCAGCTGAGCTAATGGAAGCCTGACAAATAACAAACAGCCTGGGTTTGTGGGCAAAACGACCGCTGCTCCCTCGCTCCAGAAAAGCTGCCACAGTTTTGCATGTTATCTTGACAGCCCCAATGTTTTCAATGTTATGGTGGAGGTGGAGGTCCTTTTCTGGAGACCCACATGGGGGGCTCGCCCTCTTCTTCTTCATGGTCTCCCTTCGAACCCCACAGAAAGTCCAGCAGGCAGCCAGGGGCTTCCTTCCACGTTTATTGGTGGCCAGTCTCAGACTGACGCAAAAAGAAGGAAAACACACATCAGTGCAGCAAAGGCCCACGGGCTTATTGCTCACAAGCGAGCGACTTTGGCTTCTCAGAGGGAGGGAGGGAGGGAGGGAGGGAGGGGAGGGGAGGGGAGGGGACAGCCCCCCCCCCCATCGCAGAGGCAACTCACCACCTGTGAATGCCGGCGCAGACCAACACCACCCCGCACTTGTGCAAAATCCCTCCCACGGAGACTGAGACCCTGAGAGGCTTGAGGGAGGGCATGGAAAGGGACACCGAAGGGCAGCGTGGTGAAGGAGGCGGAGGCGGCGGAAAGGGGCCAGCACTGCAGCGAGCCTCCCAAGCCTCTGCAAGGGCTCATCGGCCAGTTTCGCCGTCATTGTACAGCGTCGGGCACCAGAAGTGCGGTGGGCAGGGGCATCCCAGGCTGCTTCGTGTCCAGAGAACAGCAGCCTGCGTCAGCCCCAGAGCAGTGCCCGGCTGGCAGCAGGATAGGCCCCGTAGTCCCAAGGGCTTCCGGCCCCTCCGCCAGGCCCCGGAGGGTCAGAAAGATGTTTCGCTGAGCCGCAGTCTGGATGGGGCCAGTGGGAGGGTGGGCTCCAGAGGGCTGGGGTTGGGGGCCCTTTGGCCTGCAGTGCCGGCAGAGGGCCTGCCTCGCCTCGTCCTGGCCCCCAGCTCCCGGGAACGGATGGCATACTGGCCCTCGGGCTGGGCCAGCTCGGAGGAACGGGCCAGCTCCTGGCAGCGCTCAACAAAGTTCCCGCCCTGGCGCCGCTTGTCAAGGTCCCCACGCGGCACATCAGGGTGGGTCGGATTCTCACGGCTCAAGTGGCGAGGAAGAAGGGCTGGGGAGCCCCTGGCGGGCCTCTCTCGGGCGCCGTCCGCGTCATGGAGCTGGAAGCTGCTGGGTGAACCGCAAGCGTTAGAGAGGGAGCAGGTCTGGCATCCTGTCCATCAGCCACTGCCCGCCCCGGGGAATGGGGGGGGGGGGCAACATGACGCAGACGGCCCTCCCCAACTCCTTCCTCCTCCTGCCCGAGCTCTCTCCCGGACCTGCTGACGAGTTTGGAATTCTCATCTTGTGAAGGAGGCAGGGTTGCAGCCCCTCTTCTTAAAACCCCGCCGCCAACACCACCACCACCACCTTTCACCAGTCTGTACCTGGTGCTGGCAGCACAGGGAGTGCTTGTGGGGGTGACGGACCCAGCCGGGCTCGTCTCTAGGCTGTGGCTGAGTGCCAAGTCACACTGCTCCAATTCCCGGAGAAGCTCCTCCTCCGAGAGGCCGCCAGTATCTGTGGAAGACATGGACGTGTGAGGCGGGTGTGTGTGGAGGCAACAGAGAGGGAGGGAACTTGTTGGCACAGCCGCCCCCCTCGGCCATCTTGCACCAGAAACAGTTCATGGACTAGAAGGGGCCGCAGTCCAGCCCGGGCCAGAGGCAACGTTCCTTGCCTTGCCTGGAGGAAGCTGGAAAATGGCCCTGGCCAGCCCCAGCAGGGGTGCCGAATGCCACTCGACTCCAGCACCCCTCAGCCCCAGCCAGCAGGGTCCACGGCGAAGACTGAGAGGAGCTGCAGTCCAACATCCGTAGGGCCCCACAATCCCACTCGTGGGCCGGAAGCCTAGCGGGGCTGATCAGATCCTCCCTGGACCACCGGAGGAACAGTCTGCAAAAGGCCTTGTACAACTCTGGCGAGAACCACAGGTTGCCCCCCGGGGCCGTTGCCCCCCCTCCACCCCCACCCCCCTACCTGGCACGTGGCCCACCATCTCCATGGCGGTGGTGAGGTCCCACATCTGGAGGCTGCCGTTGCTGTGGCCAGTGAAGAGGTAGCGACGTGGGCGTGAGCCGATGCGGCTGGAGCCCTCACACTCCTGCACCATGAAGGCCGTGATGGGAGTGCCGTCCACGGAGCACACCTCGCAAATCCTGTGGAGGGCAAAAGGGTGACACCGGGGCTCACAGCAACATAGCTGGGCGCCCGGGGCGTCTCCACAAGGCCGGACGGCGGAGGGGAAAGTGCAAGGCCCGCCTGCGCCTGCTGCTGCTTGTCCACCCCTTGAGAGCCATGCCGACGGGTCTCCCCTTGCCCCGCCCAAATTGTGGCACTGGGAGCCCTTTCCCCGGCCAGCTGGCCGGGCAGCACTACACCCACCTCTTGCCAGTGGAGGAGAGCCGCACGTACAGCTTGCTAGCGTCTGGCACCACCTTCTGGAGGAACACCTGCTGGTCGTCCCGCTCACCAAAAGGGCCTGCGGGGGCAAGGGAGGGTCACGGGCCTGCCCTGCCCCCGAGGGCTCGAACCCCCTCCCCCTCCCCACCTACCAATGTCTGTGCCGGCGCTGCAGCCCCCGTGCCCGTCCACGGACTCCAGTGCCAAGATCTTGAAGGAGGCGAGGGGGGTGGAGCCGGGCTGTGTGGAGATCATCCCACGGAACCTTGTCACCGTCCACGTGCGGACGTGGTTGTTGTCGGCGCAGACTGGGAGGAGAAGGGAGGGGTGAGAGAAGTGTGGAGCCAGGAGCCCTTTCAGTGCCCCAGCCCAGTGTGCAGTCGGCTTGTACCTGAAATGAGGTGCCTCTCGGACAGCATCACCTTGGTGACTGGGCTGCGGTGGACGGCAAAGGTCTGGAAGAGCTGGGGCCCAGAGCCCACCGTCTCGGGGTGCTGGACGATCACCCGCACCTTGCCTGAACTGGTGCCATAGGCAATCTCGATCCAGTTGCCGCTGTTGCCTGTGCAAAGAAGCAGCACCGGCGTGGGACAGCAGTGGGGCAGGAGGACTCCTGCTCCTACGGCAAAGGCAGGCCCGGGGGGAGCTCGGACCAGGGCAGGGGGGCAATTCCAGCAGGGCAGGGGGGGCTGGCAGGAGGGAGCAGGGTGTCCAGTTGGATGCCCGTGCTCCTGAGTCTGATCCCCACTGCCAGGAGGCACCGGGAAGCTGGGGGGGGGGGGCAGGAGCGCCTGGATGGGCCCCAAGCTCTGCTTCCCACCAGGGCTGAAGAGGGAGGATCCCTTACTGCTCTTGGGCGTGAGGTAGACACTGAGCGCAGTGATGGCGTCCTCAGAGGGATCGCGATACAGCTCCGTCACCAGGAGGTCGTTGTCCTTCATGCGCAGCGGGAACTTCTGCACGTCTGTGGAGAGGAGAGAGAGGCCCGCCGAGGCGCTCAGCAAAATGGGAGGGCAGCTCGCCTGGCCCATAGGCGATTCCACAGCCGTGCTAGGCCTCAGCACCTTGGAAAGGCTGTCCGTCCATGGCCGAGTCTGCAGCACCCCCCTCACTCACCGACGTAGTAGATGGAGCCGTTGTTGCATCCCAGGAGCAAGAAGGAACCGGCGGCATCGTAGCTGTTTATCGGGACCATGTCCTGAGTCTGCGGACAATGGGCCAGAGCCGGGAGAAGGAGCCGAGTTAAGGCAGGAGGCTGTGGATCTGGGGAGCTGCCCCCCCCACTCCTACCCACAGAGCAGGGAGCGAGGAGCTGCGGGGAGCAGTGGCTTGCCTTGACCTACTCCGGGCAGCTCACGAGGGGATTAGCGTCATAGAACAGTAGCGCTGGAAGGGCCCTCTGAGGCCATCGAGTCCAACCACTGCTCTGTGCAGGAATCCCCCTTAAACAGATCCTGATGCTTTGCTCCGGTCTCCCCCTGCCGCCAGCGCAGCTTCCTCCCCCACCTGGGCCAGATGTTGCCAGCGAGCTCCAAACGCCAGAGGCGGCTTCCAGGATTGGCTTCCCCACTACCCCCACCCCCGCAGTGCTATCCTGCCTCATTCTCCCCCTGCCTCCGTACCTGCCAGTGCTTGGTGACCGCGTTCCAGACGCCAATCTTGCCCGTGTGGCTGGTGGCAATGAGCTGGCTGCCCACAAAGAACAGACCCTCCACGGGGACTCCCAAGTGGAACACACCTAGCAGGGAGAACCGAAGCGTTGGAAGAATGTCAGAAGGGCCCCTGGCAGGATCGGAGCCACGCAGGCCCACCCAGCCCAGCATTCAGTTCACACTGTGGCCCACCAGCTGCCCCCATGGGAGGATCCCAGTTGGATCAGGCCAAAGCAGCTGCCCCATCTCCTCCGGAGGGCCACTGGCCCCACGGAGCCTCGGGCAGGTAGAAGACCTACCGAAGGGGTTGGGCGAGCCTCCCGTGGAGAGCAGGGCCAGTTGCTGACGCTCCAAGAAATGAAAGCCCCGTGCCCAGGAAGGTGGGGAGGTTGCCCGGCCCTGACCCTAAACAGCCGCCAATGCTGGCTTTCCAAACATGAGGCTGGTGCCAAAGAGCCAGGGACTTTGCTCTTGCCCTGTGGGGAGGGGGGCTCGCAGAGCTCCCTCTGGAAATGTGGGGGGCTCTGTGGGGGGATTCTGGCCGGTCCTCACCGATTTCAGTGCCGTTCCCGTCGGCCTGGAGAGCCCAAAGGAGGATCTCGCTGCAAGAGGCAGCAGCCACCATTTTGTCGCTGTCGCCCAGCGAGCCGCCAAGCACCCGGGCGTTCAGCGCCACCCGGTCGATCACCCAGTCCAGCCGGGGGCTACAAAAGGCCAGCTGCCAGCCAGACGTCTCCTTCATCCTGCAGAGCAGAGAGACCCTCAGGCCTTGATAGGCAACTCCTGGAATGAGCTGCGCCCCCACCAAGCAGCCCGCTGCATCCCCTGACTGGGAGACCCAACCAGCCACTGACCTGTAACAGACAAGGAACTGAGCGTAGGCCACGGCAATCCAGTTATGGTGGCCACAGACCAGGCGCACCATGCCCGGGTCGTTCAGAGCGCCTGGCAGGAAAGGGCAAACACAGACAGGGGTTCTCTGTAAGGGTCCTTCTCCGCCCAGACTGCAAACTGGAATCCTCCTTCCCAAAGCGGAGGCCGAAGGAGCACAACAGGACTTCCATGGACAAACTTCCATCCCACCTGGAGCTTAGCTTGCTTTGGGAGAGCCTCCATCGGGAGGCAAGCGTCACTTCCCAAGCCACAAAAATGCCCCATTCTCAGCGGGTGTGAAAGGACGGTAACCCTATCAGTATCCTTCACGCCCCCAGCTTGAGGGAGGGACGTCTAGACGATCTGGGATTCGCCCAGACAGGCAGCGCTATCACTGCGGTACTTCCGCAGCGGGCAGCAAGTGGGAAGCCGGCGGACGTGCAGCCCAGGGGGACCACTCGTTGCTCCCCCTTTTCCACTAGAGAGAGCTGGGCCAGCGCAAGTCTCCTGCCGTATCCGAGCCCCAGGCGCAAGCGCACGCATGCTGCACCCACAACTGCATCCTGCCCTGCTGGGCGCATACCTGCCGCTGAGCTCCTCTCCTCCAGCAGGCGCCCCAGAAGCCCGGCGTTTCCGAGGTTGGGGGGCATGGTGTTGCTGCGGCGCACGAGGGCCCGCTCCGTCAGGTTCCCCGACCGGACAGCCAACTGTGCCCCTGTGACGCTGTGGCGGTTCCACCGCTTGGCAGGGAACACTGCAGGAGAGGAGAGCAGGCAGCTGGCTGCGCGAGGGGGCGGCAGGCACAGTCCCAAGCCCCCCCGCCTCCCCCGCCCCAGTCACAGCGCCTGACCCACCCTCTGCCTGCCGCCTACCTGGTGCTGGCAGGTAGCCATTGAACAGGACACTCCCACAAGACGATCGATCCAGCTCCTCCTGCAACTGCAGGCGGCGGACTAGACGGAAGCAGAGCCAAGCAAAGGATCAGCCCCCAAAGGACCAAGCCACAGCATTCGCACAGCCTGGCTGCCAAGCAGCATGCAGAGTGGGGCCGAGAGTCCAAGGCGGGCGAAGGCAGGGACTGATCCAAGAGCACCAAAGTCCCATGACCCCCCTCCGCCGCCTCCCAGGCTCTGTACTCCTGTCCTGGCAAGCCCAATCCCCTCACATACCGAGTGGCGTGATGCCATAGAACTGCGCCTCATGCAGCAGCAGCGAAATGTTGGTCCTCCTGGGGGTACAAAATTGAAAGGGAGTGATGGGGAGCTTTGCCCAGATTGCCATAACACACACACCCAAGTCCAAAAAGGCCGGAGGGCAGCTGAGGGCCAGAGGGTGGAGTCCCAACCCTGCAATCTGTCCCAGGGGAGATCTCCTTCCCCAACTGCAAGGCCAGAAGGAGACCGCCTGGGTCTTCACATCTCATACCTGACGTCAAGCTCTTTCGTCCGGAGAAAGTTCAGGATGGGGGTAAAGATCTCGGGATCTCGGTCAATGAAGATCTAGGCAGAAAAAACAGGGCTGTGTTCAGCTAGGGACGGCTTCTCCTCCTGCCAGCAACCCATCCAAGGAGCCTGGGCCAAGGGCTCCCTGGACCATCCGGTGTTCATTCAGCTCTGCTGGGCACAGCGAAGGACACAGAAGGGAAAGTCGCCTCTCCTGCCAGCAGAGGCAGGACAATACCTGCCGGCCCTGCCTTCAGTTGCTGGGAGGGGGCCCACGACTCCCTCCCTCCCTCCCCTGACCTTGTCCTCCGAACGCAAAGCAGGTGCGACAGCGAAGGAGGAAAAGGTCCGTGGTCACTCACAGCGCCCGTTTCATCCTTCAAGGTGGAGATCCGGCCGCTCAGGAGGCTGCAAGTCAGGCAAGAGGAGGTGAGCGTCTGGCGCTGCTGCAGAGTCCGGTCGGTCGCTGAGGCTGGGCGGGGGACGGAGGGAGCTGCCGGCTTTAAACACAGCCCCTGCTTGCCCAGAGACGCGGGGGGGGGGGGTCCCCGCCCCTCTTTCAAAGGCGAGCCCAGGCGGGCTGCTTCTCGGCTCCTGCACGACCTCCCACCTCCCCACAAACAGGCACCATGGATATCGGGGCCCTGGTTCCTCCGGGACGCACATGCGGAGCTGCCTTAGGCTGAGCCGGACCCGACCCGGCCTGCGCTGGGCAGCGGCGGCAGCGGCGGCTCTCCAGGGGCCCCGGCAGGACGCCTCCCTCCCTCCCTCCCTCCCTCCCTCCCTCTGTTCGTGGAGGTGCCGCCTGGGCGGGGAGGGACCAGGGCGGCCTGCGAAGTAGGGGCTGCTCTGCCAGGCAGCCACTGCACTTCCGTGGCGGCCCCCTGGCCTGGGGCGGAGCGAGCAGAGGACGAGGCGGGCGGCGGGATCTGCCAGCGGGTCCAGTGGCGGGACCCTCTGCGGCCCCTGGGCGGATCTTAGCCCTCCCCTCCGCCTCCGCCTCCCCCGCCGCAGGGCCCACTTTGGCCCCCTCCCTTCCCCTCCCCTCCCCTCTTGAGGCACCTGGAGAAAAAGGAGTCCGGGATCCAGGTGAGGGTCCGGCGGGAAGTGCTGAACCTGCAGGAGGAGGAAGGCGGTGAGCTGGGGCGGGGCTCCCCTGGCCCCCTGCTCCGCCCCGCCCCGTCCTGCCCGGGGCCCCCTCGGGCTGGGGATGCCCCGTGGGGAGACCCCGCCGTTGCCGCTGCCATGAAGGCGTCGACGGAGGCGTGGCCAGGTAGGTCTCCATGGAAACGCCGGCACTACTCGCCTTCGGCCGCCCACGTTGAGCTGGACCAGCTCGGCTCCGGCTCCGGCTCCCGGCCCCGCCGCTGTGGCCATCGCCGGCGCAGCCCGACCCGCCGCCCGGCTGATTTCCGCGTCCCGGGCGCCTCGGATAGCCCCGCCTCCGTGGCGACGCCATTGGACACAGGGCTGATCGCGATCCCTGTCCCATTGGCCGTAGGCCACGTGGCCCCGCCCTTCCCGGGAACCTATTGGCCGGGCTGCCTCCTCGTTGACACATTGGCTTCCGGCGGCGCGAAAGTTCCGCCCACCCGCCATCTCTATTGGCTTTAGCGCGGCTCTGCGATTGGGTGAGATTCCTGAGGGCGGTGCCCACTTCCATAAACAAACCGCGAGGCCCGACCTATTCCGTCTCTCTATTGGCTGCCGCTCATTCGTTCCTTCCGCCGATTGGCTGAGGCGCACAAAGGCCCGCCTGTTCTGCGACTCCGTTGGAGGCTGCCGAGCGCTATCGCTGAAGGGGGTCTGCCCGAGAGGCGCGTTGCGGATGCAGTGGGAGACTGAGGGGCGCCGACCTTCGGCTCTTGGCAGGACGTGCCTCTGCCCGCCTCTCTCTCTGGGGCTGGGGATGATGGGACCTGTAGTCTCGGAGGGGGAGACAGTCGTATGTCCTCCACCCTGGGACCCCATCATCCCCCGCCAGGGACCATGGGAGTTGCAGTCCAACACCGCTGGAGCGGGGCTGCCCGCCCTTCTTCTCCTCCCTTGCCCGGCTTCGGAAGGAGCAGGCGGGCAGCAGCCCTAGGCGAGCCTCCTCCTCCTCCGAATCATAGAACAGCAGAGTTGGAAGGGGCCTACAAGGCCATCCAGTCCAACCCCTCCTGCTCAATGCAGGAATCCACCCTAAAGCATCCCTGACAGACGGTTGTCCAGCTGCCTCTTGAAGGCCTCTGGTGTGGGGGAGCCCACCAACTCTCTAGGTCACAGGTTCCATTGTCGTACTGCTCTTAACAGTCAGGACGTTTTTCCTGATGTCCAGCTGGAATCTGGCTTCCTTTAACTTGAGCCCATTATTCCGTGTCCTGCCTGGGCTTCACCTACACCGATCAGGATACTGCACTATGAAAGCGGCCTATGGCCTGTGTCCATGGGCCCCAACACCTGTCTGCGCACTTCAATCCCGCTCTGAAGCAGCAGTCCTGTGGCTCCTGCCTTTTACATGCAGCTTTCATAGTGCCATATTCTGCTTGGTGTGGTTGATGCCCCGGTGTTCAACGGTGCTTACTCCCCAGCAAGCCTGTGCCTGGTGGGGTTGACACTTGCTGGGACTGAAGATGGTTGACACGGTCGATCTCTCCCACGGAGTGCAGCCCAACTAGCCCCCTGGTTTCCCTGGGTGCTCCAGCTGTTGAAACGAGTGGGAGGTTGACAAAGATGACATCGGAGGAAAACGCGGCACGCAGCTGCTCAAACACAGGCTACGTGTAGCGCTCATTTGATAGCCTGCTGTGTGCCAATGGGGGCAGCGAAGAAATTGCACTTTCCCTCCACCAATGTTCCTGAGTCTAAACCAGGAGTGTCTCCCACGCGCTTCCCCTCCAGAAGCTCCTTTGCGGGCAGCCAAAATGGACACGAACGAGGAATGAACCTGAGAAATGATGGGCAACGGCTTGTCACCTCCATGCCTGGCACAGGGGCATCTGGTTGGACTCTGGGAAGCAGGCCGGATACATCCTCAGCGCTCTTCTTCTGATCTTTGCAGAAGGCGGCTGGATGAACACACCAGGGATCGGGCCCAGCTATTAGTCGTGACAGCCCAACAGAAGGCCCATGTTCGGAGGCAGATTGCCTCCCAATACTAGTTGGTGGGGGGCTGCCTTCCTGCCCTGGGCTCTCCACTGCCAGACCAGCTGCCCCCCTTGCTCTGATCCAGCAGCCAGGCTCTTCAAGGCTTCCTCATATTTTCAGGAGTTCTTCTGCAAAAGGGTCACGAAGCCCTGCCGTCCCAGGGCATGTGCCTGGGCAGCAGAGGTGGGTGCTCCAAAGGCCCTCTTACCCAGTCCTCCCTTCAGCTTCTTTCTTTGCAGCATTTCTCCCCCCACCAATGACCTTCCAGACCAAGGAGTTTTTGGCTGCCTACACTGTCTCTCTCTGCCCCCATTTTATTTTCACAACAACCCCGTCAAGCTCCGTAGGTCAGCAAGGATTTGAACCTGGGTCTCTGTGGATGCCAAGGTGGCACAGCTCACGTTTTTCCCATTGGCCAAGGCCAGGAAGCACCTGGGATCTATGCTGGGACAGGAAAGAAACCAAATCTGCACCTGGACGTTGGACACAAATCCGTGTTTGAACTGCTGTTGCCTGCAGACACTTAGGCAGAACATCCATCGCATGTGAGGGGCGGGGAGATTTGAGGCCTTGTTTTTTGAGGAGTTTGTGCAAGGGTGGGGGCACATCAAGAAGCACGCAAGCAGGAGGAACCAATCTCTTGATCTCATGCAACCAAAATCTAAAATCTTTACAAATTGGTCTCTGTTTGAAAAACACAAATCTCCAGAAAGATTTACAGCCAAACAAAGAGAATGCAACCTGAAATGCTCAAATGTTTGTGGTTCTTTTTCTATACAAGACAAAAAGGGAAAAAATTATTTAAAGCAATTACAATATCTTACAGGCTTCTGAACAATCAGGGAAGGTGCAGGGGAGCGGGGTGGAAGCGTTAACGGGTGAAACTGCACCGGCTCCAGAAGGAGCACCATGGAAATTACGCCTGACACAAGGGAGGCTGGATCTGGCCAAGTCCCACACCGAACACATTGCGCTGCTGTAAGAAGCGGCCCTGGATGTGTCTGTTTACAGGAGCAAGGACTAACCTGAGCTTCCTCAATGCTCAGCTAATGCACTGACCCCCGGCTGGTCACGCCGGCAGCTGGACTTGGGGGGGAGAATCAACTCAGTTACCAAATCCTGGGGCTGAGAGAAGCTTTGGAGAAAAGTCAGCTGAGCCACAAGGACAGCTTGGATCTCTGGCACTGATCCTCAAAGAGCAAGTTTTTAGGTTTTAGCTTTTTTTTAAATCTCCAAGCTTAGTAATCTGCAGTTCTGTAGCTCATGTTTATATATATGCATCAGCATCTGGTGAACGGCTACAGCACAAAGAACAGCTTCTGAACATTTTCAGGGCCTGAAATTTGTGGCTTCACCACATGCAGTGCGCGACTGCCGTCCTCACCCATCACAACCCGAACCCGGTGCTGAGGGAGCTGCGTTTAAAAGGAAGGAATCTGTCCACTTCGTGGAGGGGATTCCCAGCGGAAGTGAGCTCTGGAGGGAAGGGACACGTGGAACTGGCAAAAAATGTGCCGCAACAGGAAGACTCACTTCTCTGGTTGCTGGATGTGGGAACGGATGTCCTCTCTGCAAGGAGCGGCAGGAGCTGGGAAAGGGGCTACCAGAAATGAAACCAGGGGTCCTCTGGATGCCAAGCAAGGCTCAGAGGGTGCGCAACCTGCTTTTAAAGCAAGACTCCATTGAGACCATCCAGCCCCTATTTGCATGAGAGGAACCTGTAGAAACCCCCCACCCCCAAACGGACACAAACCCTTCGGCTGACCCGGGATGCAGGATGTCCGCCACGTGCCGTCTCTGCTGACGCAGCGGACGCTGTGCTCTTCCGGGCAGGGCAGGGCTGCATACTCTGAGGCATGCTGTGGCCTGAGGGCTCTGCCCTTCCCCCGTCCCCATGCCCCCCAGGTGTAGTTCCCTCCTTTGCTGCTGTGCCCCTTCACCCTGGTCAGATGCTCTCCTGCCATTTTATTGCATAAAAATACATCTCTGTGCCATAACAGGTGAGCCCCTCCCCAGTAGGAGAAGTGGTGATGGGGGATATGGCTTGTAACAACAGTGGCAAAGCGGTGCCCACGGATTCTCCGCTCTCTTGTGCTGCTTATGGGACCTCGCGTTCCCTGCCTGGCCGCGGCCTTGGCCTGGCTCAGGGCACCTTGGGAGCCAGGACGCTGCTCAGTCCCGGGCTGCGAGGGAGAGCAGCTGCCACCTTCCAAACCCTGATGCTCTGCAGGGCGGCAGGAAAAGGGGGCTTCCTCCTTGCAAACTCCCCCCCCTCCTTGCAAACCCCCCCCCCCCGCTCAGCCCATCCCTGAGGGGATCATACAGGAGGTTTACCCAGAATGGCATCAAAGCCCTGCAGCGAGTGAGGGGGGGGGCAAGCAAGGAGAGACAAATCAGAGGGGAACAGCCAGGAGGCTGCAAAGCGGAGGTGGGGGGCAGCCGCTGAGCCACACAAGGGCACGAATGCGGGTGGGTGGTGATGGCACTCTCCCTAGCACCCCAGAACAGACTCTCCTCTTCCATCCAGCGCACGTGGCAGCGTGTGTGTGATGCGTTGCTTTGGAGTAAGGCATCCTGTCAGAATACCTAGGAGCTCCAATGCAGACAAATGTGGGGGGGGAGGCACATGCGCAGACGGATCCAGAGCAGTGCCCAAGCAGGGATCCCCCCCCTGCAAAACACACACGTGCACACACACACACACACACACACTGCTCAAGGGGCATTTTTCACCCACAACAGCACCATTTCGTGGAAGTTCTGTAGCTGACCGGAAGACATGAAGCTGGAAGGAAGAAGCGGGGGGCCTGGCAGAGGTCCCCGAAGCCCCCTCAAAGCATTCCCAGAGAAAGCAGAAGAAGCCGCAGGTGCAGCTCCCCGAGCGGGAGTCTCCCCTGGATCACCTCACTCTCGGGCCGGCTTGGCTCAGCCGACGGGGACTCTTCCGAGGGAGGTTTCCACGTGATGGGACATGGTGGAAATTCCAGAGAACTGGATGAGCGGAAGAGCCCGTGGGCCGGCTTCTTCAGCTGCTGCACCACAGATGAAAATGCAAGGCTGGGTGTTAAACCAGAAAACAAGGCCTGATTTGGGTGCCTATTATTTTCTGGGCCCCATCTGGGGCAAAGCAAATGCCCCTGTGCTTCCAGCGCCCCGTGAAGTTGCGAGGACCCCCTCCCCAGCTCCTGGCATCTGCCACAGAGGCAGCCAGCCTGCCTGCCCAAAGTCCGCCCGTGTCTCTGGAGGTGGCAGTCCCGGCTGATCAGTGCCCACTCAGCGTCTGCATGGTTTGGACTGGTTCAAGCAGGCACCGGCTTCGAAAAGAGGCCTGCAAGCGGAGACGGCCGCTTCCCCAGCGTGGTCTGCCGGGCCCCCTTCCTCTCCTCTGCAGGCAGCAGCAGGTCTCCTGGCCAGGACCGGTCCCGGCATCCCTCCCTGCGCACCAAAATGCTCTCGAGTCTGGCAAAGGGTGCTCCCGGCAAGCACATCGGGAGACTGTGGGCCCCGTCGCTGGACCGGACTGCTCTGCAGGGGCTCCTCACAGCCTCTGGGGCAGCAGCTTCATTTCTTCCTGCCGGAGGTGCTGGCCCTGCGGTCGGCGTCCCGCTTGGGGTTGCCCTCATCCGTCGAGGAGGTGGTGAGCAGGGCCTGGCCCCACCGGGCGATCTCCGTGTGTTCCGAGATGGAGGTGGAAAGCGCCGTCAGCCAGGACTTCATCTCCTCCTGCAGGAGGGGGGCGCACAGCATCAGGACCCATGGCCAGCCCAGAGCCAAAGCCCCCCCCCTCCGCCCAGGGGGAAGGAGGAGCAGCTCACCTCTTCCTTGGCTTGCAGGAGGAACTCGCCCCCGTCGCTGGTCCTGCAAGAGAGAGCCGTCCGTCAAGAGAGAGGCAGGCTGGTGTCCCAGGCGCCCGGCCCCTACAGGCATGTTTCAGCCCAACCTTGCTGGCCTCAGGAAAGTAGCCTCAAGCCCCCCCCCTTGCACATGCAGCCGCAGAAACGGGAGTCAGGCGTCCCAATCCAGGGAAGAAAGAAGGACGGCCCTTCCCTCTCCAGTTTGGTTTTGGCAGCCACCGCTTTGGCCTGCAGACCGCCAGGCGTGGACAGAGGATGGAAGGGCTCCTCCTTGCCTGAATGGCTGAGGTCTGAGCCCAGCGCCTCCTGCTGAGGGAAGGAGCAGGGGCCGCCTGCCCTGTGAGCCCCGCCCAGCCACTCACTTGATCTTGAGCACGTTCTTCTTCTTCTTGTAGTCACTGGCCACCTCGCCCGTGGCGTTAAGCAGGCTCAGGAGGGGCTCGTTGGCGTGCGTGCTGCCGGATTCCCGGCCCTTGGAGTCCTTGTAGAAGCCCAGCTCCCCTTTGCTGAGGACGCAGTACAGGTTGATCCAGGACCTGTCAGGGCGGGAGAGGAGAAACCCACACGCCGGATCAGAGCAGCAGCCGTGGCTTCAGCTGGGAAACATCCAGTCAGAGCCTGTTGGATTTAGGGGTGTTGGGGGGGGGGGAGCAAAGCACTGAATAGGAAGTGGATCGTGACCACCTTGAACAGCGCTGCCACCCAAAGGAGACATGGATTTAGTTCCTTACGCATTTCCTCACCTCTCCTTGCAAACTTTGCTTTTCCGGCACCACCTCTCTCAGTTGTCCTAAGATCTCCTGCCCCCTCCAACAACTCCAGCCATTCTGCTTTGCTGCTCCTGATGCCTGGGACAACCCCCCGCCCCCATTCCCGAGACGCCCCTCTTCCTTCCAATCCCTCCTCAAAGCCCACCTTTTCCAGGAAGCCTTCGAACAACCCTAGAGAGGTAACAACTGATCATCTCTTTGCAAGCATGAATGCCACTGAAACCATGGCCTATTCTTCCCTGCACCCTGGCCCCTGCCGCTTGCCTCTATCCCAAACATCCCCTGCCTCTGTTGTTTTCTGGCATGTGTCCTAGCAGGTAAACCCCTTCGGGTCGGCGACCTGCATAGAAAACTGGTGCCATATATCCTGATAAAAACAACCACAGATTTTAAGCGCTGCTGGCTTGCAACATGTCTTAGCGCAGGACAGCTGCAACTGGATGCCCAGGACCCCTGAATTAGTCGCTCGGAGGAGGAGGTGGACCCACTTCCTGGCCCTTCCTCAGGTCCCGTGTCCTAGCCTGCACCCATTCCCAGGGATGTACCTAGGGAGGTGGTGGGCTCTCCCACACTAGAGGCCTTCAAGAGGCAGCTGGACCACCATCTGTCAGGGATGCTTTAGGGTGGATTCCTGCATTGAGCAGGGGGTTGGACTGGATGGCCTTGTAGGCCCCTTCCAACTCTGCTAGTCTATAATTCTATGACTACAGACTCCGATTCCTCCACACACCCACAAAAGCCCTGCAGACTCCCCTGGCCCGAGATGGAGCCACGGCTGCACTGGGGCACGTGGGCCCTTTCCGTGGCACACTGCAGCACTTGGGACGGCCGCGCATCTTCGCTCTTGGTCCTCTGCAAGCCAGGGCAGATGGCGGGGCTGCCCTTCTGTTCTCAGCCCGGGCAGTCCTGGGCCTGCTTCTGCTCCCTTCTCGGCTGGGCTGTTGCCGCTTGCAGAGGGGGGCTGTGGCAGGGAGGCCCTCCTGCTCCTGCTCACCTGTTGGAGGCCTTCTTGTTCGGCCCCTCCAGCTCGAGCTTGCGGAGAAGGTAGCCCTCCTGCTGGGCGGTGTGCGTGGGGGGCGGTGGGGGCGGGGCGCTGCTCTGTGCAGGGGCCGAGCGGGACCGACGGCTCTCCCCGGGCGGTGCGTTGGGGTCCCTGGGCCGAGGCCTCCGGCGGGGCTTGGGCCTGTCACGGGCACGAGGCCTGTCAGGGCGGGGCGTCCTCTCGGGCAGCAGGTCCAGGCCGTTGGGCAAGCGAGCGGGCGACTCCCTTTCACGCTGCTGCAGTCAGGGGAGGGGAGGGGATCACAGACATGCCAGAGCTGGGCTGGGTGGGGGAGTGCCCCACTCTCAGGACCAGATGATGTACCAGGTACAGGTGAAGGGGAAAGGAAGGGAGTGCCCTTGAGGATGTGCAGAGTGCCTTCCCCTGCCCTCCACCCCCGCCCCCACCAAGTGAGAAGTGTTTTCCTACCCAGACGGGCTTTCGAAAACATCCTTAACAGAATTAAGCCCTGATTCTATTTCCGCAGCACGGGGGGGGGGGGCGTTGTGGGGAGGGGGTAGTCCAAGGGCTCAGCCCCTCTTTCACGCTCTCTCCTGGGAAGCTCCTCCTGAAGCCAATTCAGTGTCCCAGCCGCATGTCGGGAAGCAGCGCTGATGGCCTTGTGCTGCCTGGGGTCAGCCTCTAGCTGGGGGGGGGGGCTCTCTGTGAACTGCAGCTTCCCACCCCCCAACCCCACTCATGTGAAGCCCGCCCCCCACCCCGGATGCCCCCGGACAGCACGGCCTGGCTGTTGGGAAGCAGAGGGAGAAGGGGGCACTCACGGCGGCGGGTGGGGGCGCTGCTGCTGCGGGCGCAGGGTCCGTCGCCTCCTTCTCCTGGAGCTGTTCCACAATGTCTGCCAGCGTAGCTTTGCTGTGGGCCGCAAGAAAGAGCTTCAGGAAAGCACCCCCACCCCCACGACACCCCCTCCCCACCCAGGCCAGCGATGCCGCAGGAGGGTTGCGTCATAGTGGGGGAGAGCAGCCGGACAAGGCACCCAATGGCAGGGCAGGCTCTTGCCCAGAAAAGGGCTCAGAACGTTGGCCTAAAGCCAGGAGGAGAAGGCTCTCAGTGGCTACGAGTGCTGATGGTTATGTGCCACCTCCAGTAGCAGAGGCAGCAAGCCTATGTTGCTGGGGAACATGGGAGAGTGGGTGCCGTTGCCCTCATACCCTGCTCGTGGGCGTCCCACGGGGGCAGCTGCCTGGCCACTGTGGGAACAGACTGCTGGACCAGAGGGGCCCTTGGGCCCAATCCAGCATCAAGGCTCTGGGCTGATCCCTGACCTGGGAAGTACGGCCTGGTCCGGCCTGGTCTGGGGTCCTCCGTCGCAAACGCCTCCCTCCACCTGGGATTCCCTCTCGCCTTGCCCACGTCCTGACCACAAGGCCTGGCTGTGTGACTGGCTGCTCCCAGTCAGGCCGGCCAATGGATCTTTGCCCTCCTCGGCCAGGATCCTGCTCAGGGGCTGCCCTGCCTGGCAGCCACTACTTATTGATTGCTTGGTTTTATGTTTAAACCATTTCCACACCACTGTTCCTTTAAAGCTGTTCAGGGCGTTACCACCATAAGAACACCACAAACAGGGAAATAGCAATAATCAGTAAAAGGGGCCGTCAAGGCGGCCCGAACTCACTCCCAGCCGAAGTGGGGAGCCCACCTGGCCGGGAGGTTCCAGCCGACTCCGCCCAACCCCTTCACCTCCTGCCCCCCAGGGCTCCTGGCACTCACCCGCCTCCCTTGGGGTCGTTGCGCGGCGCCTCCGGCTCGCTGGACTCCTGGCGCTCCAGCCGGCGCTCGTGCCGCTCTCGCCGGGGCGTGTCCTGCTCGCTGGACTCCTGGCGCTCCAGCCGGCGCTCCCGGCGCTCTCGCCGGCGCTCGCTCTGCTCATGGCGGGGCGCATCCTGCTCGCTGGCCTCCTGCCGCTCCAGCCGCCGCTCGTAGCGCTCCCGGTGTCTCTCCACGTGCGCCTCCGCCCGGGTCGCCTTGGCCTCCAGCTGCTCCGCCAGGGCCCCGGCGGCACGGCCCAGGGTCTCGGGCCGGACTGCCTCCTCCGCGGCGGCCTTGGCCTCGGCCGCTTTCTCCTGGGCTTTGGCTTCCGCCACGGCCACCAGCCCCTCCTGCAGGCGGTCGATCTTGGGCTGCAGCCGCTCGGGCTTCAGCTCCTGGCGCACGTAGGCCACCTTGGCCTCGGCCCGCTCCAGGGCCTCCGGCTTGGCCGCATTGAGCAGCGTCTGGGTCTCCGCCCGGCCCCGCAGTAGCTCCTTCTCGTAAAGCGGCTGGCGCAGGAGGGAGGAGGCCTTGCTGCTCAACTCGGCTGGGTCGGCAAAGACCTTGCGGCCCAGCAGGGGAGTGGGCGGCTGCTTGCTCTGCTCGGCCTTCAGCTTCTCGATCTGCGGGAGGGCGCAAAGAAGGTCCGTTTCCCCCACCGGCAAGAACTCCTCCCCCCTAAGCCAAGACGCGGGGAGCCCATCGGGTAGTCCGCGGGCCGGAACCCCAATCGAGGGACGCCAGCGTGGTCCCTGCCCGCCTCCGCCCACGCAGCGTGCTCTGCCTGGCCTGGGCCCTACCGTAGTGAGGCGCCGCAGGGAGCTGAAGCGCTCCTCCCAAGCCGCAGCCGCTTTGCGGAAAGCCTCGTGCCGCCGGAGCAGCTGCTCCACCTCGTCCACGCTGTTGCCCAGCTCCCGGCTCTTCAGCAGCGGCTCCTGGGCGGTGAGCCAGGCGTCAGCCACAACCGCCTCCTGAGCAAACTGGTGAACCTCCAGCACTGCCGGGAAAGGAGGCCGCCGTGAGTCCCCCTGGACCCTGGGAGCCCTTGCCCCGCCCCACCCCACACAGCCCTCTCGGCCACGGCCACTCACACGGCCCAGAGAGGCAGCGATGGAGCCATGCCGGCTCAGCTGCCACGTGGCAACAGACCAGCATCCCCAAAGTCCAGGCCTCTGGCAGCCCACCCTGGCCGTGTCCCGCCTCAATGCCGGGGGCCGCTCCGTGGGGAAACACCCAACTTCCCCCCAGCACGTGCACTGAGAAATGCCTTGGCTGGGGAGGGGGCGCCCTGGCCCCCAGGGACTGTGGCTCCCAGCCACTGCTGCTGCTCTGCCGCCTGCTCTTCCTCCCACTGCTGGGGGGCGGAGGCATCCAGGAGGGCTGGGATTCGTGCCCCCCCATACCCGAGGTGGGAGGGGACAGCTGGGCTCACTTTGCTGCAGCCACTGCCAGTGCTGGTCCCACTTGTCCACCATCTCTTTCTTCTTGGTCATCAGCTTCTCCAGGTGGAATTTGATCTGCAGCAGAAACAAGAGATGTCCTGGCTGGGAGAAGGGCATTTGGGGGGGGGGTAAATCCCTGGCCCTGCTCCTGGACAGAGAGGGTCTGCCAGCATCCCCTGCTTCAATGGGGCACCCCAGGGACTGTCGCTTCCCCCCCCCCACTTCTCTGGGGCAGCCGGACGAGAGCGGGTGGCGGGAGGCATCAGGGACTCCTGCGTCCTCCCCAGTGGCCTCTCTCTCTCGGCCCCAGGGCTGCCGTGGGACTCACCTCCTCCGCGGCAGGGCTCTTGTTCAGCACCAGCATCTTGCCCAGGTCCACGCAGGCAGCAATGCTCTTGTTGCGGCTCTCGATCTCGCTCTTCAAGCCCTGGTGGTAGTTCATCAGCACTTCCACTGTGGACACGTCCCTGCAGGGGACAGCAGGCAGCCACGTGGGGAGGGTGGGACATGTGGCGCGGGCCCGAGGGGAGTGGCAGCCTCTCCAGAGGGCGGAGGGGGCACCGGGCCAGAGTCGGGCAGCGCCGTGGAGGAATAGACAGCGCCAGCAGCCGTGGAAATAAGCACCGGGCAGGACCACGCCAATGGGCTCAGCTGACTTGGCGTTGTCTCCTCTCAGTGACAGAAGCGCTAGGTGATGGGGGCTGGGGGTGGCTTTCCTGCTCTCCCTTCAACTGGAGCTGCTGAGCTTGGCCCCTTCCAGCAAAGTGCCCAGAGAGCAACTCCAACGCCTTGCTTGAGCCACCGGGATCCTGAGAGCGTGGCTGGTGGGAGGCCACCCGGGGAGAGGCGCAGCGGAGGGACCCTCCCCACCCTCCCCCGGGAAGCCAGGCCGTTCTCAGCACGTGGCCCACGGCAGATGCAGGCCGGGCAGAGAAGCGGGCGAGAGGCCGGGCGTGGGGCAGGTATGTGGGCTGCCAAGAGGTGCTCCTCCGCACAGTACCTGGGCTTCTCGCCGGTGCCAATCTGGCAGATGACGGTGTCCATCCAGGAGACAAGGTCCCGCACCATGCTGGTGAAGCGGATCTTGTCTGTGGTTGTGGTGATCTGCAGCCGGCAATCCTCGCACGAGCTCAACAGCTCCTTCCAGGAACGCATCACTTCCTGCTCCTTGGTGGCGATGGCCTCCGCGTTCTCGCCCGCGTACACCGTCCTCAGCTGGGCGGCCACTTCCTGAAGTTGCCGCACCTGCCGGTGCCCCGGGGAGCAGAGAGCCAGGATGTGGCAGCCGTGCCTCCCGAGAAGCGGGAGAGGCTTCCTCCGCGAGGCGAGCCCTGACTTCCCCGGACGGGGAGCAGCCAATCCGCCCCAGGGCTCCCCGATCCGCCCAGGGCGCCCCGATCCGCCCAGGGCTCCCTCAGCCAGACCCGTCTCGGGGCAGATCGGGGGCCGCTCATTAAGCGGCACCTCCCAGACCACCACCCCCTCTGCTCCCTCTCACCTGCGTCACCAGGACCTGGACGTCGTGCTCGAAGGCGCTGAGCATCCTCTGCAGGGCGCCGGCTGAGGTCTTGGGCTCCCTGGCGGTGACCTCAGGCAGCCGCTGCTGCTTCTCCTCAATCTGGGAGAGCACGTCCTTGCAGTCGCTGAAGAACTTGTGCAGCTCGTGGGAGGCCGCCAGCATCTGGGCCCGCGTCTCCATCAGTTCCAGCAGGTCCGCCCAGGCCTCGTTCACCCCGTCCTTCCACTCGGCGATGGTGGCGGCGTCTGCGTGCCCGTAGTCGATCAGCTCATCCACCATCTGGTTGACGGCCGAGATCCTCTCGTTGCCCAGGCTGCCTGTCTCGCTGGCAAACTCAGTGAACTTCTCCTGCAGCAGCTGTGGGGAGTGGGAGGGAGGGAGCAGCAGGGCACGGCGACCCAGAGGGCAGGCCCCGGGGGTTGGGGTGGGGGGAACGGAGGAAGAAACGGGCCGTTCTGTTCAGGTAACGGATAGCAATGCTGAACGGACTTCCTCTCACCTAGAGGGTCTAAGCCCGCAGCACTGAGCATCAAGGACAGGCATTCTGCACTTGCTCGCTTCCTTCATTCTTCCTGCCCTTGCTTCAGAGCTGAGCAATGGCATGGAAAAGGAGTTTCCTGGGGCCAAGCCAACTACTGTCTAGGCTCTCTCCTGACACTTTCAGCTGTGCAGCCTATGAAATAGTAAGGGAAGGGTGCCCCAGGGCATGCGCAGAGTCCCCTCTCCTCACCACTGACTGGGGCGGAGACCAAGAGCACAGCCGCCGCTACAGGATACCATGTCCTGGGACCTCCCTCCGAAGAGCCAAACTCCTGGCCCCAGAAATGAGGCCGGCATGGCACAGCACGGCCCGACCGTGGCAAGGGCCCACGCCGCCACTCCAGAGGCAGGGGGCCCACGCCGCCCCCACTCACCGTCACGTGCTCGTAGTCCTGCCCCAGCTCCGGAGAGCCGGCCACCACCTCCTTCTCGGCAATCCAGTGCTCCAGCTCGTCCACCTCCCGGCTGAGCTGGTAGAGCCAGTACTGCTGCTCCAGCCTGGCCTTGCGCTCCTCCACCAGGTCCTTCAGGGACACGTAGAGCCGGTCGACCTGAGACTGCCTCCGGCTGATCTGCTCGCTGGCAAGGACAGGGCCCGGTCAGTGGGGCGGGGCGGGGTGGGGCGGGGCGGGGTGGGAGGGGTGGCGGGGGGAGGGAAGGCGCTCGCCCACCTGTCAGGGTGCCCCAGCTCCAGCAGCGCCCGGCACTGCCGCGACAGCTGGGCGATGGTCTCGGCATAGTTCTCCACCGTCTGCTCCATCAACAGGTGCTTCTTCAGCAGCTGCAAGGTGCTCTGTTCATCCTGGGGGAAGCAGGCGCAGGTCTCAGGCAGGGGACATCAGGCGGGGGCTGGGCCCAGGGCTCTTCCCCACAAGCCGGCCTGCCCCAGCGCTCAGCCTACGTGGGCCGGGCTGGAGCTCCCCTCCCTCTCCGGCGGCCACGCTCCGGAGAAAGCCTGCTCAGTTTCCTCCCACTAGGGCTGAACTCCAGCTGGGGTCAAGAAGAGGCTTCACTCCAGAACCTGTTTCTCGTGCCAGGGCTGGAGCCCGGCACGCGTCCAACACCCAACTGCAAAGAGTCGGCCCTGGACCAGATTGGCTGGGAACTGAGGACCGGCCAGAGGGAGCCCCACTGGGTCTTTCTGGGGAGGGGCTGTTGGGGGGGCGCAGAGCGCAGCCTTGGCATGCAGGGAGCCCCAGGCTCCGTTCCCAGCCCCGCCTTCAGGGAAGAAGGGATTCCAGGTGGCAGCGGCTGCCAGCGTCTTCCCTCGGCTTGGAGGGAGGGCGGCTGCCAGTCAGTGCGGAGCTGGGACGGCGACCCGCCGGCCTGTGGGCCCCATGGAGCAGGCTCATCCTGGCTGTGGGGCCAAGGCCAGCCCCCCTCCCCCCTCCCAGAGCCTCACTCCCTCAGGAGAGGGGGGCTGGGAGGGGGGCTGAGCAGGACTTCCGTCCCGTCGCACCGCCCTCACCTTCCCCAGGTGGGAGGAGCGAAGCCAGCAGAGGGCGCTTCGCTCCTCCGTCGCCTCCTCCTCCCTGCCCGGGGTTCACACCGGAGCGGCAAAGCTGGTGCCCCAATGGGCTTTGCTCCTCCGCCTGGGCTTTCAGAGCGGAGCCGGCTCCCGACACAGCTCTCCTCCGCACGGGCCCCGGTTGGGGAGCCTCAGTCCACCTGGCCCTCCCCCCACTGGGCAAAGCCCACGCAGCGCAAGCCGGCTCGGGCAATCTGGCCCCTGACCCAAAAAGGCTCCCACCCATGGCATGGGGACTGGCCCGGGCTCCACGGCCCCAGAGGTCTGGCTCGGCCTCGGCTGCTTCTGCAGCTGCCCCTTGGCCGAGCGCGCCATGCTGGGCGGCCCTGGCGGCCCCGAGAGCTGGTGGTCAGCGTGGGCGCTGCTCCTGCTGCTCCCGCTGCTGCTCCTGGGGGGCCACCCACCTTGCCCTTGTCCTCGTTCATCATGAAGAGCTCCTGCTCGCTCAGCCAGGCCTCGACCTCGCCCACGTCGAAGTAGTACTGCTCCACCTGGTAGGTGGCATCCAGGAGCTGCTGCTGCTGCTCCGTCTCCGCCTGGAGGCGCGCCCAGAGCTCGGACAGCTTCTCCAGGAGCAGCCGCACCGCGTCCACCTCGGGGCTCTTGATGGCAGCGACAGCCCTCGCGCGCTCCAGGACGTCGTCCATCCGGGGCTTGTGCACCTGGATCTCCCGGCGCAGGTTCTGAGGGCCAGAAAAGGAGGCGCTGCCGGGTGAGTCCGAGGGGCTGGGTTTTCAAGGCCAGGCTCAGCCCTGCAGCGTGAGGAGGAACCGTGAAGGGGCTGTGAGCCTGAGCGCCACTGGTGGGGAGCACCGCACCCTTGCTGAGGAGGGGCCGCGGTGGCGGGTGGGTGGAGGGTTTCAGGCTAGAAGGCACAAGGCTGAGGCAGGGCCCAGCCCCGTATCATTCCCTGGGGGAATGAAGAACCAGCGCCTCCGTTCCCTCAGGCTGCTTTAGGACGGAACAGGGCTGCCTCCTGTTCCGTCAGGTGCTCAGGCTGTCTGAGAGGATGTCTAGCTCTGCCTCTCTTCCTCCTCCTCCTCCTCCTCCTCCTCCTCCTCCTCCTCACCTGGTTCTTCTTGATGAACTGCTGGACTGTTTGCAGGTTGTTCCCGTGATCCTTCAGCGTGGCCAATGGCAGACGGTCCTGTGCCCAGTTCTGAGAGGGAGGGGTGCAAAACACTATCACCTCCGGACAGGAAGAGCCCTTGACCTCAGCCCAGCGACTGCTGCAGTGCGGCAGAAGGAAAGAGCTCCCTCCCCCCCAGCATATTTTGGGGACTGAAGGCCCCACCCTTGCTACTGCCACCAGAGATCTAGCAGGCAGTTCCCCTCATTGTCTGCTTTCCAAAGGGAACCCAATCTCTTTCTTCCCCTTCGCTGCTTGACCCCGGGTGGGGGGCCGGGTGGGGGGCACGTGAGCTGGAACTCAATGCCCTCTGTCCCTTACTGATGTCTTGCTTCCTGGCCCTACATTTTATTTATTTATTTATTGCATTTCTATACCGCCCAATAGCTGAAGCTCTCTGGGCAGTTTACAAAATTAACATGGCGGCAGAATGTCAGCCAAGGACTCATAGAATCATAGAATAGCAGAGTTGGAAGGGGCCTAAAAGGCCATCAAGTCCAACCCACTGCTCAATGCAGGAATCCACCCTAAGGCATCCCTGACAGATGCTTCTCCAGCTGCCTCTTGAAGGCCTCTAGTGTGGGAGAGCCCACAACCTCACCAGGCAACTGATTCCATTGTTGTACTGCTCTAACAGTCAGGAAGTTTTTTCTGATGTCCAGCTGGAATCTGGCTTCCTTTAACTTGAGCCCGTTATTCCGTGTCCTGCACTCTGGGAGGATCGAGAAGAGATCCTGGCCCTCTTCTGTGTGACAACCTTTTAAGTATTTGAAGAGTGCTATCCTGTCTCCCCTCCATCTTCTCTTCTCCAGGCTAAACATGCCCAGTTCTTTCAGTCTCTCCTCCTAGGACTTTGTTTCCAGACCCCTGATCATCCTGGTTGCCCTCCTCTGAACACGCTCCAGCTTGTCTGCGTCCTTCTTGAATTGTGGAGCCCAGAACTGGACGCAATACTCTAGATGAGGCCTAACCAGGGCCGAATAGAGAGGAACTCGGCTGCTTGCTTCCAGCCTTCCATGACTCGCCGGTCCTAAGGCCGACCGCCCCCTCGCACCTCCCCCTTGGGTGAGACAGCGCGGCTTTTAGGACAGCCTTCCCTCAGTCCCCGCCCAGCCCCAGGGACTCAGCTCTGCTACACACCTTGTGGCCCTGGGGGCTGCGCCAGGGCCCCCCGCCCACCCCCCCTCACTCAGGCCCACAGACCGGCTCCTGCCCGTTCCCGCTCCCCACCCCCGGTGTCCGTGAGGCCCCGCTTACGATCTCGTCTTCCAGGTCGTGGCTGACTTGGTGCACCTCCTTGGAGGCCAGCAGGATCCTCCGGCGCTCCTTGAGGGGCTCAATCAGCCGCACGATGCGGGTCCCGACCGAGCTCTGCCTCTCGCCCACTGCCTCCTTGCTGTCGGCCTCCAGCGGCAGAGCGGCCACCTGTGCCTGCAGCTGCCCCACCTCCTTGTACCACTCCTCCACCTGGGTCTCCATGGTCTGCAAGAGAGCAAGAGGCGCACGGCTGGCGTCGGCCTGGAGAGAAAGCAGGAAGGCCCCGGCCGGCCGGCGGCGGCCAAGTGAGGCACCTGGGCAGGGCCCTGGGTTCGGGCTCCCCTGCTACGCCCCACCAGGAGGGCGGGAAGCCAGCCACGGCGTGCGTTTCCCTCGAGCGGAGGCCCTGCTGCCCTTGACGGCCGGCCGCCTGGGTGCCGCTTGGGGTTCAGTCCCACCAGGCCACGTGGGGCTCCCCCTCTTCCTCCTTCAGCTCCACTCTGGGGGTGGGTAGGAATAAGTGGGCGGTGGATGGAATCTGGATCTCTGCCGGGTTTAAGGTTGTCGTTTCAATTGGGGAGGTTTTAACATATACTACTACCTGCAAATAAAATAAATACATGAAAAAGAAAAGAGGTTTGTTTCCCCATTGGGCCTCAAGCACAAAACGGAGCCGTCAGTGGGTGCACTTGGGTTCAGCCATGGATTCAGCCCTATAGGTTCAGCCTCCTTCAGAGGTCTGGCTGGTTAGCCCCACTGGAACTGGAGCCACCAGCCTCTGCTGGATCCCGCCTCAGAGGCTGCAGTCCTGAAGGCGGGAGGAGCCTTCTTGGGCTGTGAGAGAGACCCACAGTTGTAGGGTTCAAAAGGAAGGGGAAGGCAGGCTGATGACTCCCAAAGAAGCGGGGTGGGAGTGGGGGCTTCTTCAACACACGAACCGTCCCTCCTACGAAAGGCTGAAAAAGCTATGCCAACAAAGCTCCCAGGCTAAAAGCAGAAACAAGAATGAACCATCCTGCGTGAAGGATTATGGAACACACAAGTAATTCCCGGCAGATGCGATTGAGAGAGAGAGAGAGAGAGAGAGAGAGAGAGAGAGAGAGAGAGAGAGAGAGAGAGAGAGAGAGGAAGCAGGGACTGCCAGCACGGAGCCCCTTCCACAGGCCAGCACATCCCCCTCCCCAGGGGCACCGGGAGCTCCAGGGCCCTGGCTTCCCGGCCCCCCTTTGCCCTTCCCGCCCTCCTGCTCCCCTCCAGGCTCTTGGGCTACTGTCCTCCCGCTGAAATCACTGCACTGTGACTCGTCCTGGTAGGCACTTAATTCATCGTTCCGGACAGGACAGCTACTCTGGGGTCCTGTTTCCATTTGGCGAAACCACAAGTGTGCACAGGCGGAAGGCAGCAGGAGGAAAGCAGTTGGGGCGGCAGGCAGGCAGGCAGGCAGGCAGCCCTCTGCCTGCCCCCTTGCAGGAGGCCCTTCCTCTGCCCCTCCCCCAGGCAGCAGCAGTGGAGGACCCCCGGCACTGATCAAGCGCAGACCTACCTTCCCCTCTGCCCCCACGAGCTCTGGGAACTCAGGTGGGGGGCTCAAACAGGGACTGCTCAGCACCCTCACAACCCATAACTCCCAGGCTCCCTTGGGGGAAGTTAGATGCCATCGATGGGGGGAAGATGGGAGCCGAGCCACGCAGTTGGGTGCTCAGTAAGCCCCAGGGCATGTGCAGAAGGACATCCCGCCCACAAGTGCCCCTCTTCTCCTGGGGAGCCTCCAGCCGCCCGCCCGTGGCCTGGCTCGTCCTACCCCAGGACCAGGTGTTTCCAGGCCCCCCTGAGCCCTCCTGCTCCCCAGAGCCCCCCCCCCACTGATCTACAAAGCACAGCATGTTTGGAACGGGGCTCCGTGCCATGGAGGGGGCAGTGGAAATTACTTGGCAGCTCACAAGAGTTCACAGGAAACAGGAGAAATTAAATGGAGAAAAACCAGGGAAGGGAACATGCTGGAGGAACAGGTGCCCCCACCCAGTCCACCTGCTTGAGGAAACGGAGTGTCATACAGAGGGGGGGGGGAAGAGAAAGGAAAGACAAATGCGACACAGATGGATTCAAAGAAAAAGGGCTACTGTACCGCCATGCAGCGTGATGAGACAAACCGCACTAGGATGTGATGAGCAATGGCTGGCTCTGAACGGCCGTGGGCTGCTGAGGACGGAAAACGGAGAGGTTGGTGTTGGAGGCAAGCCAGAGGCGGCGCTCTGCATCCCCGGGAGCCACGGAGCTGCCACCACTGCAGCCACCGTGTGGGTGAGCGGGGGCTCCGGCCTGGCTGGGCCAGAGGAGGAGCAGGCGAGGCCCAGGTCCCCGGCCCCAGGGCAAAGCCAAGCGCCACGGAAGAGCGGAGCCCTTGTGAGCGGACTCCCTTCCGGCAGACGACTGCTCCGGATCTTGACCTCTGCTACCACCTGCCTCCATGGCTGCGCCCGGGGATCGATCCCCCCACTAGTATGGCTCAGCCGGGCCCTGGGCTCCCCTTTCAGGAGGCACGTTGCAAGGGTCCTGGGACACGGACCCCCACTCACCTCGCCCATCGGCTGCTCTCAGCTGTGCAACCCTGGATGCCAGGCAGTAATACAAAAGATCGGTCAGTGACTGTGCACAGACACCCTGGCCGCCCCAGTGATGGGCAGCACAGGAGCTCGGGCTGCCCCAATCCCAAAGTATCTGCTCTTCCCTTTGCCAGGCTTCAGGGTGCCCCTCTCCCCCTCCCCCCAAAGAGGGAGCAGCTCTGGGCAAGCGGATCTGTGAACTGGACGCGTCCCAGAATCTGGTGCCCTTGTAGTCCGAATTGGCCCTTCCAGCAAGGCCAAAGAGCTGGGATGTGTGGGGTGACAAAGCCCCCCCGGAGTCTCAGCAGTATGCAGTCAGGTTATGTGACCAGGTTTCCCATCAATCATAGGGAAGGAACTCCAAAACCCAACACCCTCCGGCTCTTCCTGCGTTTCCCACAAAGGATCCTTTGAACGAGGGAAGGCGAAGGCGGGCTTGCCAGAGGAGGAGGACCGGCTAGAGGTGGCAGCCAAGAGACCAGCCGCCTCCCCAAGAGACCAGCCGCCCAGCAAAACCAGCCCCTGCTTCTTGCTGCCTCGGTTTACTGGCTGCCCGGCACCCCCTAACGGCCTCCCAGGGTCAGAGGGTCAGAGGGTTGAGCCCCCAACCTGGCAGCCGCTCTCCTCTTCCCACCGGCACCCTGGGTTCCTGTTCCCAAGCCCTGCCCGCCTCTCTGGCTTGGACGATGGGGCGGTGCAGGGCCCCACATCTCCGGCCTTGCTGAAGAGGCCCTTAAAGTCAGGGCCCTACTACGAGGCAGGAAAGCCAGCCAGCGCCCCTCCCCTCCCCTCCCTGTGCTCTCTCCTCCAGGACCTCCTTCTCCCAAAGGCAGGAAGGCAGCCAGTGCCGGAGCAGGGCCACCTCAGGCTGCAGGTGGGAGCTCACAGGACTGAAGGCTTTTCCGTGCCCCCAGAGAAAGCGAGCATCACAGGGAGAAGAGGAGTTCTTGACTGACCTTCTCCGAGCTAGCATGCGGGCTTCCTGTGAGGAGGCATTTTTGTCTTCAGGTGAGTTCCTAAGAAAAGCCCTGAAGCTCCGTTCTAGTCCACCATCCCACCCCACAGTCGCCAGTCAGAGGTCCCGGCGGGAAATCCACAAGCACGGCATGAGCACAGCAGCACCGTCCTGCCCATGTCCCCGACATGAGGACCTGGGGCCGGGGGGAGAACGCTAGAGCCCCTCCCCTGTAGGAAGGCTGGTTTTCCACCGGTAGGAAAGCTCTCTCGCCTGGAGCAGCTTCCATGAGCTCGAGACACAAGACGGATCCAGGAGGTCCGTCCCCATCTGGCTTCAGGCCTGGTTTTGATACGGACACAGCTTTGGTTGGCCTGGTAGCCGACCGAGGCTGGGAACTGGGCGGAGGAAGCGGCGTGCCCCTTCTTGGCTGTGCTGGACCCCTCGGCACTTTTTGGTAGGGACACCCATTTTGCTCTTCTGGATCGGTGGCTGGGCTGGGACTCAGAAGCATGACGGCCCAGTGGTTATGGCCCATCTTTGGAGGTCAGTCTCAGAAGGTGGTGTTTGGGGGGGGGCAGCGGTCCTGTTTGACGGTTTATGGCATCCCTCAGGGTTCCATCCTGCCACTCCCACCCCGGAATTGTGTTTAACATCTATGCAAAACCACTTGGAGAAGTCATTCAAGGAGCAGGAGTGCTGTGCTACCGACAGGCAACGGACTCTGTCTCTCCTTTCCAGCACAATCCAGTTTTGGAGGTGCTAATGAGCCGGATATGCGCAAACAAACTGAAACTGAATCTTGGCGAGGATGAGCCGTTCTTGATTCACAGGAACAGCCAGGAAACATGTTTCTGGCAGGCTGGGAGGGGGTTGCACTCCCTTTACAAATGCAGGCTCATAGTCTGGGGGTGCGTCTGCGCCCAGCCTTATCCCTCAGTGGATGGGGGAGGCCAGCGGTGCCTTTGTCCAGCTGAGGCTGGTGCGACAACTGTGCCCGTTCCTGGACTCAGCAGATCTGACTGTGGTAACACATGCCTTAGTTACATCACATTTGGACCACAGCACACACTCAATGAGGCCTTTGAAAAACAGCCAGAAAACAATGCAGAACGTGGCAGCTGGGTGATGCAGTGTCTGTTTTCTCTGAGGAGCAGATGGCCCTTCCTGAGGCAGCTGCCCTGGCTTCCAATTCGTCTCTGGGCCCAATTCAAAGTGCGGCTGATGAGCTTTAAAGCCCTGTGGGGACTGGAAGTGGGCTATCTGAAGGGCAGCCTTCTCCCGGTATGAAGCCTCCTGCTGGCTTAGCCCATCAGCAGAGGGCCTCTCCAGCATCCTGCCCCTCCCTCTACTCACCCCAGAGGCCCCTCATGTGTGGACCAGGGAGGAAGACCCCCTCAGGGAGAGCAAGGCCCAATGTGCCTCCTGGGGCTAGGGAGAGCAGGCACTGGACGCTTGACGGTCACCAAGGGGACACGCACAGCCACCCCAGGCTTTGTGCTTTGCGCCACGCTTCTTGGCGAGGGGGCTCCTAGGATGAGAAGCAGTTTGCCCCTCCTTGGGAGCTAAGGGGGTACGGGGAGACAGGAGGGGGAGAAGTCAAGAAGCCGGAGGTCTGCCCTCCGGAAAGCACGCTGGGCTGCTCTGAAGAGCCCCTTTCCCCCGTCCCCACACCTTTCTTTTCTCCGTGCCCCAAGCGCCAAAGGAGAATCCAAGGGAGAGAGCCGGGGACATTTCGTGCTAGTGATATAAGCAGCACCATTGGAAGGGAGCTGCTGCCTCTCCCCAGCTGCGGTGGTGGATCAGCTGCTGAGAGCGCATGCTAGACAAACACCCCCGGATGCCTGGCTGCACACGGGAACAGTGCGCACGCGCGGAATATTCTGTACGTGCCACTGTGGAGAGAACCCCAGGAGGTGCGCCAGCCAGCTCCCAGGGAACCCCAGGTGCCGTCCCAAAGCTGGAGTCAAAACTCCTCCAACCTCCCGTCCGTCGCCTGCTGTGAAGCCCCCGTTTCTGCAATCCTGACACAGCAGATTCCCTCTCTTTGCGCCCCCCCCCCGCTGTCCATCCCGAACCCCGCCTGGTGCCCCACCTGGAGCTTCTTGAGGTTGCTGTTGACGCTGGCCAGGTCGGGCCCAGGATCCACCGCCTGAAGCTGGCTCTCCATGTGGTGCAGGCGCTTGTCGAGGTCTGTGTAGCTCTGCACCAGGTGGTCGGCCTTGGTGGCTTCCAGCAACTGCCGGGCCTTCGCCTGCGTGGTGGACTCCAGCTCCGCCCAGCACTGCCGGATCTCCACCAGCTTCTTCCTCACGGTTTCTGCAAGCTCCGGCTTCTCCTCGATCAGCTGATGCCCCTCCTATGGACGGGAAGGGAGGGATCGTTGCCCACGTGCCCCCTGCCTTCCAACCACAGCCCCTCACCAAGGGCCCCCGGTGCCTGTGGGCCTCTTCTCTGTGCCCCCGCTGGCCATGGGGAGAAGCATGCCACAAACCTTGTTCAGACGCTCCTCTGGCTCCTGGGATCCCACCAGGCATTGCCCAAACACTTTCAGCTATGAGGACCAGACACTTGCTTTTCAAAAAACAAGACTCCTGGGACCCTGCATTCTCCATCCAAGGCAATTTGCTTTAGTTTTCATGCAGTGCTGTGGAATCTGTCGTCCCCACCCCCCACCCCAGTGAAGGAATCCTCCTCTGAGGAGAAGCTAGAGACAAAGCGTGCCAAGCAGCCATCCGTGGAAGGAAATCTGGGGGCACCGAGGCTCTCCGGGGAGATCACCGCTAGTCCATCTCCGCAGGATGAGGGGAGTTCCACCTCGGAGGCAGAGGCTGGGCACCCCCCCCCAGGAGTATCACCACCCCAAGAGGCAGGCTGATAGGGCTTCCCTGAGAAAGAGAGCTCAGTTACAAAAGAGGACTCCTCAGGAAGCTCCAGGTGGGCCCCCAGGCTCCCGGGCCGATGGGTCCCTTTGGCTCTAGGGAGTCATTGGTTGCTGTGGCTGGGATGGCCTTCCCCGGCTGGTCCTGGTGGTTCCCCTGTTAAAAGGGCAGCTGCAGGTTGCTGCTGGCGGTTGGAGCTGCTGAGCAGGGCTCAGTCCCTGCCCTGACTGAGGGGAGCTGTGGCTGCCCTCCTGGCAGCCTCTGGCCATGAAGGGGGTGCTGGATCTCCTTGGCATGGCTGTGGTGTGGGGCAGGGAACGGGTGGGGTGATCGCAGCCTGCCAGAGCCATGCGGTGACCGCTGCCTTCCCTGCTCAGCTTACTCTGGGGGTGTTGTGGGCAGCGGCAGCTTTGCAGGAGCGAAGGGGGGGTGCGCTCTGGGAGTGCCCGTTGGTGAGACCACAGAGCAGAAGTGCCCCAGGGCTGGATCAGACCCAATGGGGGCCCTCTAGTCCAGCACTGTGGCCGCCCAGGTGTCCCCAATGGAAGCCCACAAGCAGGACAGGAGCGCAACGGCAGCACCCTCCCCAGCAACTGGCATCCTGCCCCTGATACTGGAGGTAGCATACAGCCCTCAGGGCTGGTAGCCACGGATTGCCATTTCCTCCTCCCTGGCTTCGCCAAATCCCCCTTTAAAGCCACCCAAGTTGAAGGCCATCACTACATCTTGTGGTAGTGAGTTCCACAGTGTAAAAAAGTTCTTCCTCGTGTCTGTCTGTCCTGAATGTCTGTTAGGTAAGGACAAAAAATGAAATGAAATGGCTGCTGTCTTTCTTATTTGCCCATCCTTTGCAGGCAGCAAACGAGGGTTCCCCCTTTCCACCCTGGCTCATATTTCTATCTTGTTTTTCCTCGGGGATGTAAAAGGATTTTTGTATAATTACTGGCCTTTTCTGACTGACAAGCAGAGGTGCCGGTTGGTGGACCGATCTGTATGTGGATTTCATGAAACATTGATCCACTTGGAAAATTTAAAATGAATGTGGGAAGGTCGAAATTTTACTTTTTGGCTCTGTGTTAAAATTATATGTCATGTGATCTGACATTATTGAATCCAGCTTCCTGTTAAAAGGTAGTTATTCCCTTTTTATGACTGAATGTTGGATAAATGCTTAATAATTGTTGGTTGATTGAGTTTTACCATTCCGTGGCAACAGAAATCCACTCTGCATATGTTTGAAGCTGACACAGATCATATAACAGCGTATATCATATGTTATCCAGTGAAATCCTGGCATTACACAACTAGTGCTAAATCGTCACCTCACACGCCATGTTCAGGCCAGCCATTAAGGCCTCACTCTCTGTGCGAATTGGGGGGGGCATGATCCTCAATGCACCCTCCCTGCCCCTCATCTGGGTCTCTACTAGAGAATTTGCCCCTTGGTCCTGCTCACGGCAACTCCCCAAGGGTGACACAGAGGCCTCCCTCCATTCCCAAGGGAGGCTTAGATGTCTCCATGGCAACCTGGCAGACTTAAGCCTTGACTGGGGGCAGCCCCCATTTTGCCAGCCAGGCAGAAGGGCTCCTGAGCAGTTCCCACTCGCTTCAACGGAGAACCTCTTTCCTAGCAGTGGATCGTGCCCCATTTCAATTGAAAAGTGGGGAGCCAGCCCTACATGCCCCAACGTTGCTTCTCTGAGGATGTTTCGGAGCATCTTTCTCAACAGATCCACCTGAGTTCTGCAGAGAACATTGTATAACTGGAAGACTTCTTTTCTGCAACGTGCCTATTTTGCAACATTAAAACCAGGTGCCTCCTTTGCCTGTTCCCCTGCCAATTATCTCGTCCATCCCCCCACTGCCCCCCAACTAGCTTACGCAGAGTCTCCTGCGGTTTGGAGCTGGGGACTGAGAGCCCTTCGTGCTGCCATCTGCAAGATGGCTGTTGTGAGAGATCAGAGGGTGGCATTTGGCCAACAAAAATACCCAGCAGGCCCCCAGTGCTGCAGGAGGAGCCACTGTCCAAGCCTCCCCCCTCCCAGCCTGCTCCATGCTGATGGAACGTATTTATTTACATGCATACGCATTTATGCATTGCTTTCCTAAATACCCAAAGCAACTTATGACGTTTCTGGCTTGGCAAAGCAACCATGGTTGGTTGGTTTTTTAAATGCACAGACAACAAGAAACAGAAGCCAGGAGTTGCAGAAGTCCTTTGGAAAGAACAGGGTCTTCATCTGGTGGCAGAAAGAAACCAGGGACGGTTGTCAGGGAGCCTCTTTGGAGAGGCCTACGCTGTTCACTCCTTGGGCCAGGGGAGGCAGGACCAGGGGGAGGCCTTAAGAACAAAGAAGCCTGCCGTCTACTAAGTCAGACCCCTGGACCCTTCAGCCCAGCACCACCTACTCTGAGTGGCAGCAGCTCTCCAAAGTGGAGGGAGGGGAGGGGGTGTCCCTAGCCCTGCCACTACCTAAAAAGAAGACCCTTTGTCACCGGAGAGGCTGCCAGACCGACGGATAGACTGTGGGGCCGTCAGCATGCAAAGCCCGTGCTCTGCCGGAGCTATTCCTCCTGCCCCAACACTGCTATCCCCAACAGTGTCCCATGAGGACTCAGAAGAAGGCTGGTTGGGGTGGAGGGCAGAGGTAAGAACGCTCTGAGGCACAGGTGGGATAGGGCATCCCTCCCGCCAAACCCCACAGTCAGCAGGGGACAAAACACCATCCACTTCAATGCCACCTGTGTTAGATTCAACCAGAGCCGGGCGTCAGCTCTGGAACCAACTTGGAGTGTCACGGCTCAGTTCAGAGGCCGACACAATCACGGACTAAGGCCCCCTTCTCACTAGAGAGGTCAGTCAGTGTCCGGGCAATTCCCCTTCAGACACCAAATTGAGGCTCACGGAATGAAAAGCTCCTCCACACCAATAATAAATCCATTTCTCCACATCGGAACTAGAATGTCAGCCGGCTGCAGTAGTAGCAGCAGCAGGATGGAGGAAAACTCAAACGCATGAAGTTCACATGCTGTTGGGAGGCATAATCCAAACCCTGGCTAACCACCCCAGCGAGCACGGGGCCAATGACTAATGTATATCCAAGCATGTGCAGAGTGCTGTCCCCTCCCAACGGATCAATCATCACCACCACATCTGGAACTGGGGAGCCAGGCTCCCAGACCAGAGGGCACAGCTAAGACCTCCAGGCCGGATGCAGGACTGGCACCTCTTCTTCCACAACTCTGGGAATGCCCTTTGGCACCAAGCAAGCAAGTGCCCCCTGCTCCCCGAAGACCCGCCCACGCAAACAGACCACAAGTGTAGCACCAGCAGAAACCAAGGCGACAGCTTCCCAAGGCAAGGGAGCCAGCCCACACACTCCCAGGGCAGGGCAGGGCAGGGAGGGCATGAAGGGAACGCAACACTTACCGCTGGATCATCCCAAGGGGAAACCCCTGCTCAGCTCCAGGTACGGGCACCTGTCACAGCCAGAGTGGGCCCAGGCTCCTCTGGGCTGCACCGCCTCCTGTCCCTGGGGCTTCTGTGCTGCGCAATCCCTCCCCCTGCCCCTCCCCCCACCACACAAGGGCACCTGATCCACAAGCTGGACCTGGTGTGACCATCAGCAGGAAGGGAACGGGGTGGTGGTGGCAGTGCCTGAGCAGCCCAGAAAAATGGTCTCAAAGCCCCCCAAGGGACAGGGGACTTCAGCAAGCCAGGGCGAGTGGCCAGCCCCTGGCCGGGCAGAAGGACCTTGGGCCTGCCAGTTCTCTGGGCAAAGGCCTCTGAGGAGTCCATGGCGTGCGCGTGGGTGGGTGGGTGCGTGGGTTCCCATGCTAAGACGGGCAAACAGACCCCCAAAGAGATCAAAAGAGCGGCAAGTGCGGAGAGGGGCAGCCGGACCCCGCTCAGCCCAGGGACCGCGCCGGAGCGGCCTCCCGAGAGCGCCACACGCGGGGGGGGGAGGGGAGGGTAGGGGAGGGGGCTCCTGCCCGCCCGCCCGCCCGCCCGCGCTCCCTCTGGCCGGTCCGCCGGCCCCAAGCCCCGCTCGCGGCCTCCTTGCGCAGGGGCCCCGGGGCCGTCTCCGCCCGCGCGCCCGGCGCTCTCCGAGGTGCTGACGCTGCGCTGCGCTGCGCTGGGCTCCCGGCCGCGGCACCCACCTTCTCGATCTTGCGCAGCCACTCCTTATTCTGGGCCAGCTCGGCCATGAAGGCGCGGTGCCGGAGCCATCGCTTGGGCGCCCGCTGCTGCTGCTGCTGCTTCCACGAAGGCGCGTCGGCGTCGCGGGGCGCCTCGCCGGCCATCAGCGCCTCCTTCTCGGCCACCCAGCCATCGAGCTGCAGGCGGACGGGGGAGGCGCGCCGCGTCAGCCCGGCGGCAGCGAAGACGCAGGGGCCCCCGCCCCGCTCCGGGCAGCTGCAGGCGGCGCCCCTGGGACGCGGCGCCGGCGCCGCCCCCCTCGGCTCCCCCCGCTCCAGAGCGGCCGGGATGCTGCGGCGGACGAACCGGGCAGGCGCCTTGCCTGCCTGCCTGCCTGCCTGCCTCCGCGAGCGAGCGAGCGAGCGAGCGCGTTAGCTACGGACGGGCGGGAGGAGGCGGAGGAGGAGGCGGTGGAGGACAGGACGGGCGCGCGGCCGAGCCTCGGACGCCTGCGTCCCGCCCCCAGCAGCCGCTCGCACGTGCCCGAGCCCGCTTCACCTCAGATAGCCTCCTGCCAGCCCGTGCTTCGGAGGACGGGGAAGCCCGTGCGCCTGGCTCCCCGCGGGGGGGGGAGGGGGTCGTGAGCCAAGCAGCCGTCCTCCTCGCCCCCCTCCCCGCGAGGCCCCCCGCCTGCCCGCTCGCTCACCGCCTCCCGCACCCCCGGCCACGGCTTTGGGGCTCGGCTCTCCCAGCTGCGTTTCAGCCCCTCTTCCGCCACCCCCTTCCATCTCCAGGCCTCATTTCCCTGCCTCCCTCCCCACAGAGGGGCAGCCGGGGGCCCTCCCCAGGAAAGGAGGACAAGGCACCCTGCTGATGGCAGGTCTCCCCCTTGTTCCAGGGAGGAGGAGCAGCGGGCCCAGGCTCCCCGCAGAGAAAGTGGGGCACTGCAGGAGGAGGAGGAGGAGGAGGAGGAGGAGGAGGAGGCTGCCCCCAGGGAAACCCCCTCCCTCCAGGGGTGGGGCTTGGCAGAGGGAGGCCCTGGGGCAACACGGCTGCTGAGCTCACCAACAGCAGATCTTCTCCTGCCATGGTCTCCCCCCTCCCTCCATCCCCTGCTACCCACACGAGCCCCCTCCTGCCTCTGAGGACTGCAGCCTCCTCTCCCCACTCCTGCTGCAACCACTCAGGGGCTTCAATCCCTCCCGCCCAGCTGGGCTCGGCTTCTCTGGTCCATTTTGCCACAGGGAAAGGCACAGACTCCCTGACGGGGAAGCCAACTGGATGAAAGTCTGTAGTTATCAATCCATGGAAACCAAATGCAATAACAAGGTGATAACCAACACGCACAGCCTATTTTCAGGAGTGTTGCGGAGGGAGCTTTCCTGCTTGACTGGGGGGTGGGTGGGGGGTAGGGGGCACAATCCAGCCCAGACTGATTGAAATTAAGAGCCCCAGGAGGAAGGGGAAGCCCAGTCCAGAAAACTAGCTAAGGCAGAGACTCGGCCCTTGGAAGCCGACACATCCTGGAGGATGCGGCGCTGAACAAAGAACATAAATCAGGACAGAAAACCTGGGGTGAGGTGGGGACAGGGCTGAAGGCCAGGGGGCAGTGGGGGTGAGCCAAGGTGAATCCACTGGGGGGGACAAGACTCTGAGCCCCCCCCCGCCTGCTGCGCCCTTCCCAGCCTCCTCCTCTGGCTCCTGCAAGACCCGCTGAGCCAAACGCCCTCCTTCCCCCAGCTGTCAGGGATGCCCCACTCCTTCGCACAGACCCCGCCCCTTGTATTCAGAGCCAGGGGGCAGGGGCCCCTTATTTCTTTCCCCAGCAGAGAGCCTGGTGGGCCCGGTGGGTGAGAGGGTGGGCTGGCAGAGGGGCCAGAACGAGCGCACACGTGCCCTGCCAGGAGGAATTAGCGCAGCTGAAGAACAGCCTGGGAGCAGACATGCCGCCCTAATTGGGGAGAACTGGAGATGTGTGAGTGGGCAGGGCCAAAAGGCAAACTGAAGAATGGCAGCTAGAACTTGAGGCGGAAGGGGCCGGCGTTCATTCTCCCCAGGGAGAGGAGAGGAGGGGGTGAGGCGGGGGCAGGGAAGAAGGGTTCCCTTTGATGTCTGGGCCACCCGACTCATTCATTTCCGTGGCATCCACATCCCTCAGGCCACCCTTTCGGTGCTTCTTCCTGAAGCTCACCAGCATCTCTAAGGGCCAGTTTGTCCACTCGGCAGAATTACGTGGTGGAGCGTTTCCTGGGTTGTACCACTATTTCTGACTGCACGTGTGTGTGCGCATATTTGGGGGAGTGGAGGTTGCATGTCTGATAGGCCTCCTTTGAACAACCCAGAGCTGTCCTTCTTCCACCCCTTCTAGGGAACCCTGGAGGGCCGGAGCCCGGAAGGTCCCGCCTTGATAGCTCCCACCTCAGCTGCTGGGGGCGTGTGCCTTCCCCCGCAAAAGCCACAGAAAACAGCCCAGGGGCGGGACCAAGCTTCATCCCCTCGGCAGCCCCCAACGCGACAGCCTACCTCATGGCAATTCTGCAGGAAGTGCTGGAGCTCCAGGTGGTCCCCGAGGCGCTTCATCCACGTTCGGGCCAGCTGCACATTTTGCTGGCTCCTGCAAAGGGAGAGAGCAACTGGGTCAGGCTGGAGCTGGCCGGGAGCCTCCACGGGGACACCAAAGGGAGGAGATCCCTCGTGTGGGACGCGGATGGACACGGCCTCTCCCACACTCCCCTGTGACCAGGAAGGCGCCTTCTACCCCCACCCCCAGGTGCCAGGATGAAAACTCGATATTCTTCATGCTTCCCTGGCGACACCATATTTCCAGAAGGCTTCAGATAAACTGGAACAAGTCCAGAGACGGGCAGCAGAGATGGTCAGGGGACTAGGGAAGCAACGTTCCACGAGGAAAGAGCGAACGGACTGGGCATGTTTCACCTTGCGGAGGGAAGACGGAGGGGGGATAGGACAGTGCTCTCAGAGTCTCTAAAGCAGCCTTCCTCAACCTGGGGCGCTCCAGATGTGTTGGACTGCACCTCCCAGAATGCCCCAGCCAGCTGGGGCATTCTGGGAGATGCAGTCCAACACATCTGGAGCGCCCCAGGTTGAGGAAGGCTGCTCTAAAGGGTTGTCTCACAGAAGGGGGCCACAACCTCTTCTCTTTCATCCAAGACTGCAGGACACGAAATAACCGGCTGAAGTTACGATGAGCAGATTTCAGCTGAACATCAGGAAAAACTTCCTAATGGTCAAGCTGTCAGACAATGCTCCCAATTGCCTAGGGAGGAGGTGGGCAAAGACTGGACAGTCATCTGTCAGGGATGCTTTAAATAGGATTCCTGCACTGAGCAGGGGGTTGGGCTAGATGGCCTCAAGGGACACCCTTCCAGCTCCAGGATCCTATGATTCTAAAGTCTATTCTAGGCATCCCCTGCTTAGCTTGCTGGCAAAGAAGCTGAGGTCTTTTAAGAGCACAATGGAACATATCAAGTCACTCAAGCTCTGCAAAGCTCATTTTCATTTCTATTAGCATGCAGATCAGCTGTTTTGCAAAGTGCTTTGTTTTGATTTAGAAAGCCACAAAGAATTCATGTTTAAAGGGCTGTATCACACTTGAGCTTTTGTGGGGGGATGGACCAAACATTAGACCTTGAAAAACATTTGATTAATTTTTCATAACAAGAGCCCGGATAATTGGGCTGGTGTTTGCCTCTGCCACAGGCTCCCTGCTCTGACCTTGGCCTAGTCTCTCTCTCTCTCTCTCTCTCTCTCTCTCTCTCTCTCTCTCACACACACACACACACACACACACACACACACATGTTCTGCAGCACCCAAACTGCCACCAGCAAAACTACGACCTTTCAGAGAGCAGCCCACAACACGCCAGTAAGGCCCAGTAGTTTCCAGTCTGATGTGCTTCCTCCAAGCTCTGCAAAGCCCTTCATTTTTAATCCATGACAGCTGCAACGAGTGTTCATGATATTGTGCGTTTGGGCCCAGCCAAGCTGCTCTCTTGACTTTAATTAGTAGCAGGACTGACGCACACACACACACACGCACACACACGCCACAAACCCCGTTAAAATGCCAAAGAAGATAACAAAGCATCAGGCATTACATTTAAAACATAGTAATAATAAAAATAATAATGCCAATATTCAGATCCCTCCCCAGCCCTCTTTAAGCTAAAATAATAACACACCACAGCACCAAGCTGGTTTATCTGTCTGGAGTAGATAAGTATATTAAGGATTTGATACCAATTAAAACGTCAAACAAAATTAGCACTTGGTCCTTTACAAACGGAGACTTCAAAGGGAGATGTCAGCAACTTATGCATTAATTAGGGAGGGGGTTTAATTGGTGCTGCATGGCAGAGGGTGCTTTTTCAAAAATATATCCAAAGCCCTTCCATGCCACCCCTCAAATATTTTGGAACAAAAAGGCAAATCCATCTGATCTCAGCTCTGTGAGCCTTAGACAAATGGAAGGAGCCCTGAGCCAGGTCCCCAGGGGGCTTCCTGTGGCGTGAACCGGTCCTGTTGCTGAGGGCACATGGGCAGTGGGCTGGATTCTGACCCAGGGGTGAGTGCTTGCTTTCTCGAAAGAAAGATGCCAGGCTTAAGTTTGCCCCGCAGCCACGTTAAGACACTTAACCGTGCCTGAAATTAATCACCTGGACTCCAGCCGCAAGCAGCTCTCTGAGCGTTGCTGTGAATCAATCTTGTTCACTCGCTCGGTCTTCCAGGCACATGCGCGCGCACACACACACACACACACATGCTCACATCACCTCACTGGTGCCCTGCTGGAGACTGAAATGGGCCCCGCTCCCGGAAACCTTCCTCCCCCCACCAGTAGACTACCCAAGCCTGCTTTGTGGTAAACATAGGAAAGGCACTCTGCACATGCCATGAGACAAGTCTGTTGCTGACCCCAGCTTAAGTGAAGCCCCGAGTGCACTCCTTGGGCAGCAACAAGGCCTCGTCTGGGCTGCCTCATGCGGAGCCTTGGCCCCGGGGCAGGCCTTTCCGAGCAATGCCCGGGGCAAAGTGATGGGCAGAACCAGTGGCTGGCACCTGTGGCTACTTCCAGATAAAACTCTGATTGTGCCATCACGCTGCCACGTGTGTGGGATTTCACAGGAGGTCCAGACAACCTCTTCCATTTCTAACCCTCCTGTGTTGGGCACGTCTTCTGCCTTTTTTCATTCCAAGAAATTCCATCAAGGAGGAAAACACAGAATTGCTGCTCGAGGGCCCTTGAATGGGAGTTCCAGGAGCCCCCTCTGGAAGCACCCCTCGGCTCTCGGCATACTGTGCATCCCCACAACAGCCTGGAAGGCTCTCCGGCCCTCCTTCCCAGGCGCTGTCTGTCAAGAGAGAGAGGCCCCTCTTCCTCCTCAATAAAATTGGGGTGGGGCAAGGGGGGAAAAACTTGTTAGAGAGAAAGAAGGTCCTTATGGGCCTGCTGTGATCTAAGCCTGACCTTGTCACATAAATAGCTGTCCTACCCTTTGGCCGCCACAAATCTTTCAGCCTATGGATAAAGCAATTCCCCTCCAGGGAACCCCATGAGGTGCCTCCTTCCTGGAGGCTCCTTCCCTCCAGTCCTCCTCATAAGGGCGCACCCAGGCCTGCCAGGGGAGTCCTGCTGCCAGTAGTCCTAGCCCAGCAGAAATTGGCTATACTTTATATCTTCCTGAAACATCAGAGAACCTCCAGGGCCAGAGGTAATTCATAGGCATCAAGCAGAGACACACAAAGGGGCTCAGCAGGTCTCCTTCTTACAAGGCCGGGTTTCCTGGTTCATTTTGAAACCTTGGCTGTGATCTCCCGTCAGAGGGGCAACGGGGACAGATGCTCAGAGGAGAGAATGGAGAAATACATCCAGGGATGGATCATGGCAGCAGCACGGGTGCCCTGCCCTCTTCCCCTGTGCCCAAATGAAAGGAAGTGGAAACAAAGGCAGGAGCTGATGCTCTTTCAAACTCAGAGATTCTTGGGTAGAAAAATGTGCTTGTTTGCTTTTGTATTAAAAAGGTTGGGGGGTGGGAATTGCCCTGCAAAATGTTTTCTACACTAGGAGGAGAGAGAAACGCCACCCAATATTATTAACCCAGAAGTGCTGAGGGACTGTGAAGCGCTGCCAGATGGATGGCTACAAGTGGCCCGCAAGATTGGGCCAAAACAGACATGCCTTTAAATGCATTTATTGCAGTGGTATCTCCCCCATCACCATTTTGACTGCAGAGTAGGTGTAGGGCCCCCAGTTCAGAACAGGACCCCAGCATCGGTGGTGAGGGGAGGTAGGGGGCTTTTAAAATCCAGATTGGGCCTAGAGTAATGAAAAACAAAGACATCCCCCAATCAAGGGACACTGTTCAGCTATTCTATCTTTTCCTGCTTAACAATTCATTGTCAAAAGACGGAAGATGGGAGGGTGATGAGCAGAAGACATCGCCACCGACTGGATGTTGGAACACCCACCCACCCCCGAGAATTTAGTGACTGAGGCAAGGCGATAATACAACAAAAGCTGTATAACCCTCTGAGCGCCATTATGCCACGTGTGTGCTCATGTGTGGGTAGGGAGTTTACGTGGCTTGGAGACAGGCGCCTCATCTACACCAAGCAGGACATTGCACTATGGAAGCGGTATGAAAGAGGCATATAAGAGGCAGGAGCCACACGACTGCTTCATAGAGGTATTGAAGTGCACTGACAGCTGTTGGAGCCCATGGACACAGGTCATATGCCGCTTTCATCCCACTTTCATAGTGCTACATCCTGCTTGGTGTAGATTAGGCCAGTATCTCCCCACAGCAAACCTATACTGCAGAGAGAGCGGCCAGTGATAACCATCTGGTGCGCTCCAGAGGCATTATTCCCACATGGCAGATTAGAGCAGCGGGGGAAAGCTGACACTGAGCACTACCAGGACCCCTGCAAGTGTAGTCCAGTCTCATGGCCTGTCTTTTGCCAGGGGGAGGGAATTAGACGATCCTTGTAATGTCCAACCCTTTGCATGCAGACATACTGCGCTGTAACAGAAGAGATCTATGGGGCTCCCCAATAATCCAGCCAACCAGAGGTTGTGTGAGGCTCCTCAAGGCCCCTGCTTTTTTCGGTGCCATTCTGACTCTCAGCAGCTCAAGCAGGGCAGGGCTGGGCAGCTCATTGTCTCCTTACTTTGCCTGGAGGGCCTCCATCTTGTCCTTCACCCGCTCGCTGTAGATGTTACCCTGGCGGATGAGGCTCTCGCCTGCCTTGAGGGCCAAGGTGGTCTTCTGTAGGTTGAGCTCCATGGTTGTCATGAAGTCCTTGTGCTTCTTGATGGCCTTCTCCACCCCTTCCACTGTCATGGGCAGCTCAGCATGGGCCAGGGTCACCTCCTGCAAGAGCCCCAGAAGGGAACGGCTGATGCTCCAGCCACAGAAAAGCCTCCTGCTCCAGCTGCAGTGCACCTGCACCTCCTGTAGCCACTGGCAGGGAGGCTGTGGGCCAGCCCAGGCTCAGAGGCAGGAGATCCAGAGCTCTTCCCGGGCAAGGCTGGAACCCAAACCCTTAGGACAAAACGCTTGCTTATAAGCATTTGTCGACTGCTTTTCTGAAGCTCAAGCTGGCTTGTAAACACACACAGGCTGAAGTCAGAAGCGGATCTGAAAACAATGCCGATTCAGTATGATGACCAGGCCTTACGGGTGATCATCAGCAGCTCCTTGAACAGACCCCAGAAGCCAGCTCAGTTACAGGCACACATCTCACCACATCTACTGGGGGATGCATAGGAGCATTTTGCACTAGGTGAAGCTTCTATATCGTCTTCAAGAGCAGCCCCATGCAGAGTACATTGCAGTAGTCAAGCATGAAGGTTACAAAATCACAGATCAATGCTTTAAGACCTCCTTTATCCTAGAAGGGGTGGAGACTGTAACAAAAGGAGGTGGGGGTGGGGGAAGCACGATTGGCCCCATTTGCAACCCACTTTTCACAAACAACACCACGTAGAACAAGACTCTGACACTCATAGCTATTCCAATGGGGAATAGCAAACCAACTCTCAAGGATCTGAGAAAATACCTGACCCTTCTGTCTATGTTCCTTGAGAAGATGGAAATGTTATTAGTAACACAAATAAAGTTCCCATTTTATCAAGGAGCGTAGACAGAAGGAGGGGGCCCTACTCTTTGATCCCCCTGATTCTGAGCATGTGTCGTGATGGGAAGAACGCAGCATATGCCCCGGGGATTCACATGGGGCAGCAGGCAGGGCCCACAAATGCATTGCCCATCTGGAGGCGCTCTTGGCCTCTCCGTCACAGACGGGCTGGAGGCTGCCGTACACCAAGGACTCGGGGCGGGTGGCTGACGTGGCCTCCGCAGCAGCCTCCACCTCAGCAACCACCACCCACAGCAGCCAGACCCCAAAGGCCGGGAGGGGATTCCTGCTCTCATCATTAATTTCTATAGCGCCATCAATGTACATGGTCTCATTTGTTTTAAATATATATTTCTAAGCCGCCTTGCAGGGAGGGGGCAGTAGTTGTGTGTGTCTGTGTCTGTGTGTGGGTGTGTGACAGGCAGCCGATGGGGTCCCTCGGAAAACGCAGCTCAATCTACTGAAAGACACTTTGCAAGCCAATTGCAGACCACAGCGGTCCCTTGGCCAGCTACCTTGCTGGAGGAGGCGTTCTCCTCCACCGGCCCCAGCTTGCCTCCCGCCCTCCGTGTGGGCCGCCTGTGTGCAGGGAGGCAAGCGGCAGCTCTCACTCTGCACTATGCAGGCAATAGTGGTGAGAATACAAATTAGCCCTTGGTCACCTACGTCTTGTCACATTTGCCCACGGGGGAAAGCAGCTGGCCCCTCCCTCCCCCCTCCTTGCTTGGCCCAACTAGCCCGGCCAGCCTGCAGGTGCTGGAATAAGCCATACAGGAGCAGAAGTGGCTCAGAGGGGCCGGCCGGCCAGGCCAGGCCAGGCCATCTCCCAGTGGCCCTTTGCCACAGGCAGCCCCGCCCCAGCCATCCCCTGCTCTGCACGTGGACTTATGCCCAACTCTCAGGGCAGCTGCATTTGACTGCTGCCACATTGGGGTGATGCGGGTTCCACGGGGGGAGGGTGGGGTCCCACGCAAGCAGGGAGCTTGTGCTTGGGTCTCTGACAGAAGGAGCCCCTGAGCCTCGGCCTGGCCACCTCACCCACTCATTGGGTCTCCTTGCTTCCAGAACAGGCACCCAGGAGCACCGGGAACAGAACTGGTTCCGCTGTGGCACCCACTTTGAAGAGGAAACCCCCCCTGCAACGTCTCCCTGTTTTCAGCTGCACCTCATCCCTTTGGGGGCCAGAAGCACTCATGGGGGCCAAGGCCAGACGTGTTCCGGCTTGGCAATGCGGACTTCCTCAACACGCCAAGAGGTCTGGCACGGATGCCCTTCCCAGGAACGGGGAGCCTTGGGCCAAACCAAGCCCTGGCCCTCTCCAAGGCCCACACGGCTCCCTAGTTTCCCACGGACAAAGAACGCACGCCTGGGTGCTTGCGTCTGAGCGTATTTGCTTGTGAGTAGTGCCGATTAACCGCAGTAAAATTGGCATTGAGAAATGCAAGCCTTCCGCTGCAGTATGTGATCTTTGTACATCTTGATTCAAACAAGCCATGCCAGCTTTCCCAGACAAGGACAATGTTTATCTAAGAGCCCATCTTCCGCGAAGCAGCCTCAAAGCAGCGCCCGCCTGAAGGTACTGCCACGTGGATTTTAATTGGTTAATGACTCCATTATTTAGTTAAATGCAAGATCGCCGAGAGAGCGTACAAACCCTTTAAATGGCCCGACTCCCTGAGGCCAACGCAACCCCACCGTTGATGGCGCGAGGTGCACAGAGCAAACCCACTGGGCCAGGCGCCCGCGGCATTTGGGGCTGGGGCTGGCAGAGGCTTCAGAATCAGGTGCCTGGGCTAAGGGTGGGTGGGTGCCTGGAGGCCCTGCCCCTTAGTCCCAGACAACGTGGGACAGGCTGCGGTTACTCACTGGGGCGCTCTCTTCTCCCTCTTTGTTATGGCCTCCAATCTCCCTGAAGTGACTTGCGGCGTTCAGCACTGGCTCAAATTAAGCCCCAGCTGCAAAGCGCTCAGCAAACAGATCAAATGGTGCGTGAGTCCGTGTGCAGCCGGCCAATGACGTTTGCACAAGCCCTCTTGAAACCCTTTGACTTTGGCTGGGGCAGAATGATTTGCACGTTAGCTGTGCTTTCCCCTGGGAAAGGGAAAGCAGGAGGAGGGGCCAGGAGCAGGGTCTCCGGAGAGGCAGACCTCAGGACCCCACTTGCTGCAGCGCCATCAGGAGGCAAAGGCCCCGGCCAAGTGTCGCTGTACCTTGGTTCGCCCGCTTTGTGCCAGAATAGAGAGCAGCGTCATGATGATTAATGTTCAATTTCTTGGTCATCTTAAACTGCCGTAGACTCAACAGTGTTACTCTTTTGGCAACCGAGCGTGGCAAAAAAATTACAAATGGAAAGCTGATTTTATTTTATTTGACTTCAAAGCAAGTTCCTGGCCCTTATGGCTATAAGGAGATGGTTGAGAGTGGGCGTGGGCAAGGCCTGGCAAATTGCCAGGAGGGAGGGAGAGAGGCTGAACCTGGCTGGGGCCACGAGGCTCCCTTTCCCTCCTAGCAACCAGGCCTTCTTCGTGGCCAGCAAAGCCAGAAGCCACTGGGCAAAATCAACGAAGGGAAGTGGGAGGGGATTGGCAGGCATCATCACGGAAGCACCTTTTCTTGGTGCAGGACCTGGATTTGCCCAGGTGGGGAATTCTGAACCCTCTCAGCTGTGGGGGAGGGAGGGAGGGAGGGACGCCCGGCCACGGCTGCTCCACCGCGAGGTTTACCTGGTTGTACAGGCAGATCTCCGCCTGCTTGGCGTCGCGCAGGAAGAGGAAGAAGATGTGTGCCTGGACCAGCATCTCCCGGCGGTTCTCCCACATCTCCAGCAGCTTGCTCCAGCCCACGTCCAGCTTCTGCAGCCACTGCTGGAGCGAGAGGTAGGGCAGGTCGGCCTCCTCCAGCGCCAGCACGTCGTTGACCGCTTGGATCTTGGCGTAGTCCTCCTCGTAGCGGTTGATCTCCTCCTTCAGGGAGGCGTGATGGTTCAGCAGCCGCTCGGCGTCGGACAGGTGGCCGGGCAGCTCCTCGGAGGCCACAGCCGCCTGGGTCTTCACCAGCCACGTCAGGAAGCTGTCCAGGTCCTGGATGAATTGCTGCAGCCTGGAGCGCAGGAGCGCAGGGCAGGTGAGGCACCACCGGAGCGAGGCCACCGTTTCCCTGAGCTCAGGCGAGCCAGCGAGCTGGGGGCAGAGCTCAGGCAACCCCCCCCCGCCTGCTACGCCTACTGGCCCTGATGCCCACCACCCCCACCCCCGACTCCCGCCACCCCCACCACGCCCTCCCCGGCCTGACCTGCTGGCCACGGTGAGCGAGTCCTCGCAGCCCTGCAGGGTCCGCTTCAAGGCCTCCCACTCCTCGCTGATCTCTTCGAACTGCATGAGCACCTCCATGGCCTGAGCTGGGTGGGTGATGGCCAGCAGCTCCCCCTCCTGCTGCAGCTCAATTAGACGGGGCTCCAGCACCACCAGGGCAGCCTCCATGGTGGAGAGGCGGCGCTGCAGTGAGAGGACGCTGCCCAGGTCGCCGCTGCTGTGCTGGGTGGACTCGACGGCTTTGCGCTTCTCCCGGATCTGCGACTTGATCTCGTTGCACTCGATCAGGTAGTTCTGAATCTTCAGGATCGAGTTCAGGTGGTCTTTCTTCTGCTCCACCAGCTCTACCACCCGGTTCCACCTGGCCATGCCAGAGCAGGGAGGAAAGCAGCAGCAAGCCAGAAACATCAGGCCCAGCTGTTCTGCACCCTCTCGCCTGGTCGCCGGTGGAGCGTGGGCATTGGCTCTGGGCAAGTAGAGCAGGGAGCCCTGGCGCATGTGGGGCTGCTCTCCCCCCTCCCCCGCCCTGCCCCCCTCGCTCTCTCCAAGACGCATCAGTAAGCAGTTCTCTGGGTCAAACGTTTTTGCGACTCTCTGTGCAAGGCTGCATCCAGCTGCACAAGGTGGAGAAATGCAGCACTGCGTTCTAGGGTGGGGGGCACTGACTGAAGCACCATTTCAGCTCACAAGGAGGAGGAGGAGGAGGGAGAAAGGGAACGTGCGGCCAAGCACAGGCTCAGGTGTGCCACACGCATGTGCACACACACACACACACACACACACGGATGCTCCCCACAGAGAGGCCAAGGGCTGCGGGACTCCCGGCCAAGAGGGGAAGTGAGCAGCACAGAGACATATGCCCCTATGCCCTGTTGGGTACCGCAAGGCCACCCCATTTCACCAGAGGAAAATGGCATTATCCTCGCAGGACACGGAGCCCCTCCGGGCCACTGCCAAGCAAGCGGCGGTGGGGAACTCCAGGGAACGTGGCTGATTTAGGGCGCCCGAGGGCAAGAGGCAAAGGGGCACCCAGGATCATCCTCTGCTCATTTTAAACGGACCAGCAACAGGGCTGCTTCCCCTGTCCTCCGGGGCCAGCTGAGGACAACTGTGTCTGGACAAGGCTAAGGCAGCGAGCCTATGCCAGCAAGCTCTGGGCTGGGGATCAACTTTGCCCAGTTTATCCCCAGCCCATAGTGGAGAGCTTCATGTGCAGGGCATGAACCGTGGTCTCGGCCGGCCTGGGCTGCCAGCTGAGCAAGTGTGCACCCCAAGTGCCTGGGGGCTCCACAGAGAGAGCCGGGCGCTCTGCGCGGGATCCAGTGGACTGCCGCCTTCCTCCAAGGCAGAGCAGCACAGGCGTCTCTAGGCGGGGGAGGGGGGCTTCCTACCTGCTGTTCAGGTGGTCCTGACAGGATCGGACTTCAGAGGAACTTGGGTGGCCCCCATCCACCAGCTGCTGCACAATTTGGTTGACGTCCAGAATCCGGCCCATCAGGCTGTTCATTTCTTGGTCAAGGCTTTCAAACCTGGGCAGACAGCAGGAGCCCATCAAAACGTGGCAGCCCCACCCCACCCGAAGGTCGCACAGAGCGGACCACAGAAGGGGCAGCAGCAGCAGGGAAGGAGGGCTGTGCGAGGCAGTGGAGCCCCCCAGCTCCCTGCCCACCCACCCCAGTGCTCCCTTCCAGGCAGCTTCCTGCTCCGCTCCACCTCTTCCTGCCACAGTAACGTGGTTCAATGTGCAGGAGGAGCCACTGTCGATCCTCGACATGCACTTGCTCTACGCGCAGACGACCCAGGTTCAACCCTGACATCTCCAAGTAAATGGATCTCAGTTAGGAGAGGACGGAGAAGACCCGTCTCTGCCTGAGACATGGAGGGGCCCACTGCCAGCCAGAGCAGGCAGAAGTGGGCTAGAGCTGGGCTGCAGAAGCAACGGCCCACATGTGGCCTGCCGTGGCATTTCTGGCAGCCCACTAGATCCCCCTGCATCGGTTGCAGCATCGCTTGCTGCCGGTCCTTTCCAAATCTCCCATCCGGGATACGGGAAGCGCCAGTGTGTGTGTTTTACGGACTACATACGAGGGCAGTCATACAGCCACACTGGCTTCCATTTTGTTTCTAAGACCAATTCAGGGTGCTGGTTATAAAGCCCTGAGCAGAAAGCCCGCCTCCTCCCGTCCGAACTGGGCTCATCAGAGGCTCAGTTATGCGTCTCAGCAACTAGGCCAGGTTGGTGGGTACCACCCCTCGTAGCAGCCCCCTAATCACAGAAGCCCCCTCCCCCCAGGAAGGCTGGATCAGCCGCCTCTCCCCCATGTCTCAGACAGGCAGCGGAGAGAGCACCGCTCTGCCGGACCTTTCGTGGGTCTGAATGTTCGTCCTCTGTTTTATTCTACAGAAGATTTTCGTTGGTTCTTTTGCTGTGCGCCTGTTTCACGGTGGCCTTATCTGACGCGCCTTTCGCCTCGCGTGGCCGGAGGGGCGATTCCCGAACCGGTCCAACGGCCCAAGCGCCCCGGGCGGGAGCCTCTGCTCAGCGCTGCCTGCCCTCCCTGCCACGGCCACGTACCGGTGCTGCACCACCTCCACGTCCTCCAGCTGCTGCGGCACGTCCATCCGGTTGAGCCACTGCTCCTTCTCGTCGATCCAGACCTCGCAGGCGTTGACCTCGCTGAACATGTGGTAGACGGCCAGGGCGTCCTGCAGCCACTGCCGCCGCAGCACGGCCACCTCGGCCACCTCCCCGTACAACTGTTCCACCTCCACGATGCGGATCTGCACGTCCACCAGCTCGTGGTAGTCGGGCGAGAGGGCCGCCAGCTGCTTGCGCAGGGCCAGGACCGCCGCCCGGTGCTGGTCGATCTCCTCCGCCGCCCCCTTGTGCTTCTTGACCAGTGACTGCGTGGAGAACTCGTCATGGCCAAAGTCGTCGCTGGACACCAGGCGGTAGGCGTCCTGCAGCCAGGCCACCAGGTCGTCGGTGTCGGCGCTGAACTGGTAGAAGCTCATGGCCTCCTGCAGCTTGCGCAGGTGGCCGGCCGCCAGCTCCTCCAGCTTCTTCCAGCGCAGGCGCACCTCCCGGATCTTCTCCTGGACGTTGCCGGGGCCGCCGCGCCTCCGCAGCAGGGCCTGCTCGCCTCGCCGCATGGCGGTCTGCAGCAAGGAGCGACGGCCCACCAGCTCGCCCAGGAGGATGTTGTGCTTGCTCAGCAGCTTGGCGACGCTGCTCAGGTCCTTGCCGTAACTCTGCGAGGAGGACAGGATGCGCTCCTTCTCCCGCGCCCAGGCCTCGGCCTCCTCCATCTCTTGGAAGAAGGCCCACAGCTGGCGGGAGGCCTCCAGCTCCGCGCGCCGCTTGGACGCCAGCTCCTGCAGCTGCTCCAGGCAGCCGTGGACGTGGTTCACCCGGTTGCAGATGATCTGGGGGTCACAGGGCTGGTAGCCTGGAGAAGCAGCCCGGGGGTGGGGGGAGGCACAGATGGGGGGCTGAGGTCAGCCGGATCCCCTGCCCTCCGGCCTCACGCAGCTCTGCTCTGGGCCAGGGGGAGAGGGGGAGGGGCCGGACTCGGCAATGCCCCCGGTTACATGCCCAGACCCGTTTGGCCCGCTCAGCCTTTACCTGCCAACTCCGAGAACTTGAGGGCCGCCACGTTGAGGGCCTGCACTCGGTCGCTCTGCGCAGAGACGTCGGCCTCCACCAGGCTGTGCTTCTGCAGCAAATCCTCCACCTCCAGAAGGTGCTTCCCAAAGTCCTTGGATGCCAGCTGGGCCTGCCAGGAAGGGGGCAGGGGGGGGGGGATGAAGGGCGCCGCCCGCGGTGGCCCCGCCGGCCTCTGCAGCTCTTGCCTTGGAGCCTGTTGGGAGGGAGGCAGCCTCTCCCTGCTGGGCCTGGGTGGGCCCGGGACACTGCTGGGCCCGGGAGGGAGGATGGCAGGGCTGAGGCGCACGCGCCAGGCATCCCTGGACACCTCCCTGCCCAGTGGCCATGCATGGAGGAGCCGGGTGGGCAGCGATCCACAAGGGCAGGTCGTTCGCGTTGCCCAGGAGTGACGGGCTTTGGGTGTGGTTGGGGGAACCAGGCTGGGCGGCTGCCCAGGACGATGGTGCCGCAGCCCCTGCCCCCCAGCCCACCCCCCAGGCCCACCTGCATCTCATCCATCCAGTCGATCATGTAGACCATCTCCTGGAAGATCTTCTGAAGGGCCACATTCTGCTCCAGCCGAGCTCGCCGGGCGCTGAGCAGCTCCGTCAGGAGACCCCACTGGCGTAGGATGTTGTCCTTCTGGGCATTGATGCGCTTGCTGTCATAGTAGCCCTCCGACTCCATCTCCTGGGCCAGATCCACCACCACCTGGATGCGCTCCTGGTAGGATGAGATGTCCGCCTCAATGGCCTCGTGCTTCTTCATGGCGGCCTCCACCGCAGGCAGGTCGTAGCCAAAGTTGTCCTGGCAAGGGGTGGGGCAGGGAGGAAGCGACACAATGAGCGAGAGGCTGCTGGGGCAAAGTATGACGAGCGGGCTTTGTGTGCAGAGGGCTTTCCCCTCACCCCCAGGAGGCCACAACATCCTCCCCTCCCTTCTGCACGGGAGGACGAGAAGTGTCTGGCTGTGAAGTGCTCGGGCGGGGTGGGGGCGTGGTATCCCCGGACGTGGCCTCTCAGCAGTCAGGCTTCAGGGCCTGCGGGCTCCACACCTCTGCTTGCTGGACTGAGCCCTCTGGAGGCACGGCACAGCCACTGGGCTGCAGCACCCGCCTGGCAGGGCCTGCGGCCAGGGCCAGTCCCCGCCCAGCAGGCCCAGACCCTTTGCGTGCGAGGACACTGCTGAGCACTGCCTGGTCCAGGAGGAGGCCTTGGGCCTGGGCTGCCCCCACCTCTGACTCTCCTGGCCCTTCACCTGCCTCTGGACGACTTCGACTGAGAGCCAGCTCTCCCACCCGCCGCCAGGCCGGCCCTGGCCCCGGACTCTCCCCACCCGCTTGCTGAGGCCTGGCAGAGACACGAGAGCCCAGACGGATGCCTTTCAGCCACATGCGAGTTCCGTGAAGCAGAGTGGGGATTTCGATTCGAGCAATGACGACTGCAGCCTTCGCCAGGCCTGGCCTCCCGTGGCTGCCGCTCTGGCCTCCTGTCCAGGTCCCAGAGAGGAGGAGGAGGAGGAGGAGGAGGAGGAGGAGGAGGAGGAGGAGGAGGCTCCCCCCAGACCCCCAGCCCTGCCCTGCGCTCACCTGGGAGACCAGCCGCTGGTTCTCGTTCAGCCAGGTCTCCCGCATGACGGCCTTGTGGTCAAAGCGCTGGGCCAGCAGCTCCAGCTTCTCCTGGCGAATGAGCTCGTTGCGCAGGGCCGTCTCCCGCTCGTGCTCTGCCTTCTCCAGCCTGGTCCAGGCCTGGGCGGAGGGAGAGGGAGGCGGATGCTGAGCCGGCCCTGGGCTTGGCCCACCTACAGGGGCTCAGCCCCGCCCCGCCCGACGCTCCACCTGCTGGCCTTCTACCTTGTTGATGTCTGAGATGCTCTTCCCCTCTTTGGGCACATAGAGCTTGCGGTTGTTGGCTCGAAGCTTGCTCTGGATGGAGAAGAGCAAGACTTCCAGGTTCCCCTTCTCCTGAAACCTGCATGCAAAGGGCAGCAGGGTCAGCTTCCCGGCCGGGCCTGCCTCTCCTAGCACCCCTTGCCAGCCCTCCTCCCGCAGCCCCCAGTGGAGCAGAGACCGAGCAGGAAAGCCGGCTGCCCCAATAGTAAGAGAAAGAGAGAGGTGCAGCCATGGATCCCTTGCAGAAGAAGAGCGGCTGCCAAGATTAAGAGTGCTGAAGGCAAAAGGGGCCCTCGAGGGCATCTACTCTGCCCCTCAGCTAGGAGTCCCCAGGGAGTCTGCACTGACTCACTTGACGGGTTTCTCCAGGGTGCAGAAGGCAGTGAAGGCCTGCAGTTGCTGCTGGACCCCAGCCAGGGAGTTGGCAAACTTCTGGTTGCTGATGATGGCGATGGTGAGCTCGATCCACTCCAGCAGCTCCGTGGCCAGAGACTCGTAGCGCTCAATGATCTTCTCAATCTCCAGAGCCTGCTCCAGCACCTGCAGGAAAGTGCCAGGGCAGGGGGGGGCGGGGGGTCCCCAGAGAAGAGCAGCTCACGGCTTCCGGCATGGATTCTAGACCTTCCTTACAAAAGCCGTCCTCCTGCCATCTTCACCCTCGAGCTCCGTGTTACTGCATCCAGAACAGTAACCTTCCCTCGGTTATTTACAGCCGACCGTCAATTCCCTGCTCACCACGCCTGGAGAGGTGGGGAAGGGTCACCCTTTCTGCAGTCAGCAGCACTGTGACCGTGCAGGTCCAAGCCAGGCCCAGGGCTCCCCAAGAGGCACAAGCCGGTCCCATGCGGGAAGGCTGCCCTGCCCTGCTCTGCCCTGGGTGCCAGCGTTCCTGTGGCTCCTCTGCATGGCTCCTTGGCCCTGGCCAGCTGCCCCCAGAGAGCTGCCGCAGCAGCACCCGGCAGAGATGCCGCAGCTCCCCAGGGGGCATCAGGAAAATGGGCGAAGGGACCCTTCTGCCCTTGCAAAGCGGTGTACTTCCCCGGCTCACCTCCCGTGGCTGTTTGGGGGAGGGGAATCATAGAATCATAGAATCATAGAATAGCAGAGTTGGAAGGGGCCTACAAGGCCATCGAGTCCAACCCCCTGCTCAATGCAGGAATCCACCCTAAAGCATCCCTGACAGATGCTTGTCCAGCTGCCTCTTGAATGCCTCGAGTGTGGGAGAGCCCACAACCTCCCTAGGTAGCTGATTCCACTGTCGCACTGCTCTAACAGTCAGGAAGTTTTTCCTGATGTCCAGCCGGAATCTGGCTTCCTTTAACTTGAGCCCGTTATTCCGTGTCCTGCACTCTGGGAGAATCGAGAAGAGATCCTGGCCCTCCTCTGTGTGACAACCTTTTAAGTATTTGAAGAGTGCTATCATGTCTCCCCTCAATCTTCTCTTCTCCAGGCTAAACATGCCCAGTTCTTTCAGTCTCTCTTCATAGGGCTTTGTTTCTAGACCTCTGATCATCCTCGTTGCCCTCTTCTGAACACGCTCCAGCTTGTCTGCGTCCCTCTTGAATTGTGGAGCCCAGAACTGGACGCAATACTCTAGATGAGGCCTAACCAGGGCCGAATAGAGAGGAACCAGTACCTCACGTGATTTGGAAGCTATACTTCTATTAATGCAGCCCAAAATAGCATTTGCCTTTCTTGCAGCCATATCGCACTGTTGGCTCATATTCAGCTTGTGATCTACAACAATTCCAAGATCTTTCTCATTTGTAGTATTGCTGAGCCAAGTGTCCCCCATCTTGTAACTGTGCATTTGGTTTCTATTCCCTAAATGTAGAACTTGGCATTTATCCCTATTAAATTTCATTCTGTTGTTTTCAGCCCAGCACTCCAGCCTATCAAGATCACTTTGAAGTTTGTTTCTGTCTTCCAGGGTATTAGCTATCCCACCCTTGGAGGAGGCTTGGAGGGGCACACAAGAGCGTGGCAATTCCCCATGCAGCGCCTCCATCACCGCTGCTGTGAACTGCTTAGAGGTTCTGTTATATAAAGCAGTATATAAATGTTACAAATCCATCCATCAATCGCACGGGGAAGAGCAGCAGCTCCTTGTGCATGGCCAGGAGCCCAGCACCGAGCGGCCTCTGGGAAGGTCCGAAGCGAGTCCCTCCCTCCGGTCCGGGCACTTTGCATCAGGCGCCCCCACCCTGCCCCAGACTCACCTTCCCAATCCGCTTCCCCTCTACAGCCAGGGCCTTCATCTTGGAGAAGTAATGGTAGAAGGAGACCACGTAGGTGATGATGGACTTCTCGTCGGGATGCTCCATGTTGACATCTGCAAAGGGAAAGCGCGCGAGAGCAAGAGGGTCAAGATGCGTGAGTGGAAGGGGGAGGGGGTGGCACCAGCACCAGGAGTCTCCCTCAGGTGACGCATCAGGCAGGAGTCAAGCGAGCCCCACAGAGGATCGGCGACCACCGTGTGGGAGGGAGGCTTTTCACTGTTAAATGGCGGACAAGCTGGACGGGCTTGAGAGAGGGAGGGGGCCTTGCGTGGTCCCCTGCACCCCCAGGTCTGTCTCCTCTGACTGGCACTGGGCCGCCAAAGCCTCATGCACAAGCGGCTCCTGCCCGTCACCTGGAGGGGTTGGGGACTGAAGCCTGGGGGCTTCTGCACGCGCCACAGGGGCTCCCCCATGGAGCCACAGGTGCTCCCGGAGAAAGACACGCTTGCCCAGCCCTGGCTTCTGAACGCCTGGGAGTCTCTGGGGCTGGGGCTCCGGATGGCCCCCGCTCCAAGGCTGAGGACAGTGCTGGGTGAACGCAGGCAGGGGAAGGAAGACCCCAAGGCTCCTGCACCCTCAGCAGCTGCACAGTTCCAGAAGGGCCGCTGTGGCTGCCAAGATGCAGCCCTCTCCGAGAGCCTCCCTTGCACCTCCTCTCCCGAGATGCAGGCTTGTGTGCCTGTGCGGCGGCGGCGGGGGCGATGCCCCTCTGCAGCCAATTCAAAAGAGGTCCGGAGGGCCCTGTTAGAACAGCAGGACGTGCCTTGGCCTTAAGGCCACAACGGGCTGCTTTGGAGCTGACACCACTGAGGTGAGCAGCAACGCCTTTCCTCCCAGTAAAGCCACGGTTGTCACAGTTCACCACAGAGCGCCATCATGTTTAGGGCGCTTAACAGGGCAGGACCAGCAGAGCGGTCCCTGCCCCAAGGAGCTTACAGTCTAAATCCTGCCATAGAAGGAGACCCTACAGAGAGGGCAGGGAGAAGCCAGTGGGCACTGGCAGGAGCGCCACAACAACAATTGCACACACCCCAGTGCTGGAGTGCTTAAAGAGGGGGGCGCGACGGCGATCCTCAGACCAAGACCCCCGAGGAAAGGTTGTGATGGTCACAGGACAAGTTACTGGATGTGATCTTCCACCGAGGACTCGAGCAACTGGGACAGGAAGCAGAATAACGGAGTTGATAAAGAAGACAGAAAACGGATCATCCCATCAAACCGAAGCAGCATGCATGCGTGAGGGACAATTCCTATTCTATCAGGCAGAGAGTCCAGAAGAGACTGGGACTCTTGGCTGATGAGGGAGGGAATTCTTCGGAGACAAGGAATCCCACCACACACTTCTGTGGGTTAGGTGCTCCACGTTTCATCTGGTGCAGAAAAGTCTCCAAAACACCAGAAGAGCCTGAGGCTGGATCAGGCCAAGGGTCCGTCTCGTCCAGCGCTCTGTTCACACAGGGGCCCATCAGCCACCACCTGTGGGAAACCCGCAAGGAGGACGGACGTAAAATAGCCCCCTCCCACACCCCTTTTGTCCAGCCCCCTTTAAAGCCATCCAAATCGGTGGCCGTGGCTACGTGTTGCAGTAGTGAGCGCCATCGTTTACCTCTGCGCTGTGCGAGGAAGCCCTTCCTTTGGTCTGTCCTGAGTCTCCCACCCATCGGCTTCATGGGATAGGACCCCATTCCTCCATAACATGCATCCTCTGTCAGGTCTTCCCCTCGCTTGCCTCCCCCCGCCCCCGCTAAGCCATGCGGGCCCTGCTCCTGTAACCTCCCCTTGTAGGAGAATCGCTCCGACCCCTGGATCATTTCCGTTGCCCTTTTCTGCATGTTTCCCGGTTCTACGATGTCGTTGTTTAAGTGTGGTGTGACCAGAACTGCGCGCCGTGTGCCGTGTGTGGTGGCACCTGGGATTTGTACAAGGGCAGTGCGATCTTGACAGTCTTGTTTCCGGTGCCTTTCCTAATTATGAAGAGGCCTTAGGCAAGAAAGGGTTACGAGGGAAGGTGCAAGAGAGAGGCACCGCTGGGAGCAGGAATTAATCGCAGGCAAACAATACGAAAAGGAGGCCTGATTAGAATGATTAGATTAAGAGAAATCAGATCATGGCAGATCAGGGAGATTTGATTATAGTAATACGATCAAAAGCGGCTTAGGCGGCAAGGCTCAGGCAGGCTGCAGAACCCAAAGAGAGAGAGGACAGGAGTGCGGAGCTCAGGGCGAGGAGCCAGGGCCCCGGCTGCCCTTTCCAGCTCAGCCCACTGCTTCGTAGCAACACCCAGACTAACGTCGCAGCACCCTCTGCACCCACCTAGGCAGGACAGGGATCCCTCCATCCCAGGCTGGTCACTCAACTGCAACTTCTTCTCCACTGCAGCCCTTCGTCATTCTGCACAAAACATCTAGAAACACCCTACTGGGGAGAAGGCTGCCTGCCTGCCCCACACTGGCCAGGTCCTGAGACAGTTTCTGGGCCCCACGAGATCAACCTTCTGTGAACATATGAAGAGGCTGTAGACCATGTCAGGCCTCTGGCATCAGTCTGCCGTGAAGCTCTTCTCGATCCTCCCAGAGTGCAGGACATGGAATAACAGGCTCAAGTTAAAGGAAGCCAGATTCCGGCTGGACATCAGGAAAAACTTCCTGACTGTTAGAGCAGTACGACAATGGAACCAGTTACCTAGGGAGGTGGTGGGCTCTCCCACCCTGGAGGCCTTCAAGAGGCAGCTGGACAACCATCTGTCAGGGATGCTTTAGGGTGGATTCCTGCATTGAGCAGGGGGTTGGACTCGATGGCCTTGTAGGCCCCTTCCAACTCTGCTATTCTATGATTCTATGAAGCTACTGCAGGCAGGCAGGCAGGCAGGCGGGCGGGCGGGCAGGCCTTCCTGATCCTCCTCCTCCTCAGTCCATGGGTCCATCGGGGCCCTTACCTTCAGGGTCAAGCAGTTTGGCCAGTCCCAGCTGCTGTTCAGCTGTGTTGAAGGCCTGCTGGAGGTTGTAAGCAGCGTTGGATTTGGTCAACTTCTTGAAATCAATTATGTCTGGTCTGGAGGTGGAACAAAAGGCCTTGTGAGAGGGAGGGCAGCATCCCCCCCCTCACGTGACATCTCTATTTTGCATTTTGGACAGAGGAGGCGGGGCGTCGCAGTAAAGAAACAAACGTCCTGGTGTGCATCTTTGTGCACCATGACAAACCTGCGGGTCTGCTGGGACTCCAAGACACACACACCCCTTATGGTGGAGCGTGGCCGCTGGGAGGTGGTCAACTGGTGAGATAAACTGCATTCCCGCCCCCAAACTGCTGGCTGGCGCACGGAGCCCCCGCTGAGATAGAAGCACCAGCCCAGTTTCCTTTGGCCCCGCAGCGGATCACCCCACGAATGCCACAGGGCAGCGCCCACAGCCCACCTCACCTGTGTCGGTGGATGAGAGCATTAAAGGCCAGCCCATCTCGCCAGCTGGTGGTGAAGTTCTGGATATTGACCTCGGGGTACCTAAGAAGGAAAGGGGGGTCAGCAAATGTGGAGCAGACAGTTCTACAACCCCTGACACACACCCCAAGGTTGAAATAACTTCTCAAGATGTCCCCACCGACTGAGGCGAGGTGGGTGGCAACCGCAGAAAGGGCCTTCTTGGTGCCGGCACCCTGACTTTAGAATGCTCTACCCTCTCAGCTCGCTGGCACGGGCCAAGTCTGATAGATAAAAGGGGTGGCCAAATTGAGCTTATTTAAATCCCCTTCAGCTATGAAGCTCGCTGGGTGACCTTGCTCCACCAAGCATGATCTCTCAGCCTAGCCTGCCTCACAAGGTTGTTGTGAACATACAAGTGGGGACAGGAGAACTGCGGGAGCTGTGCTGAGCTCTTCGAACGAATGGTGCGAGAGAGCAAAGCTCCTTTGCCCAGGCTTTTCACGGCCAGTAAAGTTGCTAGTGCTGTTTGAAGTTGGGTTTATTAACGTAGCACTCCTTCCGTTCCTATACTTCTAATGTTTTATGAACTTGTCTTTTAAATGCACACACGATATTGTTGTTGTGGATTGTTGTGTCAGACGACCACCTGCTTGGACTAAGGGTTAAGTTATGCACTGCTGTGTAGAGGGATGATGAAGGCTTCTGAAGAGGAGGAGGAATGGGGTGGTTTTGAAGGCACTGTGCCTTTAAGAGCGCCCGGATCAGGCCCAGCTGAAGGGAAGCAGCTTAGAAAAGCAAAGCGGCGGCAGCAGCAGCAGCAGCAGCGACGGAGACAGGTCGGTCCTAGGCACGGCTGCTGTTTCTGCTGTGTCATTTATACTTTGAAATAAAGGGGTTTGTATTTTGCCTCTCTTACGGGACACAACAGGAATGTTTTTAAATTATAAGGTGGGACATGATTTATTTATTTATTTATTTGTTTATTTTAAAAGAACGTAAACAAAAGAGCTGCGTGGCCCTGGCCGTGAGGGGCTGGCAGCTGCGCGTTGAACAAAGCCCGGCCCCGGGGTGGCGCTTGCTCTCCGCCCCGCCCCCTCGGCCCCCTGCTCACCCGGCCGTCTTCATCTGGCACCAGAGCAGCAGGGCGTCCTTGGCTGAGCGGGTCTCTCGGTTGTCCTCCGTTTCAATCTTAATGACCTGGATCTGAGAGGAAGCCGTCAGGAGAGTGAGGGGCAAAGGGGCCGGCCTGCCACACCTAGGCTGACCCTATAGAAAGGAGGGCAGGGCTCCTGCAGCTTGAGGGAATTTCACCGGGTGCTGCGTGCATGCAAACGGCACCAGCTGAAATTCCCTTGTCTATACAACTGTTAAAGATAAAGGAGCCCGGTCCTCCTTTCCCTAGGGTCACCCTAACCATGCCTCCTCCCTCCCAGCCTTCCCTTCCAGAGCTGCCTTCCCTCAAATGCCGCCTTAGCTCTGCCCTGGAGGGAGAAGGCTCAGTCCGGGCGGAGGATCACGAGTATCACAGCCCTTTGGGACTGGCTGGCTCCCTCCGCCAGCCTCCCCTCCGCCCGGGAAGGTTCTGTGCCCCCCTCTGCCCACCCGACAGAGAGATGCAGCCCAAAGCCTCCATGCCAGAGAGAGGAAGGGGAGCAGCCCTGGGTGCCCCTGGCTCTCAAGGGCAGGCCTGGTGTGGCCGAGGGTCCTGGGGCAAGGAGGCCCCAGAGCCTAAGCCTGGGTGCTGCTTTGCCATACCCAGCCTCCTGCCGTGGCCACGGGTGCTGAGCCGCGGCTCACGAGCTCATTTCCCCCCACCCCCCATCTCGGCAGCGGGGAGGGATCCCCAGCACCAGCACAGCCGGCCCCGTCTCCCATTGCTGGTGGGCCCGCCCGGGAGGGAGCCGCCTGCTCCCTCTCGGCCCCACCTGGAATCTCAGGATGATCGTCCAGATGAGGCCCAGTGTCAGGCGGTGGTTGCCGTCGACGATGTCGTGGGAGCCCACGTTCTCCAGGTGGACCCGCTGCTCCTTCAGGAACTGCAGGGCCTTGTCCACGTTCTCCAGGGAGTGGATCCGCATCCGGCCACGGGTTGGTTTGGGCTTCCAGGGAGGCAAGGGAAGAGGGCTTGGAGGGCAGCCCCGGGCCAAAGCAGTGCAGGCTCTCTGCCCCCAAAGCACCCGCCCCAGGATCCTCTGCCCACCCGCCCACCCGCCCACCACCCGGCCACATCACAGCGCTCAGCCACACCCCTCCTGCGCATGCCAGGCAGGCTGAGACCGGAAACGTGGCCCGTGGAGAGAGCACTTCCATTGGCACTGCAGGAATCCACGCGGAGGGCTGATGGGGGGTGCCGCCCTTTCTTCTTTCGAGGTCAAGGCCCCCCCCACTCCTCTCCCCCAGCAGCTGAGAGGCCCCCTCACCAGCTGCTCCCCAGAGAGCTCCTCCAGCAGCTTCGTCAGCATGTATCCATCACGCAGGTCTGTGTAGAGGTCGCTGATCCGGCAGGAGACGTGACACAGGTGGGAGTTGACCCATTTGGTGAAGGTCTTCTTTTGCACGGCATCTCGCTCATCTAGTAGGGTTTCGGCTTGTTAGGGGAAGCCCCCAATCTCTCCACCCCTCCCCACACAATGGGCGAGTTTGCATGGTTGTTTTCAGCCACGGTAGCTTCCACAAGCCGCCGCAGTTCGTGGCACGTGCAGGGCGCTCCTTCATAACCCAGTCCCCACTTGCAGGTTGTGTCGCCCAAACCTGGCGAGGGAGGGTTGTTGCCACGGATGAACCAGCCGGAGCCCACGGGCAGTTTAGGATTGTGGGAGGTTTGTCAAACACACCAACAACCCACTCCGACAGGTTCTGACAACACGACAACCTACAGGTTGGGGTATGGAACGGGTGCCCACTGTTGCACAGTGCATGCCACAAATCACAGTGCTTTATTTAAGCCACTGTGGCTGAAAATGATTGTGTGAACCATGTCAACCTGAGAAATAATGCCTCCAGTTCCTTCTACTGGGCCTCATGGGGACCCAGGATGGCCCAGCCTCAGGGCTGGTGCCAGGTCTGAAGGGGCCTTGGGAAAGATGCCCTCTGGGGACCCCAAAGTGAGCTTACCAAGGGGAGGAGTTGGGTGGGGGTGGGTGGGGGTGCTGAAAAGAGCAGGAGCACCTGGGACACCTGGGACTGCATCACACCCAGCACTGAGAGGGAAAGTGCTGGATGAGGTGGCTGCAGCCAGGACCACCGCCATGTCCATTCCCCCAGAATGCCTCTGGGCCCCAATGTTCAAGGGGGCAGAGGCACTGTGGGTCATGAATGGCAGTTGCAGCCACCTCACCTGGCAGGTCCCTTCTCGTCTCTGTGCTGGGCTGCAATTTAAAAAAAAAAAACACATCAAGGGATGGCCGTTCGAGCCTCAGCTGGAGACTGCCACCTTGCTGTGCCAATAGGTAGAGGCAGGCAGGCAGGCAGGCAAGGTCTCCTGGTGCAGCCCTGGCTGTAAGGTGAGCCCAGCTTCCTCCTGGGTTCACAGCTGGAATGACAGGCCTGGAGATTTGAAATAAACCCCACAAGCCGTGTGCAGACGGTGGGATTGGGGAGGCCTTGGCCCTTCGCCAGGCCGCTGGCATTGGGCCCACTTGCACCTCTCACCAGCAGCTTCTGTGGCAAATGTGCTGAGTGGGAATTTTCACGGTCCTGCCCTAGGCAGGGAGCACTGGCGGCATATGCTGGGCCTGTTCCACCATCCTGCCTCCCCAGGAGCCCTTCCTGACTGTGCGACAATGGAATCAGTTACTTGGGGAGGTGGTGGGCTCTCCCACACTAGAGGCCTTCAAGAGGCAGCTGGACAGCCCTCTGCCAGGGATGCTTTAGGGTGGATTCCTGCCTTGAGCAGGGGGTTGGACTCGATGGCCTTGTAGGCCCCTTCCAACTCTGCCGTTCTGTGATTCTATGATCCCTGTTGTACCGACAGCCTGCCATTCAGCCCGCCCAGCCCAGGCAAGAACTGCAGAGGTGCAGAGGTGTGCACGCCTGAGCCTCCAACGTACCGGCTAAGGCCTTGATCCGCGAGCATTCAAAGAGCTTGGCACTGGCGGTGGTCTCATCCCAGGGCCGGTGGTGGTGGTCTGTGTTCTCCCACCGCGGGGCGTTGTTGTTCTGCTGCTGCTGCTGCTGCTGCTGCTGCTGTTGGGCTTCCATGTTATCCAGCTTAGCTGGCGTGACGTTGGCCATCTTGCTGCTGCCACAGAGCAATGGATTCCTTCACAGATCTGCACGGAGGGTCTTCATGAGCTCCTGATGCTGCAGAGGGCTATTGAGCCTGCCTGTTGGGCTTTAGACATCAGAGAGCAGAAAATAAATGGACAAATGCAACGGCTGCTCTTTGAAGGGAAGTCCCAGGTCAGGACGAGTTTACACGTTACAGCCTGCAAGGCAGAGTCCTGAGCCACCATCCGCGATGATGCCCCGTCTTCGCCCCTAAGTATCTCACATCGTCAGAGTGCCTCAGCCACCTTTACAACAACCCTTTAGAGTAGGCCAGTACCATTATCCCCACATTGCAGGAAGCGGGTGAGGGTTCAGGCTTGCCCCAGGCCACCTCCTGTTTCACGGACCCCACTCTTAGCTCCTTGGCTAGCTAGCTCCTCTGTGAAGTAACGTTAAAGAACAGCACGCCTCTGAGCACATCTTTGAGTTCCTTTGGCACGGAATCACGACAGCCTCTCCAAATCGTGGATGAGGATGCACGGCTTCCGGGCAGCTTCCTCTCTTGTGAGCAACGCGCCCCCAGCGTGGCCACAACTGCAGCCCCATCAGCTCTGACCATGGACAAAATGCAACAACATACACACCAAGAGTCCACTCCGCACCCCACGCTGCTCTGATGGAAGGTCAGCCGTGGGGCTCCTCTCTTTGCCCTGTGGGAGCACCCCAGGCATGTGGGGGCCCCAAAGGACGCTGCAGCCTTCCCCACTTGACCCCTGCCGGCCACTTCCGACCCCATCCTCTGTGGTTCCTGCTAGATTGGAGCCTCCTTTGCACGTGTACAGTATTGGGCACACCGATGGCGCTTCCCCACATCTTGGCCCCTTCACAGCAAGAACAAGCCTAGGAAGGGAACTGCTTAGCCATCGGGGTGGGGAGGAAGGGAGCAGCCTGCCTCCCCCATCCCTGCCGCTGAGGCCCTAGGTGGGCTGTGGTGCACCTCTGGGTACGTTCACCCTTTCCCAGTGTCTGCTGTCTCACTGCAGCAGCCTGTGCCTCCCGCTGGCCGGCACACTCCCCAAGATCTGAAATGGAGATCATGCTGGACCAGACCAAAGGACGATCGAGTCTAGCATCCGGTTCCCCAAAGTTGCCTGCCCACTGACATGCCACAAAAGCAGTGCCGTTATCGGCCCTCCACCCAACGCAGCGCTGCTGTCACGTCTCCACTTTGCAGGTGGAGAACTGAGGCTGAGAAGGGCTCTTTGTGCACAGCCAGTATGGATGCAGGTCCAGGTGTGCCTCCAGTCCACGCCCGGCACCATGCTGCCACGCAAGTTCTCAGCCTTGATAGATTCTGAGCAGTTCTGAGGGAAACACATGCCTTCTTTCTCCCTTCCACCAAGTCCCACTTCAGGCCTCTGAGCATGTGCAAAGTGACAGGCCCTAGTCCTAACCATCCCAAATTATAAAAAGAAAAGAAAACACCCGGCCTTTATATGCTGCATTTCAAATGTCCGATGGGCTTGAAGAGCCTGGGAAGCTGCCTGGGTCCGTCTAGCCCAGCGTTGTCGAGACGCTCTGGCAGTGATTCTTCAAGCTTTGAGTGGGAGGTTTTCCAGCCCTGGGGATTGAACCAGGGCCCTTCTGCCCCTGAGCCGTGGCCCCTTCCTCAAGCATTCCCATCCTCTCCCTCAGTAATCCTTACAGCAGCCTGAAGCAGAGAGAAGGATGGCTTGCCCTGGGAGAAGAGGTGATCGGGGAGCCGCTCAGCTGCTTTGCTGCTGCACTGTAACAGCAAGGGGGGGGGGAACCGGGGCCTGGGGGGGTGAAGGACTCACCTGTCTATTAGGCAGGAAGCCTGAGCACCCCCCTGCAATTATCATCTCCTCTAATCCAGTAATTAATGCAAGTAAATAATCTCAATAGCAATGCTTTGCCGACTCATCCAGTTCGTTGTCAGATCTCTACATCTTCCAGTGTTCCAGAAACCTAGCTTCCAAGTACCGTCAGGTTCAGATCTTAAAGCTCAGCATTTTAAATGCTGAAGTAGCAAAGTTGTTACATCTGGCCCTAAGGAAGAAAACTGGGGTGCCATCCACTGGGAAGCTCTCCTGCACAACCTCATTGGACCCAAGGGGGCCCACCTGAACATGGGGCTGGGCCCCTGTTCACGTCCGCGGGGCCTGAGCAGAACTCCTAGTGAACAGGGGCCCTCCAGCCCCAGATGTGTCATGCAGGAGCAGGGCAGTTGGGCACAGCGTGGGAGAGGAGCTCTGGGCGGGCACTGTGGGCAAGAGGGAGGGGCAGCAGGGGGGTGGAGAGTGGGGCAGGGTTCCTGCTCTGGTCCTCCACCTTCAGCTACGGAGGCCCAGGGAGCCCTGCTGCCCCCCCCCCCGCAGCCCCCGCAGAGTCCTTCTCTGTTCCAGGCCTCTCTCGCCACCAGCAGCTCTGGGCCTGGCTCGCTTGGCCTGGCGGAGGTGTCGCGGCAGATGGGAGGCTGCCGGTGGTGGTGCTGCTGCTGTTGCTGCTGCTGCAGCCGCTGCCACACAGATTGTGCACCCATCCTGCCAGGTGGGGCAAGGACAGAGGCAGGTCTGGAGGAACCGAACTGTCTGGCAAGAGGGAAAGGGCTTCCCTGACCTTTGTTGGCCACCAGGAGGGGCATGCACACCACCACCACCACCACCACCACCACCGCAGCTGCCACCCAGGCCCTGGGGACAGGGCTGGCCAGCTCCAGCCACAGCCACGCAGAGCAGCACAGCAGTCTCTCATTCAAGCGACCCCCCCCCCCCGCCACCGCTCTCTAGGGGGCTGGATCTGCCCCACAGCCAGGCCTCGCCTAGCCCTCTGGCTCTCCCTCCTCTTGGGGGCAAGTGGCACCTTCAGACAGGCCTGAGCCATCCAATGGAGAGGCCTTCCTTGATCCATCCCCCTCCGCCCCTGCTGCCTCCCTCTCCCCCCCCCCCAGCGCCCACCACCACACGCAAAGCCAGCCCGGCGCCCCCTCCTCCCGGCCGCCTGCGGTGTACAGCAGGGGTGGCTTACCTGGCCCCAGCGCCAAGGGGAGCCGCCTGCCCTGAGTGGTGGGGGGAGGGCGCAGAGAGGCTGGCAGCGGCTCCTATCAACGGATGCAGGAGGGGAGAACCGCCCAGCCGTGCCCGGCGCAGCCCAGCTCTACCAGCATCAGCATCCTCCTCCTCCTCCTCCTCCTCAGCATCACTCCCGTCCGGGCCTGGCAGCCAATCCAGGCGCGCCGCTCCTTCCCTCCCAGCCCAGGCAAGCAATGGCGAGGGGCCCTGCCCGCCTCCCACCCGCTGCAGGACCGCTTTCCAGGAAGGCGCGGAAGGCGCGGGGTGGGAGGGGGGGCGAAGGATGCTCGGCGCGCCCTTCGCAGCGGCCGGAGGAGGACGCTGCCGTGCGTGGAGGGAGGCACGCAGGACGATGCCGTGCGTGGAGGGAGGGAGGGAGGGGGCAGGGTGTTCTCGCCCTGGATCAGGCTGCAGCCGGGCGGTCACCTTGGGCCTGCCCTTCCTGCTTCCCGGACCGCGGGCAGCCTTCCCTCCCCCGGCCTGGGCCCCGTGGCTTCGGCGGGACCCCCGTGCATTCCCACAGGGCCTCGCTCCACGAGCCTAGGCGCCCTCCGGAGAAGGCAAGAGCGCGCGTGGTGGCGGGGAATTGTAGCGGGGAGGCGGAGGAGGGCCCGTGAGCGAAGGACCCCTGCCCACCGCCTCACCTCCGGATGGACGGCCGTGTCCCTCCCGGAGAGTAAGGGGGCGGGGCCTGGCTTTCCCGTCCCGAGCCTGGTAACAGGGCGGCCCCTGAGGCGCACAGAACTCTTCGTCGGGCGGCTTCATCCGCAGCGAAACCCGTAAAGGCCGCCCTCTCGCCCAAGCCCTGTGGCGGGAAAAGCGCCCTGAGCTGTACGACTGGGCGAAAGCGCGCTGGGCGCTGCGCGAGGCCACCGAGCCACGGATGACTTGGGCGATGCCGAAGCGGCGGGCCGGCGGGCGGGCGGGGGAGGCTTGCGGAAGAAAGCCTCCCCTCGCCTTGACCCAGAGCCGGAGGGGTCTGGTCCCCCCGGGAGCAACGCGTCCCCGCGCCGCTACGTCCCGGCTCCTGGAGCATCTGGCCGAGGACCCCGCTCGGACGCGCTTCGCGCACGCGAGAGGCGCGCTACGCCGCAAAGCCGCCGCCCCCGCCCCCGCCCCCGCCCCAGGGCAGGCTTCCCTGGCTTGGCGGTGGGACCCAATTCACAGAGGCCCGGCGGCCGGCGGCCACCTGCCGCCCCGAGCCCGGGAGAGGGCAGGGCTGCCGGCGCTCGCAGAAAACCCAGCAGGCGCGCCTCTCGGCCAGCAGGGGGCGCGCCCGGTCCGCCGGCGGAGCCTTGGCGCGCCGCCCCCAGCCTCCGCCGGCCCTGCCTCCCCGGGCGGAGCTCCGGGCGGAAAGGCTCGCTCCGGCGCTCGGCTTGGCTGGAGGCGGCGGCGGCGGCAGCACGGAGTGCGGGAGGCCGGCATGGCTGCAGTCTGCAAAAAAATCGCCATCTTCGGCGGCACCGGCATGACCGGCCTGGCCACCCTGGCGCAAGCCATCGAGGCGGGTGAGCGTGGCGCGCGCGGGAGGAGAGCCAAGCGTCCCGGGCGAGCGCGGACTTGGGGGCTTGGGTGGGCAAGGGGCCGCCCTCTCTGTCCCGCCGCGCCAGGGGAAGGGGCTCCCGGGCCTGGCAAGCTCTGGCCAGGCGCGGACCCGCAGCAGCACCAGGAACTCCGACAGACTCGAGTGAGTGAGCCCAGCTGCACGCCAGCCAGGGCGGGGCTCTCGCTGCCGCCGCTGCTGGCTGAACCCCCAGTCGCCCCAAGGACGGCGGGCGGTTGGGGTGGCACTTGCCTCTGTCTAGCCGGGGATCCGGGCCGAGGAGGGGGAGATCGAGCGAAGCTCGTACGGGTGTTAAATAGTGAGCTTTTATTTCCAGCTCTCCGTCCCTGCGCGCAAAATAGGCCTGCAAAAGGCTCTGCGATTCTGGCCCTAGTAACAGCCCTGCAAAGTACGCTTTGGCAGAGGGAGCCCTGAGCGAAGGCGGTTTCTGGCGAGGAGGAGACGCGGCTGGCTAACCCATGGCTACACACACACACCCTTCCACCCTGGGTGATAGAGGGAAAGAAGGGTGTGTAAAAGATCCACCCATGGCCTCCTCCTCATGCACGTAGCTGCCCTGTGAGCTGTAGAGATAAAGAGCGGGTGGCCTTATCAGGGATGGCCCAGGCAGGGGCTGGAGGTGGTGCAGCAGCTGGCCAGCGAAGCCCGTTTGGTCTGGATTCGCCCTTGTGCTTCGAGGGTTGCACCCAGGAAAGGCCGGGCGTGCCACAGCCATGCAGGGCTTGGAGATGCTTCTTGAGCGAAGCACCGTCCCCGGATTTATGCCAGTTCCTTTGGCGACATGCTGGTGGGCTGGCCGGGCCACCCCCAACCCTTTTTGCTCTCTTTGGCCCTCTAGAGCCATCCCAACTAAAGAGGGGCTTGAATGCAGTTCCTGGCTGCTGGAGGGGGAGAATGCCCCACAGACACTCCTCCCCACCCCACTTCGTGCAATGCAGGGATGGAAACACGGGGCCATGGTGAGAACCCGGTGGGTGGAAAGACCCTGTTTTGTCTTGACCAGACCTTGCTAAACCAGAGTTCCTTCTCATGGAAGCCTTTGGCAAGGAGCCTTCCGCTTGATCCTCCATCTGGCTGTCTGCAAGAAGCTGCTGTGTCACGGTTTATGGCAGTACAAGCCGGCCAGGATCCTGCGGTCCGCTCGGGTCACCACATTTTGTGCGAGGGAGTGGGGGCCTCTGGTCCTACCCACTCAGAAAGGTTTGCGCTCAGCGTGCCGGGCTGCCCCGTCCTGCCCCAGTGCCGCCCTCCCCCTTGCCTTGTGCCAGCGCTTCCCTGCTTCCCAGGTGCATGTTCTGCGCCACTGACCTGCCAGCACCGCCGTGTGACGTGACCCTGGACATAGAAATAGGCCTTTGAACCGGGCTCCTGTCCAGAACTTTGAAATACGATTAGTGATTGTCCTTTGGAACAGTTAAGTCATGGAACCCATGAGAGGAGAGGTGGCCCTTGAGCGAGGGCTAAGCAGTGCCTGGCATCCAGCACATGGAAGCACCATGGTGTGCTCAAATGGGACTGGGAAATTGCCTAGGAAAGTCCACCACGGCCCTGTTTGATTTCAAAAGGAAAGTTTTCTCAATAATAAAGAGGATTAGTTGAAAGGTGCCATTTAGGAGGGGCAGATTCCTTTCAAAAGACTACAAGAGAACCTTGCATAACCTGTGTATCACAGGTCAGAACAGGCAAAACAAGCCCAGAAGGGTGCCAATGCGGTTAAACAGCAAGGTCAAGGGAGCAGTAAGAGGGGGAAAGACTTCCCTCGCAACACCGGAGTGAAAGCAATTTTAAAGAGAGCAAACCCACCCCAACTAGACTGCATGTACAAGGGTAATATTTGTTTTGCACTTTATTTCTCCAATATACGGACTTCTCTCAAAACAAGCCAAGAAGGAATTTGAGGAGCAAATGGCTAAATATACATTTTAAAAGAAAAAGAAAACCATTTACTTAAATACCTTAGAACAGCCTTCTCCAATCTGGTGCCCTGCAGATGTATTATCCCCACTGGGAGGGTGCCAGCTTGGGGAACGTTTGCCCTAGAAGCAGGAAATAAGCAGCCAGGAAGGCCAAACTCCCTCCACCCACCCCCTCCCAACTTCAAGTATAACCTAATGGGATCTGAGCTGGTGGTGACTGAACAAGAAAGAGATCTTGGGGTTGTGGTGGACAGCTCGATGAAAATGTCCACCCAGTGTGCGGCCGCTGTAAAGAAGGCAAACTCCATGTTAGGCATTATAAGAAAAGGAATTGAGAATAAAATGGCCAGTATCACACTGCCCTTAAAAAAAATCTATGGTGCGACCACACTTAGAATACTGTGTACAGTTCTGGTCACCACACCTAAAAATGGTATTATAGTGCAGAAAAGGGCAAGTGAAATGATTAAGGGGCTGGAGCATCTTCCCTACGAGGGAAGGTTACATCAACTGGGATTGTTTAGCTTGGAAAAAAGGACGCTGAGGGGAGACATGATAGAGGTGTGCAAAATTATGCCTGGTGCGGAGAATGTGGATAGGGAGACATTTTTCTCCCTCTCTCAAAATACTAGAACCGGGGTCATCCCATGAACCTGATTGGTGGGAGATCCAGGACAAATAAAAGGAAGGACTTCTTTACACAGCACATAGTTAAATTTTGGAACTCAGCACATAGTTAAATTTTGGAACTCACTACTACAAGATGTAGTGATGGCCACCAATCTGGATGGCTTTAAAAAGGGGTGGATAAATTCCTGAAGGTGAAGGCTCTGAATGGCTACTAACCCTGACGGTTGTGTGCTATCTCCAGTAGTCATAGAATCATAGAATAGCAGAGTTGGAAGGGGCCTACAAGGCCATCGAGTCCAACCCCCTGCTCAATGCAGGAATCCACCCTAAAGCAAACCTGACAGATGGTTGTCCAGCTGCCTCTTGAATGCCTCGAGTGTGGGAGAGCCCACAACCTCCCTAGGTAACGGATTCCATTGTCGAAGCAGGAAGCCTGTGTGCACCAGTTGCTGGGGAACATGGGTGGGAGGGTGCTGTTGCACCACATCGTGCTTGTTCATCCCTGGCCGATGGCTGGTTGGCCACTGTGTGAACAGAGTGCTGGATTAGATGGACCCTTGGTCAGATCCAGCATCAGGGCTCTTCTGATGTTCTTATGGCTGTGGGGGCCATTAGATGTCACAAGTATCCAATAAAGGATACTTGTGACACCCCGGCTGTGGAATGAGCTCCCTAAGGAGGTTCGCTTGGCACCTACATTATATGCCTTTAGACGCCAGGTGAAGACCTTTTTATTCTCCCAGCATTTTAACAATCTATAAATACATTTTAACTTGGTGTTTTAAATTTGTAATTTTGCATTGCTGCTGTTTTTATCTGGTTGAGCTTTTATATTGTATTTTATATTATGGTTTTATACTGTTGTTTTATACTTTGAATGGTTTTAATTTTTGTGAACCGCCCAGAGAGCTCCGGCTATTGGGTGGTATAGAAATGTAATAAATAAATAAATAAATAAAGGGAGAAGGGGAAACGGAAGAGAAGGTGGTTGCACCACCTCACAAAGGATCTCGTAGAACGAAAGTAAAACTGGCCTCCAAAGCGATCATGGGGGTTGGAGCAGCTTCCCTCCTAGGCCATTCTGAAAGCTATTCAAAGCAACTGAGGAAACAAGACAGGTCAGGGTGAGGGAAACAGCTGAGGCCGATCCCGCGGTGGGGTGGGGGACGTGTCTCTCCCTTTCTCATACGGGTTGAGGCTACCCGTGAGAGTTGTGTGCAGGGCCAAGGAAGGAAGGTCTTCCTTCGCATCACCCATGCCTAGGCTTGTGGGAGCGCCAGCGCTCCTTTCTCCCCAAAGCACCCACTGGGCCAGGGCCCTGCCGGGGCCCCGCTACGAGGGCCGGGAGCCCTCCCTGCCTCCCACCGCCGTGCCCCAGGGGAGGCCCTGGGCTCTCGGCACGCCCCACTGCCAGCCCCCACCTGACAGGCCTCTCCTGCCTCTCTCTTTCCAGGCTACCAGGTGACGGTGCTGGTGCGAGACCCAATCCGGCTGCCCCCGGAGCTGCATCCGGCGCACGTGGTGGTGGGAGACGTGCTGAATCCGGGGGACGTGGACCGAGCGGTGAAAGGGCAGGATGCCGTGATAGTCATCCTGGGCACCCGCAACGACCTCAGTATGTGGGGCTGCCTCCCTTCTTCTTCCCCAGCCCCTCCCCAGCCTGCCACCTGCCCCTCTCCTGACTGCCCTCCTCCTCTCTCCCTCCCTCCTGCCAGGCCCCACTACGATGATGTCTGAAGGCACCCGGAACATTGTGGCAGCCATGAAATCCCACGGCATCCGCAAAGTGGTCGTTTGCCTCTCAGGTCAGCTCCTCCGAAGCGGGTGGGGCCGGGAGCTCCAGGAGCAGACGCACGTTGCACGTTGCAGGGCCCGGATCCAGGGAGCAGGTCAGAGGGCTCTTTGCTGAGCCCCTGCAGAGCCATTGCTGCCAGCCAGCGTTGACGGCTCTGGGCTGGAAAGGCAGCAGAAGGCAGCTTTGGGGAGCTCCCTGTGTCATGAGCCCAGGGAATGGGGAGCCATATCACCCAGCTCACTGCCATGCTGCATGGGCCTTGTTCTGGACAGCCATTTGGGCTGGTGGGTGCTGGAGCAGAGCTAGAGCAAGTGGGACTAACGGTTAGAGCAAGGCAGACAGCAGCCGTCACTCAAGGTGGGAGTAAAGTCCGGGAGGGAGGGGAGGGAAACGCACACACACACACACACCCTTCCGCTAACCCTAGCTGCTGGGGAGAATTGGGATGCCGAGGAATATGGCGACTCTGTTTTGGCCCGCGTGTCCTAGAATATCCCTGAAGCGGAAAGCAGGTGCCATGTCCTTTCTTGCTCTCTCGTAGCCTTCCTGATGTGGGATTTGGGCAAGGTTCCTGCCAAACTGCAGCCCGTGACAGAGGACCACATCCGCATGCAGCAGATCCTGAAGGAATCGGGGCTGGACTGCGTCTACGTCATGCCTCCCCACATTGCAGGTGTGGCTTGTGGCTGTGGGAGCCCTCCCTGGCCATGGCGTGGGGACTGGGCCGGAGCGGGACGCCTCGGCCCTCTTGCTTGCACGCAAGGAGGTGGCCCATAGCTGGAGTGGCTGGCGCCTGGGCCGGTTTGGAGTGTGGATGTGCATGCCTGAGAGAGCCAGGAAGAGCGGAGGGGGCAGACTTCAGGCTCATGGGATCCACTTTGTTGTGGCAGTTGTTGTTTTTACTCAATCCTCAAGATCCAGCAACCAGAGACTGGTGCAAAAGGCACAAGCCCTTAGAATCCAGGAACCCCAACCAGGGCTTGTTCTGAGCACCAAACCTACACAGAGCTCCTGCTTCTTCCATTCCTGGTACCCCCAAGCGTCCTTCCTTTCCGCAGTACAATTTAGGGCATGGGAGGTCAGTCCCCTTTCATCATCTCTGATAAATATCCTTGCTGATGCACTGTAAAATCAACAAGTAGATCCGGAATTCTGCCTCCCCACCCCCCAACCCTGGTAAGGAAAGAAACAGGTCTACCCATATGCAGAGTTATTCTGTTATCTGCTTGCTCTGGGCTACATTTCCATTCATGTTTCCAGTACTACATTAGGAGCGGATGTAGTTAGAACTGGGCTTTGTTAAACGTGCTTCATCCTTCCTATTAAAACGGCTAGAAAAAACATCCCATGTTTAGGAAGGAACACCCAGTGGCTAGCGTTGAAGGAAAGAGGTGCTGGGGCTCAGCCCTGCCTGGCAGCCGTACCCTTTGGTCTGAAAGGCTAGTAGCCCAATCTCCGCCGTGTGGCCCCTCAAGGAAAGGCTTCTGGTCCTTGGGCGTTCCTGTGTGCTAGGGCCACTTGGAGCGACTGTGCCGCCTTGCCTGCAAAGGTGCGCCACCTTCAGGCTGCGTCTGATCCACTCCTGTGGCTACTTCTGCATGGGCTGCTGGCAGCTGAGGGTTTCTGCTCCCCCCCCCTTTGAGTTGCCCCTGGACTGTTCCCTCAGTTGTCCTATTTTACGTTTGCCCCTGGGGCCTGGGCTCTTTCATCGAGCTGCTCTTCTCCTGCAGGTGACCAGCCCCTCACTGGGGACTACACGGTGATGGTGGATTCTTCCAGCGGCTCCAGAGTCATCTCCAAATATGACCTCGGGCACTTCTTCCTCAAGTGCCTGGCCACTTCCGAGTATGATGGGAAGAATGTCTATCTCTCCAGGCATTACCCAAAGAAATGACCCCTGCAGCCTGGTCCTCTCTCCCACCCCTCCATGGGGCAGTGACGAAGGAGCCCCTGCCTCGTGGACAAAGGAAAATTCTCCATGGCTTGGCTGACGCTGCCTTCGCCGACCCGTTCTCCCCTCCGCCGCCTCTGGAGTGCCTTTCTCCATTCCTATGGACCTGGGGTGGGGGGTGGGGGTGGGGGGAGGGCCCGCCCAGCTTTCCTTTGTGTCAGGAAGTCATGTGCCTGCCATTGCATGCCTGCATTTTTCTGAATTAAAACACAGCTTAGCACAATGCTTCTGGGCTGCAATTTACTCCCATGCTGCATCACAAGCAAGGAACAATGCTGTTGCATGTTGTGGGGAGGGAACTGAATCAACAAGCCATTCCTTGCTTTGTCCCAACAACCCTTTGATGCAGGAATATGTAAGTTCTAGAATTTCCCATAACTAAACAGGAAGAATGACAACCAAATGGCCAGGACTGGTCTATCAGCATAGGATAAGATCCTTTTTGTAAGTCACTTTGAAAAGTTACCTGAAAAACAACTAATAAATGTATTAAATAAGATTATCAACTAATGCAAAGTGTTAAAAGTTTTGGTCTAGATTGGAAGTGGCTAAATATATTTGTATTAATGTTAACAAGTAACTTTGCTCTATATATTGCTGAGAAATCTGATTCCAACTTCCTTGCTGAAGAGTTCTTCGTAACTTGAAAGCATACATACTTGTAACGGAAGTCAGTAATATACATACATACATATGACTAATACTTTGTATTCTGATGTCACCACTGGGATCCAGCTGAAATATATTTGCCTGTAATTTGGATTTCCCCAGTCTGCTTCCCCCAAATGTTTTGGATGACAAGTCCCAGCATTCCCTAGCTGGGGCTGATGGGTATTGACATCCAATACATTTGGAGGGCTCCAGGTTGGGGAAAGCTGATAAAATTCTAATCCTGTGTTACATTCGAAAGAAATACCGTGTTTATTCATTTCACACTGAAGGACATCAGAAGAGCCCTGAGGCTGGATCCGACCCAGGGTCCATCTAGCCCAGCATTCTGTTCACACAGGGGCCAGGCAGCTGCCCACGGGAAACCCACAAGCAGGACCCGGGTACAAGAGCACCCCCCTGTCCATCTTCCCCAGCAACCTAGGGGTGAGTAATCCAGGAAAGGGTAGAACTAGAAGCCCTTTGCTTGCTATTAGAGACAGGGGAAATCAAGACCTTCTAATGCAACCTTCCCCAACCTGATGTCCCGCAGATGTTTTGGATTTCAACTCCCACCAGCCCCAGCCAGCATGGCCAATGCTCAGAAACGCTGGAAGCTGCAGTCTAGAACATCTGAGGGGCACCAAGATGGGTACGGCTGAGGGACCAGAACACCTGTGGTTCAGAACCTAGGCCTGCCCTCGGTGGTGACCCTGCAGGGGTTCCAAGGGCAGCGATTGGATAGCTGCTTATCACGTGGCTAAACGCTAAGAGTGGTAAAGTCTTTTTTTAGCCGGTAGTTGAGGTCAAGCCCCTTTTAAGGAAGTTGGGCTCCCCTTCATGGGTGGGCGTCTGTCCCCCTTCCCAGCACCCACTGCAACAGTGCTCAGGACCATGGAGAGGCAATGTGGGGCCAGTGCAGTCCAAAAGATGATGCATTGCAGGGGAGAAGATGTTGCCACTGGTGAGGGCCCCAACTCAGAGAAGTAACTGGGGAAGTCCCAGAACACCGAGGGGCTCGCGTGGGTAAGTTGGAGTGCGGTCGACAGTGAAAGGATCAAAATGGTCAAAAGGTGAGGATTGTTTTTAGCTTTTCAGGGAATGGTGGCCAGACGGACACTTTGGTTCTGTACAGGACTCCGGTGGAGGAAGAGAGAAGGCAGGCTGATGGATGAGCGTGGAAGCACCAAAGATCCACGTGTCTTGCGTGGCCCTTTGCCACTGGGGAGGGCTCACCTGACATTCACAAAACCGTTTTTGGCTGAGAACACAAAAGCCCTTGCACTGGTGAGCCGGTAAACCCATGCAATGTGAGAAAAGCCTTTGTCCCAGTTCAAGCCACATAAAATGGAATGGAATCTCTGGATGGATGATAGTTCATTTCTTCTTCAAATCTGAGTCTGAGGCCCCTGTGTTCAAGAATGGCCACTTTAAGGTCATTGACAAGTGTGTCCTGAGAGACAGAAGTGTCAATCCCTCTGGGTTTTGAATATTGCCATTTCTGGTGGCCATTTATTCTTTGGCATAGATGCTGGGCTGTCTGTCCTATGCAGAATGTAGTAAGCTGTTCCTGGCAGAAGACAGCATGAATCACGCTGGAAGCTGAAGGAGCTCTTGATGTTGTGGGTGGCACCATTAGGCCCTGTAGATATGGGGGCTGAGCCAGCACTGGGTTTGTTGCCGGGTCTGGTCTGTGTGTTTCTATCCTTGTTATATGACCTGTGGTTTCTGGGGAGCAGCTGTTTTAGGCTGGGGTGAGGACAGGCCTGCCTCGCAAAGCCTGTGAAAGGGGGAGGCTTATTGTCCAGGATGGGCTGTGGTTCATGGAGGGTCCCTCTGAGTGCTCGTCTTCACCTGGGGCACGAGGTGATACTCTGCTGTTTTCTGTTCTGGCTCTGGGTCCTCAGTACCAGCCTGCCCTTGTCGGTCTGTTTTTCCACTTTGTGGGTATTGGGTGGGTGGAGGTTCTGGCAGTCTGAGAAATGCCCAATTTAAGTTGGACAGAGACTGAACAGGTACAGTTGTATCGTAGGGCTTGGCTGTGAACTATGGATTTCGGAGGGTGTTTGGGGTGGAAATTGGAAGCCAGTAGGTTTGGAAGCTGGAAGCAGTCAGTGGATTTCCAGTATAAGCTGATGGTCATTTGTCTATTGCAGTGTCATCCAGAAAGGGAACCTGATGCGTGGAAAGCCGTTCTAGGCCGCCCTTGTGGCTCTGGGCCTCAGGCGGCACCCCACCCCACCCCACCCCACTCTCTGTGTACATACGGGAGGGGGGAGGAAAAGCAGAAGCTCCTTGGGCAAGGGTCTTTGTGTGCAGGTGGCCCAAACTGGCTGCTCAGACATGCGACAGCGGCCTGAGAGGAACCCAGGAGTCCTGCGCGAGGAGCTTGCTGTGCCCCCTACAGGCCAGGACCAGACCACGCATCCATAGCGCCCTTCGCGAGCGCCCGCCCCCGGCCGCCGCACCTGAGCGCTTGCCAGGTGAGCGTTGGGCCAATGAGAGCGCGCCCTTCCCGCGGGCCCGCCTATGACCGCCGAGTATCCTGCCCCTGCTGCCGAGAGTCGGGCCGGCGGGCGGACTGCACTGCTACAAGTGCAGTTCGCGGGCGAAAGGAGCCCGCCGGATGGAGCCCCCCCGCCCCCGCCGGTAAGTTTCCTTCCCCGCCCGAGCTGGCCGGTTTACTTGGGAGCAAGTGCGCCTGGGTTCAGGGGAGGGGTTTGCTCCCCAGTGAGTGTGGGGTTTAGGACTTGGTTCGTCGACTTTGGAGTAAAGCCTCCTCGGGGCAGGGACCTTTCTCCGACTGAGTGGGCTGCTTTTAAATTCCCCCCTCCCCAACTCCCGACTGCAGCTCCTCGCAATCTTGCCGGGGAGAGAGGGGAGGGTATTCCCCGGCACTTCGGGGTAATTATTCGTAGCAGTTCGCCTCTTCCGTGGTGGGGTTCGCTTACCTCCGATTCGGTGGAGCGCCTTGCGTGTTTCTCCGGTTATCAGGGGTGAGGTCAACTCCGGCTGAGGTTTCGTGGGCGCCCCCGTCTCCCCCCGCGTGCGATTTCTGCCTCCCCAGCCAATCTGTGCTTCCGAAGCTGAGCACCCGACGAGTCGGGGCCATGATCCGCCATTTCGGCCGTTAATCTCGAGTTTGAATTTCGCTTTCGTGGTGGGGGAGGGGGAGGGGGAGGGGGCTGGGAGTCTCCCTTCCTTTGCCTGTGAATGGCCTTGGTACCAGTGACTCGTGATTCGAGGCTACTTTTGCGAGGCTGGTCTGAAAGGGCGGAATCCCCGTCTCAGCTCGGGCTGTCAGCCCCAGAAGGTTTCTGGCTGGATCCCAGCTCCCAAGACCACTCCAGGCAGAGCAGCCCCTCCCCCCCTCCTTGCCGCGTTCAACCCCAGCTGAACTGGGCAGGCGGAAGGGGGGGGGGCTGTAATTCCACCTCCGATTCTGCTGGGCAAATGGATGCTGAGTGCAACGGTCTGATCATATATTTATTTTTCAAAATGTTTCAGGTTTATAAGCCCACTCACCACAGTGCTCCGGTGTGCCTTAAGGGGGATTTCCATGCATAGGTTAAAGCTGCCCAGGGCTGATGTGGCCAAGCAGTTGGCACTTAACGTCTCTGCAACTGCGGAAACCCTCTTGCAAAAAGCCGTCCCTTGGATCACGGACTAATTCAGGGGTGGGCGACTTGTAACCCTCCAGATGTTTTTGCCTACGACTCCCATGACCCCCACCAGGGGCTATGCCAGCTAGGATTAATGAGACTCATAGGCCAAAACGTCTGGAAGGCTGCAAGTTGACCACCACCGCACGTGTGTGTGTGTGTGTGTGTGTGTGTGTGTGTGAGCGTGCTCCTTGGACCTTGCAGCCCCAGGGGCATGTCCTCTGCCGCTGCCTCCTCTTTCCAATGTCCTGTAATGCTGATTAAGTCAGGCCTCCTCCCCTTCCCCCCAACCTGGGGGTGGTTCAGCCTACGTCTCCCTTGAAGCTCAGCCATGCTGGAGGGGGGAGCAAAAGTTCAAAACATCTGGAGGGCACACAGCCAGCTGGGTGAAATCTAGATCAAGCAGGAAGCGAAGCTGCCTTTGCCCAGAGTTCCTACAGGGTGCAGGGTCTGCCAGGTGGAGGAGGGATTCCTCCTGAGGCCCTGAACACCTCAGGCTGCTTCCTTCCTGCTGCATGACCACCCTTTCCACATGCCCTGAAAACCTATACAGCCAGGCCACGGCCACAGCCGTCCATCCTGGGCCCAGTCTGCACACAGCAGGATGCAGTGGGAAGGTGGCCTGCCCCTCTTCAGACTCTAGGCTGGGGGGAGAGGGGAGGGGAGGGGGCTAGGAAGGAGCTTGAGCATAATGGAACATCCTTCCCCCACCCCATGCTACCCATAGAAAATCAGCACAGCTGGCGAGGGGGTGAGCCAGAACATTTTTCTTGGCATGCTAGATTTCTGTCTTTGGGGAGTTCTTATTCAAATTATTATTCTCTCTCTTCCCACTTGCAATAATACTCCTTTTGAGTACATTCACTGAGGGATGGTGGTTTGACTGCTAGACTGGCTGCTTCAGACCTCCATTCACCCCGTTCAGCCTGACCGAAGCCACAGGTTTCATCTGAATATGGAATGGCAGCAGGGGCATGAATGCTGCTCGGGTAACTTGGAGGCAGAGGCAGGAGAAAGTCTGCATAAGTGGCATTTTAGCACCTTATCCTGTGGCAGGTGTAGGCCCAGCCTGCCACATATCGGAACAGATCTAAGAGCAGGCACAGGTGTGCTGAAAATGCCTGCAGTTTTGGTGATCCAAACATGCAGCACAGCTCCATATGGAGATTCAATCTGGGCAGAGCGCATGTTCCACTCCCCAGAACCACCTGTGCTTGCCTGGTTGTCAGAAGAGAGCTCACACCCAAAGGCAGGGTGCATTGTCCCATGGAGAAGCCCTCCCCCCCCTCTCTCTGTAGGTGTAGGCTCTCTTCAGACATTTAAATAAATGCACAGGGCCAGCTCCCCCAAGGTCAAGTCTGTCACCTCCAGAATATCATCCATCCATCTTGCCCTTGGTTGGCCCCTCTTCCTTTTGCCTTCCACTTTCCCTAGCATCAGCCTCTTCTCCAGGGTGTCCTGTCTTCTCATTATGTGGCCAAAGTACTTCAGTTTTGCCTTTAATACCATTCCCTCAAGTGAGCAGTCTGGCTTTATTTCCTGGAGTATGGACTGGTTTGATCTTCTTGCAGTCCAAGGCACTCTCAGAATTTTCCTCCAACACCACAGTTCAAAAGCATCTCTCTTCCTTCGCTCAGCCTTCCTTATGGTCCAGCTCTCGCAGCCATAGGTTACTACGGGGAATACCATTGCTTTAACTATGCGGACCTTTGTTGTCAGTGTGGTGTCTCTGCTCTTAACTATTTTATCAAGATTTGTCATTGCTCTCCTCCCAAGAAGAAACGTCTTCTGATTTCCTGGCTGCAGTCAGCGTCTGCAGTAATCTTTGCACCCAAAAATACAAAGTCTGTCACTGCCTCCATGTTTTCTCCCTCTATTTGCCAGTTATCAATCAAGCTGGTTGCCATAATCTTGGTTTTTTTGAGGTTTAACTGCAACCCAGCTTTTGCACTTTCTTCTTTCACCTTCGTCATAAGGCTCCTCAGCTCCTCCTCGCTTTCAGCCATCAAAATGGTGTCATCTGCATATCTGAGATTGTTAATGTTTCTTCCTGCGATTTTAACTCCAGCCTTGGATTTGTCAAGCCCAGCACATCGCATGATGTGTTCTGTGTACAAGTTGAATAGGTAAGGTGAGAGTATACAACCCTGCCGTACTCCTTTCTCAATCTTAGACCAGTCCGTTGTTCCGTGGTCTGTTCTTACCGTTGCTACTTGGTCGTTATACAGATTCCTCAGGAGGCCGACAAGATGACTTGGTATCCCCATACCACCAAGAACTTGCCACAGTTTGTTATGATCCACACAGTCAAAGGCTTTAGAATAGTCAATAAAACAGAAATAGATGTTTTTCTGGAACTCCCTGGCTTTCTCCATTATCCAGTGGATATTGGCAGTTTGGTCTCTAGTTCCTCTGCCTTTCCTAAACCCAGCTTGTACAATTGGCAATTCTAGCTCCATGAATTGCTGGAGTCTACCTTGCAGGATCTTGAGCATTACCTTACTGGCAAGTGAAATAAGTGCCACTGTCGGATAGTTTGAACATTCTTTCATGTTTCCCTTTTTTGGTATGGGGATATAAGTTGATTTTTTCCAGTCTGATGGCAATTCTTGTGTTTTCCAAATTTGCTGGCATATGGCATGCATCACCTTGACAGCATCATCTTGCAAGACTTTAAACAGTTCAGCTGGGATACCGTCATCTCCTGCTGCCTTGTTATTAGCAATGCTTCTGAAGGCCCATTCAACCTCACTCTTCAGGATGTCTGGCTCTAACTCACTGACCACACCGTCTGACCTATTCCCAATATTATTAGCCTTCCTATACAGGTCTTCCATATATTCTTGCCACCTTTTCTATGCCACCTTTTCTATGCCATTCAGTGAGCTATAAATGAGTTTGTGCCCATTTCTGTTGAAGGTCAAGGACATGGCAGCATTCCTCATAAATTCATCAAGCTTTAGATGGAATTCCACAAACGTTACTGCCCTGGCTACCCACGTGTTAGGAATTTGTTGCACATCAACCACCTGCAGTGTGTGTGTGTGTGTGTGTGTGTGTGTGTGTGTGGTACGGTGCAGGGGGGGCGGAGGAGGCGGCAGTTCCATTGTTCTGCCTGGTCACATACAGACAAGTCTTCCCAGATGCTGTCTGCAAGCTTGACTTTTCTCAGGGCCATCTCGTCTCCATGGGGGCTTCCAAAGGGTAAGTCTCCAAGGAAGACAACCTGGAGAACAGTAACTGATTCATAGAATCATAGAATAGCAGAGTTGGAAGGGGCCTACAAGGCCATCGAGTCCAACCCCCTGCTCAATGCAGGAATCCACCCTAAAGCATCCCTGACAGAGGGTTGTCCAGCTGCCTCTTGAAGGCCTCTGGTGTGGGAGAGCCCACAACCTCACCAGGCAACTGATTCCATTGTCATACCGCTCTAACAGTCAGGAAGTTTTTCCTGATGTCCAGCTGGAATCTGGCTTCCTTTAACTTGAGCCCGTTATTCCATGTCCTGCACTCTGGGAGGATTCTATTCATTGTATCCTGCCTCTCCATCCAGAAGATCCCTAAGAGGATCTATACAATGGCTAAGCTGTGTGGTTTGCAGGCTGGGGATGTTACGTTGTCCTGATGCATCCTGGTTTCTGTCTCCCACCATCCCCCAACTTCAGGGGAACCAGGGCCCTCGGCGTGAAGCGCAAGACCCCTGAGTGGGACCATGAGTCTGATGAGAGCCCAAGGGGGGGCTGCTCATGCCAGTCTCTGCTGCTCACATCACTGAAGGAATATTTTCTGTCGCCCATGCTATGCATTGAGCAGATACGTAGATTTGTGCTGCTCAAGAACACCATCAAACATCTCCAGAAAATCACCACCCAGCCCCTGAGCCAAGCGACTCAGGAGGAGGCCCCTGAGTTGGCTCCCCCTTCCTGTGAAACAAGCCCAGATCCCGGGCCAAGCTGCAGCGATCCAGAAAGTGCAGAATCTCTGATGGACCCTATGGAGGAGGAGCTTCAGCGTGCAGTGGACTGTGTGAAGATGGAGATGCTTGGCATGGACAACAGCACCGGCATGCCACCAGCCTTCTCTGCCCCCTGCCAGGATGTGGGCAAGGAGGCCAGGGACGGAGGCTTAGCTGACCTGCTTCTGGATTCATTCTTTTCCACTGCAAGCAACAGCTTCTACGAAGGACGTCTGCAGCAGGATCCCAGCAGTGCTTCCCCCATGAATGTGACTGGCCTGAGGGCCAATGCGGAGGACGTCTCTGGCTCTTCTTCTGAAGACGCAGCTGTGAGCCTAGAGCAGGGAGCTGGTGCTTGGGACACTTTCTTCGGAGAGGAACTCCTCTCTGGTGGTGTGTCTGGGAACTTTGAAGCCTTCACCTCCAACTACCTTCACAACCTTCCTTCAGATGATCTCTTTGCAGACATCGATACTTCGGAGTTTGAGAGCACCCTGCCCAGTGATGGGCAGCCCGATTTAAGCCTGCACAAACCAGGGTGTGCGTGAGACCCCCCCAGGCGGGGCCCCTGCACTTTCCCAGTCAGAATGCAAGAGGGACGGGGGACCTTGGCCACTCTGAGGGGTGACTGCTCAGCCTCTGAAATAACCACTAAGCCTCTCTGGATCCCCTGGATGCTGCGTTCACTAATGTTTACGGGTCAATGCCCCCCCTCCCAGTATGACCTCTCTGAGTAAAAGGACCGTTTACAGTTTCTACAGTAGTAAATTAAGTAGTTTATTCTTGCAATGTTTTTATCCTTCTGGAAAGGATGCCATATGGGACTGAATGGTTGTTTGCTACAAGTGCAATATGTGACTGTCCATTGGAGGGAGGCAGAGAATCGGAGCAGCAAAGACATGACGGGTCATCTCTGCTGGGGCTCTGGAGCGGGACGCTAAGCAGGGCAAGCCTTACTCAGGGACGGGGGCAGCGCAGCTTCCCCACAGCTGGCAAGTCTTGCTGCACCCAAGTGAGTTTTCTTGAAGAAAAGCTGCTACTACTGCTGTGGTGGCTGGGGGAATTTAGCCAGCCCCTGAACTGGCTTACTGAACTTAACCCTCCTTGGCATCCCCACTTTGCTACGTCTTCCAGGCACCTGGCTGGCATCTCAACTCCCTCCTAGATGCTGGGGTTTCATCTCAGCAATGGTGCTGCTGCCTTCTGATATTTCATGGACCTGCTCACGGCTGCCTTCTGGCTGCATAATGTGGCTGAGACCCAGAGCTGTGAGTGGCGTGTGCCTCTCAGCATCCCTCTATGGAAAGAGCCTGGACTTCCCACACTGACTTCCATTCATGTCAGGGCTGGACAACTTTCGGGGCTCTGCAGACCATTTTCAACCCCCCAAGGGGCTGCGGGTAGCTGAATTTTGGTGGTGGCAAGATTGGCAGTACCATGACAGTGGCCTCAAAAGCTAAACATGGCCTTTTAAGGCCACTGAACTGCCCATTGTTTTGCTGCCGCCACCATTACCATATCAGTAAATTTGGCCAGATGCAACCCACAGGCCACAAGGTACACACGCACACACACACAAACACACGCCTGGTTTATGCCTTGCCAAATGTTTGCATTCTTTGTCTTTCTGAGGTCTGGCACCCTCTTGTTCTTCCCCAGTCAGCATTTCCACCCTGTTCCTGCTTCATCCAGTATAATCCAAATTACATCTCTTAAGAACAGAAGAAGAGCCCTGATGGATCAGACACAGGCCTGCCTCTCCCTCCAAAGTACCCAGATAGCTGCCTCAATGTGTTACTCTCTTGCCAAAATGCGTTACTCTCTTGCCAAAGCATGTGTTAGCAATAAGCTGTTAATAAATGCAATAATTTTTTGCCAAATATGTTAAAGGGAACGTGGGGGGCCTGGAAGTCACTTTCTGGGGCAAGTGCTCCCTCCCTTCTCCCCCCACCCCCAGAGAAAATAATGATGTTCTTTGCCGTGTTTGAATGTTCTTTGCAGGCAGCTCTGGCTTCTCCTGACAATACGATGCCCTGAGACTGACAGTCCACTGAGACAGTAGGGCGAGCGTGGACATGCCTCCTCCTGGGCCTGCTCCTGGCAAAGCACCAACACAACTCAGAAATCTCACAGGGTATGGAGGAAGGGCAGAGAGTGTAGATTAGGGCTGTGCACAGGGCCTCCGAACCGCTTCGGATCCTGATCCGGACCTTCTGGACCGGGCCCGAACTGGTTCGAGTTGATCCAGACCTCCCCCGATTCGCTCTGGATCTGGAGTGAGATTCAGAGGTCAGGATCGATATTCAGCACACATTTTGCCCCCTCCCCCTCCCCACTTACTTGCCTCTGCGGTGGAGGCAGGTAAGTGGGGAAAGGGAAAAAAAATGGGGGCTGAATAAGCCTCCTCCCCCTTACCTGGCTCTGCCACCTGCTGCCGCACAGACTGTGGCAGTGGAGCCAGGTAAGCCCCTCCCCCCTGCTTACCTGGCTCCAGCATAGTTCAGGCAGCGGCTTCAAATGCAACGCAGGCCTAAGGCCAGAAACAGGCTGTTTCTGGCTTTAGTCCTGGGCCATAGTTGAAGCTGCCACCCGGACCACAATGGAGCCAGGTAATCCCCTCTCCCCCAGGTAATCCCCCTCCCCCCTTACCTGGCTCTGCCACCATCACTGCACAGACTGCGGTGCCGGAGTCAGGTAAGCCCCACTTTCCTGGCTCCGTTGCAGTCCGGGCGGCGGCTTCATTTGACGCCCAGGCCTAAGGCCAGAAACAGGTCATAGGCCTCGGTGTCAGTTGAAGCTGCCGCCCGGACCGAAACGGAGCAAAGTAAGCCCCCTCCCCCTTACCTGGCTCCTCCGCTGTCGCCATATGGACCGCAGCGGCAGCGGACAGGGGAGCCAGGTAAGCCCCTCCCCCTCCCCCTTACCTGGCTCCTCCGCTGTCGCCATATGGACCACAGCGGCAGCGGACAGGGGAGCCAGGTAAGCTTCCCTCCCCACTTAGCTGGCTCTGAAGCTTTGGACTGGTCCAAACCGCTTCAGGCTGATCTGGACCTCTCCCAATCCAGAACTGGGCTTCGGAGGTCCAGATCTGCCTGCTTCAGATCCAGGGATCCGTAGCGGAGCGGAGCACGCCCCTAGTCTAGATCTTCTGTCAGTACAAGTTCCTTAACACCAGCATGCTCTGTATGTCCCATGGTGCCTTTGCCATAAATTCACGTGCACAAACCGTGGCTGCTTGCAAACTTTGCCCAATTCCTGAAGTTTCTGCATCTGTTCTTCGTACACCTGTGAACCAGCGGAGTGTGTGACCTCCCTGGATGGCTTTGGGGGCTGGAGGAGCCTCCACATTTGTCGGAATTGGGACTGGATCTACCTCTGACTGTTTTTGTAGATGATGATCTTGTTAAAGGCTATTACTGAACTGCCAATAAATCTAATTAAAATGGGTCTGTCTGACTTCTCTGCATCAGAAGGTCTGTGTGTCTCATTTATTTATTACATTTATATACCGCCCCATAGAAGAAGCTCTCTGGGTGGTTTACAAAAGTTTAAAACAAACGTCCTACTCTCTCCTGCCTGCCTGCCTGCCTGCGTCCTTCCTAGATGGAATTGTGTGTATTTGCGGAAGCAGCAGGGAGTGGGGAGGGTCCAGGAAAGGCTGCATGCAGCTTAGTGTTTCTTTTTGTACACCTCTTGCAGGTAAGTTGGGAGCAGCTGACAGTAATGAACAGTTGCTCTTTGGAGGAGACGCTGGGCTTGCTCTCTTTGGGCCTCTGCATGGGGGGTGGGGTGACGGCCTTTTCTGGAAACGGGGTGGGGGTGGGGGTGGGGGTGGGGGGAGAGCAGCTGCAGTGTGCCTGACCATCTCATTGCCCGTGCTCCATAGAAGATAAGACATATGCTGAATTGGCAATTGTCACATTCAGTAGAACTGGGGTAACTCAGGCCACAGCTAGACCTAAGGTATATCCAGGGATCATCCAGGGTTTGCCCCTGCCTGAGCACTGGATCCCCTGTGTGTCACCTAGATGAACAGGTTTGACCCCTGGACGATCCCGGGATAAACCTTAGGTCTAGCGAAGGCCTCAGTTCTGCAAGATATGCAACAACAGCAGTGCCCCAGGGCATTTGAAGAATACCTCTCTCACGCCTGCCCCCATTACTCATTGGTAATGACTTCTCCAGACAGGCTGCCTGCAAAGAAATCACTTGAGATGCATGCAGAGCGCAGCCTCCTTAGCGCCTGGCTGCTGTGCAGATGTGCACGTCTTTCAGTTTCATTTTTAGCTACAAGTTGTGTTGACTTTCCCTTAAATCATGTGCAGTTTACTTGAGCCGAGCATGTGATCTGCCTGGCCTTGCAGACTTCCTGTCCTGCCTGATAGCAAAGCAGAAAAGCAAAAGAAAATGTCCACTTTTTAGCCTGCTTGAGAGGGGGCTCACATGGTTACTAATTCAAATGACATTATTTCTAAACCTCCACCAACTGTCAACCTTGAGGAGTGGCCATGATTTCAGAAGTAGTATTTTTAATCCGCATCTCTATTGGGCTTATAAGTATGTGTTTGTAGGTGCTTTAAAGTCACCGTGACATTTTTATTTTGACTTTAAAGAAAGGCGGCAACCTTTTGGGCCCATGTGGAAAGTTCAGGCACTGTCTGGAATACAGACATGAGACTGCTGGCCTGGGAAGGCAGGCTAGGCTGGGCTGGGCTGGGCAGGGCGGGCGGGCGAGTCGCCTGCCCAGAGGCTGTCATGGGCTGGGGGCGGCCGCTTTGCTTTGGAGCAATCCCAGCTGCCAGTAAGAAAAAGGCAACCTTTTTAAAAGCAAAAAGAGGGGGAGGGAGACGGGGGGGGATCTTCGTGGGCACTGAGGAAGGTGCCTGGGGCACACAGTGCCTGGAGCTGGTTTAAACCCACAAGGAATGATTCCGGAGCTGGCGGGGGGAAGGAGTATTCAAAATCCCATAAAGTGGGTGTCTTCCTCCACCCCAAGTTAATGTTTGACTTTTGGAGGGATTCCTTTGCAGTCCGCTTTAGCTGGCTGCTCTGTCACAATATCCCCTCCAGGTGACTAAAAGAGAGCGCGATCTTGTGGTTCCGCTTCGGACTGGGGCAGCCGGAGCGCCTTCCTAGAGTCCCTGCCCCGCGCCGCTCACAGTCCGCACCGGCGGAGCAGCCGGGCAGCAACAGCGGTCCTCGGGGGCTTCGCTTCCCTGGCGGCCGGGAGGAGCTGCGTGCCCGCCCCTCCTCGCCCACGGACGGTTCTGTGCGATGGACGCGGCGGCTTCGGAGGCGCCCGAGGGCTTCGCAGCTGCGCGGTACTCGGCGCGGCTCCTTCTCTCAGAAAGGGGCCCGGGGCCCGACCGGCTCCTCTGGTCACAGACGCTTTGCGGGGCGATTCTGCCACCAGAGAAGCACCGGGACGCCCCCCCATCTTTCTCCCGACGCCCACGCCCACGCCCACGCAGCGCTCCGAGCGCGGAGCGGCTCCTGCGCGCCCCAGCCAATACGCGCGCGAGGAGGGCGTGGCCTGCGGCTTGTTTGCGCGCTGCTCTCGCCCCCGCAGAGGCGGTGCGTCATCCCCCCGCCCACGGCATGCAGATGAGGGGCCCGCACGAGCCTCGCCATTGGCCGCCGCGCCTTCCTCCGCCCACGCAGCGCGAAGGCAGCAGCGCTCGGCCGGCCGGAGACGCGAGATTCGATCCCGGAGCGCGGATGGCGGCATGCCGGCGCCTGATTGGCTGCGCGTCGCGTCCCGCACCCCGCTGATTGGCCTCTGAGGAGCCGGGTATGTAAATCAGGGGCTCCCCGCGACCCTCCGGCCGCTCCCGGACCCCGCGCGCCGCTCCGGGGCGCCTCGACGACGCTGGCCCGCCCACCCGCCCGCTCGCTCGCTCGGCGCCCCAGTGGCTTCGCCCGGCTGGGCAGGCAGGGGAAGAGGCGGCGGCAGCGGCAGTATGAGTCACCGTCCGCTTCCGCGGCTGCCTAGGGTGGTGGGGCGGGGAGGGCGCGGGCGGCCTCGGCAGGAAAGGCAGCCTGCGAGGTTGGGGCGGCGCTACGCGGACCGGGAACCGGCCGGGGGCGAGCGAGCGAGTTGCGCCTCCTCCGCCACCCCGAGGCTCCCCCCTCCCCCCTATTACTTCGCTCCGGATTTGCACTTTCCAAGGTGGGGGTTGTGCCCCCCTCGGCTGCCGGGTGCCTGTAGTAGCTGCTCCCGCCTCCGCTGGCAAGAGGAAGCCCGGGCTGGGTTGCGCCCGCTGCCCCGGCCGGTCCTGGCCCCGCTCCAAGCGCTGCTGCTGCTGCCGCCGCTGTAGCAGGACGGGTTCCTTTGGCGCCTGCAGGCCTGCCTCCCTCCGTCCCAAGCTGGGCTTTGGCAAGCTGGTTCCGCCAACGAAGGGGGGAGGGGCAGGCAGCCTCAGCCGCCCGACCAGAGCCTCGGCTGTCAAAAAAAGCCCACCTCTCCACAGCCCCGCCCCGCACGCACGCACGCACGCCCTCGCTGGCTGGCTGACTGGCTCTGGGCTTCCCTCGGACCCCAGTCCTGCCCAGGGTTATTGGAATAAGACCCAATAGCGGCACTGGGAAGTCTGCTTCGGGGCGCAGCAGCTGAGCAGTCTGCGGCTTTTTCCGGAACTGAACCCAGAACCAAGAAGCCTCTTGTCTGCCCGCCCCCCTTCCCCCGCCCAGCAGGTCCCAATGAACGCGCCTCTCTCTCGTACTTGATTTTTCTTTTCCTGGCCTCTCTAAATGATTTACATAAAGTTTTAGAAATAACGCCATCTATAAAAAGTACAACACACTAAAGATAAGATAGCAAAACAGAACAAAAATGCCACTAAAAATGTTGGAACCGCTTCTGAGTTGCACAGAGTATTGGGGGGGGGGGGACTGTGGGGTTACTCTGGGTCAGGTTCCATGTAGTAGTGTAGTCCTTCCCCCACCCAGTGCTACACACTGGGTGTCTTTGCTTATTGCTGGGACATGCCGAGAAGTGTAGTCCAACGCAGCTGGGCAGCCCCAGGTGGGGAGGCTGATACCCTGTGCGGGACGAGGGACTGTGTTGCTCCAGGAGAGGCATGGCAGAGGAATATACGGACAGCTGTGTTGCTTTGGACCCATAGCGCGAGAGCTGGGGCAGAGAGGCTGCTGCCTCTGTCAGTGGGGCTCTGATGCAGCCGTCAGGGCCAGTACCTTTTGGTGGCCATCACTCCCAGGTGCTCAGGGCTGCCATGGAGCAGAGAGTGAATATACTCCCCTCCCCGGATAATTATGCCAGCCTCCTCCCAGGTACGGCCAGCCCTACCATTAGGCAGACTGAGGCGGCTGCCTTGGGGAGCTGATTTGAGGAGGGGCACTGAACGGCAGAAAATTGGTTGCTGAATTCGTTGTTGTGTTTTCAGTCCCAGGGAGAGGTGCTGGTGCAATTTTCTGGGCACTCTGCGCCTTGAAGGGGAGGGGGCACCTTTGGCATTGCGCCCCAGTTCCAACGGCCCTGGGCCGCCGCCGCTGTGCCCGCCGCCTTGCTCTGTGGGCCTTGGGCAGTGGCGGAGGCCCTCCTGACCGTCTCTCGCTTTCTCCACTTCCTTTCCCAGGAGGATGCTGGCCAAAGGCGTGAAGCGGAAACGGAGCGAGGACCAGGAGGAGCCCCAGCCTCCCGCAGCCACCCCGGCCGGCTCTCTCTTCAGCCTCTCCGTCTCCAAGCTGCACCAGAGTCTGCAGCATGTGGAGCCCGACCTCCGGCACCTGGTGCTGGTGGCCAACACGCTCCGGCGCATGCAGGGCGAGATGCAGCCAGGCGCAGCCCCCATTCCCCAGCCTGCCCTGGCCCCGGGGAGCCTTGCCACTGGCAGCGGCAGCAGCAGCAGCAGCAGCAGTGGTGGCAGCTCAGCCTCCAGGCACCAGGACACTTGCCGGAGGCCGCAGGGGCCCCCTCTCAGCGCCCCGCTGGAACAGCTCCTGCTCTCCAGTGTGGATGTCTCGGTCCTCACCACCATTCTGGAGGACTTGAGCGGCCTGGAGGGCTTTGGAGACTCTGTGCACCCCTCTGCCAGCCAGCCTGAAGGGGGCCAGCTCAGTGTGCTCAGCCCAGAGCCCGAGCGGACTTGCCCGCCCAGCCCCCTGGAGATTCTGGGCCCCGGGGGCTACCTGCTGGAGGACGGCGTAGAGGGCACCTTTGAGGACATAGACACCTCCATGTACGACTGTGACCTGTGGTCGCCCGCGGCTCTCCCCAACTTCAAGGAGGCCTTCTCCAGCCCGGAGGAGGAGCAGCAGCAGCAGCCGCCGGACTTGGCTGACCTGGACTATCTCATGGACATGCTGGTGGAGGCCCAGGCGTTGTGACGGGGGAGGGGTGGCAGGGAGGGGCCTGGCAGAGGCAAACCACGGTTTCCTTTGGGGGGGGAACAAGCGGCTGCACTCCTCTCAGGAGTGGGTGTATGGGGAAAACAGGGGTTTGGCGATGCTGCCGTTCACGGCGCCCTAAGTGGAGCATCTGCACGGACGGCCTTTGTCTTCGGTCATCTGCTTCCCAACCTTCTCGTATGAGAAAATGCCAAGGAAAAGAATTGGGACCGGCTGCTTATTGCGTCCCTGGTTCTCAAGTGATGCTTCAGAGCAAAGGAGGATCCTTCCCACTGCTGTGTTAACAAGCAATACGATATGACAAGATCCAGCAGGGGCTTTTTAGGATCCAGTGGCTTCTCCATTGGGAGCCCTCCCCTGCCTGACCCATATGGGGGGGGGGATCTGTGTTGGGCTACTGGCTTGTTTCCATGCAGGTGCTGATTTGACTTCCAGGCATCCTGAGGTGCCCATTTTATGAGAGCACCCCACCCCACCCCACCCCACCCCACCCTCAGCCTCCCCTGGGAAGCAGCAAGCCTGTTTCCTCCGCCACACCTTCGTGAACCCTACCGAATTGCATGGACAGCAACACTGTATGTGTGGATGCCCGCGTGTGTTTATCCAAATATCTTTGGGCTGGTGCTGAGTGCTGCCTTCAGGCAGGGAACGGTTGTGAGACTGAGCGGTAATTTATTGTCTGAGTGCTAAGGACTGAGAGTCTTGGGGAACCGCATTCTGTCAAATGGCTTTTAAAATGACCAAATATACACTTGCTGGCAATGCCTGTGCTGTTTGCTTGAGGGGGCGAAAATCAGAAGTGGGGCAGAAGCCTGCGCTCCTCCTGCTCCCTCATTCTCCCAGAGCTCCCCCCCCCCCGACAGACCCTGATAGGACCCCCTGTGGTTCAGCTCCTGCCATGAAGTGTCTGTGTTTATACAAAACAGCCCCGAGGCCCCTCTGGCTGGGGTCACGCTGCTTTCCTGAGTGTCCCATGCCAGAAGTGCTGGTGCTGAGTGCGGACAGCAGGATGGGACAGGGGCAGGCAGGCAGGGAAGCCCCTCCCTTGGCAGCCCCAGCCCTGCCCTAGCCCACCTGGACACAGATCCTTCTCGGGCAGGACTAGGCTGCTGGTGACTCTCCAGATGTTTGGCCTGCCACTGCCACTGTCCCCAGCCTGCACAGCTGGTGGTGAGGGCTGATGTTATTTTTGGCCAAAATCCCTGGAGCCCAGTCTGCTGGGAGGGGGGGCTCCCTTGCTGTACAATTGGTGCTTGCAGGGGAGTTGCTGGCCTGTTGGCCAAGATGCAGGTGAAGGAATGCCCCTTTGATGCACCCCAAAGGAGTTTGGACTCCCCCCCCCGCCCCAAATCAGCATCATCTGAGGCCTGGCTAGCAAATGGCCAGGTGGCCACCTTGATGGCTGCCATGGAGGGCTGGGGACAGAGCAGCTGGGCGCAGTTGCTCCACAATGATTCCTCCTCAAGATTTGGGAGAAGGGCTGGCCCTTCCTGGATGGACGTCGGCATCTAGAAACTGAACATTCATTTAGCCTTGGAACTCTTGTTTACAGCCTTCAGGCCTGTGTAAACAGAATGGCTGAATCCAGACCGAAAACAGCTGCTGGGGCAGGAGGTGATTGAGAGCAACTGTCAGACTGCCCAAAACTGGGTGGATGCCTGCCTGCAGCGTGCACATTTTAAACCAGTTTGCACTGATTTATATTTCAGAACAAGAAAAGCTGTGCTGGATTAGTTGAAAGGCGTTCCCGCTGTGGCCATTCAGATGCCTCCAGGGAGCCCACAAGCAGGGGCAGCAAGGCAAGAGGGCGACTCTGCTGTTTGCTGCCTCTACCCCCTGCAGCTCTTCCGCTGCTTCTGACGCTGGTGGCTGCCTGCGAGCCCCTGAAAGGCTTCCTCTGTGGATTTCCTCATATTCCCCATTGAAGCCCTCTCAGCTGGTGGCTGCCTGGCGTCTTATGATGGGGCTCGTGATTTATTTATTTATTTAAAACATTTATATCCCACCCTATATCATTAAGTTCTCAGTGCAGCGTACAGATAAAAACATACAGTATAAAACAATAAATATGCAGTTAAAAACAAATTAAACCATGATCCAAGTTAAAACAATATATAATTTAAAAGCAGTAAAAGCAGTTAAAACAGTGTGCCAGTGAGTTTAACCATCAAAGGCTTTGTTAAAAAGCCATGTTTTTACTTGGCTTCAAAATGCAGTCGATGTGGGCACCAGCCAGGCCTCCCAGGGGAGGGCATTCCACAGTCGGGGTGCCACCGCAGAGGAAGCCCTCTCCCTTGTCTCAACATAGCGTATATGTTGCATTGGTGGAATTACGCGGCACGTGGAGACAGTGCTAAACGTAATACTCTTCCCTCAAAGAGCCCTGCCAACTTTGTTGGGGGGTCGTGAAGACTCGGCACACCCTGGGCCGTGGGCAGGTGAGCACCCCCCACCCAATTCACACCTGCAGTGCGCCTGTGTCCGGGGGGGCGGGGCGGAAGGAAGGTAGGGAGTGGTGTGCTCGCACCTGGCCGGGTGGGCAGAGAAACAAGTTGGATGTGGAGGCCCTGATCCTTGTGGTCGCCATGACCACTTGCACAGAGTAACTTGCTGGACACCTCCTCTCGCCCATATTTGCAATGGGGGGGGGTTGGTTGGTTTGAAAGCTCTGTGCTGGGCTAGCAATTCGACATCTCCCCAGCAATGCTGCATGGGTTGCGTACTCTGCATAAGGGAACCCCCCACCTCCTGTTCAGTCAATGGCTGCCCTACACAGATGTCCAGCCTCCCCCCACCAGTCTCAGCCCTTAGTCCAGGCCGGCTGCCGTGTCCCGGGACGCACGGGAACAGCTGCTTTGGGGGCTTCTGGCTCCCTTGCCAGAAGAATTCTGGTTGTCAGCATCTCAATTTTTCTCAATTTTAATAATTTCCTTCCTGCTTTTAAATGCTATTGTGGGCTGCCTTTTCCCAAGGCAGCCCACAATAGCAGGAACTAATAAAACAGCAATTCAAAATCTGTATTTACTGTATTTTATAAATATTGTAAGCCACTTTGAGGACCCTGGTCAGAAAGTGGAGTATAAGTTTACTAAGTAAATAAAAGTCAAACGATGTATATTTTAAAAGAACAAAAACAATCAGGCCAATCATAAAAAAACATAGGCTAGCAAGGTTTTCAAAGCCCACCTAAATCTGTGCAGGCCCCTGTGAACTCTGGGATGTTGTCCCAGCATGCACTGCTTCAGATGCGGGTCATTCTGCCAAGGGCCCTCACTGGATGTGTCTGGGAAATGGGCATGTCTGACAGGAGGAGAAGCTGGGTGGCCTCCAGGCCTCCCCGTTGCCATGCCACGAGTCCCCCGGCTTCAAAAGAGCTGTTTGGAAGTGTCCACAAGTGCTAGACGCCGGTTTTAGTCCCAAGTCCAGGTGAGGACAGGAGTGGGTTTCACACTTCTCCCCAGAAAGGAGGCTGTGGTGAAGACCACGCTACCTGCCCTGCAGTGTCCAGTGGGAGTCTCCTTCCAGCAGAGGATGGGCAGGAGGCCCCAAGCACAGCCTTCTGTGGGGCAGCTGTTTGGGGCTGGGCAGGAAGCCCAAGGAGAAAATGACAGCCGCCCTGGTGCAGTGACTCGTGCCCCTTGGCATCCGCCCCATGTGGCTCGCCCCATTGCCCTAGATTCCTTGGGAGGAGGTGGTTGCGGCCTGCCCTTGTTACCAGCCGCAGCAGAAGGCAGGCCGGGCTGTGGTCGCCCCGCCCTTCCAGGCATCTCCAAGGGTGGCTGTGTCAGGAGGAGGAGGAGGAGGCTGGATGGGCTCACGGGGCAAAGGGCGGGGGAGTAGGGTGGCACGCCTGTGCCTTTAACCCGTGGGAGGGAGAGGGGCTTTGGCAGATGCGCTCGCTGGTCTTAAAAAGAGAAACGCAAGGGGTGTTGCCAGCTGCCTTGGGCCAGTCTACATGGCGAAGTGGGCACTGAGGCGGACCCTGGCCAGCACCACGGCCCTTCGTCTGGGCCTTCTTTAATGTGTGTCACTGGCTTCAGATTATGGACTGCACCCCTGCCTAATCCTAGAATCTCTCTGCACCTTTTTAGCTGGCACACGGGTGTGATGGGTGGGGCGGAGAGGGAAGAGATGGCTGGTTGGCCACTGTGCGAGCAGAGTGCTGGACTAGATGGACCCTTGGTCTGATCCAGCCTCAGGGCGCTTCTGATGTTCTTATGAGTGTGCTTCCTGAACTTACTCAGATTGTCACGTTCGGCCAAGCAAATCATCCCCTGCCCCCTGCACTCAGCACTTTCTCTGCCCTGCAGAACGGGCATGAACTGTGGGGCGCACCGGACTTGCCTGTTGCCCAACTGCTGTTTGCTATGCTTTTGCTGTTTGCTATGTTCTTGGGGGTCCTGCTGCCCTCCTGGAAAGAAGCAGTCTTCAGCTACTGAGGTCTCCTCTAGGTGCAGATCGCTCTCTCCCAGGGTGGAGTCTTGCGAGATGCAGGAGTGGCTGACAGGAGCGGGAGGTGCTGGGCTCAGGCAGACAGCAGGCAAAGGCGTTACTTTCAAGGCTTCTGGGCTGGTTTCTAAAACTGCCAGCAGAGGGCGCCCCTGGGCCAGCACTGGGTGCTCCTTGCTCACCACCACCACCACCACCACCGGGGCCACTTCTTCATCTGGGCTGGGACTGGGATCTCCTCCTCCATATGAAGGGAACGTAGCCGCCATAAGGCTTTGTGGGACAACCTTACAATAACGAAGGACAGAGTCCTTGAAGGGAGGGGCCGGGGACTTCACTCTTCTCAGTGGTGAAAACCGAGCTGTGCGGGGTCAGGAGTCGCTTGGCCACAGTCGCCGGCCTCTCGGGCTAACAGGATTTCGAGAAGAAGGGCTGGGAACACGCCCACACACCCCCACACACCCCGCCTGCGGAGTTCTCTTGCCAGTCAGATGGAATGGGCCCAAGTGGATCCTCAGGGATGGTGCACTCAGGACTCCTACGTGTCTTCATGGATCAGAAGCCGAACGGGAGCCAGGAGCGTGATGCCACTGCTTTCAGCGCCAGATCAAGGGAAGGAATCGCTCTGCGCTGGTCAGACTGCTGCTCCGCACCCATAACAACAGGCCGCATAACAGAGATACAGACGCAGGCAGCAGACCCTGCAGGAGACCCAGGCGCCAGCTCTGCCCTGGCCACACCAAGAATGCCATCCACAGCGCCGTGCACCGGCCGTCGGCAGGAACGTCAGCCATCCCTTCGTTTCCTTCTGACCTCACCGTTTACAGCACAACACATTCCACAAAAGCCTTTGCCATGAATAAATGTGTTGCTTTGCAAAGCGCCACAAGGCGCCGCTGTTTCTGCTGCAAGAGGCGGAGACAGTGGCTACTGGCTACCCTTCTGGAATCTGGGCTACTGTGTCCAGTTCTGACCAGTGCCTTCTAAGGAGGGGACTGACAATCTGGAGCATGTCCAGAGGAGGGAGAGCGGGTTTCTGAGGGGTCTGGAAACCAAGTCCTGCGAAGAACAATTGAAAGTGCAAAGTGTCGCCTGCAGAAGAGAAGCTTACGAAGACACATAGCAACGTTCTTCAAATCCCTGAAGGGCTGCCCTGTGGGAGACGGAGCAGGGCTCGCTGTTCGGGGATCCGGGAGGCAGGACTAGATCCAGGAGTGCATTTGTGGGGGGTGGGGAGCTGTCACTCTCAACCCCCTCCCCAGCACTTAAACCCTTGAATGGAGCAGTGGGAGGGGCCCCATTGACGCAGCGTCTGTCTAATGCACCCGTCTGTAATGACTTGGTTAGTAAGCAAAAGGTGGACTCCACAGCATTCTATGTGATGGTGGGTGGTCACCCCGAGATCTGTGTAGCTTAACACAGCCAATAAATGTTAGCAGGTTTTAGCTCCATTATGGGCAGCTTTTATTGTGGGCCTTTTTGCATACGCCTTAATTGGCTCTAAGGAAGTACAGCTCGAGGTCAACAATTGTACATCGCTGAGCCTCTGCCCAATTACCTCATGAGGTGAAAGAGATAAGAGCGTTGTGCCTTGAATCTGACCCATGAGCTGAGAAACTCCCCCTCCCAGGAACTGGAATGTTGGGGCTTCTGTCTTTCAGGAAAGGCAATCAGTTCCCCCAACTGTGATACTTGGAGCACTTTTGGGAAAGAGAAGCCCCCTCTTCTGAGTGTGTGTGTGTGTGTTGGCCTGTCAGCTCCTGAATGTAGAAAGAGATGTCTGTAAAATCCAAATTTGCAGGCTTTGTCCTTTGGTCTCGCTCCAAAGGGCAACATGGGCACTACCAGCTTGGAGAACTTTTACCAGTCCAGAGGGGATGACTCCCCGGCCTTGACAGCTCCATCGGCTGAGGGGAGGTGTCAGCTTTCATGGCATATTTATTCTGCATCATTTTTTTATCAATAGACTGCCATCTTTTTGCACATGTGGCTTTGTTTCACCTTGGTAGTCAAAAGAATCTAATTTGACTGGGACCTGACAGGATCAGAACCTCAGATCAATACACCGTCTGAACGTGCTGTTCAGCTTTCGGCCTACCAGAACTCATGTTAGAGAGGCTCACTTTGAACACTTGATAACCCCAGGTGGGGGCGGGGGAGGGGAAGCAATCATGCTTTTTGAGTAATCTTTTAAATCCCTTTTTGGTTTTAAAAACTGTGCCAGGCAGGGTCTCCTAGAGCAAAGGAATACAGCAGACAGAGCCAAGCATTCCTCAGTGCTCACGGGTGCTGGAGGGTGAGTCCAGGCAGTGGCGAGCCCTTGAGATGAGAAGAGGGAACGTTGTGTGCATGCCCCAGGTTTCATCTGGGCCATCCTGTGGAGACTCCGGGTGGGCCGCGGTAACCCCCTCCCCTCGTCTTCTCCCCACCTGGGGATGTGCTGCTGAAGGAGCGAGGGAGGTGTGATGCCCTCCCAAGGTTAAAGGCAGCAAGGAAGGTGTGTGATGTCTGTTGACAGGCCTTAGGAGCCCTTGGCCCACTTTGCCTGGGGCTGGGGGAGGCACAGTGCTGTGGGGGCTGGCTGTTTGCTTGCTTGCTTGCTTCTTCCCCTGCGGTGGATGGGGCCCCTGCTGCTCGTCACTCCAAGGAAGCCCCTTTCGGATGAGGATGTCCGGTGTTTATACTGGACCCTCCTGGCGCTTGACCTCCTGCCACGGAAAGGAGGGAGGGGGAAGGAGAGAGCGTTGTTCCAGGCGGGACTCAAATATAGCTCCAGCTCCTCGTTCTATCTCTGGAACTGGCTTGCTTTCCACCCTTGGCCCAGAGAGTCACAACGGTCACTCTCGCTTCTGCGCTCCCCTCCCCCTCCCCCTCCCCCTCGTTAGAGACCCGGGTCCAGCCATTCCTCTTCCACCCTCATTGGAACGCATTCCCCCACAGAGCTGGCTTGCCAGCGGCGTCTGTTTTGCGAGCCCTCTCCCAGTCATCTGACAGCGTGACTGATTCTTGCTGTATTGCTAGTGTGTGGCGGACGCCAAAGGTCTGAACGCTTTAATTTTTAGGGAGTGAGACAGGTTGCAAAATCTTATGCTTATGATATTCCAACGTGAAAATATTCCTTCTAGGTCATAAGAGAACTCGATTGTAATGCATGACACAAACAATCCAATCAACAAATTACAAGGCCGAGTATGCCACTAGGACTCCACGGAAACCACGCGATCATTTGGCCTTGCTCAGACATTTTGCTTTATTACATTTCTCTACCGCCCAATAGCTGAAGCTCTCGGAGCAGCTCAGAAGAAGCAGAACAGGGGAGAGACAAGGGGTGCTGACAAGGGGGCTGGGCGCTGGGGTGGGCGGGCTGCTCAGCGGCTGCCATGCAGGAATATGGAATACTGCCTCTCCTCCACCTGGAAAAGCAGCACAGCTCAAGCTTGTAGAGGCTGCGGATCGTGCCCCTAAACCGCTCCTTAGAGCCTGCTCATGATTAGAACCTGCGCAGCCGTGTGTCCTCCAATCTCTGCGGGCCCATGGAAGGGGGCGGTGGAGCCCAGGGCAGCTCTGTGTGTACATGTGTGTGTGTGTATGCATGCGTGCCTCATCACGCACTGCCTTCCTGCTGGGCTACCCAGCCAGGCATCCTCATGGCCAGAGAGTTCTCACGCTGGGGCAACAGACCAGCCAGGCCGTGTTGACAGGGGTTGATCCTCTGTGTTGATCCCCACACGGCCGGGGGGGGGGGGGGCAGGGGGGCTTTTGGCAGCCCTAGATCCCGCTTGGGAGAACTGCTGCTGAACCTCATGGTTGGTCCCTTGCCCTGAGAAAATCTGCTTCTCTGCCTCTGGGGCCTCATTGCTATATTTCTGTAAATTCCAGTACTATGAGTGGCGCATTGTAGTGTGCAGTTTTCCTGTTTGCCCTCCCAGCAGCCTTGTGGACTGTGTCTTCCCATTTTACAGCTGGAGAGCTGAGGCTGAAGAGAGAATGGCAGGCAGGGAGAACCTGCAGCAGGTGAGACTTGGATTCAGGTCTCCCACATCTGGAGTCACTGGGCTCTGCTGGCTCTGCTCCCAGGTAATCCAAGAAAAGTGTGCTTCTCAGGAGCGAGGGGAGCAGGGGGCGTAACGGTCAACCCATGGGGCTGAGTGAAGGGGGAGACGCTCCAGCCAGGGCAGGGCGGCCTTTGAGGAGGGGCTCCCCAACGCTGCTGGATTCTCCTAGGTCAGAGCACTGACCAGCAGCTGCAGTCCATTCCCAGCCCTACCCAGAGATGCTGCCTTGGTTGGATCTGGTCCTTCCTGCATGCAATGCGCGTGCTGTGCTACCATGGAGTTGTGGCCTTTCTGAAAGGTTCACTTCCATCCCCTCTCCTTGCTTGCTCGTTCAGCTTGGGGCCCTCAAATCAGAGGCCCCACAGCCAAGCCTGATTTGGGGGGCTGCCTCAAGCTGCCCCCCCTCCCTTTTCTGAAATGCACAAACAGCCGTGGGGCAGAGGGCGATCCACCCTCCTCTGGCTGGCTGCCCGCCCTCCTGTGAAAAGCTGCCTGCACAGGGAAATGCGGGGGGCCTTTTGTCTCTCCCCAGCCCGGCGCGTCCTGCCCTCGAGCACAACAATGGGGGTGGCTTTCACAGGCTGCCCAAACTGCTGATGGTGGGTTTGCACTAATCCTGCCGGCTGGCTCCCTTTTCACGCCTGGGTGTGTGCGTATGGTGGGGCCTCTCGCAGCACTCTGTGCCCCACAGCTCCGAGTGCTACCTGGGCAGGAGAGTGGGCCGGTGCCAGAGCAGGGGCAGGATGTGTGAGTGCTTGGCCCGGGTGTTTGGGGTCTCCTGGTCCCCAGCAGCCAGCTATGGTAAGGAGGAGGCATTGTGGGTGCAGAGTGGGGGGAGGGAAAGAAGGGGGCTCCTGGCCCCCCTGGTCCTACTCGCGCGCTGGCCAGCTGCTGTGGGGATTTTGGCTTTGTGCTATACAGCTGATGTCAGCAGCCCCAAGGGAGAGGGGTGCTCTTTCTGTATACGGGGGGGGGGGGGAGATTTTGCTGTCACCTGGCCCCCATTTATATGACAAAGATGTCTTGATCTACTAAGCAGCTGGGAACTTTTAAATCATGCAGATGGGGTGTTGTAAGGCAAGTGCTTGGGTGTGAGTATTGGCTGGACTGTGAACTCCTGTTGCCTGCTCATTCCCTTCACTTGCTCTGTGTGTGTGTGTGTGTGTGTGTGTGTGTGTGTGATGTTTCTGTATCCCCCTGAAAGGGCGACTAGAAATGCAGTCTCCTGGCGACCTTCAGGAGGAAGCGCTCCCCTGGCAGTGCTGGCCAGCGTCTCCTGCTGTCCCCTTGCCAGGCTGTGCTGAGGGTGACTGGCTGTCCGGGCCAAGCAACTTACCAAACCCGGGCCCGCGTTCCCTTCCAAAATGCCCCTGGAGCCTGAACAAGAGGATGCACGTGTGTGTGTGTGTGTGTGCGGGTGCGTGCGTGCACACGGTCACACAAGCCCAGGGTTGCTGCAGCCCAGACTCTGCTCTGCCCTGGGGCCCGCCTGGCTGCTGCTTCTGTGATGGAGTTTGGGCCCCACTGAGGGTGGCACAGGTACGACGAATCCAGGGGCTGCTGCAACCCACAGCTAAGTTCTCCTGCGCCAGCCGGTGTTTCTGCATAGCTTGGCAGAAGGTATCAATCCCAGGCAGGGCTGAAAAATCTCCTGCCTGAAACCCCCGAGGTTGGTGTCTAGCTTTTGATCTTCCTTAGCCCCTTTGAAATGAAGCCGTGGGGCTAGACGCAGGCAGGGGTCTGTCTATGGGGCTGAATTTGCAAACCTCTTTTCATCCCAAATGGGCTGGAGCTTTCAGAATGCCCTGCCCTCAGCACTCTGCATGTGCTCAGACGCCCTCTTCTTAGCATGCTTTCACGGAAGGAAAGGTATATGCCTGAGGTCCTGGCATCTCGCGGCCAAAGTGCCCCGAACTTTGGCGGCGAGCGGGCTAGGAGGAACACCCTGGGCGACCGACTTCTGGCTCGTTTCACGGGAGGCGGGGGCGGTCCTGACGGACCTTTTTATGCCTCTCCGCCTCGGTTTTCTAAAAAGCCTCCCAAACGCGTAGGCTCGAATCGGAGCGCCGCCGCCTCCTTCTCACCGGCCAAGTAACGGCGCCGCCGCCGCCGCCGCCCCCCTCCCCCCCGAGGAGACAGCAGGCAGGCTGGCCGCCCGCAGCTCCAGGCCCACCTGACCCCCCCCCCCCGCGCCCCACGGCATCTCTTTTCCCGGCCCCGAGCTGGCAGGAGAGGCCTCTTTTCCCGGCCGGCACGTGCCGAAGCCACACGATACTCGTGCCGAAGCCACACGATACTCGTGCCTCAGAGCATGTGCAGAGGGCCGGGATGCCCCGAGCCCCTCCGCTTCGCAGATGGAGGCCTTTCAGTTTCGGCCGGGCTAGGGAAGAAGGGCCGCCGGGGGCTTCGGCGTCTTCCTGCCCGGCAGCTCCTCCCCGGGCGGGGCCGGCGCCGGCCCTCCTCCTCGTCGTCGTCGCCGTCGTCCTGCCCGGCCGGGCCTGGCCGAGCTGGGCGCCCACGGGCTGGAGGGCCGGCCGGAGCCGCCCCCTTCCTGCCCGGCAGCGCACCGGCCCCGCGTCCCAGGCAGCGGCCGCCCAGACCCGCGGAGCGTTGCCGAGCGGAGCGCAGCGCAGCGCCGGAGCGGGGCCGGGTAAGTGTGCCGGGCCGCCGCCGCCGCCGCCGCCGCGCCTTCCCCCGGCCGGCCTTCCGTGCGTCTCCCCCCGCGGCGGAGGGCGGCCTCGCTGGCCCGCTCGCACGTGGGGCTCCAGCCTAGCCCGAGCTCAGCGCTGGGCGCTTCTTTGGCGCTCCGGCGGATCCGGCGCCGCAGCGCAGCCCGAGAGAGAGAGAGAGAGGCAGGCAGGCGCCGCTGGGCGCTTCCTCCCGCGCCCCACGGGTCCGGCCGGAGGAGTCGATCCCCAGCCCCCAGGAGGCACCTCTCGAGTCCGCCTCCCTTCGTCGGGCATTCCGAGACTCACGCCAGGCGAGGCGGAAAAGGAGCCGCGCGCTTGGCAAGCCTCCTCCTCCTCCCCGGGGGCAGCAGGCGTCGGTGATGACCGTCGGAATCGCAGGGACTCTCGGCCAGCGGTCGTCGCCGGCTTGGGGAGGAAGGGGGGCAGGGTCGGATCTCGGCTTAAGGGCCGGGTGGGAGCGGGCAGGAACGAGGGAGGCCGCGCCTGCCCTGCCGTTGCCTGGCCTCAACCTACGGAAGGGACGGCTTGCCTGGCGGAGGCAGAGAAGGCCAAGGAGGGGCTGGCCCCTGGCCTGGGGGTCCTCTGTCGGGGGCTTCCAGGGCAGGTTGCCTGGCGTCCCCCCACCCCCCCAGAGGCAGCTCACGCTCAGTGGAGCCACCCTGGGGAGGCCTCCAGGGTGGCCAAGGCACCTGCTTCCTGTCCTCACTGCTGGGGGTGGGTGGGGGAGGAGGGCAATTGGGGGGGGCATTTGCCAGTGTGTGCGTGCGTTTCTCTCTTGGCCCCAGTTCCATGCTGGCTGCCAGACAGCGGATGTGTGAGCCATGGTCCAGCTAGTGCTGAATAGTCGGGGGATTAGAGGAGGTGTCTGTCAAAGGCTCCTAGTCCTAATGGCCCCATAGAACCTCCATATTCAGAAACAGTCTAGCACTGAATACCACCTGCTTGGGGCAAGGGCAGGAGAGGCCTGGCAGGCTTTCTGGAGGCACCTGGTTGGCTACTGTGTGAAGCAGAGGGCCGGTCCAGACGGACCTTCCTCAGCAGCAGGATTAATTCCTGGTCGTCCTGATTCTTCTTTGTTGGCCTGATTCTTCTTTGCGGTTCCTGCTGGAGGCAGAGTTTCCCAGGGAGCTCTCTAAGTCTGCCATGTGATGTTTGGATTGAGACAGGATTTCCTGGGATCGGAGCTGTTTCCCCTCCTTCTCAAATGGCCGTGCAGCTCACTTTTAAAGGAGTCGAGCCTTTTGCAGAATCTGCTTGCAGTCAGGGAAGAAGCTGCTTCCTGATCTGGGTTCAACCTCCTTGACCCAGACATCCTGCTTGCTCTCCTGGGTGGAGAAGCAGCTCTTGGAGCGAAGGCTGCCGTGGCCCAGGGAACGCCTTCGCCCAGGTTCTCCCAGTGGCCTGTTTCTCGGGATGGATCTGCTTTCCAGGTCAGAAGGAGGGAGGGAGGCCTTCTGAGCAGGTTCCAAGCACCAAACAGGTCTTTGCGATATTGGCCCGGGCGGGTGGGTGGGTGGGGTTTGTGCCCCTGGCCTGCCTAGCGTGAGCTGTCTAATGTGAGAAGTGCCTGGATGCGGGCCACTCTCGAGACCTGACCCTGGAGTCCTTCCCTAGGTCCAGATGTGTGGGTGCTGCTGGTTGGGGTTGTGCAGGGCCCAGAGGGATGCGCTCTGTATACGCGCCGTCTCCTCTCTCACGTCCCGTGTTTTGCCTGCCAGTGCCTTGGCTGAATTCTGACTCAAAGGAAGCCAGGCGCATTTCCTGTGCTATCAGGAAAAGCAGTTTGATCCAAGAACCTGCACGCTTCTTGGCCGCTACCTGCCCATCTCCCCATGTTGCTTGTGCAAGATGGGCTTGTTTTTAATCCTCTAACAGCAGGCAGCTCTTGGCCTCCAACCTCTGCTCTCTGGGAGGGTGCTGTGGAATGGATGACCCACGCTCGCATGCCATAGCTGGGGTGTGTGGAGTCCAGGCAGTTTCTCCTGCAGGAACAACCTGGCCCAGGTGCTGTGGCAGCAAACAAGCGCACTCAAGCACATGTATGTGCCTGATCTTTCCAGGGTGAGGGGTGTGCAGCCGCTCCTGCCTGTTGTTGTCATATAATGCTTAACTCTAAAGAGAGAGGTTCAGGGGCTCAGCCCTGTCTGGAAGCCACAGCCTCTGTCCGACGTGGGTATCTTTGCGGCTGAATGCATGGAATGGCGGTGGGGGAAAGGCAGCCCCTCTGTGCATGCTCACATTCACACTCGACCTCGCATTCTCCAGGGCATGAAAGAAAGGCGCTGGCCTGTGTGCCGTTGCTACCTGTCCTCAGCCTGCTGTGTAAGATGGCGAAGCCCTGAGAGTCCGCAAGGATCTTGCACCCCAAGAGGGGAAGTTCCCAAAGCCACATGAGCAAACATCCTGAGCGAACTCCTTATTCCAGCTCTAGCCTGTGGTTAAAAGGCCTCTCTGGCCTCAGAGGAGGGTGCGGGTTTTTCTTCTCTTTTGCCCTCAGCCCCCACCCTGTGCATCCTATGGGGAAGAGCACAAACGATGATTTTCCTTCCCTGCGTTTTGGCCAGAGCCCACAGCAGCCCAGCCCAGCTGCACACGCATTTCCAGGAGCGGCGGGGCAGCCAGCCTGCCTGCCTTGCAGACGGGAGACAATTTCCTTGCTCCGGCACGCCCCGGAGATTGCCCGTGGCCCTGAGTCCCTGCGGCTCAGAACGGCAGCCCAGCTGGACGCGGGCTGTGTGGTCAAGGGGCAGTCCTCATTCCAAGAGGCAGCTGCCTCTCCAGTAACTGGATGGCTGCTCCCAATTAAAAGCCACGAATGGAGCGAATGGCTCTTTCCTGCCTTAATTGGATCAGGAACTCTGGAGCCGAAGGGAAGACGGTTTGCTCTGTGTTGCTGCTGTGTTTACCGCTTAAGGCAGCAGCTGATTCTCCGGCTTGGGGAGGGAGTTGCAGAGGTTCCTGCTCTGCGTGCTGCTCATAGATCCGGGAGGCTTGTTTTAGACCCCCAAGTACTCCTGCAATATGGCTAGCTGATTTCCTGACTGCTGAACTTTAATCTATCGAGTAGCACCACTGCACAGAGGGCTTGCAGTCGATGTACTTCTGTTGGGGAAGCCTCTTGATGCAGATTGGCTGAGCGACTCTCATGGTGTCAGTTCACACACATTAGAAGTGCTCAAGACACAAAGCTGTCAGAATGTTTGGTGTCCAGGGGAAGTTGTGGCTTTGGCTGGGATCAAAACCTCACAAAGGCCCCAGAGGGAGTAGCCTTTGTGAGGCCTGGAAAGAGATCCTAAGAGATCAGCGAAGCAAAGAGGCTGGGAGCCCAGAGGCAAGGTGGCTAGGTACAAAGCCCTAAACAACTTGGGACAAGGATACCTGAGAGAGCCCCTTCTCCCCTACCAACCTGCCGGTCACTGAGGTCATCCCAGGGCCTGCTCCTGGTGGTTCCACATAGACCCATCCTCCGATTGGAGTCCACCAGGGGAAGCGCCTTCAGCGTGGTGGCCCCCCTCCTGTGGAATTCCCTGCCTCCAGAGGTCAGGCAGGCGCCAACTTGGTATTCCTTTTGGCACCTCCTGAACTCGGTCAGTGGCCAATTCTTTGCTTGGAGGCTTCCAATCGAATTTTAAGTGGCAGACGGTGACCGGTGGGTTCAGGGGACCTTCTGCCGCCTATGAGCATCGAGCATTCGGCACGCTGGAGATGGGACATAAATGTTTAGTGCTGGTCTTGGCTGGGCTGAGAAGCTTGAAATAGAAAGCTTCTATTATACACACAAAAAACTTTTGTCCCCCATAAGGACAATTTTTTTCACCCCCATGACTTGAAAAAGCACCTGTGGAGTCTCTCTCTCTCTCTCTCTCTCTCTCTCTCTCCTTCTTAAATCTTCTCTTTCAGGCCACCGCACGGGTCTAGGTTCCCATTGTAGGCTGATTTTAGCCTAAAACGCAGTGTAGGAACCCTTCCTGGCCAGGCCTGAGCTGCCACGCTGAACTGCCGTGGCTTTGTCTTGTGAGGCTGCTGGATGCTAAAGCCCCTAACAGAGCAACAGTTGCCAATCAAGTGGCTCAAAGCCGTATTTGGTGCTGGAAATAGTGATGTGAAATAGTCAGTCTTCCTGCCCGGACCCAAGGGAAGTCCTTGACACGGCATGTTGGGAAATCGCATTGTTCTAGCAGGTGCCGTGTAGTCGGGCGCTTTGCGTGTGTTAAGGGTTTCTGAAGGCTTAACATTTCTCTAGATTAGGACTAAAACCACAGGAGTCCCTGGTTTTGAAAGGTGTGAGACCACCTGAGTTCCACCCTTGGCTTGGTCGATAAAGGGACGCCTGCTCTCTCCCCCTCCCCGCCCTGGGAAGGAAGGAAGGAAGGAAGGAAGTGCTCTGACAGAGTGGCGACGGAGGGGCGTCTGGGTTGGAGAGTCATGCTTATCCCAGCCTGGAATCAGCCACAGGATGTAGGAAAGCTGAGGTGGGTGGGCCGGACAGTCCCGCACCGTTCTGGGGTTGGGTGGGGGCGTTGCACGCGCGCAATGAACTGCCTGTCACCCCAGCAGTCTTCCCACTACGTTGGGAGACTGGGGTGATGCGGAGTCCCAAAGTGACCCCCTTCCGCAACCAAAGGGTGGGCTGTTGCACGGTGAGGCTAGTAACATGCTTTGCCCATTAAAAATCAAGGACATTGTCAGTGAGAAATGGCCCTGGCTCCTTCGCCCTGCCCAAGTTGCCTCACTTTGCCGTTCGTCTCCCAGCATTTTGGCTTGAGACCTCCTGGCATTCCCCAGTGCTAAGAGCTGCAGGGGCCCTTCAGAGGTGGCTAGCTTCCGCCCCCCCTCTCAGAGGACAAGCAGGACCCGTTCCGCAGCACAGAATGCTTCTTCCAGGCCTCCTGGCTGCCCTGCAGAAGTGCCAGTCAGGCCTCGGTTGTCTTCCTCCCTGCTCCCCTTTTGCTGAGCCTACAGAATGCCTGGCATTCTCCCACGTGCGTGCGTGGCTGGTGACGCTGAAGCCCGGAGCAGCGGGAGGAGGGGGGCCTGAACAAGTCCCTTATTGTGCTGTTCCCAGAGTGGGAGCAGATCTCTCCGGGGCCTTTTATGCTCAGGGGAGGGAGGGGCTGGGGAGCAGAGCAGAGCAGGAAAGGGATCCCAGGTGGCCCTGGGGGAGCACCTCCTTCTGGCACCTGCACCACCCCACCACCCCCGTGCCCCTGGCCTGACTTCGCCTCTCCATCCTCTTTCCTTTAGCTCCAGCTGCCTGCCTAAAGGCTCAGCTGCAGACCATGCTAGGCGTTTGCAGGCCACAATCCCACGGGCACCAGGCACCCGGCTGCTGCTCCTCTGCTGACCGGGAGGGCAGTTTTCAAGGGGCAGCAACCGCCTTGGGAATAGGCTGCGGAGCAGGGCCTAGAGCTCTTTACCTGGGCGTGAGCCACAGGTCAGGAGCTCTGGTCCCTTTCAGTAAGGGTTGGGCTGTTCCCCTCCTGACTGAAACATAGAATAGCAGAGTTGGAAGGGGCCTACAAGGCATCACGGCACAGAAGATCTCATCTTCGTTACTTCCACCGCTGCTTTTTGAGGCTGTCAGACTCATTGGGTATACTGGGGCTTTGCCACCTGAGGGGTGGGATAAAGCTTTAGGAAATTAAATGTTGGTTTGAAAAACATTAAAATCTATTTGGAAAACAGAGTGCTGAGCCAGACTGATCCCCGGAGTTTTCCCACGCCCCAGGACCATTCTGGGGCTGCAAAATCAGAAGCAGCTGCCTTGCTGGACCAGACCAAGAGCCATCTTGGCGCCCCATCTTCTGTTTGCAGTGCCACCCAGCCGCTCACCAGGCCCCGGCCTCCAGGGAGCTCTTGTGTCCCTCTTGCTTGTCACCAGCACCTGGTGCTCAGAGGTATCCTGCTCCTGAATCCGGAGGCTTCTGTACCCATCCTTACTGGGCCTTGGACCGCTCCTCCCTGCTCCACCTGCCCCCCTTTCGAAAGCTGCCACTTGCCCTAAAGTTTAGCCCTGGGATGGGGAACCAGGGGCCTCCAGATGTTGGTGGACAGCAGCCCTAAGCAGCACAGCCAGTGGTGAGGGATGATGGAAATTGCAGTCCAGGAACATCCATAGGGCCAGGCCTTCCGCATTCCCTGGTGCCTGTCCTCAGCCTGCTGTAGTCAGCTCCTGGGCAAGCCAGTGACCAGCCCACGCCCGTCCTCTGTATCCTGCCATCCCTGTTGAGTCCACCCCCTGAGCCCCCGGGCAATTCCTGAGCTTGGCCACCGTGCCCACCTCCCCAGGAGCAGGTGGGGGTGGGGGGGCCTCTGCAGCCCCAGCCCTCTTTGAACTCTGGCTGTGTGAGTGAGGTGTGCTGGAACAGCCAGTCCACTTTGGGCAGCCCGTGCAGGGGGCTGCTGCTGTGGACGGAGGCGCATGTTCCAGTGGGGCTCTGAGGAGGAGGGGTTGGGAAGCCTTCCTGGAATGCCAGCGATGCACGTGAGGCTCGGCCAAGACGTAGCGCCCCATTGTCCCTCTGGGCCTGGGAATGTGCAGCATTGAGCCGTGACCTTTGGGGAGCGGCGTGGCGTGGGTCCCCAGAGTCCAAGCGTGGGAATGAAATGCCGCCCGTGGGCTGGAGGATGGAATTCCTCCAGGGGCCAGAGGGGAGGGCAGGCAGCAGGCAGGCAGCAGGCGAGGGTTGCTGGGCAGGGGACTAGGTCGGGAGACTTCTATGGGGAAAGGGAATAAGGGTCCGTGGTGGGGGGACAGGCCGGCTGGCTCGATTTGGACCCTTGACAGACAGACGGCAATCCTAGACTTGTCTGCTCAGAAGTAAGCCCCTCCCCTGCCAGAGCCTATAGGATTGTGGCCTTAATGGTCTTAAGCACACGCGCCCTTAGACAGTCCTGCACGTGGCTTCAGCTGCTAACATTTCTCCCACCACCACCACAACTGCCATTCCGTGCTTTGCAGCAGCTTCTGCATTCCTGCTCTGCTGTTTTCAAACCCTGATAAAAAGAAATACTCTGAGTATGTGCAGTTCTGCAGTGTGAACTCACTGAAACCGTGGCACCACCCTGGCCACCGGAATAATGTGGAGCTTGCTTCTGTTGCCCGGATGCCCGCATCACCTGGCGTTTTGTTTTGCTTTGATGTCTATGGTTGGCCACTCTGGGAGGGTTTGAGCACCCAACATGTGAGCTGAATGTTTCTTAAGTAGATTAAAAATAAAATAAAGTCTGCTTGGAAAGTGGAGTGCTGAGCCAAATGAGCCAGTAGCCCAGCTTAGCCCAGCTATTCTGCTGCTAATATGGGGCTAGGCTGGGCGGGGGGGGGGGGGGGAGAGTTGCCAGGTGTGGCCCTGCTATGGTTCCAGGGCAAGCTAGCAGAGCATGCTGGTGGCCAGCGTAGTGGGAGGCGGGGCTGTTTCATGAGCCACATTTGAATGGGGAAATGCGCCTCCCGTGGCCCATCCTGTCCACCTGCTGCGGAATTGCAGGCCCCTCCGAGGGTGTGGACGGAAGCGGCGGCGGCGGAGCCCTGGACTGGCAGGACGGGGCAAAATCTGGGGTAACTCACGGAGCATTTTCTTTCTGCAGCTGCAGAGGGCCGACCGCCAGAAAGCCATGTGTTCAGGACTAGACGGCAAACGCCTGTAAGTAGCCACGTTGCCCCATGCTCCGTCAGCCCCAGCCCCACAGCGGGCTCCCCCTTCCCTTGGGGCTGGCAGCGCAGGCTGAAGCAAATGGTGGCTGCGCTCCCCCCCCCCCCGCCCTCGGCGGCCCAAGGAACCTGAGTGATTGCACTTCTGGGGAGGGGGAGCGCTCCCATGGCCCTTCCAGCGCTGACTTCTGCTGCCTGGCCAGATGGGGACTTCCACAGAGCCCAGAGCTCCCAAGGCAGTGGGCGGGGCTGAAGGCAAAGGGGGCGGGGCCAGAGCCAAAAAAGACCGGAATATTTCAGCTCAGGGCTCGTACTGCCAGTCTCCGAGGGTCAGGAGGGGCATGTCATCCTTTTGGGATGGCGGGGGGGGGGGGGACGACCATCAAATGATCATCCCTCAGGGGAAAGGGGGAGGGGCCATCTGGGGAACCCTGGAGGGCCAGATTGGGACTCCAGGAGGCCTGGACTGGGACCCCCGGCCTGAGGTTTCCCACTCCTGCATTAAGTCCATGGCAGGGTTGGAACTTGAACTCAGGTCTTCCAGGACCAAGGTTAGTTGCCCCCCCCCCCCAGCCAAAATCCTCCCCTTGGGTTCTCCTCCCACCCCATGGCTTCAGCTGACAATCAGGAGGCGGGCACAGGTGGATGTGCTACTGTCCCCCGGCATGTCCTCCAGGCTGACCCTCATGCAGAGTATCCGAAGAGCCATGCTGCATCTTGCTAAGGGCTGCCTGGTCTGGATTTGCTAGGCTACTACTTCCCCCAGTGACTGGTAGACTGCTTCCAACCCTGGAGGTTCCATTGAATCATATAGCTATATGAAGGACCTCCCATCCCCCAGGAAATCATCCAACCTCCTTTTAAAGTAATGATGTGTGTGTATATATATGGGCACCACTCAGGATAATGTTTTTAGTGATATGTGCAATTGTTTTTTATTGATCCCTTATTACCTGCTTGCAATTCTTCTCCCAGAATCGGTGTTCCTTTTTGTTCTCTTTGTTTGGGCAGGACTTCCATTCTCTGAAGAGAGCCTCCTTTTCTCTCATAGCTTTCTGGACTCCGCTTTCTCCCTGGCCTGCTGCAAGGGAGGGGGAGCGGTCTGTGACAGACATTCTGGCTGAGTTTCTATTGCTGTGGTTTTGAGTAATCCTGAAGTAACTTGCCTCTTTGTCACAGTGAATCCCCATATTTTGTAGAGTTTTCCTCTTTTGGAACCAGTGCTGGGCTTTCTGGGCAACATGGAGTTGAACTCGATCACACTTTGGTCACTGTTCCCAGGCAGTTTGACATCGTTTACATCTCACTTCGGGTCCAGGCTTGTTAACCACAGTGGTGTCCTTCCAGGGGGAGAATTAAGCCCTGGTAACTCCCCACCCCGGTCAATTCCACAGCCGATTGTTCTAGGGCAAACTGGTTTATTGCAGCTCCCTTGCGGGTGTCCAGGAGTGTGGGCATGTCACTGTTAGAGTCCATTGATGGCCCTCGAGGCCGTTCTCTGTCTCCGGGGTTGGGGCGGGGCGGGGTGGCCCCTTAGCGGTGGCGCCGCTGGCCTCCCAGAGCAGGCTCCCACTACCTCCCCTTTTCTGGCCCTCCAGATAGCAGCATCGAAAGGGAATGAGCAGCCTCCACGGCTCCGGCAGGCCCCGGCAGGGTCCCAGCCACAGCTGACCCCTGAGGACGCTGGCGATGCAGACAGAGCGGTAGGTTTGGAGGAGGAGTAGGGGGAGCGGAGAGGATTTCCCCCCTGGGTCACCTGGGGAGGGGAGGTTAGATAGGGAGGCGGTGGCTCTGGGGGGCTACTGGTCATGGGGGCTCCACGATCAGAGGCAGCGTGACGCTCAGGACCAGCGGCTGGCAACGTGAGTAGGAAGGAGGGAGGGAGGGAGGGGACTGTGGTGCTGCTGACCTGCTTGCCCTTGGGGCCCCTGGTTGGCCCCTGTGGGGACAGGATGCAGGGCTAGAGAGGCCCCCGTGGGCCTGATCCAGCCTCGGCGCTCTTCTGTTCCTAGACTGTAAGAGAGAGGGAAACCGGGGTGTGTGGGTTTGGATGTGTGCCCGACTCCCGGTTGTTCCCTGCGGGGTCTCTCCCATTTTGAAGGTGGGGTTGGGTGGAGGAGCCACATCCAGTCGTTTCTGTGGTGCTGCATGCCTGAGGCATTGTGGGTGGTCTCTGGCTCAGACCTCTCTGGCCTGTGGCAGCTGAGCCCAGGCGGACGGGCACCTCAGGCGCCTCTGGCTGCAGCCTCCCACTCAGGGTTTGCCTTTGTCCCCGCTGGGCTTCCCACCTTGGAGAGAAGCCCAGCGGGGAGCTCCTGACGGCTGGGCCTGGAGGGAGGGATCCCAAGGAAACAGTTGCCAAGATCCTCCCAAACCAACAGTCCCTGCGGGTTCTAGGAAGACCCTGTGATAGTTAAACTGGCTTCAGACTGGTTTGCGGTGCAGTGCAGGCGTGTGGCTCTGCTCTGACTGCTCTTGTCCCCTTCCAGGCCCAGAAGGAGAAGCTCCATGCAGAGCTGAAGCGGGTTCTCCAGAGGAAGGGCGAGAGCCAGCGCAGCCCCGAGGAGGAGGAGGAGGAGGAGGAGGAGGAGGAGGAGGAGCCCCCAAGCGAGATGGAGGCACAGCTCAGCGCCATGGAGGTGAGAGCGGCGGGTGGCACTGTGGAGCTCACAGCCAGGCCCACGTGGGCTCAGCGGCACTTTCCCCAAGGGCTGGTGACCGCAGGAGAGGTCAGTGGGAGCCCAGGTGATGGTGGGTGGAGCAGGAGCCCTGGAGGAGCGGCCGTGGTCAGCCTTGCCCAGCACTCCTCCCCCCTGCCCAGGGAGCAGTCCAGAGGGCAAGGCGCTCTGCAGGACTCTGTATTGGAAGGAGGCTGAGCGCTGCAGGTGGCCCTTGCTCTAAAGAGGGCAGTAGAAGCTCTCAGCGGCAAGGTGGGCCTGTGCTTTCCGCTGCTCTGGGAAGGCGGTGTGAGAGCCCGTGCTGAGCAGGGAGAGGAGGTCTGGACAGGGAAGGCAGAGCTCCACACCCCAAGAGCAGCTTCATCCGCCCTGCCGTGCACCTGGCTTTGTGGCTTGTGCGGCAGACGTGCCCACGAGAAGGTTCTGTGGTGCAGAAAAGGCCTCCACCACTACGCCTTGGGGAAAGAGCGGCTCTGGCCTTGGGTCAGAGTAAGGCTGATCCAAAGTCGCTTGAGGTCATCTGCCCAGGCCAGTATCTAGATGGCAGCCCGCTTGGGGACCACGTTGATCCCACCTGGAGCGGGGAGGGATGGTTTGGGGCAGCATCTGGACTGTCCCCAGGGTGGGGCTGGGGGCCGATCCTTCCCTACCCACCGGTCTCATGCTCCCTCCTTGGCAGAAGACCATTGAGACATCTGAACTGCTGGAGGTCATTGTGGAGACGGAAGCAGAGGCCGGGGTCAGCGGAATGAGTGTGGCCGGGGGAGGCAAGGGAGGCATTTTCGTCAAGGACGTGCTGAAAGACTCACCAGCCGCTCGGGTGCTGAGCCTCCAAGAAGGTGAGGTGCTGTTGACGGGGCAGCTGCGTCACAGGAAGGTGGGCCCCCCCAGGAGGGAGCGCCGGGAGAACTGGAGCCCTTCCTGCGCGCTGCCGGGGTGCCTCGCAGCCCCCGCCTGTGGGAAGGAAGGCCTTTCCTCGGGAGATGAGGGGTGCTGCTTCCGGACGAGGCTTTTCACGTGCCGTCGCCCTGTAGCGCAAGGAGGAGGCCCCGGTCTGGCCACCGCCATGAGCAGCTCCTTGCTGGTGGCTCGAGAGGAGCCTGCTGGGACACCTGGCCCTGCCCCCCTGCTGACCGCCCTGCCGTCCCCTCTTCAGGTGACCAGCTCCTGAGCGCCAGAGTTTATTTTGATAACATCAAGTTCGAAGACGCCTTGCAGATCCTCAGGTGTGCCAAGCCGTACAAGATCTCCTTCTGCCTGAAGCGGACGGTGCCCAGCAGAGACGTCTCCCGCCAGCCTGGCGCACCCACCTTCGAAGTGAGAGGCCCCAAGGCCAAAGTGGCCAAGCTGGTAGGTGGCCCTGGGGAGGGCGGTTGCCTCTCTCCCAGGGAGTCCTCCGAGGATAGGGGGCGCTCAGGGTTGACCCGAGGGCTCCTCTGCCCAGTGCAGGGTGGTGAATGCCTGGCAGGTGTGGGGCTGGCGTTAAACCAGCTGTGGCTAGCCACCATGCCTTTGTGCCCAGAAGCAGCCGATCCCCACATGCCGGAGGCAGGGTGATGTGGCTGCCCTCTTCCTGCCTGTCCCGTGTCCGTCCTAGGGGCACCTGGCTAGCCATGGGTGCAAGCACAGCTGCAGTGCTCATTTGTCCCCACCTGCCCACCCACCCCCACTGCCCTGCCCAGAGGTCAGGATGGCTGCCATGGGAGAGGCCGTAGCTCTGCGGCAGAAGAGCCTCCGTTTTGCACGCTGACGGCCCCCAGTTCCATCCCCGGCAGCATCCCCAGGAGGGATGGGAAGAATCCTGCCTGAAGCCCTGGAGAGCCGCCTCTGCCTGCCTGTGCTGACAGTACTGGGCTACCTGGACACAGGACAGGGCAGCTCCCGGTGTCCCTTATGTGCCTGGGTCCCCTTTCCCCAATGTTATCCTTGGGACAACCCAGAGTGGTGGGACAGGCTGAGAGAGAGCGGCCTACTCGAGCCGCATGCCTGAGTGGGGATTTGAACCCAGCTCTCCCTGGGTCTGATGGATTGGAGGAACGGGGTGAGTGCCAGCATTCCTGCTGTGGTGAGGAAGCAGGAGAGCTGCTCCTGAACATGCCAAGCGCTTGCCAATGACATCCAGTAGATGGCGGCTTCCATTTTGACCCTAAAGGTTGAAGTGCACACAGCAGTTAAGATGTTTTCTTTTATGGGACCGGCTTAGGAGAGTGAAGTTGTTTGGGTTCTACAGGGCTCTCTTTGCCCGATGAAGAGTCATATGAAATTCAGAGATTTGCGTACTTCTGCACTAGCCTAAGTGGGTCCGGCAGCAGAGGTCATTTTTCCCAGCTTGTGTCGTCTTCCCTCTTTCTGGGTCTGTCTCCCTGGAATGCCTCTTGGCTGGAGAACTGAGGCTTGTTTCTTCCTGCAGAACATCCAGAGCCTATCAGTGCTGAAGACTAAGACGAAGAAGAAGAAGAAGAAAGGCCTGGCCAAGGACCTGCGGGAGGCAGAGGGCCGCGGCAGCCACGGGGACCTGGCAGCCGGCAAGCTGGACCTGGCGCCAGTGGACGTGGAGTTCTCCCTGCCCAAGTTCTCCAAGCTGCGCAAGGCCAGGAGTGCCGGGGAGGTGGCAGCCGCTGAACCCAGCCCAGACCGCTCTCCGCACCTCTCTTCCCTGGAGACCAAGCGGCGCAGGCTGAAGTTCCCCCGGCTGAAGGTCAAGGAAGCGGCAGCTGCGGCCGTGGGAGCAAGAGCCGAGGGAGCCCGGGGTCGCCTGGGGGCTGGGCTGCTGCCCAAGATGGCCATGGAGCTGAAAGCAGGAGCCAAAGGGGAAGCGGAGGGGAAGGTCCCCAGGTTCACTGTGCCCTTCTCGAAGGCCAGGAAGGCCAAGGAAGAGGCAGCGGCAGCCAAAGCGGACGCCGGATTCCAGGCCCCGCAGGTGGAACTTGACCTCCCTCCGCTGCCAAAAGTGGGTGCCAGAGCAGAGTCCCCCAAGGCCAGTGCCAAGGGGGAAGGCTTCAGGCTCCAGCCCCCTCAGTTTGGGCTGCCCAAAGTGGAGACAGTGCTGCCCAAAGTAAGTTCTGTGGGGCTGGAGGTCCCAGAAGGCAGCATCCGTGCTGGGCTGAAGCTCCCCGTGGCTGAAGTGGTGGCACCTAAGCTTGACGTAGACCTGAGCCTTCCCAAACTGGAGGGAGCAGCCCCAGAAGTTGCCCCCAAAGGGGAAGGCTTCAGAATCAAAGTCCCCAAGTTCGGGGTCTCTGCAGAGGAGGCCGAGCTGAAACTGTCCTCCGTCAAGGCCCCGACCCTCGAAGTCACCCTAGGGAAAGGCAGAGCCAGAGCGGAAGAGTCGGAGGAGAAGCTGAAGCCAGGGGTGACGATGCCGGCCCTGGATGTGGAGGCCCCCTCAGTGGACCTAGAGTTCCCCCTGCCCACGGGCAAGGAGGAGGTGGCAGCCCCAGTGGTCTCTGCCAAGATCCCCTCAGTCAGCCAGCCCAGGCTGGGCTCCAGAGCCCCAGAAGAAGGGGGAAGCAGATTGCCCCAGGTGGAGCTCAGTGTGGGGAAACCAGAGAGCCCCAAGCTCAAAGCCAGAGGCCCCACGATCCAGATCCCTGGCTTGGGGCTTTCCCTGATGGACCACAAGCTGGAGAGCAAAGAGGGGGCAGTGGAGAGCAAAGCAAAGTTCCCTGGGGTGAAGGTGCCGTCCCTGGACCTCTCGCTTCCCAAAGCCGGTGACCTGCAGCGTCCAGCGGTCGCGGGAGAGCCGCTTGCCCCTGCCAGGAGGGTGAAGTCAGAAGAGGCTGCTGAAGGGGCGGGGTTCAAGTTCCAGATGCCCCAAGTATCGCTCCCCAAATTTGACCTCCCTGCCAAGGCAACACCCTCCCCGCCCCAAGTCCGTGCCAAGTCGCCGAAGCCTGAAGGTGACTCTGGCACGAAGGTCGGTGTCCCAGAAGTGGCGCTCCCCTTGCTGTCGGTGAAAGTGCCAGACGTGCAGCTCCCCAGGGTGCCGCTGCAGAAGCCAGAGCTGTCCCTCTCCGTGGAGACGCCTGAGGTGGAGCTGGCCCTTCCCTCAGCCCGGCTGAGCTCCCCCTCTGCTGCTGCGCCCACACTCAAAATTGACTTGCCCAAAGTTGGAGTTGAGCTGGATTTGCCCAAGGTGGGAAGAGACCCTGCGCTCTCCGAGCAGCCCCTCCCAGACCACGAAGCCACGTTGCGGCTGCCCACGCTCGAGACAATAAGCAAAGGCTTGGGGGTGGAGATCTGTGTCCCCACATGCCAGGTGGACCAGCCGGAGCCGGAGCCCAGTGGGAGGAGGGTGTTTGAGGGGCCGGATGTCGGCGGGATGGTGGCCCGAGTCCCAAAGGTGGACCTTGCTTTGGGGAAGGAGCTGGAAGTGGCCGAATGGGAGCCAGGGACTGAGGTCAGCCTGGGCCTGCGGGGCAAAGCACTGCTGAAGGCCGGCCTGGGGCTGGAAGGCTCCGCCGTGGGCCCCAAGGCGAAGCTGCCTTCGGTAGAGATCCCGGCCGTCAAGCTGCCAGACATGACCGTCGAGAGCGGCAAACGCCTCGAAGCCGAGTCCAAGCTGAAGTCGACCAAATTTGCCCTCCCCAAGTTCAGCATTTCTGGCCCCAAAGTCCGGAAAGCGAGCCCCGAAGCACCCAGGGCCGAGGGCCCAGAAGCTGCTGACAAAGGCTCCAAGCTGAAAATGCCAAAGTTCGGGATCTCTTTCCCCAAATCCAAGTGGGGGGCAGAGGGGGACGTCCCCAAACTAGGCCTCAGCATCGAAGGGAGAACAGCCCAGGAGGCCTCTGGTGTGGCCTCTGAGCCTCAAGTGGGTGTGGATTCTTCTGAGAGCAGAATGAAGTTGCCCACGGTGGATGTGGAGATGCCCACAGTGGCCGTGGGCATTGCCCTTCCCAAGGGCTCTGGTGAAGAGGCCGCAGGCACCTCCCCGGAGGTGGGCGTTGACCTCCCGGACATCCAGCTGAGAGTGCCAAAATTCTCACTGCCCAAGTTTGGAGGCAAAGGCAAGGAGAGCGATGCTGAGGGCAGGGAGCTGGGCCTGAAGGGGGCCAAAGCCAAAGCATCCAAGTTCAAGATGCCTTCCTTCGGCGTGATGCGCAGAGACGGGGAGGCGTCAGGCCTGGGGGCGGAGGCCAAGGCCAAGCAGGGTCCTGGAAGCCCCAGGGAGAAGCCGCAGGGCCCCTTCGGGAAGGTGCCGAAGCTGACGATGTCCTCCCCCACCGTGGCGGAAGCGGACAAAGGGCAGCTGAGCCTCCAGCCCCCGGAACTGGACGTGAAAATCCCCCAGGTTGAGCTACTCAAGGTCAGCACCAAGGAGGCCAGGGTGGAGGAGGGGCTGCTCACGGGGGCGGAGAGCCCCGGCCTCAAGGCCAAGATGCCGTCGCTGGAGATTGCCATGCCAGGCCCCGGAGCCGGAGGGGAGAAGCCGGTGGTGGATGTCTCGGAGGCGGACATCCGCCGTTACGAGGGAGAGCTGAAGATCCCCAAGGTGCCTTCCGTCGCTGTGTCTGCCCCCAGGGTGGAGCTGGGCATTAGCCTACCCACCACCGGTGCGGAGGAGCCCGGGCCTCACGGAACCCCCAGCGCGGAGGCCAAGATCAGGCTGCCGAAGGTGGAGCTGCCAAAGTTTGGGAGGGGCGAGGAGGACAGGGCAGAGGCCGCAGTGCAGCTGCTTGGGCGGAGGCTCAGCCTGGGGAGGGAAGGGGAGAGCGGGGCAGAGGGGGCAGCTGAAGCCTCCCTCCTGGGTGCCAAGATCCGCGTGCCCAAAGTGGACCTCTCCTTGCCCAAGGCGAGACTTTCGGATGCGGAGCTGCCCCTGACCGGGGCAGGAGAGGTGGCCGGCACAGGGCTTGAAGGCAAGTTCAAGATGCCTTCGTTTGGGCTTCCAAAGTTCTCAGCCCCCAAAATGAGGGCCCCCGACGTCAGCAGGATGCCTAAAGTCACAGTGAGTGGTCCGGCGATCAAGCTGCCCAAATTTGGGGGCTCCGGCTCGGATGGGGAAGGCGAGGCCGAGGCGGATCTGCCCAGGGTCCCGCAGCTTGAGCTGAAAGCTCCCAAGCTCAGAGGGAGCCTGGAGGTGCTGAGCCCTGAAACCGGGGCAAAAGAAGCCAAGATCAAGATGCCCTCCCTTCCCCTTGGCTTTGGCCTGGGCAAGCCGGATCTGGAAAGCGGGGCGGGAGCCGACGAGGGCAAGTTCAAGCTGAAACTCCCGTCTGTGAGCATCTCCAAGGCAGGCACCGAGGCGAGCGCGGACACCCAGCCCCTCTGCCCCCCTGCGGAGGGGGCAGACTTCTCCTTCCGGATGCCCCAGATCGCGTTGCCCGACGTGGGCTTCTCCGTGGACCAAGAGGGGAAGAGCGAGGCCAAGGGGGAAGCGGGGAAGCTGGCGGGGGTGGCTGACCTGGAGGTGGGTGGGGGAGGGCTGAGGATGCCCAAGGGCAAGGGGCCGGCCTCCGGGGGGTCCGGCCCCAAGGGGGATGTGAGGGACGCAGACCTAGAGGGGAGGAAACTGGCCTTCGAGTTGCCCGGTGTGGAGCTCTCGCCCCCCGGCCTCAAAGCTCATGCAGAGTATGAAGTGGAGGGGGCCCAGCCCCGGCACGGGGGCTCCCAGGAGCCAGAGGGGGCTGGGCGCAGGGGTGTTGATGGCCGGAAGAGCCCGGGGGGCAAAGGGCAGGCCGCCGATGGCGACGCCGGGAAGAAGTACAAGGTGAAGCTCCCCAAGTTCGGCCTCTCCTTGCCCAAAGTGGGGCTGGAGGCCGGGGAAGGCCTCCCGGGGCAGGAGGCGGAGGCCAAGGGGAAGAGGCCCGCGTTTGCGCTGAGCAGGCCCAAGGGAAAAGGGGCCGAAGGCTCCTCTGGGCTCCTGGAGGGGGAGGCTGAGGCCGACAGCAGGGGGGGCATGATGGCCAGGCTGAAGCTGCGGCCTGCCTTTGGCCTCTCCCTCTCCAAGCCCAGGACGGGGGTGGAGGTCAACGGGGAGCCCGAGGGGCCCTCCTCCTCCTCCTCCAAGCTGAAGGTGCCCCAGCTGGGCTTCTCCGCAGCCAACGGGGAGGGCGCGGAGGCCTCGCCGCAGAACGGCAGCGCCCAAGACAGCAAGGGCAAGCTGGGCATGATCCGGCTGCCCCAGGTGGAGCTCTCGTCTCCTTCCAAGGCGCCCGAAGCGGACTCAGAGCTGAACCTGCAGCTGGTGAGAGCCGAGGAGGCGGAGGCGGCCGTGGCCCAGGGCGGCTTGGGCGCCTTCACGGCTCTGAAGGCCGCCAAGTTCAGGTCGCCCAAGATCAGCTTGTCGGGCTTCAAGAAGCGCAATGGGGAGGCGGAGGCGCCTGGGGCCATGGTCTCCTCTGCTGCCCGAACGGAGATGGCGTCTTTGGAAAGCGCCAAGGGGGAGAAGTCCCCAAAGTTCAGGTTCCCCAAGCTGGCGCTCAGTCCCAAAGCCCATGGGGTGCTGGAGATCTCCTCTGAGCACCCGGAGGACGAGGGGGGGCTGAAGATCAAGCTGCCCACGGTGGGTTTCTCTGGGGAGGTCAGCTCTGAGGAGCAGGTCCTGGAGGCTGTGGGGAGCCCTGGGAGGGTTGCGTGAGGTGGGCCCTCCTGCACGCCCGGCAAGGCGGCCCTTGCTCTCGGTCACGCTTTCTTCCTCTGTCATGTTTCGCACTAACCACAAGGGGAGGGGGCGGCCTTGGCACTGGGCAGGGGGGGGAGGGAAGCGTCTGGGTCCCCCCCCCCGTATGGTGGCCTCCGTTCCCTTTGCCAGTCCCTCCATGGAGGCCACTGCAGCTCCATGGCCGGGCGCCGTTTTCTCAATGTGAATGAATGTTCCCGTGCCGCTTGCTGGCTCCTCTTTCGGTCTTAAACTGCCCCCTTCCAGCCCCCAAGAAGGACCTGGCAAGCAGCTAACCCTCCAGTTCCCCCCCCCTCTCTTGGCCTTTGACGCTTTCTGACTTTGGGGTTAGAATTCGATTTGGGGGGCAGGCTTGCTTGGAACGCTTCGTGCCCTTTACCTGACATTGACACCTAACCATCGATGAAGGGCGCTTTGGAAGACCTGGTCCTCTTCCCCCCTTTACCTCAGTGGCTGCTTTTATACAACTTAAGTTAAGAATTCCAGGGGTGGGGGGAGGAGAAGAGGGCATTTTGGTGCTTCCAGATGGAGGGCTAGAAATTACGAGGCCTTGTACAGTTCTTCTCTCTTTTTCTCCTTTACGGACTTCTGCGTTAAGGAAAAAGATGGAAGACGTGGTAAGAAAACACTGCTGGGTTCAGACAACATGATAACCAACAGTGGTTTAAGTAGTCAACCATCAGTTGAGTGGTCAGCAGTTGGTTAGTGTGTGGTCTGTCGGGCTCAGTGGACTATTTTGCAAGGTCGAGGGGACTGTTTTGGCTGGCAACAAAGTTCCTGGGCAAGAGTGGCCAAAACCACACTGGACGCTCTGCTACAGCCGGCACAACTCACAGAGGCTGTTGGGATAGCACCAGGAGGAGGGAGAGCAGGGAGAGGGGCGGGGGCTGTGTCAGTCAAACACCGGGTTGACTATTAGTCCACTCGACACCAGCCCCAACCACTCCATAGTTGTGTAGGAACATGTTGTGTGGGGAGTACTTGCAAAATAACCAACTGTGAGTTGTCTATTAACCCACCATTGACTAAAGCGTTGTCTGAATGCAGACTGTGTGTGTCTGTATGTAACTACTGGAAGGAGATACAATCCAGACCCCCCCTCCCCCATCAACATTGGTGAATGAGGCAGGACGAGGGCACCCTAAATGCCTCATCTGGAAGCAACCATGGAGAGGAGAGGACTGTGGTCAGTACAGGGACCTTTTCAAAGATGGAAATGACCTTGCTAACTTGGTTATTAGGGGAAGCTGGATTGCAGGAGATCTTGGTCCTGGCATGTGGAGGACACATTCAGTTCTGCGTCTCTCCAGCACCATGTACATTGATGGTGCTATATAAATAAATAATAATAATAATAATGTGCCTGGAGGGTTGTGTCCTACGGTTTTGGGGGTGCTTGTCAAGCTGGCTCCAGGTGAGGTGAGCTGGAATTGGCTTTGGGCACCGGGGGGGGGGGGGGTAGAGCAAAAGGAAGTTGCATGGGAGAGCTCCCCACTTCCCAGGGCCCAGGTCGCATGCTGGCACCTTGAGCTCAGAAGCCCTCCCCTCCCCTCCCTCCGTCCCTCCCTCTCTCCAGCCCTCTTTGCATGGTGCCCTGCCCTCTCTCCCACCTTCCTGAATGGGGAGAGAAAACAGCCTCTTTCTGGGGGTGGGGGCGGGAGTCAGGGGGGCCATGCCGAGCTCTGCCTTGGTTTCCTCTCTCCCCTGCCCCACCCATAAGTTGCAGTCATGTCAGTGTCAGCAGTAGAGCCCATTTTACTTGAATAAAGAGGGGGGGTCTCCCCTGCCTTGCCCCCCCCCCCCGCCCCAGTGACTTAATTTTCAGTGGGCCCAAGGCTATTCCAGCCCCGCAACTGCAAAGGGCCTTGTTAGTTCCATGCAAAGAGTCCGGTTTCATTTGTTTGAGGGAAGGGAGCACGTGCAGAGCAGGGGCTGTGTTTAGGCCAGGAAGAACCACGGTGGGGGAGGGGGGGTCTGCAGTCTCTCGAATGAGGAGGGGGCAGAAGTCATTTCTTGTTGCTCTGAGATGTACAGAAATCTTTTACTCTTAATTTTTAACAACACATGCCTGCTGTGATGGGCTTCTATTTTTGCCGCTAAACATTTTCCAGTAACTGCCTCTTTGCCAGATTGTATGTTTAATTTCTTTTAAATAAACAAATAAATAAAGATGTTACATTGTATCTCTGATACACTGTACTGCTGCTGCTTTTTTTCTATTCTGGGTCTGAATAAAAATCTGTGGACTAACCGTATTGCTTTTTGCATCATCTTTGCCAAGGTTTTTCGTTTTGTTTTGGTGTGTTTTTTTGGTGGTGATTGGGTGTGGGGAACATTCCTGTGCGTTTACGCTCACCCTCGGACACCCTCCTCTACTTTAGCACAGGCCTTGGGGCAGCCCTTCAACCGGCTGGTATTTACAAAGTAGTCAGAGAGCTGCTGGGTCTGATGGTTGCAAACAGGGGTGTCTCTGGAGATTCAGACATTTATAAACCACTTTCACATCCCTTTGGGCATCATTTCCAAAGCAGGGCATTTATTTTTTTAAGCTCCAACATAAAGACCTTTCTTCCTAAGGAAGAAGATGGTGTCCACATGATGCCACTTGCTCTTCAAGATATGCCCGGGGCTGCACTGTGCACTTTGGGGGCCGAACACGGTCTCTTCTTGTCACAGCCTGCTGGTGGAAGCAGCAGAACCAAGCAATTGAATAAGCAGGAGAAACTCCATCCATGTGTGTCTGTGCGTGCACGCAAGGCCTTTTACATCCCTGCACATGGATCTGATGCTGGCCACTGCTGGAGACAGGATGCTCAGGGAGAGAGGCCACCGGATCCCAGTGCACCGTCAATAGGTGCATCTTTGTGAGGGACAAGAGCTGGAGCCCCACATCTGTACTGATGGAAGACAACCATCTGTCAGGGATGCTTTAGGGTGGATTCCTGCATTGAGCAGGAGGTTGGACTCTATGGCCTTGTAGGCCCCTTCCAACTCTGCTATTCTATGATTCTAAGGCGGCCAGACTGGGCTACCGAGAGATTCAGCCCTCTCCCGGCTGGGGCGTGTGCCTTGCTTGAACCGCCTGGCCAGTGTATTCCGCCCCCAGTGCCTCTGGCGTAGTGTTTGCTGGGCCTCTGGAGGACTTTGTGTCAGTGCCATGAGTGTGAGAGACCTTTGGAGAGAGTGAGGACCTCATGTTGGCCTTGGATTCACTTTTCCATAGCACCCAATTCAATGGCTACCATCTTCATTTTTACCACCATAAGAGGAGCCCTGATGCTGGATTAGACCAAAAGCCCATCAAGTCCAGCTTCCTGTCCCCACAGTGCCCCAATGAGAAGTCCACAAGGGCAACAGTGTGCTTGTGTTCACCTTGACAACTTTGAAAAAGCATATAAAATCATCCCGTGTGATAAAATTGGGGTTGGTGCGGAGAGATCTCTCTCTCCCCTTCTCTCCAAGGCTTCCCTTCGTACAGGCAAAACCCAAGCTTTCGTCTGCAGTGTCCCCGAGCCCCTTTCCCCCCTTTGACTCAAAAGAGGTCAAGCAGAGCAAAAGCAGATGGCAACGGCAGATGCTGCCTGGGCCTACAGCCTCCTTCAAGAGGCCAGTTTGCCCCACTGAATATACCGTACCGATGACCAGCATTTTCTTGATCAATGCTAGAGACGCTTTAGTTTTCATCCACTCAAAATACGTTCTAAACTTCAAGGGTGGGGGGAGCAATAAAGGAAGAACTTCCCGCATGGGGGTCCACCTTCACCCCTGACAAGAGGTCTTCATCCCCATCCCTGGCTCCCTCTTAAAATGCATCCATTTAAAAAGTAAGCATGTGGGACCCCAATTCTGGTGCTATAGCAAAGAGTTATCATTTGGAGGAGATGGTGTGTGTGTGGGGGGTCCCCTTGCTGGTGCTTTGACCCACTTTCACATGATCAGAAAATAATTCCCTGTCAGGGGAAGGGCTCTCGGTGATGCCAAAGCGGAGCAGGCCAGCTGCCTCCATAACAGAACCTTCTGAACGTGGCAACTTTGGAACCGAGCTGACTGTTGCATCACTTCTTGTTCCAGAGAGGGGCTGGGGGTTCTCTTGGCTCCAAGGCGGCTCAACCTCTCTTTGTCAGAAGCCACTTTGCACCCGTGTTTCTGAGCTTGGGCAAGCACAGAATGATGGTCACAATCGAGTCAGATTCAGACTTCTATGACGTTTTTGAGATCCTGGGGAAGGGCACATTTGGGGAAGTGGTGAAAAGCTGGAAACGGAGCACGGGGGAGATGGTAGCCATAAAAATCCTGAAGTATGACTCCTACCGCAGCCGAATCATCAAGAACGAGCTGAAGCTGCTCCAGACCATGTCGGAGGTGGACTCGGAGGAGTCGCACATCGTCCAATTCCACGAGTTCTTCCACGATGAGCTCAAGTTCTACCTGGTCTTTGAGCTGTTGGAGCAAAACCTCTTTGACTTCCAGAAAGAGCACAACTTCTCCCCTCTGCCAGTCCGGCACATCCGGACGGTGACCACGCAGGTGCTGAGAGCCCTGGCCAAGCTGAAAGAGCTTTCTATCATCCACGCAGACCTGAAACCGGAGAACATCATGCTGGTTGATCAGGTGAGGTTTCCGTTCCGCATCAAGGTGATTGACTTCGGCTCAGCCAGCATCTTCAACGAGGTGCGTTACGTCAAGGAGCCATACATCCAGTCCCGATTCTACCGGGCACCGGAGATACTGCTCGGACTGCCCTTCTGTGAGAAGGTGGACGTGTGGTCCCTGGGCTGTGTGATGGCAGAGCTGCACCTGGGCTGGCCCCTGTACCCGGGGAACAACGAGTACGACCAGATCCGGTACATCTGTGAGACCCAAAGGATGCCCCGGCCCACCCTTCTCAATGCAGCCAGGAAGGCCCACCTCTTCTTCAAACGGAGCCCCCACCCAGAGATGGCCAATTCTTGGCAGTTGAAAACCCCGGCGGAGTACCTGGCAGATACCAAGGTGAAGTCCGTGGAGAGGAGGAAGTATGTGCTGAAGTCCCTGGACCAGATGGAGACCGTGAATATCCACAAGATGATCTACCCGGATACCGAGGCCTTGGCCGAATACTTTGACCTCCGGAGCATGGTGGAGCTCATCAAGAGGATGCTGACCTGGGACTCCCATGAGCGCATCGCCCCCGGCGCGGCCCTGAAGCACCCCTACATCTCCACGCAGCCACTCAAGCAGAACTACGACCTCACCCAGTACTACCAGTTCTGCCTGAGGAGCCTCCACGAGTCGCTGCCCAACCACGGCAAGGCCACCGAGGACGAACAAATGCAGCTGTACAGCAGCGCCCTGGACGAGGAGCGCTTCTACTCGGCACAAGAGCCCTACAAGGAGGAGGGCTCCCACGGCATCCAAAGGACCACCAGCCAAATGGACGACCTCAGCATTGCCGAGGCCAGCCGGGAGGTGCCCCTGAAAGTGTGGGGCGAAGGGCCCAGCACAGGAGGGCCTTACGAGCCCCTCCCTGGCCCCGCAGAGGCCATCTCTGGCCAGGGCAAGCCTGCCCACCCCACCCTCCAGCTGAGAGATGACCAGGCCCAGCAAGAGCCCATCCCAGCCTACTACAGGAACCGACACGGCAGCCCCAAGCACCGCAAGGCCTCTCACCACGCCAAGACGGACCCCACCTTTGAAAACCTGATCCTGCTGGGGCAATACTCGCCCAAAGACATGCCGAAGTGGGAGAAGGAGAGCAAGAGCAGCACCGCCTCCCTGCCAGAGTCCAACGGGAGGGAGGATCTCAGCTACCCCAAGGGCCTGGTGCTTTCACCCTCCACTCAGGTAACGGGCGCTCTTTGTGGAATGCCTCTGGGGAAGGCAGAAGGGCTGTGGGGCAGCTCACCGGTGAGGAGGAACCTCGAGCAAACCTTTTTATGTGGAAGTGCTGAGTCAACACTTTTCAGGCAAGGGATCTGGGATGGGTCTCTTGAAAATCCCAAGAAGGCACCTCAGGCCTGCGTTGAAATTGTGTAACCACCTCTTTGGGAGCTTTCTAACCCAGCCTGAGCCAGGAGGTGGTGTGCTGTGATCCTGGCACACAATTAATCATTTGGTTAAATCAGAGTATTGGCAGTAGCCGGTGCTACGTTGCCATGGTGACATAAATGGAGCCTAAGCGGACGGATGCAGGGGCCCGAGCAGAGATGCCAGGACCCTGCAACCACCCAGAGAAGAAGACCCTGCAAGGGAAGGTCCACCAATAGCGTCACTTTGGGAGTTTATTACTGGTTCGTTTAGATCTTGCCTTTCCACTAAAAAACGTTGCTCAAGGCGGCCAACAATCAAATACAGATTATAAACCAAATCTTAATTAAAACATAACATAAAACCAAAAAATTAAAAACACAATAAAAGAAATAAACAGCACCCAGACACTTATTTGTTTATTTACCATATTTATATACCACTCCCCATTCAAAATTTTGGAGCGGCGTACAAGATAGAATAAAATAAAAACAGAATAAAAACACATTAATATATATATATATATATTTAAAAGAAGCAAGATGCAAAGTGAACCGCATCTGGTCATCAAGGGAAGGCTTCCAGGAGCAATGGTGTAGAAAAGAACACAACGTTGGCGCTCATATGGCGCCATATGAGTTAGCAACTGACTAACTCATATGGCCCAAGGACTGCCTGAAAGAGAGTCGTCTGCTCTTTCCTCCCCTTCCCCCTCCCCCTCCCCCTCCCAGAAAAGCGTAGATGGCAAGAGAGTTCTAGGCTGCATGATGAACGACCCCTTTTGCCCATGAGGCCGAGGCCGTCTTCAGCCATGGCTTTGCGCCTTCTCCACCAAGTAGCATCTGCTTTGGAGAAAAAACACACCTCAGCAGATGTACTGAGTCCCATCTTTCGTGCCTCCTGCTTGGCTTCCACTATTTTTTCTATCTCTTTCTGATACCGATCATTGCCCTGCACATATTTATTTCTTGGCCATTTTGGCTCCTTGCTGTTGAAGGAAGCATCTCCCGTTACCTTTCTGGGCCTTTTCGGACTCCTCCACTACTCCCCTCCAGACCGTTGTTGGCTTCCAGATAGTATGGCATCGAGGCCCAAACATTCCTGGACAGAGAGAGAAAGTAGATGGTAAAAACAGACGCCAGAAGAGTAGCAGGAAGCATGTTCAAGACTAGAATATTTGAGATTTATTTTGTTGATTTTATTATTCAGATTTATGCAGGGCTATCAACAGCTGCTTATGGGCAGCCAGGGCAGTTCTTTTCTCTAAGGTGTAGCTCGCTGTCGGAAAGTGGCCCCAGTTACTAGCCGCCTCGCCACTGCGGTCTGGGCCAGGCACCGCTTCCGGACCAAGCCCCAGGGCAGCCCCACGTAGAGGGCATTGCAACCACCTGATCGCACATTGTGATCATCTGCTGCCCGCGCAACTGTGGCGAAGCTTCACGCAGAGAAAAGTACTGAGTGGAGGAGGAGTGCGTTTGGGGGTGGCGCAGGGCCGTGGTGAGCTGCTACCATTTAATGGCATCAACTCACAAGGGAAGAGCACCGACAGAAGACCTGCATTTTTAGAGGCCGGTCTGTTGACAAAAGGACCTTGGTGTCAGACTCCCGGCTATGGATGATTTCCCCTGCCGGAGCAAAAGCACTAGTGGCCTTCACAGGCATCCCACACCCACTTCCCTTGCTTCCCTTCCCCCCCTTTTCATAGCAACACATGGGAATTGCAGCACAGGGACTAAGCTGCCACCTGAGGCCATTGCTTCATGCTCGTCCATGGTACGGCCGGCCTTCAGCAGCACTAAGAGGATGATGACGACGACGATTTCTTACCTGCCTCTCCCCTTGGATCGAGGTGGGGAACAACATGAAGTACAACAATACAATATAAATCAAACGCATACAACTGATTAAAAGAGCATATAAAACCGATACAATATTAAGAGAGCAAATCAGGGCATCTTGACATTCTTAGGTTTAAAATTCATCTGGGTAGGCCTACCGGAAGAGACTAGCCTTTAGAGCTGTCTCAAACTCAAAGAGAGTGTTAAGTTGACGAATCTCCTCCGGCAGGCCCTTCCACAGTCTGGGGGCGGAGGAAGAAAAGAGCCTGGCCTTGGAGAATAGCAGCTTGTCAGAAGTTCAGAAACAAGGAGAGGCATAAAGAGTGGGAGATCCCACAAAGGAACGGACTCGGACCAGCGTTATGAGTGAGTCAGAGGCGGTGTGAAGATGGGGACAGATAGCGGTGGTTGAGTTCATAACTGACACCAACATATTCAGCAGGGAAAAGGGCCTCCAATTGCACACTGCAGCTTCATTGGCGCCCATGGAAAGGTCCTCTGGGGCCGGCCCTGTGCACGAGGAGACCAGGTGTGCCCCTCCAGGTGTTTTGCTCTATACCTCCATTAGCCGCAGCTGGCCTAGTCAATGGCAAGGGCCAATGAGAGGTGTAGGCCAAAACATCGGGAGGGCCACAAGTGGCCAGCCCCTGGCGAAGGCTATGGGGCCATGGGGAGGGGAAAGGCTGTGGGGCCCGTAACACGCTCTTCCTTTCTCTCCAGCAGAGAGCGCAGACCGAGATGTTTGAGCCAGCTGCGCCACTGCCCGGGCCCAACACCTGGCTGCCCAATGATGCCTGGCTGGTGGAGCACGGCATGGAACGGGGCCACCTCCAGAGTGCGCTGCATGCTCCCCGGAACTGCCACCAGCTGCAGCCCTACCTGCAACACATCGCCAGCCACCAATGACCCACGGGCCCTCGCCCCGGAAGAGGGCAAGCGCAGCAGAGAGTCCAGCCCGGCCAGGGGGCCCCACTCGGACAGATACCTTTGTAGCCATTAAATATATAGAGTGTTCCTCCTCTCTGCCAAAAGCTGCTTGCTTAATAAAAGCCATCTTGCTATGACTGAGCTGTACAGAGCCCTGAGGGCGGTGCAAAGGCACCAGGCGGGAAGGAGGGGGAGTGCAGAGCCGCAAGGGTCCCTTTCACCAAGAGCCAAAGGCTGCCCACCGGCCCTGTGCAGGAGAAGCGCACGCCGTCTCTCCTCCACCGGGGCAGGTGGCGGCCAAGGTCGTCTCTCTGCTGCAGCGCTAAGAAGCGCACTGCCAGCTGCAGGAGGCTTCCACGGCACGGTTGTGCAGGCTTCCTGTCCATGCCCCACCTGGGCACGTGTGCCCCACGCCAGTCATCGAATACAGCAGCTTGGGGATTAGGCTGCTGCCAATGGCTGAGTGGGGGGGGGGGCTCCCGCCATGTATTTAGGCTCCTAAAGGGCAGACCCAGTGGCCAGCTATTCATCTGCATGCGCCTTAAAGGCATGGACGTCGGCCACCCTGACTCTATGGGTGTATGTGTACGTGTGCGTGCGAGCGCACGTGCACACAAAATAAATGATTAAGAAGAAGAATAGTCAGGAATGGAAAGTGGCAGAGGTCACTGGGCCCCTGGATGCGACACTGAGAGGCGCTGGAGGCAGATCTCCTCCAAAGAAGGGCCAGCGTTGGCCTCAGCTCTGGACAGTGGCCAGCCAGACCCTCACTTGCCAGGCCCCTGAGGACTTCTGCAGAGAAGGCTGAGCAGGACTCCATCTGGAAAACTTGAAAACAGCTGCTCGCTTGGGCAGCGTTCAAGTCTTCTAGGAGCGCGAATCCAGGAAGCTTGCAAAGAGAGAGTTTTTGTCATTTGTGTGTGTTCAGGATACACACTTATTTTGTGCCCTTCGTGTCATGCCTGGTGGCCTGGGACGGGGACCGCCCACTCTGCAAGAGTGGGAGTCAGGGCGAGCTGTAGGTATTATGTTGTATGGGGGTGGCGCATATTTATCTGTTAACTTGTGTGTTGGCTGAACAATCGAGAGGTTTAGAAGATCTGATCTGCATTGTTTGATTCCATCTTCTTTTTTAGCTTAACCCTCAAAATTTGGTCTGTCTGCACACAAAGAAAGCACCTGGGGTTTGGTCGCCCTGGGTGTGTCTGGCTTGCCTCTTGGCCTGGGTGCTGAACACCCAAGGGTGCCCCCTCCCCTCCCGCCTCTCTAGGTGCTGCCTGCAGGGACGGGTCTCCCTTCGGCACAACGGAGGAAGTCCCAAGCTAGGAGCTGCCCTGGACGGATGCTCCGGAAGCCCCAGCTGCAGCGCAGACCCTTCTTTCCCACCCACAAAAGGTTTGGAGGGGGATTTGCACTGCGCAGTGCCGGACAAGGGACGGTCCAGACGGCCGCTTTGGGCTCCTGGTTTTCGAAGTGGGTCGCGGGGGTCCTGGAAGGGGCTCCTCCAGCTGTTCCCCCCTCCCGTGGCAGGTAGCTTGGGGGAGGGGGGGAAGCAGGGATTCCTGACTTTTCTTTCCGGGACACAATTAAGAGCCTTTCCCAGCTTATCCCTTAAGCCCCGACGAAGAAGTCATCTCGATTCTCCCATTTCTCTCTCAGGCTTTCATTGCTCCCCCCTTCCCTGGCTATAATGGTTCGTTCCGAGCATTGGCGGCTCCCATTGTCTCTGCCGGCCACCTCCTAATCGGAAGGAACCATTCGCATAGCCAGCGGGGAGAACGAATCCGTTGGGAAGGGGGGCACTCTTCAGACCTCCCCCAGTAAATCAAGTCCAGGAGAGAAGCGCGCGCATCAGCTTCATGGGCAGGAATCCCTCCCGCCGTCCCCCGTGAGAAAAGGTGGGCACGAACCCACGGCAAACTTTCTCTCCGCCCAGAGGCGGGGCTTGGGGTCGGCGGACGGGGCCTGTGGTTAAAATGAAGCCCCAGCAGGGGGAAAGCGGCTGGTCTGCGGTGGCAATAAGGAGGTACTCCGCCCGCGTCATAGAATCATAGAATACTAGAGTTGGAAGGGGCCTCTAAGGCCATCGAGTCCAACCCCCATCCGTGCCATCGTCGGCTGTTGGGCACCCTCCGCCTGCACGGGCTGAGCCCTTTCTTCGTGCCCTTTTGTGGAAATCCTGGGGTGCGGAAGGAGAGACGGGACTCTGCACATGGTAAGAGGTACGCCGGCCGTCGGCCTGCCCGCCCCAGCCACGCCAAAGCCGGCGTCTCCGGCTTCCCGCTGCTGGAGCTGCGTGGATCCGTAGCGCGCGCCTCTGCCCCTCCTGTCCCGCGGAGAAGCCCCGCCCCGGCCGCTCTCTGTGGCGGAGCGCCCTCCCCCTCCCCCTCTGGAGGAAGACGCCGCTCGGTCCAGGCGCCGCCGTCGCTGCTCTCCGTCCAAGGTAAGCCGGGAGCGGGTCGCCGGGACTCCTCCTGCCCGCCTGGCGGAGCGCTGGCCGGGGGGTGGGGGTGACCCCGGAGCCGCGTCGGGACACGTCTGCCCCCACCCCCCTGGCGTCTTTCAGCGCGCTCTCGTCTAGGTGAAATGGGGTCCGGCCCGGGTTAGGCGGCGCGCGTGCCTGGAAGCGGGTCAGCGCCTTGGGTGGTGGGTGGGTGGGCCGCGCGGGCCAAAGAGCCGTCCTGGGCTGGGACCCCCTATGTCGCCCCCCGCCCCGGCCTCTGCTTTAAACCTTGGAAGAATCGCTCACCTGTGCGCCGCCCCGAGCTCTTCTCTGACTGGCTGTGCAGGGATTGCCAGTCCCTCGTGTGCATAGCACGGCGACGCTGCTGGGGGGCGACAGGCAGGACCGCCGAGCCTCTTTCCATCCCCACGGAGCCGAAGGGAAGCTGGGCCGGTCTCTCCAGACTCCCCTCCCCGCACTGCGACCCCCAGCAGCTCCGCCCCTGTTCACCTGCGCTTCCGGTCCTGCAGAGGGTCCTAATTGTACGCCCCCCCCCCACGTACCACCCTCAAATTTGCAAGTGCCCAAGAAAGCCGTGGAGTCTCTCCGCTCTGGGATCGGGCAGGCTGGGGGTGGGCTGCAGCCCCAGACTCCTCGGCTCTGCCTTCAGTGAAGGAGAGGGGCCCCGAGGCTGAGGCCAGCGGGATTCCCGGGGGCGCCCTAGGCAAGGTGAGCTACTTTCAAACACACACACCCAAAATGCCAACTTTGATTTTTTTTTTTTTTTATAATAATTTTTATTCATTTTCAACACTATATAAACATAGATAAACATTTCCAAAATATAACTGAAACTAACACAATAAGAAAAAAAATACATCAAATATCTGCTGCATACATATTGAATAATTGTTGAGTACAAATATCAAAAATTATTACATATGCCTTATCACACTACAACATCTTCATTCTTAACATAAATGTGCACCCCCCACCTCGGGATCATTCTTGAGTCCAAAATCTAATCATTTCTTCTGCTGGTGGTTTCCCACTTCCCTTAGTAAACACAAACACTAGGAACTGTTTCCAGATTCCTTCGAACTCATTTATTTTAGTTACGCCTTTTCTCCACTTAATATTACATGTCAGTTTATCATTAATGGCTATGTCCCATACTTCTTTGTACCATTCTTCAATAGAATATTCCCCTTGAATCTTCCAGTTCCTAGCTATCATCAATCGTGCTGCAACCAACAAACTCGATATCAGCTCTATAGTTCCTTTTCCACACTTTATATCTTCAAATAGTGACAGCAATGCTATTTTTGGTGTTTGTTCTATTTTCATTCCCACTATTTCTTCAATTTCTGAAAACACCATCTTCCAACTTTGATTTTTAAGAACATACGTTTCCTGGGAAAAATAAGAAGCACAAAACTTGAAACTACTAAATTTATTTTAAAGTGCAAGAAATACGTCATGCCAATTAGAGCAAACAAATTGGAAAGGATTGTCTATGGGTCTAAAATGCATTATTTAATAGGAATATCACCTCCAAATCATCCCCCCAACTCACACGCGCGCGCACACACACACACACTCAGCATCACTCACTCCAAACAAACACACGCATGAACACATGCATTCACTCAAAGACCCCATGCACCTCATTCACCCATACATTCTCTCTCTCTCTCTCTCTTCCGGGCGCGTTCCAGAAGTCCGAACATGGAGCCGCCCCACCCCAGTGTCCCTGCCTTCGCTTCAACTGGGTGGGTGCGGGGCGCCATCTCACCCGCCCAGGCCCAGATGAATCCTTGGGCCGGGCCGGCTCACAGCCAACACGCGTGAGTGCTGCGCTGTGCCCGGCGCCCCTCTTAGCTTGGCGCTCTAGGCGGCCGCCTGAGTGGCTTCTATGGTAGCACCGGCCCTGGGGCCATGAGCGAGCTGGGGTCCGAGGGGAGGGAGCTCTCTGGCCGTGCCCGCTCCTGCATGGCCATTGAGCCTGGGGGCGGGGGCGGGCTTGGGAAGGGCGGGGCTTGCCGCTCTCTGATCTATCCAGTCAAATGCAGGGGGTGGGGGGCGCACCAGGACTCCTGGGTTTCCGTTCCTGGCTTAGATGGAGCTGGAGGCCAGAGCAGAGGTGGGTGCTGGGAGTCAGGACTCCTGGGTTCCTGGGACTGTGGCCTCTTGGGGCTTAAAGCACAGGGCAGGAAGCCCAAATCCGAGCTCAGCTGGCTGCTTTCACCCAACCAGTTTCTGCTGGCTGTGCTGCCTGTGCAGTTTCTGCCCATCACAACCAGTTGAGTTGGTGTCCGGTTGCCAGCTGGTCTCTCAGTGTCCACTTCCGGCTGATTCTCTGCACCAATTTGGGGAAATGTTTTCCCTCCTCCCCTTCTGTAAACAGCCTGGGCAGGATATTTGGCTGGCCGTGGTTTGGGCAAGGGAAGGGGTTGTGGGGGCGGGGTGGTGGTGGTTGCAAAGCAAGAGGATTGTCCTCCGGGGCACCCCAGACTCTCTCTTGGGGAGTGCCTTGTAAGGAAACAGGTTTGTGTGGCACAGAAGTGACTCACGTACGGGAAACATCCTCTCATCTTCCTACTTCTGGGTGAGCAACCAGGAGGGGCGGGGGAGGGAAAGATGTTTAGGAGCCAGAATTGGGGGTTTTTAGGGGCTGGTGCCATAGTCTGAGCCCGGGGAGGAATGCGTTGCCTCGGATGTCCCAAGCGCTGCTGGAACCCTTTTGCACTCTCTGGAGGGGATGCTGAAGGTCCAGCCTGTAAACTGCCCTTTCATATCGCTCTGGAGATTGATTTTAGGACAGCCGTGTTCTACTTATGAATTAATGGTGGTTATTCATTTGTCTCCCTTTAATAAAATTCTGTACCGTAACCCCAACCCCCGGGCCCTGTCTTTCCATGAGCACAATCACATCCAAGCCTGAAATGTACACAGCAAGACTATTCTAGGCCTGCCTGAAATGCCCACAGCCCCAGATGGGTGGGTAGCAGCAGGGCTCGTTGGAGAGGGGAAGGGGGGGCGCTGTGCCCAAACGTAGCCCCCCTCCTTCTACAGCGTTACTTCGTGTATTCGAGGGCTGAGTGGAGATGTCGCAGGCAGGCTGTGGGACCAGGTGGGGGGCGCCCGAGGGGCTTCCGGAGCCTGGGGCAGTCGTGATGTCGGGGGTCTTGATACAGCCCCTGACAAGGGTGAGCAGTGCAGCAGGCTGGAGCCAGAGTCAAGGGTTCATACAGGAGCTGAGGTGGAGGGGGCTTGTTTTGTGGGGGCAGATTGCCCCCAGTTGCTTCCCACCCTGCTCCCTGCTCCCCACCCCACCCACTCAGGATCCCCTCACTTTTAAAAGGAGGGTCCCTGTGCTTTGCCTTTTAGGGAAGCCGGGGTAGAAGCAAGCATGAACTGGTGAACTAGGAAGCATTTGGCATGCAAAACCCACCCCAGGAATTTGGGGAAATAAAGCAGAGGTCTTGTTTTTAATGTGTGCCATTTAGAAAATGCAAAGTGGGACACAAGTGAAAGGGGAAAGGATCCCAAAAGAGGGAAATGAAAAGATGGAAACCAAAACAATGTGGGGAGAGTGAAGGAGGGGGCCGTTGGGCGTTGGGAAGGCCCCCCTGCTTCTCGGTGTTGTCTGCGTGGGCGGGGAGCTCTGCCACCTCCTCTGCCCAGCTTGGGTAAGCCGGGAATCAGAAAGCCGGCTGGTTAGTCTGCCAATGGGAATCAGGAAGGGACCCCAAAAGCAAGGGGAGGGCAGCAGTGGCGGGGGAAGAGGCCTCGGGCACGTGAAGGATCCGTGTGACTCACTGTCTTAATTGAACACGCGTGAGCCAGGGAAGGAGGAAGTTCCACCCGTTGCATTGAACAGCTGGCTTGGGATGTGCAGGCGGTGGGGGCTGGATGTTTTCATGACTCTGCCGGACCGAGCGCCTGCTTCCCTGTAGTCGCTGGCTCTCTGCCGTTGCTCCCCCCACCCCCCACCCGGGGCTGAGCCCTTGAGCCTCCTCAGACGAGGGAGCGTTGTGTTGACCCCTTGTGTCCCTGGCCTTCCGCTGCATTCCGGGGTTCTTATTGCAGAGGCCTCGATCTAGCCTTCCTTTGTCCTGCCATAAAATTACTGCAGCATAACTCTTACATTTTACTTGGAGCAAGTGTTTCTTTGGAACTGAGATCAGTCTCATCTTGGAGGGCTTGATGAGTACAAGTCATGTAGCCATTGCCTTGCTGCAGGAAAAGAAACTGAGTGTGAGCGTTGGACTGTGCTTGACCTCCTTTTGTGCTGCTAATGAAAGACTTCACTTATCCTTGGAATGCTGGTTAGTTTGCAAGAGTGTTTCCGTCTCTCATCTGTCTCATCTGCTTCCCCGCAACCCTCGCCAGCAGGTCATGGCTCCATCTGTACAGATGACGGATCTGATGCCCAGATATTTGCTGAGCCCCCTGCTGGCAAGCGCAGGTGTGTGTGTGTGTGGGGGGGGAGCAGAGGACACCTTAGCATGGAGCAGGTCTAAACCTGGTCCAAGCACACTCATGTACACACGGCCTGGACTGCAGCACCCATGAAGGACGGGGACCAGACGTTCTCCTGAAGGCCCTTAGGGAAGAAGGTTCCATGGAAGCCCTTCTCTCTCTCCTCCCTCGCTCTAGGTTGTGTGCCTTTTGCAGAGGGGCAGACGGACCTAACATACCAAAGCTGTTGCCTGGGCTTAGAGCTGGCCATGAAGGTCGACACCCCCCCGCCCACCCCATTTTCATTGTCTCAGGTGGCTGGGGGGGGGGGGAAATGAGGAGAGAATCTTCCAGGAGAAGAACACACAATTGGGAAGGAAGTTACTACACAGATAAATTTTGTACTGGAACAAAATGTGTTATTCGCCTGCGTCATGGAAATTAACAAATGGCCAGCATGAATGGATTCTCCAAGCCCTTTTGAGAGCAAAAAGACTGATATTGTGACATTGGGAGGGTGAGGGTGCCCACCCCCCATAATGCAACAGATTGGGATTCTTAAAATGCATTCAATATTTTAGCGGCACGTGGACGCCACCCTCCAACGGATACTTATTTGGATACTTGGTCTGCTTTTGTTGAAGCCTCTGTGTAGTTGCTAGAACGCTGTATTCATTTCATATGTATTCATTAAGAAAGTTTTGTGGGCTCCACGTTAGGGATACCTGTTCTCAGCAATACCTCATTCTTCTTGTGTCTGCCACGACACAGGCTCTGAACACCAAGCCTGGCCGCGGCTACTCCCTGCTCCAGCCAAGCACCACCGCTTGATACGCCTGAGGCGAGGGATAAAAACCACCTTCCTCCAAACTATGTGGAGAAAGGGGCTAAATGGAGAAGGATTTCAATATATAAAATAAAACACTGTGAGTTATATGTGCTGAGGTGAATTATTGTCAGAGTGGGTGCTAAATGTGTAAACTTCAGATGATAAATGCCAAACAGACACGTGGGATTTTTGTGGTAGTTAAAAACAAAATAATTAAAATTTATTTTTAAAAGTTCACAAGCTTTGTTTCAAATAAAACATTTAAAAACCTTTTTTGAAACCTTTCATCCAATCCTTTCACTCATCCACATACGCGCTTTCCTTTCCCTCACACAATCACTCTTGAGCTTTCTTTATTATCTATATTGATTAATATACGTCAACTATGTGCACACCACACTCCAAAGACATCACTCTCTACACTGAACCTCAAATTTCTCAGAAGTAAGTACTCTAAACACAGAGAGCACTACAGACTCTAAGAGGACCTCAAAAGTCTCCCCCAAATCCCCTCCGTCCTTCCCTTATATATGACTCCTCCCCCTCCCCAGACATTCTAGCTCCGCCCACTCAGGCCAACATTCTAAACTCACCACAGACTTACAAATTGCAGACATACATTTGGGAACTGACTTGTGGGGTGTAACACCACAGTGTCCTTCGCAGGTTCTCTGGAGGTTCTTCCTACCCATTAGGGCTCAACCCCCTGGAACAAATGAAGCCTCACGTAACGTACCAGCAGGTAAAAAAAAAAGTTGGATAATTCAGATGTGCTCAAAGGTCTGGCTTGCAGGTGGGTTTTTGGAGCACGAAATGCACCAGCCGAACCATGCAGAATTATTATTATTATTATTATTTATTTATTTATTTATTTATTTAGCACCATCAGTATACATGGTGCTGTACAGAGTAAAACAATAAAATAGCAAAACCCTGCCGCATAGGCTTACATTCTAATAGGAAACCCTCGAACAAAAGGCGAAAGGGCCGTCTGGCAGACTCTGGAGGGCCAGATGGGCATGTGGGCTTGAGTGTCACCACCCCTGGCCTTCAACATAGCAGTGCCCTAGGCAGAAAGGCCAAGTGCCCCCCCCCCCACTAATCATAGAATCATAGAATAGCAGAGTTGGGAGGGGCCTACAAGGCCATCGAGTCCAACCCCCTGCTCAATGCAGGAATCCACCCTAAAGCATCCCTGACAGATGGTAGTCCAGCTGCCTCTTGAAGGCCTCCAGGGTGGGAGAGCCCACAACCTCCCTAGGTAACTGGTTCCATTGTCGTACTGCTCTAACAGTCAGGAAGTTTTTCCTGATGTCCAGCTGGAACCTGGCTTCCTTTAACTTGAGCCCGTTATTCCATGTCCTGCACTCTGGGGCACAATGAACATGGAACACGACCCACGGGGAGGACTGGTGGCATTCTTGCACGGCCTTCTTTCACTTGTGCAGCAGCATGTCCCAGTGGATTGGGCCCCATGCTCATTCGTGCGTGTGTGTGTGTGTGTGTGTGTGTGTGTGTGTGTGACACTTGGGTGTTCTGCCTTGGGTTCCCTTGGGACGTTGACCATCTCTGACCCGGAAGTATTGTGGAATTCCCAGCCACGTCCACACATGAGGAGTGGCTGAGGAAAGGCTTGCTGGTGCAGTGTTTCCTGCCAACTGGGCTTCCAGGTTCTCCCATTTCTCTTCTCCTTCCTTCTAGCTGAAGAGCCTGCACATCCCCACAGAGCTGCCACTGGTGGAGCAGCCACGCCCGGCCACGCCCAAGGTTGGTTCCTACCTTTGAAGCTCTTCTGTCCTTTGACTGTCACATCTCTGTCCACGTGGCTCCACTGGTGGCCTTCTTGTACTTCTCTTTCTTGCTTTTTTAAAATGTTATTTGTATTCCATTTTTAACTGGGGTTCCCAAGCTTGAAGGAACCATTTTTTAAAAAAGGCTGAAAAGAGGTATCTGGAAATGTGTGACTTCTCAGTGTATCCCACCTCCCTAGCAGAAAATGTTCCACTGGATGTTCAGAGCCGTGAGCGCAAGGATGACTGTCCCAGCATCCTGGGACTCAGTGGAGGGGCTTGGCCCTGGGGCTCTGATGGGCCTCCATAGCTGTACAGCTCCATGATTCTGCCCTGCTAAGGTGGGTCTAAGTCCTGGGTAACAAGCGGGCTCATCTCCATCTCCCCTTCCCTCCCTCCCTCCCTCAGGATGTCCGCTGCATCTTGGTGATGGCCATCTTGTCCACAATGCTGGCGGCAGCACTGCTAGCGCACATGCTCATCCTGCCCTTGAGCAATGAGGCTTCTGTGGAGAACGTGGCAGCTGCTCCAAAGCTGGGCGACACGTGCAGCGACCCATGCAGGTGAGCGCCCTGCCTTCTGCTCGGTCCCCTGGGGGTTCCAGGCATGGCTGGGCCTGCCCTCGGGAGTGGGATCTTTTTGTCCACCAGCAGCAGCAGCAGCAGCAGCCCAGTTTGCTGTTGGCTCTATACAAATGTCTCCACCATGGTCACTTTAGAGACCAGCTGAAGCAGCATTCCGAAGCGATTTCTCCTCTGAGGCTGCAGACGCACCACTGAACTCCGTGAGATTTCCATCCAAGGGAGCATGTCTGAGGTTCCGCTGTGGGGTGGAGGCGGCTCCAGCCTCACTGATGCCTGGCGCTGCCTGCAAGTCCAAGTGGTGGAGTGCTCCACACCGCCGAGCTGGCGGGCCAGAGAGCCGTGCGACTCCTCCAGAGGCCTTCCGCTCCTGAAGACCGAGGAGGATGTCAGCCCCACGCCCCCGCATGTGCCAAAGCAGCCGTTTCTCTCCTCAGGAGCGTGCTGCTGGAGAGCATTCCCGAGGGGCTGACGTACGATGACAACAGCACTGTCAGCCCCTCCACTTTTGAGGCCTGGCTGAGGCTTCTGGGGGATGCGAGAAGCACCGTGGACATTGCGTCGTTCTATTGGAGCCTGAGAAATGAGGACACCCACACCCAAGACCCTTCAGCCAGCCAGGTGAGTGGGCAAGCAGAGCTCAGCGCTCCTCCCGGGGGTGGGTGGGGCGTGGCTCCGTGGCAGCGCGCTTGCGTTGCACACAGAAGGCCCCCGGCTCGCTCACTCCCTGCCTGCGTCCCCCAGCCGGGGTGGGAGAGGTCCCTGCCTGATGGCCTTGCAAACAGCAGTACGTGAGGCAGAGGAGGGATCTATCCCGGCATGAGGCAGCTCCTCATCTTTCTACAACTAGGATGGTGACCCCATGGCAAATTCCAAGGGGCAAAGAGCTCAGTGGGTAGAGCACACGCAGGAGATAATTCCACATAACACTCAGTAATGAATCGGGCCTGCTCCGCCTGCACCACTGGAAACCCACAGCCCCTTGGAGGAGGCGATGCCCAGCTTGGGGCACCCGTGGCCTGACGCGGTCACGGGCAGCAGCTACCTGTGTGGCTGTTCTGAGGCGGGGGGGTGCTCTGCCCTGCTGCCCCAGCAAGGTGTGCTAAGAATTTCTCCTTGTGGGAATTTGGTGTCTTTTAAAAGGATCTGATAATCTCGGTGAGCTGTTTATCTTACTGGAACTTCTGCTCATGAGCCAGCAAAACTGGAATGAACCTGAGAGGGCTCCACCCTTAAAGGGGACCTACAAATAATTCTCAATGGATTAAAGCAAAATTAAAACTGCAGCGTTTGAGAAAGGGGCCGGCTGTGCTGCGCTGCGCTGGACCCTTTGTTCAGCTGCCCGTGGGAAGTGCCGGGGACCGTCGGCCGAAGGCTGTTGCCAGCAAGCGTGTCATCACTTGGGCAGGGAGCCCTCATTGGGCCCTGAGTTCATCAGAGCTCCCTTTCAGGGAAGTGGAACATCCCATAATTCGGTTTTTAGTCATGCGGGTTTGAGCAGCCGAAGCTTTTGATAACATTTAAAAGCAGCATAGCTGCTACCGTGCAATGTTTTCACACTCTTCATGTGACAAGCCATAAATTGCAGGACTTCCCACACGCTCCAGCCCTCTGGGTGATGCGGCTACAATCGAACGCGACTAAGGCGCGGCGTGACAGAGGGGCTGGCGGGGAAGGCCTTTTGCTTGCCCGGTAGAGAACGACCTGCTTCACACAACCATTTGAACCACACACGCCCCCAAACCTAAGTGCCAGCCAATGTACCCCGGGCCATGATGCCCAGTTTTGGCTGGCAGTGATGGCTGAGGCCTCCCGGCGGTTGTGAACAAAGTGCGTTTGGTCCTGAGTGGGCCGGGGGGGGGGGCGTGGTTCTGAAGGGTTCAGTCACCCTTTTGGTGGGCAGCCCACACATTCAAGGCCCTGGTCTCCCAAGCCCAAAGGGCTCGTTCCAAAGGGCGTGCCGTGGGGGCAAGTCCGGAAAAGCATTGCCTCGGCGTGCAGGGCCTTCCGTGGACGTGGTGTGTGGAGGAGGCACCTCTTCCACCTCACGCGGCCATTCTCGGCCACCCACTGGATCCTTGCTCTTCAACCAGGGGGAAGAAGTCCTAGCCGAGCTGCTGAAAGTGCCGAGCCGAGGGGTCACCCTGCGGATTGCGGTCAACCCACCCTCCTCCCGGATCCCCAGCAACGACCTCCAGGCGCTGGAGGAGAGCGGTGAGTGGGCGAAGAGCCCTCCGGGGCAGGGCCTGGCCTCTGGAAGACGGCCCAGGCTTCCTCTCAGAAAGGGCCTTGTAGAGCGGGAGAAGGTGCAGCAAAGGGTGGCCCAAATGGCCGAGGGTTGTGAGGGAAGGTGGCGCCATTTGGGGCTGTTTATCTGAGAGCAAACGGAGCGTAGGTGGGGGACGTGATAGAGGTGTCCCCACTTATGCCTGGTGCAGAGAAAGTGGGCCGGGAGTCATTCCCACCCCCCCTCTCATAACACTGGGACCCAGTGGGGCCACCCCATGAAGCAGAAGGCTTGGAGGTTCAGAACAGAGGCAAGAAGTTCTTCATTGCTATTTATTTAGCACCATCAGTGCGCCTGGTGCTCTTCAGGACACGTGAGAGTAGGTCCCTGCCCTGAGGCGCTTGCAGTCTAAAATTCAGCAGAGGGGAAATGGGAGAAGGGGAGGCCCCAGCGGTCGCAGAGGACCAGCTGGGAAGAAGGAAGGGGGACGCGGCGGTTCCTTGACTCAAGCCACTTAGACTTCTTCCAGGCCGAGTTGCAGCAGGGCCAGAGAGCACAGGGCTCGGACCAAGCCTTCAGGAGAAGGTGGGATTTGGAGGCGTCCCCAGCCTGGTGCCCTCCATGCTGGCTGGGACTGTTGGGAGTTGCCCTCCAGCACATTTGGGGGTGGGGGTGGGGGTGGGGTAGGCTGGGAAGGGCTGATGCAAAGGGAGTGTCCCGGACAGCCGTACTGAGCCTCTGGGGCGGGGAGGGAGAGCGGGTGGGCAGGGGGCTGGGAGTCGATCAATGGGCAGCCTGTGGGGAACCTGTGCTCAGCTCGAAAGCCGTCTGCTTGCCACCTCACCCAGGTGCACAGATCCGCAAAGTCAACCTGCCCAAGCTCACCACGGGGGTGCTGCACACCAAATTCTGGATCGTGGACCAGACGCACATCTACCTCGGGAGTGCCAACATGGACTGGCGCGCCCTCACCCAGGTGAGGCAAGCTTCTGGAGGGGCCCGTGATGCCCAGTGCCAGTCCTGGGGGAAGCCCAACCCATGCCCTGGCCTAAAGAAGGGGGGTTCCTGGGGGGTGGGGGCAGCCATGGCATTGTCTTTAAGGGCCCTGTGGAAGCAGCCACCCTGGATGTGTCCATCTTTCAGACCCTGAGCCGGAGGCCTTCACCAGGCATCTCCCTTAGTGGGGGTGAGGCATATGGCACGGGGTGGGGGCTCTTCAGCATGGCCCCCTCTTCCAGGAGGCCCAGGCAAAACCACCCAGGCGTTTTCAAACCGTTGCTGCTGCTTCTAGTATCTTTCTGTATCTTCTTTGCTGCGATGAGCCTGGTTGTGTTTTGTGACACAGTGCTAGGTTTTTATGCTCTTATGAGCCACCCTGAGATCTTGTGAGAAGAAGGCTGGGGTGTCCCCATCTGTTGCCGTTGCGGCCTCTCGTTGGGCATTGCTGGGATCCTGGGTGCACCTCTTGAGTTGCGCACGGCGGCTTCATTGTGCGGGGAATGGCCAAAGGGCCTCAGCCTGTTCTGCCGTGATGGAAGCCGCCTGCTGTGACGCCCCCTCCCCCCACCTTCTCTGATGGCAGGTGAAGGAGCTGGGCGTGGCTGTGTACAACTGCAGCTGCTTGGCTCGGGACCTGGGGAAGATGTTCGAGGCGTATTGGGCCCTGGGGCTGCCCAACGCCACCATCCCGTCGCCCTGGCCGGCCAACTACTCCACCCCCTATAACAAGGAGACACCCCTGGAGCTGATGCTGAACGGTACCGATGCACGCGTGTACTTCTCGGTGAGTTGGTGCATGTGCCGTGCAGGCAGGCCCTCCCTTGCGGAGTTCGTGGTGATCCAATGTTAATATGCTGGATTTGCCCATAACAAGAATAGTTTGCCACCCTCTCGAAGCATTTCAGTCATCCCCCCCTCAATTGGCCAGGATGGGAAGATCGTCGGGGGCGGTTGTGGTCCAGGAATGGAGACCTTTAAGCAGCACCGGACATGTGTTAAGCGGGACCGCTGGTCGTGGGGCGCTTCCTGGTTTGTCGCTAGAACGAAAGTAGCAACTGTAGACATCTTCATTTTGGCCCCAACTCTCTGTTTCTCTGGGACCTGCTCCACCCAGGGACAAGGCACTCCTGGGGTTTTGAGGTGGGGCTGGATGGGAAAGGATGAGCAAAGAGCTCACTCTTCAAGATGCTTTCTGCCCTGAAAACTTTGTCCAACCAACCCAACCTAATTCTGCTAAAACAATTGGCCAGCCGTTGCCTGACAAGCTGGGGGGTCTCCTTTCTTGGGTCTGTGCTGCATCCAGAGTGCTCCGCCAGCCCTTTGCGCCACTGGGCGTACTGAGGACCTCCAGTCCCTGCTGAGCATCATCGATGAGGCCCAGGAGTTTGTCTACATTGCTGTGATGAGTTACTTGCCCACCATGGAGTTCTCGCACCCCCAGAGGTAACGAGGAGCTTCTGGAAGGAAGGGTGTAGTGCTGGGCTGGACTCCCAATTTCTCATCTGTGTGTGTGTGTGTGCATGTGTGCATGCATGCGTTGCACGTTCAGCCTTCTGATAACCTTTCCCATCAGCATCCCCTTTCCTACAAGCAGCAAAGTAAGACCATGGCTGGATCAACTCTACTGCTTTAAAGTGCTTTATAACAGTTTTGAAATTGGTATATGGAGTGTGTCCTGGGCCCGAAAAGTTGTCAAAACTGTTATAAAGTGCTTTAAAGCAGTAGTGTAGATCCTGCCCGTGAGAACTGCTGCCTCCCCAGTGCTGTGTTTCCAAGAGGGGGCTGTTGCATTCCCCCAGCATGCTCACAAGCAGGGTGCAAAGCCGGCCTTGGGTGTTTGTCTCCAAGGCCTGTTTCACAGCTGTGCTTCCAGTGTCCAGCGAGTTCTGCTGGATGGCTAAGAGCTGTTGACTGCTATTAGTGCTGATAGCTAATCAGGGAGCCTCCGCGTGCAGTGGAAGCCTCTCTGGGGGGCCAGCTCCCACGGGAAAAGGGATTTCAGCAGCCGAAATAGAGAGCTTGGGATGGGACTTTGCCAGTGCTAACAGGGACCCTGAATGCTCCAAATCAGATCCTTTTTGGGTGCATAGGGGGTGAAGTACGCAGTGATAAACCTGATTACCAGAAGGACTTGCTTAAAACATTGGGTGGGAATAATAGACTTGGGTGGCTAGAAGAAGCCAAGTGCCCACGCCCACAGGCGGGCTGTTCCTGCCCCAGTTCAGCTTGTGCCCCTCTCATCCAAGGGGGTGGGGCCCACGGCGCACCATGCCAGGGCTGAGCGCACATGGTGCAACTCTGCATTCTTCTCTGCCCGCTCAGGTTCTGGCCCATGATCGATAACCACTTGCGGGAAGCGGCCTACGAGAGACAGGTCCGTGTCCGGCTCCTGGTCGGCTGCTGGAGGCACTCCAAGGCCCCCATGTTCCCGTTCCTGCGGTCTCTGGCTGCCTTGAAGGACAACCGGACTCACTACAGCGTGGACGTGGTGAGGGCCTCCTGGGGCTGGAGGTGGGGGGCGGGGCTCCGTGGGGCTCCATCTCTTCCGGCGGCCTCTCTTGAGGGAAGAGGGCCAGCTGCTCACATGTGCACCAGACCAGCACAGGCCCCGTCTGCAAGGATGCAAGAGGCCCGTGGGGCCGCCTGGCCCTGCCCCCCCCCCAGCACAAGAATTGCAGCATCTTGGCTGCAGGACTGTCCACATCTGCTCCTCGGCAGAGACGAAGCACCCTTCCCAAGGGCAGAAGCTTCACCCGCCTTTTTCCTTAAGTCGAGGGTGGGCAACTGGTGGCCCTCCGCTGTTTTGGCTTACAAGTCCCATGTTCCCTCACCCTTGGCCTCACTGGCTAGGGCTAGTGGAGGCTGGAGGCCAAAGCACCTGGAGTGCCGGGGGGGGGGGGCGGGCAAGTGGCCGAGCCCTGCTCAGTCCTCTCCGCAGCAGGTGGGGGTTCTCTGCTCCCCCTGCACAACTTTGCCCAATCTGGTGCCTTCCAGATGCGTTGGACTGCAACTCCTATCATCCCCCAGTGATTGTGGCCATTGGCTGGCTGGGGATAATGGGAGTTGCAGGCCAGCACATCTGGCGGCACCACAATAAGTCTCTCTTGTGGGCTTAAACTGGCGGCAAGTCCCTCCCCCCCCCCCCCCGCAGCCCCAATCCCTCTCCGCAGGCTGAACACTCCCAGCTCCCCCGGCCTTTTCTCACCGGGCGCACCCTCTTTCTTCCCCGCCCCCCCCCCCCCGGTCCATCGCTTCCCTCTGCCAGAGGCTGTTTGTGGTTCCAGCGAACGAGACGCAGGCCAAGATCCCCTACGCCAGAGTCAACCACAGCAAGTTCATGGTGACGGACAAAGTGGCTTACATCGGTGAGTGTGTGTGTGTGTGGGGGGGCTCATTCAGCCAAAGAGCTGCCCAGGTAGACAAAGATCTGCGGGGCGCCTCCAGGCCAGAAGTGGCAGCAGCGTGACAAGCAGCAGCAGCCGCCTGAGAAAGGGCCGAGGCTGCTGTAAGGGAGGACTGGGCCGTGGGCCGTGTGTCTGTGTGGCAGGAGAGGAGCTCAGCAAGGCCCTAAGGTCTCTGGCCATGGCTCCTTCCAAACTTGGCCCTGAGCTTGGTGTGAACGTGGGCAGCGCCCCAACCCAGGTGGGCCAGGGCGCAGAGCTGGGTGGTGCTGGATCTTTCGGGACTTTGGGCCAGATCTCAGGGGTGCAAAATCTGGATCCAGGTGTGACTGGCGGGCTGGCTGGAGCCTCTCGCCAGGAAGCCTTGCTGGCCTGCACCCCCCTAAGCTGTCTGGCTCTCCCCTTTCCAACAGGAACATCCAACTGGTCTGGGGACTACTTCCTCCACACTGCCGGATCTGCCCTGGTTGTGAATCAGAGCTACACAGAGGCCGAGGAGCAGCCTACAGTTCGGGAGCAGCTGCAGGCTATCTTCGACCGGGACTGGAACTCAAGATACAGCCAGGAATTGAGCTTGCTGGGCCAGTGGCAAGATCTCTGTGGGGCTCATTAGACAATTTCCGCTTGTCCCATCGTCCTGCTGAGCTCCTGCCAAGTTGGACACAGCCGGTGTGCCTGCCCAGGGATTGCCCCCGCCCCCGCCCTGGCTCTTTTGGGCCTTGGGGGTGGCAGCTGCTGTTTATAGGTGGGGTGCTGCGGGTCCCAGCCCTCCCCCAGCATTTGTACTCTGTGTTTTCACTACAGATCTTTTGGCAATTAAAGGATAGTTTTCCATTGAACTGTGTGTAGTATTGTGATGGCTGTGAATGAAGAATCGCTGAGGCGCGTGTGATTCTAAGGAGTCTTTGAGAGAAGCTTCTCCATATTCTAAAACAGCCCCGTAAGATCCCCGCCCCCACTTACAGAGACCCACTTGTTGGGCACATGCAGAAGGGCTTTCTCTGTGGTGCTCCCAAGCTCTGCAACACGCTCCTTCTGGAATTACGCCTGTGCCCTGCTCTCTTCCAATTCAAGACACATCTTTTCAGCCTGGCTTTGAAAACTGTTATGGTTTTAAAGGTTTTTCGTACCTTTTTTATTTACGAAGTTTGGTTTCTGGATTTTTGTAAACTGCTTTGGTTGGTTCCAGAAAGGCGGTATAGAAATGTAGTCGTAATAACAGCCGTGCCCCAGCCGGCCCAAGCCCCCCCCCCCCCTCCACTGCCACAGTGGCCGCCCAAAGGGAATGCAGAACCTGAGTGCAAAATCCTCCTCTTGCTCATGCTCCCCAGAAACTGGGCCACAGAGGCATTTCAAAGCGGTTCCGTAGTAGCTCCACTCTGCTGCGTGGAGAAGAAGCCCCCTCCCTTTCTCCGACCCTCCCGGGTCTCCCACCGCTCACTTCCCTGGGACGACCTCGTTGGCTCCTGGGGTTATGAGAAAAGCCTCTGGCATAGATCAGGTGGGCGCAGGAGGCCCAGAGCTGCTGAGCCCGGGAGTCCCGCTGCTCCGCTCCGGGGGCCGGTCGCTCTGGTTGCCATTGGCGTGTGGACAACAAGTTCAAAGGGTTCAGCTGCCCACCCTAATCTGCCGCCACCGCCGCCATGTTGCAGTAGCAGGGCCGGTGCTAGCTGTAGGAAAGAGTGACAAATTCAGCTGCTCCCCACCCCGCTCCTCCTCTGGAAGGCTTTTTTCACAGGTGCAGCCGCTGCTCCCCCAAAGCTGGCTCACTCGCTCTTTCACTCACTCAGCCGCTCCCTGCTCTCAGCTGCTCTGCCTGACCTCTCGCGACAGTTGCTGAACAAGGTGGGAGCAGCAGCCACGCTGGGGCCAGGAAGCAGCACGTGGAGGAGCCGAGGGGGGAATGTTTCTGTAAGGAGTAAGATTGCCCGGAGCTGTGGATTGGGGCCCTCCCCCCTTCGGAGTGCTGCCCTCCTCTCCTCATCAGCCCTGCAGGTACTGTAATGTTTGGGAGAAAGAGAGAGAGAGAGAGAGAAGCTGTCTGTTCACCTGCCTTCTCTCCTCATCGCTGCCCCACTGCCCACCCCAGTCTGGCCTCCAGCAAGAGAAAAGAAAGGGGGAAGGGGGGGAGAACTGCAAAGCCCCCCAGGACCTCCTGGCTAAGGAGGGTTCATTCAGCAGCACCTTTTTCAGGATGCTTGCTAAAACAATTCCTATCTGTCCTTGCTTATTTTAGGGGGTCCAACCCCCTTTTTTTCAAGCCGTTCTTTTGGTAAGCATGGTACGTGCGTATCTTGTGTCACTTTAAAACAGAGCTGCAGCACAAGCCTATGTACGTCTACTCAGAAGTAAGCCCCACTGAGAGCAACCAAACTTACTCTGAGGTAAATGTGCATCGGATGCAGCCTGAAAACGAAGAGAGGATGAAAAAAAGACCGGAGAAAAAGAATTGTAGAAACTGAATAGCAAGGGATATTCTGTGGGATCAGTCCCAATCAAATCATTACAACAGTGCAGTACAGATTACTTGTTAATTAAAAAAAAATACAGTTTACTTAAGTTTTCGTGTATTTCGTTGGTTTGATGAATGAAAAGAAGTCCTTTATTACTGTATATTCAATCAATGGTTACCTTAAAAATAAATAAATCCCTGGCCGAACCACCTCGTGAAATGTGCTGCGCGCGCCTGTGCCGGTCGCCTCCGATGACCCCTGGAGCAGCGCCCCCCCCCCCGTCTCCAGCAGCCCCCTTGGCCCCCGCTGGCCCAGGCAGGCGCCACGGGCGGAGGCGCGTTATCCTGCACTTCGCGGCGGGGTGCTGCATGGATGCCCACCTGCTTCGCAGGGCCACCAGCTGGGTGCTGACCGAGGCGGCCATTTCCCCCATCCCTTGACAACGAGGGCAGCAGGGAGGCTCATTCTACCTGTCCCCAAGGGCTGGGGGGCTGCGGCTGCTGGGCGGAGGGGAGGGGGGAGGAGGTGCGGCAGCCCGGCGCGCTGTGAGCCCCTGCAGGGGAGTGCATGCCCACCCTGCCCCGCCCCCAGGACTGGGGCTGCTGCCCTTCCCAGCATCCCCGCAAGGCAGGGCAGCAGGCTGCAGCGGGCTGCCGGGCGCCTCTGGGGCTCCCCCGGCGCCAGCGAAGGGCGAGCGCGGCTCCCTCCGGCCGCCAGGGGGCGCCCGCGGCCTCTCGCCAGGAGCGGCTGCCTAGAGGGGCCCCGGCCCTGCCGGAAGTGGGCGTGGCGCGGAAGGGGCGGCCCGCTTCCCGGTCTCCAGTGGCTTCCGGCGCGGCCTGCTTCAGCCCCCGCGGCTGGTGAGGGGGCCGGGCGAGGCGCGCGCGGGGGGCGGCGGCGGCGGCGGCGGCGGCGGCGGGGGGGCCCCAGCAACGGCAGGGGGAGCCGCCGAGGACGCAGGGTAGGCCCCTTCGTTCGCGGGAGGGGCTGCCGGAAGGGCTTGTGGGGTTGGGGGTCGCTCGAGGGGCTTCGGGGGGGGGCGAGAAGGGAAAGAGGGACTTGGGTGGCGCTGAGTTCCAGAGGCGCCGCGTTTCCCTCCCCGGGTGAGAAGCGGCACCTGCGGAAATTCCCTCCCCATCTCCGCGTTCAGTTTTGGGGGCGGGGAAGACGCGGTGGGGGTGGGGGGTCTCTGTCCTGCGCCTCAGGCCTGGCAGGCGGAGGCTGGTCCCCCAGTACCCCCCCCGGGCAGGGCTTGGGGGGCTCACTGGGTGCCCCCCACCTCTGATGGTTTGTGGCCCTCATCTCCCCGCCCCCGCTTGTCACTGCTGTGCTGGGAAGCGTCGCTAGCAATGAGGCGCCTGGATCCAGCTGTGTCGGGGGGGGGGGGGCGGCGGCAGCAGCAGCAGCAGCAGCGGCCCCTGCCCGTCGCGTGTTCCGAAGCCACCGGGAGCTCTTGGCCCCTGTCAGGCGGACGAGCCAGATACCCTTCTAGGGTGTAAATGCGGGGCTGGGCTGGGTTTCGCTGCTGGAGCTGGATGTGCGCAGTGGGGCTATTCTTGGTCTCTGAGTCCGGCTGTCGGAATGCCGCCTCTCCACTCTGAGCTCAGCTGTCTCAGGCGGGTGTTTTGCCTTCCTGCAGGCCTTCCGTGGGTCCCCTGTCGCTGTCCCTGCCTGAGTCTCCCACGATTTTCCACAATGGTGTCCGTCACGATGGGTAAGTTTGGCTTTTATTTATTGTTGTTATTATTATTTCATTTATTTATTGCATTTTTATACTGCCCAATAGCCGAAGCTCTCTGAGCGGTTCACAAAAAACGTGTATGTTCGAAAGGGAATCTTGGCGAAACGGAACAAAACAGAGAAGCCAAAGAGCAAGGAAGAGGAGGAGATGTTGGTGTTGGTGTTGCAGAGTGTGAGCTTTCTTTGCTTGCGGCTCAGCAAGTGGCAACAGCTGCAGATTTTAAAAATGCAGGTCTGGAAGCCTGTTGAAGCCTGCCTAGCAAAGGTACTGCAGCGGTAGTCAGAGTGGGACTGAGACGCCCGGAAAAGGCAGAAATAAATGCCGCCCTTCATGGAGGCTCCCCATTCCTCCTGATGTATCTGCAGGATGAAAACAGCCCCCTTCCCCCATGTTAAGCACAGTTCAGTTGCATTAGGCCTGAAGGCTGCTGAAGTGTTCTGGGTAACTGGAAAAAATACTGCACATGTGTTGGAGGCCATAAAGACCTGATTTATATGAAAGCGGGATCTCTACCCAGTGCTGCCTGCCTCTCTGGGCTGGGGTCCTTCCCAGCATTCCCACTCTTCTCTTCTCACTGCTGGGGACTTTTTTCCATGCATGTCTTCCATGCGTGTCCTTTGCCCTTGCTTCCAATGGTGTGTAGATCTGTTCCTGCAGATGATCATGTTCTTGCCAGTTGGGTGTTCTCTGTTACCAGGCGAGCTGACTCTCTCTGTGAGAAGGAGGGAGCATCCAGGAAGTCCTTTACGAGGACAGGGATGGATCTGGGCTTCCAAATGACTATTGGTGGGCAGTAGCGTACCGTCTTGTCCTCCTTGCCATCCAAGGATGTCTCTTATGCGCATATTTCTGTCTGTCTCTCCTCTCTGCAGGATTTCTCCATGCCATCTGAAGGCAGTTAGGGGCCTGATTGCCTGGGAGCCCCAGCGCCTTGTGCGTCTAACTTAATCTCATTCCTTGTCTTTCAGCTACGTCGGAGTGGATTCAGTTCTTCAAAGAAGCTGGGATTCCCCCAGGGCCAGCTGTCAACTATGCTGTCATGTTTGTGGATAACAGGTGAGGCTGTTAATAGAGGGAGTTGCAGAAGTGGCTGAGAGAGTTCCTGGTGGGGGCAGATGCTTAATGCAGGCGTGTTGCATGGCAGGGCGAAAACCCTTTCCGCGTGCAGCTCTGAAATGCTAAATTATTTAAATCTTACAATACAAAATGGTATATAGTGCAAGGTAATTCTTCAAATATTTACTTTCGAAGATGTCCTCTGTTTCTCAGCATGAACGTCTGAAGAATATTTGTAAATGTTTTTAGAATGACAAGCCTATGCTTAAAGAATAAAACTGAATTTGCATTAACAACGTTGGGAAAAATAGACGGCTGACAGCTTTTTCACTCTCGAGCCCTTTAAAAAAGAGAGCTGATGCTGTGGCCATGTCCCCCTTGCCGCTGGGAGCTTCCGAGTTCCGGACACCGCTTCCTTCCCCACCGGTGACACCCCCCCGCCCCTAAGCATGAGTGGCAGGCAAGTCTTCCTTGCGTCAGGTGGTAGCATAGCCTGTTCAAACTGTTTGGGGTGTGTAAGGGGTGCAGTACGTGACCTCTTCCCCTGCAGGATCCAGAAGAACATGCTGATGGACCTGAACAAGGAGATCATGAACGAGCTGGGCGTCACCATTGTGGGAGACATCATCGCCATCCTCAAACACGCCAAAGTGGTGTATAGGCAGGTGGGGCCTCTTGCACCTTGTCCCTCATTTTCTTCCATGCTTTAGAGTAAAATAGGGCGCCGCTGTCCTCTAAAATGTTTCCAGGCTTGTGGCAGAATCTTTGGATCTGTGTGAGGCACAAGGAACTCTCCAGTAGAGAGGGGAGCAGTTGGGCATAAAACCTGTACTTAAGGAGCTGTCATGAGCCTTTCTGGAACTCAGGGAGGAGCTGTGAGCAGCAGGTGTTTCTCTGGGCAGCAGAATGTCCCTGGCCCAGTGCAAGGAGGCTGGAGAAGATGAGGTGACAGTCACCCATTTGGATAGCTTTTAAGAGGGGTTGGATAAATTCCAGGAGGAGGAGAAGGCTATTCATGGCTACTAGCCCTGATGGCTATCTGCCACCTCCAGTAGCAGAGGCAGTAAGCCTGTGTGCACCAGTTTCTGGGGAACATGGGTGGGAGGGTGTTGTTGCACTAGTGTCCTGCTTGTGGGTCCCTGGCTGGTGGCTGCCTGGCCACTGTGTGAACAGAGTGCTGGACTAGGTGGACCCTTGGCCTGATCCAGCTTCAGGGCTCTTCTGATGGACTGAGTGATGCATGGGAAGACTCCTAGGCCAGCGATTGTCTTCTGCACTGATTTAGCTCAGAAATCTGAGGCAAAGGTTCTGGACGAAGTTGTGCAATGCAACATTCAGAGGATGTGAAGTTCTTTCCCGAGGGGTTTCAGGAGCAGGAAGCCCCAGAGACCCTTGATGATCCCCAGGTCAGATCCCTGCGCGAGGAGCTGCAGTTCTCTCCAGGCTGAGAACTCCGGGGCTCAGCCGCTTCACGGGGTGGCTTGGTGCATTTCTCCAGCCCGGTGAGCTTCCATGGTCCTGCCATATTATTCAGTGCATTAGTGGGAAGGCAAGTGGCCAAACCAGGGGAGTTATCCCTATTTGCCCTTCACCATTGCGTTATGCCGTTCTCTGTCTCTAGGAAATGTGCAAGGCCGCAACAGAGTCAGTGGCCTCCAGCCAAACCACCCTGCAGTCTGAACTCCGCAGGAACGCCAACAGCGGTGAGTAGGGGCAGCGCAAGCGGCCGGCGGCGGAGGCCGAGCCTTCCCGTCTTTTTCTTTGTTACGAAGACGCACTATAACTGACCTATATGTTTCATTCTGTTTTTTATTATTGCTCATAATCTGTATGTTTGCTGCCTTGTATTGCAAGTAGGATAAAAATGTGTGGAATCGATAACGCAGCCCTCCACCCCCCGGGCGCAATTTGCTTCCGCTCACCAACTCGGCTTTGCCGTCTCTGCAGCTGCCACCCGGATGATTGCCAACAGCCTGAGCCGAGACTCTCCGCCTTCCACCCCTGTCCGGAGACCCGACACCAGCGCCTCCAAAATCTCCATCACCGTGTCCAACAAAATGGCAGCGAAGAATGCCAAAGCAGGTGAGTGAGGGGTGAGGGGAGTGGCGGGGGGCGGAGTGCCTCCGACGAACCTGCCGCACCGCGGGATGCTTTTGTGTGCTTGGTTCAGAGTTGCCATTCTCAACATCTATTTGTTTTGCACTTTTTAATAAAAAATGGCTCTCCCACCATTCTGGTCAGGGCGGCCACAACAATTTAAACCAGTCATCAAATACAGTGAAATGTGTGAGGGGGCAGCGAAACAAATGCGGCTGTGGAACTGACCCGGTGAAACAGATGCTGCCTCTTGGTGGAAGTGACCCAAAGGGAGCCTCAGTGTTTCTCCTAGGCAGGCCGGCAGGCCTTCCCCTGCAAGTTGTCTCCGTGGTGGTGTATTCTTTCTCTGTTCCCTCCTCTGAATGAACACTGGAGAGATGGAGGGAGGTGAACTTGGTAAAGCAATTGGCCTGGAGCTACTCATCCTTAGTCTTCATTCATAGAGGGGGGAATAGGACCGGTCTCCTTTGCAGGATCAGCACAATGGCGAATGAGCGAAGAGTTGGACGCACTTGGTCAATTTAAAGTCCATTTAAAAGAATGAATGAACAAATGCCCATGTCAGAACGAGTGAATGGCTGCATTCCGAGTTTTCACTTGTGTGGCTCCCCACAGTAGTTGAATCATTAGTGCTGGTATCGGTATTCCTTCTGAACATGTGCCATTGGGTTTCTCAACTGGAGGGCTTGGGAGCTGAGCTCAGGGATGGGCCCAGCCTCTTTCCTGTCCCCAGTGCGGTTGTGAGGTGTTGGGAGACGGAGCTGTCATGACTTAACATCACCCCACCTCTCTGAAAAGCTGGAAGCCAAAGAGGGATGGGATCAAAGGGGGCGCTGCAGCTCCCGTGTCTGGGCTGCCCAGAACTCGTACGAGTGGCGCTGCCACGTAGGGTGCTCCAGTGCTCACAGGTTCCTGCTCTGTTGTCCCGATAAACACGTTTATCAGGCGCAGCGGATGCCAAAACCCCTTTGGAGCATCTGCAATGAACTGAGTCTTCTCACGTTTGCCACTGCAGCTCTCTGCAGTTCCGGGGCTGAGAATTCTATGGTCCCGGTGAAAAGACGTCGCGTCACCGCAGAGATGGAAGGGAAGTATATTGTCCATATGCCAAAAGGAACCACCCCCAGGACCAAGAAGATCCTGGAGCAGCAGGCGGCAAAAGGTAGCTTAGAATTCCACGCTGGCAGGTGGCTGGGGGCAGGAGGGCACACATGCAGCAGAGCGGAGGGGAGGCTTGTTTTTGAGACCGGGCCCGTGCGGCCTCAGTGAAGACCCAGCTTTCTTGTTCGGTGTGTGACTGACATGCTCTGGCCAGAACTAGCGCCCACACAATGCCCTGGTTGGTGTTCAGGGCCGGCCAGTGGTTGCTTGCCCAGAGATTAGCAGAGGGTTCTTCTCCCTCAACTGCAGGAAGCAAAGGGGCCAGCTGGGCTTCAGACCTGGGAGGAAACCGTTGGGCTCCTACGCCACATCACTTTTGATTTTACCTTTTCTGGGTTTGTTTTTGGATGCTGCATCAAAGTCGTTTTGGTGAACGGTATCTTTATGCAAATAACTGCTGTTGCTCCTTTGAAAACTCCACCCACCATTTTCATTTTGTGCCGCGTCTGATGGAAATCCGCGTGTCTGTTTCTTTCTCTCACGTTTGATGGCAGGTTTACAGAGAACCTCTGTGTTTGACCGGCTTGGTGCAGAAACCAATGCAGATGCCACCCCTGGAAGTAAGGTGAGAAGGGGGGCGCTGATGCTTCTTTGCCCTCGGGGCTGCTCTTTTGAATTTGCCCCAGTCCCCCGTCCCCCCCCCCCACACACACACCTTGGATCATACAAGTTAGAAAGTTAGAGCCAGAGCCTCTGGCCCAGGAGCGCACAGTAGTGACGTTCCTCTCCTTGCATGGGGCGGAGGTCAGGGGGGCGCTTCTGACAAGTGGCCCATAGGGCTCCGCCTGGGCTGGGCATGTCTCGAGTTCTCCAGCTGCAGGCGCGTTGCTTCCTCTGGAGGAGGGGCTGGAGTCGTGCAGCAGGGCCATCTGGTGGCAGGCTGCTCTGGGCCTGGCTGTCCATCTCCTGGCTGTGGCTGCCATCTTCTCACCACTCTACGTGGCAGCCCCCCCCCCCCCCCCCCCGTGGCCATGGTGGTGCTTCTGGCAGGAACTGCGATCACTTGGAGGCTGCAGGAGTTGGCGTGAATTGTAGGGGGAGCAATAGCAAGGCACTCACCCCATACACACAACTGGCGTGCCCTTTCTTCCACACAAGCATTCCAGGTCAGTTGCTGTAGCCCTCTTGTACAGCATGAGAGTGGCCTTCTTTGTATAGGAGTAGAAACCCTGGGGCATCCCGCAGTATCCGCCTCCCTGTCCGTCCGTCCCTGACCTGCTCTGGTGTCTTGGCAGCCCACAGGTGTGTTCAGCCGCTTGGGGGACATGCAGGAGGCAGAGGAGGAGGAGGAGGAGGAGGAGAAAGCAGCTGAGAGCGATGACGACGATGACAGCTCTGTCCTGCAGTACGCCGGGGTGCTAAAGAAATTCTTCAAGCCCTCCAAGGCCAAGGAGAGCTGCAAAGCGGGAGTGACGGTCAAAGCCAAAGCCACCAGCTCTGAGCCCAAGCTGGCGGCAGCAGCAGCAGCAGCAGCAGCAGCAGCTGCCCCCACCCCCATCCAGCGGCTGGGGAGCAAGAGTCCAGCTGGCCCTGTGCTTCCCATCAAAGAAAAGAAGCTGGAGCCGCCCCCGCTCAGCCACATTGCCAAGAGACTGGGCAAGCGTGCCCTGCCCACGGAAGCCCAGGACAGCAGCATCACCAGCTCCCGGAGCAAGCCTGACTCCGAGTTCCGGGTCACCATAAAGAGAACTTTGGGGAGCAGCAAGGTAAGCAGCACCACGGAGGCCCCCAGCGCCCAGATGGACAACACGGGGACGGTCAGCGTCTTTAAGCGGCTGGGCAGAAAGGCCGTGTGAGCCAGGCCCGCTGCTCCTTCACAGGCACGCGTGGGACCTCCTTTGGAAGAGGCCTCCAGACAACTTGAACTCCCTGTGTGTTTTTCATGGCCCCCTGCTCACCCCCTTGCGAGACGAAGGGGTCGCTGCACTGTTTCTGGGGTGATCGGTCTTAGTGAGGAGGCCTGCTTCTGTGAAGCGCCTTGTTGGCTTTCCCCGCTGTTTCTACAGGTCCGCGGGGTGTGAGCTCAGCCCCCCCTGTGTGCACACAGTTGGGTTTCTTGTGTGGCTGGGTGATCCACGTCAAAGCAGTAACCGTCCGTGCCAGTGGCTGGGCACCAAACAGAGTAGGTCCCGGGTCGGGGGTGAGAGGAAGCGAGGAAAGGACCTTGGAGAGAAAGCAAGAGGTCCTGGGCGTCTTAGGAGGTCTTTGGAGCAGCTTGGCAGTGCACTGAACACACCTTTCTGTTTTCTCTCTGCAGGTCCTTGCTCTTTCCTAGGAAGTAGTGTCTTGAGGGGCTCCGTAAAAGAGAGGCAGACAGGCCCTGGGCTTGAGAGATGCAGGAGGTTCCTCCCCCCTGCTTCCTTCCTTCCTTCCTTCCTTCCTTCCTTCCTTCCTTCCTTCCGTTCTCTTTCCTGAGTTTTCATCTGCCACGTCCTGGTACAACCAGGCACTTCAGGAATGGCTACAGAAATTCCTCTTACTGGATAGTGGAGCCATACAGTTGGCAAGCAGGGTCCCAGCGCCACATTTTGTCCCATGCTGGAAGTAGGAGAATTCTGGCTCCCTCTCTTTTGGTTCCTTTCCTTGGGCTGGCTGAGAAATCTCCTCTTACCTGGCTTTGGCTGTTACGTGTTGTGAAAGGTGCTCTGTTCATTGGGGGCCGCCGTGGCTTCTCCTGTGGGAACCCCTCACTGGGCTGGCTCCATTGCTCCTGCTCAGGCTCTTGAAGCCTGGTGCTCAGTCAGGGTGGGAAGAGGCAGGTGTCCTCGCTCCCCACCCCTTCTCCTCCTCAGACCGCTTTCAGTCCTCCCCTCAGCAAACCAGCAACAGAATTAGATCAGAGAGTGAGCAGCTGCGGTCTTGCAATGAAAGAGCAGAGGTGCACATTTTCTGTTTCTGGATTTCTAGCAGCACCTGTGGAACAAGGGTAGTTGGGAGTTTGCTCTTCGGTTGGAGGATTCTCTCCTGCCACTCACGAAATACGTGTTAAATAGGACAGACCCTGTCTAAATATCCCAAGTGCTTAATGCCAGGTGTGTGTGAGTGTGAGAGAACAGCAGAGGATCTGATTTTGCAATCTCTTTTCTCTCCTGGTGCCTCAGCCTGGGCGCTTGCATAGTTGGGGACAGAGTCGTGTGAGTCGGCAGCCTGCTGGGACCACATGCCTTGCACCCCTCAGCCCCCGACCTGCTTCTGTGAGTCTGGTCCCCCCCTTTTTCCTGAGGCCCCCTACCCACGACCACAGGATACCAACGAAAATCTATTTTGCAGGGAACTGTGAGATGGGGGGAATGAGCTCCCCGCCCGTCCGTTTGCCACGTGTTCCGGTTGGGGTGATTTCTGGAGCCCCAGTTCCAAGCCACTGCTGTGTTTTGTACAACGTTGCCCACATGGATAAGCCTGCATGCTCATGTTAGGGCAAGGAAAATTGGCCTGCTGAGAGAGGGGCGGTGGGAGAGGAGGATGCTCAGCTCCTGGCTCACTTCTGTTCTCCCTTCAGGTAAACATGCAGCCAGGACAGGACAGGACAGGGCGCACGTAAGCAACCGGGGCAAGAGAAAGGGGGCTTTTGGAATCAGGAAGGAGTTTTGTTAGCTGTCACTCGAACCTTGGCCTGAAGTTGAGAGGGTCAGGTACGCGACTCGGGTGTCCCGGAGGCTCTTGCAATAGGCACCTGGGCTGTCTGCTTTTCCTGTAGAAATGTCAGTTCTTGAATCCAGTTGTTTCCATGTTTTGTCCGGATTGTTGCCTCATTTCCAGAAGACCAGTGAAGCCTCCTTAGCGTGTGTTCCTTGCCTCCTCTGGGCACTCGGGGAGGACGTGCAGTCTCGCCTTGGTTGCCCATCTTCTGGCTGCCACCGGTGCTTAGGTGCTGGCTTTGCCTTTGCAGCCACCCACCTGTCAACGCATGTGTGGAGGAGGAGACGGAGGACACCTGCCCATTAGGGGAAACGGAGATGGAGCCTTTCTTGTAGAGGTGGTGATTGAGATGTGGGCCAGGCCTGTAGCCCGTGTCACCCCTCCCTGACCAGCAAGGTACAGGGGAGGCCCTCGGAAGTGTGTGGCCCCGCTTTCCCGCTTAGTCCTGCTCTCGCTCGACTGGCACTCTCTACCCGAGCAGGCACTGTTGGCCTTGGGGAGCCCCCCTAGAATCTGGCCCCGAGCATCACACCAGAGCCTTCATGCCCCAAATTGGGCATTTGCTACCATGGAGAGAATTCTGCCATAGACAGTTGAAGGGGTGTGTGTGTTTCTTTTCCCTTTAAGAATAAGGCAGGAGCCAGGTTAGACTCGTAATATTTTTAAAGAATTGTATGGACTAAATTTAGGGTGAGCTGGAAGAGTTACACAATAACTGTTAATAGTTTTTATGTTTGTTTTAAAAGCCCCTCATAGAAAATGTAAATTAAGGTAATTTGGGCACAGCCTTGCCTTTATTAGTTGGCTGTATGAAGGCGGGTGGGTGGGTGGGGCTCCTTGATGCGGTCCTCTTAGCTTGCCAGGGCCCCTCCTGCCCACGGGAAGATGTGAGCGTCCTCTTGCAATAAAGTGTGTCTTCTCTCGGCTTGTGTTTCAGCCCAAGCATCTCTCTTGTGTTCCTCACAACGGGGGCAGCGGTGTCCTTCTTGCCCTCATCCACCCAGGGCCCAGGAAGGGGCAGCCTGCTCCGTATGTCAGATGAAAGCGCAGGCCCACTTGCTCACTGCTGAAGAAATCCCAACCTCTGCCACTGCAGATTTGCATTCTATGCATTTACACCCACACAAAATAAGGTTGTAAATTGGCAGGAGAGTCGATTAGGCAGCGTTTTCAAATATTCGTGGGCAACTGGGAGTCCCCATGGGAGGAGGCACGTTGGCTGTTCTGGCACAGGCGAACACAAAGCATAGGCTGCAGAGGGACCCCTTCAAATACACCCCTCTCCTTTTTCTGGTTTCATTGTTTGTAGGACGTCCAGCCCACCTCATTCCTGGGCTCAGCACCACACATACAAAACACCTTCCGGCTTAAAGCGTTAAGTTGGGGTGAGTGGAAGCTGAGCCTTGGGCTCCCTTGAGGAAGCAGCTGATGACTGAAGCTGGTTAGTGACTGGATAGGAAAAGCCAGAAACCCCCTTTCAATGCTGCCTTGAGCTCGTTGGAATGAAAATATAATAAAACTTTTATGTATTTCTAAATCTCATAAATGGCATTGTTTAGAATACAAATATGCACTTAGGAGGACTGTAGTTCAGTGGTGAAGGGTGGCTTGCTTTGCATGCAGAAACTTCTGGGTTCAGATAAAGATAGCGATGAGGCTGGGAAGGGCAGCCCTGCCGCCTTAGAATCATAGAACAGTAGAGTTGGAAGGGGCCTCTAAGGCCATCAAGTCCAACCCCCTGCACAGTGCAGGAATCCACCTTAAAGCATCCCAGGCAGATGGCTGTCCAGCTGCTTCTTGAAGGCCTCTAGTGTGGGAGAGCCCACTACCTCCCTAGGCCATTGGCCTGAGCTCTTGGAGAGCTGCGCCCTCCCAGGGCAGAAAGATGGTTTGATTCTGCCAAAGACAACTTAAGCACTGGCCTTATGTGCCATGGCAAGCATCCTCGTGCTGCGCATAGCGCTGACAAAGGGCGTGGAGATGCACACTGATGCTCTCTGGGGAGGGTCATCATGCCAAACCTCCTGAGTGCCTCCAGCACACAAGTGTGATGCCAGACTGGACCTCGGGCCAAGTTAGGAGCAGGGCAGCGTGGGTGGTGATGGCAGCTCTCTCCTTGGCTCAGCCCAGTGCTTGGACCTGAGAGCTCTATGTTCTTATGCAGTCAATCTGGGCCAACCTTCCTTCCTGTGCTGCTCCCAAAAGTCTCGATCCTTATGGAGGCCGTCCCTCTGCTCCTCTCTATGTTGGTCACCACCTGGCATGATTGGTTGACCTTTGGCCTCGGCTTCACAAATGAGCACAAAACCTGGCTGTCTCTCGTGCTGGTAACCTTGACCCAGGTATTGTCTTAACAAAGGGTGATGTACTAGAGGAAGGTTTTTGCTCACTGGTAAAGCACATGCTTTGCATGCAGAAGGATCTCGCTCTCACATACACCCATATGCTTTGCATGCAGAAGGATCTCTCTCACACACGCACACACACCTACACCTGTAGCTGGCCAGAAAAGGCTTCTCTGCCTGAGCTTGCAACACCTCAGAGACAGTAGTATTGGGCTAGAACAACTGCATTTGCAGCTCAGGTGTCACTGCCTCCTTCCAGCCTACGTCATGTACTACTAGTTTGGCCTTTGAAAATCAAATCCTCGCACGGGGCATTGGCCTGGCCTGGCTCACGAAGGCGAGCTCTAGCTTTGTGAAGCAAGGGGCTGGGCAGCGGTGGCCTCTGTTAAATCTTTCCTTCGTTATAAACGGGGGGGAGGGGGCTCCTCGGGCCTGCTGTCCTTCACACGGGGAGCCCCAGGTTCAAGGCCCCACTGGGTCAGGATTTCAGGTAGTCACTCTCAGCTGAGCCCACCCTACTCCAGGATCATTGAGAGGATAAATCGGGGGGGGGGGCAGGGGGAGAGATGTGGACCATTGCTGCCACCTCCTACGTCCCATTGACCTCAAAGCAAGAGGGGGCGGGAGACCCATGTGGAAAGTAACTGACGACAATGGTAACCCGTAGAGTGTATTCTGTGTTTGACACTGACTTGGCTACAGTGGGTGTTGTACGTGGGTCGTAGGGGACCGCTGGCCTTTTGCTGTCCCAGCGCCCCCCATGCAGCAACCTGGATAAGCTGGGCCAAGGGCAGCCTTCCCCAAGCAAGTGCTTCCCAGATGTATTGGACAGGGACACCCATCACTCCCCAGCCGGCATGACTTGCACTCAGTCCCTGCTCAAAAAAGATATTGTAGAGCTGTGAAAAGGGCAACTAGAATGAATCATAGAATAGCGGAGTTGGAAGGGGCCTACAAGGCCATCCAGTCCAACCCCCTGCTCAGTGCAGGAATCCACCCTAAAGCATCCCTGACAGATGGCTGTCCAGTTGTCTTTTAAAGGCCTCTAGTGTGGGAGAGCCCACAACCTCCCTAGGTCACTGGCTCCATTGTCGTACTGCTCTAACAGTCAGGAAGTTTTTCCTGATGTCCTGCTGGAATCTGGCTTCTTGTCACTTGAGCCCCTTCCGTGTCCTGCTCTCAGGGAGGAGTGGGCGCCCGCAGGGTCACCGGGCTGGCCGGCCGCTGCCGCCACGTAACGGGGCTCTGGCTTCAGGGCCCTTCTCTTCTCCTTCGGCGAGCGCCGCTGGCTTCGGGATCATAGAATCATAGAATAGCGGAGTTGGAAGGGGCCTACAAGGCCATCGAGTCCAACCCCGTCCTTCCGGCGTCCAGCTCCACGGGGAGCTGTCCGGTTGGAGGACAAAAACCCCAACCCCCCCCCCCGGAGGCACACGGCCGCCTGCCCCGCGGGGGAAGCCGCAGTTCTATTTGACCTGAATCCCTGCGAAATACCGCTGCACGTGTGAATGGCGGCCCTCAGGCAGGCTCCCTCCCTCACTCGCTCGCTCCCTTTCCGGACGGCCTCCGGCGCCTGCGCACTGAGCTCTGCTGGATTCCTCTTCCGGCGCAGGCGCAGTGGTGGACGGCGCAGGCGCCTGCGCCCTGGGAAGCAGTTGGTCCGCGCCTGCGTAGAGACACCAAGGTGGCGGCGTCGGCGGCGGGGCTGCTCGATCCTCCTCCTCCTCCTCGCCCTCGCCCCCCCGCAGCCGCATCAGACGCCCGGACACGCCCCGCCCGCCGCCGCCGCCGCCGCCCTTCCTGCATGCGTGGGCCCGGTGGGGGCGGGGTTTCCGGGAGCGCGGGCGCCGTCGGGCCTGACACGGCGGCCGCGGCGAGGAGGATGGCCCTGAGGGGGCGCCGGTAGCAGCGCCCGCAGCGGCGGCGGCAGCAGCAGCAGGTGAGGCCGGAGAGCGGCGGCGCCTGCAGGGGGGGGGGGGAGAGCGGCGGCTGCGGCCCAACGCGTCAGCCCCTCCCGCGGGGACACAATGGTATCGCCCGGCCGGGCGCCCGCGCGGAGCATTGTGGGAGGCCGCGGGGGAGCGGGAAGGCCCGGAGCCATGGCGCGGGGGGGGGGGCGCGCGGAATGGAATGGAATGGAGCGAGGCAGGCGGGGGGGGGGCTGTGCCGCCAGGGCGGGGCCAGGGGACAAGGCGGCCCGTGGGGGGGGGCAGGCAGGCGGGTGTGTGCCTCCCCCCCTCTCTCCCTTCCTCCCTCTTTGCGCGCGGAGAGGCCCCTGCCCCGAAGGGCTCCAGGCGGAGCCCCCTCCCCTCCCCTCCCCTCCTCGCCTGCCGCGGTGCTGAGGGGCTGCAGAGGCTTCGCGTCTCCTGGTGCCAGCATTGTGCGCCCCCCCCCACCGCACCTTACCCAGGTTTTGTTCTTGGGCCTACAATTCCCATCAGCCTCAGCCAGCACAGCCAGCGATGAGGCATGATGGGAGTTGCAGGGCGAAGCATCCGGAGGCCTCCTCTGGCCCATCCCGGCCTTGTGCCACGATGGATGTGTTTCCGCCCCTCCGTCCCGCGGAGACTCCGTTGCTGCCGGGCCGGGCTGGGCCGTGCAGGGAGGCGAGGCGGTGAAACGGCTTGCGGGGCTTGGCGGTGCCTGGTCCGCCCTCCCAAGGCAGCAGCACCCTGCCGCCCATGCTCCCCAGCAACTGGTGTACGTGGGTTCAGTGTCTCTGCAGCTGGAGTCAGCCTGGCCGCCGCCTCCAGGAATTTAACCAACCCCCCCTTTTAAAGCCATCCAAATTGGTGCCCGTCCCTACATCTTGTGGTAGTGAGTTCCATGGTTTAACTCCACACCGCCTGAAGAAATCCTTCTAGCTGCCTCTGATGGGTACAGGGCCTCATTCGGTCGCCACCTCAGGTGCTGCTGAGTGCAGGGACTGTCTTGCTTGCTGGTTAATAACGGTTACATCCCGCTGCCCTGCCAAACGGCTCCCTTTGGCTGTGTCTGTTCTTGGGAATGGTGCCTACATTGCCTTCCCAATAGCCCTATAAAGTCAGTGAGACAGAGGCAGAGCATCTGGGCTGCCCAGCGGTGAACTAAACCCTGGAAGTGGGGGAAGCGAGTGGGTGAAAGTTAAAAAAAAAAACCATACCCTGGCGGTGGCCAGTTGTTTTTGGAAATGGAACAGGAGGCCCGAACAGGGACAGGCGACCTGCAGCCGTGACCTAATTCCAAAGATCCCCTGTAAGCAAATCAGTTCAGACCGCTGGCAAGAAGCCCCCCCCTGTCCTCCTGTGACAGGCTGTTCAGTGTGGCCCTGCCTACCATGGGTCTGGCCCCTCCCACTGCTGGCCTTTGCCCCTCCCATGCTGGTATCTCTACCCCCCACCCCATGCTGTATTCTCCCCTGAGGGCAACTCTGCTCTGGATGGTCAACCCCTGCCTGAGATGATCCCCTTAGTCGCATCTTGCAAAGTAGTGCTGATGTTTTGTATGAGGAAGTGGACGGGGGCTGCGTGAGGCGGTGACTCCCCCCCCCGCCGCCCCCCCAGTGCTTCCTCCTGTACCTTCATCATATGAGGCGCTTTCCAGCCCTGTCCTGCCAGAAGCTGTGCTTGGTTGGGTGGTGGTGGTGGCTCTTTCTCAGAGTGGCATTTAGCACCAAGCTCTCTCTGTGTGTGTGAAGCTTTGCCTTGGATGGGGCCTGGCTCCTGTGAGCATCTCACCCCCACCCCCAGTGAGGGCACTTCTGTGGGAGCACGGGGCTGCTGGAGTGCCCCCCTCTTCCAAGGGCCTTGTTTCAGTGCCTTGCCTTTCTCTCCCCCTTGTCCATGGGCCACCGTGTGCAGTTATGACTCATGCTGGTTCTGTCCTGGTGTGTCGGCTGCGTTTGAACAGAGGTTGCCTGTTTCCAGTGTCTTGGCCCTATGCTGACCTGACATGCACGTTGGCAGGACAGTCCTGAGACGCTGCAACCTGTTGCTGCAAGATATGTGGTGCTAACAGAGTAGCAAAACTCAGAGGAGGCTCTGGGCGGCAGGGCTTGCGCCCCAGGAAGACGGCTCCTTCTGCCCCTTCCAGGGCGTGTGTGCTGGCCCAGACAGGATGCGATGGCTTCCTGGTGCGCAGCCCTGTCACTCCAGGCCGGCTTCCCTGGGAGGGTTCTTGACCCCCTGATTGAAGGCCTTGTTGGGGGATGGCCTTGCTGGTGCACCTGGGCCACAAGTGCAAGGTGCCCTGCGCTGCAGTTGGCCGGCCTTTTGCCAGCTCATTCCTTGCTTGGCACGGGGGGGGGGGGAGGGGGAAGGCGCTGGGTCTCTCCCTCCCTCGTGGACGATCTCCCCAGGTCCTAGTAGTCATAGCTCCAGCCTTCAAAAGGACTGGAACAGGTGAGTCGCTCTCTGCTGGGCTTTACTAGATTGTAAGCCTATGCGGCAGGGTCTTGCTATTTACTGTGTTATCTGTACAGCACCATGTACATCGATGGTGCTATATAAATAAATAATAATAATAATAATTTACCCTACCCAGTGCCTGTTTACCCTACCCTGTGCCTGTTTGCATTCTCTTTCCCTCCTTATTGTTTTATTGTGATTTTATTAGAATGTAAGCCTATGCGGCAGGGTCTTGCTATTTACTGTTTTACTCTGTACAGCATCATGTACATTGATGGTGCTATATAAATAAATAATAATAATCCTGCTCCCACCGCTGCGCTTGCAGCCACAGAGCCGAGTTGGGCTGCTCACTTCTCTGCCAGCTGAGCCCATTTCTGTCCACCTGTCAAGGGCCTCTGGGCAGCTGGCATTCTGGAGCCACTGTGGGGTTTTTTACCTGCCTGGGCTGCTGGGACGTGTACAGAAAACAACCTGCCTTCCGTTCCTGGCACTGTTATCTTTTCATCTGGATCCTTTGGTTGTGGGGTTTGTGTGAAGGAGTTGAGCGTTTTAATAATGGCCCACTCAGGGCACTAAAAATAACTCGGAATTGCTGTTCGACATTTAGGAAATGCGCTGGCTGGCAGGCAGGCAGGTTTCTTGCTCCGGGATGGTGTGTGTGTGTTCACTTCCGCCTTTACAGCTGCCCTTGGAATTTCTATGGGATGTAGCAACGGCTAGACTTGAGATTTCACTCTCGGGAGAGATTTTGAAGGGAAGACGGGTTTTTTTCCCTCTCTCTGAGGGTCTCTTGCCAAGTCCCTGCACAAGCCTGAAGGGGAGTATAGAAATTCACCTCTTGGGACCCCCAGGATTTAGAAAAGGGTGGATTTCACAAGTGCCACGGCCATCCCTCCCTTCCTCTTGGCCCTCTGGTGGGTTCCTGTAGGCTGTGTGTGTCAAGCCCCTGGTGGTCTTTGCATGTGTGGAAGCAGGGGACGACGACGTAGCTGCCTCTGTTCATTGCTGGTGGATCCTGATCACTTCACAGAGCCCGGATGATCCTCTGAGGAAATAGTTTTGCCCACTGTGATGAAGCGCTTTAGGTCATTGGGCGGCTGCTGCTGCTGCTGCTGCTGCAGCTCTTGTCTCTAGACCTTCTGAGGACCTGTGAGTCTCAGGGACTCTCTGTAAACTTGTGTGTTTTGGGTAAGAAGACAGAGGTCCAGAGTTTGGGGAGTGTGGAAATCAATCTGCTTTTTTAAAAATCTGGGCCAAAATGCACCCAAAATACAAAAGCTTAAAAAGAACAAAAAGTGTTTCCTTTTTGACAGGCGTAAGCTGCAGTGTTGGGGTTAATGGGGGTGGGGGGGCGGCACCAGTGCTCCCTAAGCCCAGTTTGCCACTTGCAAGCCCGCCCCCACCCCCAGCCTCATTGCTGTGGGCCTCCTCCCCTCGCCAGTTGCTAGCCGTTACTCTTCCTTCGCCGTTGCTCCGGCATTTGTGCTTTTGGCAAAACGTGGCTGTGTGTGGAAAGTGCTGCTTGAACTTCCTGATCCTCCAGTGGGGTGGGGTGGGGGGCTGCGGTGAAGGAAGGGGGCTCCGTCTGTCCTCAGAAGCTTTAACCTCTGCAGGTTGTTGTGGGAGAAACAGAGCTGGCTGCCGTTAGGGTCCCATGGGTGCTTGTGATTCCTCTGAGTCCGTGTGATGGCCTGGGCCAGCGTCCCCGGGCCAAGTTGCTTGCGTAGCAAGGGGCTCCCGCGCCCAATAGGAGGTGGGTTCGCACTCTTCCGGCCGTCACCCCAGGAGACCCTCAAACACCCTGGAGAGCGCCGGGCTCTCTTCTGGGCAGCGGCAGCGGCAGTTCCTGCTGCCTCCTGGCTTTCGCAGAGGCTGTGGCGCTGTGCTGCTGCTTCCCCAGCCTCAGGGGCAGCGTGAGGCTCCCGCCTGTAAAGGGCTGAGGCAGACCCACTTCACAGAGGGCAACTGAAATGGTCCATGGGCTGGAGCAACTTCTCCCGTGGGAGGGGAGGTTAAATCTGCTGGGATTGTTTAGCTTGGGGTGGGGAAAGGCCAGAAAGGGGAGGCATGATAGAGGTGTATGAAGTTATGCAGCGTGTGGAGAAAGTGCACAGGGAGGCAGCTTTCTCCTGCTTTCAAAACGCTAGAACCCTACGGGGTCACCCCATGAAGCTGATTGGTGGGAGATTCAGGGCAGATAAAAGGAAGGACTTCTTCGCATAACACGTAAGGTAAACGACAGAATTCATTTCCAGAACATGTAGTGATGGCCACCAATCTGGATGGCTTTAAAAGTGGGTTAGATAAAATTCTGGAGAAGATTATCAATGGCTACGAGTCCTGATAGTTATATGTGACCTCCAGTATCAGAGTAAGGCTTCCTAGCTACACCAGTTGCTGGGGAACATGGGTGGGAGGGTGCTGTTGCCCTCATGTTCTGCTTGTGGGTCCTTGGTCGACAGCTGCTAGGCCAATGTGTGAACAGAGTGCTGGACTAGAAGGACCCTTGGTCTGATACAGGACTGTTATTACGTTCACAAAGAAACAGTGGTGGGCCGCATTACAGCCTGGGCCATGGCCTCTGGGGTCCCCCAGGACTTTATTCTGGAGCTGTGGGGTTCGGTCTCAGCACTCTGCTGAGGATACCCAGCGCTGTCTCTTTGTCAGCTGATGCCAAGTAGGCTCTGGAAGTCCTGCCTGGGCATCAGCGATGGAGTGGGTGTGGGTTGAGAAGCTGAGGCTCCATCCAGATAAGGCGGAAGTAGTGCTGGTCAGTAGACAAATCTGCAGTTGAAGTCTGCAGCCTGTTCTGGATGGGGTGTCGCTCCCTCTGCAGGATCAGGTTCCCAGCCTGGAGGTGTGTCTGGACCCAGCATTGCTCTTGGAGGGGAGGGTCAGGTGGCTGTTTGCGCCCCTTCTTAGAGAAGGCAGATCCGGCTACAGTGATCTAGACCTTAATGACCTGCAACACGCGTGGGGCTGCCCTTGAAGAATGTTTGGAAACTGCAGCTAGAGCAAAATGCAGCAGCCAATTGCTTCCTGGTGTTCGCTTTGTTGACCATATTATGCTGGTCTTGTATCAGCTGCACTGGCTGCTGGTCTGTTCCCCGGACACAGATCAGCAGCCTCTAAAGCCCTAAACGGCCCCTTTGCTTGTCTCCCCACCAAGAGAGGCTTGGTTGCGGAGAACATGGGGCCGGGCCTTCTCTGTGGCAGCCCCCACCTGTGGAAGTCTCTCCTGAGGGATGTTAAGCGGGGGGGGCACCCCCTCTGTTCAGTTTAAAGTGGGTTATTTAAACCTTTTTGTATTGAATGGCTTTTTAGAATTTTAAATCTCGTGGCTCCACACTCTGTTTTAAAGATTCTCTCCTGCTCTCAATTTCTGCTTTTAGTGCTGTTTTAAAGTTTTCAGATTGTTTGTAACATTTTGAATTTTTCTAACTTGTTTTTTACGTTTTAACTGTGACCGCTGTCGGGGGCCTGGCGTGGGCCGAAAGGTGGCTCCTGCGTGCCTGGTTGGCGATGGTGCCGGTGCTGGGCCCTTCCCCTTCCCAGGCTCGGACTGAGGCCCAGGCGCGCTTGGAGCGAGTTCCGGCTGGGCTGTGTCAGGCGCATGTCCTTGGGGAAAGCTCACAGCCAGACTCCGTTTTGGTTTTACCTCTGGTTCTCCTACCTGAAGGGGGAGATTGGACTGGCTCTGAGGTTGCGCGGGGTTCAGGCCTGAGCTTGAGGAGGGGAGGTGGCTCAATTCATTTGGTGCCGTACGTATGATTCCTCGGGTTGGCAGCAGTGCTGGGGCCGGAGGAGGGGAATCGCCTCCCCTGAGTTCCCCTGAGGCAGGTTAGCCCCCTGCCCGCCGGCCTGCCTGCCTGCCTGCCGTCAGGCGCACTCAGCGCAACCCGTCTCTGTGTTTTCTTCCTCCCCAGCATCCAGGTCCCCTCCCCTCCCCTCCCCTCCCATTCCACAGGGTCACATCCTGGAGTGCGTAAACAACTCTGGTAGCTTGCAGTGTCTGAGTCACACATGCTCCGCGAGTCAACAAGCTTCCCCCCCCCTCGCCTGCCTGCCTTCCTCCCCCCACGTGGGATGAGCGTGCCGCTCTTGCGTGTGCAGCCAGGGCCGTCGGGAGAGGAGTCGGGATTTAGCTGCGTTCTCTCCAGCCGGCAGCTGTCCCCTGGTGTTGCCGTTGGGGCGGGGAAGTGGCTAGGAGGCCCGGGCAGGAGGGGCAGGGCGGGGCGGGGGGTGCTTTGCCCTTGTAAGAGGCAGGGCGGAGCCCCCCCCGCAGTCCCTGTTCAGAGAGAGAGAGAGAGCGCGTATGGGCCTCCGTGGGGGCAGGCCTGTCACAACGTTGGCATCACTGTTGGTCTCGGCCTCTGTGGCACCTGCAGGCGCCGTCACATCTTTGCGCAAGCGTCTTCCTGGGGCGGGCTTCCCTTCGGAACCCCCCAGCGTCAACAGCCAGAAGAAAACACAAACGACGTCTCTCATTCCCAAGTGTGATTTTTTCAAGCAGCCGGGGAGGTTCCAGGGATCCCCGCCGATCCCTCCGTCTCTCAGCATGGTTGCTGTGCAGGTGTTGGGACGGCGGAGAGGGCGCTGGCTGCTGGTTGCTTCACCCGTGCCGGATGGAGGCTGCGCTTTCTCCATGCTGACTGGGGAGGCCCGAGCTGCAGGAGTTTCTCCTGGGGCTGCCCAGGCGCTCTCTCCATGGACAGTCTGTTCCTGCATGTGGGATCGTCCAGCAGCAGCAGAACTTCCCTGCAGGCTTGGGCCAGGGCAAAGGCCCATCTAGGCCCGCTGCCCGGGGGAAGCCTGCGAGCTGAAGGCCAGGGCAGAAGTGGCCTCCCGTGGTGTGTTCCCGGACTCTGGCCAGTCCCGCATTCGCGCACGCGTGGGGCCCTGCGTGATGGCCGATGGCCGCTCCAGCCTTCCCTTCACCCTGGCATGCCAGGTCTCTGTGCAAAGGTAGGGTGAGCCTTTAAACCTGTGATCCCACGTGCACACGCACACAGTCGTGGGGCGGGGCGGAAGTCTGTGCCGTGAGATTGTTCTGAGGGTAGCTCAGCCCTCGCCTCTTGTCTGTGTCGTCCAAAGGTGCTCATCAGGAGGGAAGGGGGGGCTTCCTTGCCTTCACCGTCTTCCGGTTCTGGCTTTTCCTGCAGGGCAGTCCGTGGGGCTGTAGATGGGCCTGTGGAGGAGAAGCTTGAGCTCAGAGCTTTGCGGGCGCCTCGGAGCGTCTTGTGTGCCAGTCGACTCCCCCCCCCCCCGGCACCACCTTTAGCAAAAGGCAGGATGCTTGAAGCCCACCATGTTACCCCTGACGTAATTCTGCATTGCACCTCCAACTGGCCAGGGAGGCTTGTGGGCAGCCCCCTTCTGCCTCTCCGGCTGGCGGTGCCTTTGGCTAGTCTTTGACCCCCACCCCGCGTTAATCCCATCAGGTGCCTAGGATTAATCTCTCTCTCTAGCTGTTTGTTTTTGCTGCAAGGGTTCCTTGATCTGAGCCTGTGCAGCTCCTTCGAAGGCCCCTTATCTGCCGCTCCTCTGCATCGCGTCTGATACGAAGACGAGGCACCGGGGCAGATAAGGCCGAAAGGGAAGTTGAAAACCTCATGGGGGTGGGGGAGCTTCTGCCCAGCTGCCCCTAGGATCCAGAAACGTAGTCAGATGGGGGGGCAGGGGGGGGCTGCCGCCTTCCCCATCCACTGACATTATAATACTTGCCCTACTGAGAATGGGGGCAGCTCCATAGGCATGCTGGGCCCGGGCTTCAGACTCTGCGGGAGCACCTGCAGCTGGGGAGGCCTGGGGCTGCTGTGGGACCTGCCAGTCCCTTAGACCCGAGACATCTGGCCGTTCCACAGTTCCTGGTGAGGTGCTCGGGTCGGTGCCTGGCTTGGCTCTATCGAGGGATCGGCCATGGCCACGCATTGAGCTCACTCTGCAATGCTGAAGAGACCGGAAGCGTGGCTGGTGGAAGGCAGGCTGCCTGGGGCCAAGCGGCGTCACTCGGGAGATCACCCCACCCCCAGCTCCTGGGAGCCTGCTCTCCCCCAGTTCCCTGGACAGACCCTTTTCTCTTCTCTCCTGCAGGTCACCAATCCAGCCCAGTCCAGCTGGCAGGATCTAGCCCCTGTCGGCACCACGCTGCCTCGTCAACATGAACGAGGTGTCGGTCGTCAAGGAGGGATGGCTGCACAAGAGAGGTGAGCGGAGGGGAGCGTGGCTAGGTCTGTGCATGCCTGGGGGTGGCGCTCTCTCCCCTGAGGTGCCTGTCCTATGCTCTGTGCGGACAGGCACAGCCTTGTGCTGCCTGGCAGCTTGAGTGGGAGCGGTTAGCTAGGCAGGTGCTTGCTTTGCGCCTGAGGCCACCGGGTTCTCTTGGAGGGCCTCTGGGGGCCTCTTGCCTTCCGGCCCTTTCTAGCAAGCAGTTTGTAGCTGTGCTGAGGGCAGCAAGGAAGAGGGCAGCATGTGCCGGGCTTGTCTGTGACAGACGAGAAGGAGCCCCATGGAATTCACAAGGGGCACACGTAACAGAAGTGGGATAAGATGAGGAGAACTCCTTCTCAGCCGGTGTGGCTTTCTTCAGCGGCAGCCGCCTTGTGCTGTGCGCAGTTGGGTGGCAGAGCCGGCTTCCCTCGTCCTTGTTAGCATTAGGAGAATGCGCGCGGGGAGGCAGTGGGGCAGCTGCAGGACCTGGATGGCCAGTGGCACTGCCCCTGTTTGCAGCAGGTACGTGCACAGCAAGAGCGGTGAGTCTGGGCACCAGCCGGTCAGTCCTGAAATGCCTCTCCGTCCCTCTGCAGGTCCTCCCCGCCCCAGCAGCCTCAGCTGTTCCCTGCTCTGCTTCCCCTTGTGCCTCTTCCCTGCAGACAAATATAGATGGCAGGTGGCAGCATCTGGCCGGCGTGGAGGCTATTTTGGGGCCTGGGCCAGGCGGAGGGAAGCCCCCGTTGCTGCGTGTGTTCTGTGTTGCCATGAGAAAAACCGGGGCTTTAGTGTGAAGCGAAGGTGCCCTGCGAGTCCTGGCGTTCGTATGCCGGAGGGCAGCTTGGCCGTGGCAAAGCAGCGCCTGAGAGGAGTGTGCTTGCCAGAAGTCAAGGAAGGCAGCAACTCCAGAGCGCTGCGGGGAGGGGGTGGCAGGGCTCGCTGGACCCATGTCCCTGCAGCTCCCGCCCCACCCAGGCCTCTGGAGGGGCTCCTTTGGGCAGACCCCTGTGTTTCCAGGCTTCTCTTTCGGAAGGCAAAGGTGCCGCGGGGCTCCTTGGAAGGGGCGGGTCTGTGCCCTGCCTGCCTGCTGCCGCTGTGGCGCAGGTGTGGGCCCCGAAGCTTCCAGCTTGCCCTGCCGCCTTCCGGGTCCTAAGCAGCGCTCCTTGGGGGTCTCCCCAACGACCTCCTTGAGGAAGTAGGAAGGCGCAGTTGCTGCTTTGAGCCCTTAACTTGCCCGTTGGGTGGCCGGGGCAAGGCCGGCAAGCCGGGGCAAAGGGCCCTGCAGCAGCCAAAGGGCTCCTTCCACGCCGGCAGAAGGATGAGTGACGGGGGGCGGATGGGAAAGAGATGCCAGCCGGCTGCTTGGAAGCCTTGTCAGGCCACGCCTGTGCAGCTCTGCTGCTCCCTCCCTGCTAGCGCTTGCAGACGTGCCCCGCTATGCAAGCCTGATTCCAGGTTGCTTGCAGGGACGGATAGGGCAGGACGCGGATGTCTCGGCCCGTGTTGGCCAGTCACAGCGAGCAGAGCAAGAGACACTTTGCCAACTGCAGACAAGAGGCGCTGCTGGGCCGCTCCAGGGGTGCTGCGGTTGGGCACCAGCGGAGGCAGGTGCCAGGCAGAGCGCTAACTGGGTCGGCAGCTGTGCCAAGGGCCGTTACGAAGGCAGCCCCCAGGAAGCCAGATGCTGGCCGGACATCAGGGAAAACCTCCTTACTGTTAGAGCAGTACGACAGTGGAACGCATGACCTGGGGAGGTGGTGGGCTCTCTCACTTTAGAGGCCTTCAAGAGGCAGCCGGACAGCCATCTGCCAGGGATGCTTTAAGGTGGATTCCTGCATTGAGCCGGGACGGGTGGGGGGAGAGTTTGAACTTGATGGCCTTAGAGGCCTTTTCCAAGTCTGCTGTTCTACGATTCTGTGACCGGACCTTTCTGCTTTCCAGGTGAATACATCAAAACCTGGAGGCCCAGGTACTTCCTCCTGAAGAGCGATGGGTCTTTCATTGGGTACAAGGAGAAGCCTGAAACGTCAGACCACAACTTGCCCCCATTGAATGATTTCTCTGTGGCAGGTGCGTTACACCCATCAACCTGGGAGCTATCAGGCGAGGAGGCTCAGTGGGGGCAGGCTGCTTTCCTGGGGCTACAGGCCACTTGGAAGCAGAGCTCCAAGAAATGGGAATCCCCCCTTCTCTCCTCCTTTCATGCTGGGCCTGGGGATGTATCGTGTCCACGTGCCTTGGTGGAGGTCATGTGGTGCTAGGGCATGGGAGGGGCGAGGAAGCCCCCACCCCCGGTTTGGCCCTGCGTGTGAGATGGAGGGTGTGGGTTTCCAGCCCCCTTGGAGGCGGCAGAGTGGGATTGCCCCATGGGCTGACCGGGCCTCTGTCTTGCTGGTGCCTCTTGGCTCTCTCCCTCCAAGGGCAAGGCGAGGGGTTGTTCCCCGTCCAGACTGAATGGTGACCTGTCTCAGGAAGGGAGGGCTCTTCCCACCCTCGTGTGCAGACTGCAGGCTGTGCCGGGCAGGAGGGGCAGCGGGCAGAGCCCCAGGACCCACTCTGGCTGTCTGCACATGTAGCTCTTGAGACAGGGTCCTGAGCCAGGCAAGAAACTGCCACGTGCATCTGTGTGTGCGCGCACGCACCTCCGTAAGAGTTTGAGAGGGAAGAATCACTAGGAGGTGTTCTCTTAGAGGACCCCCCCAATCCAGGCCACTTCTCCTCCTCCCCCCACCTCCCAGAATGCCAGTTGATGAAAGTCGAGCGTCCACGGCCCAACACCTTCATCATCCGCTGTTTGCAATGGACAACAGTCATTGAAAGGACGTTCCACGTGGACTCTCCAGACGAAAGGTAAGTGGGCTGAACGTGGCTTCCAGCCGGCCGCTCTCCGGACTCCGGTGGCATCCGGTATCTTCCCATCGTGCGACTTGTTTCCGCACGGAGAAGGCTGGCCCCCGTTTGTCCCCAGCATCTGGGAGGCAAACGGGTTTTATCCCTGCCTGTTGAAACGCTCTTTCGGCGCTGACGGCTGTTGACCCGCCTGTAGCAGCATTGCCTCAGTTGGCGTCTGCAGGCCTCCAGGCCAGGAGTGGCCGTGAAGTCCAGCTGCTCGCTGCCATGCTTTGCTTGAATCCTTGTTCTTTGGCCCCTCACTGGCCTGTGTTGTCCCCAGGGAGGAGTGGATCCGGGCCATCCAGATGGTGGCCAACAGCTTAAAGAACCAAGAGCCGGAAGAGGACAGGATGGAGTACAAGTGTGGCTCCCCGAGTGACAGCACGGGGGCCGAGGAGATGGAGGTGGCCGTGTCCAAAGCCCGGGCCAAGGCGGTAAGGACGGGGGGCTGGCTGGAGGGGAGTCTGTGCCGCGGGTCGAGCGCTAACCGGGTCCCCGGGGAATGCTGCAAGCTCCGGGGGTGGACTCAGGATGTTACGTCCTCCTCCGTTCGGAAGGCCCTGCGGCAATCGCGTCAGCGGGTGTGGACGGTTTTGCTCAGTGAGCTCTGTCGCTGTTGTTTTTGTTCAAAGACCATGAATGACTTTGACTACCTGAAGCTCCTTGGCAAGGGCACTTTTGGGAAAGTCATCCTCGTGAGGGAGAAGGCCACGGGGCGCTACTACGCCATGAAGATCCTGCGCAAAGAAGTCATTATTGCCAAGGTACAGGCCAGCGCCACAGCTTCCGCCACCGGGGACAGGCGCGTCGTGAGTTGGGGGTGGGGGGTGCGAAGGAGGCAGAATTCATGTTCTCCAGGCTAAAGAGCAAGTGATAAAGCTCCTTCTCAGAAGACGCTGCTGCGTGAAATGCTTGGGAGGATTGCAAATACGGTGGCGGCGGCGGCCTGTCGGGGTGGTGATCCTGGAGGGAAGCAGCAGCCCATGTTTTAAGCGAGTGGAGCTCAAATGTTTTGTATCAGGGTTTTTAGGCTCCCGCATTGATGGTAGTTCCAGTGTCCTGTTGAGAGACCGGCCGGCCACGTGCCCTGAGGCCTCCCTCCCTCCCTCCCTTCTGCAGCCTGCGGCCCACCCCCACCCCGGTCTCCCCCTCCCCAGCTGCCAGTATTTGCTGTGCTGCGCGCACCCCCCACTAGCCGCTTCACTATGACCAATTGTAACTTTTCTGCCACTGGCAGAAGTTGGAGCCTTTCGTGCTTCTCCCGCCTTCTCTCTGAGTCGCCCTGAAGTTTCAGGGATGCTGATTTAAAGTCCTGCCACTAACCGGAGATGTGCTGTGTTCCTTTGCTTCCACCCGGAAGGCAGCAGCTTGGAAGGCAGAGGTGGATGACGCGGCTCCCAGCCTCAGGACTGGGGTGGGGGGGTTGGTGGGGGGGCTGCGTTATATAGCTGGCGACATTTTAATGGTGCAGTTCTGGTGACAATGCTTTTCTGTCTTTTGGAGGACGAAGTGGCCCACACCGTCACAGAGAGCCGGGTCCTGCAGAACACGAGGCATCCCTTTCTCACGGTACAGACATTGGGGAGCAGGGGCTCTCGCCTGGCCAGCTCAGCATCCGTCCGTCCCCCGGCCTTGATTTAGCAGGCGGGCGGCTCTCAGGCTAGCGGCATTGCAAGGAAAGGTGTCGTGCTCCATTCCTCTCAGCACAGACAGCCTAGCTGAGCCCAGCCTTCATCTTGCTTGGCAAAATGCTCCGAGCGGCGTGCAGATGTTTCCTCCTTTGTCCTGCGCCTCTGCCTTCTGCAAGGCCAGGCAGCCCCGAGTCAGTGGGGCCCAGTGTGCCCCGCCTCCGGCGCACCCACCGTGGGCGGGCTAGGAAGCCCAAGGAGCCGTGCAGGCTGGCTGGCCATCCGGCCGGCCGTGGTAGTCCTATCCGCTAGAATGCCTCGATGCCCTTCCTTTGCGCTAGACTAGCTGGCCCACAAGGGCACCTGCATGGCCGCTGCCTGGAGTGTGTGAGTGAGCTGGGACACTTGAATGGGAGGCCCCTTCTTACTGACTATTATTTATTTACTACATTTATATACCACCCCATAGCCGAAGCTCTCTGGGCGGTTTACAGAAGTTAAAAATAGTGAATATATAACTTAAAACCATAAAAAGCTTAAAATACAAACAAAAACAGACAATACCCATTTAAAAACAACTGTTCTCTGGCCTCTCCTGCGCTTGAAAGGGGAAAGTCCGATGGCTGTTTCTCTTCACTTGCATTTCTAGGCCCTGAAGTACGCGTTCCAGACCAACGACCGCCTGTGCTTCGTCATGGAATACGCCAACGGAGGGGAGGTGGGTGTCAGCCCTGTGAGGCGCCCAGTCTGGCTGTGTGCTGTGCAGGGGGGCTGCTCCGGACCCCCACAGCCCCTGCCCCAACCAAGGGCACCCTGGGGGAAGAAGGGCTGTCCCGCAAGCCTGTTGCGTGTAGCGCTGCCCCTTCCTAGCCCAGGATGGCGTCTTGCGGGAGGGAGGTGGAGGTGAGCCTCCGCACGGGCTGAGCGCAGGGCTGCCTGTAGGCCTGCGGGGGAGGGCGTGGGCGGGCCCACGGCCGTGTCACTTGGGCCGCTGCTGCGCATCATTCCTGCCGCTCATCTCTCCCCTCCCTCCCTCCCTCCCCCCCAGCTGTTTTTCCACCTTTCAAGAGAGCGTGTCTTCACGGAGGACCGTGCCCGTTTCTACGGGGCTGAGATTGTTTCTGCCCTGGAGTATCTCCACTCCCGGGATGTTGTTTACCGTGACATCAAGGTAATGCTGCGCTGCGCAGCCTCTGCAACTCTGCTCATGGACCAACTGCCTGCCCGCCTGTCTCGAAGCTGGGCGAGGTGGACAGGAATGCTGCCGCCGCCGCGTTTGTGCTCCCGTCTCCCGTGCGCCATTCCTGGGCCAGGGGCTGAAGCGTGTGGTGGTGCCTGAGCTCCAGGCGGGGCGGAGGAGGGGGCTTCCCTCCACTCAGGGCTGACTATGGGACGGAGGCGGCGGCATTTCAGTTGGGGTGCCCCCTGCAGAGGGGTAAAGCTGCTGACCCTAACCCCAAAGCCTGCCTAAGTCCAACGTGCTGCTCGCATCGTGGCCAACCAGAGGCCCGTGGGAAGGCGTTGTCCGGGAAAGGGGCCCGGCTTTAGAACCCTCCTGCTTGTGTTCTCTGGGAACGGGCAGCCAAAGCGATCAGGGGGCAGCAGCAGCAGCAGCAGCTCCTGTCGGAGGAAAGGCGGCGTTCGAAGGCGTTTAGAAACAGGCTGAATAACGGGAGACGTGATAGAGGCGCATAACATTATGCGTAGTGTGAAGAAAATGGAGAGGGAGACATTTTTCTCCTTCGTGGTGCTAGAACTCAGTGGAGCCGTCCAATGAAATTGAATGATAAAAGAGATTCAGGACAGGCAGAAGGAAGCCCCCCTTCACAGAGCGCGTCGTTCAGCTGTGGAATTAGCCCCCCCCCCCCAATGTCGGGATGGCCACTAACATGAACCACTTTATAAGGGGATTGGAGGAATTCACGGCAGAGGAGAAGGCTGGCCACGGCCGATAGTCATGGTGCCTCCCGTCTGATCTGGCTTCAGGGCTCTTCTGAGGTTCTTCATAATAAACCTGTTCTGTAGGGTCAGCCCACTGGCAACGTTCCGCACCCGCTGCAGAGCCCAAACGCTTCTCGAAGGCGGCCAGTGCCTGGCCATGGTTTGGGTGGGTGGGTGCTCCGGCAGGGCCCGTGTCGCCCCGGCCAAGTCTGCCTTCCGTTGCCTCGTGGGTCTCCTCAGCGCTTTGGGGCCTGCCGCTCCCAGCCATTTAGAGTGAAGGGGTGTTGCAGTTTGGCCCTACGGTGTCCCCGAGGGCAGGGGGAGGGAGGAGGATCTTGCTCTGCCTTCTGTGTCCTTGGCAGGCAGCTGACCCACCTTTGTGCCTTCTTCCAGCTGGAGAATCTTATGCTGGATAAAGATGGACACATAAAAATCACCGACTTTGGCTTGTGTAAGGAAGGCATCACTGATGGCGCCACAATGAAGACCTTCTGTGGGACCCCTGAGTACTTGGCCCCTGAGGTATTGCAAATGGCCTTCTGCCTGTGGGCTGCCTGCCAAAACGCGTCTCGGCCCACACAAGGGCGGGGGGCATCGAGGGCCTGCTCTCCTGGGCAGAACGGGATGCTGAGGGGGAGGGGGCGGGGCAGCCTCTAAGCTGCTCTGATTGGATGGACTACTCACCATGGCTGTAGGGGGGCTGCTGTGGCCGCAAGGTTTCCATGCGCTACTGGGAAGAACTGGGGGGGGGAGTTGAACCTGCCCCAGAAACGAGGCTTCCCCCTCTTCCCAAAATGCTGGCCACTCACTTCTTCTTCCTCTCCCCCCCCCCCCCCCCCCGGTCAGGTGCTGGAGGACAATGACTACGGGCGGGCCGTGGACTGGTGGGGCTTGGGCGTGGTCATGTATGAGATGATGTGCGGCCGCCTCCCCTTCTACAACCAGGACCACGAGCGCCTCTTTGAGCTCATTCTCATGGAGGAAATCCGCTTCCCACGCACACTCAGCCCCGAGGCCAAGGCCCTGCTGGCTGGCCTACTCAAGAAGGACCCCAAGCAGAGGTGAGCAGCGCTGGCGATGGATCCGTGCCTTGCTAGGGCAGCCTTGGCGCAGGGCCCGTCAGTGGCGCCAGCAGCACCCGGCTCAGCCGCCTGCCCCCTGTAGTTCAGCAGGACGTCACCATTAGTCAAACGCTTGCAAAGTTCATTGTGTTGGCTGGAACGTGGAGGGCCTGGCTGGGATTGGGATGTTTTGGCAGGGGGGTGGGGAGGGGAGCCTATTCTGAGTGGAGGAGGGATTTGGGAGGGGTGCACCGAGGCTGAGGGGCAGCGTCTGGAGCTCCAGATCCACCGGCCGGTGGAATTCTCCCTGCCTGCCTTCTACTGCAACTCCTGGCTGCCCCCATAAGGGAGCTCTCAGCAAGTTAGGGACGGGTGCTGCCGCTTGGTCATCTTGGACCCCAGAGTTCTCCCTCCCTCCCTCCCTCCCACCCCCAGGCCACGTCTCTCGAGCTTCCAGGACAGGGATAACTGAACCCTTTGTGCCCACAGGCTGGGGGGCGGCCCCAACGATGCCAAGGAGGTGATGGAGCACCGTTTCTTCGCTGCCATTAACTGGCAGGATGTGGTTCAAAAAAAGGTAATGTGCAGACCATCGCCTGGTCCTGTGATGCTCTGCCTCAGAATCAGAGAATTGTGGACTTGGAAGGGTCACCAAGGACCATCTAGTCCAACCCTCTGCAATGTGCAGGAAACCCCATTCAGCCCTCCGTGAGAGGCGGCTCTCCGGCCTCTTCTTAAAAACCTCCAGAGATGGAGAACCCACAACCTCCGTAGGGTTCACCTCTTGTATAGATCTTACCGTCAGGAAGGTTTTCCTTATATTTAATCGGAATCTAGGTAGCTGTAACTTGTGCCCATTCTTTCTGGTCCTGATTTCTGCAGCCATGAAAATTAGCTCTTGACCCTCTTTTCTGTGGCTCCCTTTTAGGCACCTGAACGTTGCTGACATATCTCCCCTCAGTCTCTTTTTGTCCAGACTAAACAACCCAAGTTCCTTCAGCCTGTCCTCGTCAGGCACATCCTCAAGTTCCTGTATCATCTTTGTTGTCCTCCTCTGAATCTGTTCTCACCTGTGCCCAGAACTGTACACAGTACTCCATGCGTGGCCTCACTAGGGCCGAGTAGAGAGGAATCCGGACCTCACGCGTCTTTCATGCAATGCTGCTTCTGACGCAGCCCAGAACAGCGCCAGCCTTTTCTAGCGGCCGTCTTGCACTCCTGACTCATGTTCAGGCTGCTGTCAACCACATCCAAAGCCCCCTCCACTGCAGTGCTCCCGAGCCACGAATCCCCCCCTCCGTCGTGTGCGTGGACCGTACGTTTTCCCTCCCTAAGTGTCATGCCTGACATTTCTCCCGCTTAAAGGACATCCTGTTCCTCTCTGCTCGGTCTTCCAACCTGTCCAGATCAGATTGCCCTCTCATTCTGTCCTCATGAGTGCGGTGAGCCAGTCTGGAGAGCAGTTTGCTCAGCTCCAGATGCCGCCGTTTTGCTGAGCCCCTGCAGCTGTCATTGTATCCTTCAAGCAGCTTGGGGGCAGGGTAGTAACGCCGGGTGTGTGGGGTGGGGTGCGGATGCGAGTCCTGGGGCTCTTTGTGACCCAACCGGCCTCTTCCCTCTCAGCTCACGCCACCCTTCAAGCCCCAAGTGACGTCTGAAATTGACACGCGGTACTTTGATGATGAGTTCACGGCGCAGTCGATAACCATCACCCCACCTGACCGATGTGAGTAGGGGGCCCCATTCCTCCCCCCTTCTTAAATATGTTGACCTCTCCTCCTTTGGCACTAGGGCTGGGGGCTGGGGGTTAACGTCAAGGCCGTTCTTGTCCAGCCCCCTCAGGGGCTCCCCTCCCTTCTTCCCTGGCTGTGAGCCCCTCTCTGCTCTCCTTGTCCGCAGATGACAGCCTGGACGCCCTGGACGCCGACCAGAGGACCCACTTCCCCCAGTTCTCCTACTCAGCAAGCATACGGGAATAGGGTGGCGGCCGTCCCATGGTGCACCCACAGGAGGAGAGACAGTGGGGTTGCCGAGCAGCAGGACTCAGGGGGCCGAGGGGAGGGGGGGTTTCTGGCTCCCCCCCTCCGGTCCTTCAGTGCCTCAGCTTCTGGAGGCACCAAGCAGAGGTCTCTGGCCTGCCACACGCGGCCTCCAACAGCTGGGCAGCGAAGTGGGGCAGGGGGCAGACGGTTCTGCATTTCCCACCAGTGGAGCCGCTCTTCACCCCCCCACCCCACCCCACCCCACCCCCCAGCAGCCTGCACCCCACCCCCGGCATCCTGGCCTGCAAGCCACCCAGGTTTTAAATGCAAATGGTCATGGACACGTTTGAATCGCTTCTAACACACGGATGCTGCGCCATGCGACTGCTTTGGGATATTTGCTCGGAAAGCCCCAGGCAGGAGGAGGAGGAGAGATCGTGCCAGCACCAGGACCTTTGTGGAGCCGTGGGAGGGGAGAGAGCGAGCGTGGAAGCGTGACCGCACTCTGCGCACCGGCAAACGGACAACGCGGCACCGCAAGGCCCATTTTGCCGACGGGGGAACCACAGGCGCCCCTTTGCCTGTTGCGTGTGAATCGGCTGCCTCTCCTCTGCTGGCGCAAAGCCCAAGAGGGCGATTGGCCCTGGAACACAGCGCGGCCTGAGCCTGCTGGGCCTGACCTGGCACGGTGGAGACACACGGCTCAGCAACCGCTCCCAGTTTGCCATGGGGTCAGGGCAAACTCTCTTCCTGCCCCTTCCCGTTCTCTCCCACGGGCAGAGGCTGCTGGGGGGCGGGGAGCTGCTGCTGCTCTGGGTGTGGCCCCCAAAGCAAGCCTGGCCCCCTTCCTGACTGCCTTAACACAAGGGTTGCGGCGGCGGCAGCGTGCCCTGTGGGGCGCTCTTCTTGGGCCCCAAGCGCCCCTGGAATCCCCTTTCTCCAGCACAGTTGGCCAGCAGGCCTGGGCCTCCAGCGGCTCGTGGTGGCTGGGGCCATACAACAGGTGCCTCACTCGTGCCACGGTGGCGGCGGCAGGGAGCTGCACCGTGCTTGCTGACCCCCACCCCCTCCCCTGCCCGCCTCAGTGTGACGTGGCTGCTTTAGCGTACTTGAGTGGCCGTGTGGCTACCATTAGCAGGAGCCCACTCCTGGTATGATGGGAACAGCCGGGGAGCGGCAGAGGGGGGCTGAAACGCAGGCTCAGCACTCGGCCCTTCCCTCCCCCCACCCCCAGCTGGGTCTGCAGGAGGCAGCCTCTCCCTTCCCCGAGAGCTGGCGCTGTGGCTCATGGGCCGGGCCGTGGCTGCTACCGTTCCGGGCAAAGAAGTTGCGCTCTGGATGGCAGGCAAAAGGCTTGCCTGCCCTGAGCCTCAGAGGAAGGGGGGATCAGGCCCACGCGCTGTTGATCCCGCTTGCCAGGCCCAGCTCCCCACTCGCGTTTCCCCCACATGTTCTCCCTGAGGGCGGGCGAAGGGCAGCCCATGTGCCAGGCTGCGTTGGAGCCCAAGTGCCGGCCGTCCTGTCCCCGGAGCCCACTTCTGGCCAGGCCACGCCCTCTTGCCTCAACTTAATGGCTGTGGAGGAGGGGGGCGCAGCCCCTCTTGCTTCCTCCACTTCTCATGGGCTCTTTCTGCACCCAGCGCTCGGGGCTACAGGCAAAGCAAACGGGTGCCCCCCCCAGCTGCAGGTGTGCCCCCCCCCCCAGGCCGCTCCTTTTTCTCTGGCTGGGACGGAGCAGAGCTGGGCTGGCTCTCAGAGCTGAACCCGTCGAGCTTAACAGTCATAGAGGATTCGGAAAGTCATCCTGCTCACAGCACACACTGAGCAGCATTTCCAAAATGCTAAGCAAAAATGGGGTGGGGGTGGGACAGCTAGCTGGTGTCTTGGTTGGTGTAGGAGAATTGCTTCTCTTGCCTCCCAGCCCCCTGTTGCGTGTTCTCTCTGCCCCCTGCCCACTGCTCGGTGTTTCCATATCCACACCCACCCACCCATCATGCGTAGATTGCAAGACAGACGTCTGGCTTAATCCTGTGCAGGTTGAGTTGCATTTAACTGAGCTTCAAGGTGGCTTTTCCTGTGTCCCGGCTGGGCTTGGGCTGCAGTCTCGCTTTGTGTTCTGCCAAAGGCGGCTGCAGCCGGCCCCCTCCGGTCCTCCCTCAGCAAAGGAGGCAGGGTTTGCTGGGGCAGCAGTGGCCTGAGAGCGAAAACAGCGCTTGGGTCTTTGGCAAGATCCCTCCACCGCGGAGGGCAGGATTGCCTCCTCTTCCCTCCTGGGGAGGGCGCAGGAGGCGTGGGGCGGCCTTGAGCATCTTGGGGCGAGGCAGGGCGGGGCTTGCTTCCGAGGGGAGCATGCGAGCGTGTGTGCGTGTGGTTGGGCTGTAACGTCGCCTGAGCTCCCTTCCTCCCATGCTGCGACGCAGGTACTGTGTGGCTCAGGAGGTCTCTGCCCCAGGGATGATACAATGTGTGAGAGGAAGCTGTTCTAAAGTGGGAGCTTACAGCTGTGATGGCATCGTTCGGGTTGCGTTTCCAGTTCTGGCTCTGCATGTTGCAGCCCTTCCCATTATGTGTGGGAGGCCAAGTTTCCAGCCACTTCTCCCCAATTTGGGGGAGGGGGCTGCTGCTGCTGCTAGCTGATCTGGCAGGTGCATTTTAGGGCTGCAGTCCCTCTAGGACGCTTTGACCACACATGGTTGTGACGGCTCCTAGCTGGGACGAGCTGTTCATGGTGGGGAAGGGGCCACGTCCAGCAGCAGCAGCAGCAGCCCTTCCCCCAATCTTTCTGGAAATTAAAACAAAAACAGGCCGAATTCACTGGGTGCGAAGAAGCCAGCAGCCGAGACCTCGTTTTCTTGATGTCTTTTCACTCGCTGCCAGCAAAATTCATTGGGGGAACTGAAACGTCTGCCTGGGAGCTTGCCTGGGGGCAGAGACGGTCATGGTGGCGCAAAGCCAGCCGATGTGGGGGGCCTGGGATGCCTGTGCGGGGGGGGGGGGTGCTGAGTCATTGCCCTGGCTTCCGTCTGGCCCCCGAGCAGCTCCGTGGAGAGCACGCCAGGCTGCTGCCTCGCCCTCCACTGGGCTGCTTCAAAGGGCCCGCCGGGTGCAGAAGCCAGCCCTCCTCGCAGTGTTTGGGGGCTCGCACAGGGGGCTGCAGAGGCCAGCTCTGCCACGCTCTGCTCGGCCGTGGGGAACCATCCGGGCTGGCCGCCACAGCAGCGCTCCAGGCAAAGTCTGCCCCATGGCACTGGCACTTCTTCCCCGTAAAGATAGGGCGCCCCGGGGGGCCTCTCATTATGATAGGGGGCTCCCCTGTTCAGAGAAGCCCCTGGGCCCCAGCCCGCCATTTTCAGCAGGGCCTGGGTAGAGGCCTGCCACAGCCGCTGTGCCCATATGGGAGGCTGCAGAATCCTGCACTGGTGCTGGGAGGAGGAGGACAAAGGCGGCGCTAACTGGCCTGCGTCCCAGAGTGGCGGGTGCGAGGGAGCAGCCTGCTGGCTTATTGGCCACAGTTTGGGGGAGAGTGGTCCTTCTGGTGTCAAGGGACCCTGCTGGCCCCCTCACCTGAGCCTCCCGCCCTCTTTCCAGGTTTAATGGGAAACATTCCTGCGCTGCTTTCGGCAGGGTCCTGGTGATCCTGGCTGGTAATCCCATGCCCGAACCTCACAGCCAGTGTGGAGGTCCTGCGGTCCCCCTTTGGGCGGTGGGCTCCAGCAACGCTTCCTCCTCCTGTGTTAGGAATGCAAGCAGCGGGGAGGCACGCACCGGCGTGTAAACGCACCTCTGCCCACCTGCACAGGCACGGAAGGCCTGTGGCTCTGGCGGAGGGCCCCTGATGGTGACCACGTGGGGACACTTCTTCAGCCCAGCAGTCCCTCCACCCCCAATGTGATGTCCATGGATTAGGACTGGGAGGGAGGGGGGCTCGTCCCTTGCGGGGGCCCAGCACAGAACAGCCAGCAGTCCTTGGACATGCCTTATTGTTACAGCCTCGCCAAAGAGCAGGGCCAGCTTGGCTCCACTTCCATCCCTAACCAACCGCACCTACCAGGGTGACTGGGCTGGAGCGTGAGGTTTCTCCCTGCTAGGTTCACAGGCAGCAGGCTGCCTGAGCGCGACCCTGCTGCTGCTGCAGAGAGCGCCCGCCCACCCGTCGTGGGCCGTGGGGGTTGCCCAGCTTACTCTTGGGCTGCCCCTGCCCTGGAACACCAGCTTGCTGGCACCATCTGCCCAGTGGCTCTGGGTTCAGGTGGGCCCAGGCTGCAGCTGGCTCCAGAGCGGTGCACTGTGATGCCACTGTCCGCTCCTGACGTGGGGCGGGATGAGTCGCCCAGGCCTTTGCCGGCGCCCGCCTCGGCTCCAGGCGCTCCGTTTGGCCTTCCATTTCAACGCATGCCTTTGATGCTCATCTGACTCCAAAGTGCTGGCAGTCTGAGCATTTCAGTTAGGTGCTTTGTGGTTTTTATGACTCTTCAGCAGCTATCATAGAATAGCAGAGTTGGAAGAGGCCTACAAGGCTATCAAGTCCAACCCCCTGCTCAATGCAGGAATCCACCCTAAAGCATCCCTGACAGATGGTTGTCCAGCTGCCTCTTGAAGGCCTCCAGTGTGGGAGAGCCCACCACCTCCCTAGGTCACGGGTTCCATTGTCGTACTGCTCTTAACAGTCAGGAGGTTTTTCCTGATGTCCAGCCGGAATCTGGCTTCCTGTCACTTGAGCCTGTGATTCTGTGTCCTGCACTCTGGGAAGATAGAGAAGAGATCCTGGCCCTCATCATTTCACTTGTCAGGAAACAGGTTTTGGATTGTAACTACAATATATAGGAATTCTCTGATCCCAGCCTACACATTCTGAATTCAAGGGAAACCCGGATATTTTTCTCTCTCTCTCTCTCATTTTTTTTTACTCACGTGGGGTGGGGGTGGGGTTAATAAGTCCCCCCCCACTTAGTTTCTGTAGTTGTGATAGTCGAGGTTTATTAACTTAATGCTGAGCCTTGTTTAGCAGCTTTAGATGGAGGCTTCCACTGCTGTGCTGTGTTTTTCGTTCTTCGTTTTCTCTCCAGCACAGAAAACCAACCCCAGCGGCGCTTCTGCCCGGGGCTGGCCTCTCGCAGGCCCTTGCCCGAGATCATGAATTCAGTTTATAAAATAAGGTTTGCTTGGGAGGCGAGTACTCCAGGGCGTCTTTTGTAAACGTAGCTGATGAGCTCGAAGCCCAGAAATGCTTGGTTTTTGTAATCCTCAGAGGTACCTTCCTCTGCCTTTGGATTTGTACGGTACAAGCAATAAAAGGTTTTGTTTTCTTTCTGCTCTTTTTAAATCTATATCTTGGAAAAATTAATTCAGCATTTACACACACGCACACAAAAGCCCAAGACTTGAAAAATCTTGTTCATTCCATTATACTGTGTGTGTGTGTGTGTGTGTGTTGTAGAGCAGGAAGTGGTCAAGGGGCTGAAACAATTCCCCATTGAGGAAAGGTTACAATGTTTGGTGTGTGTATGTATGATGATAATAATTTCTTACCCGCCTCTCCAATTGGATCGAGGCGGGGAACAACAGCAAGCATGAATTACATAAAATACTGATTAGGAACATAGTATACACTGTTAAACATACTAAAAGCATACTAGAATTACACTGGGTAGTGTGATTTTACACTACTTGTATATAGAATTCAGCCCCAATTAATCTTGCAATGAACTCCGTCTTGCTTACATTTGCATCCTCTCCCAACCTGGGTCCTTCCAGATGTTCAATGCCTGTGATCCTGGCCAGGGGTCAGGAATGTTTTAGTCAAAAGCATCTGGAAGGTTCCAGGTTGGGGAAAGCCTGCCCCAGATGCTTTTGGCTACAGCTCCCATCATCCCTGACGATTGGCTATGCTGGTTGGGACTGATGGCAAGTGTAATTCAAAGCATCTGGAAGGAGCCGGGTTCAGGAAGGCTGGTTTAGGGTCCTGTTACCTCACCGGCTTCTCCTAAGCTGTGCACCTCATGCAGGGTTCAGATTGAATGCAGGTGGTCTTGGGCTCCTTCAGGCGGCTATGAGCAGATTCAATATTTATTTATTAAATTTGTATACCGCCCCATAGCCGAAGCTCTCTGGGCGGTTTACAAAAGTTAAAATCGGTGGACATGAAAAAGTATACAAAATTTAAATCCATCAATAATATTAAAACAACAGTATAAAACAACAAATGAGTCACAAATGTGGTGCTTCTTCCACCATGCCGAAGAGTTCCTCCCCCCCCCCCCGCTCACCCCCAGGGAGTTCATTGGCCACTTTGGTTCTGCCTTCTGCACCTCTTCAAGTATAAGCTTGCTGCTTCCCTGTTGGTGGGGAGCAGTCAGAGAGGCCTGTGGGGCTGTCTTTTTATTTAGGTATTACATTTTTATGCCGCCCAATAGCCGAAGCGCTCTGGGCAGCTCACAAAAATTAAAATCATGGAGAGCATAAAAACAACCAACAATCTAAAAACACAAATACAAAATACAATATAAAACCATTAGAGACCAACCTTGACCTTCTTGGCACATGTTGAAGCCTGTGCATACCAGTTGCTGGGGAACATGGGCAGGAGAGAGTTGTTGCGCTCATGTCCTGCTTGTGGGCTTTCTGGGAGCATCTGGTGGGCCGCTGGGAGATGGGAGACGAGGCAAAGTGCTCCTGCCATGCTCTGATCCAGCTGCAGAGCTCCCCTGATGTTCTTACGTAGGTTAGAAGTCAATTCATGTCAGCACCCAAGTGTTTCAGGGCTAGTTCACCGTGGTGTGCAGGGAAGCACCCAGGAAGTTAGTTGTCGAATTCTTCCTGTTACGTGTCCAGAGAAATGCCCCCACATTTGTGGGAGCCCCTCAGCTGGATCCCTGACCTGGAGCATGAAAGCTGTCCAAGATGAGACTCTAGAGGGGAATTGCATAGCTTTTGAGGCAAAATATTTCTCCGTGGGGTACCGATGAGCAGGTGAAGGAACCCAGAGCTGGCCACCTGGAAATGTATGCCACCGGGGGAGGGGGGTATTGTTCATTGTGCCTGGCAGTGGGCAGTTTCACTGCCCAAGCTCTGCCTAAGCAAGTAGCTCACTCAGCACTGAGCGGACTCCACGAATCCTGCTTCAAAGGAGCCTGACCTGGTGTGAAGAATATCCGAAACCTGCAACTGGTATGTGTTTGTAGTTGCACACACTTGCATGATTCCTTCCAGCCTGCAAAGAAGACGCTGGCTCTTTGCAGCAGCACACCTATACAGAGCACCACATCTCATTTGTGGCATAAGGAGGGCCTGGGAGGAAATCCCTGGGTGTTGTTTTTTAAAGAACTCTCCCTCCCTCCCTCCCCCTCTCTCTCCCAGTTCGCAAAAGCGCCCTGCTTGGTGGCCTGGAGGTGAATCTTTCTTGCCCTGGGAGAGCAGGACTTTCCAAGCTGGTTATTGCAGGGCAGGAAAAAAAGCTACACTAGTTCCTGACACACACACACACACACACACACACATGTACGTGCTCTGGGCATTTCACCTGCCATTGCCTGGAGGCTTCTGCAAGGACTACAGTGTGGTTTGTCTTACATGGCTTGGGACCACAATACCTGACGGAACGCCTCTCCCGACATGAACCTACCCATACACTGCTCTCAACATCTAAGGTCCTCCTCCGAGTGCCTACTCCGAGGGAAGCTCAGAGGATAGCAACAAGGGAGGGGGCCTTTTCGGTGGTGGCCCCCAATTATGGAATGATCTCTCAGATGAGGCTCGCCTGGCACCAACACTGTTATCTTTTCAGCACCAGGTCAAGACATTTAACAACATATGCTAAGTTTGTTTAAGTTTTAATGGACTCCAGAACTGTTGTTGTTTAATGGATACTGTTTATATTTTGATAGTTTTAAATCTTGTATACCTTTTTAACGTTCACTGTTTTTAACTTTTGTAAACTGCCCAGAGAGCTTCGGCTATGGAACAGTATATAAATTTAATAAATAAATGTTTGTTTTCCAAATGAGCTGCGAAAGTATTCTGCCCTCGAGTGATTGTGGGATTCCAGGCAACAGCCCCCACACCCCGCCTGCAGCTGAAACAATCCGTGGGATGCTTCTCCAACCCCTTCCTGAAGGCCTCTGAGGAAGGACAAGCACCTGGTTTGTACTGGGCTCCTGTGCGCAATGATCTGCCGCTGCCCCATAGCCCAGCTCAGCCCTGCTGAATCAGGCTACCGGATGACCCAGCTGCCGATATCCCACAGTGTGACTGGCCAGAGGCAGGAGGGGAAACCTCACGCAGGACTTGGCGTAGGCAGCAGCAGTTCCCTCGGGGCTAGACTGCCTCTGACCCTGGAGGCTCTACATCAGTCGCATGGCCAACAGCCTGGTGTTACCCAGCAATGGAGACAGAAAACAGGAGAACAGTCATACAGTGAACCTTTCACTAGCATCCCTTCTTGCCAAGGCTACTCTTTGCCAATGTGTGTATGAACCGGCACGTGTCTGCCTGCCTGCCTGCCTTCTCCACCAGAACTGTTGCGTGATGTGCTCCCATTAGACCCGTGTACAAACTTGCACATGTTCTAATGAGTCCTACACCTGCTTATAAGGAATCTTTTGACATTGGCAATAGAGCGCCTGTGGCTAAGTAATGAGTAGCATTGCTTAAGCACATTATTCTGAGACTCACTCTGGAACTGGGATCTTGTCATTTGGTCTTAAGTGGACTGAATGGTAAAAGTGACTCCACATTGGGGGGGTTTCTCTTAAAAAGTGAATGTGCGGCGTGAAGATTTGTAGGTATTGATGCGAGCACAATTCAGGTAAAAACTATGTTATAAAAACTAGAGTTTCAATGTCATGGTAAAAGATAATAGAAATGCCATGAAGATGTTCTGTATGCTTCAGGTTTGTCCATGTCGTTTGATATATGCTATGTTGTAAAATTTAAGGTACACTTTTAATAACAGCAGCACATCCTTGATAAAGTGTCAAGAATCTTAAAAAAAAACAAAAAAACCTATGCTGTTGTTTATTCATTCAGTCGCTTCTGACTCTTCGTGACTTCATGGACCAGCCCACGCCAGAGCTTTCTGTCAGCCGTTGCCACCCCCAGCTCCCCCAAGGTCAAGTCTGTCACCTCCAGAATATCATCCATCCATCTTGCCCTTGGTCGGCCCCTCTTCCTTTTGCCTTCCACTTTCCCTAGCATCAGCCTCTTCTCCAGGGTATCCTGTCTTCTCATTATGTGGCCAAAGTACTTCAGTTTTGCCTTTAATACCATTCCCTCAAGTGAGCAGTCTGGCTTTATTTCCTGGAGTATGGACTGGTTTGATCTTCTTGCAGTCCAAGGCACTCTCAGAATTTTCCTCCAACACCACAGTTCAAAAGCATCTATCTTCCTTCGCTCAGCCTTCCTTATGGTCCAGCTCTCGCAGCCATAGGTTACTACGGGGAATACTATTGCTTTAACTATGCAGAAATTTGTTGTCAGTGTGGTGTCTCTGCTCTTAACTATTTTATCAAGATTTGTCATTGCTCTCCTCCCAAGAAGTAAACGTCTTCTGATTTCCTGGCTGCAGTCAGCGTCTGCAGTAATCTTTGTGCCCAGAAATACAAAGTCTATCACTGCCTCCATGTTTTCTCCTTCTATTTGCCAGTTATCAATCAAGCTGGTTGCCATAATCTTGGTTTTTTTGAGGTTTAACTGCAACCCAGCTTTTGCACTTTCTTCTTTCACCTTTGTCATAAGGCTCCTCAGCTCCTCCTCGCTTTCAGCCATCAAAGTGGTGTCATCTGCATATCTGAGATTGTTAATGTTTCTTCCTGCGATTTTAACTCCAGCCTTGGATTTGTCAAGCCCAGCACGTCGCATGATGTGTTCTGCATACAAGTTGAATAGATAAGGTGAGAGTATACAACCCTGCCGTACTCCTTTCCCAATCTTAAACCAGTCCGTTGTTCCATGGTCTGTACTTACCGTTGCTACTTGTTCGTTATACAGATTCCTCAGGAGGCAGACAAGATGACTTGGTATCCCCATACCACCAAGAACTTGCCACAGTTTGTTATGATCCACACAGTCAAAGGCTTTAGAATAGTCAATAAAACAGAAATAGATGTTTTTCTGGAACTCCCTGGCTTTCATAGAATCATAGAATAGCAGAGTTGGAACGGGCCTACAAGGCCATCGAGTCCAACCCCCTGCTCAATGCAGGAATCCACCCTAAAGCATCCCTGACAGACGGTTGTCCAGCTGCCTCTTGAATGCCTCTAGTGTGGGAGAGCCCACAACCTCCCTAGGTAGCTGATTCCACCGTCGCACTGCTCTAACAGTCAGGAAGTTTTTCCTGATGTCTCGCCGGAATCTGGCTTCCTTTAACTTGAGCCCGTTATTCCGTGTCCTGCTCTCTGGGAGGATCGAGAAGAGATCCTGGCCCTCCTCTGTGTGACAACCTTTTAAGTATTTGAAGAGTGCTATCATGTCTCCCCTCAATCTTCTCTTCTCCAGGCTAAACCTGCCCAGTTCTTTCAGTCTCTCTTCATAGGGCTTTGTTTCTAGACCTCTGATCATCCTGGTTGCCCTCTTCTGAACATGCTCCAGCTTGTCTGCGTCCTTCTTGAATTGTGGAGCCCAGAACTGGACGCAATACTCTAGATGAGGCCTAACCAGGGTCGAATAGAGAGGAACCAGTACCTCACGTGATTTGGAAGCTATACTTCTATTAATGCAGCCATTTCTCCATTATCCAGCGGATATTGGCAATTTGGTCTCTAGTTCCTCTGCCTTTTCTAAACCCAGCTTGTACATCTGGCAATTCTCGCTCCATGAATTGCTGGAGTCTACCTTGCAGGATCTTGAGCATTACCTTGCTGGCATGTGAAATAAGTGCCACTGTCTGATAGTTTAAACATTCTTTCATGTTTCCCTTTTTTGGTATGGGGATATAAGCCAACCTGGGTGTTCAGTTTGGCATTGCTCTCTGGACTGTGTGAAACCCTGAGTTATGTGGGACAGCGGAATCATAGAATAACAGAGTTGGAAGGGGCCTACAAGGCCATCGAGTCCAACCCCCTGCTCAATGCAGGAATCCACCCTAAAGCATCCCTGGCAGAGGGCTGTCCAGCTGCCTCTTGAAGGCCTCTAGTGTGGGAGAGCCCACAACCTCCCTAGGTAACTGGTTCCATTGTCGTACTGCTCTCACAGTCAGGAAGTTTTTCCTGATGTCCAGCTGGAGACTGGCTTCCCATCACTTGAGCCCATTATTCCGTGTCCTGCACTCTGGGAGGATCAAGAAGACTTGATGGACAAGTCCACAGCACATCCTGAGGTGAGACCCTGGCCAGTGCTGCAAAGAGGGGTACTGGAGCTGTGATTGTGGCTGTGGAAAGCTATTTGTGGAGTGTTGGAGGAAGAGCGTCGTCATATAGAGTTCTTACAAAACTCTTTCAAGCGGCTTTCAATCGGAGATATCAAATCAGCAAACATCGCTTTTAAAGTGTCCTGCTGAGAGGAAAATTGGGCTGTAAATTCTGCTTTTAAGACAGCAATTGTGTCTGGAAGAGATGCGTTGTTAGCTGCTAATTCCTCTGATGCCATCTTTGAAGTTTGTAGCATCCTATGTGATCTTTCAGGTAGTTCTTTTTTTGGCTTAAAATAGTCCAATATTGATTTCTTTTTCCGACTACCTTGACAAGCCAGCATTCCCCTGCAAGCAGGCTTCTTTTTGGTGCTTTTTCTTTCTTTGAGCTGGGGTAAATTTTAAAACCACATTCTCAGAGGAAGAGTGTGGTTCTCTCTTTCCCCCCACCCCTGCCAGTAATAGAGGAGCAAGTCTGTCCAGGGGCCTCTGGTAGAACCAGGGGAGGATGTGGTGGGGGTGGGAAACCCACCGTCCACGCAGCCTGGCCAAAGACCACTTTTCTCTGCCCAAGCAGCGCTTCAGGGGCTGCGCTTCTCTGTTGCAGCGCCCCCTCCCTTGAGCCACGAGCCAGGCACGTGGGGGGATTTTGGCAAGCGTTCCTGGCTGATGAGGGAAACACCACATCCGCCTCCGGGAGACCATGGCGGTGCCACGCTGCAGCAAGGCCGGCTGGCAGTAGCGATGCTGAGAGGCATTCTGCACATGCTTCAAGCCAAGCTCCTCCTGCGTGCATCTCTTCCTCCAGGGATGGGCACTGGCAATGAAAGGAGGGGGCGGGCCTGACCCCCGGTGAAACCTCTAGCCGGGCACGGCCGAAGGCCCCAGGGTGCCTCCGTCCGGAATCCCTGGCTCCAGAGCAGCCAGGCGGGGCACGGCTCTCGGACGTGCGCTCCTCGCCGATCTCTCCCGCATCCCTCGTCCATCAGCTGCGCAGTGCTGCGCGCGGGCCTTGGGCGGAAGGAGGACTCGTTCCCAGCCCCTCCCGTCCTCTGCGCCCCCTCCCCTCCTGCAAGCGGAAGGGCCGCCTGCTCCGGAGACATCCGAGGTCAGGCTGGCGGCGCTGACGCAGGAGGAGTTTCCCACAATGCTCTAGCGCGCTGTCCTCGGTGCTGAAGTAGCGCGCGCTGCTCCCCCAGCGCGCTGCGCCGCGCCCGGTCCAGCCAGGCCCGCCCGGCCGCTCGCCCGCCCGCTCCCGGGCGCCTCCTTTATGCACAGCGCGCTCTTCCAGATCGTCCAGCGGCGACAAGCGTTCGAGCTGCCCCGGCATGGCTCGCTGCCTGTGAAGAAGGGCGCGATGGAGGACAGGAGCCCCTGCAAGAAGAGCTGCCCGGAGGCCGGCGGGGGCAGCGGGGCGGCCCTGGTGGCGGCGGCGGCGGCAGGCGGCGGCTACCGGGCCCACCACGCGGCCCCCGGCCAGCTGGAGCTGGAGGCCAAGATCCAGAAGGCCGTGGAGTTCAAGGCGGAAGGCGGCCGCTGCTACAAGCAGAAGAAGTTCCGCGAGGCCATCGGCAAATACCACCGCGCCCTTCTGCAGCTCAAGGGGCTGCAGGCGGCCAGCGAGGGGGCGGCGGCGGCGGCGGAGCAGGGCCTGCTGGGCAGGCCGGGCTGGCAGCGGCTCTCCGAGGAGCAGCGGGCGCTGGTGGAGAGCACCGAAGTGGAGTGCTACAACAGCCTAACAGGTAAGGGCCGCCCGGGGCAGGCCAGGGCCATGCGCAGGGGTCAGCCCCGGAGGAGCCCCTCCCATGGACTCGGCGGGGGGGGGGGCGGCGGAGAGGCCGGGCAGGGTCCACGGGAGGCGCATCGGGTCTCGAGCTGGTCAGGGAAGGGTGCAGAGGCGCCAGGCAGGGCCCCCCTCGCCCCCTCAGAGACAGGGGTCCTCCTGGAGCCCCGTGCAGCCTGGTGAGCAGCTGCAGCCCCTTTGCCTCAGGCCCCTTTGTGCGCCTCTCCAGGCACTGAGCAGCGCTGTCCCACAGGATGGGCCCCTTGCACTGGGCGACCGGGGCCTCCCGCCTCCACGCTCAGCACCTGCTGCTGCCCTAGATCAGTTTTGATCTCTGGCCTGCCAAAGGCTGCCCAGGTGCTGCATCATGTTCTAACGCTGGCCTTTGGAAAACCCCTCTGCAAGGCAAGAGAGGAGCAAGGCGGGAGGGAACCCCTCTGCACAAAGTGTCCTCTGCTGGGGTCTGCAGAGGCTTGAACCCAGTGCTCTCCCAAGAGCCTGCTCCTGCCCCACGTGAGCCTCTCCGGTTGCCCCAGGGGGCCCACCCCCCTCGCGCTCTGGGCCTCTGCTTTGTTTTCAGGGGGGAGTGCATGTCTCACCTGGAAACGGGCCTTCAGGTGGAGCGCAAGAGCCCAGCGGGGGTGGTGGTGGGGGGCTGCCTGCTCAGCCCACCTGGATCCAGGGAGAAAGACCTGCCCTTCTGCAGCCCCCCTCCCACTCTTCGCCCCTCATCACCTTCTCGCTCTGTGGGGCTCCCTGCCAGAGGGGGAGTGGGCACCTGCAAATCCTGGAAATGCCTAATTTGGCCAAACAAATTCTGATTGCGAGGCGTCAAACTTGACCTCTGTTTTTAATGTGGCCGTTTTCCCTCAACATTCAACTTTGCATTTTCTCACATGCACATCTTGCCTTTCCTCCGATGAACTCAAGGTGGCCCGTGCAGGTTCTCCTCCCCCCCACCCCATTTTACCCTCCCTGTGAGGTAGGTCAGGCTGAGTGACAGCGACTGGTCCCAGGGGGCTTCGTGGCTCAGTGGGCATTTGGCTCTGGGCCTGGTCGGGCCCACTTTGGCGCCGGTGCCCTTTGCGCTGCGGATACTTCCAACTTGTTGATATCAGCTGACTATTTCTTTTGATTTGGGCAGTTTTCGTCCGTGCAATCACACAAAATGGTATGACACACCATTGCACGTGACTCATCAAATACTCTCAGAAAACTATACACACGTTTGCTTATTCTTTCTGCTGCTAATGAGGCAGGGCACTGATGGTCTGCCCACCTCGCAGGCAGAAATCCTGTTAAGCCTCTTTGTTGGCGGCTGAGATTTCATCGGGCACTTCCCAAATACTTCCGAGCTTATCTTTGCAATGGTAAGGACTAGCAACTTGCCTTACTTTCTAGAAAGAAAGCTGAGACTCCTAGGAGGATGGATTTTGCACTCTCTATTGCATTCTGTGGGGTTTCCGTGCTGGCACAGACTGGCAGAGCGTTCAAAAGGAGGACAGCCCTGGGTGTAGTCAGCAAAAGAGAAATGAAGCAGTTTGGCTGGGAGCACCCCCCTCCCCTCCCCTCCCCTCCCCTCCCCTCCCCTCCCCCTCCCTCTGGGGGCTGTCATGGATTTGCAACTTTAAATTTGCAACTTGTGCTTCTTTTGCCTCTTGATAACGGCCAGAAATGGGATGATTTGGAAGGCCGGAGAGGAAAGGCAGAGGCAGAGGGAGAGCAAACGATTTGCGTCGTGAATATTTGAAGCACCCAACCTCATCAGCCTGTGAACAATAGCCCTGGCACAGGGCTTGTTTGCACTATCAGATTTGCAGATTTGTTTGCACTAGCAGACTACCAGTCAGTCAGATTTGGGGGGGGGGAGGGGGCAAGATAGAGCTGAGAATCTCTGTAAACATGGAACCCAGAAGAGAGGCGTGGAGAGGATGAGGAGGGAGGTGTTTTGTGGGGTGCCCCCAGACTGCTACGGCGTCTGCTTTGTGGGACCACTGGCTTTCAACCCAAGAAGCCCAGGGGGCCGCGGCTGCTGCAAAGGGTGCTTCCCCTGCCTGGGGTCCCCATGTGGCCTGTGAACACAGCTGGACAGCAGCAGCAGCAGCAGCAGCAGCAGCAGCAGCAGCAGCAGCCTCCCGGACATCTTTTGCATGTCAAGGTGGTGATTGTGGTAGTGCTAACGTGATCACAGTGTGGGCTGGTCTCAGGAGGGGGCAATGGGGCGCCAGTCAGGTGGGCAGGGGACGGCCGGTGGGCTTGGGAGCAGCTGCAGAGCCAGAAGGGGGCAGCTCAGGAAGGGCCGCTGTGCATGTGGACGGGGGCTGCTGCATTAACGGCCTCCTCCCTCGGGCCCCTTAGCCTGCCTGCTGCAGTCGGAGCTGGTGAACTACGAGCGGGTGCGCGAGTATTGCCTCAAGGTGCTCGCCAGGGAGAAGAGCAACTTCAAAGCCATGTACCGTGCCGGCATCGCCTTCTACCACCTGGGGGACTACAACAACGCCCTGCTCTATCTGAAAGAGGCCAAGAACCGCGAGCCCACGGGTGAGTGCGTGGGTGGTGCCACGCTGCCACGGAGAGCCGCTTTGTGGCAGTGGTGGTGGGGGCTGGAAGGGACCACTGAGCTCCAGGGCAGAGGTCTTGCTTTGCCCGTGGAGGGCCTCTGGCTCAGTTCTGGGCAACTCTTGGCAGGGCTGGGATCGGCCCTGGCTGGAGAGGCTGCAGAGCTACGGCTGCCAGCCAGCACGGGCAAGGCAGGACGAGATGGATCCGGGGCCTGCCTTGGCGTGAGGCGGCTTCCTCTGCCTGGGTCTCGCTCGGGTTGCCAAGTGGAAAGGGGTCGCTGCGGAGGGTCCTCCAGAAAGCTCGGCGGTTGCTCCTGCCACGCTGATGTGCTCATTTCTTCCCTTTGCAGATACCAACGTCCTGCGGTACATTCAGCTGACAGAGATTAAGATCAGCCGCTGCAACCAGCGGGACAAGGAGGCGATGGCGTAGCCCGGGGCCGGCCTCAACAGCCCCACCACCACCACCACCACCGCCGCATCAGCGAGGGACAGAGCCTTCTACACACGGTGCCAACAGTGCCCAGGATCCACCCGCTGCCCTCCATGATCCAGGAAAGTGCCATCAGGCGCCCGCCATGCCTGGCAGAGGCTGCAGCCGGAGCATCGCTCTCGACGGACAGTTTGGCTCCGGCCCTCTTGGCTGCGGGACGCGATAATGTAGCATTTTGCCCAAACACTGTTGGGGTTGCTTATTTATCTATATGTATTTTTAAATGAGAGAATTTGCCAGATGTGCCTCTGTAGCATTGAGGGCAGAGAGAGCAGCAGGGAGCTGTCTGGAAGGGGCCGCCGTGGGCTAATCCGGACGTGGTGGCAGAGGCGGGGAGCCTGCCTGCCTGCCTGCCTGCCTTTGAGCGGATGTCGCCCTCCCCCAGCCAGCACAGGAGATGCGGCGGGGGCGGGGCAGAGGAAGGGTGCTCTGCTGTGAGGACGGGACCCAGGCGGGCTGGGCCTCCTTCCCCTGTCTGGGACACACATCCTCTTCTCCTCTCCAGGAACCCCCCCCCCACACACACACGAAATTCATGACCACTTTCCCCCAGGTAGCCCTTGCAGTCTTGCCAAAGAACCGCAGCCGAGGCCTGCTGGATGAGGCCATGGAAGCGCCGGCACCCTGCTTCCCATTGCAGCTAGCCAGATGACTCTGAGGACCCACGTGGTCTGCGGTGACCTGTTCCCTGTGACTCCGGCGCCCCCTTTCTCTGCTGCCCATATGGGCTCCTCCTCCAGCATCAATGTGTCCAGCCCCATTTTAGCGACCAAGCCCCCAGCCCCCCCCATCACCACAGAGCTCTTGTGGTTCCAGCCAAGGGCTCACCCTTGTCCCCCCATCACAGATCAGAAGGGCCACGCTGGTCTCCTCAGCCCACCCACGCCGGCCCTCCCAGCAGCACCTCTTGCGCGTGGCCCTTTGGGTACTCAGGAGGCTTCAAGTTGGGCCACATCTCCTCTGGACTCCAAAGGCAGAGAATATGCAGAGATCTGAGTGCTAGCCAATGGGACCCGCTGCTCAAATCCCATTCCGTTTCATGGACCCTTCCTCAACGCCTGCACGCATGCATGCGCACACCCCCCCCCCTTCGCTTGTTTTTGCAGTCTTGGCTCATTTGTCCCGGGTGGCTTTCAAACTCTCCTGCCAGGTGGGCCTCTCTCGCCTGGGCCTTGTAGGATCCGCCATCACCCTGCCCCACGGCAGTCCATGGGTGCTGGAGCCATCGCCTCATGCAGGTAATCTGGTCAAGCAAAGCTTTAATGCACTTTTCATCCTGCCCTGTGCTTTCTCTGAATAAGGAATTTAAAGGGAGGGTGGAGCCTGAGCAGAGAGCCCTTGACTGTGTGCATGGGGGGGGGAGTGGGCCTTGCGCTGGCCGTTCGCAGGACACCTTGATTCCTCTCTAGCAAGCAAAGCAGAGAGGAAATACGGTGGCATCTTCAGGGACTGGAATCGCCCGGCTTCAAGAGGCAGGGAGTTCCTCTGGTGCCTCCTGAGTTGTGCAGGTGGCCATGGGGGCGAGTGGAGGCAGGAGAGAAAGAACAGGTGAGTGAGCAGCTGGGCAGACTAACCAATCAAAGGGACACTGGATGGGCCCAGCTGGAGCCAAGGAGCACCACTGGGGCAGCTGAGAGGCACACCTGCACCTGATGGGGGGGGAGTCTCCCACCCCTGGCAGCGGAGCTGTGGGTCATGGGGCACACTGCGTGCAGCTTCAGGGCTTCCCCACATGTGTAAAGTGCTCCCTATGCAGCGCAGTGAGGGAGGCGGCCTCGTGTTCCTTGCACTGCCCTAAGACCACCTGGCGGGGCCCTGGCTGTGGGGAGGAGGGAACTCGGGACATTCAATTCACGCTGGCCACAGGCGCCCAGGGATGAAGGCCTGGATCCCCCTCCAGCGGAGCAGCGATCACCAGGGCAGGTCAAGGTGGGACGGCATGGGCGGAGGGAGGGGGGCAGAGGGCTCCCACCTGGGCCTGACAGCAGCTTACAGATGCACAACGCCCTCCTGCAAGGCTGCAGAACTTCCGGGCCAGGGGCAAACCTGGCCCTCCTGGGGCCCCCGTCCAGGCCTCTGTGGTTCCCCAGAATGCCCCCCTTCCCTGGACCCCTTTTCTCCCGATCACTTGGTAGCTGCTGCTGCCCCACTCCTGTGCTGCTCTTTCCCTATTCTCAGCGGTCAAAAGGCGTCTCCTAAGGGCCTAGTGGCCAGCAGAGCACACCGGGAGCTGCAGGCACCTGGTCTGTGGGGTGCTTTGGCCCGTTTGCCTCTGCCCCCACCCGCTACTGGACTGTGGCCACCAAGAGCACCTCTGAAGTGGGGTTTTGCCCTGGGGCTGAAAGAGGTTCAACCTTCCCCCCCCCATTATTATTATTATTATTATTATTATTATTATTATTATTTATTTATTTATATAGCACCATCGATGTACATGGTGCTGTACAGATAACACAATAAATAGCAGGACCCTGCCGCGTGGGCTTACACTCTAGTAACCATCACCACCACTCGGGTGTTTTGTTTCCAGATTCTGGGCTGCAGCGCTGTTGAGCCCCGGCCAGTTCTCCTTGTAGGGTTTGCGAGAGAGGGGGGGTGGGAGGGGGTCTGCTCAGGTTAATTCTGCTTAAAGAGCCTCACAGGAGCACTTCAGCCCAAAATAAATTCAGAGTAGCGAGGTACAAATTGTGTGTGTGTGTGTGAGTGAGAAAGAGAGAGAGAGAGAGAGAGAAGCTGTGAGATTTGCGGAGCCTTGGCCATTTGCACCACAGAAGAGCTGGGCTCTGGGTGTGAACATCGCAGCTGCACTAGCGTGAGAGCCCCCCCTGCTTCCGCCCCCTTGGTGCTGCGGCTGCTGCCGCCACCGCCTCCGCCACCATGCTTCAACAATCTGGATGCTGTTGCTATGGCAACCGGGATGCATGAGGGAAGGCAGGAGACGGTGCCGCTCACTGCAAATGCAGTTCAGGCTGCCTCGGACTAGAGTTTGGGGTGCAGGAATGCAAGGGGTGGTTTTGAGCCCCAGAAACAGGCCTGGTGGGGAAGCAGCCTCCCCCCCCCTCTCTTTCCTGGGAAGGGAACGCTTGCTGCTGTGCACCCTTTGAACCGAGCTAAGGAGTACAAGGCTCTCTTCCGTTTAACCCTGTGGGAACGTGGCAGCCATGCTGGCAGGCAGTGGAAACTTCAGCCCTCCCCCTCCCCCAGCTTAATTTCTACTGGAGAGGCATCCAGGTTCAGACTTCACCTGGGGAAGGAATTGCGATTTGCACAGGTGCAAAAACACTTTCTTCACTTCTCCTGCATGGTTTTTTCCGGGGTTGAACACTGGGGTCTTGGAAACAGGAGTTACCTCAAATTAACCCCCCCCCTGCCCCCTGCCATTGGTGCAAGGCACACAATTAAAATGGGGAGGGGGCTATTCTTTGCCATGGCATATTCGCCACAGCAGGCAACCCCTTCTCTTGTGCCTTTAAGAGAACACCCTGTATTGTGTCTCTAGGGGTGGGGGGAAGGCCGAGACATTTTCATCACCGAGATGTCCAGGAGGTCTCCAGCACGTCTGTGGTCCCTTTCCTACGTTGTAATCCCACCAGCTCCTCTGAAGTCAGGGGTTTGCGACAGGAGAATGCCGGTGTGCCGCAAGGGTGGGCCTGGGACTGAGACGGAGGAGACCCGAGTTCAGCTCGTTACGCAGCCATGAAGCTCACTAGCTGGGAGTTCACTGCTGGCCTAACTGGCCGCAGAGGTTGCTGATTATGTGGCAAAAATGGTGGGAGGAGAGCCGAGAATGCCGCCCAGTGGCGCTCCTGCGTGGAAGGGTGGGAGGCCGCCCACGCTAGTCCGTCCGTAAACCCTGCCTGGCCTCAGAATGCCCCCGCCCCCCAGCCCTGCACATCTCTCATTACAGATGCAGAATCCTGGTGAAATTACGTTGGATGGGGAAGAAAAGAAGGCGAACATGTGACTTCTCTGACACACACCTTTAAAAAAAAGTAACAGAATCAGAACCACAGGTGCCTGGATCAGACATTACCATGAAGAGGATGCCCGCAGGCACGCACACGTATGTGCAAAGACACGTCAGCCCAGCACCCTCTACAGGCTGAGCTGTCACACTGCTTGGAAAGGAGCTCCACGTGGTAGCCCCCGAGTCCATAAATACAGCAGCCTGCGCAGGCCCCACCTGTCCCTTGCAATGCACGCAGGGAGCCTCGTCCCGGAGCACCTGGCTGGCAGGGGTGGGGAGGAAACGGCCGGCCCGCCTGGGGAGGCTTGTGGGGTCAGTGGGATACGTCCGTCTCCAGGCTACAGCACGAGGTTTGCGGCCCACACAAGGGCAGGGTGCTGTCCCGGTGCTGTCCTTCCGTATCGACGTCCAGAAGGGTCTGGCGCAAGGCGGGGCTCCCCTGGGGGGCCTCGCCTGGGGAGGAGGAGGCGCCTCCCGGAGTCCGGCCCAACGAGATGAGTTTCCAGGGGTCGATGCGGTGCCGGCTGGAGGCCGGGCGCGGCCGGGGAGCAAAGGCCAGGGTCTGGGGGCGCTCCACTGGTGCGGGGTTCAGGGCGGTCTGCCCCACAGCCTTGTGGCGGGCTTGGGAAACGATGGGCGAAGGAGGATCTGGCAGCCATGGGGAGGGCAGCACTTCCTGGGAGCCTGGAAGGAAGGAGGAGGAAGACGACAAAGACGACACGTGGCAGAGCGGCACAGCCGGAGCAGCCGGCGTTGCCCCCCCCCCCCCGCTTCCCGTGAGAGTCTGCCGACCCATGGAATTGGGGCAGAAGCCAAAATATGGGCAGCTCTCGGGGCCCAGTCTGGTTGTGCTCTTTTGCCTCCATGGAGAGGCTCTGGGTTCCAGCAGGCCCGGAAGGGGCCTCGTCCACCTCTCCAGGGATGCAGCCGGGCCCTCCGGCTGGGCCTCGTTTGGGCTTTCTGCTGAACCTGGGCCCGAGGGAGGGAGGGAGGGAGGGAGGGAGGGGTCCCGGGGCTGCGCCCGTGCCCAGGGGAAGCCTGCAGGGGGCCGTTGAGCTCACCCTGGCAGTCGGGGCTCCGGCGGAGAGCCCCATCCGATGGGGTTCGGCGGTGCCCCCGGCTGACGGCCTGCGTGGCACTGACATGCGTGGGGGTGAGCGACTGGCGGGGGTCCTTCTTGAAGCTCTCCACGGTGACGTCCACCAGGGGGTTGTAGCGCGGAGGTGCCGGGGGGCTCTCCAGGAGGCCGGGGGGCTCGGACGTGGGGGCCTCGTCGCTGTCCGACGGCAGCAGGGACTTGGTGGAGTTGCAGTCCGAGAGGGACGAGAGGGACAGCAGGGTGACGGAGCGGGAGGGCCCGGACGGAGGGGCCCGGGGCCACAGCCCTCCCCCCGCCAGCTCCGCCAGCTCCGCCCCCAGTGCAATGGAGGCCAAGATGGAGGCACAGCCCAGCAACACCAGCTCACTGCGTCGACGGGAGGGGGGAGGGGCACGCCGGGTCCCCTCGGCAGCCGGCGGCAGCAGGGGCACAGCAGTGTCCGCTTCAATGTCCAGCGGCAAGAGAGGGAGGGAAGGGGAGGGAGGGGTGCTGCTCTCCTTCTCCGTGTACTCTTCTGGGGGGGGGAGAGAGAGAGAGAAAGAGAGAGAAATTGTGGGTCAGTATTTGGAGCATGCTCCCCCCACCCCGGGCCCTCCTCCTGCTGACAGAGGCGCAAGAACAGCCGGAGAGTCGGGGCCAGGCCAGGCACGCGTAGACGCACACACCCCGTCCCCAGGCGGGCGGCCTGCTGGTGTTCCGACTCATTTGCTTCCGCCCAAATGAACGGCCCGGAGCTCCGAGGCTGCGAACGGCAGGCAGGAGGCGGCAGAAGAGAGGGGGGCCCATGCAGGCGGGCGGGCGTCACCCTGACAGACCTTTTCCGGTAAGAAAAGGGATGGGCGATGCAGTGGGGACCCGTGGGGGGGTGTCGCCTGGGTCCTCCTGCCGAAGAAATGGGTTGCAGGATAACGCCTGGCCTGCAAGTGCTTCCTCGGAGCCGGCAGTGGCAGCCGGACAGGCGGCGGCCAGCAGGGCTTGGAAGAGCCGGGTCAGGCAAGCAGCCCCAAGGCGGAGAGGTCTGTCGAGAAGCTCGGGGAGGGCCGCCCAGAGCGACACCCCGGCCCTGCAGCGGCTTGCAGAAATGCGCCCTGCCCCCCGCTCTGGCCCCACGGCTGGGCTCCGGGGCCTCCGGCCCGGCCCCCCAACCACCGGACCAGCGGGATGCGACGTGCGCTCACCCATCTCCGTCAGGCTGGCAAAGCCCACCGCCAGCGGCACGTGCTTGGGGGACTTGCCCAGGTTGGGCGCGCTGGACGACCACTGCTTGCTCCCCTCCGCCAGGGACTTCAACCTGCACAGGTGAGATGGAGCGAAGAACAAATGACCTCCCGCCCCCAGCGCCCTGCCGTCCTCAGCTCCGCCTCGGGTTGGGGGGGCAAGCCCTCCAACTCATGCCCCCCCCGAACGCAGGCACCCCCGCCACCCTGGGACCCCAGCCCTCCATCCATCTGTCCCCCCACCGCTCCGGGGGCCCTACCTCTCCTCCCCACCAAGTCTCTCCTTGTGGATGGTGGAGCTTGGCCCCCAGGTCCGGACTTTCTTCTTGGCCCCCACTAGCTCCTCCTTCTTGGGCCCCCAGGTCCGGCTTCCGTCCAACGGCGTCACTGCAACACCGGGGGAGAGTGATGGGGGTGGGAGAAGAGGAGAAGGAGGAGGGAGCAGTAGCCCTGGCGATCCCTGGGCAGATTTTGCCAGCGTTTCCCCCCTCCCTGCCTGTGGAGGCTCATCTCCCCCACCCACCCGGCCACCCAACCCTCGCAGAGTCCTCCGGAGAGCCCCGTGCTGCACACCCACACCCTTTGGGCAGCCGAAGGACAGCGCCTTGTACACAGTGGCGGGGGGGCGGGGCAGACTGCTCTCCCAAGGAAGACCTGGCTCTGTGGGCCAGGGTGGGGGCTGGTCTTGAGAAATCCAGCACAGCACTCCCCTGGCAGGCTCTCAGTTACGGGCCTCGCTGGAGTCATGAGAGCGACCCCGTGCTTTGAGGAAGCAGAGATGCCGAAGGGTTCGGCTCGCACAAGATAATCCGGGATGTGCGGAATATCAAGCGAGGATCCAGCCGTGATGCTTCCTTGAGTACAAGCCAAGCGTCGCCCCCACAATGCCTTGGACGGTCATGGGGACACAGCTCCTGCCTCTCGAGCCCACCCAAAAATACGTCCAGCCCAGCCGGCCGCGTGGAGCTCGGTGGCAGCCTTAGTCCTGGCACAGCAGAACCGCGGCCGCCTCCCTCCCCCTGCCCGCCTCTGAGGCCGACCCCGTGCGCCCATTTCGCAGCTGCGGGGGCAGGTGGGGTGGGCAGTACTCACAGCGGATGGCACGCAGGCGGGGGATGGCGATGGGGCTCCCGGGAGGACTGGCCCCATTGGCCCCCAGCCCTTTCCGCCGGTCTAGCGTGGGCGACGCCTGCACCGTGATCTTGTGCTCAAACCCTGGAGGAAGAGGAAGGAAGCACAGAGAGGATCAGGCCCTGCCCACGGGCCCCTTCTAGAGCCTGCTGTGGCCAGATATTCCTGCCTTTAGATGGGGTGGGGGGCAGCAACAGCAGCAGGATGGCTGGTGAGAGTAGCTGACAGGCTAAGGGCCGGGGGGGGGGGCTCTCTCTGTGAGCCTTGGGATCTGCAAGTTGGGTTGCAGTGTACATGGGGGGGGCGGGTAGGGAGGGAGGCCATGGAGGGCTGCAAGGGGGCCGGGGACTCTGGGTGTGCATGGAGGTGGCAAGATTTAAGAAGAGTGCTTCTGAGCACCTCCAGAGTGCCCGTCCTCGGTCACTGGAGCCTTGTGCCAACCCGCCCTTGCACACCCCAGGCAAGCCTCAGCTCTTTCTTGGAGATGAAAGGGGGCAACACAAGAAGCCCCCCCCCCGAAGCAGCTTCATCCCTAGCCAGGCCATTTGCCCCCCACCCAGGCTGCCTCCTCTGGCTGGCAACAAGGTCTCCCGGGTTTCAGGCAAGGAAGCACCTGCCCTCCACTGCTCCCTGGGCCCCTTTGAAAGGGCAGCGTTGCGCTGGGGACAGAGCCGGGGGCCTCCTGCACCCTGATGGTGCTATAAGAACAGTGGTGATGATGGATGATGATGATGATGATGATGATGATGAGCAGGGGCTCGGCCACGAAGCCACGGTCCCCGCTACCTGCGCAGGCCAGGCACTCAGTGCCACCCACCCGCCATTGTCTCCTCTGGCCGGCAGCAGCTTCTGGGAGCCTGGCAGGAAGGGGCCTCCCCGCACCCCCCTCTCGCCTCCTGAGCCTCCCCCCTGGAGATGCCTGCAGGGACATCTCCGCAGGCCACGGAAGGGCTGGGTCCCCCACCCCCCCACCCCCACTGGTACCCGAGGGGAGGCTGATGCGGTTGCCGTCGCGCAGCTTGAGGCGGGAGCGCCGGAAATGCCCCTTGCGCTTCTTCACGCACGGCTTCCCCTGGCCCATCTGGGCCATGATGAGGTTCAGCTCCCGCTCCACGATGTCAATTTCGCGCTCCGCCAACTCCTGCTCACGCCGGCGCAGTTCCGCCTCCTGGGTCTTCTGCTCCTGAGCGGCCCGCAGCAGCTCTTCCTCACGACTCCGCAGCTCCTGGGATGTCCGGGGTGGGGTGGGGGGACAAGAGCAGCTTCAGAAGACACAGGCGCCCCCCCCAAAGTCTCCCCTGCTTCTCCTCCGGGGTTTGGCCCCAGGACAAGGTAGTGGGGGGCAGGGGGTGGAGCCCTGAGAAGCGACCCTAGGAGATCGCGCAAAGGGTCGCACTGTCAGCGCTGAGCAGTGCCCCAACTCCTCTGCCTGGCCCCAGAGCCAGGACAAAAGCCGGGTTCCAAAGAACCAGGTTCCAAAGAACCTGCAGCCTTGGGAGAGGCGGCCTTAAACGGGGAGGGCCCAGGCTCACCGGGCAGAAATCGACAAGACGTTTTTGCTTGCGCTAATTCATCTGTACCGATGAGCACTTGGAAACAATTACTAGGATTTATTTAAATTTCACAGAAGGCAAAGGCAGCCAATTCATTTCCCATCCAAATAATCTCGAATACAATACTTCCAATAATTTTCACCCCAGCCCAGATCATCCCACATCCGTAGTTCCTCGTCAATGACAGCAAACTTGTAATCATGTACTTGTAATCAGCACCATGTACACTGATGGTGCTATATAAATAAATAAATAAATAAATAAATAAATAATAATAATAATAATAATCTGCCCTGTCCCCACATTTTTTGGGGGAAGGGAGGCTTAAGCCTTCCCTCCCTGGCTGTGATCCCCATTGGAAACTGCCCCCTGCATGGCAATTGCACCGAGAAAGACGTCTTCCCTTGGCATCAATGGGTACTCAGGGTTGGGGAAGAGATCGGAAGCCCTGGGGGGCAGGGGGGCGCCCTGTCCGCCCTTCTGGAGGCCCAGGCCTAGGAGTGGCCATGCAAGTGATGGCGGCCTCAGCCCAGGGCGCGGGGAAGGTCTGGCCGAGGGAGAGGCCCGGGGTGGGTGGGAACGGGACTGGCTCACTTTCTCCTTGGTGCGCAGGTCGTGGAACATGCCGGCGATCTCCAGCTTCCAGTCCTGTTGCAATGAGTGGAAGGACTCGAGGGGCATCTGGAACATGGCCGACTGCTCGATGGCCACCAGCTGCTGCAGGATGGAGCCAAAGTCCGGCCGGGCGTGGGGCTCCGGGCTCCAGCATCCTGCCAAAGGGGGTGTGGAGGCATCAGAGGGAGCAGGAGGGACACACAAGCGCAGCTCGGACTCAGGAAGGTACGTCGCTCGGCAAAATGCAAGATGGCCGGGCAAAACAGGCGCTCTGAATGGAGGGAAGCCCCTCTTGGTGGAGCAAAGTGGTCTGGGGCCAGGTGGGCCTCTGGCCCCTTTCTGGTGCTTGGTAGATGTGAAGGGGGCAGGTGAGGGGGGAGGGAGGGGGCAGGAGACCCTCCTTGCTCTCCAGGTGTGCTTCCGGGAGGGGTGGGGGAGCCAGGGAGGCCCGAGATTGCTACAATTCTCTGAACTTTACTTCAAAATTTGACTTGGCTCCCTCCTGTTTTATCGGCTTGTTTGAACAGGAGAAGTCTGCCGCTTTCAAAAGTGTTGATTGATTAAAGGGAGAAATAATACAAAACTTTAAAAATGCACAATTTAAATAATATGCATTTTTAGAAGAGCACAATTTAAAAAACACAGGTTTTAAAGTCTTGCATTTTAAAAGCTGTACATTTTTTTAAAAAAACATGCAGGACTCTGCAAACATTTGTGGAGAACATGCAACTCCTGTTGGCATTTAGGGTTGCAAACAGGGCATTTCTGAGTGTTTTGCAAGTTGAAAGGAAACCCTCGGAGAGTCTTAGCTTCTGGCCCTCCCCGGGCTGGGAGAGCCTCTTCCCTTCTGTGCGAGGGGCAGGGGGTGGGCAGCCGTCACCTGTGCGCCCTCCGCCGCCACCAAAAGCAAAGGACAGCAATTAGCGCCTGCAGAAATGGGGCTCTGAGGGCCCTCTGTGCTCGCTCCCACTCACCCTGCAGCAAGCGGGCGAAGGGTTCCGGGCAGGTGGAAGGGATGGGCAGCGTCAGCTTGTTCATGGCCACGCCATAGGCCACAGCAAGGGCATCGATCTCGCGGTACGGAACCTCGCCTGTCAGCAGTTCCCACAGCAGCACCCCAAAGCTGGGAGGCACAGAGGAAAAGAGAGACGCAGGCCGTGCATGGCAAGCCCCTGCCTGCCCCCCACCCACCCCTCAGAGCCCCGGGGCTGTTCCCAGTGGCCCTGGGCTGAATGGCCTTACAAGACCCCCAGCCGCTCTTTCAAGGACCCGTCCGTCAAAGTGTGCTGAGCCAGCCCTGCTGCTGCTGCTGCTGCTGCTGCATCGGAGGGCCCTCCTGCTCCTTCTGCTGGGGTGGTGGTCCCCGGACCACTGCCCCAAAGGCCTGCCCTGGCCCCTGGCTGACAGTGTCACTGGCCGTTGCAAAAACAGGCACAAGCTCCGAGCCAGAAAGGGCCCATCCAAGACCCTCTCTCATAAAAGGGAATGGGGTGTAGTGGTTAGAACTGAGGCGCCGAATTCCATTTCAGAGAAGCTTGGGGGGGGGCATTTATTATTATTTTTTATTATTATTATTTATTTCAGTGGTGGGTGGGGCTGATGGCAAAAGGGGCAGGGCCAGAACCAGTGCAACACTTCCAGCCTTTTCCTGCCTGGGAATCCAGCTCAGGAGAGGTGTTAGAAGTGGGGGTGGGGGTGGAGGGGTCTACACAAAACCTGGGACACCACCACAGGAAAGGGGTGTGGCCATGTTGGGAGCCCCGTAGGGCCAGCTGGAGACACCAGGAGTGCCGGATTTGGGCCCTGGTCCCTGGTTAGTGTTGGAGCAGGGCTGGGGAGCCCAGGGTTCGACACACACACCCCAGCCTTGAATCTCACTGGGTGTCTTTGGGCCAGTCACAGACTCTCAGCTTGACCTCCCCCACAGGGTTGTTGTGACGATAAAACGGAGGGGTGGGAGGATCCCGTACGGCACCGCACAGGGGATGTGAATGGAGCAAATGAGCAAACATTAGGCCGCTGCCAGCCCTCCTGCCAGAGCACCCCAGAGGCCCCTGAGTGGGAGCTGCTCTTTCCCAGCAGGCCTCCCGCCCTCCGGCTGCCCCACAGGCTGCCATGCTGCACGGCTGCACCTCCCCACAAAGGCAGCAGCTCTGCTTGCATTTCTGCCAGCCCTGCGGAGGAGTCCTGCGGGGAAAGGGGCAGCTGCCGTCCTGCCCAGGGAAGAGGAGACGGCCGCCCAGCCGCCTGGCTCCCTCCCCTCCTGCCCGCCGACCCCCATTACCTCCACACGTCACTGCTCTTGGAGAAGAGCGAGTGCTTGATGACCTCGGGCGCCATCCAGGCGTAGGTCCCGGCAGCGCTCATCTTGGTGGTCCTGTGCCACTCCCGGGCCAGGCCAAAGTCTGTGATCTTGAGGGTCCGGCCGCTTAAGTCCTCATTCTCGATGCGCTCCAGGATTAGAACTGGGAAGAACCAGAAGAAATGGGCAGATGGCGGCCAGAAGAGGGAGCGCCGGGGACAAGGAGGAGTTATGTCTACCTCCTTAGGTGGTTTTTAAGAACGCCAGAAGAGCCCTGCTGGATGAGGCCAAGGGTCCATCTAGTCCAGCACTCTGGTCACACAGTGGCCAGTCGGCTGCCCACAAGCAGGACACGAGGGGAACAGCACCCTCCTACCCATGTTCCCCAGCAGTTAGTATACATAGGCACACTGCCTCTGATACTGGAGGTAGCATATGGCCATCAGGACTAGTAGCCATCGATGGCCTTCTCCTCCAGGAATTTATCTAACAATTTAGATGTTGTTGGCTTGTGCTTATAATGCGATGGGATTTAGGGTGTGATTTGATTTATGTTAACTCTCTGAAGTGCTTTTTGGAAAGCAGGACATTAAATCTCACTCTGCCCCACCCCCAGGCAGCACAAGAGGCCAACAGGGAAAAACAGAGGAAGGCTAGTGGTGGAGGTGTCTCCATGGCAGCCCCCCCAATCCACTCAGGGTGATGGACAGCCAGCTCTGGGCCCCATTGCTGGCAGAAGTGTGATTGGTGGGTTCTGTATGTAAAACAGGGCCTGCTCAGTCATGGCACCCAACTTTAGCCCTGGGGAGTTCAGGTGCCCCCTGTCCTCCTCCCTCTCCTCCTGAGCAAAACTGTTTTGCTAGACCTTTGGCATAAACCTCACCTGAGATCTGTGTCCTCTGTCCTTTCTTCTTAAAGTTAGCTCTACTGTGATGTTCTGTCTTTGCTGTTATTGTTCCATTCAGTTAGTCATTACGTAATATTGTTGCCTTTTATTGTAGTTTTTAATTTGGTCTGTTAGTCACCTGGGCGTACCCCAGTGTGAAACAGAAAGGCAGGATAAAAATATTTTAAGGAATATATAATCTCCAGAATCCAAGCCATGGGGAAGTTGCTCTCTTCCTTGCCACAGCTGCTCTGTTGGCCTTCTCATGTGAGTTAAGGCCTTGTAAGCGCTGCCTTGAGAGAATCCTACCCTTAAAGGCCTCCTTAAATATAAATAAATAAAATAAAAGAGTGAGGACACACAGAGGCCTCAGTTTCATGTCCTCAATACAGACCGGGCAATTAACTCCTGTAACTTTTTCCATAGTCCATCTTAGATCTACTTCACTCTTAAGCAACAGCCAATGTTAAATCTGCAGATTTTTTAATGAACTAATAGCCACATTTATGCATAACTTTTAAAATGTGCAGATGTGCGCAACAATTTTCATCCTCAAAAAGCCAGCCTTGTGCCCATTTTACAGATAGGGTAAAAATTGTGTCTTGCCTAATGCGCATAGCAGAGGAGGGCTGTAAGCACAGGTCTCCGGCTTCAGAGATGCCGCCAAATGGTGTCTTGAAATGCGGGACGAGACCCTTTCCCTGACTGGGCCCATCAGCCTCCACTAGACATGCCCCTGGGCTACCTGGAAATGGCTCTGCGGGTATTTATACAACTCTGGCTTGATAGAGTGACTGGAAAATACAGTTTTAAAAGCTCAAGATTGACAGAGGCTCTTTCTGGGTTCTAGTATGATGAGAGAGGGAGAAGATAAGGGAAGGCTCCTGAAAACTGGAATATGGAGGTGGGCAGATGGAAATGGGGCAGCATTCTGGGCACTCCCCCTTGACCCCACGGGCTAATATGGGGTTTGTGCTGTCAGTGGAGCAGTTGGGGGGGGGGACCTGCTCCCCGATGGCATTTGCAGGAAGGATTTGCTTGGACAGGAACCACAGCCTGATCTGGAGCAGAAATAGTCAGTGTGTGTGTGCGTGGGTTGGGGCCATTCCACCCCCTCTTTCTGTCTTTCTTTCTCTATCCCCGTCCAGGTCTCCCCAATGGCAGGGCACTTACTGTTGATGGACTTGAGGTCTCGGTGGATGATGGAGACGACGGCCTCGTTGTGGAGGTAGTTCATGCCCTGCGCAATCTGGACGGCCCAGTTGACCAGCACATGGGGGGGCACCTTCTTGCCCGCCAGGGCCCGGTTGAGGGCCCCACCGCGGGCATACTCCATCACCAGGCACAGGTTGGGGGGGCTGAGGCAAACGGCCTTCAGGGCAATGATGTTGGGGTGGCACAGCATGGCGAAGAGCCGGGCCTCCTGCCGTACGCTCTCTGCTGTCACTGCGACGTCTTCTTCAGGGTCCTGGCGGGTGGCCTTCACCGCCACCTCCTCCCCTCGCCACAGGCCCTTGTAGACCTTCCCAAAGCCCCCCACGCCAATGATCTCGTCCAGTTCCAGTTCCTGGAAGGAGATTTCCAGGGGGGGAAGAGGAGGAGGACAGTGCAGGGAGCCCTGGAGCTGGCCGTACGCGGGGTCGCTGGCGACGTAGTTGCTGGGGAAGATGCCCACCTTCTGCTGGAGCTTCCCCGTCCACCAGCCCTCATCCCCAGAGACCGTGGAATCCTTCGAGAGAACCTCCACCAGGTCTCCTCTCCGCAGGGTGAGCTCCTCTTCTGCCATTGCCTCGTAGTCGAAGACCGCTGTCCAGAATGGGTGGGGGGGCGGGGGGCACGTGGCCCAGAGCCCCCCACTGTCCCCCACCTCCTGGCATGCCTGCTCCGCGGAGTCAGTGCCCAACATGGCCCCCGCTCTCCACTGGTCACGGCCTTGCATGCCTCACAGACCCAAGCGGGCCAATGGGCCAGCAACAGGCCCTGCCAAGAGCCCGTGCTCCAGTCCTCCACCATGTGGCGCTCCTGCCCCCTGGGCGTCCATCCTCCTCAGCGGACACCCCCCCCCCTTTTTGGCCGGAATCGCTCCACGCTTGCCTTGCGGGAATCCTCCTGAGCACTTGGGGATCCTTGTCAGGTCCCAACTTTGGGGGAGGAACAGCGTCAAACCCTGCAAAGGAATCATTGCTCTCCTCAGAACCGGGTTTTTCAAACCTGCCCCTTTAAAGCCAAGCAACCCTTGCAGCCCCCCCCCCCCCCCGCCCCGCCACCCTTCTGCCCAGCTGAGGAGCGCTCCAGCCGGCCTCCCTGCCCTGGCGCAGAAGAAAGAGGCCATTATGTTCCCCACCAGCAGCACCCCCCCTCTGAGGACAGAGACACAAACAGATGAGGCTGAGGATGGTGAAGAAGAAGAAGAAGAAGAAGAAGAAGAAGAAGAAGAAGAAGAAGAAGAAGAAGAAGAAGAAGAAGAAGAAGAAGAAGAAGAAGAAGAAGAAGAAGAAAGGCCATTCTTTAACAAAAAAAAGTGCCCGCAGGCCATGCTCAGAGGGCGCCCCGAGAGAGGCTCCGTAGCAGAATTCTCACACAACGAGAGGGGAGGGCCCCCACCCCCTGCAGCTGCTGAAGGGGGGGCATTTCAGCCCACCTGCTCCCCGGGCCCCCCACCTACCCTCCCGCCCCCAAAGCGGCATCAGCACGGGCTTTGCAAACCTTATGTAAGCTGGCTGCGGGCCATGGGCCGGCCGCGGGGCGCCTGCCCCCGGCCCGGGGCTCCTGCGGGCGTCGTCGCGAGGGGGCCCGCTGCTGCTGCCGCCGCCGCCGCCCGGGCCAGGGTCGGGCCTTTGCCGGCTCCCCTGCCCGGCTCACCTCGCGCCTCCTGCCCCTGCCGCCGCCGCCGCTCTACCTGGGGCCGCCTCCGCCCACGCGCGCGCCCGCCCCGGCTGCGCCCTTCCCGCACCTGCCCGCCCGGGAGCCCCGCGGATGCCTTCAGCCCGGCGGCCCCTCCGCCGATTTACCCGGGCGGCGGCGGCGGCGGCGGCGGCGGCCCGTCGCCCGGGTGCCCCGCCCGGTCCCTCCCGCTGGCACCGCGCGGCGATCAGCGCGGCTGCCGGCCGCCCTCCGGGCGCCTCGCCGGGCGCCCGCCCCCGCTGCCTCCCGCTCGGCCGCCTGCTCGGCCGCCCGCCCTCTCCAGCCGCTTCGGCCCTTGTCAAGGCATCTGCCCGCCGCCCCTGCCCCTGCCTCCCCTGCCCCCGCCGCCCCTGCCCCCGCCCGGGGCTGTGTGGCTCCTCCGCGCGGCGGCGCCCGGGCAGCCGCTGGATGGCTCTGTCAGCTGGTGCAACGGCGGCCGGGCGGCCGGGCACGCGCCGGAGCCTGGTGCATGATGGGGCTCGTAGTTCCAGGCTCCCTCCCCGCCGGGACCTGCAGCCGCCACCGGCCGGGGCTCCCTTTGGCTGCCCCGCCGGCTGGGGCTGTGGGGGACGGAGGGAGAACCGGCCCGGCCCCTTCCCAACGGCCCGGCTGGAGCCCCTTGGCAAGGGGAGGGAGCCGCGGGGCACGTTGGCCGTGTTTGTGGAAGAGCCTTTCCAGGCCAGAGCTCCTGCTCCAAGCCCGGGGGGCTGCACGACCTCAGCTCCGGGGTTTCCCCTCTCCAGGAGCCAAATGACCCTGGCGGTGGCGGCGCCGCCTCCCTTCACTGGGGCACCTGGAAGCTGTCGTCCCCAGAGAAAGGGAGCCGGGCTTGGGACGCAGCCAGGTGACGCCACCTGCTCCAGGCAGCACCCCTAGCACTGGGTGTGTGTGTGGGGGGGGGTGACAGCAGGACTTGGTGCCCGACTGAGCTTGCAGGATGCCCCCCCCCCCGACCCCCCACCTCCAGCTCCAGCCCCAGATCTGGGAGTGCAAAACCAGACCAGCAGGTTTTCCGCTGCCTCTTGAAAGCCACGTGGGATGGGCGACAGGATGTGGCCTTCAGCAGGGGACTCCTGGCCTGGCCTGGCCTGAGAAAATACGGGAGGCCCCGGCCCCGCTCCACGGGTCGTTAGCATTAGCTATTGGGAGGATTAGAAAGGTACAAATAAATGCATGTGTCGAACAGAAACAAGGTTTATATAGCGTCGCAATATTTATTACCACATCTATCTATTAATTCCACAAACAGGAGACGTCAGGGCAGGGCCTTCAGAAATGGCCCTGAACAAAAAAATGCTTCCCAAGTCTCCGTTGGGACCAGCGGTTGGGGCCCACTCCTCCCCTCTCCTGGCGTTAACCTGGCAAAGGGGCGGTGGGACTTGGAGCAGCCCCGCGGCTCCGGCTCTACAGGCACAGCAGCCGATCAGGGCCCTGCCAGGGTGACTGAGAGGCCGGCCGAGCCCATGCGCCACAGGCTGATGGGGCAGAACTGGTCCTCCGGGCCTCTGGCAGGAGCCCTGGCACAGCAGCCGGGTCAGGGCAGAGCTGTGGGTGGGACGTGGGCAGCAGCACAGGGGAAGAGGACGCGTGCGGGGTGGGCACCTGGGGGAGCCTCACCTCCCATCAGTCCAGGGCAGCGTGGCCGACAGCCAGGGTCTGACGGGAGTTGCAGTCCAGCAACGAAAGGTGGGCCACAGGTAGCCCAACCCGGCTGCAGGGGAAGGGCCGGCATGGCTGCAGTCCCCGCCAGGGTGGGTGCGTGGGTGGGTGGGGTGGGCTCTGCGCGGTGGCCTCCTCTCTCTCACAGCGAGCTGCTGCGCCGCCAGGCCTTCCGGTGGCCCCCTGAGGCTCTGGCTGGGCCTGCTGCCTCTCTTCTCCCCAGGCTGCTGCCTGACCGGGATCGGGTCCATCCTGCCACTTCATGCTGGGCATGCCAGCCGTCCCAAGCAGGCGCCCAGGTAGGTGGGCCGACCCGGCTTCAGCTGGTCTCAGGATGGGCCTACTCGCAGGGGTGGGCAGGAAGTGGGTGCCTCGGGCCAGGGAGGGCAGGCCCCTCTGAGGGCACCAGTGGAGTGGATGGGGCAGTCAGTGGGGGGCAAGGGGAGGCTGCTGGCATGCTACACAGCACAAGGCAGCCAGGCGGGCAAAATAGTGGGATGGGGAAGATAGTGTCATGCAGCCCCCTCCCTTAATAGACGAGGTGCTGGTGGGTGGCCCTGGGATGTATTTGTGGCTGTGGCTCTGGGTGAAACACGGCAGGGGGGGCTCACCTTGGGCACCCCGTCTTTTCCCCCCGTGGCTTGTCTGGCCATTCCCTGTGATTCTGGGGGATAACTGTGGGGCCTGCCCAGCAGTTTCAACCATCAGCCGGAGGGCAGGCGGGGGGGGGGCATTGCCGTGGCTCTGGGATTGTGGCCCCTTCGTTAAGGCCATGAGCAATGCATGCAGAGGCTGCTTCTTGGAGGGGGACAAACCCTGACCCCTCCCCTAAGGAATGTGGTATGAATTGAATGTTGGGGCGCTGTGAAGGAGCTGGCTCCCCCCCCACCCCCCGCCCAATGTCATGGGGGAGCAGTGAACTTTGGGACAGCTGCTGGAGTGGTTTAAGATGTACGTTTTTAAATAAATTTAAATATTGCAAAACACCAGTTAAGCTTGAAGTGGCCTCATTTCGAGGAAACCAAACCTGGGTCAGGCTGCGCCCTAAACCCCTCCCACCGCTCAGAGAAGTGGGCTGAGAATGTGTGCGTGAGTAGGGGTGTGTACAACACCCCCCCACACACACATACACAAATCTATGTATCTGTACAAAGGGTGCACTGTATGACAAGTCCCACACATACAGATTCTGAAAACACAAATAAAATGCTCACGGGAGAATCCAGCCCTTCCTGGCTCCTCCCCAGACCTTACAGCACCGTGATAGGGAAAACTGCTCCTGGTGAAACTCTGCCTTCTTTGCAACTTGGATGGTTTAAAAATAATAGGAAGAGCGCTGGGGGCGGGGTATTGGGGAGGGGGGTGTCTATGTGGACTTCAGCAGGGCCTGGGGCAAGATCCTCTGCAGCGCTGAGCCAGGCCTTGACACAGAACCAGCCCAGGCTTACTGTGGCTGGCGGGGGGATTAGGAGGCACGTGATGGCGGCAGGGGGGCTTTGCGGCCGGCCAGAGGGGCTGAGGGAGGGGCTGGCGAGGTGCCTCGGAAGAACAGCCCCTCGCGCCCCCCGTCCTGGGCCGCCAGAGTGTGGCTTGCCGGCCACCTGGCTGCCCCTGCCAGCTGCTGCGCTGGCTGGCTGCCTTCGTTCCCCGCTCCGGAGTTTTCTAGAGGTAACTGGTCACTGTGAGAAGCATGAAGCTGACCGAGATAAGCTGACTCTCCTCGTGCCTGAATGGCGCTGGACAGCTCCTTCTCCGCGTGAGCCCTGAGGCTGGATCAGAACAAGGCGGGGTTCGCCTTGCCCAGAATCCTGCTCCTTGCAGTGGCCAGCCAGATGGCTCTGGGAGATCCATCAGCCTTTCCCAGTGGTTATGAATCGATCACTTAATTAATTAATTTCTATACCACCCAGTAACTGAAGCTCTGCTTGTTCCCAGCAGCTGCTGTTCCGGGATATTTAAAATTTAAAAGGTCTTTCAGCACCCAGCTGATTCAGAGGGCTCATCACGGATGGTTTTATTGGTCATGCTGCTGTTTTATTGACGCTTTCTTGCTAAAGAAAACGTGGCTAAATTATATTTAAATATACTGCTGTTGTTTTTGTATTTTAAAGTTTTATTTTATCATTATTGTGTTTTTATTTTTATACTTGTGGTTTGTTCGCTGCCTTGGATGGACTTAGTCCAGAATGGTGGGTTTTAAACTTCTAAACAAATAAAGAAGCAAAAATGCCCCCAGCATAGTCAAAACTCAGCAGCCGTTGCAGGTAGTAGGAACAGCATCTTTATTCCACAGGGTTTACAAAGGAGGCATTCATTGAAACAACTCACAGATATCTGTCTATGTCAGAATATCTGATGCAACTCAAAAAAGATTTAGTAGGAAAGAATAGTATGTATATATAATACACACACACACGCACACACTACACTTGCACAAAATGCACACGCATTTAATTGTTTATTTAAAGCATTCGCACCCCTCCCTAGATCACTAGGGTCTCATGCATGTATTCCCTTTCTGGCTTATTGCAGCCAGCGCTGCTTCAAATGGGAGACGCGTGGATGTACAGGCGCAACTTGGGCAGCTGCCCTTGGGAGAAGAAGGTCTTCCACTTGAGGGACAGGGTGCCAAAGCGCGTCATGCCCCTCGCCCTGAAGGGGTGCACGTTGTTCTGGTAGCTGAGGGGGATGACGCCATGCAAGGTGGAGGGCTTGGGCCGAATCCGGATGGAGTGATGGACCAACTCATAGAGGATCCGCTGGCCCAAATCCGGCCGGGCCTCTCTCAACGACAGGGTGTTGCTCGGGACGTATTTGTGCTGCCGCTGGTCATCCGTCAGCAGCTGCTGCACCATGACCCGGATGAGCGGGTTGCCCACACCGTAGAGGTCTAGCAACTTGGAGGACTGATCGCGCCAAGCTGCCGAACGGACGCCGCCTTCCACCTCCTTCAGAGACAAGAGCGACTGGTAGAGCTTCATGAACCTCTCCCAGTCGATACCTTTATCGTCACTGAGACGGAAAACATGCTGCTGGCCGACCCTTCTGAGCTTATGCCGCCTCGTGAGTGGCGTGGGCTTGGTGGTCTTGAACAGGAAGTCCTTTGGAAGCCGGTAATGCTTGAGCTTGGGTATCCGGGACTGCTCCTCTGGCGTCAGGCCCAGGTCCTGCTCCATGTGCAAAATGGTCTTCCAGCCCCTCGTGCGCTGGTCACCCAAGGACCAGATCAGCCTTCTCTGGGCAGCTGCATCGCCCTTCTTCTGCATCTCCTTCACCTCCGCCGCCTTCTGCTTCTCTCTCTGCGTCTCCCTGGCGCTCTCCTTCTCAGCCTCGTGGTCCAGTGTGATGAGCCGTGTTCTGAACTGGATGCATCTGTGCCTGCGCTGCAGCATTAATCTTTCCTGCTGGGCCCTCTCTGCTTCGGCCTGCCACTTCCTAATGGCCTCCTTGAGCTTCCTCTTGAACCAGGCCCTTTTCCCCACTCTTTTGCCACCTTCCTGCACCCACTCCCTCTCGGCTCGCTCTCGCCAGCCCTTCTTCAAGACCCTCTCCAGTTTCTCCTTCATGTTCCTGGCCCGCAGCACGGTCACGGAGGTCTTCAGAAGGGCCCTCATCCTGGCTGTAAACTCCCTGGGATCAGTGAGCCAGGGCTGGTGGCCTCCCACCGCTTCCTTCAGCGCTGCCAAAACCAGAGCAGTCCCTTCCGGCAGGGCCCCCGGAATCCCCTCGCCTTCCTTGATGACTTCCATCGCTTTCTTCAGCAACGCCTCCTCCAGGGCCTCAACATCCATCGTCGAAGCAATCTGGAGTAGCGACATCGCTTGGAAGAGGCGCAGAAGTGTTTTGGAATCGCTCAGCTCCAGCTTCTGCGGCTCCGTCAGGATTTCCAGGAGCAACTGCGCACGTTCCGAGATCTCGAGCTCTGCCCCTGGGGTAACTTCCCAATCCCACAGGGCAAGTAATGCGTCTGTTTCCTCCTCCGAGGCGAGCCAGCTGCCCTCCTCTCTGAGGTCCTCCCACATGTCCGCCTCGTCTTCCTCGGAGGTCAGGCCCTCCGTTCCGTCAGAGCTTTCTTCTTCCTCTAGCGCCAGCTCTCTGAGTTTCGCCTCCGCCAGCTCCTGCACTTTGGCCTCCAGCAGGGCCGCCAGGCTCTCCTCGTCCAGCTCCGCCGCGCTCTCCTCGGCCAGCTCCGCCGCTCTCCCCTCGGCCAGCTCCGCCGCTATCCCCTCGGCCAGCTCCAGCACTCTGGTCTCGTCCAGCTCCATTGCTTCTGCCTCAGCCAGTTCCAACACTCTGGCCTCGTCCACGTGAATGGACATTGCCCTGACCAGTTCCACAGCTCTCCCCTCGGCCAGCTCCGCCGCTATCCCCTCGGCCAGCTCCCGCAGCCTTTCCTCGTCCAGCTCCCCCTCTTGTCCCTCGGCCAGAGCCATCGCTCGCGCCTCGGCCATGACCTGCTCCACGACTTCCTCCAGGGCCGCCTTGCGCGCTTTGGCCAGCGCCTTCTGCCACGCTTCGGCCAAGGCCTTCTTCCGCGCCGCGATCAAGGCGTTCTCCCTGGCTTCGGCCAGGGCCCTCTGCCTGGCTTCGGCCTCTGCCTGCTCCTTCACTTCCTCCTGGGCTGCCTTTTGGGCTTCCGCCAGGGCTCTCTCCTTCAGTTCAGCCATCATTCGGTCTTTGGCCTCGTCCCGTATTTCAGCCAAGGTGCTGTCCGTCAGCTGGGCCAGCAGCCTCTCGGACTCGGTGATCAGGGGCTTGTCCTTCACCCGCCTCCCCTTGGACAGCTCCTCCTCCTCCTCCTCTCTGGCCTCAGCCGCCTCTTCAGCCGGCTTCTTTGCTTTCCTCCTGGCCACTTTTTCTCTCCTGTCCGCCACCTCCCCCTCCCTCCGCCTGGCTGCCTCTCGCTCTTTCTTCCTGGTCGCCTCTCGCTCTTTCTCGGCGGCCTCCTCCTCCTGCTCTTTCTCCCTGGCTGCCTCCCACGCTTTCCACCTGGCAGCCTCCTGTCCTTTCTCTTCCTCCCCCTTGGCCACGAGTTCGCGTTCCTTCCCTTTGGGCATCTCCTGCTCTTCCCCTTTCCCTTCCTTTTCAGCCACCTGCTCTTCCCCTCTGGCCACCTTTCTGGCTTTTTCCTTTTTGGAAACCACTCTCTTCCTCTTGTCTGCTTCTTTAGCCTTGACTCCCTTCTTCTCCGGGAGTGTTTCCTCACCAGACTCCTCTCTTTTCTCCCAAACGAAATCCTCCTGGCTTGTGCCGGCGCTCCCAGCCTCGGCCTCTGAACGGCTGAGGGTGCCTCTCCTCGTTCTCACAGCCACCACAGCCTCCAGGCTTTCCTCCGAGGACGTCTCCTTGACAGGGGGGCCCTTGAGTAACTCCTCCATGTGCTTCTGCCACCCCACCCCCTCGGCAGCGACTTTCTCTTGAGAAGCCAGGAGGGACTGGCTGACGGCCATGAAGGCCTCCCAGGACACGGCCCGGCGGGCCAGAGCCAGGCGGGCCGAGGCCAGGAGGTCCTCAGCTGCGGTGCGGCCCTCGACCGAGGGGGCGATGCGCAGCATCAGGAGCTTGTAGAGGTCGCTGCGCCACTTGGTCTTGTCGGCACTGTACTGCTGCTTTGGGTCGATGCTGCTGCCTTTGGGCGCCAGTGGCGGCAGCAGCTTGGGCGGGCTGGGCTTCGCCTGCAGCGGGCTGCTCTCCCGTGGGGTCTCCGCCGCCGCCGCCGCCGGGGCCGCCTGCTCCTCCTTCTTGGCCTTCTGGCGCTTCAGCATCTCGGTGTAGAGCTGCGTGCGGGTATCTCTTCGCTGCAGCAGGATGGGCTGGCCCCGCTTGCGCCCCTTGGCGGGCTTCTGGGCCTCCTGGGAAACGTCGGGAAGGGCTTTGGGCTCGCGGCGCTTCTCCTTGGCCTTGAGCTCCTTCTTGGCACGCCGCACGTCCCGCCAGGTGGAGCTGCTGCTGCTGCTGCTGCCGCTGGAGCTGCTGCTGGAGCTGCTGCTGCTGCTGCTGCTGCCGCTGCTGCTGCTGCTGCCAACGCTGCTCGCTGGCAAAGCCGCTCCACTGGGCGGGGCCACCGGGGCGCCCTTACTCCGCGCCGGCTGGATCCGAGGCAGTTTCTCCGCTGCTGAGAGGTCCCTGACGCCTTCTGTGGCTGGGGGGGGGGAGGGAAGGGGGGCAAGAGAAAAGGCCAGATTAATGTTGGGGGGGGCGAAGGGAGGGCACGGGCTTTGTAGGCAAAATGGGCGTTAGTTATTCATCCCCCACCTTTCTACCAAGGTATTCAAAGTGGCCGACAACATGACAAACAATATCATATAAATGCTCAATGTGAGGCTACAGCCACCTTGTGGGCAGCTGACAGAAAGCTAGATAGGAATATTTTAAATGAATTAATTAAAATGGAAAACAAAAATGAACACAAAGACCCTGAAACCCATTAAAATAAACCCCGATTAGATGACAGTGCCGCCCCCCCCCCCGGTCCAAGCCCCAGGATTTGAAATGCAGCAGTAGCAAAACAACAACCCTTCTTGTGAAGCCAGAGAGCTCCAGCTATTGGGGGGGTATAGAAATGTAATCAATCAATAAATAAAAATAATTTCTAAAGAGCACGGTTTCGGAGAGGCCCTCTGGAACAGGGCATCAGGATTGGGCCCAGCTGCAGCCCCTGTGGATTGGAGCCATGCGACTCAGACCTCATTTCTCTGGTGGGAGAACAGTTTTGAAAGGGACCCTCTCCTTTGCTTTCCCCCCCCCCCACCCCTCGCAGAGCAGCTGGAGGAGTCCTGCCTTTGGGGCCGTCCTGAGACCTGCCTGGTTCCTGACTCCCCTCCCTGGTCCTGCGGCTCTCCAGAGAAAGGGCAGCAGAGGCTCAGGGGGGCTGGAGTGCTTGCCATCGTTCTCCCAGGGTCTGAATGGTCTACTCAGGAGCAAGGGTCTGCTCGTGAGGAGGGGAACGTCCCTGCTCCATCCAGACAATGAGGAAGCAGGCCCAGCGTCCTTGCTCCGGCCGCGTGCTGCTTTGGGCAGCGTGGCGCCTGCTCCTGGGGTGCCCCCGGCCGGGCTGGACAATTACTTACTCAACATCTGATCCGGCTTCGTGTCCTGCCTGGTGAAGAGCCCCAGCCACCGGGTCTGTGCCGCCAAGTGGTCATCTGGCTTGGCGAACTCTTCGGGTGTTCCCTCAGACATGCCCTTGCGCCGGGAAAGGGGTGGGCGGCTGGACTGCTGGATCTCTGTCGGGGAGCACTCGGACATTAGGAAGAGGTTGGCTGTCAGCTGGTTCTCCACCCGGTTCATCAACCTCTCTGCCCCTTCCGTCAGGGCATAGACGGCTTCCTCCTGCGATCCAGCAACGATGCCGGCAGCACGCACCCTGCGAGGGAACCCGAACTCAGGGTCATGGCTCAGTTCAGACCTGGGAGGAACAAAGAAAAGCCAGCTGATGGAGGGGGCGTCCTGGAGGGCTGTGGTCTGGTTGGGATGCAGGCCTGGAGCGCGGGGTAGATCCCCACCCCCACCCCCACTACCGCCACCACACTCCAAGGGGAAACCCCTTATTTCCTTCCAGGACAATCCTGTCCCGCCCTCCGTCTCACTGTGCCGATGGAGGCGACACCTGGGTTTAGCTCCACCAGGGCCCGTAGCTATCGGCCAGTGGGGGACACACAGACAGGGCTGGCCAGGAACAAAACAGCAGCCCAGAGTGCGTGAGGCACATGGAGCGCGGCTCCCACGTGCTGTGCAAGCTTGGGTTGTGTGGCGGGGTGTTGTGAGAGTGGTCCCCTCCGTCTGATCCGCACTCAGGGCTCGGATCCCACCGTCAGTGGTGCTGGGGAGGCTCCGTGGCCCAGTTTGGCCATTCGGTCTGCCAGGCATGAGGCTTTGCCAGCAGCTGTGGAAGGGGATTTTTGAGGAGGAGCCTCCCCTGAGCCAGAGCCAGGGCGGCCGGAGGCCCAAACGGCCCAGGGAGGCCTCCTCCGCCCCACTCCCATCGCCCGGGAAGCCGTGCTTACAGGTCTTCTAGGCTGCCTTCCGCCAAGCGTTGCATTTCCTTCTTCAGGACAAACTTATCCGTGATCCCGGCCACGGAGTCCAGCAGCGACCGGGCCAGGTCGCGCACTTTCTTGTTGTCATCCAGGAGGGCCCGGGCCAGCGGGACCACCTCCTTCTCAGTCAACAGATCCATCTTCCCCAGGGCCTCCCAAGCCGCCAGCTTCATCCTCACCTGCAGAACAAGAACCGGGACCCAAAGCCTTGTGTGTGAGAGCCCGACTGCTAGAGAGCCAGGCCCGGACCTGGGTTCAAGCCCAGCCTCTGCCCCCAGCCGGCCTCAGGTCCCACCTCTGCCAGGGGTCAGTCCTGGCAGCCTCCCCGCCCTCCCAGCAAGGTGGAGCGGCTGGCCCTTGGCAAAAGGAGAGGGCTTGGAGAACACGTGGGTGTGGGTGGGTGCTGAGGGGACGGGTGCCCGTTCTCAGCCCAGAATATTTGCCGCTGGAAATGGCAGCCCAGCAGCTCTGTGCTCCACCTTGCTGAAGCCCAACGCCGGCAGGCTGGAACTGAATCTCTTCCTGGGTGACCTTGGGCTGGTCGCTCTCCCTCAACTGGGCCAACCTCACAGGGTTGTTCTGAGGCAGCGGAGTGGGCAAGGTAACGCCATGAGCCTTGAGCTCCTGGGAGAAGAGCAGGGTGGAAATGCCAAATGCCAAAGGGACCCTGGTGGCCAATCAGCCGGGGGCTCCCTAGTCTGACCCGTGGAGCAGCCACCGTGGTTCTCACAAGGCCAAGCGGCTGGCTCAGGAGAGAAGGGAGGCAGGCAGCTGCTGTCCTCCATTTTGTGCTGCGTCAGGAGCTCTGGGCTCCTGCCACGCTCCGGGCCTGTGCCGGGGAAGCGGGAGCAGCTGGCTCTTGCTTCTGTGAGATGCTGAGGGGCAAATGGAAGCTGGGACCAGCCCCACGCTGCTGCTGGCTGTGCTGAGGCCAAAACGGCAGGGGAGAGCGGTCAGCCCCAGGTGCCGCCCCTGACTGAGCCGCCCCCATTCCATCTGGCTCTGCTGCCTCAACTGCTAGTTTCTACCATGACTCTGCTGGATCTGTCCCAGACACTGCCTAGCTGCCTGCCTGGGGCCTGATCCTGGCTGAGGCTTGATGGTATCTATTCCAGGAGCACAGACAGAAGTATTGCACACGATGTAGGAGACACCTGCATTCACCCACCCACGTGTTTTGGAGTTAACGCCTTCCCAAAGTCCCTTCGTCCACTGAATCCTCTTGGATGGCCTGTATGTATTCGACACCCAGCATTTTCTGAGGAGAATTGTGAGGGGAACCCCACGTCCTCTTTTGGAGCATATGAATTCAACCAGCAAACCAACAGAACCAGTTTCTCATCTTCTCCACTCAACTTCAACCCATTGTCGAACCTTTCCTCCTCCCTCAACCCCACACTTTCCTCTTGCCCCAGCCGTGTCCCCATTCGACAGCCAAATGCAGCTCCTGCCCTGCCCCGATGGCTGCCGTTTTGCATGACGAGGGCATGGCCCCTGACGGGGGAGGAATTCCAGCGAGCCCCGGCCCTCTCTGAGCTCATGAACCACTGGTTTCTCTGTGCCCACCCCGTGGCAACTGCGCTGACCTCCTTATGGTTCGTGTGCACAATGAGACGGTCGAAGGCCTCTTCCTGGATAGCGGTTGGCAGCTGGTATGCCTCGGCAAGCTGGACCAGGGCAGAAGTGCAGAGCAAGTAGGTTGAATAGGGCACGTCGTCCATGAGGCTGAGGATGGCCTTCGTGACGGAAGGCAGGGAGGTGTCGCTGGGCTTGTGGCGTAGCCAGGGCTTGGTCACCAGCTCAGACAGCAGGTCCCGGCGGCGGCGGCCTTCGGTGGAGGAAGTCGCGTGCCGCATCCTCTGCCCCTTTTTCTTCCGGGCTTTCTCAATGACCTCGGATGTGTCCCACTCTGGCAACTGGATCTTGACCATCTTCCGCTTTGGTAAGGGATCCCTGCTCTGCAGCACTGAGCACTGGAGGGCGGCAGGCGTCCCCTTGGGAAACAGCTGGGCTCGGACAACCGAGTTGGGGACGTAGCCGTCCGGTGCGATGGGCCACGAGCGCCCGGCTTGGAAAGGGATCCTGCGGAGCACGGGGACCAGAGGTGGGAGCCCACGGTAGGGCGGCGGGGCCGGGGGAGGCGCGGCCGGCCTCTTCTCAAAGGACAGCCTGGGCTTGAACAGACACATGAGCTGGTACTCCACAGCAAACTCGGGGTGCATTTCTTTTATGTCTGGTGCATCCCCGTAGAAATCTGGGCCAGGAAGACTGCTCACGTCCTTGCCCAGGAACTCCACCACTTTGGCCACGTTCTTCTCTATCACCACCTCCTTGTTATTGGAGATTGGCTCCAGCCGTTCATACTTCTTTGCCAGCTTGCCCACCTGGCGGTACCTGAGAAGGAAAAGGATCTGAGCCAAGTGTTTGGAGATCTCTTTCTGACTCTGTGTGTGTGTGGAAATGGTGTTCCCAGAAATCCCAAATCTCAAGCGCTACACACATGCACTTACGCACACAAACTCGAGCTCCCCAGGAACATATATTGTGGCCGCTCAATTCCCTAGCGTCTTTAATGAGGCCACGTCACTTTCCCAAACAGCCTAAACAGCCAGGCAAGCTCCTGTCTTCCTGCAAATTTCCTTGTAGCAGTGACACAAAATATGAGTTGGAATATTATTCACTGCTGGTAAAGAAAACTGGGGGGGGGGGTTCCTGCTGAAAAGAACGCACACTGAGCTCCAGAGCAGCTGGCACTTACGCAGTCCGGGGGGGGGGGTTGCCCTTCCCGCTGCCTCCCATCTAGCCTCTCAGCCTGGTGCTCCTGCCTCAAGCCAGCCTGTTACTTTTCCTACTTGCACCCAATGATGTGTTCAGGCAGGTGAAAAGTGCACCCTGACCCCTTAAGTAGGGCCCAGCCACCCGCCTCCTCCTCCCTCCTCCTCCTCCTCCTCCTCCTCCTCTGCCTCCACTTTTCTTAGAGAAGGAGAATCCATGAACCTAGAGATTGTCCTTGCAACATTGAGTACAGAGGCGCTGAGGGCGGGGCCCTTGCCTCCCGTCCTCTTTATTTCCACCTGATGGCAACTGCAGAGGTTACTGGCAGTTGGGAAGAAAGAGGTGGAATGAATTGCTGGCAGTGGAGGGCGAGGCAGGGCTCGCTCACTCTTCCCGTGGTGGCTACCTTCACCCTGCCTCCCCACCCCACCCCCAGCTCCTCACTGTGTCACTTACTTGGGCACGAAAACTATGTCGAAGGAGAGAAGGAAGTGGGACAGAAAGGGCAGCGGCCGTTCAACCACGTCGTCCCTCACGTGCCGGGTGGTCAGCATGCGGAGGCGCTTGCTGGGCAGGTAGGTGACACACGAGATGAAGTAGATGTTCATGTTGCAGCCCACCACCAGGTCTCCGCGCTGGTTGGCAAAGCAGACTCGGCTGAATTTGAGGCTGGTGTCAAACTCCACCAGCATCTGCCCCAGGATGTCCCAGATGCGCACGGACCCGTCCGAGCCGCCAGTCACCAGCATGCTGAGCGTGTGGCAGTAGTCAAAGGAGGTGATGCTGGTGGAATGCATGGCGTTCGTCTCCTTCCAGAAGGGGTTCTTCTTGCCAGGCACCAGGGCTCCCTGGCGCCACAGCCGGACCCGGTTCTGCTCCGTCAAGACGCAGATGTAGCCAGGGATGAGCAGGAGGTTGTTGATCCGGCAATTGGTGCTGGGGATGACAACTAACGGGACCACCTCCAGGAGGCTGTTCTTCTTTAAGATCACGTCGGAGAGGATGATGTATTCATCCAGGCCGTAGGAGCAGAGGTAGGAGGACTCCCGCGAATGGTACGACAGGTTCCCTGAGGCCGAAAGGCTGCTGAGCGCCACCACGTTGCCATCGTGCAGTTTGCGGCCACCCATCCGATACAGGTGCTGGGTGACAGTGCGCACCTTCCCGCTCTTGAAGCCGCTGAAGATGAAGCTGGAGGTACGGCCATCCAGGTCCAGGCGGCTATAGGCCAGGCACAGCACTTTGTCCTCTATGTTGTCTGAGGCACGCAAGATGTACTTGGCTGGGCAGGGGTTCTTGGAGGTGTCCAGCACATAGATGTCGGTCGTGCCCATGGTCACCAAGAGCTCCTCCCGGTCTGGGTCATAAACATAGTCCAGGGCCTTTTCTAAAATCTGGAAGGGCCAGGTGACGAACAGCATTTCTCCTGTAACAGGAGAGAGGAATCGCATGACCCCATCTTCAGTGGTCGCCAGGATGCGGGCCTTGTCTGGTCCACACTGCACCCGCACCAGCCTTTTGAGAATGGATTTGGGCCTGTTGAAGAGCTGGTAGAAGTTGTTGACAGTACGGATGGAGAAAGTGTACTGAGTGCGGAGGAAGAAGGTCTGTTCGTTGATGAACTGCATCTGGAAAAGTTCCTCCCCAATGTCCACACGCCGGAGGAGCTCACAGGTAGTCAGGTTCCACTCCTTCAGCAACCCGTCCAGGGACGCGGTCATGAGGGTGTGCACCGAGGTCCGGCTGATGATACTGCTGATGGCGCTCAGGTGGGCCTTGAACTGGGTGATCTGGCTGCCTGTGTCAAAGTTCCACACTTTGACATCCCCAGCCAGGTCTCCGGTGTAGAGGAAGCTCTGGGACCAATTGGCACAACAGCAAATGAGGGACACGCCTTGGCTCACCTGGAACGTGCGGATCAGGACCTTGGTCTGATAGTCGTACACGCGGATGATATTCTCGCACAAGGCCACCAGCGCCCCCCGCTCGTGCTCCACGATGAGAAAGTGCACAAATTCGCCACTTGCGATGCACACCTCTTGTGTGACCCCCATATAGGGAACCTCCCCAGTGGCAAAGCACCAGAAGACCACCATGCCAATGGCACCCGTCACCAGTTCACCTGTCGTGTGGTTGTAGCACATGCTGGTGATCGAGTAGGGCGAGCCCATGTCCGAGAGCAGCTTGAAGTCCTGAGTGTGGTCACCAAAGAAGCGGAAGTGGATGTCATCACAGTAGGCCACAAACAGGTGCCGGCAGGGGACATAGACGACGTTGAGGACCATCGGGTCTTCCTCGATGGCGTACACTTTCTCCGTCACGGAGGACTCGTCCCCCGCACTGTAGGTCCAGACACGCACCTGCAAGGGAAAATGAAATCCTGGAGTCACTCAAAGAGGGGACTCCGCAGTTTTGCTAAGCTGGGAGTCGGTAGGAATGGTTTCTGTCCCATGCTCCCGGAGGCGGGCGTGTGCCCTTGTTTTTGGCGTTATTTATTGATATGACTATTGAGACCCCTGCCTTTGAATCTAAATGACCTTCAAAGCCGCTTACAATAGATTAGGCAGTTCAGCACAAAACTTTGAGACAGCCAAGAGAGATGCATCGAGGGGCAGGGGGCACGCGCAGCGCTCAAGCGCCTCTTTCTGGTGTTCCGGCCGCTGCTGCTGCTGCTGCTGCTGCTGCTGCTGCTGCTGCCCTTATGGGCCTTCATAGAGAACAGGGGAAACAGCCCCCCTCCCAGAATTGTGCTGCCTGCCAGGGGATCTCCTTCATAGAGGGAGGTCTAGGAATCAGGACTCCTGGCTTCTTTGCAAGGGAGTGGGACCCGTCCGGGACCCTGGGACTTTGCCCCAGCCCAGGTGTGGAAGAGGCGTGGGAGTCTTGGGGGGCGAGGAAAGGCCACTTCCTAAAGCTGCAGAGTTTCTTCCACAGGGTGGGGAACATGCAGGTGATAGAGGAGTCCTGATGGCTGTGTGTTGCCTCCACCTTGGCTGTGGGAGGAGGAGGAGGAGGAGGCCCAAGAGAGGCCTTGAGTCTGACCCAGCAACCGAGCTCTTCTCGGTGTATTTAAGGCGGATTCCTGCCTTGAGCAGGGGGTTGGACTTGTAGGCCCCTTCCAACTCCACTATTCTAGGATTCCATGGCCATGTTCAGGGGCTGTGGGGAGCCGCTGCTCTCGGCCGTCTCCCACCACCACCACCCTGGGCCAGCGGGCTGCCTTTCACCTTGCTGCCTTTGGATCTCCTCCAGGTGAACGATGGGAAATAGTTCCCCATCTCAGTGGTGTAGAAGCAGATGAGCGGCATGCAGTTGGGGAAACAGCTCTCCCGGAATATGATGCTGGGCCGGTCACTCAGCAGGATGTGGGTGCCTTCGCTCACGTCCGGCAGGCCCTGTCCCAGGAGGGAGAAGACGAGGACAGGTTGGCAGGTAGGGCAGAGCCCCACCTGAAGCAGGCGGGGCCCTCCCTCGCAGCGTATGATCAGGGGCTGCAGGGGGAGCAGGCGAGCCTCCTTCCCAATGAAAGGTAGCTGAAGGCCTGAAGGACGTGAGCGGCCGAGTGACGCTGTGGCACCCCTCTTGGAAGCCATTCCTCCCCCTCTCTCTGCTCCCAGGCGAGGCCCTGCTTGGCCATTCACCCTGCCTCACTCACGGAAGGGTGCAGAGTGCCCAGCTTCCGTTCATTCCCCTCCCAGGTTTCCCCTCCACTTCTTCCATCTGATTTCTTGTCAGGAAAGATCCATTAAAGGGCAGGAGAGGGAAATGCTGGCAGGGGTCCCTTTGGCTGCTATCCCTGGCAGCCCTGTGCCTGGCAGCCCCCACCCCACCGGCCCCGCCTCTGGCGTGCGCACACCTGCCCTATCCCAGGGAGAAAATCCCGGTTCTCATCTGACAACGCTCAGGCTCCGTTACCTTTTGCCGTTCCAGCTTCTCCTGAAGCTGGCATTTGAGCTCCCTCCACTGAGGTACAATGCGGACCGGGCCTTTCAGCATGGTGAAGCTTTGCGGGAAAGGTCTGGGCCCCGGTGCTGCTGCAGGAAGCCGGCCTGGGGGCAGGGACACGCCTCGTGACGCAACAGGCCACCTGTACAATGTCGATCGGGACAGGAAGGGTCTGGTGACTTTGTTGCCCGCGTGGGGAAGCAGCCCCTGGGGCTCCAGCCCTTGTCAGACCTGGGATGCAGCATGGCCAGGCCCTATTCAGGTTCCTCACTCACTCCGGGAGCCAGGGTTGCCAGCTGGTGCAATCATACCAATCTTTAGAATGCACCAATCCACTAAATATGAAGGGCTCAGTCAAATGAACGCAATCTCATAGCTGCTTCAGCCTGGCTGCAAAAAAAACAGCCCCAGAAGAAGGTTTAGGATATAAGTCACTGCCAAGTCAGAGCACCCATCAGTCTGACCCACTATTGCCTTCTCTGGTTGGCATCAGCTCTCCGGAAAGAAGTCTTTGCCAGCCCTGCTACTACCTGAGAACTTCCTCTTAAAGGTCTGGGATTTTGCCCCGATCGTCCTGCATGCCCAAGCGTGTGCTCCATCACTGAGCCATGGGCCCTTGCAGCGCACCTGGAAAATGCCACCTGAGACTCTAGGGCCGTTGGTGAGTCTCTGGGGGAAGAGAGCACCGGAGCTGTGGGGACAGGGCTTAGGTGTCGTGCCTTGGGTTGGAGCCGGCACTCCTGGAAGGGGGAAGAGCGGGCGCGATCATTGCCCCCCTCCCACACACACGCTCCTGCATGAGACAGTGACTTGTAAGCCCTGAGCAAAAGAGCTCAAGGAGACCCGGTGGGGGGTGGGGGTGGGGGTGGAGGTGCGGGGGTGGGTGGGCGCCCTGCCACAAACAGGCTGTGATGGTGTGCAGCCAGGAAGAAGGCCGCCATTTTGGACACCAGCCACTTGGGTGATGGCGGTGACCAGGACGCAAAGGAGGAAGGGATTACCAGTTTAGATCCTTGGAATCCCAAGGGAAAGGCAGCAGTGTGACATCACGGCATTCTAATCAGGAGGGTTCAGATGCCAGAAATCAGTTGGGATAGATGTTCTTTGGGATGTAAGTCTGAAAGGAACGGTACCAAAGAAATAGGGAAATTCTTCTTTGACCCAGGGCTGCATGAGGCTGTGGGATTGTCTTGTGCAGAATATTGGAAAATTAAAGGCACCCCCTCATTTAGTGGAATGGTATATTAAACTCTGGGATCGTAAATAAATGGCTAGAATTGTTTCTCCCTCCACCCAAAAAAAGGAAGTGTAAAATGCAAAAGTCTGAAAAAGAATGGAAATGTTTACATCACTATTTGTGGAAGTCCCGTCTTGTGGTTGTAATTTTCTGTTTTTGTTTTGAGTGTTTTCTTGTTTCTTTGGCTTTTTCTTTTTTTAGTATTCAGTAAAAAGAAGCTTTAAAATTTACAAAAATAAAGACATAAAGCTGCAATTCTAAACACTCATACTAGGGAGTAAGCCCCATTGAACAAAGTGGGAATTACTTCTGAGTAAACATGCATAGGATCACACTGGCATGAGTACAAAAAAGAAGAAGAAAAGGGGACATTATCCAAGTGTGGAGTTTTGCCAGACATTTCTCTTTTAAACAGGATGTTTTCAGTTGAATTTTGTAAGGGTGGGGGCATGTGAGTGTGCAAAGAGGGGGGACATCTCATCTAAGCCCCAGGGGCTGGCTGAGAACAATGAGCATATTCAAAGCAGTCATTCTCAGACTTCAAGGTGCAGAAACAATTTGGAAATCCGGTGGGTGGAAACAATTTGCTATGACTTACTGATTACGGGGTGAGCATGGTGCCACGTGTGTGTCGGCTCCTCCGTGGCTGAGCCAAAAGGGAGGAGAATCCCACGGGTGACCCTGCCATGAAACAAGGAGAGGCCCTGGGGAGCCCTTCCACCACTGGGATGTTCTTTTGCACAAACTGCTCTGAAATGCACGGAGAAGAAGGACCTGGTTGTTTCACAAGGGGGGGGATCTCGCAAAAGCCCCCCCAACGCGTGTTGGATGATGCTTTTACCTTCTACTAGTGAATGGAGCTGGTTTCACCTGAGTTTGATACAGTGAAGCTTTGAAGCAAATTTATGCAGAGGTCAGAGTGTGACACATTGTGCTCACCCCATTTCTATATCACTCCATAGCTGTAGCTCTCTGGGCCGTTTACATAAGATTAAAACAATTAAAAACAATATACCAAATTTTAAACCACAGAAACATGCAACTTACGCAGAAACATGCATCTAAAAACAACTGTAAACAACTATAAAAACATCCAGGATAGATGAAGTTCATCACATGTTGTTAAATGCCTGGGAAAGGAGAAAACTTTTAACCTGGCGCCGAAAAGATAGCAATGTTGGTGCCAAGCAGGCCTCGTTGGGAAGATCATTCTCCCTTGTTGCCATCTTCTGGGCCTCTCTTGGAGAAGGCAACCAGAGAAGGACCTTACATGTTGAACACAGTGTATGGGTAGGTTCATATCGGGAAAGGCGTTCCATCAGGTGTTGGGGTCCTGATCCCCATCTGAGTGAAGTCACAGCCACTGGCACGCGTAGGCATAGCCCCTGCCATGGTGTACCCTGATAGCCCTCTGTGGGAAGGGTCTGCCCTCTTCCTTCGGGGGGGGCGTTCCCACAGCAGGAGAAGGGGCAGCTATATAACTGTCCTTTCATACACACACCTGTATGGACTGCAAAGCTACGTGCTGATTAGGGGAGTCTACCACCTAGTGACTGAAGCTGCAGGCTTCAAGCACACGGACTTAAGTAAATTAATCAAAATCAGTTATTGAATTTTAAAAAACAAAGTATGGCCAAGGAGCATACTGCTAGGGCCCCCTTTGTATGCATGCCAAGTTTCAGATGTCTTGGTTTTCGGATCTTGGTGCCGTGATGTTGACAGTCAGACATGCTCTTTTATTATTATAGAAGATTTAGGTACTTAAACTCCACTTTCAAAGTAAAAAGTCTTTTCAAAAAAGCATAGAGCAAACAACACGATAAAAACAACCGTTTAAAAGAGGAGTTCAGTAACGCTCCCAGGCCAGAGATAGGTGGTTGCTTGGGCCACGCAGCTACGCGGCAGCCCTTCGAAGAGTGTGACGCTCGCAGGCGCTTGGTAGGAGGGGGGATTTACGAGCTTCATCCCACGTACTTATCCCCTACAGCGCTAAGCTGTCCCCGTTGTTGTTGTTGTTGTTGTTGTTGTTGTTGCTACCGGGCGGCAGCGCTCCTAAGATCCTTTGCATACCAGGAAGTGAGTTTAAGGGGGGAAATGTAAAAAAAATCATTAAAAAACCAATGGATGACCCAAATTTGGTATGCTTAAAGCTCTCCTTAATATCTATTACTGTGCCAATTTTGATGTCTTTGTCTTTAAAGCTTATGCAGATGTAAGCATTTGTTTAATTTTTCTTCAAATCTTGCTCCTGCGCCCCAGTGGCCACTCGGAAAACAACAAATGATACGCTCGAAAAGTAGTAGCAAAATATTGCACTTCTTTTGGTTAAGAAGCGCAATTAAAGCAGGATGGATCAGAGAACTTCACAATAAAAGCAGATTCTAAGCTGGAAAACTTCGGAGTCCTTTGCACGCAGTTCGCAGTGATTGCACAGTATAATGCTGGTGTGATAAAGCTCTACATGTACTTCAGGGTCCAGTCCAGATGAGCTTCCTCGCTGCCATTGCATTGCTGAAATGCCTTTTTCTACACAACTGTTCAAGATACAGGATTATTATTATTATTATTATTATTATTATTATTATTATTATTATTATTATTATTTATTTATTTATATAGCACCATCAATGTACATGGTGCTGTACAGATAACACAGTAAATAGCAAGACCCTGCCGCATAGGCTTACAATCTAATAAGTTGTAGTAAACAATAAAGAGGGAAGGAGAATGCAAACAGGCACAGGGAAGTGTAAACAGGCACCGTGTAGGGTGAAGCTAACAGTATAGAGTCAGAACAAACTCAATATTTGAAGGCTATAGGGAAAAGAAAAGTTTTTAGCTGAGTTTTAAAAGCAGTGATTGAGTTTGTAGTTCTCAAGTGTTCTGGAAGAGCGTTCCAGGCGTAAGGGGCAGCAGAAGAAAAAGGACGAAGCCGAGTAAGGGAAGTGGAGGTCCTTGGGCAGGCGAGAAGCATGGCATCAGAGGAGCGGAGAGCACGAGCGGGGCGATAGTGTGAGATGAGAGAGGAGAGATAGGCAGGAGCTAGACCGTGAAGAGCTTTGAAGGTCAGCAGGAGAAGTTTATATTGGATTCTGGAGTGAATTGGAAGCCAATGAAGAGATTTCAGAAGTGGAGTGACATGGTCAGAGCGGCGGGCCAAGAAGATGATCTTAGCGGCAGAGTGGTGGACAGAGACCAGCGGACTGATGTGAGACGAAGGAAGGCCAGAGAGAAGAAGGTTGCAGTAGTCCAACCGAGAGATAACCAGTGCGTGAACGAGAGTCTTGGCAGAAGAGTAGGGTGACCATATGAAAAGGAGGACAGGGCTCCTGTACCTTTAACTGTAATGTAGAAAAGGGAATTTCAGCAGGTGTCAATTGAAGAGGGTGAAACTCTCTCTTCATCAACACAGTTAAAGCTGCAGAAGCCCTGCCCTCTTTTGTATCTGGCCACTCTACTATAGCTAGTGTAGCTTTAACTGTTGTGATGAAGAGGGAATTTCACCCACTTCAATTGACACCTGCTGCAATTCCCTTTTCTACATTACTGTTAAAGATACAGGAGCCCTGTCCTCCTTTTCATATGGTCACCCTACAGAAGAGACAGACAAAAATGGTCGAATCCTGGCAATATTATACAGGAAGAAACGACAGGATTTAGCTACTGCCACAGGAGCCCTGTCCTCCTTTGCACATGGTCACCCTAGAGAAAGTTTCAATCAGGGCCTGGATTTTCTTATTGTTGATTGTTTGAAATCGTTTATGTGTGAGTGTGTGTGTTTGTGCAGACTGTCTGTTTATACGTTTGTGTGTAAGCGGTTTTTGTACTGTATATAATATTGTACTTTTAAGGTTTTAAATCTTTGTAAACCACTCAGAGAACTTCAATTCTTGAGAAGTATAGAAATGGAATGAATGAATGAATGATTGAATCTCTCCTGCATGGAACACTCCCAAATGTCCAGAGAAAACATGAGTTGTGGATCTGGTGGTCTAATCTGAGTTTGAATTAGCCTTTTTGGAACCTAGTGGGAAAGGGGGTAAAACATAACCAGTATCAAAAACCACAAACTCATGATGTTAACTGAAACAAATCAGTTTATTGATTCACTACACTTCATTTAGAAAATAATAGGATAAACTTACCGGGAAAACAGCAACCAAAAACAGAATTTATTTTTTAATGGCTTAAGCATGTAAGAATTGCATTGGCAAAGTAATCAGAACAATTTCAATAGCCACATCTGCATCTCCCTCCTAAAACTTCCTGCAGCCCGTGTCAGATGATGATTCCTGGCTGTTTTAGACAATTACACGAGGATAGGCAAAGTTGCGAACCTTTTACCTGGGGATGTTTTTACGCCCTCAAAAACCGATGTAGGAATTGGTCCCTTGGCACAAATGAAGCAGGGGTTATTCCTCCCCCACTGCATCTGCATATCATTATTAATTGCACGATATGACCATAAATGGGCATCTTTCTCGATAAACAGGACAGGACATCTATAGGGTTATCAGGCATTAACGATGTAAGAGGTTTACATTATTAATGCATCGTTATGCAACCAACATTTGTAGCTTTAATATTAATCCCTATTCGTCTCATTAAGCTGTTGCTCTCTGTGCCTCTTTGGCAATAAAAGCCAGCGTAATCCTCGCCAACCCCAGGAACTGACCATTGTGCAAACGTCAGTCTCTGGAGTCAGTGTGGCCAGCACTGCAGCGTCCTTGTGCAGACCTGTGGTGGGGACACACTTAGGATACCGTGTACAGTTCTGGTCGCTCCATCGCAGCATGGGTATGTAGAGCTGGAAAAGGTGCAACCAAAAATTATCAGGGGGCTGGAACAACTCCCCTAGGAGGAAAGGTCAACACATTTAGGAGCCTTTCAGTGTTGTTGTTGTTTTTTAAAGGTGAATAAGGAGGGACATAACAGAGATGTATAAACGATGCATGATGTGGAGCAAGTGGACAGGCACAAAAACTATTGTGAGACTCGCTGACTTCTCAGTAGTCGTGATGGATAAATATTTCCTCCAGTATCAGAGGCCGTCGCTGGGGAATGCCAGTGGAAGGGTGCTGCTGTGCTCATGTCCTGCTTGGCCACTGTGGGGACCATAGGGACTAGTTTGACCTTTGATCTGATCCAACGGGGCTCCCCTTGCATGGCCAAACTGCAGCCTTTTGGGGTGATGCTGAATCTTCCTGCTCTGGAACTCAGCCAATTGCTGCCACCCGTCGGTGGTGTCTGCTTGCAAAGTCTATTCCAGATTGAATTCTCTTTGCCAGTACAACAACCACAGTAACTCATCATCACCATCATCTGCTATGTGTGGTGATTTACAAAGTACAAGAGGAGAGGTCCATGCCCCAAGGGGCTTACAATCTAAAATTCAAGAGAAGGGAGACAACAGGGAGAGGAAGGCGATGGGACTGGAGGCAGGGTTGAGTGGAGGAGGAATGCATGGCTGTATTGCAGTGACATTTCCTAAGCCCAGTTACAGTAAGCAAGGCATGGGGACTAGTTAGCAGGTTGCCAAAGGCTACTTGGAAAAGAGTTTTGAAGGAAGGAAGAGAAGTGGTGTCACAAAGGCATTGTGGGAGTCTCTTCTGTGCATACTGGGCAGCAAGGGAGAGAGGGTACCGCTGTTTGAGGGAACAGGAGCTCTTCAGATGATGGAGAGTGAAGTTCATGGCCAGCAGTGGGATTGGGATGTGAGAGCTGAGAGCTGAGATGAGGAGCAAGGCATGGAGGGGCTTGAAGGTAAGGATGGAGGCTTTGTGCTGGATCTGGGGGTGGACAGGAGACCACGAGAGATTTCAAGAGGGGCTCTCTAGGATCACAGCCACAACAGCAGCGAAGGACTGAAAACAGGGGACAGAGGCTGAGTTCAAGCCAGGCAGGTTTGCTGTCCAGTGAGGAGCTGGAGCTACGAGGCTCAAGGGTGGAGCTGCATCTTGGAGCTCTGGCTGCACCAGCACTGAAGGGCCAGGGGCTGGTGGCTCTTGCAGAAGGCCTCTTCCTGGAGCTGCTGAGTCAGCTCAACGGGCGGGTGGCCATGGGCCTCTAGTGTTGCTGGACCTGAGCTTCAGCCCAGCATTGTCCTCATGACTCCAGAAGTGGTGAAGACCTGTGAGGGGCTGCGGGGCCTCCAGGACTGGAGTGTACAGCAGCTGTGTGCAGGCTTGGGAAAGACCCTGGAGAGCAGGCTACCACTCCGTGGCGCCAGGACCACGCCAGATGGCCCTATGCTCTGGCTCAAGATAAAGCAGCTTGCTGTGTTCCTACAAAGGGGCTTCTGGCTGTGCCTCAGGGTCCCCACTTCTGCCCTGTTCCCTCCCCTTCAGAGAAGACCTTGTCAGGGCTGAGTCCTGATGGATCCTGACACTGAGAGACACACGGTGAGGCCCAGAAGAGGGCAAGCCATTGAAACGGTTGCTGGAGCAGGAAGGGGCTAAGGGGGCAGAATCCCAGCATCTTCTGCCGTGTTGCAAAGGTTCCTGGGCAGGATGCAGCCCTAAGATGGTGTGATGGAGAGGCTTGGTGCAGTGGTTTGCCTGGGAGTTGGAGGCGGAGGGGAGAGTTGATTCTTCTTAAAAGTTAAGCTGTTCCTTTGAACTATTTCCTGGCTGCAAACCGGGGTCTTCACACCCACGGGCTGAACTATTTGGGCAGCTTCCCGGGGTTGCCATGGCGGTGCCAAAGGAATGGGCCACTCTTTCTGCTGGGATGCAGGGAAGCGAGAAGTCCCCCAACACGGCCATCGCTTGACCTTAGCGTTTGTCGTATCGCAACAAATGAACACCAGGGGGCAGCAGGCGCTCTCCTAGCTCTGTGTTTACTTGGAGATAAATCCCATCTGTGGGATTTTCTCACGTGTAAAAGTCTGCATATGATTGCAGGGAGAAATCCTTCATATATTTTTTTCATGTTTTGGAAGTGAGCTGAAGATTGATATTTAAAAAGTTCTTATTTTATAGTTCTAAATGCAAAAAACAAAAATCATTTGTGGACTCTGGATTATAGGAAAAATTGTGTTTTGAAGTTAATATTTCAATTCATTAATTGGCCAGATATACTACCAGAGCACATGGAATTAATTAGCATGCTTTTTGCCATACTTTGAGTCCTGTGTTCATGTACCATAATGGACACTTTCCAGAAAGAAATTCCCAGTGCCATCAGCTGTGTAAAGGCACAGAATGCGCACGGGAGACCTTCCCAGTGGATCATCCCCCCAAAATAACCCTATTTCCCCCTGTCAGATATTGGAGGGTGTGGAATAGAGTCTATGGAGGAGGAATCTCCAGGGTCCATCCTCAGACTGGGGAACAAAGATGGGTTTAATGGAGTTCACGGGTTGCCTGGGCAGGTGTCTATTGGGTTGCTGTGGGCTGGACTATTCAGTTGCGCATTGCTTTGGACTCTTCTTGCTTTGGCAGGAAAGTGGGGAGGGAGGGAGAGAGGGGGGAAGAGGTCTGTTACTTACAGAATCCTCAGTCTGTTTTAAGACCGCCTCGAGTCCCCTGCTTCCAAGATCTGTAAGATTAGTAGGCCCTAGAGGAGGAGTGGGGAACCTGTGGTGGGCGTGGGGCCAAAAGATCCCCACACCTGGACTTCTGCAGGCCAGACAGTATTGGAGCTGGGGGGCGGGTTCACACACCCCTAACATCATGTGGGGAGAGCCAAGGTCTTCATGGGCCAGATGGGGAATCTCTGTGGGCTACCAATCCCCCATCCTTGCACTTGAGAGAGGGCCTTCTCAGGAGCGGCCCCTACTTTATGGAATTATTTCCTGATATATATAGCTATGGCTGGCCCCATCCGCAGCTGTTTTTAAGGGGGCTTTAGAAACTCATCTGTTCTCCCTGGCTTTTAAGTGAAACATTTTATGGTATTCACTGCTGGTGCATATTTTGGAATTGTATTTCACTGTAATTGGTTTGATTTAAAATTGTTTACATTCAATGCAATTTGATTAATGTCTGCTGTATTATTTTGATCTTGTAAGCTTCCTTCAGGAGATTACGGTCTTGAAAGGCAGCTAGAAATAGGTGAATGGCAGCCAGGCCGGCCCCTCCGGCGCTCCTCGGCGGCATCTGGGCAGGCCGAAGACGGCACAGGACGCTGCCTCCCTCCAGCGGAGCCCGAGCCTGGGTCCCTCTAGCCAGCCTGGCACTGTCGACGGCGGTGGGCGGCCGGGCGGCCAGCGAGGGGCTCTGCAGGGCTGCAGGCAGGATTCGTTCCCCGCTCTACCTGGAGGCGAGAAGGGAAATGCCCCTTAGACACTGGGTTCTGCCCTAAGGGGAACTTTGAGAGAGAGAGAGAGAGAAATCGTACAGTTCAATATCAGAAAGAAATCCCTTTGCTGAGGGAATTGCACTGGCTACCTATTGGCTGCCTGGGCCAGGTTTAAGGTTTTGGTACTAGTGTTCAAAGCCCTAAACACCTTTGGACCAGGATACCTGAGAGAGCGCCTTCTCCCTTACCAACCTGCCCGACCACTGAGGTCGCTGGAGGGCATGCTCCCTGTGGTTCCACGTGGCCCAATTGGAATCCACCAGGAGCAGAGCCTTGAGTGTGGCGGCCCCTTCCCTGTGGAACTCTCTGCCCCTGGAGGTCGGGCAGGCACCAACACTGGGCTGCTACCGGCACCTCCTGAAAACCTCTCTGTTTCGAGAAGCTTTCCCCAACTGACTAGCCACTGTTTATTCTGGCTCCTTTGTTTTTAAATTTAACAATTTTAATTTGCTTTTTTAAAATATTATTTCTTTATACCTATGTTCACCGCTCTGGAATCCTTTTAAGATATTGAGCAGTATAGAAATATTGTAAATAAATAAAATTTGTACCATTTTAAAACAGGCCAGTTACAATAAAATACAATTTAAAATATCTACACCAGCAGCGGGAGGTTCAGACAGGTGTAGGTGACACTGGGCCTCCAACTAACCTGGACTCGTACTCTTTAGGGCAGGACAGGACAGGGTACGCCTGGGCCACAGGACCTCAGGTGAGACCCCTCACCCTCGTGAAGCCCCTGTGGTGGACACAACTCCAAGCCACCTTCTAGAGGACCCTCTGCTGGACAGGAGGGTGTATAATTTGGGGCTGCCCAAAGCTTATTCTGGGGTGTGCAGCCCCAGCTCCTGATTTGTCACTGTTTTCTGCATAAAAACGACTGCTTGGATGGGAGGTGACTGTGTTTATCTTGAAGGGGGCGGTCTGCCAATCACAGAGATCTATGACATGGGGGTCGCCCCAAGCTTAGTTTGGGTGTGGGGTCATGTAAACATTAGGCTCATTGAGGCCTCATTTAAAGTTCAGCGCAAATAAGGAACTGGGAAGTGGTAGCCAACTTCAGCCTCGGAGGGTTTTCTACTTCGGAGTCCTTCTCTCTCTGGAAATCAGTCAGCTGGAGGATCCTGGAAGAGGCCTTTGGACGGCCCAGGAGGCGCCGGATGAGTTTGGTGAGCAGAGTGCGGAAGGGAGGCCACAAGTGGGGAGCTGTTGAGCCTCCTTAGTGGTTGACCTGCAGCCACACCCAGAGCGGCCTCTGCAAATGAGCCCTGCCAGCCATTCCTTTGAAGGCCGTCCGCTGAGCAATGCTGCCCAAGCTTCCGTGGATAAGGAAAAGGAGCCAAAACAAGATGCCTTTAAACAAAATGGCTGTAAAGGGCCATTGATCCACAGGAAAAGCCTAGTGGGGCTGCAGTTGACGGGAGGCAGAGCCAGGAGTGGGTGGAGTGAGCAGGGCTGTCTACCCCCCTCCCCGGGCCATCCCACATAATAGGAGTCCCAAGGGCTGCACGTTCCCCGTCCGAACTTTACACAGAGTGGAAGTCCCAGTATTCATCCCCTTGCCGCTAAGGCAAGGGCAAGGGTCGGTCATGCTTCCTCAGATGGCTTCTGTGCTTTGCTTGCAGTAGGTGAATAAGTGTGTTGAAGCCACGGCAGAAAAGAAGGTAGTCGCACCACCAGGGGCGAACATGGAAGGTGAGGCAAGATTGGTGATTTCACCAGCGTTGCTTAGCGAAAGTTTGTTTACTTCCAGTCTTTCTCCCTCCCTCCTCACCCCCCCCCCAATTCCCTCCAGGCCAGGCAGGTTCAGTCAAATGTTCTCCTCCCTCTGCTATGTGGGCCACTTTGCCACCGGAAGACAGAGAGGAGGGAGCTGCGGGTGGAACCTGCAGAACTTGATCTCCCCACCTGGGGTTGGAAGCCCGAATCAGGCCAGCACCAGCCGTGGGGATGGTTCAGCTTCCCTGTCAAGGGAGGGAATTCCTCCAGGCCTCCACGTTGGCAAAGGCAGTGCTGGGAGGCTGGGAGTGGAAAGGCACAGGCACGGCGCGCGCCCCGCGGGTGCAGCAGGAAGGCCTGAGGTGGGGCTTCAAGGGGCTCCAGCTGGCCGAGAGGCTGGAGCGCCACACCGTCGCAATGGCTCCACTGCCTGGGAAGGTCTCCTGGCCCAGCTCCCACGGCAGGGAAGAGGGCAGTGGAAGGAGCTGGCCGGCGGTGGCTTTGCTGGCCCCCACGTTCCTGGCAGCTGCAGACCCCAAAAGGTTAAGGGAGGAGATGGCTGTGGAGGCAGGAGGAAGCAAGCGAAGGCCTCCCTGGGTTTGGGAACGTGCCTCTCCCCCAACTCCCTTTCGCAGGCGGACTCCAGTTGTACTCTTGTGAAGAAGGTGGGTTAGAGGAAGGCTTGGCGGCCATCGTGTTTTTTAAAGAAATGAAGTTTAAACAAAACCTGTCATTTTATATAATAGCAGTTCACACAAAATTTAAAGAAATTAAGTTTATTCAAAACTTGTTTTTTAAAGAAAGGATGTTTGCCACATGATGACACTCTGGTTGATCTTGAGAGAAGAAAACACCTGCAGGCAGCTCATGGCAAAAAAGGAAGGGGGGAGTATCCCCCCCTCCCAAATACACAAATTATGACGAATTAACAATAAATCACACATGGCTCAGATATTGAGCACCTACTCAATGCTCAACACTTGGCACCTACATTATATGTTTTTAGATGCCAGGTGAAGACCTTTGTATTCTCCCAGCATTTTAACAGTCTATATATAAATTTTAACTTGGTGTTTTAAATTTGTAATTTTGCATTGCTGCTGTTTTTATCTGGTTGAGCTTTTATATTGTATTTTATAGTATGGTTTTATACTGTTGTTTTATACTTTGAATGTTTTTAATTTTTGTGAACCGCCCAGAGAGCTCCGGCTATTGGGCGGTATAGAAATGTAATAAATAAATAAATAAATAAATATTTCTTTAATAGAAGCAATCCATAAATATCGTGAAATAAAACACAGGGTTAAAACCTATTCTGCATCGCCCGAAGACACGCGAGTATTTGGGCTGCAGGTTCTTTGCCAGCCCTGCTGCTGCTGCTGGGGCCAGACTCGCTTAGAGACCACACCTCCTTCGGAATCCTTGCCTAGAAGCCGCCGGCTACACCTAGGTGGCTAGGTGGGGAGGCGCTCTGCACGTGCTCAGGGGCAGTATTTTTTTTTACCTCCTTGACAAGCCCTAGACCATTGAGAACGAGAAGAAGGGGGGGTCGAGCACCCGGAGCTCGACCTTGCCGCGCTCAGCCCGCCCCGATAAGCACGGGTGCGCGCAGGGGGGTTAATGGGGTTAATTCCCTTTAAGGCTCACGGAGGGGGCGTGGCCAGGCGCGCAGGCCCCACCCTCTTCTGTCCGATGTCGACTCCCTCTAGCGGCGGCAAGAGGCGAGGGAAGGGGCGTGGCCGCCGTGGCCCCGCCCCCGCGCTTCGTGAGGCGGAGAGAAGACGAGTGAGAGAGCGAGAGCGAGCCCGGCGTTCGCTCCGCGCCTTCTCCGCGGTGTTCCGGCGCCTCGCCGCGCCCGCCCCCTCGCTCCTCGTCGTCGTCGGCCGCGCGCCAGGTGAGTGACTGCTCGGCCGCCCCCCCTCGCGCCGCCTGCCCCGAGCGACCGTTGGGCGCAACCATTCGGCCCCTGGGGGAGGGGGTGCCCGGGCCGTTCCTCCTCCCGCGCTCTCCGCGGCCACGAGCCCCTCACGGACGGGCCGCCCCTCCCTCCCCCCCCCGTCCCTCCTTTCCTTCCTTCCTTCCTTCCTTCGCGGCCGCTTCCTGATTCTCTCTCTTCCCCCCCCCCCCCCGGCCTCGCCACACACACGGGCAGCAGCGGGGCGCCGCCGAGGGCTCTGGGAGTTGTAGTCCCCTCGCCGGCGGGGGGCGGCGGCGGCCCTGGGTGAGGAGCAGGGACCGGCAGGCAGCGAAGACTACGCGCCCCAGCGGCCCCCGCGCGGGCTCTTTTTGTCCTTCCTTTCAGTGCGGGAGTGGGGGGGGCAGGAGCGGGGCTGCCCCACGAGGGGGCGGGGGAGGGGAAGGGGCGGCCTCTGCCCCGGAGCCCCAGCGTGGCTGGAGGGGGCTGGGCTTGTACCTCAGGTGCGGGGCGGCGGAGGAGGCGGCGGCCCTGCCTTCGCCCGTCCGGTGAGTTGCTGTCAGCACCAGGCATGTGCCCCCTCAGTGGCTGCCCCCTCAGTTGGAGGCAGTGTCGCGGGGGGGGCGGGGAGAAGCGAAGCGATTTGTTCTAACTGCCCTCGCCGGTGTGGCACTGCAGGAACAAGCAGCGCAGCGCCTCCACACGCACACGCACACACACACCCCGTCTCCATGGGCGGGGAAGGGGGTCTGACTGCGAGCTGAAGTGGGGTGGGGTGGGGTGGGGGGACTCGGGGGTGAGACCGCCTCTGCCTGCTGGTGGAGAAGGAGCTGCACCGCTTCCTCCCCCCCCCCCCCGCACCTCGCGTGCCCAGAGCCCGGCTCATGGCTCATGGCTCATGGCTCATGGCTCAGCCCCGTAAGCCCCAGACGGGGCTCCTCTGCCTGCCCTCCTGCTTTGCCTTCCCAGAGGCACCGAGTTCCATCCCTCGGGCAGACTTGACGCGGGGTGGGGGGGGGGCGGGGCGTTGCGCGTGCCTGTGGCTGTGGGTGCTGGTCAGTGGAACGAAGTGCAGCGGCGTCTCCCCGGTGGGCGCCTCCTCCGCAGGGCTTTCCTGACCTAATTTTGCAGACAATCGGCTATTCAGGCCGGGTCTGGAGTTGCCTGAGAGCGCACAGAGGGCTGCTTCGTTTCCTGTGCGGGTCTTGTTTGGCCCACTCCAGTAGCGTCTTCAGGGAGCAAACGGGGGGGGGAGGAGGGGGTTGCCTTCAGACGCCCGCCCCAACTTCTTGGAGGAGTCTGCTCAGGCGGCGCCCTGTTCTCATTTTCCTCCCGAGCCAGGGCTGCATACCAACGATGAGCACTGCTGTGTGTGCTGGAGGCGTGCTGGGGTGTACGCTCGCTTGCCAGAGCCTCTGCCTCGTGTAGGCCAGGCCAAGGTGCACACCTTCCTTCCAGGAAGCAGAGTTGTAAGAGTAGTGATTCTAATTACAGCCCCAGACTTGGCCTGGACTCTCCCTCCTCAGTGACTTTAGCCGAGCTGTATCATCCCGGCAGTGAGCTGGTAACGGTCGGTCTCACGATAGAGTGGACTTAGCCAGGAATGCGCTGAGCCCTCCCCATAATCTCTCTTGCGCAGCAGACCTGCCAAAACCCGTCCGTGATTTCCAGGTGGCATGAGTAGCAGGAGCCACTGCTAGTTGCAATGCCTTGGCGATCCTCTCCTCCTGTTTCCCCTCCTTCAAAACAGCTCTAAGCTTTCCTTGTGGGACCCATCTCCAAATGTCACAGGAATCAAAGGGCCAGTCTTGTCAGAGAAGCTGAATCAGCAGAGTGGAAGCAGAACAGACAAAATGACATTACACGGGGAGATGTTAAACTCGCTCACTTCGCCTGGAGGTATTGGCTCCATTATACTCCGGAAGTAACAGCTGCACCATGAATGAGGGGAGGAGGAGGCAGCAGGCCATAGCAAGGGGGATTTACAGCATTAGGGGCAGGGGACTGTCAGACACCGACTTAATAACCCCCTTTTGTTTTTATGGACATGTTGGAACACAGCAGGCACTTGCTGGGGAGGAAAGTGGCTCTTAGAGCTGGCAATGAAGGGGCTGCAGAAAATCCCTAGAGTGCTTGAGAGGATTGGAATTGTTTGCCTTAGGACAGAGGCACATAATCGGGGACTGATAAAGGCCTGTAAACTGGTGCTTGGGAAGGGCTGCTGTTAACCTGTTTCCTAGCACACAGAGAGAAACAGAACAAATGAGCGCTGCGGTAGCTTTTATGGTGCAAGTTTTTGAGTTGCACAAGCAGGGGCCGAGTTCTGCAGGCCAGAGGCTGCCATATTTTGTCAGTGGTGATGGTTTCTACTGGCCATGTCAGCACGGAGCAACAACTCAGAATTCTGGTTGATTCCGAACGTGCTGATGGTGCAAGCGTGCCCATGTGCTCCTCCGCACTAGCACAACCAGTCATGGCATGGTTTGTTTAGAGTATCATTGGTATAGGCAAAGCTAGCTTGCTGCTTCTTTTCCAAGGTAGAATTGCAAACTAGGGGTTTGATCTTGGTTTACAGTATGTGGGTTGTTTTGGAGCAGCAAGCTTGGATGACACGTGACTAAACAAGCGCTTCTTGTAGCTGGTTTTGCAGTAGTGCTAGGGAAGGGCCCAGTGAGCGCAAACAGGCCTGCGTGCTAACCTGCAGCTTGTTCTTGATAAGTCAGAATTCTCTGGCTTATTGTTCCATGCGAACGCAGCCACCGTGAAATGTAATTTCCGCAAATGGTTGGGTGGGAGGAAGGTGGCTTCAGATGTTGGTTCTGATCAACGTGGCTCTTCAAACCTCTGTCGGTAGGGTCCTGAGTCCTTTCAGGAAACTGTCAGAGACTGCAAGTAAAGTCAGCTTAAAAATCAACCATCTTATTTAACTCGCACTTCTTAAAATGCTTGTCAGAAAGCAGCTTGAAGGTGTGTGAAAAGACAGCTTGCCAAATCAGTCAGTATATGCTATTGACCCTTTGGAGGGGGGCAGTTTTTCAGTATTGCGTATTGAGCAGGTGCATCGAGGGAGTTGGCATATTTTGGTTGATTTGACAAGTTACCTTTTCACAAATCTTTGAGCTACTTACTGAAAATCGTCTTAAGATTCAGGTCAGCAAAAAGCGATGTAGGAAACTAAGTGGGCTTTAAATAAAACTCTGCAGAGAGACCAAAGAGCTGATCAGCCATTTGTAATTATACCCTAATCCCACAGGCGTGGGATACTTTGGGGGATTGGGGCCTCATTGTGGCACTTGTTGGCATATTAACATATCAACGCTTGGTGTGCTAGTTGTTATGTGTTTGCATGTAGGTGGGCAACCAGGTGTCCTAGAACAGCTTGCTCCAGTGGTGCATTCTTCTAAAAAGGGGGAGTTAAAAAATGGGCCTCTCTCTTTTCCAAATGATAAGGTGGAGGAATCAAGAATTATGTAGATCACCACAAAACCGCCTTTAAGGAAAACAAAGCCGGAGCCCAAGTGGGAGAGTTTGTTTGATTTAAAGGTGCAGGAAGGGCTCTCCCGTCGGGGCCGTTGTTCTTAAACAAACAGCCGCACCCTGCAGTGTTTTGCCTCCCAAGCATTCCTGCTGCAGGCACCTGAAAGTGAACTGGGCAGGCAGTGCGCAGGGCAGGGCAGCCGGGGAGCTTGCTCTAGCATATAAGTGTTGCAAGGGATTTTCTTGAGCTCTGAAATCTGGACATCGTGCTGAAGCCCCGCCTCTGACCGGTGGAAGCTGCCCCTTGTGACCAAACTGCCCAACTCTTAAGCCAAGATGGCTGAGAGCAGTGAGGTCTTCCCAACATTTTGGGGTTTTGTGCACGGTGGTGATCATGCTTTCCCTTCTCTGGTTGAAAGACACTGCCTCCACCCACCCCCTTTTTTTAAAAAAAACAACAACTTTATTTTTATATCATTTTTTTCAGTACAGTGGACATGGGTTAAACATGGGTTAAAAGTGAAAGAAAACAAACACAATCCGGTTCAGTTAGGATGTACAGAGTACAGAACTGCAAAACTTTCAAGGTGAAATTGTTTTCTCTTAGTAGGTGAGCAAACTCTTACAACCGTTTGGAGAGGCTTGGGTCTGGGCGTGTTATCAACATTCCACACAATTGGGTGCTGTGTTGCACAAGGTTTTGCATGCTCCTTAATACATATGGTGGGTCAGCTTGTCTATTACCATATTTCTTCGATTGTAAGACGCCATCGATCGTAAGACGCACAGTAATTTCAGTACCACCAACAGAAAAAACAACCCTAAGACACACACGCGATTCTAAGATGCACCCCATTTTTAGAGATGTTTGTATGGGAAAAATAGTGCGTCTTAGAATCAAAGAAATAGGGTAATAAATGAAGCCTCTAAAACCAAGCCCAGATATTGTTGTTGCTGCTGCTGCTGCTGCTAAAGACTTTCTGCAGAGTAGATTGTAAATCCTTTGCAAGTCTTGGGCTGGGTTCGGATGAGTTCGCAAGGGGAAGAAGCTTTCGTAGCTTTCCCCCTCCCTTCATGAGCTCGGCTGCCGTTTTGCACAATGCAGCACAGGTGTCATCTGAACCCAGCGCGTGGTGTGGGGATGGCTTCATGCCCACTCTACAACCTTTACTGCACTTCGTGGGTTGTAGGGTGGGTGCAAAGCTATCCCCTCGTGGCGCCCTGCACCGGGTTTGGACAGCTCTCCAATCTGTGCTGCATTGTGGGGATTTATGCAAATAGCAGTCGCACATGCGGGTGCAAAGGGAGAAGCCACAATGGCTTCTTCCCCCTGTGTGAGCATCCAAACCCATATTTATACCCAAGATTTCTGATTTTTCATAGTTTAAAGCCTGAAACTTTACCATAGCTGTTTATTTCTCTTTGAAATTCTTGAAGTGACGTTTCGGGATTACTAGTGGCCATCGCCACTTCATCTGCCAACAGACGTGTTGATAGTGATGCCAGTGATTCTGCTCTTGTTCCTTGCTGACAGTGCCAGAGGCCTTTCCCTTTTGCTGGTGTTGTATTGGGAGAGGTTTTCCAGCTGATGTCGTAATAATATGCGCCTCAGCTGAGTGAGCGGTGCCTCCTGGCTTGGCAGGTGATGCTCCTCGTGATGAGGAGTTGGGGAACCGGCTGGTGGGATGCAGCTCCTGCCAAGGCATTGCAGGCCACCTGTTTTCATTGAACAGAGGAAGCAGTTAGGCCTAGTGGTTGGCATCTGAAATGATTCCTACTTTGCAGTCCAGGTGGGGGATTGGAATTGGGGAGGTGTGGGCCGTCTAGATCCACCTTCGGTGGCCCTGCTGATGCGCTTGGCCTGTCAGCAGACTCCTCAGCCGTGCGTCAGGTTTGTCCTCATGCCTGCCTGTGCCACCCATTGGCCATTTCGTCTGTCCTGTCCAGGCTCTGAGGCTCTGCCGTCGGGGCAGCGGACCGAGGCAACGCTGCTGGGTGGTCGTACTCAGAAGAGCCGGTTTCTGACTCAAGACTGCTTTGCGGCTCTGGCAGAACCAAGCCAGATGCTTGGAAGCTGGGGGCATCTTCCCCTCTGCAGAGCAGGTGTTCCTCTCACCACTGGCTTTAGATGCTGCCAGGTTGAACGAGAACTGACAGAGATTGCCGGAGGCGGCGGAGTTGTACGCAGGTCTTGCACATTGCGGTGTCACCCAATCTGGGGGTGGAAAGAGCATGTGGCAGGTCGCAAGAGGGAGCGTTTGGGAGCCAGGACTTCCGGGTTCTTTTCCTGCCTAGGAAGCATGGTGGTGAATCCCCCCCCCACACACACACACACCGCCTTCGCCTCACCGGCCCTGTTGAGCTGCGGCATCTGATAGGCTGAAGGAAGAACTTGTTGCCTGCAGAGATGAAACCGCTGGACCGTTCAGCAGAAGACTCCGGCAGTAGCCTGGGAAGCAGCAGCATCTTTAACTGGGTGAAATCCAGGATTTACTGGAACGTTTCTCTCACTGTCTGTGACCTTTTTCTCACCGAGGGATAATAGAGATCTTGTGTCACTAGTATGTGCGTTTAAGGCTTAAATTTTAATCTGACAGAAAAGGCATCAGCCCCCACTCCAGAATAAAGGGAATCTGGACAAAGGGACCGTAGTGCTTCTGGGGCCCTTCAAGGTCCGCTTCTACATTTTGCTGGACTGGCCGTTCTCGCCCTTTCTGCCCCCTTATAGCCGTAAGTTTTAAAATGTATTGTTTATTTATTCATTAACATTGATACGAACATGAGAAGAGCCCTGCTGGATGAGACCAGGGCCATCTAGTCCAGCATTCTGTTCACACAGCGGCCGACCAGCTGTTCACTAGGGACCCACAAGCAGGACACGAGTGCAACAGAGCCCTCCCACCCATGTTCCCCAGCAAGTGCTGTACATAGGCTATATACAGATACAGCCTTATCTGCTAAAAATCCATCAAAGCAAGATCTAGTCACGCTGGGTTCGATTTTAACTCATTGACTAGCCACCACAGATCTGCTGGTCAGTCCTTGAGGCAGGAGCCTTAAAGCCACCTGCAGCTGTGGGGCTGCCTGCAGCTGTACTTCAGAGCCCAGCCTGTCTCTTCCCCAGCAGCTCACTGAGCTGGGAGGAGGAAAGGGAGACAGGGGGCAGCCCTGCTCCCTTGTGGCGCTGCCCCTGCCTGCCAGCATGTGCCCTCCCCCAGGGCATGCCTCCCCCAACAAGGAGAAGGATCCTCACCCCTATTTTAAGGTCTCACCAGACTCTCTGTTGTCAGTCAAACTTTTGGGTGCTCTGGTGGTGCGCTTGCCAGCGTTTGTAGGCTGCCGAGATGGGAGCTTCAGGGTGCCGCCGCCGCTGTGGCACTGCTGCCTTTGTTTCCAAGTGCTCCACAAGCTGTTTTCAACTTGGACTCTTGGTTCTTGCGAATTCCACCTTCTGTTCTTGGCAGAAATCCTTGCAGGCATGCTGTAATTGAACTCACAGGATGCGTGGTGAGTTTTTTGAACAGAAGAAGCGTGACTGGAAAGGCCAGTGTCCTACTGAAGGTTTTAGGAGGGCTTTTGTGCTTCTCCGGTTGTCTTCTCCCCCTCCCCCAATTGATGCCTTCTAGGTCCCTCTGTCCTTCTTGTCCAGTTTTCTCACATTTCGGGGATGTGCTGGCCCAGTATCATGTGAGCCATCCCCAAACAATGCCGGTCTTGTGCCATCTCCTCCCTAGCTAGCAAAGCTTTCCCCTTTCCTCTAGCTGCTCATGTAGCAGGAGGTTTGGTACGTTCAGGCCAATGGTAGCTTTTCCAAAAGCTTCGACCTGGCCTTAAATAGCAGCCCTTTGCAATTGGCGGAGTTGTGTCAATAGCAACTGTTTTTGCAGCCTCCATGCAGTGCTGGTTGCACAAGGAAGTGCTGACCTGTGAGTTCACCAGGCTTCTAAAGCGACAAAGCTCAAAGAGCACAATGGGCGCCTCGTGGTGCTCTCGGTGCAATGTAGGGAGGCTTTGTTTGCCATCATTCCCTGTTGCAAGCAACCTGCACTGGGGCTGGGGTGTGGAACACCCGGATAAGAAACAGAAGAGCCCCGCTGGGTGAGATGAAAGGGCCCTTCCAGCCCATCATTCTATCCCCACGGAGGCCAGCCAGATGTCCCAATGGGAAGCCCACAGCAGGGCACGAGTACAAACACCCGCCCTCTCCTGTTTCCCAGTAACTATGGAAATTAAGAGATGGACTGCCTTTGAGTTGGGATTGTTATACATATGGCAGCAAATACATAGGGTAGCCACCACAGCTCTGCTGGCTTTCTACCTTCATAGGACTTGTTTTTCTGGGGAGCTATTTACTTATGTTCCCCTCCTCGATCTAAGTGGAGAGGCGGGTAAGAAATAAATTATTATTATTATTATTATTGAGGAAGAACATGGGAAGAGCCCTGCTGGATCAGACCGAGGGTCCATCTAGTCCAGGAATCGGTTCACACAGTGGGCAACCAGCTGTCGACCAGGGACCCCCCAAGGAGAACATGGTTGCAAGAGCATCCTCCTGCCCATATGCCCCAGCAACTGGAGTATATAGTATTACTGCCTCTGATACTAGAGGTAGCAAATAGCCTTCAGGGCTAGTAGCCATTGATCACCTTCTCCAGGAATTTATCCACCCCCTTTTAAAGCCATCCAAATTGGTGGCCATCACCACATCTTGTGGTAGTGAATTCCAGAGTTTAACTAAGCATTGTGTGGAGAAATACTTCCTTTCTTCTGTCCTGAATCTCCCACCACTCAGCTTCATGGGATGATTCCGGGTTCTAGTATTATGGGAGAGGGATAAAAATGTCTCCCTGTCCATTCTCTACACCATGCATAATTTTGTGCACCTTCTTCATGTCTCCCCTTACCCTCCTTTTTTCGTAGCTAAACAATCCCAGCTGTTGTAACCTTTCCTCACAGGGGAGATGCTCCCGTCCCTTGATCATTTTAGTTGTCCTTTTCTGCACTTTTCCTAGCTCTGCAGTATGATTTTAGGTGTGGTGGAGCCATGCTTCTTTTCTGTAGTTCCACTGAGAACTTCCTTCTCGTAAGAAGAGGTTGGGTTCATAGAATCATAGAATAGCAGAGTTGGAAGGGGCCTACAAGGCCATCGAGTCCAACCCCTTGCTCAATGCAGGAATCCACCTTGAAGCATCCCTGACAGAGGGCTGTCCAGCTGCCTCTTGAAGACCTCTAGTGTGGGAGAGCCCACAACCTCCCTCATTCATTGGTTCCATTGTCGTACTGCTCTAACAGTCAGGAAGTTTTTCCTGATGTCCAGCCGGAATCTGGCTTCCTGTCACTTGAGCCCATGACTCCGTGTCCTGCACTCTGGGAGGATCGAGAAGAGATCCTGACCCTCTGTGTAGCAACTTTTCAAGTATTTATTATTATTATTATTATTATTTATTTAGCACCATCAATGTACATGGTGCTGTACAGATACCACAGTAAATAGCAAGACCCTGCCGCATAGGCTTACGACATCGTTGACAGTAAGAGAGAATGAGAGGTGAGGAGAGGGTTTAGGAGGAAAAACAAGCAATTCAGTCTTTGCCATGTTAAGTTTCAAACGACGATGAAGCAGCCAGGCTGAGATATCTGAAAGACATGCTGAGATACGATCGTGAACATCAGGAGAAAGTTCCGGAGATGAGAGATATAATTGTGTATCCCCTCAACCCTTGCAAACGCTGTTTCTTCCAGTGGGTCTTTGCATGTCTTTAATACTGGATGCAGGACGAGCTGAGGTGAGGCTCCTGTGTCCCCCATTGGCATGTTGCCAGCAGAGCTGCAGCCACAAGTGTTCCCATTAGCAGGCACCTGTGAGGCTGAGTTCCCACCAGCGGCCTGACAGGCAGGGCCTCTGGTGCTGAAGGGGAGCAGATCCGAATGAAATGGCAGGCTGCAGGAACAAGGTTATGTAATAGCGAGAGCTGCTGGTGATTCCTTCTCCCAGGGCCAGCCAGGAACATGAAATGGCAAACCTCTCGTGGGGAGCCCTGTGATTTTTAGCAAATGGAACTCTCTCCCCACTCCTGAAATCACCCTCTGGAAACTAGTCTTAGTGGAAGTTTGGTCTGTTGACTTCCAGCTTCCTGGACCTCCAAAAACCATCTAATGCCAGAGCTGCTTTCCACAGTTTATCAAAGGGAGTTGAAAGGCAGATTTTGCCTGTCATTCTTCCAGATGTCATCAAGAATAAATCTACCCATTTTAGAATGAGCAACTATTTCTCTGGCCTCCATATTTGGGGTGGGGGTGGGGGAAACGCCTGCCTTTCGGTGAGCATAGCAGGTGATACTCCGTTATCTGTCTTCCATCACATACATATTTTGCGTTCTGGCTTTCTGGTCCCACATTTTAGATTATTATTATTATTATTTATTTGTTTATTTATTTATATAGCACCATCAATGTACATGGTGCTGTACAGATTACACAGTAAATAGCAAGACCCTGCCGCATAGGCTTACAATCTAATAAAGTTGTAGTAAACAATGAGGAGGGAAAGAGAATGCAAACAGGCACAGGGAAGTGTAAATAGGCACCGGGTGGGGTGAAGCTAACAGTATAGAGTCAGAACAAACTCAATATTTAAAAGCTATAGGGAAAAGAAAAGTTTTTAGCTGAGTTTTAAAAGCTGTGATTGAGTTTGTAGTTCTCAAGTGTTCTGGAAGAGCATTCCAGGCGGGCGTGCTGGGGGCTGTTCTTTTGGCTCTGCATTGCAGTTCAGGCGTTTGCCATCTGTTCTTCACTTTTGCCTAGAATAATAAGAAAATGAATGGCAGAATCTTTGCTTGTCAATGAGGACTGTTTGGCTTTCACTATCTCTAATGAAGCCCAACTTTGTAAACTACTTACTTAATAGCCACTTTAATGGAGGCTGCTGCCTCCTTGGCTCTCGGCTTGGGTTCTTCACCTGCCTCTCCAGCTCCTCCTCCTGATGTTAAGTTCCACAAAACCAGTGAGCAAAACTATTTCTATGCATGCTTGTGGCAATGGGAAGCTGCACAAGGATCAGATCACAAGTGGTTATGTCAGGAAAGCGCTTTCATTGCTAAAATCCTGTAAGAGATCCATTGCATAGAGCAGTAGTTCTGGAGGAAATGTGGAGAGAGGTGGAACAGTGGCCTAGGTCATAGGCTGTGTAGAAATGGCTTCTTGAAGGGCGGAAATGAAAATAATTCTTACTTTGCAGTACATCATCCTGAGAACCATCTAATTCGGTACTCAGTCCTTCATAGCAATCATTTTTCGAAGCTTCCAGGTTGTAGTGCTGTGTAGAAAGCTGGTAGTTGTTTTTATACTGTTTTTTATGTTTCTGATGGTTTTTAAATTTTGTATACTTTTAATGTTTACCATTTTTAATTGTTGTAAACCGCCCAGAGAGCTTCGGCTGTGGGGCAGTATATAAATGTTATAAAATAAATAAATAAAATAAATAGTGTTTGAAGTGGCCTTGAGTAGGATCACAGCTAGGAAGATCCGGAAATGAGGCCTTCTCCCTGGTTCTTTTTGGGGGGGGGGGGGGCTTTAGTGTCCTCAGGGCTTGCTGTAGGAGACGAACCATGCTCTGTAGGTCATTCCTCTCAGTAAGGTGTCAAAAGTGCGTGGCTTAGGCCTCGCTATGTGTAGAACCCTTGCGTGTGCTCCTGGATGGTGTAGACAGATTACTAAGAATGTGTGACAGGATGATGTCCCCAGTTCAGATCCTGCAGAGGCCACCAGTGAGGGAGGAAGCAGCAGCCAGGCACCTCTCCACCGTGCCTGGGTCCAGCTCCAGCTGAGAGCCCCCTCCCTCCTGCTGTCAACTGTAACTGCTGAACTTTGCAACTAAGATTATAGTGCCTGAATTTGCTTTCCTTTCCCCCCTCCTCCTCCTCCCTCCCAATCCCCTTTCCTTTTGTGTCATGTCTTTTAGATTGTAAGCCTGTGGGCAGGGACTGTCAAGAAATACTTTTGTAAGCCGCCGTGAGGGCCTTTTTTGGCTGAATGGCGGCATAAAAATCCTTAAATAAATAAATAAATAAATAAATAAATAAAATAAATAAATGAACCCCTTAGACAAGCTGCTGCCACCACCGCCTCCTCCTTAAAGATGCTCCTTGGGTATCCAAGCGTCTCTTTCTCAGCTGCAGTCCTCATCTCTAAGGTGAATTAATGGCCTACCTTACAGGGAGAAATTAGTGAGATGATTCCCGTGAAGTGCCTCGAATGCTATTTCAGTACTAAATATCACACCGCTGTTCGTAAAGTGGGTGGCCCCACGGGGGCTGCACAGCTTGGAGAAATTGTCCTTCTAGGTTTTTTGTTCATTTTAAAAAGTCAGGTCGAGGAAGGACCCCAAACGTTACCATCCTGAGCTTTTTCCAACGGGGTCTGCCGGGAAGAAATGGCTCGGTCCCCAGCCCCTGAAGGGCCTTTGCAGCATCCATGATGGCCAAACTGCCCTGTCAAGCAGCTCGCGGATTTGTGGTCCGCCTGTCTTACAGCGGCGTGGTTCTGCATCCTGCCAGAGTTCGTCTTCTCGAGAGTAGCACCCAGAGATCCATGCAGTGGGCTTTGAGGAGGCCAGGGCCCCGAATGGCTGCCTGTCCAAAGGACACGTGCTTTTCTCCTGCCAGCACGGGGGCTGGACGTGTGGGGCTTGCTTTTGCCTGAGGCACCTGCTTGGCGATTCCCGAGGCCAGCTGCGAGGGCTGCAGGTTTGCCACCCTCTCTAGTGCCCAGGATTTTAGAGCGCTGGGATATAAGCATGTATTTGCTTACCAATCCGCAGATCAGGCCAAGTGTGTTCCCTGCCTGAGGTTCCCAGTGGGGTGTTGTGTTGAAACCGCTTGGCTGCAAACCAAGTGGCTTCATTCAGGAGCTCAGCCACTTCTTCTGCCGTGAGCGATGTGGGACTTCCTCATGCCGGGTGAGATAAACGAAGCCTTTTGTTATGCCACAGCTGTCTCTTCGTCCAGAAACTGAAACGCTTGTTGAATAGATGCACGTTTGCAAGCTTTTGAAGGTGTCTTTCAGGTTGCGGGGGTACAGGGTGGGGGAGGCAAATCACGCCATGATGGACTTGCATTCTGGCCCAAATCCAGAAGCTCACAAATCACTAGGTTTCTTTAGTCAGTTGTGAGAACCTCATAAACCACCCAGAGAGCTTCAGCTGTGGGGCGGTATATAAATGTAATAATAAAATAAATATATTTTCACAAGACAGGATGGCAACTGGAGGGCCAATTGGGTCCCCGGTTGCCGGAACTTTCTTTCCGTCACTTGGACCCAAGTTAGAATCTCCCTTTCTTCCTTTTTCTTGTTAAAGGCTGCTGGACATGTCCTGAGGGAGAGGGGGGAAAGGGTGGAAGGTCCCCCCATTCTTCAGGGCCCACCTGCCGCCTGATGTGATGGCTGGTATGAGAGGCAGTCTGGCTGCTCAGGGCCAGGTGCTGGGGAACGCAAGTAGGAGGGTGCTGCTGTTTTGTCTAGACTCCTGCTTGTGGGTTTCCCATTGGGACATCTGGTTGGGCAGCGGGGGATCCAAAGGCTGGGTTTGATCAAGCATGGCTCTTCTGATTTGCAAGCCAGGCCCAGGAGGAAGGTAAAGGGTTTTGGGTTTTTTGGTGGGGCTGAACTAGATGAGCTGCTGGGCTCCTTCTCATACCAGCCATCCCAGAGAGGTTTGGTAGCAATTCTGGGCCTCCTGCCCACACTGCACAGTACCAACATCCTTGGTTCAGCGCAGGGCATTGGAGGGTTACTGCTTGCTGCTGTCTCCGGAAGTTCCTGCTGCACCTGGCATAGACAGATAGTTACTCTTGTTCTTCTGTGATATGGACAGAAACTGTCAAGTTGCTCATGGGGCTGCACACAAAAAAGAAGAAGTCCATGTCCTTTACGTTTTGGGGGAAATGGGCCTGCACTTGTGATTTCTTGCCGTCTTCTTTCAGCTGGGCTTTCAGGTGACAGTGCTGGCTGAGAGGGTGGCAGGATCCGTGCTCTCCACTGGTGGTGGCAGCAGCTTAAATTAAAGCCCCTTCCAGCTCTCCAGGTCTGCCCTAAGATGACAGTTAGAGAATGGCAAGAAGAGGAAGGGGGTGAGGAGGAGGAAGGCATGCAGGCTAAGGCCAGGCCTGAATCATGGAAATACCCTTCATCTCTTCACATCCTGGGTAGGTGGCATGGGGAACCTGCCCGTGCTTCTGTTGAACATGTGGTTATGAATCACTCCCTAATAGCAGGGCAAAAACTTCAGGCATAGCTGTCTTGAGGACTTATTTCTCAGGGTGGGGCTGGGGGGCCGTGCTGCGTGGAGATGTGCTAAAACGTTTGCGCCATACTCTCAGGAAGGCCTCAAGACTGTACGTTACCTCACTTTTGTTTAACAGCTACAGTTCCTTGTACCTTCTCTGAGCTGAGGTGCGTTTCCCCCCTCAAAGATTTGTAGGTTAGTTAATTTAGCATAGATCCCATTTTTAAAAACTGTGTATTGTAATCAAGTAAGTCACTGAATTACAGCATGGAACAGATTTCACAAAACGCATGTGACAGAAACTCAAAAATTATTTTTATTTAAATATTTATTTAAATATTTATTTAAATATGTTAGAGATTTTTATGCAGAGGGAGGATGGCCACCTATTGGGGTGCTGTAGTAATGGATTTCATGCGTTGGAAGGGGGTTGGACTAGATAACCTTTGAGACCCCGTCCAGCTCTATGATTCTACGACCTTGGAGCTTTTGTCAGAAAGACTTTCGGAGCTGAAACCGAGGTATGCATGGAAGGTGACGGTGGCCTCCGGTTTGGCTCCTGCAGCGGAAAGTGCCTGAGCCGTTTGTGGGAAGCCCTCTCTGCCTCTTTCTGGTAGGAATGTGCAAATCAGCAAAACTCAACAAAGCTCACCAGAGTTCTTTGAATTTCACCTCAAAGCTTGTTCCGACTCAAGTCTGTATCAGGTTGCGAGCTTTGGGTTTCTTTTCGCATGAAAATTTGTGTATGTTTTTATGTGTATTTCCCCCGATGTACGCCTCCATTGTGCACATCTTGAAATATGTGCATTCCCCTTCCCCCCCATTGATTAAAGTGCATTTGTGCGCATTTTTTGGTCCCCAAATCATGTCAGAAGCTCAGAAATGTGCAGACTTTGATCACAGACTGCGTTTGGTCCAGAAGTTGCGAACTGGGTAAAACCTGACCCAAAGCAAGCCGAAAGGACCTTCTCCCTTCCTGGCCTCTTCTGACATATTCTGGCCTTCTCAATGTGCTGCCCCAGTCCAGATGCGGAGCTTCCCATTGCTGCGGAGTTGTGTCTGAATCTGAAACTGCCGGCAGGTGGGGAATCAAGGGTGTGTGTGTGTGTGTGTGTGTGTGTGTGTGTGTGTGTGTTCTCCTTCCATTATCTGGTGGTTCGTTTGTTGCTGTACCTGGACTGGGCCCTTACCTGGGAGGCGGAAGGGCAGGCGTGTGGTGAATGTTTTTCAGGCTTGCCGTGTGCCTGTGTGCTCATCCGGCAGGGCAAAGTGCTGGCAAGCCCTTTGGCCCGGGCTGCAGCAGTGGGCCTGGGGCCGGGCTGTGCCTGCTCACTTGTGCCGCCCTGGCGCTCTGTGTGGCTTTCCGTTGTTTTCCTTGCCCCCCCTTCAAACCATGGGTGTATCTCCTCCACCTGTGGGCCTTCGGCTTTCCTCCTCTTTAAGCCCAGTCTTGGTCTCCAGTCTCGCCTGTTGTGCAGGAGCTTTGTGAATGGCTGCCAGGAGCCTCTCTGGGGCCAGCCAGGAGCCCTAAGCATCTTGGGGCTCTGTGCTGAGTATGTATTATTCCGAGAGCGGACAAAGGATTAAAAATGTCTGCATGATTTTCATGGTAAGTGCAGAGTGGATCTCCTGCGATTTCCAGGTCTCTGGGGGCATGGCGCCTACTGCTGCTGCTTACCATTCCTGCAGCCCTTTCCAGCTGCAGAGCACTCGGGTCCCTTGTCTCTGCCACCGGTTCTTCCCTGAGGTTGACTGTGTGACCAAGAGCTTGGGGCTGAAAAAGGAGCCGAACCCGAGGTTTCTGGCATTTGGTAGATCTCGTGGGGTCTGTGGATAGAATGGGGTCAAAACCCCCAACCTGGTCCATGTTTTATCAGTCCGCAACTCCACCCCGCTGGCAAGACAAGCACTCACCCGCATGTACGGGGACTTGGTTTGTGTTGGAACTGCTCTGAATTTCCCAAAACGTCGTTTTCCACACTTGCCTCTTGGATCGATTCGGGTTTGGGCAATGCTGATGGCTCTCCGTATTGCCCCACCTTATTAATTTATTTATTAATGAAAACATTTGTATCCCACCCTGCATGGCTAGGATCTCATTGTGGCAATGGGGTGGGGGGAGCCAGTGAGGTGCCATCAGCTTTGTGAGGCTTGATGCAGTGCGTTCCCAATGAGAGCTGCACTCTCTCTGCCTCTAGGAGGAAGGGGTGGGCCTCAAAGATTTTTGCTGGCAAGGCGAGACCTTGCCGATCTGCCAGGTAGGACAGATATCTGAGTGGTCTGGCAGCGTGGCGGAGGTCCACCAAGGGAAACCAGCCTCGCTCGTTTTCTACTTGAGGCTCCAGCCTTGCATCCTGGTGCCTGACTAGCAAGCAGGCTGGCTGGCTGGCTAGGCCTCTTTCCAGGCACAAACTTCGCCTTGCTGGGTTCTGTGCAAGCCCACCTACAACAGGCTACAGGCAAGTTGTTCTAGAAAGCTCTGGCAAGTGAGGCGTGCCGGCTCCTCTCGCCGCTGCGTGGGAATGTTCCATGCATGGGATGAGGAGGAGGCGGAGAGGGGATTATGTCAGCTGGAATGGGACTGTTGCTCAGCAGCCATTTCTAAGAAACTGTTTTTAATGGCTATGGATTTCTGCAAATCTGCATTAATTGTTTGAGTTGCTTGTTTTTTGCTTTACTGATGTGTTACTGTGATTTTTAAAAACATGTATTGTATAGGCAGAAAGGCCATTTATTCTTCCATTGCTTTGTTATTGTTGTAAGCTGCTTTGAGCTCAGCTTGGTTGGTGGAAAAGTGGCGTGCAAATATTAAATCAGATGAAATGGTTCTATTCTGGTTGCACGGGGAGCAGCAGCAGGAAGGGACCTCTCTAAACACAGCTCTGTGAACTTGTGAACTCTATGAGGATTTTCTTGCTCCTTTTTTCACGTGGGCTTGACCCTTAAAACCATTCTACAGAGCGTGTGGTGGCACATAGGTTATTTGCTGCCACATATAGAGGGGTGCAACAGTAAATCCAGGCTCCTTGATGTGCACAGCTGGCTGGGAATATGTGCTCAACTGATCACATGCAGATACGGCATATTTAGGTATGCATGTAGAATGTTGCTTTAGGGCATACCTTTCAACTGTATTGTGCAAATTGGCTTTCAGGTCCTAATTTAAGTTTGTTTTGTGTGTGTTTTTTTAAAAAACCACCTTCCATCGTATCCTCTCTTTTTGAAGGATGTGTGTAGCCCTTGAGACTGCTGAAGCCTCTGCTTGCCGAGATGAAGCAGGTCTGCCTATTGGTCCAGGACAAGGAGGCCTAGCCTTGCAAGGTGGCCTGTCGCTGGCTCTTCTTCCGTGTTTCGATCAACGTCTGTCATGCGTTGTGCTCCAGGCTTAGCAAGCTTTGATGCTGTCCAGCTTGCAGATCTCTGAGTTATATTGACAGAAAGTTCCTTAGGTACTGAAATATAAGTATTTGCTCAAAAATAAGAAACCTCAGTAGTTTCCCCATAGGTGGTAGCTGTGCTGGGGAGAGAAATCCCCCCAAACGGAGGGAGGGAGGGAGGGAGGGAGGGACGAGCCGACAGCCACCTCAGAAACAGGCATACAGGATACAATTCAAAATTTACTAATTTTAAACGTCTTGGTCCGGATGATTTCCCTTTAAATATTTAATAGCACTGTTGAAAATTTCAATAAAAAGCTTTTCTGTTTCAATGGAGAATGAATGCAATGTATTTTCATGCCAGATCTGAAACTGAGCCTACAGGATGCATTTCCTGGGGGTGCCATGGCAGACACAAAGGGCCCCTATAGTCATAGAATGGCTCCCTTATGGGGGAGGGAGGGGTCATGGCAGTGGGGAGACTCCGTCCCTATGGACTCAAACCAATTTGTTAATGAATTTCTGGTATGGTCTGGATTAATGCAAGTTTACTCTTGCTGGGTTTGGCTTCTTGCTGTGTGATGTGACTGAGACCTCAAGTAAGGACGGTCTCCTCCTTGACCCCTTTCTTTGTACAACACTTGAGTACACATTGGCTTGAAATCCATTCAGCTTAAGTTGAATGAGCAGATGTCAACACTGTCTTTTTTTCCTTCTTCTTTTTTGCTCATTACCACTTTACTTTTTGTTTTGACCATCCCGGTGTTTGGACCTGGTACTAATGGAAGATTTTAGGGGAGATTTCTCATCCCACCCTCCTCTGAGCTTTTGGTTCCATGATTATGTAGGTTTCCCCAATGGGTCAGAAGCACTCGGTGAGGCCTTATGTGGGGACCTTCTCTTTGGTCTTTGGATGTCTTGGTTCCGCTGTCCGGCATAAGCATGTTGCCCAGGGCACCTCTTTCTAAAAAAAGAGAGATCAGTGTGTATGTTTTTAAGTGGAAAAAATAGGATTTTAGAAAAATTAAATAAGATTTTTAAAAATTTAAATCAATTTTCAAATTTTCTTAACACAACGAAAAAAAGAGCCTCGGTCAAAGATATTATCATGAATATTAATTATACAACTTCAGATTATATTCAATGAATATATTAACAGCAGTTTATGGAGATGGGAGATAACGTGATCAGTCCTATCCTGCACTGCAGGTGGGGAGCAGAAGCGCATGTGCATGTGCATGCGCGTACTCTCAGCCGTCAATCCGCAGCAGGATTGTCCTGGTGAACAAGGCTGCCCTTTCTTGGCATTCAACATTGGCTAGTTGGTGGCCATAGATAGGCTCTTTAGATTTCCAGCAAATTCCCCACAGATCTGCACTCTTCCCCCACCCCTCTCCAATTTTATGCATCAGCTTAGCTTTGGGGCTTTTGTGCGTTCTGAAATCTTGAAGCTTTCTCAGTTTGTGCCTAGTATGTACATGAATAGCAGCTCATTCCTGAGTCATAAAAAATTAATGCCCCATAAATCTTTGATGCCTGCTCCAGTTTGCGTAGGGGGATGTTTCTGGCAGCGGTGCGCACGTGTTTCCCCACTGCTCTTCATTAGCTGCTCCCCTCATTGCGTCTTCCCTCCAGTCATAAATTTGTTAAATTGCCTCCCTTATGAACTACTTCTAGCTCATAGCAAGCTGCTGGTGGGAGGTAGTCTCAGTAGCAGGGCCCCCTGCATCCCTTTGAGATTAGAGCAAGGGCGCGCGTGTGTGTGTGTGTGTGTGTGTGTGCGCGCGCGCGTTAAGGATGGGATTTTGGGCTGGCCGCTGGTCCTTCTGTGACAAGACAGGCAACCTTTGGTCTGCTCTTACGTTCTTATGGGCTTGTAATGGTTATGAGGGAAGGTAGCAAGATTGTTCCCTGCATGGCACTGAAGTCACATGAACAGAGGGGCCGCATCCTGCATGTATCAAGTGCTTCATCTTGACTGCTGAAGGTGAAATGCACTGGGGCACGCCTTTGAGCAATGTCTGTTTTCCCAGGCACAGAAAAGTAAACTTTGTCCTCTTCCTTTTAGTCCGGATCTCCGGGTTAACACTGGGCAAGCCAAAGCGGGCTAGGAGAGGGATCTCTGGCAAACTGGGAAGCCAGCCGGGGAGTCTGTGCGACGTTGTCTCTTTTGTAACCTGTTTGCAGTGGGTGCACTTGGAAAATCCAGGGTGCTGACATTGCGGAAGCAAATTCTTCAACAGGACTTGGTGGGTTGCTCACTGATGGCTGTGTTTTGTTTGTTTATTTATTAATTACATTTTAATACCACCCAATAGCCAAAGCTCTCTGGTTTTGTTTCTGAAATGGCTGCTTTGAGAAGGATGTTTGGGCTAGCAATCCTGAGTTAAGTTAAATTCTCCTATGTGCCCCCTCCCTCAACCCTGGAGCCCATGTTGTCAGATTTGAGGGTGGCTGAAAGAACTACATTGATTTCAGGTTCACGGTGAGAGGCTTGAGAGGGTCTCTTGGCCATTCTGAGAGGCCAGGGTGGGGCTCGGGGACACTGAGGTTCCCCCCCTTAAAACCAGAGTCAAAGGTCATGTCTCTGAGCCAGAGCATGGAACCCAAAGGACCAGGCTTGATTCAGGCTTGCTGGGCAGAGCAGCCGCTTTGGGCATCAAGCATTTAGAGCGAAAGGCTTGCGATGCCCCCCCGCCCCCCCGGCCTGGCCCTCGGAGTGGTGCTGAAACGGAGGAGAGGGAAAAGCTGTATGCGGAGAATGCCAGGAGTGCAACGCCTGTATCCCTAGGAAACGAAATTCATTCTCCCGCAGGGGTGAGATCAAGACTCAGGAACTTGCAAACGCCTCCTGGTTCAGAAGCTGCCATTGCACTTGGTCTGTTTCCAGGCTGTTCTTCTTTGTGTTCACCCCCCCTTCTCAGCGTCTCTGCTCCTTTCCTCACGCTTGGGGTAGCGCTCTCCTCCCAGAAGGACGTAAGAGGAGCCCTGCAAAGTCAGACCAAGGCGGGTCCGTTTAGGCCAGCATCTGGGTTCCCACTGGAACGAATCCGCCATCTCTCTGGGAAGCCCACAGATTTAAGATATGAAAAGTTTGTTTAACTAGTGCTGTAACTGTTGTTTATATACGTTTCCCACTGATGAGGGCCAGTTTGATGGAAATGTGTTTTGGACAAAGGCATTGTATAGTTGTACAGTCTTTTTGATTTGGAAATCAGCATTGCAACTATGCAACTATGCATGTTGCAATGGAACCAGTGACCTAGGGAGGTTGTGGGCTCTCCCACACTAGAGGCCTTCAAGAGGCAGCTGGACAACCATCTGTCAGGGATGCTTTAGGGTGGATTCCTGCATTGAGCAGGGGGTTGGACTCCATGGCCTTGTAAGTCCCTTCCAACTCTGCTGTTCTATGATTCTATGTATGATGTACTGATGGACTGCTAATCTATTGTTTTATACTTTGTGTGAAACATTTGTTTTTATATTAAATTTGTTGTATATTTCTATACACATATACCTTAAACCTGGTTTGTTTTGTTGTTTGTGAGTGGTAAGGACAGAGCCGTTTCACTGGTGTTTGGCTACTGTGGGAAACGGGAAGCTGGCCACACTGGATGCGCTTTGGGGGTCTGATCCCTCTGGCCGAAGTGGAAGCCCTTCCCACGTGGGAGGAAAGGGGAGCAGAGAACAGCCCAGACTTCGCCTTAGCAGCTTGCTTTGATTTCTCCCTTTGTGTATATCGTGACATACATAGCTGAAAGGGCTGCTTCGCACATTGGTCTGCAATTTTGTGATTTGCGGCTTGGTACACCAAGGCAAGAGCAAATGCAGCCCACACTTCGGCTTCACCAAGAGCCTCTGTCAAAGCAGCGGTGTGAGCATGTGGGTGTGAAGTGGGAGTTGAGGCTGGCCTGGGTAGCTCAGTCCCACTTTAGTTTCCTGAGATGAGGTCGGGTCACAGTGGGCGCAGCTGCCAAAGGTGGTGCTAACCAGTTTACCTCTAGGCCCATAAATCCTCCTGGCAGCCGCATGCATCACTTCAGGGTCTGTTGGGGCAAAGTTCAGCTCCCGCCTCATCCGCTTCCCAAACCAAAGCCCACACCTGCACACTGTGGTCAAGAGACCGAGCCTGGCAGCAGCAGCAGCCCCCCTCCCCTCCCCTCCCCACTGCTGTGGCGGGGCTGATGGAGCACCCCTTGGTTACTGCGTCATGGCTGAGCTCTGCTGGGAGCACAAGGCCTGTTCAAGCAGTGCCTTGGAGGCTGCCCCTTCCCTTGACATGTTGTGCTGGGAACAGAGGCGCGGAGAAAGCGTTGCCCCCAGTGCCTGACCTGGCGCTGCCTCTCGCCCGCCTGGGGCTGGAAACCAAAGCAGGCTGGGCCTTTGCTTGGCCATTCTTGCGCTCCCACTGAGCTTGGCTGCACGACTCTGCCTGCCGTTGTTCCCCGGAGGAGGCTGGCAGCCACCTGGGAGTGAAACTGTCTGGAGCTTCACCTGAAAGAGCCACCCATCATGGGGGCTTTGGGACTTTGGAATGAGGAAGTGGCTGCTAGCCTGGTGAGCTGCTGCTTCTGCCTGTAAAGGAAAAAGCCCGGGTCTCAGGGAAAGAGTGTATGTGTGTGTGTGTGTGTGTGTGTAGCGGAGGATGAATTACTTTCTCTCTAGTAACTCTGCTCTGGATCCCTTTCAATCTGGATTCCGTCCTTTGCATTCCACTGAAACAGCCCTTACCAAGATCACCAATGATCTTCTCACTGCCAAGTCTAAGGGCCATTATTCCGTCCTTATTCTCCTTGATCTAACTGCAGCCTTTGACACGGTTGATCACGATCTTCTCTTAGATTCCCTCCATGACCTTGGACTCTGTGGCTCTGTCTATAACTGGTTCGCCTCCTATCTAGAGGGTCGCTCTTTCAGCGTGTCGGCTAACGGCGGCTCGTCCTCCTCCTTTCCCCTTTCAGTAGGGGTTCCGCAAGGCTCGGTGCTAGGCCCGCTGCTGTTTTCTCTATACATGCTGCCCTTGGGTAAACTTATTCAATCCCATGGCCTCCAATATCACCTGTATGCCGATGACACACAACTATATCTCTCATCTCCGGAACTTTCTCCTGATGTCCACGATCGTATCTCAGCATGTCTTTCAGATATCTCAGCCTGGCTGCTTCATCGCCGTTTGAAACTCAATATGGCAAAAACTGAACTGCTTGTTTTTCCTCCTAAACCTTCTCCTCATCTCTCATTCTCTCTTACTGTCAACGATGTCATGCTTACTCCAGTCAAGGAAACTCGTAGCCTTGGCTTTATATTTGATTCCTCGCTCTCCTTTATTCCTCATATCGAGGCAGTAGCTAAATCTTGTCGTTTCTTCCTGTATAATATTGCCAGGATTCGACCATTTTTGTCTGTCTCTTCTGCCAAGACTCTCGTTCACGCACTGGTTATCTCTCGGTTGGACTACTGCAACCTCCTTCTCTCTGGCCTCCCCTCATCTCACATCAGTCCGCTGGTCTCTGTCCACCACTCTGCCGCTAAGATCATCTTCCTGGCCCGCCGCTCTGACCATGTCACTCCGCTTCTGAAATCTCTTCATTGGCTCCCAATTCACTCCAGAATCCAATATAAACTTCTCCTGTTGACCTTCAAAGCTTTTCATGGTCTAGCTCCTGCCTATCTCTCCTCTCTCATCTCACGCTATTGCCCCGCTCGTGCTCTTCGCTCCTCTGATGCCATGCTTCTTGCCTGCCCAAGGGTCTCTACTTCCCTTGCTCGGCTTCGTCCATTTTCCTCTGCTGCCCCTCATGCCTGGAATGCTCTTCCAGAACACTTGAGAACTACCAACTCAATCACAGCTTTTAAAACACAGCTAAAAACTTTTCTTTTCCCTATAGCTTTTAAACTTTGAGTTTGTTCTGACTCTATACTGTTAGCTTCACCCTTCCCGGTGCCTGTTTACACTTCCCTGTGCCTGTTTGCATTCTCTTTCCCCCCTTATTGTTTACTACAACTTTATTAGATTGTAAGCCTATGCGGCAGGGTCTTGCTATTTACTGTGTTATCTGTACAGCACCATGTACATCGATGGTGCTATATAAATAAATAATAATAATAATAATAATAATAATAAAGGTGACCTCCTCTCAAAGTGAGGCAGAAAAGGTTGACCTGAGAGAGGAGCCTGTGCAGGAACATGACGAGAATGAGGACTCCTGGGCAGCCTGTGATGACTCCCTGTGATGACTCCCTGTCAGCAGACGCTGGGCTGTGTGGGGCCTTCGCTGCCAGTTCCATGTGCCACTGCAAACCCATCTGTGTGGGGGCTGCTATGATCCAGTGCCTTGGGGGGTGCAGGGAGTGAATTGTGGGATGGATCTTGACCAACTACTAGTGAAGATGAAGAGACTGGAAAGAAAAAAAGCCAGCTGGACTGCACCACGGTGTTTTGAGCGAATGCCGTAGAGGAACTCGGGTGCAAGTGAGGCGGCTTCCCAGCCCCTGCGTTTGGAGCATGCTGGGTGCAAGGCCTGCGGGCTGGAACCTGTGGCTTCTCTTTTGGCTTCTCTGATGGCCATTGCCGCTGCCACTTCACTGTGGGCTGATGCTTTTGCTGTTGCTTCAGCTGCCCTCGTGGATTTGACTGGCATCCCAGTTCGCAGTACACACTGGTCAGCAGCCAGCTTGGCTTTTGTCTGTCTCTTTCCAACTGCAGCTCGGCTTCTGGCTTACACCGTGGGAATTGCGGAGCGGAACCTTTCCTAGGCATGGTGGCTGCTCTCACGCACAGGGCGAGCCAGGAGAGCGCGCCAGAGATGGAGCTCATTCCTAGGCACTTTGGAAGTCCAAGCAATGCGAATTCTAGGCAGCAGGAGCCTTCTAAGTGAACCCTCCCCGGGCAGGTTGCGGAAGTTCTGAACTGGTGTCTGCCTTCAGCAGTAGATTGAAACGTAATCCAGACAAGACAGAAATGTGTCGCTGGAGCGGTTCAGCCTCTTTTGGATGGGTGCACTTACCCTGGTCAAGTTCGCAGTTTAGTGCTGCGCCTGGATTTCCAAGAGGCTGCTGTGGCCAGGAGTGCCTTGCCCAACTTAGGCTGGTCTTGGTTTTGCTGAAGGCAAACTTGGCCGTGTCCCACTTGCCTTAGTAACCCACACTGTAATTGCACTGTACTCTATGTAGGGCTGTCTTTGAAAAGTGCTCTGGAATTTCAGCTGGTCCGAAAGGCAGCAGCTAAAGTTTTGATAGGAGCTGTTTTGGGGGAGGATGAAATTCTAGTTCTATATTAACTTTACCAGCTGCTGGTCTATTTCCAGGCCTAACTCCAAAGGCTAGTCATTACCTTTAAAGCTCTAAAGGGCTTGGCACCACGCTCTGCCTCTTGGGGATGTTGACCAACGGGCCAAAGGCAGACATGAGCCAAAATAGGCAGAAACTGTGGATCAAACCGGGGGGGGGGGGGAATGCCAAGGAAGCAGCAAGTTCATTTGGGAGGGGGGGTTGGCAGGAAGCTCAGGACCTGTGAGCCAGAGAGGTGTGTCAGAGGAAAGGAATGGAAGGTGGAAGTTAGTGGAGATATTGGGGTAGGAAGTCTGTGGCTTGTGAGCTGTGTGCCGCTGTCAGGCAGGTCAAGAAAATGATGAGCAATTAAGCAACCAGAAGACCCGTGTGCTGGTTGTGCTATAACGTCCATTCATACAGCTTTCCTGCTGTCAGATGGTCCTGGTTCTTTAAGGGAACATCTGATTCTTCTGCATTGCAAATCTTGGTGTGGGGGAAGTTGAGCGGAATTGAGTCTCCGGACATCAAAAGAAATGCTTGGCATGTGTCAATTTCAGCCCACATGGATTGTCCCAGGTGCTTGCTTTGGACGCCTCTGCTCCCCTTCTCCGGCTGGATGGGTCCATCTCCCTGGCTTTGCTGGCATTTGCATCTGTTGTCCCTCCCCTGAGCTCCTGGCCCTTCAGCGCCGTCTCTTCCCTTCTTTCTTTTTCTTTACTCTCTCAACTATTGCAATCCACTCCTGGCCAGGCACTCACTCGGTTCCTCCACTGGCAAATAAGCAAATGTTCCCTAGCCTTCCCTGGGCTGTCTCCTGATCAGGCTGCTCTGCCTCTCCTCCCACTGCTGCCCTGCCCCAAGGAGTTGTGTCCTGGCTTCCTGGGATTTCCTTCGGGCTTGGATTGCACTGGGTTCTGAAGAAGACTGGCCTTTCTCTTCACCGCCCATATTTTAGCAAGTTCGGCTTGGGGTGGGGAGAGATCTGGGCTTTGCTTATTTCGATGCCTCATGCCTCACTTCCAAGTCGACTTTCCCTACCTCAAGCTTTGTGTGAAAAGAGCAAAGTGTTCCTTCAGGAACAATATCGATACAGCGCTGGCTTTGGGAGTTGACCTGTTGGGAAGGAAGCTGGAGCTTTGCCTGCTGGAAAGAATGCGCGAAGGCTCTTTCCGTGGAGATTGTGGGGCGACGGTTTGTCGTCATGTGCAAGGAGCACGTGGGAAAGGGGGCCTAAGTACTGTCACACGCTTCCTCCCTCTAACACACTCCTTTCATTCTGGCACCTCAGAATGGGAAATACTTTTTCCGGCCATGGCTTAAGGACAGCTTTCATGGAGCAGGCCAGGTCCACTGGCATCCACAGATAACGCCGTCCAAGGTTTGGACAGCGTGACATAATCCTTGGCTCAGCATCATATTGCAAAGGGACTCCCCTGAAGCTTCCTCCCATTCCTCCTGATCTGTCCTTGAGTCATTGCATTGTTCACTTGGCTGCTGAGTTATTTCCAGTAAAAGCTGTGGCTGCTCTTCTCTTAGCCCGTGCTGGTGCTCAGCATCCTGGTGGAGAAGGCCAAGAAGAAGCAACCCTTGACCTCCAAGGAGCTCCAGAAAGCACTTTGTTCCCACACGCTGACGTAGGGGCCCAGCATAGGCACAGACCTCATCCTGACCATCTGCACAGTCTCCGTGATTTCACTTTTGCTGCATTCCAACCATTTCTCATTTCCTGGAGGAAATGTCACAGCAGCAAGACATGAGTAATTGGGATGACATGCGGCGAGCTTCCTTCTCATTGCAAGAACTGTAAAGGGAAGATGTGTTCAGAAGGAACCCAGAGAGAAGAACATAACTCGGAAAAAACAGTCTTCGGCTTTTTGGCTTAGTCAAGAGGACCAAGGTCAGGTTTATCCTGGGATTGAGGGGGAAATCTGGTCTGCAGAGCCTCTTCAGGGATGTGGGCCTTGTTCTTGTGTTTCCCTTGGTGGGGTTTGCATGAGTGCGTGCACATGTCACTTTGGTTCTGTTCTTGATACATGGAAATGGTGGTAGAGTGTGCTTGAAAGTAGTCACTTTCTTAGGAATTTCTCCCCTTTGTGGAGGTTGAGAGTGTTGAAAGCACCTTGCCATGACTTAGGTTACGCCACTCTTCTGCTCCTTGAAAGAGTTTCTTGTTAAAAGATAGATCCACAGGTTGGGTGTTTGGAGCATAGAGTTCTATGAAGGCATGACCTCTGTGTGTATGCACACACATGCATAACAAATATGCTGTAAGAGTGAGCTCTGTGGAAGACCAAAACGTAGATACAAGTGCGTGTCAAGAATATCAAAGAGCTGTACTCGATCAGACCAAAGGCCTCTCTAGGCCAGCTTTCTGTTCCCACGGTGGGCAACCAGGTGCCCCAGTGGGAAGCCCGCGAGCAGCACATGAGTGCAAGAGCATCTCCTGCTCATGTTACTCAGCAACTGGTGTTGAGAGGGATACCTGCCTCTGGTACTGGAGGTCATGCATAGCCATCATGACTGGTAGCCATTGCTGGCCTTCTCCATTAATTTGTCTAATACCCTTTTAAAGCCATCGAGGTTAGTGGCCATCATGACATCTTGTGGTGGGAAATGCCATGGCTTAGCTCTGCTGTGTGAAGAAGTCCTCCCTTTGGCCTGTCCTGAATCTCCCACTATTCAGCTTGATTGGATGATAACAGATTCTACCATTATGCGAGAGGGAGAAACGTGTTTCCAGTTCATTTTCTCCATAATTTTAAATGAGTTAAACATAACATCTGGTGGTTGTGTGTGCTGTTGTTTCCATCAAGATCCACGCTTGACTTATGTGTCAAAGCATGGGAGATCCTGGGCATGTTGAGGTTGACCTTGGCTTGGAGAGGTGAGTCTTCCATAGCCCACCACAGGGAACAGCAGGCTTTCCTGTACCTTGCAGCATATCCTTATTCTGAGCTCAGCCTGGCACAGGTGAGCTTATTGCCGGTGTCGTCTGTGGAGGCCCCCATGTTTTGGGGCTCCCATTAATGTCTGTGTGGGAGTTCAGTGTGCCTGGATTTTATGGAGACCTCCTTTTCTTCCTCCAGGCCTACTAGGTTGATTTTCTGGCAGAGGAGTCTAGAAAAACTGGTATTATTTTTTATCATGTTGGAACAGTTCAGAAGTGCTGCATATCTAGAGGGAATGTGCATGGAATGAATTTCACATGGATTTTAAGATACAAGTGAATGAATCAAATTGCTGTTTCCTCCTACAAGCTCTGGGAAAGAAATTAGCCTCGAAGAGTTCATTTTGCCATGAGAATGTTGTGATGTTGGAAGTGCTCTAGAATGGGATAATTCAGAGTGCCTTTAAAGCTATTTGCCAGTCTGGGCTTTAAGTAAAATGGTTCTACCTTCTGTCTGGTTCATACACATCCATGCTTTTGAGAAGCTTCTGTTAGTTTCGGTTAGCCTGCACAGGAGATGTTGCTCTAAAACAGCCTGCATCCTTCTGCCCGGGGATTGTTATGGGTCTGTGTCCCAGAGAGTTAAACAACGCAGCCATCCTTTCTTGGAGGCAGACAGCCCTCTGCAGAAGGGGGCTGCCTTGGGAGCAGTGCTGTCCGAAGCTGTCTGTTGGGTTATTTCTACAGCCTTCCTTTTCTTGCTCTTCTGCTGAGGGAGACAGAGGTCGGCCATAATCTCTGCTAACTTTTAGGCAAACTGCCCTTCTGTTCAGCATACACAGGGCCCTTCACCTATGTCACTGTCATGTCTTAACTTACGCTAAATTCTTGGCCATCTGTTGCATTCTCTTTGGATTGACTGGCTGAATGACACTTGCATGGTGTGTTTATTCTGGTTTAAACATTCTCCAGCAAAACTGAAGTCAGGGTCAGGTGCCCTCAGGTCCCCCCTTGCTTTAGCATAGGCTCATTGTTAAGTTGGGGTCTCAGCTTTGCGACTCCAAGCCTTGGGGAGACTTAACTTTGTACAATGGCATTTTGGCCACTTTCCATTGCAAACTGCAACAGAGCTCTTGCATTTGGAGAACTTGTTCCTCTCTTACCCCTTCATCCCACTCCATCGCTTTTCTCTTTCCTCAACTACCATGCAGAATTCTTTGGCAGCCTTTTGTACCATTGTTAGTCACAGTTGCATATTGCAGATCTGTACATTTCTGCTTCCATTCTCTTTGGCAATGCGCTCCCTTTGGGGTTCAGTTTTTGTCTGGGAGACAGATGTGCGCTCGCGTCATTTGCAGCAGGGCGAACATTCTCTTTACCAGCATGTGGGACTTGCTTTTGAACCTGGAGTGCATTCATCTTGGCAGTTCTCTGCTGGACGAGATCTTGCCGTAGAACGCTTCATGCTTCACCAGCTGTAGTTTGGTATTAAATTGCTGCCTGAAGATCCAGCCGTAGTTTGTTTCCTGCTGTTTCCCATGGGCTGATAGAAAGACAGCAAGCCCTGATTTTGGAGGAGAGCATAGCTGCCTCTGCCCTCCTGGAAAGAGAAGGAGTTGGTGGGATGCCCTTTTCAAAGGGAGCGATCGCCCACTTGCCCTCACACAGTGCGGGGGAATAGGCAGAGCTGGATGGTGCAAAATAAAGGGAAATTGCAGGAGCAGTGAAAGAAGAATAGAACTGGAAGCCTGGAAGATGTACAGGCCGGTGGTTGTGAACAGTTGCTAGTCAGCGGTGCCCTTCACAGGGTGGCAAGGGTTCCGTGGTGATGCCCTGGAGCCGGGTGGTGTGCTTCCCCAGCTTGCCATCTGAGTCACAGAGCAAACAGGCTCCACCACCCAGGAGCTGTTACCCAGGGGACCACTGACTGGCCTTCTACAGGCTGGAACTGGCAATGCCAATACATCGGGCTCCGATCTTCCGCATTTGAACACAAACAGGCGTGTTCGGTGTGTTTTCACCAGGGTTCTGTGCGAGAGTTTCATGAACGGGGCTAGTCCAAGGTGTGGGCCTGTTGCGCACGCTCCTACAAAGGCACACCTATATTGGCCATTGGGCAAACCTTGAGAGATTCTGAGCCGGCAAAAGCATTCAGGATGCAGGTGCTGGGGGTGGGTGTGTCTTGCTAGCCCCTCCTCTATGCATTTAGTGTTTCCTGACCTGACATCCCCAGTTCTAAAGGCCCCAAGAAATCCTGAGTCCATGTCTGTTCCCCAAGGCAGGCACTGCCCTTGAGCAGCATTTTGGACGGAAAGGCAAGATAGAAAATAAATAAATAAACCCTCTGTTCCTTGCAAACCTTCAAGGAACTACCCCTGGCCAAAGTGTCTTTTTCAAAGCTCTACCTAAAACTAAACAAAAAGACCAGGTGCATCTGCTCTTTGTCACCTCCTCCCAGTCCTAAAACCATGAGGTGCCTGATTTAAATAGGAGGTAGCTGCTGCCCGTGGAGCATCCCGCCTGCCATGGCTCAGGCAAGGCCGTGAGAGCAGCACGCCGGGGAAGCGCTCTTCCTTCTCCTGTTTCCCAAGTGAAGAGCTGCGAGGCCGTTCGGTGGTGGCCATAGTTCTGCACACACACACCCCGCCTCAGTTCTAAGGAACATAGAAATTCCCTTGCAGCTTGGGCCTGATGGGAGCCATACCCAGGGCAGGCCCAGAATAGAAATTTCCTGGCAGTGTTCCTCTTGAGGTGAGCAGCATCCCCCGTCTGTGCATTTGTGGGTGCATTTGCAGGTGATTCAAAGCAGACCCCCTCTCTGCTGCAAAGAGCATCACTTCCTCCTTGCACTCCAAGCCCACAGAGGGTGTCTCGACTCTTTTAGCAGCCCCAAAACCTCCATTAGAAGCTGTTGGGCTGTTGTCTTAAGTAGCTCTGCAGGGCCTGTGTGGATTCACACCGTCCCATACATGGGAGGGTAACTGGTGGACCTGCAGGGAGGCTGGAATATTCTTTTGCCTATAGTGAACACTTCACACAGATGTGCCTCAGCTCCAAACTTGCCTCCACGAGGCAGAGGAGAGATTCTTCAGCTTATAGTGTTTCTCACAAATTGCATTTTTAATGGGGGGGAGGGGGCTTGTTGGAAGAGTCTGGCTTGGAGATTGACTCGCAGAGGAAGAGGGGATTTAGCTGTCTGCACGTGGGCTTCACTGTCTGCTCTCTGCCTAAGCTGCAGGGGGTGTCGGCTGTAAGCCGGGTATCTGGCCGCAAGGGGTCTGGCTTGGCTAAGGCAGCCATGGGGCTCAGCTGCCCCGATTGCCAGGCTCTGGGCCCCCACACCTCTCCCCTTCCCCAGCGTCAGATGGAGCACCTGTGGTTCCTGCCTGCAAGCCAGTTTCTGCCCACCATCTGGCCTCCCCCAGGGCGGAGGAGAGTAGAAGAGGCTGCGCTCCCCCATCCCCATCATTGGCAGCTGCCCTTGCAAGCCTTCCTCTGTGAAGAACAAAAGTGCATGGGGATTGGGACCCCTTCTGGCCTCATACAGATCCGGAGCATGGTGCTGCTCCTGAGTATGGCACAGCAGGCAGGCCAGCATCCCGGACCCAGGCAGAGGTGGGAGAGCATGAAACAGGCAGGAGGTGCGGTCTTGGGGGCCGCTCGGCTAGGCCCTGCTCTGCCTCCACATGAAGAAAGCATGCCGTTTGTGTCGGAAGCCTCTTTGCTCTGGAACACTTTGGCCGCACTGCTGATCCTCTGGTCCTTGGGATGAGGGCGGAAGGAAAGACAGAACGAGAGCCTGTGTGCAGCCATCTCGGCACCATGCTGCTGTTCTCCTTCTGCAGTGCAGAAAGTTTCTTCTTGCATGTCCTGGCTTTCAGCAGGCAAGACCCAGGCAGCAGGATTTTGATCCCGAAGCATCGCCAAAGGAATGGGCCTGAGCCAGAGCCCCTCTCCTCCAGCCTTGCCAGGCCTCTACTTTGGCTGATTGGAGGCATGATCGCTGGGCCATGGCCTGGCCCCCACCTTTGCAGGATGGCTGCAAGAATGATGGCTGTGTGCAGTCTAAAGCACTTTCAAAGCACGCTTGGAGTACTGTGCACAATTCTGGTCACCGCAGCTAAAAAAATAAAATAACAACATAGAGCTGGAAAAGGTGCAGAAAGGGCCAACCAAAACGGTCCTGGGGCTGGAGCAACTCCCCTGCGAGTAAGATGACAACATCTGGGACTGTTTTGCTTAGAGAAAAGGTGAGCCAGGAGAGACACGAGAGAGTTGGACAAAATGATAGAGAAAGTGGGCAGGGAGATGGGTTTCTCCCTGATAGGGTTCGGACGAAACACTGTGGCTTGTTGCAGGTTACTTAACCCTTGCATCACCCACGTTTGCCAGATTCACATAACACAACGACCCCCAAGCGGAGGAGGTTGCATATTGACAGGGTGCTCATCATGGGTGAAATAGCCTGTGGCGTCCACGGGCGCCACATTGACTTTACAACTCCGTGGGTGTGATCTGGCACAGCTTTACGCTGGGAGCTTGGTTGCTGTTCCTGCCTTGAACGTAGGCCGTGGGCCCTCAGGTCGCCACTGAAGCCCAGTCCTGGGCGCAGCGTGGCTGTGTGGACAGGAATTATGACAGTGCGTCGTTTATGACGTTGGTTGTCTGTTTTGGGCCCTCGGGGCTGTTGCCAGAGCCCGGCAATGACTCACTGCTCGGTGCAGGCAGGTTGCAAGATGAATCAAACGCTTGACATTCCCCTCTGGAAAAGGCCTCTGGATTTTACAGGCCAGAGAGAATCTCTCTCTGCCTTTTACAAAGATTCACTGAAACCTGCGTCCGTCCCCCCCCCCCCGGAAGCAGCGTCCAGGTTCTGAATTTGCCTGGGAGGCTCATTTGGAGCTTTGCGGCCAAATGTCCAACAGGTCTGTGTGCAAGTCAGTGGAGCGCCTGGGGCTGAGCCCTGGGGTTCTGATGGGGCCGTGGCACGAGGCTGACGTCTGCTGCAGCCCCGCGGGCGGTTTGTGTGGCATTGGGGATTTGCAGGTGGAAATCCAAGCCAGCCACAGACAGCCGGGTGGGGGTGGGGAATAGCCTCCCCGGCAGCATTTTAACCACTGGCACTCAAACTACGGGTGGTTGGTTTTTTTAAGCGGGGAGAAGGAGTCTGGGGAGGGGATTCCAAACGCTGCCCTTCAGGAGTGGGCAGTTGGCCCTTTTCCCTACAGGATACCCTTGACATCAACATTGCTCCCAGCCACAGGGAGAAAAGGGGTGGGTGGGAAAGCAGGGTGTGTGTGGGGGAAAGCGGGGGGGGGGTAGGTAGGTGGGGGGCGGGAGTGTGACTGAATGGGTTGCACCCTCCCCAGTGCTGCTGCTGTGATTGACTTCACAGCTCTGCTCACTCACTGAATTTCAAAAGCCCTCTCAGTGGGGTGGGGTTGGAGAAGAGGAGTAGCCCTAGGGCAACCTCTACTATGGGGACAATGACAACAGAGTTGACTAGGGACATAGGAAGCTGCTTTCTGCCAGGTCGGGCCTTGAGCCTAGTGTTGCCTCCTGGAGCGGCAGGGGCTCTGCAGGGATGCGGACTGGGGCTGAGCCCTATCCGGAGGCCCTGCGGGACTGAGCCGAGCGATGTGGGGTGGAAAATCTTCCCTTTCATGAGTAACAATGGGCGTATGCCCATCACAACTGTGGCGTTAGGCAGTTCCAAAGTTGTAATAACAGTTTTTCAGGCGATGACCCTCAGCATGTAAGCGAGAGAAGATACATCTGAGCCTTAGAGTGAAATGGAACTCATAAATAGAGCAAAATTGAAGGTGCCCCCAATAACCTTCATGGAAGAGAATTAAACTCTGTTGAAATGGATAACTGGTTGTCAGCCTATCACACACATTTCTTCGGGTTGCTAGAATCAATTAGTGCTTCTCTGTGCCACAGCCTTTCCCTTTGCATGTTCATCAGCAGGGTAATTAAAAAAAAGTTTAGAAGTCTGTAAGGTCACATCTTTCATGTGAAAATGCCCTGAATTGTAGCAACAAAGCCAGGCCAGGCTCCTCTCTCTCTTCCTATGGAGGTGAAGGAGTCAGATGCTGCTGCCTCCTCCTCAAATTGCAGATTTCCCTTTGTTTTCCGTGGCAGCTGTCACTTCCACCCTGGGGTAGCAAAAGAAAATTGATTATCAAAAGGAACCACAAAAGCCTGATTCCAGGCAATGGAATAGTCCGCGTAGCTTTTCTTTTTTAGTAAGTCTATGGTTTTGTGGTTGACTTAGAAGCAAGGCCCATTTTCAGTGTGCCAGGAATGGATGATCCGGGTGAAGGATCTGGGTCTGGCCAGTTGCATCATGAATCCCTCTGGATCCAGCCCATAGGCAGATTGAGCTTCAGGGAGGCTTGACTCATGGGTGGTTCCGGCCCAGAAAAGCCAGCGAGGCAGGGCAGCCCTGTGAGCCTTTGCCTTCCTTGCCCTCCACCTGCTGCTCCCAGTGGCTGCTGGAGTGGCCGTGGCACCCTCAGGCAAAGGGGGAGCATGGGTTGGCCTGCAGTGCCCACAGTTTGCTGATCTGCAATGGCTGCTGCTGCCGCCACAGTGCTCTTTAACTGCCCAGGGGCAAGCAGCTGCCGCCAGATGCCAGGCTCCTGTCAGTGGGAAGAAGATTGGGGGGGGGGTGAGGATCAAAGGGCAGGCGGACTGGTTGGAGAGGCCTAGTAGGCCTAATGTGAGATGCCCTTGGAGTGGTAGCACCCTGCAGCTCCCCTTGACCTTTGAACTAGGGGATTCCAGCACCCATTTTCCTCCACTCCAGTGAAAGGCTTTTCTGCGCTTGAGCACGGCAGCCCCCTGCAATCAGACTGGGAGAGGTTCCCAAGGCAAGGGCCAGCCAGCCATGCTTTTTGAGGGAGGAGCATGAAGGACGCACCGCCTGAGAGTGTGCAAGAGCCACACCCCGCGACTGGGCTTTCAGTTCTACCCGAGTACATCCCGCTGGCCAAGGTGTTGGGGTTGCAGGGTTTGGGTCGTTTGTCCTCCTGGGAGAGCTCTTGGCCATTAGTGACCCAGGCAGGTTTCACCAGGTTCCAAAGGAAACGAGGGGGCTTTGCCTAGAGAAGGGGGGCCTTTCCAAAGTGCGCCCCCTTCCCCACCGCTGCTTTGTTCTCCTTCTCTGCTGCAGCAAAGCCCGGGAAGCCAAAGCTGACTGTTCCAGCCCTGGCAGGGCTGCTTTTGAGGGGCAGCTGCTGCCTTTGGGCGAAGTAAACAACAGTGCTAACGGAGCCGTTCGTTTGTGAGACCTTTGCCTCTGGGGGCGGCCAGGGCCTGTGAACTCTGGGGAGGCCGGTGGTGTTCCAGAGGTCCCCAGGGCTGCCCCTGCTAGCAGCTCCTGAATGATTTCATTGTGTTCTTCAGTTTGCAGAGGGGGTTCCTCATTCTTCCCACTCCCACTCCCACCCCCTTACTCCTTGCCCTGACCTACCCTTTCCTCCTCCTCCTCTTCCATGTGGAGACATTTCCATCTCTTCCAGATTAATTCAGTCTGTTTAATTGCTTTTGGAGAAAGCTCTTGAGAGTAACATAGCAAAACCGAGTTGTTCCACGCATTCCTTCTGCTGCATTGGTTCTTGGCCCTCTAACTGCGCCTCTAAGTGCCCCTTCTTCCGCGCGAGAGGGAGGCTCTGTGGCACCTGCCCTCTTCTCCCTTTGCACACGCCGTTCTCCCTCCAGCCCTGTGGAAAGTTCCTGCGCACCCTTTTGTTCTGCCTTAAAAACCAGCCTGGGAGATTAGTTCTAGGACACAATCCACACATGTGTCTTGCGGGGAGCTGTTCCAAAAGCAGCTGTGGGATCTGCTGCCCGGGAGACATTGCAACCCTCTCTGCTTGCTCAAGGACTCCTCTTCCGCCTCACCATCAACTCTCTCTGAACTGTGGCTTCAGTTTGCCATTGTGGCCTTCTCTCCATGGTGTGCAATTCAGATCGCCCTCTTCCTTTTGCAGCCTGCAGGGTACTTGTCAGCTCCTTCCAGGGCGCTCTGTGTGTGTGTGTGCGTGTTCTCAAGGGCCTTGCAACATGGTTGGAAGGGATGGAGTTGTGGCTCCGAGAGCCCTGCTTGAGCACCTTGTTCTCGCACATCTTGGCTATGCCTGTAGTCAGAAAGCAACAGTGGGGTCAGGATTGCGACTTGCATCTCTGGCTCGGCCACTGACGTTCAGAAAACCTTAAACAAAGGGTGCCTTAGAATCATAGAATCATAGAATAGCAGAGTTGGAAGGGACTTACAAGGCCATGGAGTCCAACCCCCTGCTCAATGCAGGAATCCACCCTAAAGCATCCCTGACAGATGGTTGTCCAGCTGCCTCTTGAAGGCCTCTAGGGTGGGAGAGCCCACAACCTCCCTAGGTAACTGATTCCATTGTCGTACTGCTCTAACAGTCAGGAAGTTTTTCCTGATGTCCAGCTGGAATCTGGCTTCCTTTAACTTGAGCCTGTTATTCCGTGTCCTGCATTCTGGGAGGATCGAGAAGAGATCCTGGCCCTCCTCTGTGTGACAACCTTTCAAGTATTTGAAGAGTGCTCTCATGTCTCCCCTCAGTCTTCTCTTCTCCAGGCTAAACATGCCCAGTTCTTTCAGTCTCTCTTCATAGGGCTTCGTTTCCAGACCGCTGATCATCCTGGTTGCCCTCCTCTGAACACGCTCCAGCTTGTCTGCGTCCTCCTTGAATTGTGGAGCCCAGAACTGGACGCAAGACTCTAGATGAGGCCTAACCAGGGCCTTTTGCAGCAGTGATAAATGGAGGGTGGGGGGAGAGGTTGCCAGCACTTGCAGTGCCAATGCCACCTTTCCGCTTCTGTGACATTCACTCTTGTAAACGTTCTGATGTGCTCTTTAGCACATGCCAGAGATGAGAATTGACAGTGATTGAATTTTGCTGCTAAAACAGGCTGTTGAAGTTGGCTGACCTCCCAGGAACTTAGCCTGCAAATGAAGTTGGGCCCAGGGCTGCTATGCATGTGCATTTTGAAAACCCAAACAACGCCTTAGAAGATGGACATATTTATTAGGGCATTTATTTTGGAGTACAGGTCATTTCACTGTATGCATGAAGTATTGGTGTCACACTGTATATCTCTGTCCGATTTTCTTGCTTGCACTCTTGTTCTCTTTCCCTCTTGTATTCACTCACTATACCTCCCTCCATGTGCACAGGTATAGTGAAAAAGGGGATCCAAAAGGCTGTAAAATGCAAGAGGTACACTATGGTGTGCAGAACTTTAAATGTATACAAGACAAACTACTTGTTCATAAATGCTAGTTCAACGGTTTCACACTGGGATTTACTTTGCTGAACATTTAGCAGTATGCAATGAGCCTGGCCCTGTTTTTTGGCTCATAGTTTTAAAAGTTGTTATAGTGGTTTTAAATGTATGTGTATATTGCATGTTTTTGTGGTTTTTAATTTTTGTATATTGTTTTAAGTGTTTTTATCTTATGTGAACCGCCCAGAGAGTTTCGGCTATGGGGCAGTATACAAATGCAATAAATAACAAAATAATAACTAGATTTCTGCAGAGTTCTACTATTGTAACCCCTGATCATTCTGCCCATTATAAAATTGAGATGATTAGTCCCAACTGCATGAAATTTAGCATGGATAATCTATATGGTATGAGATTTAAGATGGCCAGAGGGACCACTGAGGCAATGTCTTCAGCGTTGAATATATATACCTTGTGCAGCTCTTTCTATCTAGTGTAACTTTGGCACTACAAAACTGAATGTTGATGTTTATGCAGTATAATGAGCTCTTGTACTCTACTGTTAAAAGTTTTATCTGTTTAATGGAAAAAATAATTTTAAAAATTAAAAACCAAAAAGGGATAGCAAAGTTCTCCCATCAGGGATTGGCACTAGTAGTGGGATTTGCCTCTCCAGGTCCCTGGTAGTGGGACAGTGGGCAGCCAAGCCTTTGCAAGCTGGACAGGCCACCTTCGTGGGCCACCTCTGAGACGTCAGGGCCTTTGGCTCTAACGTTTTTAACTGTCCACTTGTGCTACTAACTGACAATGTTCCTGGTTCCAGACTCAGTGGAGGCATGTTCCACCAGGGCTGCCCTCACTGCCTCGACAGCCTTCCTGCAGGGAGTGGGTGGTGGTGGAGCAGCTACCTGGTCTCAGCCCTCAATGTTTGTCCATCACTGTTGGCCTGATACCTGGGCCAGGACCAATGCCTCCTTTTGAACAGCCTGTGCTCAGGCCTATAGCTTCTTAGCACCTGCCCCACATCCAGTAGGTGAGCTGGCTGCTCTGTTCATATGTGGGACTGCCTAGTGACCACCAAGAAGGCTTGCTTACATGTGACTGTCATTCTTTGAGTGGTCATCTGTGCAGCCATGCAGCCCATCCCTCCTGAGCTGCTGTGGGTGCTGTTAGGCACCTGTCTTTCTGCCTTGCTTCCGTTTTTGTAGCCCCTGTGTCGGCCAGAAGTGTGAACTGAGTGGGGAGGCAGGGGCCCCTTGAGCATGCAGCCGGAGGAGGGCTGGGGCTTCTGTCAAAACCTTAGCCCAGCGGGTCACATGCCCAGGCAGGGCCCTGTGCGTCCGTGTCTTTCTGAGGTGAGCTCAGTGACTTGGGAGTGCCGTGCTTGGCACTGACTTTGGGCCGAGCGTTGCCGTTGCAGGGTACGGGCTGCCCCGGCCAGTAAAAAATCCGACAGCCCGAAACCTTCCTCTCCGCTCCCCAGCTCCTGTGTGCTGCACCTCATTCGTAAGGTCTGCCAGCCCACCAGGCGTGGCTGAGGTGGAGCTGTGCAGGATGCAGCCCAGCTGTACTAACAGGAGGACTGTTGGGCCTGAGACTGGGGTGCTAGCAGCCCCGGCGTGCCCCAGGGGTGTGAGTGGTGGAGGAGCCGTCCCACGGCCTCTGGGGAAGAAAGGGGCTCTCCATCGACTCCGGTCTGGGCCTGCCTCACAGCGGCCTGCTCCATGCTGGCAAAGACAAGCCGAGGAATCTTCCAGCCTGCTGAGCCTGGGAAGAATTTGGAGTTCACTAGTCTGTGATTCCCAAATGAAATCAGACACCATGGTTTTCTTAGCAGGGCAGCTGCAAATGGATCAGCTGCCCAGGATGCTGCTGTATGAAGGTTGTCATGTCCGATTATCTCAGAGACGCATCTGCCTGCTCCCCTCCCTCCCTCCCGCACTGTGGGGTCACGCCAGTTGATGCTGGCTGGCTGGCTGGCTGGGGGAGCGGTGTCCCAGCTCCTCGAGGGCCTGGCGTCACGCCCTTCGCCCTTGTGCAGCAGAGGCCTGTGAAGGCTTCTTAGGGCAAGCCACCTCTCTGCAGATTGCAGGGAGCGAGTGGAAGAGTGGGCCGGGGGCTGGGTGGGAGGGAGGGAGGGGTTCTCTCGAGGCACGAAGGGGCCCTTGCTGCGCAGATTTCCCCATGGGGCTGCCTTGGGAGATTTTGGCTTCGCATCCGTTGCTTGTGTTCTGGAAAGCGTCCTGTTTCTGGTGGCACCGTCATTCCCCATAGCAAATGGAGACAGCCCAGTAACGGTGGCAGCAGTGCCCTCATTAGTAGCTTGGGAACAAAACCTCTTCTCAGAGCTCCCCCTCAAAGTAGGTCAGTCGAACGGGGTCCAGCATTTTGTGCTGACTCACTCATGGGGCACGCCACTCCCCAACACACTGTCCCCGCCCTGTTTGGCCAGCGGCTGGGGCCCAGCCAGCCGATCCCCTGTTGGCAAGTGGGCGTCCATGACGGCCGAAGTGCCCTGTTGGATCAGAACAAAGGCCTACGTCAGTCCAGCGTTCTTTTCTACCACGTCCCCCCATCGGACGCTCACAAGCAGGATGCGAGCGCAGGAGCACGCTCGCACCCATGTGCCCCAGCATCCGGTGTGCGGAAGCATCCTGCTTCCAAAGAACCGGCCTCAGCTATTTTGGAGCCAGCCCTGTGCTGAGGATTTCACGTGTGGATGCTGAGGCTGCCGTTCTCACCAGGAGGGAGGCAGTGGACAAAGAGCCATTCATCCCGGATGGTCACCGTTCCCAAACTTGCTTGGCTGGGACTCTCTTTTTCTTTTGGCCTTACCTTTGTTTACTTGATTGTCTCTTCCGATCCTAGCAGAGCAAATCCACCAAACGCGTTTTGCATTAAATAGAACAGGGCCTGGTTTAAATTTAGAAGCTTTCAGAGACGCAATGGGGCCCGGCATGACATTTGTTGCTCATCATTTTTTAAAGGGTGTTACGAGCTGCTGCGAAGCAGGGATTTGGTTTGTCTCCTCCTGCTCGAGGAGCCGCAGAAGAGCCCCCTGGGACGGGCCTTGGAAACCGGAGAGCAGCCGGCGGCACCTTTGGCTTCCTCACAATTCCCCAGAGGTTCCCTTGTCCTTGCTTGCTCCCCTGGTTGGCGCTCCTGCGTTCGGTAGCAGCCGCTCTTGCTGAGCTGTGCAGGATTAGGGTGTTCTGTTATGTCTGCTGGAGCCAGCTCTGTGGGCGCGTCGTGTTTCTAGAATAAACCGAATTGCAGAAATTATGTGAAAAGTAATAAAAAGGGAACAGATTTCTGGTACACGGTGATGCAGATTTTGCCCCCCCCCCCCCCCACTTCACCAAAAAAACCCACCCCCAAACCAAAGCACCACTGAAGAAATCTGTGTTTGGTCAATTGCATGGGGCTCCTCAGCTTGTTTGGCAGCCTGGGAAGCCTCTCCGGGGGGGGGGGGCGTCTGCCCTTCTTTGCGCTCCCCTCCCAGAAGCAGCCCTGGTGCCACTGTGTTTCTGGAAGGCAGATGGGGAACGGGGCTGTCTTGGGGACCAGCTGGGTGCTCCGTTGGCCAGGCAGGGTTCTGGGTGGTGGAGCTAGGGGCGGCTTTTCTGGACTGTCCCAGGGACTTGCCGCAGGCCTCAGAGTTGGCAGCCGCTGAGCGCCTCTCTCCTCTTCCGTGCGCTCCTCTGCCCGTTGCAAGCCAAGCCCGAGGTGCCCTCCTCTGGGCCAGGTGTTCCATCGCTGTGGGCATTCCCAGGGGGCAGCCTGGGAATTCTTCCTTGGCCAGCGGCACGGCCTGCCAGCTTTCCTCCTTTCTCGTGAAGGGGGCAGTTCTCCCTTGAATGGGACTGGACTGGGCTCCTGCCTTCACGCCTAAATAGCGCTCCCTTCATCGGTGGCTTGTGGGATTTGGTCGTCAGGCAGCCCAGGGCTGTGAGCTCAGCGCTGCACCCCTGACAAATATGCAGCTTGGAAGCGGGTCAGGTTTTCTGGAAAGCTGCAGATGGTGTCACTGTAGAGTGGAAGCTGGCCTCTCGGCAGTGGAAGCCCCTGAGCGGCTCCTGCCCCCCTGCCGCCTTTCCTGGCCTCCCAGATTCCTGAGGTGGCCTGCTCACTCCCACCTCTCTGGAGCTGTCCAGCTGTGAGGGAGGAAGCTGGCTCGTTGCCTGGGTGCTCCCAGTGCTCCCAACTGGAAGGCCTTGTGCAGCTCTTCTGTCTTTCTCCTGAATGGATTTTGTGCAGTGAGGGGGGAAAAACCCAAAACGGAAGTGGGAATCCATGGGAAGGTCACAAGTTGAAGACACACGTGCGCGCGCACACCCTGAATTTCCATGAACGCAGCTGGGCGCTGAGTGCCATGAAAGCGTCGCCTGGAAGCCCACAGCTGCCCTGGCTGGCCATGGGGCTCCTCTTCGGCAGCCAGCCCCACTGCCCGCGCCCTTCGTTCTTGACTCTGGCTCTCACTGGCTTACCTTGACCTTTCTCAGGGTCCGTCCTTCCCAGCGAGTGACTCTTGCTCCCTGCTGGAAGTCTGGGCTGCTCCCGTCTTCCTGCCCTTGCTTGGCCAAGAGTGGCAGAAGGGACGCCCCTGCCCTCTTTGAGACCCAGTATGTAGAGAGGGAGGCGTCAGGTAGGCCGGTGGGCCTGCTTAGCCTGCAGGGGAGAAGATTCAGGGGAGACCTGATGGTGGCCTTCAAATGTCTGATAGGGGCTGCCATGGACAAGATGGAGCAGGCTTGCGGGCAGGGCCAGCGCTGATGGGTGGAAATTGCAGCGAAGCAGATTTTGGTTCAACATTAGGAAAAATCTCAGAGCGAGGGCTGTTCAACAGAAGAACAGATGGCCTGGATGGCTGTAGGCTGTCCATCGCCGGAAATTGCTTGGACATTTCTGGGGATGGACAGCCATCCAGGCCATCTGTTCCTCTGTTGAACAGCCCTCGCGCTGAGATTTTTCCTGATGTTCAACCAAAATCTGCTTCGCTGCAGATTTTGCTGGGCGGCCACCTGCCAGGCATGTTGTAGTTGCAGATCCTGCACTGAACGGGGGTTGGACCGGATGACCTTCAAGGTCCCTTCTACCTCTGATTCTAAATCAGTCCCCTCTGCCTTGAATCATAGAATCATAGAATAGCAGAGTTGGAAGGGTCCTACAAGGCCATCGCGTCCAACCCCCTGCTCAATGCAGGAATCCACCCTAAAGCATCCCTGACAGATGCTTGTCCAGCTGCCTCTTGAAGGCCTCGAGTGTGGGAGAGCCCACCACCTCCCTAGGTCACTGATTCCATTGTCATACTGCTCTAACAGTCAGGAAATTTTTCCTGATGTCCAGCTGGAATCTGGCTTCCTTTAACGTGGATCGGATGTGTGGCCTCGCGCAAGTTCCCTTTCCGTCTACCTCCGGGCCGCGGGTGCAGGGAGAGGCCAAATGCGGCTGCTCTAGTAGCACATGCCAAACCACACCAAAGGCTTCCCCTCTGCAGGCGCTGCCCACCTCCGGCCTTTGAGGCTGCCTGTGCTTCATGGGGCCCTAGCCACTAGGCCTCCTTTGGGGCGGGAGTGCAGCAGGCAGAGGGTGAATGGCACTCGAGCGCCTCTCCTTGCCAAAGGTGCCCTGTTCCCAATGCCCGGCCCACAGGAGCGCTGCACAAAGGAGCCTTGAGGCATGGCTGAGCTACCTCGTTGCCAGCCCTGCTCTCAGGGAGGAGGTTCCTGCGCAGGCCGGCTCGTTTCCGGAAGGGCTGGCCCCTGTTGCTCTTGCGTTGCCCAGGAGCGAGGGAGGGGGAGGGAGGAGGCATGGCCACCCCCACCCCCGCCCCCTGAGCTGGGCCTTCTCCAGACCAGTCCAGGGAGAGGCACGTCAAGACGGGAGGGGACTCGGGATGGAGAGGCCACTGCCTTCTGCCTCCCAGTCTCCCCACTCTTCAGGGCAGGCCCATCGTTCTCGGGGGCAAAGGGCCTTGCCTTGCTGGGGGCCTCTGACAGCAGAGGTGGGGCTGCCTCTTTCCACTTTATGATTCAGCACCCTTTGCGAGATGCCTTTGTGCTCTTTGCTCCCGTCATGGCAGGTTAGGGTTGAATGCGAAAGCACAGATCAGCGTTGTTTTTAGAATAAGCCGGTGGGTTATTAAATGCTGCCATCCTCTGGAGCAGACCCTCTTCCACTGCCTGCTGCCTTTCCAAGGGGGAGAATGAGTGGGCAGCGCACGCAGAGCCTCAAATCTTTAAAGAAGGGCGTGTGTGTGTGTGTGTGTGTGTGTGTGTGTGTGTGTGTGAGAGAGAGAGAGAGAGAGAGAGAGGTAGGGCTGTGAAAGACCTGTTGTGCCTCTGTTTGGGATGGAGGCGGATGCAGAACGGCTGAGGCTTTTTTTATATATATATATAAATTTTTATTTTTTTCCTACAATACTTAAACATACACATTTACATTATCACAAAAAGAAATAAAAAAACACATAACATACTACATAATATTGAAATGTTGAATACATAATATCTTATCTAAATAACATAACCAAAATTAACATACAAGTGCACCCCCCACCTCGGGATCTCATTCCTGATTCCAAAATCTCATACTTTCTTCTGCTGGTAGTTTCCCACTTCCCTTAGAAAACACAAATATTAGGAACTGTTTCCAAATTCCTTCAAAATCATTTGATTTAGCTAAACCTCTTCTCCATTTAATATTACATGTCAATTTATCATTAATAGCTATATCCATACTTCTTTATACCATTCTTCAATAGAATAATCCCCTTGAATCTTCCAGTTCCTAGCTACAATCAATCTTGCTGCAGTCAGCAAATTCGTTATCAATTCCTTGATTTCCTTTTTACATTTTAAATCTTCAAATAGTGACAGTAATGCAACTTTTGGTGTTCGTTCTATCTTCATTTCCACAATTTCTTCAATCTCCAAAAACACCATCTTCCAAAATTTTTGAACATAGTTGCATTCCCACCACATATGTAAATACGTTCCTTTACCCCCACATCCTCTCCAACAGTTTGCTGATTGCTGATTATTTATCTTATTCAATCTAACCGGAGTTAGGTACCACCTCCATATAATTTTAAAATAATTCTCTTTTATTCTTACTGACATATTTCTCAACGCTCTTTGTTTCCATAGTCCCTCCCAGCCCTGTTGTCCTATTTGTACATTCAAATCTGTCTCCCAAACCATTTTACGGCTGAGGCCGAGAGTGTCTGGGGAGGCGCCCAGCACACGGGCAAGCCGGAGGCCGCTGCAGCTCAACCCTGCTGGCCTCACTCATCCATCAGCCTCGCGCAAGGGCAAAGCCTCGGAGCCAGTTCAGGCGCTGGAATAGATGGCTGTTCCTGCATCTCCGTAGCAGCCTCATCCCTGCCAGTTCCTGGACCCGGCTTGGACTATTCTTGAACCCAGAACGACTTTCACTGTTCTTCAGCGCTCCATAGATCTGGTTTTGTTTTCCTTGGCTTCAGACGGATCTCTCTGGCCTCTTGACCTTGGACTGTTTAATGACCCGCTCGAGCTGCTGCCGATCTCTCAACTCCCGTGATTTACGACAAAACCCTGCACTGTCTGAAGCCCTGGGGATCTGCTGTCAGTCACTGAGCTTTTTTCGCACAACGCGGCAGGTTCATTGGGGGTTGTTTAACCTACAATGAGCCTGTTTGTGTGCCGGGTGCGGGTGAGTGACATTTTGAATATGCAGTCCCCACTCGGGTTTAACCACCTCTCGGATTGCGGGAGGGTAATGCAAGGGTTAAACAGTCCATGGTGAGCCCAGGTCATGCAAATTGGCCCAACACAGGCAATATTGAGCTAGATGGCCCCAAAGTGCAGTTTGGCTTCCTATCTGCTGTATGGGACATAAGACGAGCCCTGAGGCTGGATCTGGCCAAGGGTCCATCTAGTCCAGCACTCTGTTCACACAGGGGCCAACCAGCCATCGGCCAGGGACCCACAAGCAGGACACGGTGCAACAGCACCCTCCCACCCATGTTCCCCAGCAGTTGGTGTAGCTAGGCTGACTGCCTCTGATCCTGGTGGGGCCTTTCTGCATGCAAAGCAAGCCCTCCACCCCTGCCTGTGCGTGAGAATCCGAGCAAGCTGGGTGCGGCCTGTCCTTCCCCTGGGCCAGGGCCGGCCTGCTTGAGCTAGCTGTCGCTCCGTGCAGCTCTTCTGTAGCGGCCCTGCTATTTGCCTGTGGCATGATGGGGTCTAGATTGCTTCGGTGGATTGGTGGATGCCTCTGCAGGTGTGGGGGAGCCTAGAATGGTGCCTCGGTGACATCTGGAGCCACAGTTGAGGTTCTTCTTGCGGCTTGTAAGTTGGGCAGAGGCAGCTGGTGCTTCTTTCGTAACGAGGGGGCCGGCAGGAAGACATTCAAAGCCCCCGTCTGGCTTGAGAGCCGTTGCGACAGCAGCAGCAGCTCCCCTCCCCTGCCAGCTATTGGGTTGCAACACAGGACCCGTTTTGCTGAGAGGCTCACTTGGGTGCCGGGTGGGGGTGGGGCTTGTTCGCGTCTTTACATGTCCCTGTCCCCATAACTAACCGTTGGGGGGGGCAGTTCTGTGGGCTTGCGCTGAGTTCACCACGGTAGTCCTTCCTGTGAAAGCTGACAAGGAGACGTACCTTTTCTCAGCTCCACTGATGTGGGCCATCGCTCCGCGTGGGTGATGGCCCAGGCACAAGCGCTCGTGGTGGGTGCTCCGCCTACGCTCAGGTGCTTGTGCCTGTTGTGCCGGTGTCGTAAGTGATGTTGCCTGGAGAGCCGCCCGCCCCTGACGTGCGTGTCTCCTGGGCAGAGCAGCAGCCCATGGGCTGCCTTAAGTCGGCTTCGGCCACGGTACCTGCCGGTGCCCTGAGGTATCCGAGAGGAAGCTGGTTCCGTCCCTCTGCTGCTGAGCAGGAGAGCCCCAGGCGGCGGGCGGGTGCCACTGCCTCCCCAGCGCTGGCTCCATGCAGTGGCTGGGGCAGAGCGTGGTTTGAATGCCATGTTGGGGTTTCTCTATTTATTTACAATATTTATATACCGCTCCCTGTCCGAGGATTTTGGCGTGGCGAACAAATGGGATAAAAGAATAAAAACATCACTGAAAGTTGCCTTAGTGCCTTTGCTCCCTTTTTCATTTTTGGTGAGGCCCTTGGCTTGAATGTGACCCCCCAAGTGAGCTGAAAAGCAGCCGCCCCTCGATGGTCAAGCTGCAGGCAGGAGAGGCCTGAGGGATTGGCACGCTGCCCCTTCCCCAACAAGAGAAGCCACTCGACTGACGTGGCATCGGGCGGGGGAGGGCAGGTGGTAGGCCAGAGCGGAAGGATCGCTGCCCTCCCGGCTTCCCAGAGGTCTCTGCGTGGCCACGTGGGAAGCCGGATGCCAGGCTGGGGAGGCCTTTGTCCTGATCCAGCAGCGCTGCTCTGGTATTCAGAGGAGACGGAGGGCCGACATGGAGCACAGGGGGTTCAAAGTCATGCATGCTCTGGGATACCCTCGGCCCGGCCCTCCCTGGGATCCCTCTGCTGCCACTGCCACAGTGCCAGGGTGGCCTGCCTTGCTCCTGCACCTGTGGCTGCCCTCGCAGTGTCCTGTGGGAGAGCAGGGCTGCTGCCCCTGGCTGTGTTTTGTGGGCTTGTAGTCCAGGGAGGGGGACTGGAATGAGGCTCCCATTTTTCCAGGCTCCTCCGCAATCTCTGGGCCCTGATGCCCCGTGACTGCAAACCTGGAGGAGTACGGATGCGATGGGAGTTCTGATGCAGGGCTTTAGGACTATGTCTGGCACGACACAGCCCTCACCTCACTCCCCGGCCTTTGGTTAGCTGCTGTGCATCACAGCTGTTATCCAGTGGCAAGGGGTTCTCTGACCAACGGTGATGTGTAAAAAAACTGAACTTCCTTCTGGATCTGTGTGCTGGTTGTTTCTCAAGCCAGGGCAGAGTCTGTGCGCGATGCAGCCTAGAGCAGCCACGTGGCTGCCTTCAGTTCCTTACAAGGCTGGAGTTTAAGGTTGCCCCAAAGCGAGTCCGCAGCATTAGCTGTAGCAGAGGTGCGTGGGGGCTGCCTGACTGATGTGCTCTGTCTTCCCTTCCCTCCTTCAGGATGGCCCGGGATGCACGGCCACGGCTCACGTTCCCCAAGTAGCCTGGAGGGCAGGAACAGGCCCTGAGCCCCAGCTGCCTTCTCCAAGTGCTGGTGCCTGAGCATTATCGTCCACTGTGATGGCCGCATGGCGTCCCCCAGCAGGGAGCTGGAAGGCAGGCTCAGGCGGGCGGGCGCCCCACGGCTCCAGCGCTCCCAGCACCGGCTGAGGCCTGCGTGTCCCAATGGAGAGGAGCAGCGCCTTCCCCCAGGGAGTCGTCGTGGTCGTGGTCGTCCGCACTGCCATTAGACTATGTCATCGTATCGACCGGTTCATGAGAGTGGTGACGTGGGGGGGCCAGGCTTGAAAGGTGGCGACTATTACTCTCCGGGGTTCTGGGCCCAGAATGGCTGCGCCCCGCATACAGATGGCGCCGCTGCCTCACGGCCAGCCACCACGACCCCAGCCATGCCGAAAATGGGCGTGCGGGCCAGGATTGCCGACTGGCCCCCCAAGAGAGAAGGGCCGAAGGATCCCGCCCCCTCCAGCGCTGCGAGAGACCTGGAGACCCCTGCCTCTAGGCCGCGGGGCTTCCAGAACGGGCAGCTTCCGAGCGGGGCGGCTCTGCCCTCGGGGTACAGAGGCTTCCAGCGCCTGGCCCGGCGGCGGTCCAAGGACACGGAGTTCCAGGACGGCTGGCCACGCTCTCCAGCCAAGGGGTTCCTGCCGCTGCGGAACAGGAGCAGCAGCGAGGTCACCCTCAGCGAGTGTGACTTGGACGAGGCCCTTGAGCCCCGGGGGGCCAAGCTGCCCGGCGGCCTGCCCCTCTTCCGGGAGTACGGCAGCACCTCCTCCATCGACGTGCAGGGCATCTCCGAGCAGAGCTTCTACGACATGCTGACCGAGTTCCGCAGCGGGAAGCCGATGGCTCAGCAGCTGGAGCCGGCGGCGGCGGCGGACTCGTTCAGAGCTTCCAGGGCCACCAGGGCCGACGCCAGGCATGAACGTGGGGGGCCCCTCCTGGGGGATGACTTCCCCCTTCAGCACAAGGAGAAGCCGCGCAAGAAGGGCCCCAAAGCGGAGGTGGGGGGCGGGGAGTCCATCTTCAGGAAGCTGCGGAGCGGCAGGGGCGACCAGGACGCAGGCCGGGCCTCGGCGGAGGACGGGGCCCGGGGCTGGCTGTGCCAGAAGAGCTTTGCCCACTACGATGTCCAGAGCACGCTCTTCGACCTCAACGAGGTGGTGGCCCGGCGCGTGTCCATGGCCCAGCGGAGGAACACCACCACGGGGGCCTCCGCGGCCTCTGCGGCCGTCTCCTCCCGGGCCGGCGGCTTCGCAGGCCTGGAGCCCGCCACCCCCCCCTTCATCAGCACGGAGGACCTGAACTGCAAGGAGAACCTGGAGCACGATCCCGGGGACGACAACAGCAACGGCCTGCTGCTCAGCTGCCCCCACTTCCGCAACGAGATCGGGGGCGAGCAGGAGCGCAACATCAGCTTCTGCCAGGCCTCCGCGGGCTCCCCCGGGGCGGGCGGCGGCGGCGAGGGCGAGGGCAGCTTCGCGGAGGCCTGCCCTGCCCCGTACTGCACCAACACCAGCGTCTCCGTGCTGGAGGCCCCCAAGGAGCTGCAGCGCAACGTCAGCAGGCTGAAGCACTACAGCATTGAGCACGTGGACTTGGGAGCCCGCTACTACCAGGACTACTTCTGTGGCAAAGGTAGCCTCCCTCCGGCTCCCCTGTGTGTGTGGGGGGGGGGGGGCGTGTTAGGGCGGTGTTGGGTTGAGCACAGGCAGTTCCCCAGGGGTGTGTGTGTGTGTGTGTGTGTGTGCGCGCGGTCAGCCTCTTTCCCTGCAAGCCGACTTCCTCAGAAACCAGCACGGGGGGGGGGGGGCACAGGCTGTCTCGCCCTCCCCGCCTGCCCTCACTCCAAAGCCCGGTGACCTTAAGGGCCCCTTTGGTGAGCTCGTTCCCACCACAGCTCAACTGGGCGCTGAAGCCTGCCCCACCCCCACCCCAAAGAGCCCCTCATCGCTCCCGCATCACGGGTGACAAGGGAAAGCAGGCCTGTGCCGCCCCCTAGTTGGGACCCAAGGTTTGGGGCTTCCAGTCAGGGGTTTCAGGAGGGTGTGAACATCCCTGCCTAGCTGCGGAGGCTGTCAGAGGTGCCGTCCGGTGTGAATAACCAAGGTTCCCCCTCTGTGCCTTTCTCCCACCCCCTTTCCAGAGCATTCCAACTACTTTGGGGTGGATGAAAAGTTGGGTCCTGTGGCTGTAAGCATCAGGCGTGAGAAGCTGGAGGATCACCGGGAGCATGGGCCTCAGTACCAGTACAGGATTATCTTCCGCACCAGTGAGGTATGCTGCCGTTGCTTTCTGCGTCTGAAGGACACACCCAGATCTGAAGGGGTTAAAGATGCAAGAAGCTGAACGGGACCAATGTGGTCCTTTATATTTTGAAACCGGGGCGGGGGCGGGGGCAGGGGCTCGCTCGGTGGAGCACCAGCTAGTGACTGCCCCTAAGTCCAGGCCTGCACATCTGCCACCCAGTGTGGGTGGGTGGAATGGGGGGGGGGGCGCTGGGGGCTGGTCCTGGTGCCGTTTGCTCACAAGCCAGGGGCCATTCTGCTTGGCTCAATGCGTGATCGAGTTGATGCCTTGGGTTCTAATCCAGACCCCCACCCCACAGGATGTAGAGATGGCCACCAATTTGGATGGCTTTAAAAGGCCGTTGGATAAATTCCTAGAGGAGGCAAAGGCTATCCATGGCTACTAGCCCTGATGGTTGGGTGCTATCTCCAGTATTCCAGGCATCAAGCCTGTGTGCCCCAGTTGCTGGGGAACATGGGTGGGGAGGGTGCTGTTGCACCATGTCCTGCTTGTTGGTCCCTGGCGGATGGCTGGTTGGCCCCTGTGCGAACAGAGTGCTGGACTAGACGGACCCTGGGTCTGTTCAGCACGGGGCTTCTGATGTTCTTAAGCCTCGTCCATGCCAAGTGTTGTGGGCAAAACTGTCTCTGCCAACACAGAAAAACAATGGGGGGTGTTGGCAGCCCCCCCACCCCACCCCCTTTGCCCTTGGGAGTTACCTGCGCTGTGACAAGCAGGGCCTTGCTCCCGAGGCTGGTTGTGGTCTGCCTCAGTCAGTGCTCCCCAAGCCCAGCAGAGGGCAGCGCAGTGCAGAGCGCACGTTTGTGGCGCTCCGTGTGCGCCGCTGCGGCTGAGGAGAAGCCCAGGCTGGCAGCTGTTGGCCCTTGGGGCCCGCGCAGAGAGCACGCCTGGCTGCTCTGAGGTTTAGGCCCCCAGGGCAGGAGGGGGCTCAGGGGTGTGGCTCGCTCTTCTCTGCATTTCTCGGCCTTCCCTGCCAGAAGTGGGCTCTTTTGGGTGCTTATTTGAAAAATAGAGTCCCCCCCCCTTCCCCTCCGCTCCCATTCACAAAACAGGCATTTAACAAAAGAGGACAACCTCAAGGTAGCGTGTTTACGTGACACAAATACAAACCCTACAGAATGAACTGATGATAATACGTTCTATAAAATGATGTAAAATCACTCAGACTTCACATTCAGACTCCTTCTGGCAATGTGCAGCATCCTCTCTTCAAGCATCCGGGCTTCTCTTCTCCTGGCGTTGGTTGCTTAGATGGAGGCCTTGAAGCCCCTGTTTGGACGGCCTGGCAGCTGCTGGGAGAGAGAGAGCCTTGCTCCGCCCGGCCTGATCTCGCTGGCAGCAGGGCGGGAGGGGGGAAGCTTTTTGGCCCAGAGGGCCGCCCGGGCTGGCGGGGGTCGCCCACTGCACCTGCCGCCATGTGTGCAGCCGCCACGCTTGCCCTCTTGCGCTCCTGTTGCACCAGGTTCACCTTTGGGCTTTTCCAAGAGCAGAGCAGAGACCAGCATGCTGGGAAAGAAGCAGGAAGTGGCCACAAAGGGCTCCTTGCGAGTTACTTCAAGCCACGTGGCGTGGCAGGTCCGGACGGGTCAGGCTGGAGCCATGAGCGCTTCTCCCCTTCCTGCTGCCCAGAGGGAGGTCCTATTTGTCTTTCTTTTCCCTTGCATCCTGCAGCTGACAACGCTCCGTGGATCCATCTTGGAGGACGCCACGCCCACGACCACTAAGCACGGCACCGTCCGTGGGCTCCCTCTCAAGGATGTGCTGGAGTACGTGGTCCCCGAACTGAACATTCACTGCCTTCGCCTGGCCCTGAACGTGCCCAAAGTGACCGAACAGCTGCGGAAGCTGGACGAGCAAGGGGTGAGCGCATTGGGGCTGGAATAGCCTGGGGAAGGGGGGCCCCCTGTGGGGGGCCCTTCCATCGCGGTTCCCCAATAAGTGGCTGGAACAACTAGCACCGACCCACTGCTCTCCCTTTCCCCGTCCTCCCGCACTGCCTGGGCCAGGGAGAGGGGGGAAATGGGAGCCCTACTTTTGCCTCTGCATGCCTCCCACCCCTCCCCACCCCCAAATTGCCGGGGGTCTGCCTTCCCGGCCTCTTGGGCCCTTCCTAGGAGCATCTGGCTGGCCCCTGCGGGGAAGAGGCTGCTGAGCTGGCCAGACCAGCAAGGCAATCCTTGTTGTCCGCCGGGGTGTGTGTGTGTCTTCCCCGGGGGCCTCGGGTCAGCCCCAGGGGTCAGCCCCAGGCGTCAGCCCCCGTGCTGGGCTTCTGTGACGTGGGACTCTCCCTTCTGCTGCTGCTTCCCCCTCACAGCTCTGCTCGAAGCACAAGGTGGGCGTCCTGTATTGCAAAGCTAACCAGAGCTCGGAGGAAGAGATGTACAACAACGAGGAGGCGGGGCCGGCCTTCGAGGAGTTCCTGGCCCTGCTGGGGGAGAAGGTGGGCCTGCGGGGCTTCGGCAAGTACGCCGCCCAGCTCGACACCAAGAGTAGGTCCTTGCTGCTGGTTGCATGTGGCGGGAGGGAGGGAGGGAGGGGAGGAAGGCTGGCTGGCTGGCTGGCTGGCTGGCTGGCTGGCTGGCAGGCAGGGGTGCCCTGGAGCCTGCAGTACGCACCCCTTGCTATGAGCCTGTGACGGGGAGGCCAAGAGGGCTGGCTGGAGCCCCCCACCCCCCGGCCCGCCTGCCGGGCACAGCTGAGCTGCGCCCTGCTCCTTTGCCTTGCAGCTGACTCCACCGGCACCCACTCCCTCTACACGACATGCCAAGGCTACGAGATCATGTTCCACGTGTCGACAATGCTCCCGTACACCCCCAACAACAGGCAACAGGTAACTGGATCCACGCAGCGGCCAGGCTCTGTCTCTGCTGGCCGGCTTGGTCCCTCTGTCCCCAAGAGCAAGTGAGCCTGCAGCCCTCTCTCTCGTCACAAACGCGTCCGAGACAGGCCTCCAGGCTCCACTTGAGCTGTCTCACCCTGTTGAGCACCACGTGCTCTGAATCAGCTGGTGAGAAAACAGAACCCTCGAAGAGTTCAGGGCCAGGCATGCTACCGGCACTTTAGAAAACAAGCTGAACAAATTGGCCAGTCAGTGAGCTTTGGACAAAAAGGCCAGAGGTCGCCCGTTTCCCCCCTGGCGCCTCCTGCCTGGTGAGATGAGCCCTGGTGTGCTGGGCCCTGCTTCATATCCTGCCCCAGTTGGAAGTTTCTGGCCCAACGCGTCTCTCGGCTCTGTCTGTTTGGGGATCGCGGTTCCCCCCCCCCCCCCAGGAACTAACCTGTCTTCCTTCCACGGCCAGTTGCTCAGGAAGAGACACATTGGGAACGATATCGTCACCATCATCTTCCAGGAGCCCGGGGCACTGCCTTTCACCCCCCAGAACATCCGCTCCCACTTCCAGCACGTGTTCATCATTGTCCGGGCCCAGAGTCCCTGCACGGAGAACGTTTGCTACAGGTACATCCTCTCCCCACCTGAGATGTCAGCTCAGGGGTCAAGGCCTAAGTGGGCCTGCAGGTGGTCCCTGCTTTAGCATCGCCGCTCAAGGATCAGGAAGCAGAAGATGTGAGCTCTCTCTCTTTCTCTCTCTCTCTCTCTCTGTCTGAGGCCCCAGAGAGCGGCTGCCAGTCAGAGGAGTCGGTGCTGGGCTAGGTGGCCCCATCACCCGAGCACAACTGAGGCAGCTTCCTGGGCTTCCTTTAGCCTCTGCCAACAGGACGCTGCTTCTACTTCTTCAGGCCCTCCAAGGTCTCCCAGAGGGCTGGCTTTAGGGAGCTTGCCTTCCTTTGGACCTCTCCTCTCTCCCATTAGGGTGTAAAATAATTTTGGTGAGCCGAGAAAGTTCAAGTTCCCCTGTCAGCTAAAGCCTGAATACGAAGCCCCGAAGGTGACCCTCTTAGGGCTGTGGGGAGTCCCCGGGGAAAGGGAAGGGGCCTGCATCATTGGGTGGGATTCGCCCGGGTGCGTTGGCAAGAGGGTGAGCGTGGAGGCAGTTCCCCCGCTGCCCGAGTGGCCTGATCCACAATTCTGCCTTTTCCTTGCCGTGTCGCCAGCGTGGCGGTGACCCGCTCCAAAGACGTGCCGCCGTTTGGGCCGGCAATCCCAAGAAGAGCCACTTTCCGCAAATCCGACGTCTTCCGAGATTTCCTGCTAGCCAAAGTGATCAATGCCGAGAATGCGGCCCACAAGTCAGACAAGTTCCACACCATGGCCACCCGCACGCGGCAGGAGTACCTGAAAGACCTGGCGGAGAACTGCGTCACCAGCACGCCCGTCGACTCCACAGGGAAGTTCAACCTGATCTCGCTGACCTCGAAGAAGAAGGAGAAAACGAAAGCCCGGATCGGGGCTGAGCAGCACAGCACTGGGGCCATTGCCTGGCACGTCCTGGCACAGGATTACGCCCAGGGGGGTGAAACTGAGTGCATCCTGGCCATCTCTAACGAATTCGTTGTCCTCCTGGATCTGGCCTCCAAGGAAGTGGTGTTCAACTGTTTTTGCGCGGACGTGATTGGCTGGACCCCAGACCCCTTCAGCCTCAAGATCTTCTATGGGCGGGGGGACCATGTCTTCGTCCGCGCCCTGGAGAACAACCCAGACGACGTCAAGGAGGTCGTGCAGCGGCTGAAGGTGAGCAGCCACCGCACAGGCCTGCTCCCAAAGGGTGAATGACGCGGATGCCAGTGTGGTGCAGCGGCTAGAGTGTTGGACTGGGAGTCGGGAGACCCGGGTTCTAGTCCCCGCTCAGCCATGGAGCCCCACTGGGTGACTTTGGGCCAGTCTCAGACTCTCAGCTGAACCTCCCTCGCAGGGTGGTTGTTGTGAGGATAAGATGGAGAGGTGGAGGACTGTGTGTGCCTCTTTGGGTCCCTTGGAGGGAAAAAGGCAGGATAAAAATACCGTCTATCGGCCGATAATGTGAACCGCCCAGAGAGCTCCGGCTATTGGGTGGTAGAGAAATGAAATGAAATAAATAAGTAAATAAGAGAATGCCATTGGGCCTTTGTCCCCTGGCGCTGGAACCTGCTGAGAAGCAGCCCTCTTCCCCGTGTCGCTCATTCTCTTCCTAGGTCATGACCTCTGGCTGTGAGACGGTGGAGATGACGCTGCGGAGGAACGGTCTGGGGCAGCTGGGCTTCCACGTGAAGTTCGACGGGACGGTGGCAGAGGTGGAGGACTACGGCTTTGCCTGGCAGGCCGGCCTCCGGCAGGGCAGCCGGCTGGTGGAGATCTGCAAGGTGGCCGTGGTCACGCTCAGCCATGACCAGATGATCGACTGGCTGCGCACATCCGTGACCGTGAAGGTGGTCATCATTCCGCCACATGAGGACGGCATTCCGCGCAGGTGAGCCGGCTTGTGTCGGGTTCGTGTTCTGACACATTGAACGGCAAGCAGGGCTGGAGAGCAGCGTGGTGTAGTGGCTAAAGTGTCGGTCCTGTCGGAAACCCACTGGGTGACTTTGGGCCAGTCACAGACTCTCAGCCCAGCCTACCTCAGAGGGTTGTTGGTGTGAAGGTAAGATGGAGAGGAGGAGGAGGAGGAGGACGTACGCTGCCTTGGGTTCCTTGGAGGAAAAAGGGCGGGATATAAATGCGCAAATAGTGGCGGCAAGAGGCCTCGTGTGATGCAACCTGCCCACGTGATCACCTCCATCTTCCCAGCACCCGAAAATAGTCCTGCCCCCAGAGGATCCGAGGGTGCAAGTCAAGTGGGCGTTGCCTAACTTTGCTTCTGCCAGCTTTGGGCAGGGACCACCGGCGCTGTGGCACTGGTGAGAATTCTGCATCGGCAGCGTTGGCCGGCAGCTCCAGGCTGGTGTGGGGCAAGCGTAGCCCGCCCCGCCCGTGCCTGAGCCCAGGAGGCCTGAGCATGCGAGGGCAGGACGGGGCGGTGGGTGTCTTTGGCTCCCCTTCTTCTTCTTCCCCTCAGTGGGGGCGAACGAGGGAGGAAGGGGCTGTGCATGACCTCCAGGAGGAGCGGAGGGCAGGGAGGCTCCCGGGCTCTGCAGAGAGGGAGGGGGAGCAGGGGGTGCCCCTTCCCGGCTGGAGCGGTGAGCGCTTTCCAGCTACTCTGTCCGCCCAGGAGGGCTTTGGACACAGCTCTCATTGGCAGGCTGGGGGTTGTGTCTGGTTGCCTTTCCTTGTTACGAAGGACTGCTTTTCTGCACGCTGTGTGCCAACAGTGGCTCTGCCTTGACTGTGAGTGTTGCTCTTTCCCTGCCCTCCTGGCTGGTGGGGGGCTACCAAGCGAGGGGTGCCTGGCGTCAAGGACGGGGTCCGGCGGGAGGCCGCTGCTTTGGGCTGGCATGTTGCTGCTAAGCCCTTCCCCTCTGCCCCTCTCTATGTCAAGCAGGTGCGCAGCGGGCGGCTCTTCTGAGGTTGAGCGGTGCGTGTTGACGCCTAGATGGCAGTCAGGACAGGTGTGCCCTGCTGACATCTGGTCCCCTTCTCGGGGCGTGCCACAGCAAGAGTGAACAGGAGGGTTTTAGAGGGTGACCCCGGGGCCCTTTGGACACAGAAGGCGCAATCTGCAGGCGTGATGCTGTTATCTAAACGGCGGTAGCAAGAACCGGTGTGCCTTGTTTGCCTTTTGCAAACTCCGGAGCGATCCGCCTTTGTGGGATGCATTCTGCCCTACTTGGCCCTTTCATTCCCCACATCTGAGCCGGGGTTACTCCTCCTCGGTAGAAGACAGGTGCTGTGGAAGCCCCGGGGGGAGGCGCCTGCCTCTGCTCTGGTCCCTGAAGGGTTAAGTGGCCCTGCTCCGTGAGCCCAGCTGTGCCCTCGGCTTCCTGTCTGATTTGCCAGGTGTGGTTTGGAGAGCAAGTTGAGGCACCGGCTGGCTTGCCCGCAGGCCCTCCTTCCCGTCCAACCCACCACACCAGGTTGTGAGGGGAGGATTCAGGCGCTGAGTGCATTCCAGCGCAATGGCTGTGCAAACGCTTGAGCCGAGGAGAGTTGCCGTCCCTGTGCATGGAGCCGAGGCGCTGGGCAGGAGAGCTTCCCCGGCAGAGGCAGGTACTGCGAGCCTTGACAAGCGGGGTGGGCGGGCGGGCAGGCAGGCGGGCTGGCCGGGGCTCACGCCGGGCCCTTGGCGCTGCCTTTCCAGCAGCGCCAGGCCTGGCCGGAGGGCTGCTTCCTGCGGAGACTTGCACCTCGCAGTGCGCGCAATGACTTCATTCTCCCCAGCAGCTGCAGAGCTGACAAAGGCAGGAGTCGGATGTAGGTCTGTTGCGGGCGGCTGTGTGGGGTGAGGCGGGGGCTGTGTGAGCATCGGAGCAGGGCCGCGGCTGTGGGCGGGTGCGAGCGAACGCGCCAGTCCCCCAGGTGAACGTTGGCAGCCGGGTCGTGGCACTTGAAGGACCGGGCACCTGCCTCGGCGTGAGGGGAAGCCAGCCCCCCTCTGCTCGGCGGCTCTCCCTCAGGCTGGGCGGGCGGTGTGACGAGGCTGCACTGGGACTGCTGCCGCCGGGTCTCCCCGCCTCCTGAGAGAGCCAGGAGAAGGGCCTTTCTGCCACGGGATTCCGGGAGGGCAGCCCAACAGCACGTGTCCCACAAGTGCGGGGAGGGGGAGAGGGGGCACGGCGCTCTGCCGTGGGCCCAGGGCCTGCCTCGGCAGGGGTTGAGGCCTCCTTGCGCTTATGTGCTTGCAGAACTTTGGGGATAATTGGTAAGAAGCCGGGAAAAGGCCTGGAGGGCTGGAAAGGGGGGCGGAAAGGGGGGAGCAATGTTGAGCTTTTGTTTCGGCCCTGCTCTGCCTGCACCTCTCTCTGTGTTCTCCAAGCCGGCCGCCTCAGCCGCCTCTGCCAGGCTCCTGGGAGCCGTGGGTTGGCGGTTGTGCTCCGCTCTGGCGACGCACCTTCACCTGCTGCCTCTTCTCTCCTCTCGCAGGGGCTGGGCTGAGTCCTTCAAAATGAGCAGTGTGGAGCCCAAGGTGGAGCCGGAGAGCCTGCCGGTGGGTTACCGGCCTCCGTACCGCAGCAACTCCGCCTGGCAGTGTGGAGGGTCTGCTGCCCCCCACAGCTCCTCTCAGCCCTCCAAGTGGGCAGAACAGCTGGGCCAGGGCCAGGGCCAGTCCCAGTCCCAGTCCCTCACCCGGGCCCCGAAGCAGAGCGCCCTGGCTCCGTACCGCGAGTCGCAGCCGCTGCATGGCAAGAGGTGAGGAGGCGCCGTCCCTGCGCCCAGCCGGGGTGGGGGTGGGGGGGCAGGGCGGCCTGGGCCCACTTGGCCTGGCTGCCCTCTGCCTCCTCCTGCCCTGGGGTGACCTTGGCTCCTGTGCTCCCAGTAGCCCCAGATGAAGCTCCTGCTAAATCTGGACCAGACTGCTCAGCTGTTGCGGGGGGCGCTCCGGGCTCCTCCCTGCCTGCCGGTCCGTGCCGGGGCTCAGCTGACGCTGCCCTTCTCCACCTGGGCTCCAGCGTCTCTCGGCTGTTGTTGCCACAGCCAGGAGACTCACGCCGGGGCCTAGGGTCTCAGGAGCGCTGGGGGCTGCAGCTCTGAAGGCCCGGCGCTCTCCCTCCTTCCCTGAGCACGGTCCCTCCCTCCCTCCCACGAGCTAGGCCAGTGAGCTTCCCGGAGACCCCCGCCACGGCATCGTCCTCCCAGGCCGCCGCAGCGGAGCGGATCCAGCCCTACCGCCAGCCTTCCGGCAGTTTCTCCGTGCCTGGCTCTTCGGGAGCAGCCTACACCCCCCGCTACAAGCCGTCTCCGGAAAGGTAGGCTGGAGGAGGGCCGGCACGCAAAGGCCGCAAGCCACACAGGCCCCTCATTGCCCCCTGCCACTCGCAGGTGGCCCCGAGTCACGGGTGGGAAACCAGACCAGCTCATGCCGGGGGCGGGGCGGGGCGGGGCGGTGAGGGCGGGGGGCGGGGGGCAGGGCATCTGCCTGTGTCAGGGCATGCCGGAGCTTTGTACGGTGCCGGGGGGGGAGCAGGGGGCGCTTACTTTGGTTCTCTGCGCACAGTCTGGCGGCCTCCCCAGTTCCAGTCCTGGGAACTTCAGCGTCCATTGTGACTCTGTGAAATAGCTTCAGGGACCGGTCTTGAAAACGCGCCGAGTGGAACCTCACAAGCCCAGCGCGGCCTTGTGGGTCAGGCGGCATTGGCCCCTAAGGGAACCTTGGGGAAGGCTGCATTTGTTGGCTTTGGCTTACCTCGGTCTCTGTCTGAAGCTGCCCCAATTCCTCTTTCTCCTGCTGCCTGGGTGGAGGCGGAGAGAGGCGGAGCGGGAGCGATGGGGCCGTGGGGCGGCTCCGGGCTCCAGGCCGCTTCCTTGCGTGGCCGATGGCGATGCGCAGATGCTGTACAAGGCCGCTGCGCTGCTTTAGCCCCAGGCGCTGCGTAGAAGATGACCCGCCACGGGGACATGGGAGGGGAGGAGGGGCTGGGGTGGCCCGTGGGGCCTGGCGTGCACTGCTTCGCTTCCTCTGGGTCTGGTTCTCTCCCCCCCCCCGGTGCAGCGGGTGTTTGAGGCAGATGCGCCAGGCTGCAGACCTGGTGGACGGGATCCAAGCTTGGGGACTCCTGCCTGTGCCAGGGGCTGCTCTAGCCTTTTGCGTAGCCCCAAAGGGCAGCTCCCTGAAGAGGGCGCCTGGGCCCCTCCCGGCAGGGCCATGCCCACGCCTGCCCCTCCTCCGGCCTGGCTGCTCTGGTTGCCAGGATTGGGGATTGGGGCTTCCCGGGCCTGATCCCGCTCTGTCCCCCGTCCCCCCACAGCCGTTGCCCAGGGGCCCGGAGCGCCTCCTTTGTCATCTTGCCTTTTGAAGTCTCTGTGCCAGGGCATGCAAGGAGCGCTCCGGGACATTCCCTGGAGGGGTCGCGCAGCAAGCGTGGCCCGCCGGACTGGGAGCTCCTTTGCTGCCTCGGAGTCCAGGCTTTCTCACGGCCGCCAGACTGGTAGGAGGTGGCCGCTGTGCCTACCTTGGCCTGAAGCGGAACCTGTGGCCCCCAGCCCCCCTTGGAAAGCTGTCAGGCCCCTGGGGCTTCCACACCCGGCCCGGGGCCCCAACCGGGGTGGCTGTGGCACCCTGTTCCGTGGGCAGCAGGGAGGAGCTGCTGAGCTGAGCCTCCTGTGGTGCCCTTCGGCCCCTCTCCTCCCTCTCTGCCCCTCCCCAGGACGTGCCTCCGTTGCCTGGGCCACAGAAGCCGGGCTGCCGGAGGAGCTGGGCTTGCTCAGCTGCCTCTCTGCGCTCACCTCCCCCCTCAAGTCTGGTATTTTTAAAACCTGCTAATGAACGGAGGCTGGCTGGTGTTTTCCCCACTGCATCGGTTTCCCATCTTGAGCTGCCGCCTGCCTGTTCTTCTCAGCTCCCTTCACAGGTATGCAGCCCCGCAGCGGGCCCTGGGGCCGTTTGACCCGCTCTACGCCCACGAGGTGACCTCCAACGGGGACTCCTCCTCCTCCGGAGGGCTGGCCAGTCAAGAGAGCACCATGGAGAGGCCCAAGCCCGGTAAGTTAGAAGCAGAACTGGGCCAGGGCGGGGGCGGGGGCGGGGGGGTGGAGTGTGGGCTGGCTCTTGGGTGGCTGTGGGCATGAGCTAGGCTGGGCCCTCTGCAACTGCCAGAGGCAGTGCTCACAGCAGCCCGTGGCCCAGCCACAGCGGAGTGTTTCTGGGGCCGTTGCAGGCTTCTGCTTGTTCTTCTACAGACCGGGGGGGGGATGGGGGGGGAGAGACGCGTCTCCCCACACCTTCTTGGCCAATTGCCCGAGCACAGAGGCTTGGATGCTCCCCAGGCAGAGCCGTTCAGCCCTTGAGGGCCGCTGGCTCAGCCTGGCCTCTGAACGCAAACACGAGGCAAAGAGCCCTGGCTTTGGAGAAAGGGTGGGCAGCTCTCCTGTCACAGCCAAGATCCCTCTCCCCAAAGACCCCTGCGCCTCTCTGCCGGCAAGCCCCAGCACACTGGGACCGGGGCAGAGGGCATGCCCCCCCCCCTCTCTCCCTCGCTGCATCCAGCAGTGCCTTCGTGCCCTCTTCGCTGGGGCAAAGGTCTGCAGCCTTTGAGAAGGGGGCACTGGCTCCTGTGCGCCCCTTCAAGGTCCCTGCCCCAGTGACATTTTGCGTCGGCCCCACAGAAGTCCCACAGAAGGCCCTGTGGGGAGCAGACTCAGTCCTGGCCAAATGCTGGGAGACTGGGAAGGAAAGCGGGCCCAAGCTGGAGGCCCACCGATGAGCCCAGCAGAGCGGGGCTGGGGATGCCCTGGCCAAGCAGAGAGCGCAACGCGTTGCCCCCCCCCCCCCCGGTGTGGTTTTAGGACTCTCCCTTTGGCCCGTGATGCCGGGGCCGGGCAGGGCGCCCTCCTGCGAGTCGCTCTCCCCGTGGCGGCCAAGTGTCCTCTCTCGCTCTCTCACGCCCAGGCGGGTGGTGATGCTCAGAGATGTGTTCCCAGCTCTCCAGAGCCTCCCGGAGGGCGTTCCTTCGCCTCGGGAGGGCGCCTCCCCCGGAGCGTGTAGGCAGAGCCCAGACGGGTTTCTTCAGGGAGAGGAGCTGCTGCCCTGCCCTTGCAGACCGGCTCTGCCTGCTGAGCAGAGCTGCTGAGCTGAGCTGCTGAGCTGAGCTGCTGAGCTGAGCTGCTGAGCTGAGCTGAGCTGAGCTGGGCCGGGCCCCTGAAAAGCCCCAGCTCCAGTGGCTTGTTCTCAGAGGCTGTTTCCCCCCTTTCCTTTCCTTTCCTCATTTCTTTCTCCCCCCCCCCCCAAAAGCACGTCTTAGCAGGGACCACGAGATGGAGGGCTCACTACAGATGCTGGGTGGGTGGGGGGTCTGCTGCTGCTGAGTGGGGGACCCTTTCAGGCCCCACGATGTCACCAGGGGAGGTCAGGAGGGTGGCCAGGGATTTGGGCCGGGCCCCTGTGGAAAAGCCGAGGAGGCTGAGTGGAGCCCTAAAGGCAGCCCCTTTCTCGGCAGCCCCTGGCCGGCTGTTCCTCACAGCTCCGCCTCTGCCTTCTTCCTCCGCACAATGAGGAGGAGGAGGAGGAGGAGGAGGAGGAGGAGGAGGCGACGGCGGCGGAGGACCACTCGAGCAAACGGGCCCTTCACAAGGCAGAGGCTCCGTCACCTTGGCACTATGCCGGGATGCACCCCGTTGGGTCCCTGACCTTCCTGGGGAAGCCGCCCTGGCGTAGCGCAGCAGGTTAAGTCAGACCATGCCAAACTGGGGGTCGGGGAACAAATTCCCCTCCTGCTGTGCCCACAAGGCGAAGGAGGGCGGGAAGAGCAAAAGGGGGGGGGCGGGGGTGAATCCTTGCTTCCGGAGTCCTTGCGTGAAGCTGCATCCGCTCTTCTCCCGAGGGCCTCGTGCATCTCGTCCACAGGCAAGGGGGCTCTTGGGGGGGAGGGGGTCGCATTGACCCAGCGTTCTCACCTTGACGCTGCAGCCTCCAGCCATAAGGGTCCTGTGAAACAGAACTCACCACCACAGGATGTAGAGATGGCCACCAATCTGGATGGTTTTAAAAGGGGGTTGGATCGATTCCTGAGGCCCTGAGGAGGAACCCCCCCACACACAATCGTTTTATTTTGTTAAAACGTATAATAAAGAAATTGATTACAATAAAATGAGGCTCTGAGGATGGAAAATCTGTTTTCCTGTTTGCTGCTAGAAGAGGAACTATTTGCCTGGGCGGGGGGTGGGGCGGGGGCAGCAGCCTGTCAACTTTCGGATCCCATTTTCCTCGCGGACTGTTGGGGCTCCTTCCTGCAGCTCCTTCTGGGGAGCTCCTGGGTTCAGCAACTCGTAGATCAAGGAGGGGGTGGCCAAGGGGTTCTTCCAGCTCTGCGCTGTTTGGGCATCACCTTGGGTGGCTTCGCATGATGTTCGCAGGTGTGGGAGGTCTCGACAGTCCGGGGTCCCCCGTGAGCACCTTCGTGGCTCTTTTGCCTGAGGCTGGCAGGGTTGTCTTTGCGCCCCTGACTCCCTGAGCAGCAGGCGGATCGGGCCCGTGTGGATCGAAGGGAGCCTCTTGCGGAGAAGACCGCCCCGACGTGACCGCCCGCCTTCTCCCGTCTCTGCAGAGCCCCTTTGGCACGTGCCGGTGCAGTCCAGGATCACTGCGGCTTCGGGGAGCAAGCGGCCGAGCCGGCACGAGCAGCCTGGCAAGGACTCCCCCAACCGGCACTCCAAGGTGAGCTTGGGGGGGCTGCCAGGGGCCGCGGGGCTTGCCCAGCCCGGCCTGCAGCCCCCACCCACCCACCCACCCTCTCCTCCGCCCCCCCTCCGCTGCAGGGCGAGGGCCAGTACTCCAGCAGCAACACGCTGTCGAGCAACGCCTCCAGCAGCCACAGTGACGAGCGCTGGTTCGACCCCCCGGACGCTGCCGAGGCCGACCCAGACCCCCTGGCCAAGGGGGGCTCCAGCGACAGCGGCATCGACGCCGCCAGCGCCAAGTCCCTGTGGAGGGACAAGCTGCCCAAGTCCTCGCCCCCCTTCGGCGCCCCCCTACCCGAGGGCGGCAGCGGCAAGAGGAGGGAGGCCTCGCCCGCCGTGGGCTCCGGTGGGCCCAGCAGGAGCTACCGCCCCACAGCCTTCGGGGGCGCATCTGCCAGGGGGTGCAGCAGCAGCAGCAGCAGCAGTAGCCGTAACTTCAAGCAGCCCAGGTGGGTGGCCCTGTCCGAGTCCTGCCAGGGGCTCTGCCTGGGAAGGGCTGTCGTGGCCGCAGGAGCCAGAAACGCCGCGGCTCCCCCGGGCCCTCCGTCGGGGCCCTGAGGCCCCGCCCCGCCTGCCGCCTCGGCCTCCTTGCAGTAGTCAACGGCAGGACGTCACGGAGGGGCTTGCCGGAGCGTCCTTCCGCCCTGAGCTTGCCCCTGAAGCATCCCTCCCCAGACGCCTGCCTCGGCTCCTGGCTGGGGGTGGGGGGCGTTTTGCAGCCTCCCCTGCAGCTGTGCGGCGGCGGCCTTCGTGGGAGCTCCCCGCCTGCTCTCCTCCCCTCTCCAAGGCGCCTTTAAATATGTGGAAAGGGCCTGCAGAGCCTCCCTCTTCCCAGGGAGGCTGCAGCCCACCTCGTCAGCCGGGGGACAAGAGGGGCCCCACAGGAGAGCCGTCCCGCCTGGCACCGGGGGTCCGCTCCCCCCCCCCCCGGTCTCCCAGGCGGTGGTCGGTTGGGCAAGAGCCCCTTGGGCTGTGCCGGGCCGTGGAGGGGAAAGGTCCGTCAGCAGGGCCCGCCCTCTTCACTGGAAAGTTGTGTCGTCTGTTTATGGCCGGGTGGCCTTCCTGAGGCACCTTCCAAGCCTGCACCGCCACCCCCGTTGCCCCCCCGGGACCAGCACGCCGGGCCCTCAGCGGCTCTTGTGCAGCCGTGCGTATCCCACTCAGTGCTCCCTTCCGCTCCCCCCCCTTATTTCAGCCACGGCAGCTCCAGGGCCACATACCCTGCCCACGTCTACAAAACGCCCCCGGCGGACGGCCCCCGGCCCCCCCACATGCCACAGTCCAGCTCCCTCCAGCTCTCTGCTTCTGTGCCGAAGTCCTTCTTCTCCAAGCCAAGCAGCAGGAGCAAGCGCCTGCCGGCCGGGTGGAAGAGGAGCGAGGACGTCCCCGCCAGGCCGGCCACCTTCACGGACCCAAAGAAGTGAGTGGCTGTGCGGCTGGCGGCTGCGGGGAGGGCGCGCGGGACCCTGGCCAGCCCCGCGGCTGGCTTTCCGTAGCTGTGGCTCCGGGTCCTGCCATTGCCCAGGGCCCCTGTAGCCATACAGCCACCGGGGGTGGGGTGGGGTGGGGTGGGGTGGGGGGCGAGTTGCCTCCTTTCCTCCCTGGGGGCCGGGAAGGTTCCGAAACCGTACTGGCTGAGCGTGATTTAGAGGCAGCGCTCGCATCTGTCGAGACTCGCCCTGAAGGGAGCGTGGCGTAAAGGTGACAATGAGACTGCCTCTGACCACGTGCAGAGGGCCTCCCCCAATTGCTTAAGCGTAGCCAGCGCCCATGCCTGAGACTGGGGGTGAGCTGTGCATGTTGGCTGGTCAAGTGGTGGGGGGGGGCAGATGGCTGGGCAGAGGGGTGTTATCCCCCCCGGAGGGCATTTTGAGCCTCTCATCCCCTGCTGCTTTTGCACGCCTGCCAAGACAAGGCCCAGGAGTCGCAGCAGAGCCTTCCAGGCTGTGGAGGGGGCGGGGGGACGGAAGCGGCCGCCTTTGAGGCAGGGCCACGGGCCTCCGCCTTTGGGGGTGCAGCAGTTCCCTCCCTCTGGCACATCTCCCTTTGTCACGGTCCTTGTTCCCTGCTCTTTGGACCTGGACAGGGTCCACAAAGCAGCTTGCAGTGAGGTCGAGGTCAAGCTGTGTGCAGTATAAAACCCAAACCTCGCTTTTAAAAAGATGAGAACTGCCTGGAAATGCCACCAGTCAGGACAAGGAGAGGGCAGCTCAAGCCCAAAGCCAGGCGTGGCCCAGGCGGCGGCTGCTGGTGCTGCTGGTCTCTTTGCAGGGCCGCTGCCGGGGTGGGCCCAGTCTGGCCCCCAGCGCAAAGGCCGGCTGCTCTTTCCCCACCCGGTGCCACGATGCCGGCCGGGCCCGATCCCCGCCCCCGGGCAACTGGCCTTCCCGTGGCCATGTTGGCCTGTGGCGCCTTAAGCGTGAGCTGGTTTCCTCTGAGGCAGGAGCCTTGGAGGCAGCCCCTGGGCTGGGGGGCATCCACCCACCCACCGTCCCCCGGCTGCCCCTCAGGCCCATGGGAAGGGGCGAGGGAGTCAGGGAGGTGAAACCCGAGGAGGAGGAGGAGGTTGAGTCCTTCCTGCCTTCCTGACCAGGCAAGTGGACGTGAGCACCAAGAACGTCTTTGGGCAGCCCCGGCTGCGGGCGTCCCTGCGTGACCTCCGCTCCCCCCGCAAGACCTACAAGTCCACCATCGAGGACGACCTCAAGAAGCTGATTATCATGGACAGCACCGCAGCGGAGCAGGAGAGGGAACTGGTGAGTGGGGGGAGGCCGGGAGGGGGCCGGGGGCTTCCCTACGCACGTCCAGGCTGGGATGCGGGATGCTCAGGGCCCCTGCAGCATTGCCCCACAGCCTCCCGGCCGTGGCTTCCCCCTCGGCGCCCTAATAAGGCCCCGCGGGTGTACTGGTCCAGCACACCCTGCCTCCGTGTGAGCACAGCGCCCAGCCTCCAACGCCTCGTGGCCCTTAGTGAAGCTCAAAAGGGAACACAGGACCCTCCGGCCCCTTTCTGAGCCCAGCGTTGAGGGCTGCTCAAGGGCCGCTGCAGCTGGCGAGGGAGCCTCGTTCTTGGCTCTTGCCGGGGCTCCCTCCTTCCTTCCTTCGTCCTTCCTGGCTCGTGGGCCTCCCGGGGCACCTAAGAAGGGGGGTGCGCTGTGCTGTGCCTGGCCTCTGGGGGATGCCCTAAGGCGCTTGGGCCTTCCTGCCTGCAGTCCCCGCAGAAGACGCTCCAGCGGACGCTCTCCGACGAGAGCCTGTGCAGCGGCCGGCGCGACCCCGCCTACTCCAGCGCCTGCCGCTTTGAGCAGCCCCTGCCCAACGACGTCCTCTTCACCAGCACCTACCCCTCGAGCACCCTCCCCGTGCGGAAGCAGCACCCGCCCCCCGGCAACGGCAGTCTCTCCGAGAAGAACGGTGAGTGTCGCGGGCTGCTGGGGGGAGGGGGAGCAGGCGGGGGGCGCGTCCGCCTGAGTGGCAGGGAGGAGGCGGGGCCTCTGGGGCCGCCGCGGGGGCCCCGGAGGCTTCCTGGCTCCTGGAGTCCCAGGCAGGCAGGCCAGCTGGCCGGCCTCTCTGGCACCACCAGCCACCCCCAGCGCCGCCGGGATGTCCGGGCCCTGCAGCGCACCTGCCGGGAGGGCCCTCCCCTGCTGCTCCCACGGCGGCTGGAGGCTGAGCCCAGCTGCGGAGAGCCTGGTCACGCGGCAAGAGGCCCGATCACGCGGCTGCCAGCCACGACCTCGAGGTCAAGGCCGTTCCGCCCAGGCGGCCCCCCTCTGAACGGCTCGGGCCGTGGCGGCCTTCAGGCAAAGGGTGCTCGAGCAGGCGCCGTCCTCCAGGCACCCACGTGGCCTTCCTCACCGGGCTGGCGGGGCGTGTGCTTCCTCTGCAGCTGCCATCTCCGCCTCCGAGCTCTCCTTGAGCGACACCCGCGACAAGGCCCTGCGGCGCCTCGACCCGGGCCTGATGCCGCTGCCAGACACCGCCGCCGGCCTGGAGTGGTCCAGCTTGGTCAGTGCAGCAAAGGCCTACGAAGGTAGGGAAGGCAGGCCGCCAGAGGGCCTCCGTGCCGTGCCGTGCCGTGCCCCCCCCCCCGTGGCCTCCATAGCCAGAGAGCCTCTCGGGGGACTTCCGCCCTCCTCTGCCCCAGCACCCTGTTTCCGCCGTCAGTGGCTGTGGCCCTTGGGCGCTTGGCCCCGCTTCTCAAAGCCCGTCCCGTTCCGAGAGGGCAGGACGCTCCCCGTGCCTCAGCGCTGCCCTTGGGAAGGAAGGTCACCGGCTCTCCTTTGGGGTTGGGGCTGCTCTGTGCTCCTTCCTCCCTTCCTTCTTCCTGTCTGGCTGAATATTGGCTCCTCTTGTGTTCTCCCAACACAGCAGGGCTCAGAGTTGGGTCCTCGTCTGGAACGCTGGGAGTGACATGCTGGCAGCCCAACTCCAGCAGCCTTGAGGGAGGGGGGCCAGGAGCTCCGTGGCTTTGGCTGAACCCCTGTTTTTGGGGGGGGCACAGAGCCTTGCGCCTAAGGACCTCCCCCCTCCAGCCCTTCCCTTCCCAGACCTCCCCGCGCCCTTCCTCCTGGCCCCAGGGAGGGCCCCCTGCCCCCCTCGCTCGGCCTCTGGGATCTCAGCCTCCTCCCCCGGCCGAGTCACAGCGGCTGCAGACGAGGTCCCAAGCGGCTCCTTCTCTCCCCATCTCCCTCCCAAGGGCAGGAAGAGGGCTTTGAACGGCCAGGAGACGTTTCCTCGTCACCAGGAACCACCGTAGCTCTCTTTCCCCCACCCCCCCACCCCCAGCCTAGCAACTAAGGGGCTAAATGCGGTTTCCTCCCTGAGGCGGTGGCAGCAGCAGCAGCAGCAGCAGCAGCAGCAGCAGCAGCAGCCGTGACCTGGTTTCCCAGTCCTAGGCCCATCTTGTCTATCTCCAGCTGGCAGCCCCCCTGCCCCCACCCCCCCAGCAGCAGCCTTGTCTGTAGCCGGAGCTCTTCCCGCGGCTCCTTGATGCTCTGGGAGGGGGAGAGGTGGTGAGCGCATGTCGGGGCACGGCTGCTGCCTCCTGGCAGGGATCTCCCTTGCCAGGGATTCGCCGCCTCCCTGGCAGGCAGGCAGGCGGACCCGGGCATCTGTTCAGGCCTGCCGGCTGCTGCTGCTACGTCGCGCTCGCCCCGCCCTTCCGACGCAAGAGCTCCCTGGGTAAGGGAGGACCTGCCACTCCACCGAGGAGGGAGAAGGAGGGAGACGGGCACCACGGCACGCTCAGCCCCCCTAGGCCTCGGCTCCGCTCGGCCGCCCTGACTCCGGGGAGTCCAGCGGGAAGGTAGGAGGCAGCAGAGCATTCTGGGAGGCAGCGGGCAGAGGTCGCTTCCCCTGGCTGCTGCTGGGAGCCTCTGAGCAGGACGGACGCCCCGCTGCAGCCGGCCCGCTAGGGCCCTGGGCGCGTCACGAGGCAGGCGCCCCCCCCCCCGCCCTGCCCCTGTAGCCAAGCTGGCCCCAGAGAGCGCCTTTCTCACGTTGCCTCTCTGTCCCTCGCTTCCGCCTCCTGGTGCACCTTCCCCTGCAACGCAAGAGGCTGTGAAACCGCCTCTGTCCCCTTTGCGTTTCCCCAAGCAGAGTTTGCCATTGTGACTGGCTCCCCCCGCCGCAAAAGGCGGGCGGGCAGGCAGGCGGGCGGGCGGGCGGGCAGGGGCTGCTGCCTTGTCATTCCAAGGCCTGAGAGGTTGCAGCCTGCGTGGCTGTCGGCTACAGCCAAAGGCGTGGCAGGATGGTGCTGGTGGGTGCTGGGGAGGCTGTGGACTCTCTCCTGCTGGATTCATGCCTGATTGCTGGAGCCTCCCCCCACCCCTGCGTTCTGGCGTTTTCATACTCAAGAAAGGTTTCCGGCACAAGGAAGTTCGCTGAAGGAGGCGGTTCTCGAGGACAGGAGAGGTGCTGGCGGAGGAGGCTGAGCCCTTGCCGGGAGCTGGCCCGGGCGCCCTGTGGGGCAGCCTGAGGACCTCAGAAGAGCCCTGAGGTTGGAGCAGAGCCAGGGTCCCCCTCGCCCAGCACTCTCTTAATGCAGTCGCCCGCCAGCTGCCCACGGGGAAGCCCACGAGCAGGACACAAGGGCGGCAGCACCCTCCTGCCCATGTTCCTCAGCAACTGGAGCACCCAGGCTTACTGCCGCTGGTTTCCTGAGGTAGCCCAGAGCCGGCAGGAGTAGCCGCTCGCGACGGGTCTTCCCCCGAGCAACGACGTGGCGGCCGGCAGAGGCTCTGCCTTCTCCCGGGCCTGAAGTTCTCCCAAGTGGGCCGGATGCAATGCCCGAGTCTTCCCTCAGAGCCGCGGGAAGGAAGCCTTCATGGCTGCGTGCGTTGGAGGAGCAAGGCCAGCTTGTCCCGTTGGTCCTCTCCACGCCCCGTGGGCTTTGGCACGTGCACCCGGAGCCATCGCGGGGCTCTGGGGCGACCGGTGCTTGGCCTCAGCCTTTCCTCTGCCCCTTCAAAGGGCCCTTTCCTGCCCTCCGCTGTTGGGGAGGGGTGGCAAACGCCGGCCAGCTTCCCTGATGCTCAGCCTCCACTTCGCGTCTCCTCGCTGACCCAGTAAGAGGTCGTCGCTGCCACCGCCATCCTCATTCCTGACTCAACCGGCCTCTTTCCACCCGGAGCCTCTGGCCCCCCTCCCAGCACCCTCCCCGCCTGGGGCAGCCGAGCCTTCTCCAGGCCCCTCCCGGCCTCGCTGGCTGCCCTCCCAGTGGCGAGGGCAGCCCCGCCCCGCCCACCCCCAGCCACGCAGGGCCTGTGAGTCACCGCTCAGCTGGCTCAGGGCCCCTGGGAGGAGGCAGCCGGCAGTGACTCACTGCCCCGGCAGTTTTGCCAGCTGGGCCGGTTGGGATGACAGAGAGAGGCTGCGGCTGAGAGGAGGCTGTGGGGGCTGCATGCCTGGCTGGTGGCCTCTGGCTCGGGGCTCCCTGGGGCGGGCGGGCGGACGGACGGAGGGAGGCGGCCTGGCACTCCCCACCTCGTGCTTTTTTCTCTCCAGTGCAGAGAGCCGTCTCCCTCTTCTCGCTCAACGATGCTGCGCTGAGCCCAGACGCGCCGCCTGCCCACAGCCCCGTCCTCGGGCACCTGAGCCTGGAGAGGCAGCCGACGCCACGCACCACGCCCACCATGAGGTGAGGGGGGCTGCTGGGGGGGCCTTCCGGGGGGCTTGTGGGGCGGGGGGCTGCTGACGCCACCGACGCCTTTTGCCGTGGCTTCTTAATTCATTCTTGGCGTTGAGTGTGCCGGGGAACGCTTGCTGGGTGCATTGGTCTCGCGGGCAGAGTGGGGCCTGGCTGGCAGCAGGTACTGCTGCTCCTGGAGACGGCACAGGGTGCGCGGTGGAGCAGGCGTGGCCACATGCAGGAGGCTTACTTGAAAGGGGGCCGATCGGGTGGCCAGAAGGGTTGCGGGAGAGGAGAGGAGTGGGGCTGGCTCAGGCGCTGGCTCTAGATAGGAGAGAGGGGGCAGCTGGGGGTGGGGCGAGGGGGGCTGCCAGTCAATGGGAAAGAAAGAACTGGGGGTGCAAAAGGGGGTGCCCCCCCCCCGGCGTGTGCTGCTGTTCCTCTGCCGAGAAACTGCCACACTTTCTCAGATGTTTTGTGGTGTGGGTGGGGGGCGCTGATGGGTTTCCTGCAGGGACAGTTCCTTGGAAGCGGCAGGAGCTGGAGTCTCCGGGGGTGGGTGGGAGAGATGCAGCCTGCAGACCCTCCTACTCCACCTCCTCTTTCTGGGGCAACCTGGGATTTACAAGCCTGCCACTGCTGAGATGCCAAAACGACATTCAGTGGCTCGCCACCAGACTGCAGCAGCAAACGGTTACAGAAGGCTGAAACCTGCCAGATGTGGCTTTTTCTCAAGCAAAACGTGGCCATTTTTGCTTTCCGTAGCAGCCTGCCCCCGAAAAGCAGTGGCAAATCACAGGTGTTTTTGCCGGTGGCTTTGTGGTGTCAGCAGGAGTGCAGCCTGCAAGGGAGGGGACCAGGAGTGGGGGGTGGGAATAGAAGTGGCCCACTCTAGCTCTAGGGCTTAGTTCTTGCCCCTGTACTTCAGAAGTCTCCTGAGCCCCTCCCTCCCTCCCTCCAGCCCCTTCTTCTCCCCCCCCCTTGGCACCTGGAGCAACACCCCCCCTTCTGGTCTTCAGCAGCCAACCAGCTGCGGGGGGTTTTTCCCCTGCCCCCCCCCCCCCGCAATGTTTAAGAGCCCCCTTGAGGCCAGCGGCCCTCCACCGAGCACGCCACACACCGGCCCCCTGGGCACTGGGCTTGCCAGCGCCTGTGCTGGGGCGCCCTCCCTTCCCAGGGGTGGCAGCAGTCCCAGCCCTGTGCTCTTGCCTCCCTCCGCAGTGAGGAGCCGCACCCGGACTTGACCGGCAAAGTCTACCAGCTGGAGGCCATGCTCAAGCAGCTCCACAGCGACTTGCAGAAAGTAAGAGGCGGCACTCCGCACCCTTTGCCCCGGGGACTGGGGAGAGCCACGGGCCACGTGGGGGAGAGGAGAGCATGTGGGGCAGGAGAAGCGGCCCTCCCTGGGGGGTGGGCGGAGGGAGCTGCAGGGAAGGCAGCCGGGCCTCTGGGGCGCTCCCCTGCTCCGGGCCTGGGGCTGGGTGCTGTCCGCCTCCTGCTCCAGGAAGGGGCGCCGCGGGGGGCCCTTCCTTCCTTCCTTCCGCCACCCACCCTTCCCCGTTGGGCCTCTCTCCGCAGGAGAAGCAGGACAAGGTGGTGCTGCAGGCGGAAGTGGCCAACCTGCGGCAGAATAACCAGCGGCTGCAGGAGGAGTCGCAGACGGCCAACGACCAGCTGCGCAAGTTTGCCGAAATCTTCTCCAGCGCCGTGGAGAAAAAGGAGCTGTGAGGGGGGCCCTACAAGGGGGGCGTTGGGCTCGGACCCTTCCCTGGCGCCAAACGTGCCCCCTGCCCCCCCCAGGAGAAGCCTCTCTCGTCTCGTCCCTCCCCTCTTCCCAGCATGCTCTCGGGCACCTGCCACCCTTTGCTGCCGTGGCTTCCTGTCGTGGACCGCGGCCCCAGCCTCTGGGCCACCCTGGGGGGGGGGGTGGCAGCCTCTGTCTGTTTGCCAGTCGAGGGCCAGAGGAGGTGCTCCCAGCCCTCCCGCCTCGCCAGCGGAGCCCCGGGGGCATGGAGAGCGGGGGGCCTCCGGGCTGGGGTGGGGGGGCCCTGGGAGCGAGGCCGCCGGGGCCTTCCATGGACGGGGGGCTTCTGCACACGGAGCGGCCGGTGCCTCAAAGAGCACTTTCTCACGACTAAATTATTTTCTAGAGAATGCAAGGTTGACAGTGGCTCAGGAAGTTAAAACAAAAGTTTAAATGTATATGTTCTTTATAAAACACTATATTTGTATAAATGGTACTGTTTGTAATTTTTTTTCTATGAGATTTCTGTGCATGCATCCAAACTGAAGCACACCGGATTTTCTTCCCAGCTGCAGCGGATTTGGGCCAGGGAGGGCGAGAGGTAGCCGGGGAGGCCTCCCCCTCCGAGCCTTTGGGGCAGGAATGGTGCACCTGCCCCGCCAGGACCGGCACGAGCGGCTGTCGGATGGCATCCGTGGCCCCCTCGCTGGGGCTGGGGCTGGGGCGAGGAGGAGGAGGAGGCGTGCCTGCTCGCTCCAGCCTCCCCTCTGCCCTCTCCTCCCCGGGGGTGAGCTCTGCAGCGCCACCTCCCAGTCCCTTCAAGCCACGGCCCACCTGTGCTGGCTGGCTGGGCCAGGCCACCGCTGGGCATGCTCAGCAACTCCTCTGCAATAAGGACGTGCCCGGGAGCCCTTAGCGTGGCCGCTTCCTCTTCCAGCCTGGTACGTTGTGGTTGTGAAGCGCAGAGCGGCCCTGGGCGGGTAGCCCTGCTGGCCCGGAGGTGGCAGCGAGTGCCAGGGCAGGCCCAGGAGCCGGCCGGGCGGTGGGGCGTCCCCAGGGTGGCTCAGGGCCCCCAATTCAGGTTTGGCCCAACGCAGCTGCCAAGCCAGCGTCTGAACTATGCAAACGCCAGACCCCGGGCGCCCGTCTTCCTCCCCTGCCCCCAAAGTGCCATCTGAGCTGTTGCCAGGAAACGGGGGCGGGGGCAGACAAAGGCCAGGGAGCCTCTGCACTCTCCGGCCAGCCTAAACCATCCCGGTGACTTGCAGAGCTGGCTGGGCCGTCACCGTCTGAATGGCAAGGGTGCCGCCGGCTCTTCCGGGCATCGCTTGGCCTGCGGAGGGACTGGAGGTGCCCCCTGGCCCCAAGACGCTCCAGCCTGCACCTGCCCGGTCCCTGGACCAGCTGCCCGCGGCCACTTGCAACATGGTGACCGTTGTCTGGCAGGCGGGAGCCCTTCTCCGCCCCCTCTCGAACGGGCTGCATGGGGCCACCGCTGCAATGGCAGCTGGGGCAGGCGTGGTCCAAGGCCCCGCCCACCTCTCCCACAAGACTGCCACGAGGTTCTCTTTCCCACCACCACCACATGTGGGACAGGCAACGCTCTCCCCAAAACAGTTTCTTAATTTTGTACCAGGATCCCACTAAAGTTTGTATGTGTTGTGTCTTCCCCGCCTTCCTCTACCACGACCACCACCACTTTTTAAAAATACCCATCCCCGTTCTGTGATGTAGGAGCACCACCGAATTGTGAATATGGGTCGCGCTTTGGGGGAGGGAGGCGGGTCCCTGTTTTTGTCCATTGTGTTGTGTGAATTGTTTGTTTTTAATTTTATATGAATCTTTACAGATCAAATCTGTCTTATTTAATTTTTTTGTCTTAAAATTGCTGACAGGAAAGAACGACCAGCTTTTGTAAAATAAATCATGCAGTGTAATTCTCTGGAATCCTCAACAATAATTTTTTTGCACGCCTCTGGATGGGCTGGGCTGGAGAAATGAAATAAACGTTTCGTAGAAAAACCTGTGTGGCCGTGGTCTGCTTGAGCCGGGCGAGCGACGGCCCCTGGCCTGAGCCCCCGGGGTGGAGGCGGCCCCCGCTGCGCCTGCTCTCCCAGCTCCAGGCATCGTGTCCCTGTGCGTGTGTGAAGGCGGGGGGGGGGGGGCGGGGGGACACAACCAGATGCGCCCCCCTTCCACACCTAGCCCCCCTTTCCTTCTTTCCCCATTCTGTTGTCATGCCAACCACTCGCAGCTAGAAAGAGTCGCTTCTACAGGTGCAAAGACTGTGTGCAGGTGTGTGTGGGGGGGGCTCAGTTTAATTTCTTCCCCCATCAGTCTAGACGCACCTGGAATTAAGAACTCCCCCCAGCCCAGCCCAGCCCACCCTGAGCCCCAGCCGTGTGTGTGTGTGTGTGTGTGTGTGTGTGGAAGAAGCAGCACAAGAGAAGCCGTGGCTGCAATTCAGACCACATTTAATGCACAGAACGATCCACGCACACAAAAGATGCAGGCAACAGAACAACACCGTGTACACAAGGCGGGGGCTGAACGGCAGAGCTCCCCTGCTAGCCTTCGGCAGTCCCCCAGCGGAGGGGGGGGCTTTTCCCAACCCCCCCCAAACACAATTTTTCTGGGGTGGGGAGGTAACGCTCTACCCTTTCCCACCATTTTGATTTTTTTTTCAAGTTTTCCTTCCTCCCTCCCTACATTTTAAAATCCAGCAACATCGAAACAAATCCTGCTTTGTATAACAGCCAAGAGGCCCCCAGCCTCAGCCCCTGCTGCCCTGCCAAATGCTCCCTGGCCCCCCTCAAATACAAACACCCCCACCCACCCCGGTTGTAGGACCAAGCATGCTGGGCCTCCAGCGTTGCATCCTTCTCATCCTCCCACTGGAACCCCCAGCCCTTGCCGGTCATCCGGCCCTCCTGCCCCGACTCCGCTGCCCGTCCTTTGGGGCAGAGCTCTCTCTCCCCCCCCCCGCCCCCCTCCTTGTGCATTCGTCTCTGCCCCGGGCCGGAGAGAACCGGGGCCCTGAAGGTGTGGGCGAAGGGCTGCGCATGGGATGTCCTCGCAGGAGCCGGGCGCTCAGCTGCTCGGAGGGAAGCAGAGCGGAGAAGAAAACATGGAACTTCACATGCATCCGTCTAGGGGAGAGAGGAGGAGCGCCCCTCCCCACCCAGCAGAGGGGCAGAGAGGCAGCTGCCCACTCCCCTTTATGGCTTTGAGTTGAGATTTGCCTCCTCAGGGGGGGGCAGGCAGGAAGGCAGGCAGCAGCGGGCGAAGGCGGGGCTTGGCCCCCACTACTTGCTCCAGGTGGGCGAAGGGAAGCCCCCCCTCAAATGTTCAGGACAGAAGGTCTTCCCCCCCACCCCAGCGGTGGGGGGCAGGAGAGGGGTTCCAGCCAGCCTGATTGGGCAGGTAGAAGAGCCGTGTTCCAAGGCCGGGGCTGAAGAACACACATCCTGCAGCTCCGCCCCACCCCCTCCCTTCCTGCCACGGCTGAGGTCTTGGGGCCAGCCAAGCAGAGGGGTGACAAGCTGGAGGGTGGGGGCCGGGGCCAGAGGGCCCCCGCCTAGGTCAGGGTGATGTAGGCCGACGCCTTCTCCTTCAACTGCCGCAGGCACAAGTGGCAGCTCCAGCTTCCTGTGGGGGGAAAGGGGGGCGGGGGGGAGAGCAGCATCAGAGCCTGGCCTTCCCCCGCCAGGGCCCCGTGCCCCTCCCCCATTCCCATGCTAGGGCCCTCCTCACCTTCAGGGGGCTCAGCCATGGGGGGGCTCAGGCAGTACATGTGATAGCCCCGGTCACAGTCATCGCAGAATAGCAGCTGGTCCTACGGGAGAGGAGGCAGAAAGGCCATTCGGATGGAGGAAAGGGGCAAAGCAGCCCCCGGGCGGGTGGGCGGGCACACGCACCCCGGTCTCGAACGGCACCCAGGAAGCTGCCTCGATCCTGAGCCCGCTCAGAACTGTCCGCATGGGCTGGCAGTGGCTCATTGGGGCTGGGGTGGGCGGTTCCAAGACAGCCAGCGCATGACTGAGCCTTGCCAATGGCCACGAGGAAGGGTGCGGGAGCAGGGCCAGGCGGTGGCCCTCCCGGGTGCTGTGGGGCGGAGAGCTTGAAGGGGTGGGGCGGGGCAGGGCGTCAAGCGCAGCTCATGCACAGCAGGTACCCATCTCGGCCCAGGTGACGTACATCATTCTCCGAGGTGCCGCAGAGGCTGCAGCTCTTGCATTCGATGCACTGCCACCGGTACGTCCGCACGGCAGCCGTCATGTTCACCGTGAACTGCAGGCACGAGGGGTGCCCTGGGCAAGCAAGGAAGAGCAGAGCGGCCGTGAGCCCCTGCCCAGAGAGCGGGGCTCCCCCCACTGCCCTGCCTGTGCTGAAAGCCTGCCTCCCCAAGCCCATTTGCCGAAAGGGCAGTCAGTCGGGCACACGGCCTCCACGCGCTCCTCTGCTCGGAAGGCGTGTTTCCCACTGGAAAGAGCCTTCAAGGTGGCCAATCGAGGGGGGGGCGAGCAAGACCCTTTCCAAGGGCAGACCCGCATACAGCCCATAGCAGTAGTCCAGTGCGGTTGTTACCACAGCACAAGATAACAATGACCAGATCCTATGCAGCTGGTGCATCAACCTAAGGCGCTTTGCGCAAAGCCCTGGGAAAGGCGTGCCAGCAGGTCCCTTGCTGTGATGCGCCTGATCCACAGGTTCAGAACAATGCTCCCTTCAGGTAGATCTTGGCTCAGATTAAGTCCCCAACACACCCACATCTCCGCTCCCTACCGACTAGGGTAATTACTTTTGGGCCTAATAGCTCAGCGTTCCCGATTGCAGCAAGGGCCGGGATTTGCCCCAGAAGCCATAGAGGCCTCGGATGTGGCCTTCTCCTGAGCCAGAGCCCGGGTCCAGCCAGCCCAGAATTGGCACCACTGACTGGCAGGGGCAGCTCTCCAGGAAGTTCCAGTGGGGTCCTTCCCTCTACCTGGAGATGCTGCCGAGGACCGAACCTGCGTGCCAAGCCGGGGGGCCTTCTGCCGTGCCCGTGCCCACCATGCCCGAGAGGCGTGGCAGCAGAGCCGGGCATCGCCGCCCTGCTGCCCCAGGCGCAGTAGTGCCTTCCCGCCCCTCGTGCTGGGCCTGCTCCGTGCGGGTCCAGCCTCCCCCCTTTGCACACCTCCACCATCACACAGGCAGACACTCACCTGAGCGTCCACAGTCTGCGCAGGAGATGAGATCCTCCGGGCAGCCGGTCTTCTTGGAGCCGCCTAGACAGAAATCACAATAACCGTTTGGTATGACTGTGCCGTCCGGAGCTTTCTTAGCTGTAAAACAGCAAGGAGAGGCCAAAATCAAGGATGGGCAGTGCAGAGCCAGCATACACCTCCCCACCTGGGGGGAATTATTCCACACCTCGCCTCTTCCACCTGCACGCGCTCCTGCTCTCGCTGCCGGAGTCACGAGAACGTGTCAGGAGTTCTGCCGTCGCCTTGTTCGCAAGCAGGGATTCTCAGCAGCCGGAATGCTTTGCGCGCCACAGATGACCCACGACACCCTTTACTCCCTCGTAAAGAAACGGCAGGTCACCCACACCGGGCGCCTGCTGCAGCAGTGTGCTGCCAACCAGAGCGTTTGTCGCACGCATTCGGGAAGCTCAGAGGATGGCAACAAGGGAGGGGGCATTCTCAGTGGTGGCCCCCCAATTGTGGAATGATCTCCCCGACGAGGCTCGCCTGGCGCCAACATTGTTATCTTTTCGGCGCCAGGTCAAGACTTTTCTCTTCTCCCAGACAGTTAACAACACATGCTGAGTTTTTAACTGACCCCAGAACAGTTGTTTTCAATGGATATTGTTGTTTTTATGCTTTTGATGGTTTTAAATTTTTGTATATTTGTTTTTAATGTTCACAATTTTTAACCTTTGTAAACCGCCCAGAGAGCTTCGGCTATGGGGTGGTATATAAATGAAATAAATGTAATAAATAAATAAATTCGCCACATGCATTCGCCACACATGATTTGTGCAGGTATGCGCACAGTCCGTGCAACTTCCTGCATGGGCGACAGGCTCCACGGTTCCAGCCCTGGTCTCAAATGCCCCCCTGCCCCACCCCGCCCTTCCATTCCCGACCCCTCCATCCATCTGTTGTCAAAGCGTTCCAAATGGGTTGAAAGACACAAGACGGACGCCACACGCGGAATCACAGTGCGCAAAACAACAGCGGCTTCGCTCGCTTCGTTCTCCTCAGAGAGTTTAGCCTTCCTGGAGGCAGAATGTGGACGTGTTTGTTCCTGAGCCGAGACCTCTCTAAGGACGCCCAGGGCCACCTTCCTCCGCCCCCGCACGCCCCAACACCGCACCACGACCCTGGAGAAGTCCAGGACAGGACAGGAGAGGGGGATCCAAAGCACGGAGGAGGGGGCTGGGGCAGTCCCCATCGCTGGAAGGGGTGGCTGAGCCACCTGCCCAGGTGGAGGCCAGGACGGCCCCCCCTTCCTGTCCCTCACACCTTGCAGGGCTGCCGTGGGATTTACCTGTGTGCCTGCGCTGGTTCTCTGGGACCCAGTTCAGCTCTTTGTAAAATTCTGAAGAAAGCCAGAAATGCAAAAATAAATGAACAAACTGAAATAAGCAGAGGGGCGGGAGGGGGGGGGCGGAATGGAATACCACCGGGTCACTCGTACGGGGAGCAAGCCGTGGCTGTTCCTGTGGAAGCGGCTGTGCTATAAATATCTGTGTGCACTTGAATAAACCGAGACGCAAGCAAAGGAAGGAAAGACATGAAGGGAGACGAGTAGCTCAGGGAAAGAATGGAAGGACTGATGGGGACGGAAGGCATAGAGGTGGCTCTTCACCTCCACAACTGGGCAGGGGGTGCAGGCACATACAAGACCCACAGAATCCTGGCTAGGGGAGAAGAAGACCCCAGAGCCAGAGAAAGGAGCTCCCCCAGTGGAAAGCCCTGGAAGCCAAGAGAGAAGCAGGGCCCCTGGCTGGGTCAGGAGGGGGCGATGGCCCACCCACCGCCCCACGCCGGGGAGGGACCCAGGCATCCTGCCCCCCTTCCTTCCTTCCTTCCTTCCTTCCTTCCTTTAGGAAGTGGCTGTGTTCACACCCTTCCCCCAATCTCGCTCCTTTGTGCAGATTCGACTACATCAGCATGCACTGGTCTCCATGGTAACGGGCTAGAAAAGGGATGGGATGTGTTAGTTGGGGAGGGGGGCAGAGGAGGGCTCTCCCCTTCCCCCTTCCTCCCCCTCCCCCTGCCCCACCATTCCTGCCAGCTTTGGAAGCTGAAATTGGTGATGTGGGGCAGGATAATCCAGGCCACACCCCCACGCAGATCCTTTTTCTGGCTCGTTTTGCCCCCTCCTCAAAGAAACGGGGGGGGGGAGGTTTCCACATCCATTCACTCTCCTCCAGCTATGCACAGACACCCTCCCACCCCCCACAGCGTTGTCAAGATGCTCCCAACGCACACAGCAATTTTATACAGAAGGTTTTCAGATCGTTGCCCAGAAATATTCTGCCCCCCACCCGGCTGAAACTCCTCCCCTCCATCTACATTCCACATGCATTAGGGGGGCACTGCTCCCACCTCTGGCTTCGCCTCCACACAAGCACAGAGATGGGCTGAGGCTCATGGGACCCAGATGTTCACCTACACATGTGTGGCGTATATCCACACGCATGCAGCTTTTACAGCGCAGAGGCTTTTCCATGCCTGCACACAAAACACACACGAATTCTTGGAGAGCGAGAGGTGTCTATGTGCGCATGCGCACAGACACACGCGCACAGTGTGGGGCGCATTCCACCCACAGAGAGCTCTCCAGCAGCCAGGAGGAGGGTGACCCCACCCGCCCTGCCCTGCCCTGCCCTGCTCTTTGCAAATCAAACCGACCCTGCTCAGGGGAAGGATTGCGGGTGGCAGAGAAATGCTTCCTCTGCCCCAGCCCTCCGCCAGCACACAGGGCTCCTCACGGCTCCTCTTAATTGAAATGATAAATCAGAGCAGGAAATATTATACCTGCCAATTCCACCCACCAAGTTGCCATGGCAACCTCATCAGCAGGAGGGCAGGGGGCGAGGAGGGCGGTGGATGCTAAAAACGAAGACCCTCGCTCTGCTCTGCGAGGGCGGAGGGGAAGGGCCGCCCCCTCTCCAGAGGAGGAGACCGACCCTGACAGCTCCTTTGATTTCCAGTTCCTTTAAAGATCTGCAAACTTTTGAAAGGCAGGAGCCTTGCAGAGAGGGTGGGCTTCTACTGCGGAAGAGGAAGAGCCGAGCAGCAAAGCACCGGGACCTCTTGCAGAACAGGGCTGTTGGAAGGCGGAGACTCGCCTGCGCGTGCCTGGATGTACACGGGAAGCAAAGTCAGGCGCTCGGCCCACCTGGCTCTGTACTGCCTACACGGGCTGGCAGCCGCAGCTCTTGGGGCGTTTGGGCAGAGAGGGGTCCCGCCCAGCTGCGACAGAACTCAGGACAGTTTCAGGCAACGTTCGGGCTCCACTACCATGCTAAGACCTTTCCCTCAGTGTTACATTTGTACAAAATTCTTATTTACTATTAAATCCTTAGTGTTTATATAGTACTTTTGAGTGTTCAAAGTGGCTCACTTCTTCACACAGCACATAATTGAACTCTGGAACTCACAACCACAAGACCATAGAATCATAGAATATGGAAGGGGCCTATAAGGCCATCAAGTCCAACCTCCTGCTCAGTGCAGGAATCCACCTTGAAGCATCCCTGACAAAGGGCTGTCCAGCTGCCTCTTGAAGGCCTCTAGTGTGGGAATGCCCACGACCTCCCTCATTCATTGGTTCCATTGTTGTACTGCTCTAACAGTCAGGAAGTTTTTCCTGATGTCCAGCTGGAATCTGGCTTCCTTTAACTTGAGCCCGTTATTCTGTGTCCTGCACTCTGGGAGGATCGAGAAGAGATCCTGGCCCTCCTCTGTGGGACAACCTTTTAAGTATTTGAAGAGTGCTATCCTGTCTCCCCTCTATCTTCTCTTCTCCAGGCTAAACATGCCCAGTTCTTTCAGTCTCTCTTCATAGGGCTTTGTTTCCAGGCCCCCGATCATCCTGGTTGCCCTCCTCTGAACATGTGGTGATGGCCACCCATTTGGGTGGCTTTAAAAGGGGGGTGGATCAATTCCTGGAGGAGGCGGAGGCTGTCCATGGCTACTAGCCCTGATAGCTATGTGCCACCTCCAGTATCCGAGGCAGTAAGCTTATATACACCAGTTGCAGGGGAACATGGGTGGGAGGGTGCTGTTGCACCATGTCCTGCTTGGGGGTCCCTGGTCAACAGCTGGCTGGCCACTGTGTGAACAGAGTGCTGGAATATTTGTGTTCTCACATACATTCTCTTTCTGTAATTCTCACAACTTTGTAAGATTAGCAAGTATTATCACATGCATCCAAAGAAAGCCAAAAACATCCATTATGTATTTATTTATTAGTAATTCTTACGTACCATTTAACGTAATAAAATCCCTCAGCGGGATTTTCTAGGATTGACTTCAGGCTTATTCGTACTTAAAGTAGACCCACTGAAATCAATGGGAAGTGAGCTAACCGTGACTAACTTAGGTCCCATTGATTTCAATAGGAGTCCTTGAAGTAGGAGTAAGTCTGGAGGCACAACCTTTCAGGTGCTGCCATGAGGCTGAGCTTTCTGGAAAGGGAACACCCAGCCGACCCAAAGCCACAGAGGCCCACAGAGGCCAAAGCAGCCAGAGGCCAAATGTTTGCCAGTCCGGGTGGCGGCGGTGGCGTCAGCTGGCAGTGGCGGGGTCTTCCTTACAGTAAACGGAGGGGCAGGGGTGTGGGGCACTCACGTTTGTGGTTGTTCTTGCGATGGAAGGGCAGGGTGTGGCGCTCGGGGCCCTCCTCCCCTTCCTCCTCTGCCAGGTGCGTGTGCGTGTAGTGATAGCTCAGTCCTGGGCGGTTCTTGTAGCGCTTCCCACAAACTGAAAGGAAAGAAAGAAGCCCCAGATGCAAGCATCGCCTGGCAGGAACCGCCCCCCCCCACTCCGAGGAGAGAGGCCCCGTCCGCTCCCCAAAGAGAGAGGGAACAATTTTGTCCTCAGTGGGGAAACTCGTTCCAGGGGGGCTTCCCCCCCTCCCCAGTCATGTGGCAGAGCTGCCTTGCACAGGTGCACATGCCCACGGATGTGGGAGGTTACTGAGGACACCCCATGCACCTCTCCCAAATGACTGTGTAAATGAGAGGAGGAGATGACCCCCCAAAAATATTCTGCCCCCTTGGAGGTACAAGTCCCCCCCCCTTCTGTCCCCCTGTCCCACCCACCCCGCCCGGCCAGGCTCCCTCCTTGTTTCTTGCCTCAGGTGCAGCCCTGTCTCCCAGCGGGTCAACAGCCGGGGCCATTTCCCAACCTCCCACGTCCCACTTCCGTGACAGCTTCCACCCCCATTTATGTAGGAGCGGGGTGGGAGGGGGAGGGTGCAAAATTCCTACTCTGTGGAGGCCCAGTATTGGGCAAAAAGCAGGATACAAATTAATAATAATAACAACAATAATAGTAATAATAAGAAGCTACCAGAGGGTCCTCCCTGCGGTTATCTATTTAAGGCACTCAAGGCAGCTAACAATAACAAGACAGATTAAAAACAACATCTTAACGTAACATAAAAACAAACCATTTAAAAACACGTCAACAAAAGAAAGGCGCAGCCCCCGAACCATTCAAAAAAACAGGCCTGCAGCTGCAGCCCCCCTTCCAGGCCAAAGGGCCTGCTGGAATAAACGTGTCCTCGCTGCGGGGCGGAAGGTGAGCCGTCCTGGGGGTGCAGCTCCACCTCCTCCCAGGGCGCACCGCGCACCTGCCTTCCACCTGAGGAGGAGGAGGAGGAGGAGGAGGAGCAGCAGGAGGCCTCCTGCACCAAGAGCAAGACACCTGCAGGGCAAACCCCCCACATCACACCCACACCCACCCACAAACACCCACACATCCACACACACCCTCCCCTCCCCAGCCTGGCCCAGCCCATGCCGGCCGAGGCTGCCCCACTCACTGTCACAGACATAGGGCTTGTCGCGATCCTCCAGCAAGGCTGCATCCTGCCTCTTCCGCAGCCCTCCAATTCCATATGCCTGGGCGGAGAGAGGAAGGCAGTGAGGGGCACTGGTCTTGGCTCAGCGGCTTTCCTTTTTTAAACTAAAGCAACTTTCTAGACCTCATGGATGTCAAGGGGGGAAATGAAGGAACCATGAGGGCATTTGGGGCTCAAAGCTGAGATCCCCCCTGTGCCTCTCTGATCAGCTGCATGGCCTGCAGCCTCTCCCCCTCACACAGCCCTCAGCTCCACCCACTGGCTTCTATGCACATGGCCCCAGTACAAGAGTAATAGATATTAATGTACAAGAATAATAGAATAAAGTGTTTGGGTCACTTTCCCTTAGTTCATGCCTATCATGGAGTTTGCTTTTTTGTCCAGAGCTGCTAGTGCCAGATGATAGAGCGGAATCATAGAATCATAGCATAGCAGAGTTGGAAAGGGCCTCTAAGGCCATCGAGTCCAACCCCCTGCTCAGTGCAGGAATCCACCTTAAAGCATCCCTGACTGGTGGCTTTCCAGCTTCCTCTTGAAGGCCTCCAGTGTGGGAGAGCCCACCACCTCCCTCCGTCATGGTTTCCATTGTCATACTGCTCTAACAGTCAGGAAGTTTTTCCTGATGTCCAGCTGGAATCTGGCTTTCTGTAACTTGAGCCCATTATTCCGTGTCCCACCCAATATTGTGTCATCTGCAAATTTGATAAGTGTTCCCTGAACCTCCTCGTCCAAATCATTAATAAAAAATGTTGAAGATCGCTGGGCCCAGGACTGAGCCCTGCAGTGCCCCACTCATTACCTCCCCCCAGTTTGAGAAGGTTCCATTGATAAGCACTCTTTGAGTCCGATTCTGTAGCCAACTGTGAATCCACCTAATAGTTGTTCCATCTAGCCCAGTTTTAGCTAGTTTGTTCATCAGAATATCGTGGGTCACTTTGTCAAAAGCTTTGCTGAAGTCAAGATATATGACGTCCACAGCATTCCCACAGTCCACAAGGGAGGTTGCCCATCAAAAAGTGGGATCAGATTCGTCTGGCAGGATTTGTTCTTGACAAAACCATGCTTGCTTCTAGTAATCACTGCATTGATTTCAAGGTGCTTACAGACAGACTTCTTTATAATCCGCTCCAAAATTTCCTCAGGGATTGCTGCTCTCCAACCAAGAGTGCAGCTGCCTTGGGGAGCCCTTGGTCAGGATGGGTTGCTGTTGGTCCTGGGGCCGCGTTCCTTCCCTGTGCCCACACGGGGTGTCTGTGTCTTTAAGAGCTCCAGAGGTGGGGCCCCAACACCAGACCCTCCCACCCACCGCTCCGCTGTCCAGCTGTTCTTCCTCTTGCTCCCTCCCTCCCTTGGGCCTGCCCATCCTTTCTCCCTCAACCCTTTCGGCATTTGTAGTTTCTATCCGAATAATTGGCTTCTGTTTGATTAGCTTCTCCTGCAAAGAGCAATTGGTTTTTGCATGAAGATTTCCTAATAATATCACCAGTAATTATCCAAATCAATCAGGGAAACTCAGCAAGAGCTGAACTGCAAAATTACAGCTGAGCTCCTTGCAAGAGTTCAACTTCTCTTCCTGTTAACAAAGATAAACCACCTAAGCTTTGCAAGAGCTAAACTGCAAGACAGTTAAAGCTAAACTTCATAAGCCAAGCTGAATAAGAAGAGAGGCAAAAAGCAAATTAGAAAAGGGATACTGAGAAAAGGAATCGAGAATAAAACTGCCAGTATCATGCTGCCTTTATACAAAACTATGGTGCCACCACACTTAACAGTTCTGGTCACCACACCTAAAAATGATATTGTAGAGCTGGGAAAAGTGCAGAAAAGGGCAACTCAAATGATCCAGGGGCCGGAGCCTGGATTCTATGGGTGGATTCCTGCCCTGAGCAGGGGGTTGGACTAGATGGCCTTGTAGGCCCCTTCCAACTCTGCTATTCTATGATTCTATGATCTCCCCTACGAGGGAAGGTTACGACACCTGAGATTGTTTAGCTTGGGGGGAAAAGAGGCTGAAGGGGGACATGATAGAGGCGTGGAGAATGCGGAGAGGGAGACATTTCTCTCCCTCTCCCATAATATTAGGACCTGGGGTCATCCCAGGAAGTCCTTCTTCACACAGCACAGTTAAACTGGGGAATTCACTACCACAGGATGTAGTGATGGCCACTAGTTCGGATGGCTTCAAAAGGGACTTGGATCAATTCCTGAAGGAGAAGGCTATCCATGGCTACTAGCCCCGAAGGCTATGTGCCACCTTCAATATCAGAGGCAGCAAGCCTGTATGCGCCAGCTGTTGGAGAGGGTGGGAGGGTGCTGTTGCCCCCGGGTCCTGCTTTGTGGGTCCCTGGTCGGCAGCTGTTTGGCCCCTGTGTGAACAGAGCGCTGGGCTAGGTGGGCCCTCGGTCTGATCCAGCCTCAGCGCTCTTCGGATGTTCAAGTTCAGACTAAACGTGTGGAAATCTAAAGGTTTGTCTCTGTGTTTTCAGCTTTTAATGTAGATTAAGGAATGTGATTTGAACTGATGCCAACCCTAAAGGAGCTGACCTATTTCAAGCGCTTTTGCTTTCAGCCTCCGATGAGGAGGGGGATTAGGGGCAGCAGGTGGGGCGCGGGGCTGGCGGGGGGGCGCTCGCCCAGGCGGGGGTGGGCAGTTGGCATCATCGTGGGCCTTTCAAGCGCAACTGTCTGCCGCTCTGCAGGCCCTCCGGGGCCGTTTGGGACGCTGCGCGCAGGCCTGCCTGGACGCCCAGGATGCCCCTGAGGAGCGGCTGCCAGGGGCAAATGTGCCCACAATGTAGACCTTCCAGGAGGGAGGGGGCAGCACTCTGTAGGTGCACAGAGGAATTTGCCTTTATTACTTGACATGAGCCAGGAGCTGACCTGGCCCTGAAAGGAAGCCCTGACTTGAATTCAGGCCTGCAGCTATAAAGCTTAGGGGTTGGGGGATGGGTGGCCCTTTCCTCAAAGTGGAAAAACGCCTCTTCTTTTCCTCCCTGTGCCCCTCCTTGGCCTCTGCCATGCAACTGCTCTCCAACACACGCACCCCAGGAGAAGGGGAGCAGCAGGCAAATGTATGCAAAGATGAGGTGATTTGCATAATCTTTAGGAAGGTCCTCAGGCAGCCCCTGTGAATCAGGCCTAATTTCCCCACCCCTGTCCTTCCCTCCCCCTCCACACCCACACCTGCTGGGCTCTCTCCCGTCTGGGGGGTGGGGTGGACTCCTGAAGCGGAGCAGGACCCTTCCTCCAGCTACCTGCCTGCCATCTCCCCCCCTCCGCCTCACTCCACATAACCCAAGGAGGTGGAGGAGCCTCTCCTTCCAGGCAACTCCGCACCCATAACAAGTACCTGGCAGGGGCGGGTTAAGGTGGGTCCGCTCATTCCGGCCAGAACTTCCACTGTGGCTGCTTTATCTCCTGCACTGGAAACCCAGAGGTGGACTGGAGGCCTCTGACCCGGTGGAGGCTGGGGGGGATGGGGGGACACACCTGGCTATCACCACAAAGAGTGGCTTTGCATGATGCGGGAGGGACTCTCTGCAGGGTCACGAAAACATTCGCTAACTCAATGTGGATTTGGGGGGGTATTTATTAAAGTAATATTTTTCATACATTTGGGGGAAATTTTAATGGACTGTTTTTGTCACCTTGGTCGTGTAAATATTACATTACAAAGTGGGTTTGATGTATTTATTACTACTATGTTGTTATACCTGTTTATTGACGGGTTGTTTTTTTTTACTGTTCTGGTGAGCTGCTTTGAGCAGAGCTCAGGAGAGCAGCAGTTAAACGGACGTGGTTTGCTCCTGAGGAGTTCCTCCCCTTCGCCTCTCCCCACCCACCCACCCACCCACCCGCCACCACCGCCACCAGACGGGGCACACCTTGCTTTTGGCCTTGTTCTTCCGGCGTGGGACGTCCTCCTCCAGGTCATCTGCGTCCAAGTCATGCAAAAACTCCCCAATCGGTGCCTTCTGCAACAGAGACGCCCACGGAGGCCAACGGCGTAAGAGAGGCCTGCCAGGAGCAGTGGAGGGAGAGATCCGTCCTCTCCACAACCACCACAGCAGCCTTAGCAGGGCGGCCTGAGGCGGCATCGTGACACCCCCCACCCCACCCCACCCCACCCCCCACTTTACAGGGGAAGAGCTGGGCCCAGGCCAGGCACCACTTCCCTAAGCCTCTCTTGGTGAGCCCAGGTGGGCCTGAGATCTGAACCGGAGGCTCTGGGGCAGCTGTAGAAGGAAGCTGCAGCAAGCTGACACCCCCACTCCACCCCACACCCCCGGCGACCGTGTCACACACACACCCCAGGCCCTGCCCTGCAAGGGACACCTTCTCAGCTCTATGCCTGGCAGGAAGGGATTGCATGGCAGGGTCACCTGGGCGTGGGGGGTGCTTGTGTGGGCAATGCTTCCGGAGGGGGCAACCAGCCGGGCCGGGTGTGTGCACGTGTCCCCCCCTGCGCCTCTCACCGGACAGTCCAAGACCAGCTCCTCCTCCTTCAGCTCCGGCTTCTTGTCTCCGGCTTCCGCACACAGCAAGGCCTCCAGCACCGGCCCCTCAGGCAGCCCCCCCTCCTTCTTCAGGGGAGGCTCACAATCTGCCATGGGGAGGGGGGAGAGGCCATGTCAGGCACAGGGAGGACCCCCATCTCCTCCTCCTCCCCCCCCCAGCCTGTATCTAATCACACACACCCTTTGCCTGCCCCCCCGCCCCGTTTGAAAAACATTGTTCCCGGCCAGGGCCTCTCCCAGCCGCGCACCCGCTCTCCCCGGCACCTTCGCCTTGCTGTGGGTTTTCCTCCTTGACCCTTTTGGGGGGGGGGAGGGCTCTATTTTTAGCTCCTTTTCTTCTTTGCCACGAAATGGGAATTATTAGTTTATTTTATTTATTTATGGCACTTGTATACCACCCCATAGCCAAAGCTCTCTGGGCGGTTTATAATAATAATAACAATCATCATCATCATAATGACGACACAACTTTTTGTGACCTCCCAGACCCTGGCCCAACCTGGTGCCCTCCACATGTGCTGGACATAATCCCCAGCATTGCTGGCTGGGGATTATGGGAGTTGTAGTCCAATACATCTGGAGGATGTCAAGTCAGGCAAGGGTGACCTCCCCATCACCCAAGCCAAGGCACACAGGCCCCTCTTCAGCCTCTCGGGGGCCGGGAGCAGAGCCCCCTCCTCGCCTGGCCATTTATTATTGCCAATTTATTTCATTAAAACCTTTGCCTCCCGCCCTACATCTCTGGGATCCCAGGGCAGCGTACAGATAAAACCATGCGAGCAGTGGCTGGGCGGGTGTGCTTTTAAATCATTTTGACGAGGGTCCAGCCCATGTTAGGGGCAATTCATAAATGAAAAGCATAGCGAGAGAGAGAGGGGGGGGAGATCACCTACTTTCAGGCTGGGTCAATGGGGATCGCGACAGGAGGGCCAGCAGGGACCCCAGCCAAGGCTGCAAGGCCCCTGGAGGACCCTGGAGGACCCCGGAGGACCCTGCCCATGAAGAGGACGGGATGCATGAAGAGCCCCTGCCCATGAAGAGCCCCTGCCCATGAAGAGCCCCTGCCCATGAAGAGCCCTTGCCCATGAAGAGCCCCTGCCCATGAAGAGCCCATACCCATGAAGAGCCCCTGCCCATGAAGAGGCACCTGGAGGACCCCGGAGGACCCTGCCCATGAAGAGGACGGAATGCATGAAGAGCCCCTGCCCATGAAGAGCCCCTGCCCATAAAGAGCCCCTGCCCATGAAGAGCCCCTGCCCATGAAGAGCCCCTGCCCATGAAGGGCCCATGCCCATGAAGAGCCCCTGCCCATGAAGAGCCCCTGCCCATGAAGAGCCCCTGCCCATGAAGAGGCACCTGGAGGACCCCGGAGGACCCTGCCCATGAAGAGCCCCTGCCCATGAAGAGCCCCTGCCCATGAAGAGCCCATACCCATGAAGAGCCCCTGCCCATGAAGAGCCCATGCCCATGAAGAGCCCCTGCCCATGAAGAGCCCCTGCCCATGAAGAGCCCATACCCATGAAGAGGCACCTGGAGGACCCCGGAGGACCCTGCCCATGAAGAGGAGGGCAAGCCCACCTCTCGCCCCAGCATGCAGTTCAGGACAGGGCCCCCTTTTAACCATCAGTACTGCAGGCAGACAGGGGCAGCGCAAGCCATCTCTGGGGAACCAGTAGGGGTGCAGGACCTCAGGCCCGGGGGGGATGTTTCCCCAGCCCCCCCTCCAGCCCCAACCAAATCATTCAGAGACTTCCCTGCTTTCATGCAGTTTCTCCCCCATTTGAGAAGGAGGAACCGTCTCTCCCAAGGCCCCTGGCAGGAAGAGCATGGAGCTAAAGCATGCTGGTGCGGTTGGTCTTTTGGGCCCCAGCCTGAAACCGGTGCTGCACCCTGCCCTGCGCAGGGGATCCGACCAGCAGCCATGGCTCCCCAGCCTCACGCAGGGTGGCTTCCCAGCCCTGCCTGGAGATGCCGGAGAATGGGCCTGTGGGCTCTCCCTCTGCGCTGCAGAACCCCCGGTCCGTTTGCCGAAAGGAGAAGGCCACGCAGCTACCTTTTAGTGAAAAGCCAAAACATATTAAGACAATCTTCTTTCTTGAAATCCTACATTTACATATTTTAGTTAAGCAGAAGTAATGTTCTGTTTAGCTCTTCTTGGAATTTGGAACTTTAATGGACTCACAGCTGAACTCTTGCACAGCCTATGTTGCTTATCTTACCCATCTTGGTTTCTCCAGAAAAAAAACATGGTAGGGAAATGTAGTCTTGGGAGGATGCTGCAGAAATGTCCTTGTATGTATGTATATGTATATAGCATCTGTATACCACTGAATATAGTAAAATTCCTCAGAGGTTTACAATATTAAAGTTATGTGTAAGTTCCCTCAGCCCAACCATAGAAGTAGGGGAGCCAAGCTGGGTTTTAGCCTGGTTTAAATTGGACCATGGACCTGCCCTGCCTCCTGCACCCCCGGTGGGGTTCCAGCCTGCCCCTTCTCCCCCCCACCCGCTGCCCCCAGCACACCGTCTCCCACCCCCCAGCTTCTTACCAATCTTGAACTCACAGGGACGCAGCCGTGGATCCTCCAGGATGTTCAGCCGCCGCTTCTTGCGCCAACAGCGTGCCGGGTAGGTGTAGATCTGGCCCGGAGCCAGCCCTGAAAGAGAGGCAGGTCAGCCACCTCCTTGGAAAGGGGCAGGGGTTAGACTCTCTCTCTCTCTCACACACACACACACACACACACACACACCGCCACCCAGGACACAGTGGCCCTTGCTGCTGGCCATACGGGTCTCCCGTTAAATCCAAGTAGGGCTCCTATTTGCTCACATGCCGCCATGGAGTCAACGCTCGGTTTCTCATTGTGTTTCCCCCTAGGCTCCTCACAGCGCTACTGGGGCCCTGAAGAGGTGGCAACGGCCACCAGAGCCGTGGCCGGAGCTGCCCCTGTCCTGGCCAGGGCCCCATCTCGCCACCTCAGCCTCGGGCGCCTCGCTTTCCTGAAGTCCCCATTCTCCGGCTGCCCAGGTCTGGCTGCATTTTGCCTTCTCTTCTCCCTCCCTCCCTCCACATCACATCAAAGGAGGGCAACCAGGATGATCAGGGGTCTGGAAACAAAGCCCTGAAAGAACTGGGCATGTTTAACCTGGAGAAGAGAAGGTTGAGGGGAGACATGAGAGCACTCTTCAAAGACTTAAAAGGTTGTCACACAGAGGAGGGCCAGGATCTCTTCTCGATCTGCCCAGAGTGCAGGACACGGAATAATGGGCTCAAGTGACAGGAAACCAGATTCCAGCTGGACATCAGGAAAAACTTCCTAACTGTTAGAGCAGTGCGACAGTGGAATCAGTTACCTAGGGAGGTGGTGGGCTCTCCCACACTAGAGGCCTTCAAGAGGCAGCTGGACAACCATCTGTCAGGGATGCTTTAGGGTGGATTCCTGCATTGAGCAGGGGGTTGGACTCCATGGCCTTGTAGGCCCCTTCCAACTCTGCTATTCTATGATTCTATGATTCTTCATCCATCTCCCTCCTCCGGGCATGGACCCAGGCAGCAGGGAGGCCTCGGGAGAAGGGCCAGCTTGAGATACAGCGCCTCACACAGGGCCCCCGCCTGCCTACCTGCCTGCCTGCCCGCCCGCCCGCCGGCCGCTAGTCTGCCTCATAGAGCAGCAGAAGCAGCCACCCCACCTGGGCCCCGGTGCGTCTTCTCCATCCAGATGTAGCAGTTGTTCTGGGCCACCCCCGTCTGCGAGTCCAGGAAGGGCAGGCGCATGCTGCGTTCCGCACACAGCCTCGCATTATAGCTGCGACAGTGCTCAATGGCTTCGCGGTAAAAGTCCTCGCCCAAGCTGTAAGAAGAAAAGCCACACTTCTAAACTGCCGCCCAGAGCCCCAAACACCGAGGCGTTCTTCTTGTTCCCTACATTTACATGTTTGCGCTGCAATTTAAATATTTGCTCACAAGCGACCTGCAGCTGAACTCTTGCAAAGCTTGCACTGCTTAACTCAAACTGGACATGAGCTTTTGCAAGAAGCTCTGGGAGAATCCAGCTTCTCATTCCTTGTAGATGTTGCTCTTCTTAAAGGGCAGTTTTATTGCTCAGTGAAGAAACAGAAACTCAAATGCCAGTCCCAAAGGCGTTTCACAGCAACTTCACTGGAACTTACTTCCCGCTAAATGTTTTAGGATTGCTGGTTGCACTTGAGAAGTTATTCAAAGGGGGCGGGGGGGTGAGGCAGTGGGGGGGGCGGTTATTTCGTGGGAGGTTATTTCTCGGTTCTAGAAAACAGAATGAGGCCCATGAGTTAGATGTGGGGAGTGAGATGTCCCAGATCCTTCAGCCCCCTTTGCAGCTCAGTGACCTACGGCCAAATTGCCAAAACAGCAAATCCCAGCGCTTCCCCAGTCCTGGAATTACACCAAAAGCAGGGCCACTGGACAGAACCGCTACCACTAACCAGGAAGAAACTGGTTGCACCTCACCGTGGAGCCACAAGATTCCAGCCTCTATGCCACTGCAATGAGATGTTCAAGACCAAAGCAGGCTCTCTCCAAAAAAAAAACACCAACTACTGGCACAGAGATGTGTGGAGGCGATGGGCAAAGGGGCACAAGCTTTTTGGGCTTCCTGGGAGAAACCAGTTTGCAGTCGGGAGGAAGAGCCCTTCGCGGTGTCTCACAAGAATCTCTTGCCTGGCCTTGGAGGTGGAGGAAGACCACAAGGCAGGACAGGCCGAGCGAGAGCCCACAGAAGAGGCCAATGTGGGGGATGACCCCAGAGGGGCAGAGGGTCAACCACAAAACCAAGCCAGAAAGACACCACCCACGCACACACCCACACCCACACGGGCAGCCCTTGGTCTCTCTGCGTATCTTCTGGCACCCAAGGCTTAAATTGTGCCAGGGCTCTCTGCCTGCTTTGGAAACAGGTGCCAGGCAGGCAAAGTATGGCAATAGTAAAGAAAGAGTGCCTCTGCCCATATGCAGAGGGCCTTCCCTGTGCTACGGAGCAATTCCCATCAGCCCGCAAACACCTGAGATGAGTGGCTAGGACTTCCAACTGGGAGGGGGGACCTGGATCCCCCCCCACTGCTCCTTTTTTAGAAACCAGAATTTTAAAAGGTCAAACATCCGAAACAGCCACAACCACTGCCCAGTGGCATCAGCGTCCTTGACTCAGTCGTCCTGACGGGATTGAAAAGAGGGAAGACCGATGAGCCCCACCCTGGTGATGCCATCTCGTGGTCCTGAAAAGTGACCCCCCCACCCCGTTTCCCTGGGTCATTCAGGTTCATTTGCAAAAACCCAGGCAGAAAATGCACGCTTGGTGACTGGCAGAGGTAAGAGACCACACATCTGCTTCCTTTGCACTCATGCGTGTGCACACCTGTGCCCCTGCACATTGTGCAAGAAGACCCTTATGCTTATGCACGGAACCCCACACAGAGCACCGCCTAGTCACAGGGCGAGTCGGTGTCCTGCACTTAACATGCAAGCATGCACACACACGCACGCGCACACACGTGGGGCTTTGGACTGCTGTGGCCTCTCCCAAAGGCCCACGTCCATCCCTCCATCCATCCGCGCCAGGCGCTTTGTACACACACCGCCCACGTTGGCACCCCCAATGTCTACCAGCCGTGTGCCCTTCGCAGCACCCCACCCCCCCATCTGTGCCGGCTGCAATAACACCAGAGCCAGCCTCTCCCCTCCTCAGCTCCTCACCCCCTTCTCTCCCCCTGCCTCCCCTCCCCCTCCCCTCCCCCTCCCCCCTGCCCAGAACCAGATGCCAGACTGGCTGAACCCAATCCCTGGCCATGCAGAAGCATCCATGCTGGGGGAGGGGAGGGAGGGAGGGAGGGAGGGAGCCCATTAATCCCCCAGCCTCCCCCTGCATTTCCATCATTGCCCCCATGCCTGTGGGGGGGATCATGCCACCCCCCAGATGTGGGGCACTCACTCACCATTTGATAGGCTTGTGCACAGCTGTGGCCATTTTGATACGGTATGAAAATCCCTCAGCCAGCCAGCCTGGGCTGCTTGGAGAAGCAGAGAATTTTCCCCCCTTTTCTTTCTTTCTTTCCTTTCCCTTTTTTTTTTTTTTTACCTCTCACATCAGAATATACTGTACAATTTTATTCATTCTCCAGCAGCCTGCAGGGTGGGGGGGCCAATCACAGTCCAGCTCCTTTGAGTCCCGGTGCACCATGGGGAATGTAGTCTCTGGGCTTTACAGAAGCCTTTCCCCACACTTAGGTGTTTTTTTTTATTGCATTATTATTTCCCCCCTCCTTCCTTTGCAAGCTCTTTAACGCTGGGGTGGATGCCAGGCAGCTGCCACAAGGGGACTACAACTCCCAGAGGGCCTTGCGTTTGACAGCTGTGAGGCCCACCTACCTCCAAAGGGAGGGAGGGAGGGAGGCTGGGTACGGGATAAAATGGGAGGGGGCATTTAATGCCAATGGAAATGGCATTGCTATAAAAGCCCCTCTTGGCAAAGTGCAACACCCACTTTTGTGCAATTGCATTCCCGGGCTGGGGGTGGGTTTGGGGGAGGGAAACGCCGCCCTTCTTCGAAACAAATGATGGGGGGGGCGAAGCGGGGGTGGGGACGAGCTCCACAGGGCCTTGTCCAGAGTTTTTTTGGCCGGGCGGGGGGGGGAGCAAAGATTTCGGATCCGCAGCTTAAATTCCTCTGGGAAGGCGTAACTCAACGTTCTTGGCTGCCGGCCTTCCCGGGGGGCTTAATTAGATCGCCAGTCTTGGCCCCAGAACCTTTTTGGAGTGCCAGCCGCGCCTAATGGGAAGGAAGCCGTGGTAAGGGCAAGGGTGTTCCTGGGCAAATGCAGAGCGCCGTTCCCTCCCCCGTTGGTCACAAAACCCAGTGAGGTTCAGGGAAAGCATCTCTTTCAAACGGGATGGGCTTGATCCCCGCACCCCCCCGCAGGTATTTCCTACGGTGTCTTCCGTAATTTGGGGGCTTTGGGCTCCCACGCCCAAAGATCCCCGAGGCTATTTCTCCCCAGCCCTCCGCTCCAGGGCCCCACAAGCACGGTGGAGCAGCAGCCCACACCCAGATCATCGCGGGGGGACGGGCTTCTTTGGAGGGATCCATCCTCACAGATTCATTCGGGTAGAGGGATCCTCTAGTGGAGGCTCCTACCCTAAGGTCATCTAGTCCAACCCGCCATCGTCGCCGGAAAATCACTCCTACAGCGCCCCCTGTCGACGCTGTGATTTTAAACAACTCAAAGCCGTCTCGTGAGCCCTGAGTTCAAGCTCAAGTGGACGACTCGGAATCCCTCAGGGTTAGGGCACATCAGCACTCTGCACACGCTCAGAGTCACTATTGGCATCCTGTCGTCCCTTGTTCCGGGGCCGACGGAGCCCTCCCTCGGACTTCAGGCCCCTCGCCATTAAGCCAGGCAGTTCCGGGGCTGCACAGCAGTAGTCTCTCCCCACCTGGAAGTGTGCCCCCCAGGGGTCCAGCCCCCTTTCTAAAGAGAGAGGTGCTGGGGCTCAAACGACACCCTCTGTCAGGGGCCTCCAAGCTGGCGGGGCGCAGCGGGGCGGGGCTGGCTTTGCTTACCAGGCCATCTGCACATGCTCAGAGACTCGACCTGACCTGGGCTAAACCAGACTGATGCAGCCTCGGCCCACGGGGGTGGGGGGGGAGCGGGCGAGGAGGCTCCCCCTGAGCTAATGAGATGCTAATCGCTGGGCGTGGCTTCCTGGACGGGGAGGCCGCTCTGCCTGGAGGGCTCCAGCCACGCCCCTCGGGAAGAAAGCTACTTCTGAGTAGACACGGCTATCCCGGCACTGTACGGTCCTCAGGCAGTAGCGAGCCTGCGCGACTGGGGCCAGTCAGGGCCGCGATCCCAAGCGCCCCCCTCCCCCGACCCAGCCAGGTGGCCTCAGGGGCTTTTCGGAGAGGCGGCGGCGGTGCTGCGTCTCCTGCGCTGCCGTGGGGACTCGGGGCCGGGGGGGGGGGGCTTCCTCCGCCGCCCACCCCATCCCGCCCCGCCCCGCCCCACCGGCGAGGCGAGCGCGCAGAGGAACGGGCCGCCCCACCGGCGAGGCGAGCGCGCAGAGGAACGGGCCGCCCGCCTGCTGTCCCGCCGTCGGGGCTGCTCAGAGGAGAAGATCCCCGCGGGGGCGGCTACTGCTCGCCGGGTCGGGCAAGCGAGAGCCGCCCCCTCCGAGGCTGCACCGTCGCGCGTGCCTTTAGGGGCGCCGGTCGGGGGCGCCCCAGTTTGCGGGGAGGGGGCGTCCGCCTGCCTGCGCCTCCTTCAGGCGCCTCGCCTCCCCCCCGCAAGCCCTCGCCTCTCCGGTAAGCCCCCCCCCCCCGCTGCGCGCGGGCAGAGGCGAGTGCATTCCTGCTCTCCCCCCCACACATTTTTTATGGCGCCCCCCCCCCCCCCCCGTCCTCCTTCCCTCCATCTGCAGTCCATCAGGGCCGCCTCCCCGCTAGCCTCCCCCTGGCTGCCGGGAGATGTAGTCCGCCTCCAGCTGCTGCCTCCGCCATCTCTGCGCCCGCCCGACCCCCCCGCACTGCCGGGCCGTTCCAGGCAGGCCAGCAGCGGTCACTGCCTTTGCAGGCCCGCCGAGAGAATCCGGCACCGGCACCAGCACCAGGGAGCCCCCGCCCCGGACTGCGACGCCCCCTTCCCAGCCAGCGTCTCCGATCCAGCCTCAGGGCTCTTCAGAGAGAAGGGCTGGGGGCGCCCAGGGCCCTTTAGCCATTCGCCACGGCCGGCCTCCGTGGGCAGGGCCACAGGTGCCCACAAGTTGCTGCTGAGTGGGCCTTTCTTTGCCCATGGAGCCCTTCCGGCGTTGCGGCCCTTCCAGAAGCAGGTGGCCGGCCACAGGCAGGCGCCAACGATGGCTGGGTGGGCCAGGCTTTGAAGGAAGAGCTGCCAGCCAGGGCTGCGATCTGGAGCCCAAACACCTCCCCTCCTGAAAAGCAAGCACCAAGCAGGAAGGCCTGGCAGCTGGGTGGGCGGCTGCACCAACGCGCCCCTTGGGCCCCTGCTTATTGCAGGAGGAAGCCCCAGAAAGAAGCCCCAGGGCCTGAAACTCCCCGGCCTCCGTCCCTACGCAAGTTCTGCAGACCTGCCCGGCTGAAAATGCCAGCGGCGTCGGGGTCCAGGATGAGACGGCAGCAGCAGTGGAAGGACACCTGGCTGAGCAATGGCGTGGGGGGGGGGGGAAGAAGGCCCAGTGCAAAGGCCACCTCCAGCTCCCGCCTCTACCTGGCCGGGCAGGACGCAAGTGGGAGCCCCTTGCAGGAGGCCCCGGCCCTCCTGTAACGTGCCCTGCAGGCTGCTGGCACTGCGGCAACAGTTGGGATCCAAGATGGACAGATAGAGCATCAGCCAGCCAGCCAGCCTGCCAGGGCGCCCTGTGCTGGAGCGGCCTCCCAGAGGCGCAGGGGCTGCTCTTGGGTTCTCTGTGGCCAGCCACAGGCCTCATTTGCTCTCATGCCCCAGAGGGAAACTCTGGGAAAACAGAGAGGTCCTGGGGCTCCCATTACATCCTGGGCTTGTCCACCCTCTCCAGAGGACTGTGCAGCCTGCATCCCAGCATCCGTGGCAGCAAAATGTGTTAAACCAGGCGCAGAGGTGCACTGCAGTGCCACCCCGTGGGAGGCCTTCGGGCAGCCCTCCGCAAGCCTTCAGCAACTGGGCCCCCAGCCCCTGTGCCAACTGGGCCCCCAGCCTTACACACCTGCCGGAGGGCAGCCTTGAGAAGTACCAGCAGGAGGAGGGGGCAGCTACTTCCACCCCATGGCCATGGAGTCTAGGGTGGGGCTGGCCGGTTTTCTTTCTTTCTTTTTCAGCCAATGGTTAAGGGAGAAACAGTCTGGGAAGTTCTCTTGCACAACAAGCCCCTTTGATCTGGCACAGCAGACCCTGCTGGTTTTGAGGTGGCTTCTACCAGTGAAGGGCCCTGTTGCAGTTGGGCTTTGAATTGCAAGTCGGGGGACACCCCTGCCCCCCCCCCCCCCATCATGGCCTTCAAAACAGCCAAACCAGGAACTGTTTCAGGAAACTTTGTGATTCATTACCTATTTCGCAGTGTAGGGAAACATGAGTACACGGGGAGGGGGGGGCATAACTAACCTTCCCCTCTTGGGTGGGTGGAGGGCATCTATAGCTTGTTTAAAGTGGAAATGACAACCACACACAGAAGTTCCTTATTTTGGAAACCAAGTTTGAATAGGAGGATGAAGACGGTGAGGGAACTTTGCTTCAAAATGCACACGGCTGCGAGTAAACACACCCATCACCCCAAATTGGGTTATTATATTACTGGCTTTATTTGTTATTTATTATATAATACAAATATGTGGGATTCTTTGATACAAAACATTTGGAAATAAGATAGAAAATACCTCCCCAGCGTCCCTTTCTGTCCAGGAAGTTTAGGTGGGGGAGAACTGCGCCTCCACCCACCTTCCTCCTCTGCATCACCCAGATGCTCACTCAGCCTGGGGTGGGTGGAGGGAGAAAGCCAACGGCAACTCAGCTGGGAGGGGTCCGGCCCATTTCTTGGGTTAAGCCCTGGGGGTGGGCACCTCCCACTCGGGATGCATTTTCCCTCTGGGCTACGGTCTGGTTCTCTGACTGGCCTCTGTAAACTGAACCTGCAGTCTAACAGCGCCATGGAAAGGAGGAGGGCCCGGCTCCGTGGCGCCCCAGCGGGCAACTGCAGAGCCACCAAGCCAAGGCTGCAATATGCAGCTCCTCTTCTCTTGAGCCCCCCACCCGCCCCCACCATGACGCACGTTGTGCCTCAGCCACTCCCTAAAGCTCACAAGTTTGAAATTTGGTGCAATCTCATTTTAAAGTTTTCAACTTCATTTCTGAAATTATGACTTTGAGGCACACTTAAAAACACACACATGTAAATGCATTCTCTTGCCAAATTCATTTCCCCTCCCCTGCAGAAAACCCCCCAGCAGTATTCAAATGGGGGGGGGTAGGAAAACCTAAAGGAGATCCACAGCCCCCCCGTTCCCCTCTTAGCCCAGTCACGTGCCCCCCCCTCCGTAGAGTCTTCACAGCTGCCATCAAGAGGGCCATTGCGAGGTAGGAGGCTGGAGCACCCCCATTCCCCCCCAGTTCCCCGTAATTTGAGCACCAATAGCCAACAACAACCATAACTTTCCCACCAACACTGAACTCAAAAGTTTTTGCTTCAAGTTGCATCAGCTCTAACCACTGCACCAGGTAAACACCCCCCCTTCCTGGACACTCTCCACAAACCCATCAGGCAGCATGGGAGCAAGGACTAAAGTGTCATCATCATCCCCCCCCCCCAAGCCGCCCTGCAGAGCCGCTGGAAGAATAAGGAAGCTTGAAGCCCACCTGGAGATGCCCTACAGCGGTTCAGTGAGGTCCATGGTCCTGGCGGTGCCCGCAGGAGGTGGAAATGGGGTTTGTGGCAGGAAGGTGTCGTGCAGATTCTTCAGAGGAAAATGCACGGGCTTCGTGTTTTTCATTTTTGCCCATTCCAGAGCTTTCCTGCCCCGTCACCAAATTCTGGGCCAAACTACAGGGCGGCAGGCCGAGGAGGGCCCGGAGCCCGTTCCTCCAGCCACGCGGCCGCTTGCACCCACCCCACAAGGGTGAACTCAGGGCCAGCCCTCACCCTGCCAAGGGGGCACCACTTCCTGGAGAGGACAACTGCCCAGCCCAGGCCTTGCCGAGGTAGTCCCGTGAGAGGGAAGTCCCGTTGCTAGACCGGGGGGTGGGTGGGGGGAACTGCCAGAGAATCCGTCCCCTGCTTATCGGGTGCTGTTTGTGTGGGGGCGGGGCGGGGCGGGGCGAGGGGAGCAGCTCTGCAGAAGGAAGCCACAGGAGGATTGGTTTGGGGACCAGAAACCGAGAGGAAGGGAAGCCCGGCTGGGGAGCGGAGGTCAGGAAGAGGGCCGGGTGCCAGGCCAGCTGGGCCCACCACCACCCCGCCCCAGCGCCCCCATGCTCGGATGCTGGAGGCTGTGGTGAAAGGACCCGTTTGCCTGCTTTGCCCAGCAAACTAATTGGGGGAGGGGAGGGGAGGGAAAGAGAAAGATCTTCGCTTCCGCATGCCACCCCCACCCCCACCCCCTGCGTTCCGAGTCCCAGCCAAGGGAGGAATGTTCTGCCAGGAGCCGCCCAAAGAGCTGCTGCCTGTGGACCTCCTCCTCACCATGGCAGTTCCCAATTGCACCCTCTTCTCTCCACCCCCCAAAAACACGTTCACTGCTCACACTGCGACCCACAGGGAGGGGCATCGCCCAGCCCCACAAGTGCTGCTGCTTCACACGCTTGAATACGGCAAGTTCGCAGACAGGAACCACATTCGACTTGGGGGGGGGGCTTGTCTGCTCATTCTCTGGGGTCCAAGCGGGGGGAGGGAGGGGGCGGCGCGTTGGGGCCAATGAGCCACAGAGCAGACTCTTACGAGGAAGGTGGCGGGGGGGGGGTCTAAATTGTCCAGCCGCAGAAATGGGGGTCACAGTTCGATTTCGAAGGTTTTCTGCCGGTCGCCGGAGAAGGGGCTGGGCATGCCGGAAGAAGCCTTGGACTCCAGGGCTGCCCACTGCGCTTCGAAAGGGTCGGGGGGCTCCTGGCGGGGGGCGGGGGCCGCAGGCTGGCTCTGCTCCGGGGGCCAAGTGGTCCCGTTGGCTTTGGGCCGGCTCGCACCCAGCAGGTTCGGGGGGAAGGCGCTGGCCTTGGCCCCCAGGGAGGTGGCGGGCGCCTGGGCGGCGGAGCAGAAGACGTTGGCCACCATCTGGGAAGGGGTGATGCCCACCACCGGCACGCTGGGCAGGGCGGCGTAGGGCCCCACGGGGGGGTAGGCTGCGCCCAGCGGCACAAAGGCGGGCTGCATGAGTGTGGGGGCAAACATGCCCACGGGCGGGGGGGCTGCATCGTAGCTCAGGGGGAAGGAGGGCAGGGGGGCGGGCATCGCCACGGCAACCGCCACCTGCTGCTGGGCCTTGGCGGCCTTGGCGACCTCCTCCAGCCAGCGCTCGGCTTCTGACGGCGTCCGCTTGTGCCCGGGCTGGAAGGGGGGCGTCACGGGGACCCCGGCAGAGGCGTCCGTCCAGGCGGGGGGGCCTAGGAAGAGCAAGAGGAACACACGTCCGTCCCCAGTCATGGGAGGGGGGCAGCCGTGGAGGGGCAGGGCCCAGGGACGGCACCAAGGCCAGGCGTACCTGTGCTGCCCCCTTCCATGGGCATCGCGGCGGCTGCATGCGCCAGGGCGCCGTTGAGAGGGGCGCCGCTGGGGGGCTCCCCAGCCGGCTGGGCAAGCGACGCGTCGATCTGGCTGCAGAGGGCGGTGATGCCGTCGGAGTCCCCGTTGGGTGTCGAGTCGAGTTCTATGACTGGCGCAAGAGAAGGAAAGGTCAGGCGCAAGGCGCGTGCGCGGGGGGTGGAGGGGCCAGGGCCCCCAGCCTGCAGCGCGGCTGCTGGTGGGTCCCCGTGGCTACAGCTCCTAAAGGTGCTTCTCCAGAGCTCCGCCTCCCACAGGCTTCTTTCCGCCCCGCCCTCGAGGGAGCCGTTGTGCTCACGCCCAGATCAGGTTCACCCCCGGTCCATCCATCTCCAGCAGGGACCAGCGGCCAAGAACTCACAGACAGGGCATGAAGCTAACGCCCTGCAGCCCCTCTGTCTCCATCCCTGCGGCTTGGTCCTCAGTGTCTGGAAACTGAAGGTACTCAGAAGCTCCATTGACCTGGGCTGGCATTGGCTACGGTGTCCTGCCACTCCGTGAAATGCCCTCCCTCCGTCCCTCCCTCGGCCTCGAGGCTCGTGGCGGCCACGCCCCCCCATCTTGCAACTATGGGCCCCATACAATGCAGCCATCGTATGGCTCCCTGCAAGGCAGTGGGCATGCAGAAGGGTCTCCCCCGCGCCCCCCCACCCTCACCTGCGTCGCCCGTGTGGCCCTTGCGCTGCAGGGTGGAGGGCAGCTCGTTCAGGCGCAAGGAGAGCTGCCTTTTGAAGGGCGAGTTCTTCTGGCTCAGGGTGGGGAACCCTCGGAAGGAGCCCTGCCGCACCAGCTGCTCCAGGGGGGCGTGGCGGCGTGGGATGGCGTGGGCGCCCCCCGGCTCAGCCTTCTCCTCCGGCGACATGGCCCCCTGGGGCGGGGAAGCGCTGCCGGGCTGGGCCGGGGCCGGGGGAGGGGCCGCGGGCACCGCTGCCGCTTCCGCTGCAGGGGAAAGGGAAGGACGCCTTGGCCGTCTCTGGGGGCTGCGCTGCAACCCCCCTCCGATCCCTCCCCAGTTCAAATACGGCCTGGCAGAGGCCCCTCCCCACCGGAATTGTCGTTATTTGGAGGTCTGGGCACAATTCAAGTCCCGCCAATGTCATGGAGACAACATCTTGGTTCCGATGTAACCGGAAATCAGGGCTTAGTCCTTAGCGATGTCTGCAATTGCTCTCATCGCCCTTCAGGCTGCTACGAGAAGAACCAGCTCCAGGCAGCCTTTGCCTCGGGCGCTGAGCACCACCAAGAGAAGTTGTGGCAGGAAGCGCCCCGGGTCTGGTTCCAAGCTAACCACAGTTCCTTGTGATGCCCAGACCTGTGGAGCTGGGGCTTCTTTCCGGTCACGACGGTTTGAGCACAAGCCAGGTGGGACCAAAGCCACCATTTCATCCCGGCTTGTTCTCATGAAACATGCAACGGAGGCTTTGTACGAGCAGCCAAGCCGCCTGGAGACAAGGGGGCTTGGGGGGGACCCAGCCATCCACGGCGGCAGGAGGCTCCTACCTTTCTTTCTGTCCTGTGGGGGCCGCGCTCCGGAGGGGCGTGTGGTGGAGGCCCCGGGCCCCGGCAGGCGAAAGGAGCCCTCGCGAGCAAAGCTGGTGCGGGTGGCGTCGAAGGAGGCCGTCACGCCACACTCCTTCTCCCGCTTCTGCTTGCGCTCCAGGCAGGCGGCGAAGGCGCAGCCCACAGCGTGGCTCAAGCGCTCACCCTGGGATGGGGCGGGGGGGGAGAGGGGGCGGGCAGGCAGGCAGGAGACATGGAGCAGCAGTCACCAATGAGGAGCAGGGAAGGGGAGGGAGATGGCCCAGGCCTCCCGCTGCCCCTGCGGGGGCGGACAAAAGGAAGTCCACTTTCGCCCAGCGCATCATGAGCTTCATGGAAACTCCCTCCCCCTCCCCCCCGTGTCCCCCGTTGGCCCTGATGGTTCTGGAAAAGGGGAGCCCAATTTATGAAGGGCAGACAGATCCACCGACGTCCTAATGGCTGCGGGGAACCTCTTCATTCAGGGAGAGCAGAGCTCCAGATACCCTTTCCTGGGTGCAATGGTGCAGAGCAGGGGCACCCAGCCTTTTGGGGCCAGTGAGCAGATTTGTTATTTTGAGAGAGTGCCGTGGGTACTCTCACAAAATGACTGCCATGTGGGGTGGGGCTTGCCCATTCATAAAATGGCAACCAGGGTGGGCAAGGCAAATTGGGGAGGCTAAAAGAAAAGTAACTAGTCCGACAACCTAGGCACAAAAGAGAGATGGAATCTGAGCTCCAACACACTGCCTAATAATAATTGTAATAATTCCAAGAAGTCTTAGGAAATAGAAATCAGGTGGGGGAAGGTGCCTGGAGGGCATCAAGAGAGGCGCCTGTGGACACATGGGTCTCCTTGGGCACCGTGTTGGGGACCCCAGGCACAGCGGGTGGAGGGCTGTGGTCTGGATGGGCTGGTTTATTTGCTTATTTAAGCACAAAAAGGGGGGGGATCTCCCTAAAAGTGCAAGGCGACAAACAATTCAAAATAAAAAGTAACAGCAACAATATCAAAAATTTTAAAACCTTTGAGTAGCAAAGGTAAAACGTTGCAGCTAATGACGAGAGCACCAATAAAAACAGGAGCAATATGAGAGACACCAAAAACTCCAAATATCATCAGTCAAACCGTCACTTTGGTTCTTTGATCCTGGCCTGGACCACGTGACTACTCAACCGATCCAGGAGAGGTGCTCTCGCCATTCAGTGGTGCTCAGGGGAGTTCCACACATTGACACGTTGCGTTGTAGTTTAAGAGAACCACCTAAAGCAGGGAGCGACAACCTCTGGCCCTCCAGATGTTCTGGCCCACATGTCCCATCAGCTCCAGCTAGAGTAGCCAATGGGCCAAAACATCTGGACCACCTGAAGTTGCCCCCCCTGATCTGAAGAGTGGGCTTGTGTTACAGGCTTCAAAAGGGGCAAGTTAATCGAACCACAGCCATTCTTGGAGGGCGGAGGGGGCTCTTCCAGGTTGTACTGCAGGCCTGCCCACCCTGTGAGCATAAGCAGGGGGCTCAGGTGGGCAAGGGGAACACTGGGGCTGCTGGAGGGGTCCTGAGGCTTCGCCCTGTGTGGGGCAGAAGCCACGAGGGCAGTTGTGGCTCATAAACGCAAGGGCACGCATGCCCGGGGAGGGTGGTGCTTTGGGGGCCGTGGGCGCGGGCAGAGGCTGCACAGCGCCACGAGGACGCCACCCACCGAATCCTTCAGGGCCAGGAAGCAGTGGCAGATCCAGCGCCGTGTGGTGCCGTCTCGGCAGATGTAGGAAAAGGCCTTGTCAAAGTTGCGATCCGGGGCGCAGAACGAAACCTTCTCGATCGTCTGGTCCACGATCAGGTCCTGGGGAGAAAGATGCCCGGGGGGCGGTGGCGGCGACTCCTTCCCGTTTCAGAAAGGAGAGTTTCTGGCCTGCCCTCCAACATGCTCCGTGGTGAGGAAAGGCACTTTGCACATGCTCTGGGCTGCCCTGCACTACCACACTTTTACTGGCTTCCCTCTCTCTTGGAGCCCCAGGCGCCCCGAGAGCTGCAGGCGCTTCCGGGCGGAGGGACGGAGGGGCCCAAGCGCTCTGCACCCAAAGGCCTCGTGCAGCTCCGCCGTCAGCAAGCCCAGCAGGGCTGCAAGTGGAAGGCCTCCGTGGCCCAGACCGCCTGCAAGACTCCGCACACGAGGCAGCGCCATGGCACAAGGAAAGCCGCCCCCTCCCAGTGGCTCTCCAGGAAGCCAGGAGGGTGGGGGAGAGAAGCGGAGAAATGTCCCCCACCCCACCCCCGTGGCTCGACGTACGGCTGTTCAGTCCTTCCGCCGCTCATAGGAAGCTGCCAGGGACCGTTTGTCCGGCCTCTGCCAAGAGCCTTTCACTGGACCTTCCGCCTGCCGCTCTCACCCTGAGCTCTGCCCCCCAACATGCCATACCTTGGTCTTGTCATCCACAACACGCAGTCCGTCAGCCGAGACCCAGAGCACGGACTTCACGGATTTGCGGCCACTCTGTGGGAGCCAAAAGAGGGGCGGCAATGTTAGGGGTGAAAAGCAAGTTCCCACCCTGGACCTACGAAAAGGGCAGAAGACTGGGAGAGACCTTTGCCAGAGACCTTCTTGCCCCCCCCCCCCCCGAGGCCTCCACCATCAAGGCCTGCTCTCCTTCGGAACAGCGGAAGCTGACTGAGTCAGAACCTGGGTCCAGCCAGCCAGGACTGCCTGCACTGACTGGCAGCAGCGGATCCCCCCTGTTCTGCCACTATTCTCCTGCTGGAGGGAGCGGGGCAGCGGCAGCAGAGAGGAGCATCATCTAAAACCCAAAAACGTCCCCCCCACCCCACCCTCTTCAGAACGGCTCTTTTAGCCTTCTGTAGATTCATGCAAATGCAATCAATTGATTAAACTGGTTGAAACTAACTTGATCAACCCACTTCTAAAATACTTTGCCACTATTGGCAGCACTCTGGAATAAATAAAAATGGAAAAGCGACCCTTGGCCTGATTCTGGGGAGGCACCTCTCTTGGAGACCCTCTTTGCCTCCACCAGGTGAAGAGGATGTGGAAAGTGAACTCTGCCTGCTTGTTTGAAACCTTGCAATGGCCTTCAAGCCACAAGAACAATACTTTTTTAACAACAGTGCAAACACTTCTCTTTCGCTGCCGGATGTATTCTGATGAGCCTGTGAACGAGCCCACTGGGCAACCAGGAGGCCTTTCGGCAGCACTGAAATCCGCCGTGCGGGACCCAGCCCTGCCCTGGGAGCGCGTTGGGCCCGCCGGCTCCCACCAGTATCCCCAGCAGAACACGCGGACGTTCTCCTGACAAGTGTCTCCGCGGGGAGAGGACCCAACAGCCGGCACCCGCGAGGGCATCGGCTGCAGCCAAGGCGCCTCCCTCCATCTGCATCTTCCCGAGAGCCCCGAGCCACAAGGGCACCAGCCGGTTGGCTTTGCCTCCCGCCCAGGAGGCCCACCCCCACCCACCCCACTCACGGCTTTCAGCTTCTTCACAGCTTCTTCACAAACATGCATGCCCCGGGACTCCTCCACTTCGGCGTGGCCCAAGTACTAGCGGGGAGAAAGAGATTCGGGATGAGATTTTCCCACCCTCCCCAGTCGGTCTGCAGAAGAGAATCACGCGCAAACACACACACACACACACACACACACACACACACACACACACACACACACACACCCCTCCATGGTCAGAGCCTGTGAGGTTCAAAGCTGCCAGAGAAGGCTCAGGCTCCAAGTGGACGGACCCTCCCGTTTTTACGCGCTGGAGATCAAAAGGCCCGAAGCTCTCCCCTTTGCACCCCACCCCCTGGGCTCCATGGAGGCGGCGGCTCGCCTCTGGGCATCCCAGACCTGGACTTAAGGGCTGCCGGGCCCCTAGCCAAAGCCCCTGGCCGCCTGCCTCCGGCCACCCCCCTCCCCGGCTGCCACTCACCCGCACAGGGAAGCTGCAGCGCCCTTTGCGCACGGCCTCCTCATCCGCTTGCCATTGGTGGGGGCGGCTGGCCTCGGGGACGTACGCCGGCTTCTTGCGCCTCAGGCTCTGCCGCAGCTTGTTCATCGCTGACCCCTGCGCGGCGCCTGAGGGCAGGAAAGGGACGGGCTGAGCTCTGCTGCCCCCTAGCAGCACGGGGCCAGCGCAGGTGCCGCAGGGGAGGCCAGCTGTTGGGAGCCAGGGCTCCGGGGTCCCACGCCCCACACCACCTTCCGAATCAAGGATTCTGCCACCGTTGAGTGCCGCCCCAAAAACACACAGGAGCGCCGTTCTCACAGTGGAGTAGGTGGCTTGGAGTACTCCCCACCCACCCATGAGGGTCCTTCATGCCCAAATAGGAATCAAAAACCGGAGAGCAAAACTGGGAAAGAGGCACAGCAGCAGAAAGGCGGGGGGGGGGGGCTTTCCCACCCACCTATCCTTTTTTCCTCTTCTCTTTTTGCTTTTTCTTTCATTCTTTGCAAGCATGGATTGGGAGAAAAGTCCCCAGCAAGCGTCAGATTCCTGAGATCAAAGTGATGCCAATGTAGAGGAAGCAGGGAGGGCGTGTTTTTTAAAAAAAACTTTTGCTGTTTCTGAGTGCCCCCCCTCCTTTGATCTCGCCCTCTCTGATTTAACTGGGGCGTCTCAATCCAAGATGAAGGAGGGAAAAGCCCGCCCGGCCACCCCACCCCCACTTCAGCCTAGAAGGAACCCAGGCGCAAAAAGTCCGCTTGGCAACTAAGTGCTGTAGCCTGAAAGCCTCCTGTGCAGAGATGGGCTGGTGGCAGAAATGCACTCTGCGCATACCCAGAAGCACTCTTGGAAGGGCATGGGGCTCTAAGCCAGGGATGAGCACATCCTAGCCCTGAGACTCTCCATCTGGCACCACCTTTCGGGGCAGGTCTCTGGTCCTCGCCTGAGCAGGGAAAAGTTCTCATCTCCTGAACAGTCAGAAGAGAATTTCCCAGTTGGGCAGAAGAAGCCAGGACCCTTTTTCAATAAAAAAAAGATTTGTGGCTGCTTTGGCTAGCAGTAGTTTTGTTCTTTTTTAAAAACCTGGTCATGTTGCTGGATGTCTGGAGCAATATCAGAGGGGTGGGGTGAGGTGGGGCTTAGCAACGAACTCTGTGTGCGCTTTGCTATGTGTGGGGAGGGTATTTCAGCTTGGGGTGAGTGAGTTCCCCACCCTCTCTGTTTTGCACTCATAAGCTTAAAGGCACTTCTCTTATTTTCCTTCTTAGTGTAACGTGGCACGTGGGTTGTTGCTGGAGCAGAAAAATGTGGCTCCAAATTAGTATTCTTGTGACTGGAGCTGGTGATAATGATTCTTCCTACTAGATGTAAAAGGTTAGATTTTGAATGCTCTCAGAACTTGCTGCCCATGCTTACTCCTGAGTAATCCAGTCCTTCTTACTCCTGGGCATTCATGCAGAAGCTGTAGGTTTTTTTAACCATGCAGATTCTCAGAGTTACTTCCAAGCAGACACACAGAAGGGCGCTTTGGGAGGTTCTCTCAGAACTTGCTGCTGGTTTTCAAAGGGTGCTTTTCCTTGTGGCTTTGAATGAGGATATCACTCTCATTATCATAGCAGTAAACAGCAGGGTACCACAGGGCTCCGTCTCAGGGCCAGTGTTATTCAACAGTTTTATTAATGCCCTGGATGGCAGGATGGATGGGCTTCTTACCAAATTTGCGGATGACACAAAACCGGGAGCTCTGGCCATGACCCATGAAGACAGAATGAGAGGACAATCTGATCTGGACTGGTTGGAAGACTGGGCAGAGAGGAACAGGATGTCCTTTAAGCGGGAAAAATGTCAGGTATGACACTTAGGGAGGGAAAACGTACGGTCCGTGCAGGCGGAGTTGTTGCTGTAGACGGAGTCTGCGGGTCCAAAGGAGGACTTCTGAGTGCATGTTTGGATTCCTCCCACCCTTTGCACTCCTGATCTTAAAAGTCATGTGCCTTAGTTTCCCCTTTCTGCAAAATGGGCTGCTGAGGAGTCAAAAGGCGGCTCTGCCTCTGGTGATCCACACTCTGCCCCACCAGCAACCGTAAATACTAGCCGTCAGTGCAACACAGCAGCAGCAGCAGCAGCAGCAGCAGCAGCAGCAGCAGCAGCAGCAGCAGCAGCAGCAGCCGAGGGCCCACTCCAAATCACAAGGCTGGGGGTGGCATGGAGACCCACAGAGGGCCCCAACGCCTGGCTCTGCTTGGGCCTCCATGAAGGGAAGGGGCCAGTGGTGGAGGAGCAGAGCCCCCACCTTTCAACATCGCTGCACCCCTCTTGCGTCACATGATGCTTTGCCAGCACCCCAAATTCTGGGCTGCTTGCACAATTGGGCCAACCCAGCCCCTCCCATCTGGTACATCAAACATCACACACCCACACACCCCACGCTGCTGGCGCTACAAGAGCAAGAATGCAAGGACCAAAGCAGGGCGTTGCTAGGCTGGGCCACGGAGCCCTTCCACGGAGCCCAGTAAAACGAGAACAAATAAAAACCTACCCTACTCTTCGTTTTTACTTTCATTGGTAACAAAAGTTTACAGACCTCTTCACTGGCTGGAGGGGGACCTCCTCTCTCTCTCTCTCTCTCTCTCTCTCTCTCTCTCTCTCTCTCTCTCTCTCTCTCTCTCTCTCTCTCTCTCTGCCACACACACACACACACACACACACACACTCCTCTCATCTCACAGATGGCCTGGGCCGTTAAATCTGCCCCACAGAAAATCGCCCGTGCAGACGACAACACGGGGGTCCCTTTTGTGCGGAGCGTGTGCCTTGCACAATGGCCACAAAGGCCCCCCCCCGTTGCAGCCTCCAGCCCCCAGACACACAAAAGGGGTCCAGACGCTGGGCAAGTTTAGCCCCACCCTGGATCAGCCCCAAATGACTCTGACCCCTCTTGTGTGTATGGGGAGGAGGGAGGAAAAGAATGGGGGCCCTGGAGGAGATTTCGAAGGCGGAGGAGGCCGTGGGGAGGGGCGGCAGCCTTTGAGCAAAGTCAGGCAAAGTCCCTCTGGAACAGCTGCACCGGAGCTGGTGGGAACAAAGGGGCAACGTCCCCCCCCCACAATGGGCGAGACAGCTGCCCTTGAATGGCAGGGGGGGCGCCCAACAGCTGTGTGTGTCCTGACCCACTCGCCCCCTCCCTCCCTCCCCCTCCCAGCCCCTTCTCAAGCACACCAGCTGTACCGGGGCTGAGCAAGCATTTGGCCAGGAGGGGACTGTTGCCTCAGCTGCTGCCAGAGTGACCCCCCACCCCCTCCCTTGGCCTGGCACACACAGGCAGCTGGGGGCTTTGCAGAGTCTGGTTTAGCAGATGGGAGCCATTCCCAGACAAGAAAAGAGGGGGGGGGGCAAGGCAAAACCCTAAAATGGGAGAGAGTAGATAGGAAGAGAGAGCCTCTACCTGGGCGCCCCAAGGCCAAGAGCAGCTTGCATCCCCCAGGGACGGAAAGCCCCCTCTGACCCGAGAGGGAGGGGGCGAAGGGAGAGTCAGCATCAAGATGGAAGATCCTGCCGTGACCCATAGCAGGTGAATGGGCTCACCCCTGCCCCAAAGCTGCACCTCCCCAGCGGACACCCCTTCTCCTTCCAAAGCAGGTGAACACCATCACACACCTCACTGGATTCTCCAGGACTTGGACAGCAAGAACTCGGGGGGGGGGGGAGAGGGGGCTCATTCGGCTGGAATGTGAAAGAGGCTGCAGGGGCTGGGTGAGCCCCAGGATGGACTGGAACTGTAGTCTCTCCCAGGAGTGAGTCAGGGGTGGGGGAGGCAGAAGCATCTCGGATGGAGGTGTACCCACTGAGTCCAAGTTATTTCTGGGAGGGGGGTCGTCCCTTTAAAGTGTCCATTTGGCCAGGTTCTGTGAGGAGGCCAAATTCGCTTATTTTAGTCTCCCCCGCATGGGCCTGCTGCTGTTGGACCTCCAGCCAAGCCGCCTGGCACAGTCTGGCTGGCTGGTTTCCAACTATGCCTTTGGGAGATGGCAACCAAGCCCAAAGTGGCATGCCACACACTCCACACAGGACCGTGTCCCAAGGGGGGGGGGGCAAAGAGCCCTGGCCACGGCCCGCCAGTTTAACGGGGGCCCTGCGTTGTGCCAGTCAACCCCAATTCTCGTGCTAAGATAAAAGAGGGCCTCCGGGTCCATCGGAACCTCAGTCTTCTAGTCATGAAGAACTTCAGACAAGTGAAGACATTCTGTATCACCACCACCCCGTTCCAAAAAGGAACCATTTTTGGAACAGGCTAGGAAAGCGCAGCCAGAGCCAAAACGCTTGACTCAACATCCAACCCCCTGAAAGTCAAGAAACAAGTCCTCTGTGTGCTCAACTATGATTTGGGCTGTAAACGGGGGGCAGGACTCCAGATTTAATAGTTCTTGAGAAACTCTTTCCCCCACCCAAGTCTGTACACAAACGGGCAGCAAGGTGGTGGTAGGGGGCTTGAATGAAGCCAATTAATACCCATGCATGCACGCGCACCCCCCCTTCTAAAGCAGCGGCTAAGAGAGCCAACACATCTGTGATGTGAGCGCTGCCCTAGAGAAAGGGGTTTCCCTGCCTCTGCCTGCCTCTGGTCCCTACACTGCCCACCTGGCTTCTTCTGACTGGGCCATCAGCTTCACCGCTTTTATCTGCTGTCACCCTCTCTCCACATCCCTCAGCCTTCTAAGAGGGAGGAGGAGCATCCCAGCCATTCCCAAGGCCTCTGCAGGTCCAGAGACGGGCCAGGGCTGCTCCTCTCGCCCGCAGACCAGCTGGGAGGGCTGGTGGAGACACGGAGGAGAGGTCAGCAACCTCACGGCCACCAAGTCCTGCTTGGAGTGAGGCCACAACTGGCACCCTCGGCAAGCCCAGCTCGGCCTGCCTGGCCTCCCCGGTCTGGCCAGCTCCCCTCCACCTGGCCTGCCTCCCCCCTCTTGCACAGGGAAGGTTCACCAACTGCATCTGCTGGCCTGGCCCAGCCAGTGACTGTCAGCCTCCCTGCGAAGGGAGGGGGCCAGTGGTGGCGGAACAGAGCCCCCACCTTTCAACATCGCCGCACCCCTCTTGCATCGCGTGACGCTTTGCCGGCACCCCAAATTCTGGGCTGCTTGCACAGTTGGGCTGATCCAGCCCCTCCCATCTGGTACATCAAACATCTCACACACCCCACACCGCTGGCGCTACAAGAGCAAGAATGCAAGGACTGAAGCAGGGCATTGCTAGGCTGGGCCAGGGAGCCCTTCCACGGAGCCCAGACTGTCTGCTCAGTAAAATGAGAACAAATAAAAACCCACCCTACTCTTCGTTTTAACTTTCCAGAGGAAGCAACCCCCCCCGCCTCACCTGCGCCCCCCTTTTATTCTTATACTTTTAAATGACACTTGAGAGTGGGTGCGGTGTCATGGTTAAGAGGCAGCTGGACAACCCTCTGTCAGGGATGCTTTAGGGTGGATTCCTGCATTGAGCAGGGGGTTGGACTCCATGGCCTTGTGGGCCCCTTCCAGCTCTGCTGTTCTATGATTCTATGGTTAAGAGCGCTGGGCTGGGACCTGGGAGATCCCAGCTCCAGTCTCGCCTTGGCCACTGGGTGACTTTGGGCCAGTCACGGACTCTCAGCCTAGCCCACTTTATAGGGTTGTTGTAGAGAGCAGCCGCCTCAGGCTCCTGGCAAGATGAAAGAAGGCCAAAGACATAAATGCAGCAACTGATGGACATGGGCCGCCCAAGAGCCCCATGTCCTCCAGGCTCCCAGCCTGCCCCAAACGCAAGCTCTCCTGCCACCCCCCCGAGACCAAGATCCACCGCCAGCATTCCCAGCAGAGAGCACCACTTCCAAAGCAGATGCCGAGCCGGGGCAGGGGCAGCCCAGCCGCTTCATCCGGGCACCCTCTCCGCCACCCCGGAAACCCGTCCGCGGCCTCAGCTCAGCCCCAAGCGCAGGATCCGGACTTCCACCCGGCCTCCTGCACCACGGGCTGCCAACCTGACCTGGGAAGCAATGCAAGGCCACAGGCACCCATCCCACTGGCTTGCCCTGGGTGGGGTGGGGGGCTGCCGATAAAGGGCCAGGCCCCAGCCGTGTGCACAACGCCCCGCCGGGTTGAGACAGGGACAAAAAACCACAATGGCCACGGAGATGCCGAGTGACTAACGGGCGCGGCCTGTGAGGCTGGGGCCTCCTTGAAACCTGACTCCTGCTGCCTCTTCCAAAGGCAAAGAGAAGGCGTTCCAGCAGACATCAGAAGCCAGCTTCTCCCGGCCGGCCCTGGGATGCAGCCCGGTCGGCAGCCGTCCGACGATCCCTGTAAGAGCTTGGGAGAGGTCCCAGGAGTCCTGGCCCCCTCCCCCTCCCCCTCCCCCTCCCCCCAGGGAGACCCCAGGAGTCCTTCCGCTCCCTGGACGGGTGGCAGCAGCAGCAGCTGCGCCGCTCTGGAGCTAATTGGGCCTTGTTAATGGGCAGCCATCACTGCAGCTTATTTCCCAACTTCCTGTCGGCTCCACCAGAGTCTGGGAAGCCATGAACTCGGCTGCCCTCCTTAGTCCAGACGCCCGAGGAGAACAATAGCGAAACGCAATCCGGTCAGAGAAGCTGCCCTCCCTCTCCCTCAGCGGGGTGGGTGGGGGGTGGGGGAGCGAGGAATGAGACTCAAGCACAGCAGGCCGAACGACACCTGAGCTGGGGCCCAGCCCTGCAAGAAGGTGAAGATGACGGACAGGGCTCCTCTAGGCACATGCAGAGTGTGTTCCCCCCTCCGCCTCCCCTCGCGACTGGGCATCCACCAGCAGTCCCCACACACGTAGGGCCACAGGACTGGGGTCCCGAGCAGGCGGGGGCCCATCCCTCTCTGCAGAGCCAACCCCTTCCCCAGCCACCGCTCAATCCACCCACCCAGCTGCCCCGGGGCTTAGGGGCCATCGCAGCTGGGGAGCTCCAGGGCGAGGCAGGAGAGCGTCTCCCCTCTTCTGCTGCTAGGGGGGGCGATGCCCGCCCGTGCGTCCAGGGTAGAGCACAGCTTGTTATGCACAGAAGGTCCCTACTTCCTCCTCAACACCTACAGGGAACTCGTGAAGGGAACGACCTCCCCAGGACGAGGACGGACATCGCTTCAGCCAGTTAGCCAGGCCACAGAAGCCGCGCCAACACTCGTGCCCACAGCCATTGCAAGAAGGCAGGAGCCCTTCCCAGGGCTCAAACGCTCTGAGCCTCAACCAGAGCTGCAGCTCTCCCAGCTGGCCGTGGGCTCAACCCCAGTCCGGGTCGCTCGTGCCGCTTTTCCTCCTCAAAGGGGCAGCCGAGAAGACCAGCCTCAGCAACCGCTCTTCAGAACGAGAGGGCCGAAATCTCTGGGGGACGTTCCAAGGCATCCAGGGGCTCAGGGCCAGGGCTCAGCACTGCAGCAGGTCAGGTGACAATAAAGGCACGTCTGAGCATGTGCAAAACGCTTCTGCCTTCCCACTGGGGACAAGCCACGGCTCAGCGGCGGAAGAGCCCCCACTTTGCATGCGGAAGGACCCCGGCTCAACCCCAGGCAGCAGGTCCCCGGCTGGGCTGGAAGGAATCCTGCCAGCAAAACCCTGCAGTGCCACGGCTGCCAGTCCGTGTCAGCAGTACTGGGCTCAGTGGTCACTAAGGCAGCTGGCTATGACTGCCTCCCCTGCACATGCACACGGCCCAGGCATGCGGGGAAAGCTCTTCCTGTCCTGTGGGCATGATCTCCAAGCAGGCCCCAGGCCTCGGATTCCAGGCTCTCCCACCTGGCCTGAACACGTCGCTTCCAAGGGGAAGCTGTCTTTCTCTCCAGGCCTGGCCGCACCAACTCTGCTCAGGACTCAGCCAGCCCCTGGCCACCACACGTTTCCCTGTCCCGCTGGGGCTGGGATCCCTGGGGGCTCATGAACACCTACCTTGCAAAGGACTCCATGACCCCCACGCTACCTTCAGGCCGGCTGCAAAGGCGGAGCCGGCAGAAAGGCCCAGAGTCTCCGTCATGCTGCGTCTCCTTTAGCACCACTGGATTCTTCACACCGCAAAAAGCCGTTTCTTGTAGCCAAAGAAAGGCAAGTTCCAGAGTTATTTCTTAAAAACAGGAACGGTGGGCAGGAGGTGCCGCAGGCAGAAATCCCTCCATAATCTCTCGTTATGCAATGGGGGGAAAGGAAGAACTCTGAATGTGCTCAGAGGCACTCTTGATGAGTGCATGTCATCTCACAGGGCTCTGCCCAGAACCTACGGAAGTCTTAGTTGTCTCAATCCACGTTCCCCCACAAGGCAAATGCTTCCAAGCAAGCGAGAGGTGGCACAAATGAACAGAGATCAGACGGGGGCGGGGGGGGGGGGGAAGGAATTTGCTCAAGCAAAGGGCCGCGATGCCCTCGGACCCCGAACACAAAAAAATCACCCTGCCCCCCTCCGCACCCGACATGAACCACAAAGTCCTGGGGGGGGGGCTGCAGGCGCAGGTCTTCTAAATGAGTTTGCCTCCAGGGTGGGGGCAGCTGTTTATTCACTGAGGGACAAGACGGAGCCCCTTGCCCTATTGATTCCCAAAACAGGAGGTGCTGGGGCTCAAACATCTGAAAGTAAGACGCTTCCTTCTGCAAGCCCCCCACCGCCCCCACTGCAATCCCAGACACTCTGGGGCGGACGGACGCAAGAGACGTGTGCCCTTCCGCTTTCCTCTCTTCCAAGGCTCTGAGCTCAGAGGTCCGGGGGCTGAGATGAGATCCGTGGAGACCCTCTAGTTTCAAAGCCCCTTTTTCAAAAGGCAGGGGGTGATCCACAGAACATCCTGGTGGCCCCCACCCAGGGGAAGCGGCATCAAGGAAGGAGGATGAGGAGGATCACCAGTAGGCTTATAAAAGCTGAAGCAGGACCAGCTGAGCGGCCAGCAAGGTTGAGCCCATGGCTCGGGGGTTCTGCAGAGCCTGCCTCCCTCCCCGCTAGCCGTGGGGTTGGGGTTGACCCTTTCCCCAGGAAGTGCTGCAACATCACCATGGCCGCCTTGCCCAGTGCAAGGGCCGGGCTCTTTGTGGCCAACCCATCCACCCCGCAACATTCATGGCCAGGGGGGTGGAGGGCTTGGCCAGCCTCCCCCCCCGCCCCCCATCAAACCACATGCTTGCAAAGTCAGACTCGGGTGGGGAGTAACACCTCCCCCCCCCCCGCCAGCTTTTACAGTGAAGCTGGAACGTACCTACTTCCACTCTTTGCCATCAACACTCCCCTAAGCAGAGAACCCTGGGACCAAATCCTCTAAAGATGCAGAGGGTCTCTGGGGCAGGATGCTCAGTCAGAGGGGATTTAAATAGGAAAAAAGGGCGCTGAAGAGTCTGAAGAAGAATCAGCATGTCCTTCGATCACCAAGGATGGAACGTTTAAGGTCCTCCTTGTGATGGCACCTATCTTGGGGGGGGGATTCATTTGTGCACCCTCAATTGCTTAGAAACTTCACCCCTTTTTATTTGCTAAGAAGAGGCCAGTCCCTCCCTCTCTCCCTCCATGACTCTCCTTCTCTCCCTGCCCATAATTCATCTGCAACATGCCTGAGTTTCTGATGCCCCCACCCCCCCAAAGCCTGGAAACAGCTCAGTCGTGGGGGGAGCGGAAAGCCACTCTTGGAGGAGGGGACACACACACACCCCACAGGCCCCACAACCTTTTCATGGCGTCCTGGGGAAGTTGTTCTCCCACTCTTTGGAGCATGGAGCGGGGGATGAAAAGTTTCCAGAAGACCCCCCCTTTCAAAATTATTGGTCCAGCACAGTCCTTCCTAAACCCAGGCAGCATCGACTTCACCCTATCTTGGACAGCATCGGGAGAGGGAGCGACCATCACCCCCTCTTCCCTCCCACCCCCGTCGCCCCAGGGCTGGATGAGGCAGATCCTGGAAAGGGAGGCAGAATCCGGAGCCCCCTCCCCGTCCGCAGCTTCTCGTGCCGGGGGCGGTGATGAGCCCCCTCCCCTCCGCCTCCCCTCCGCAGAGGGGTTGGAGATCCAGCCCAGCCCAGGGAGGCTCACCCGGCCCTTCCCGGCCGCCGCCTCCCGCGGGAGCGAAGCGGGCGGAGAAGAGGCGGCGGCGGGCGGGGAGGGGGATGCGATTCCTCCCCCCACCGCGATCCCCTCCTCCGCAGCCGCGACCCTCCTCTGGCAACCCGGAAAGGGTTGAGCTGCCATCAAGGCAGCAAAGAGCGGCGGCGGCGGCGGCGGGGGGGGCTTGGGGGGGGCGGGGGCCGGGTCCTTCGCAGCAGCAGCTGTCACTCGCGGGGCGGGGCGGGCGGTGGAGATGGATTCCGCGGAGGGAAGGGGCTCCACCGAGGGATGGAGATGGGGGGAGGGGGGAGAGGCGGAAAAGACGGCGCGCTTGGGGAAGGAGGCAGCAGCCCGTCCATCCGTGCTGCGCGCCCGCCACGACAAGCAGGATGCAGGCGGCGTCCGCGGGGCGGGGGGCGCGGCCGGGAGGGGCGCTTGGCTGGCCGGCCGCCCAGAGAGGGATAGACGCACAACCCCCCCTCCAACACCATCCTCCGCCGCCCCCCGGCCCGCATCGCCCCCCGGGCGGTCCTTACCCGGGCGCGGCGGGGCTCCAGCACAGGCGGCGCCGGCGCCTCCTCCTCCCGGCTCGGCATCCACGGGGAGCGAAGGCCCCGATCCGCCGCCGCCGCCGCCGCCCCCCCTCTTTCCTCCTCCCTCCTCCTCCTCCTCCTCCTCCGTCCGCGGGCTGCCCGACGCGCCCGGGCTGCTGCTGCCGCTGCCGCTGCACGCACGCGCCTTTTCCTCCCGGGGAAACATTCCAGCTCGCCTGGCCACGCCCCGGGCTCATTAATATGCAAATGAGGCCCCGCCCCGCCGCCCGGCTGCGCTCGCCCCGCCCCGCCCCTGAACGCGAAAGGCAGATCCACGCGGGCCCCGCCTGCTCCGCACACTCTTGCTTCCTATTGGCTGCGTGGGCATGCATATGCAAAAGAGGACGTCGCCCCGCCCCGCCTCGCTCCCCCCTCCCCTCCCGCAGCGTTATTTACAAAATGCCCTCGGCCGCGCCCTCGGCCTGCAATTGGCCCGCGCTCTTCCGCTGATGCAAATACAGCCGCCCCTGGCCCCTCCCCGGCTCTTGCCAGCATTTCATGCAAATGAGGCTTCCTGGCGCACCCCCCTCCGAAGGGGAGCAGAGAGGTGCCGGGGCTTCAGGCTCCCCTCCGACCCCCCCGCAGCTCCGCTCAGATTTAGGCTGGGACAAGAAGGAGGGCGCTCTGCATATGCTCGCAGCTGCCCTTTCCCATCCCCGGAGAGAGGAAATGCCCCCCCTAATCTTGTTTACAAAGGAATCATGTAAACATAATTCATCACGTTGGCTTTAAAAGGCCTGCAAACCCGAAGAGCTGCCCCCTCCCCGATCCTTTAGGCTGGCTACATGCCCGAAGAGCCCTCCCACCCAGACTGCGCTGCCCGCCTTCCAAGCCAGGGTGCCCAGCCAGGCTGGCCCAAGGTCCTCTCTCATTGGCCCAAGGCCTTCCTGGCCCCTGGTGCCTTCCTGACACGCCGCCGCTCAGGGAGGCAGGCAGGCAGGGAGGGCCCCCCAGGAAGCACCCAACTGCCCGGGATCCTGGTGCGACTCTGCCCGCCTCTGGGAAGGGGCTGGCGCTGGGCAGGCACAGTGGGAGCAGAGCCCAGGGAGCCACCCAGCACCCGCAGCGAACTCTGCCTGCTTGCTCTCTCCTCCAGTGTCCAGCCAGAGGCTCCTGGTAATCAGCAGGCCAGCCCTGAGGGAGACGCCTTCACCTGTGGCTCATCCCAGCCTCTGGCATGCCCACCCCAGGTCCAGGAGTTTCTGAATGGTGGCACCTTCAATGGGCCTGGCACTCCCTTCTGCACAATAACGTCAGCTGAAACAGGATTGCCCCTGCCGGCCCAGAAGCCAGCTGCCCTACATTTCCACAAGTGAGAGCCAGTGTGGCCTAGTGCTTTTTTGGATGCCATGGAGAACCACACGTGCTGCCCGGAAGGAAGGGCAGGATAGGAACGTGACAGACAGGAAAACAACAAGGGGAAGAGGAGAGCATCTCTTCGTGCTGGCAGGTGATGCCCAGTTCAGGCGGCCCAGCAGCTTGTGGAGCAAAATGGCTCCAGCCGTCCGTCCGTGTGATGGATGTGACCTTGAGCGAAGCTCCTCCATCCCTTTGCCTTTGGGGACAGCACTGAACAAGGCCTGGTGCGCCTCCTCTAGAGTAATATCTCCAGCACGCCGGGATTCCAGGCAGGGCTGGCATCCCCTGCTGTAACCCTCCGGTACATAACGTTTACACATAGCCTTAGCGAAATTAATGAAGGGCTTCCATGGCCCCCAGGCAGTTCTTTTGGGTTGGAAAGAAGAGGAGGAGGAGGAGGAGGAGGAGGAACGTGATGCTCAGCCCCTACATTTTTGCACATCCCTGCAGTGGAAAAATGTGCTCTCTTTTTGGGAGCTGCGGTTCCTTTTTCCGGAAAATAATACTTAGATTAAAACCAGCTGCTGGAGGATTGTGGGGGGGGGGGGGGCGGGGGGAGAGCTGCACCTGGAAAGCTAAAATGGCAAAGAAAGAGAAAGATCCAGCAGGATTTGAGTTCCCGAAATTGTGCTCGTAGAACAGGCCCCTCAATGACGGCCCTCAAGAAAAAGGTTTTCTCCTGTCCAGCTCCAGGCTAAAACTGCCTGGCTGGACGAAGCCGGCCTAGTCAACCGCTGCTGGCAGTGACTACTGGCTTTCTGGTCTAGCCCTGTGCATAACGTCAGAAGGAAATGCGTGGGGCACGCCAGGCCTGGAGCAGCCGCAGAATGCCGCTCGCTCGGGGGTCAACAAGGAACAGGAAAGGGGAAAGACTGGAGCTGGGGGGCTGGGGGCGGCTCTTCTGGCAGCTCAGTGGACAGCAGGCCTGGCGCAAAAGAGTCAGAGACAAGAAGAGCTCAACTGATGAACCAAGGGAACGGGGCCTCCCTGTTTTGCCAAGCGCAGCAATGGGGGATTGCTGGCAGGCTGGCTGGTCCTCTTTGCTGGTTGCCTATGCCCCGCCTTTGGCAAAAGGTAGATTGTAAGTTCCTTGGGGCAGGGCCCTGCTCCATTTGTTACACCGCACTGGAAAGCCCCGTGGACAAGGAAGATGCCGTATGAATAGCGGGCAGCCCTGCAAAACAGCTTGCAGCCCGCAGAACAGCTGGACACTTACATCCTAAATCCGGGGAGCAACGTTTGCCCAGATGGGATTAGTTTGTGAATGGAGGATCCAGAGAGGATTAATGCCCCAGAGCACTCAAAGGAAAAGCCCGGAGGGATCAGGCACAGCAGAGGAAAACCCCGGAGGTTACAGGGTTTGGGCAGGCAGGGGCCTGATCCCTCCCTGCCACCCTGAGCCACACGTGGGGCAGGAAAGCCAGAACCCCAGTCCCCAGTGGGTGCAGGAGCTTGGCCGGGGCGGGGGGGGGGGCTGCTTCAAGGCAGCAGTGCATTTGGAAGACCTGAGTTTTCAGAGGAGAGCGGAGTGGTGAGGAGAGAAAGCAGGCGTGGGCTGAGAGACCCAGCCCCAGCACTTAATGAAAGCAGCGTCGCATTTAGACTGTGCATTGCCAGTGTGCAAAGTGTGTCCAATGCCTCCTCTCAGTCATCCTTCGTAGCCCTGAGGGTGCTTGGAGCAGAGGGCAACGCTGCAAAACAGGCAAAGGCGTTCAAGGGAGACTTGAAACAAGCAAGCCCAGGAGGGGTTGGGGAGTGTGTGTGTGTGTGTGTGTGTGTGTGTGTGTGTGTGTGTGTGTGTGTGTGTGAGAGAGAGAGAGAGAGAGAGAGAGAGAGAGAGAGAGAGAGAGAGAGAACGACCAGGGCAGTCCATGGCATGTTAAAGGGCTTAGGGTGTTTTAACACATACTGCTTCTCAAAGCACTTTAAAGCCTCTAAAAAGCTTTGGGAGAGAGTTTGGAGAAAAGTGCTTGGATTACAGCCATGTACAGCTAGCAGAAATGCTTCGTTCACTCCGTGCAAGATCCGTGCGGCTAGGTGAGGGGCGCCTTGAGGAATGTGGAGCCCATGGCCCTCCAGATGCCATTGGACCACAACTCCCATGATCCCTGATTGTTGGCCATGCTGCTTGGGGCTGATGGGAATTGGAGCTCAGCAACATCTGAGGGGGGGGGGGACAGGTTCTCCTCCCCCTGCCCCAGGCAGAAGGAAAGCCTGGCTCATGGGTTGGGGGGCGTGTCAGGGGCCAGGCCGTGTAAAGCTGGTCATAGGCCCGGGCCAGATGGCAAATGTAGGCCCCATTTCAAACTGCTCATTAAGTATTTTTAATCAGTTTTAAATACATATGAACTAGAAAGCTTTATAAAAAAGGTAATGGCATGCACTTTTATTCAAGATGTATATAAGACATCACTTCTTCACATTCAGAAAAGCTTTACATACTTTTCTTTGGGCAAATTCATAGAATCGTAGAATAGCAGAGTTGGAAGGGGCCTGCAAGGCCATGGAGTCCAACCCCCTGCTCAATGCAGGAATCCACCCTAAAGCATCCCTGACAGAGGGTTGTCCAGCTGCCTCTTGAAGGCCTCTAGTGTGGGAGAGTCCACAACCTCCCTAGGGAACTGATCCCATTGTCGTACTGCTCTAACAGTCATCATCAACAACAGAAAAATCCAGCAACTTTGCCCAGGGGGACTCGGAGTAGCCCCCCTCAAAATTGTAGGCCCATGCCAACTGCCCCCCCCTCTGCCCAGAGCTGGTTGCACATACCGACCCATAAACAAGGTCTGTGCTGCCAGACCATTCTGGAATATAGTCCGTCTATTATTATTATTATTATTATTATTATTATTATTATTATTATTATTATATTTACTTATATCCCACCTTTTCCCCTGTACTGGGACTCAAGCTGGTTTACAAGATTAAAACCTGTACAATTAAACATGTACGTCTAAACAGGGGCTCGCCATCCGTGGTGAGAGGATAGGGCTCAGCCCAAAAAGACAGCGTTCCTCATTTTAAAATACACGTTCTTGTTCCTTAAGAAATGCCCAGTTAGTTCTCAGGGGCAGGAATGGGCCGGACACGGCTGCCAGGGTGTGCACAGGGGCAACACCTTCTTCCCGGACTGCCCCTTGCGCTCCTCCAGCCCTACTTCTCTCGGGCTTTGCAGCCTCTCTTTTCCCAGTCTTGCTCTTTCCTATCCAGTTCTTGGGACCTGGATGCAGAGTAACACATCCCCAAACGGCAACCAGATGTGGGTCCCCTTCGCCCCAAGAACACCAGCTCTGCTTGTGTGGGAGATAGCTGGGGGGCGGGGAGAGAGAAGCGGAACAGCCAGATGCTCGGGCCGTTGGGTCCAGAGCCAAGCGAGGAGGCTGCTGTCGCCACCAAGAAGGCGGTTACTGCACTGCTGTCGATAACGGGTTGAGCCCAGCCCAGGCCCAGAGGGGCCCAGCCTCCGAGCAAGCGAAGGCTCTGCTGACCTGTTCCGTTCCCAAGCTCAGCCACATCGCCACAGCTGCCATGGCACCAGCCCCCCACCACCACCCGCCCTCCTCCTAAACCTGGCGATTGGAAGAGAATTGGGAGCTCCGAGGCCTGGCGGCTTTATTGATCATCTCGCATTAAACGCTCTTGCCCTAAATGCATTCCCCATTGATCTGTAGCGTCGGCTCTCTGGTGCTCTTCCCAGCCCTGCTATATTCTTTAGTGACTGGCTGGCGTGGAGGCCGGGCTCGGCTGCCAATTCCACACCAGGCCAGCGCCCCTCCGCTCCCCCTCGGCACATGAGGCAGGGGGAAGCGGCAGCAGGGCAGAGACGGGAAGGCTTCGCCCTGTTCCTTGCAAGGGCCTCGAGTTCGGAGCCCTTGTTTCTGAGCCAGGCTTCCCCACAGCTGAACCTCCCCACCCCACCTGCATGCCCGTTAGAGGAACTGGAGCCCTCTGGGCTAGCCTAGCTGGACTGGACCTGGCACTCCTCCTGGGCTAGAAGAGCCTGCATTCGCATGGGGCCAAACAGCCCAGAAGGCAGACTGGGCGGGTTGCTAATTCACCCAAGGCAACAGGAGAGGTTTGTGTGTGGCGAGAGAGCAACAGCGATTAGTCATTTGCAAGTGTTAGATTACCCAAATGCACGAGCTGAATGCATGTTTTGAAATGTCATGTTATTTTGTGCCTCTGGTTCTGGAAAACCCACACAGCAGCAAAACATTGTGCTAATTTAAATGTATGCAGATCACTTAAAACTTCCTGGGAGGGTGCTCCTCAAGGATTTCAAATTCTCTAACAGAGAAGCTTATTGCTGCAGCTAAAATTACATTGGCTCGTTGCCAGAAAAGGGTACTCTTCCTAGGACGAATCCGCGGTTCTTAAAAAACTCTGAACTGGAAATTGCTAACATGGACGAGTTGGTGGTGGATCAGTGGAGAAATGGCCTGACTGGTTTTTCTCATGAAGTATCAGCATCAGGTTATTTCATATTGCGATCAATATTCTGCATGGACGACATTGGAATTTTGTGTAATTATGTCTTTTCCTTCAATATCTTTAAAAAATATGCATAGAAATGTAAAATGGCCTACATGGATGCCCAGTTAAAAAGAAAAGAAACAGAAAACCCACAGCTTAGCAACTCAGCAAAATGAACCCTAAAAACCAACCCCTTTTGCAAGATCTGACCAGGAGTGGTGATGAGTGACTAGTTAACCCTTCTCAAGTGAGGTTCCTTTCCTACAACCAAATAGAGAAGGAAAACAAACGGAAAGTCGTATTGCAGCAAATTATAGATGGACTTATTTCTACCAAATGGAGTTTCCACCGGTGCGACTTTTACCACAGCTGAAACAGGAGTGAGCAGGCACCAGGCCTGCCAAATGTGGGCCCAGTGAAAAGCCCCCCCTGCCTTTGCGCCTCCATTTCAGCGAAGTGGACGAAGGCATTAATAATTAAACCCTAGTTCTATTGATTGACACATGTCTGCCATTAGCCCCAGAAGAAGCCAAGTGAATGTTCGTGATTGCTTATTAGTGGCCTTCTTATTAGTGGCCTTCGGAAGCCCACCCTCCTCTTCCTCCCAGGGAGAAGGAGGATGGGAACCAAGGCAGTTCTAGGCCCGGCTGTGGATCAGGCAGGAAACCAACAGAAAGGCTCCAATTACAGACTCACGGACGCCCACACTAGCCAACACAGCCGGGCTGTCCTGAGCAAACCTGCACTGGGTCAGGCCACCAGCGGGTTCTGCTGCTTGGACTTCCTTGAACACCCCCCCCCCTTTCTCTTTGTGATACGCTGGATTGTGAGTAGTTGATTTCACTTGCATTTCTTGTTTTGCTGTTCCTCCTTAAGTTGCTATCCTCAATAGACATAATTTTAAAAACCATTGATGGGGAAGGGAGAAACTGGTGGACAAGTGGGGAGGTGAGGGGTGGACAGCAGGGTTCAGGAACGCTCACTCAATCCAGTTAAAATATATACCAGGTTTATCTAACACTTTCTGAAAGTGTCCGGCTATCGTTGCAGACGTGCCCGTAACACCAAGCCTGCAGGGCGGGACAACATTTTAAGTTCCTCTTACAGAGGGGTGGGAGGTGCCGCTGAGGCTGAGCACCTGCCTTGCCAGAGCTTGCCATGAGGACTTCTTCCTGCACAGCGGCGGCTTTCGACTGCTTTGCTCCAACTCAAAGCAGATGTACCCGTGCAGGTAGCTCTGACAAGTGGGCCAAAGTGCAGAGGAGTGTGCGCGTGCGTGAGAGAGAATATGCACCAACAGAGTTGACAGGAGCAAGTGGCCCGATGGACTTCGGAACAAACCTTTTGCTCCTCACGGATGCGACGACCGCCTCCATTGTTGCACTCGCTCTGCAGGCGGCCCCTGGTTCCAGGAGGCGCAGACAGGAAGAGGCAGGGTGGGCTGCAAAGATCAAACAGCATCCCTGCTGCCAAGAGGCACAACAGGAGGCGGGAGGCGCAGCAGAGGTCAGGCAGGATCCAAGCTGCCGAGACAAAGTTTACTTTGGGCAGCACTCAGTTCGGGGAGGGCGGATGCCGGCTGCTTTTGCCAAGAGATCTGGGCAGGATCCTGCAGGGGGGGCAGAGACCCCGACTGATGCAGAGCGAGCGCCCGCCTGGTCCTGCATGGCAGGGGGGGGGGAGGGCTCTACAGCTAGTGCTTTAGGCCAGGTAAACGCCGCCTGCCGAGGGCAAATCACACCTTTAGCAAAAGGATATTGTGAGTCCTTTCCTCCCAAGAGCTCGGGAATTGGTCCTGCCTCCCCTGCTGATCAAAATAATGAGAAGAGCAAGGAAGACCTTTCACTATTTTGCATCCAGAGCGGAGGCAACATTGATTTCTGAGCTCTTGGGAGGAAAAACTTCATAATGTTCTTCTGCTAAAAATATTATTTATCCTCGACGGATGGCATTTTGCGTGAGTTTTGCTTCCCCCCCTTCCCCAACCCCTGTTCCTTCTGTGCTAAGTCTTCGAGGGCACAATCCTATGCGTGTCTTGACAAAAAAAAAAGTCCCACAACTCTCCAGCTAGCTTGAGGAATGGCTGTCCGGAAAACGATGGGAGTTGTGGGACTTTTCCCCCGGCCTAAATATGCATAGGATTGTGGCCTTAGACTGCATGCCGAGGGCCAGGATGATCTGGTTATTAACCTTTGTAAGTTGCTCTGGGAGCCATTTTGGGCTGAACAGCTGGGTAAAAATGCTGTCAATAAACAAATATAATAAATCAATTTGCTGAAGCTGCAGGAAAAGGCAGAGAAGAGATCCATGTTGGATCAAGCTGTATTTAGGATGTAGCAACTGGTGTCCAGGGAACAGTAAAAGGCCCAGCAGGTCAACCCACCCCACGCCATTCCCAGCCCTGTTTTTGGGTCCCATTGGTTGAGTTGTTTTCAGTTTGGGCTGAACTCCAGCAAACTGGCATATCCAAAGGCAACCTGTAATAGTACAAAATCTGATCCCGCATTTCCCAAGTAGGAAAGGCAAACTGAGCAGAAACAGGAAGCACTTCCACAGGCCGGGGTGGGGTTAGGGTTCCTTTAATAGAGGGAATTCAAGCACCGTTCCACGTCCAGGGCAGCCTCCCCCCACCACCACAGAAAGAGTCCGAGCTGCTGCTCCACTTCCCCCATCAGTGCTCCGTTGTTCCACGTTGTACACACACACACACACACACACAAACACACCACTTTAGAAATCAATGGCTGCAATGGGCGCGCACACGCACACTCTGCCAGCCACATCAGCCTCAAGGCTCCTTGCTCCGACTGCTGTTAGGAGAGACGGATCCCTCCGCTGCGGAATCTCTCTCTCTCATTCCCCCCTACAACATTCAAGGGTCGATCTGGCTCTCCATCACCCCACAAATTTATAGCTGCAGTGAGGTTTAAAAAAGAAAGAAGAGGGAAGGGAGGGGGCGTCGCTTCCTCGAGGAGCCCTGAGCCCAGACCCAGAGCTGGCTGCAGCTCCCCGGGCTCCGCGCTGCAAAGGCCACAGATGCAAGGCATCAGGAACCTCGGAGGGGCGGCCGCCTTGGGAGCGGTGCCAGCAACGGTGGGGCAGCCCTCTTTCCCCAGTGCCACCAGCAGCCCCCAAATCGTCCTCAGCCTTTTGCGTGAGAACGAGTGTCCCCCAACGTGAGCTGCTAAGCTCCTCCCCTTCCACTGTGGCCCACGGCGGCCGCCAAGGTCACAGCCTCAGCTGCCCTACATCCTCAGCACATCCTCTCTCCCACAGAGGCAAAGGCTTGTGGCGGCAGCAGCACGAGAAAGCCTGGCCCACTGGGACTGGCGTGGGAGCGGCTCCTATCAGCAGCAGGGCTGGCCCACGCCGGTGGGGCCCCGGACTTTCCCCCTGGAGTGGCGGCAGCATCCGTGGCCCAGTGGCTAGAGGCAGGGGGAACGTAAGAGCACCCAGCCTGCAGGGAACAGGCACGAGCGCAGGGGAGCCTTCTGGCATGGCCATCTGCCGCACCACAAGGAGGTTCCAGTGGCTCCCAAGGGCAGAAGCAGAAGGTGGCCGTGTCAGGGGGGCAGAGGCAGGCCACGGCCAAGGCTTTGGGCAAGTCAGTGGCTGGCTCAAAGCGGAGCTTCGTGGGGAGATCTTGCCCCACGATCCAGAAGGGCGCCCCCCCCCCCCCAGTCTAGGGACCAGCTCAGCCGACTGCCAGGACGATAGGACGGATCTTGCTCCCGGAGCCGTTTGGTCTGCTCAAGAGTCACCCCGCACGGACGCACCGCCGCCCCCTCGCTCTAGGCGCCGCTCGCCTCTCGCGCCGCGTACTGGGCGTAGGCCTTCTCGAAGATCTCCCGGCAGGGGATGGCGGCTCCCAGGCGGGTGCAGATGAGGAAGGAGCCGGCCATCTTGCGGTGCAGCGAGTAGCACTCCTCCGGTGGCGGGCTCAGCCGGTGCTTCAGCATCACAGGGACGAGGTCCTGGATGCTTTGGGTCGTGTTCTGGGCCCCAAAGTCGAAGAGGCCCGGCGTGGAGAAGGCCTCCCCCAGGATCATCACCGCGTTCACGTGTGCCTCCTCAAACACCTGGCGGAAGTGGGGAAGTCAGCCTGACCCACAACGCAGCTCCCACAACCGGGTTCCCAGACCAGGCGCGGATCGGCCATGGACGACGTGTGCAAGCCAAAAGGGCAAGGGCGGTTCCCGGGGGCCCCCGAGACAACGACGATGCCGACGCCCGCCCGCCCGCCCGCCCTTCCACTCTCCCCTCGCTCGGACAATTCAACGCTGTGGCACAACGCGGGCCTTCCTAGAGGGGAACCGCGTGGCCGAGTCGTCTCTTCCACGAGCCAGCCCACGAAAACAGCATCCAAGCCATGGCCAGCGGTCAGCAGCGGAGTAAAATCAGGCCACCACCAGGGCAAGGTCCTGGCCCTCGAGTTGTTCATCCAGAGGCAAAAGAAGCTTCCGGAGGGAACAGCCGCTGAGCAACGGGGCTGGGCAACAGGCTATCACTGGGGCGGGGCGGGGGGTGGAACAGCAGACTCTCGGCCAGGGGTGGGCCTCGCCTGGGGAAGGTAGCAGCTCACAGCACAAACCAAGAAGGGGATCAGCATCGAGGGGCGGGGCGGGGAGGGGAGGGCTCACAGGCACCAGCCTTCTCAGAAAGACTGCTCAGGGGGCAGCCCTGAAGCATGCCGTCACCAAGGCAAAACCTCCCTCTTCCTCCTCCTGTAACTATGAGCAAGGCTTTGCTGGCTGCTGCTAAATGTGGTCACAGCCAGGAGTGACCCCGGATTCCACCAGGCGGCGCTGTGCGCTCTCTCTCTCTCTCTCTCTCTCTCTCTCTGCCGTCCGGCTCTGGGCGCTGGCCTGGCGCAAGCAGACTGCTCCAGCCACCGGGCAGCTGTCAGTGCTGCTGCCGCCACTGCTGTGAACTCGTGGTTTCGGACCTTCAAGGGAGACGTCCGCTAAGAGCCTCCAGATCATCCCTGACAGGCAAACGCCGCATCCCAGGGATGGCAGTGGGAGAGGGGCCTCCCCCGAGGCGCTCTCTATCCTTGGCAGCACCAGGCCTGGGGAATGGTCACCTGCCCACGACAGAAGCCGTGCCCTGGAGGAAGGGCCTGAGCTGCTGCCGCCCCCCCCCTCCCTCCCCAGGACAAGCGCGTGCTCCGCCTTTTATTGCGCAGCGGAGGAGGCGCCTCGGATGGCCCAGGGGGCCCTTCGCTGGCCCCGGACTCTCTCTAAGCCGCCCCTGGGGAAAGTAAGTTTGTGAAGGCGCCGAGCAGACGTTCAAAGGCGACACGGCCCTAGGGACAAGGGGCTCCTTGCAGAGCAGGCGTGGGCAACTCGTGGCCGGCAGACGTTTTGGCCTACAACTCCCATCAGCCCTGGCCAGCACAGCCGATGGGGAGGCGTGATGGGAGCTGTAGGCCAAGACACCTGCAAGGCCACACCTGGCCCACCCTCGTCACGCACAGAAGCGGCAAGAGCTGGAGGCGCTGAAGGGGGCCGCTCCACCCCCCCTGCCTCGCTCCCTCCCTCCCTGGGCCCCTCGGTGCCGGCCCACTGCGCTCGCCCTGCCGGCCTTCTGCCCAGCAACTGCAGGGAGCTCCGCTGCGCTCACCTTGGTCTCGAATCCTGTGATGAACTTCAGGTCTTTGGACTTCTGCAGCACTTTGGCCCGGTCGCCGTCAGCGGCCGCTCTCACCACCTGGCAGCGCCAGAAAAGGGTCCAGTCATGCGGTGAACCTTATCTGGACACCGGGGCGGGGGGGGGGGATCTGACCCCCAACTACGACCAATGAATCACTGCCTGCTGCCGCCCCCTTCATGAACCCCCTTACTTGCACCCCTGAATGCCTGCTGCTGAGCCCCCCCCGTTACACCCCTGCGCCCACCTCCCAAACGCCACGTGCATCGCCCCCCGCCCCGCCCCGCCCCCGCTTCAGGCCTTCCGCTGGACAGTGCAGGCCTGAGGCAGCAGGGAGGGCAAGGCAGGAGGCAGGGCCAGTCAGTCCAGCCATGCAGCCCCCCCCCCCAGCAGCACCCGTAGGCAGAACTCCCGCACTTGCCTCGATGTAATGGTCGGTGAACTCCTTGCTGTAGCCTCGGCTGGCCCCAAAGTCCAGCAGGGTGACCTGGAAGGGGCGCAGGGTTAGGTGGGCTGCTGGCACAGCAGCAGGGAGGGGGTCCAGCCCCCCAAGCCCTCCCCCAGCGCCCCACGGGGATCCAACGGTTCCCCCACCCCACCCCACCTTGTGTCTCTCGGCATCGTAGAAAAAATTAGACCAGTTTGGATCAGTTTGCATGAAGCGGAATTCAAAGAGCTCCCGGAGGCAAAGGCGGAGGATGTGTGAGCAGATCTGGAGGGGGGAGAAGGACAAACTGTCAGCCTGCCTCAGGGACGGACCGGCAGAGGAGGAGGCGGAGGCGGCGGCCCCGGAAGCCCGCCTGTGCTTCAGCGTGGAGGCCCCATGGGGCCTCAGAGCTGCGGCCGTCACCCAGGGGACCCAGAGCTCCCCTCCCGGGCCGCCCCCTCCCGAGGTTGTGCCCACCGGCTCCGGAAGCAGCAAGCGGCAGCACTGCGGCGCAGCCCTCACCTCGTTGCGAGTCTCCTGGTCGAGCGCCTGGCACTGGTCCAGGGGGACGCCGCCCACCAGCTCCACCACCAAGACCCGCCTGGTGGACAGCTCGCCCACCACCTCCGGCACCTCAAAGAACGGGTCTCCTGCCAGAAGCCGCCTGGGGGAAGAGGGCCGGCGTCAGCGAGGGGGGGGCTGCAGCCAATGCGGAACAGGGCCCCTGGCTGGATGCGCACGACCCCCGCCCTCCCCACCCGGGGGGAGGGGGGCTCCAGAGGTGCTGGACTACCAGTTGCCTAATGGGAGTGGTAGTCCAACCCATCTGGAGAGGGCCAGGCTGGGGATAGCCTCCGTCCACTAGGCATTTCTCCCCAGGCCTCTTGGGTCAGTCCCCAGAGGCCATCCCTACCTCTGCCCAGACGTGGCAGCACCTTGGGAGACATGGGCAGCAGGCAGGACAGGTGAGAGGCAAGACTTTGGGTGTCGGCCAGAGGGAGGGAGGGAGGGAGGGAGCGGGAGCAGGAGGGATGGCCTGGGGCCCCTTTCCTGAGGTGTCAAAGCTGGAGGTTTCTCTCCGCAGCCCTTTCTTCCTGTAGGTGAGCAGGCAGCTCCCTTGGGCTGAGCCCCGTCCCCGGGAACCTCCAGCACCCAGAAGGGGCAGCCCTGGGCAGGACGGCAGCGGGGGCAGCTCCACAACTTCCTCATTGGGGGAAGCAGCTGAAGGGAAGGATCTTGTCCCGAGGGAGGGAGGGAGGGAGGGATGAAGGAGTGACTCAGAGAGCCCACGCTGTGGGGCAAAGGGGCTTCAGGACCAGACCTCGAGCTGGAGGGGGGGGGGAGCCAGACCCAGGGGGCTCTTGGGGAAGGAACCGCGCAGGGCAGGGATCTGCTCGCAGCTACCGGAACCTCCGGGCGCAGTCGGCCTCCCGCTGATAGTCGCACTCCCACTCCAGCTCCTTCCGCAGCACCTGCAGGGTGTTGTCTGCAAAGAGGCCTACAAGCAAGGGGGCAGGGAGTGAGAAGGCGCAGCAGCCGCCCCCCAGGGCAGCCCCAGGCCTGAGCTCCCTCGCCCGTCTGCATCCCACCCCACCCCCTCTTCTCCTGCCTGCCAAATACGGCTCCCCCAGCCAGCCTTTCCCACCCTGGAAAAGAGAAGATTGAGGGGAGACATGATAGCACTCTTCAAATACTTAAAAGGTTGTCACACAGAGGAGGGCCAGGATCTCTTCTTGATCCTCCCAGAGTGCAGGACACGGAATAACGGGCTCAAGTTAAAGGAAGCCAGATTCCGGCTGGACATCAGGAAAAACTTCCTGACTGTAAGAGCAGTGCGACAATGGAATCAGCTACCTAGGGAGGTTCTGGGCTCTCCCACACTAGAGGCCTTCAAGAGGCAGCTGGACAAGCATCTGTCAGGGATGCTTCAGGGTGGATTCCTGCATTGAGCAGGGGGTTGGACTCGATGGCCTTGTAGGCCCCTTCCAACTCTGCTATTCTATGATTCTATGATCCCATCCCTTTGCGTGTCCCCGAACGCCCTCGACATTCAGCAGCTCGGTCACCGATGGCCGTGAGGCTCCCAGGCGACATGGGGCAGCGGACTTCTTCAGCCACGTGGGGACGCCGGGGCCTCGGAAGGACACAGCCCCAACCTGAGCAGGCGACGGCTGGCCGGCTTTTCTGTCCCACCCCCCAAGTGCCCCTTGCATAGGACCCCAATTCTAACAGCAGCCACAAGGCCCAGGCCTAGCAGGCTGGGCTACAGCCCCCTCTGCCCCTCGCTTGCACCCCTGCCGTTACCTTCTGGAACCATCACACTCATCTTGAGCAATGAGAGAAGATTGTCCACATCGCTCTGGATACTCTGCGCGATCCCAGGGTACTGCAGGGGAGGAGACCGGGGGCGGTTGGGACTGCTGCAGGCGGGGGCTGCCTGGGCCAAAGGCTCCCAGCATCACCAGCCCTGGAGGCAGGGCTCGTAGCCAACGCCCCTTGCCACAGAGCCCAGCGGCCCGTCTCGCACTCCCCCGAGCCGTCAAGCACGCTAGCTGGCCCCTGGGCCAAGCCTTACCTGGATCTTCATCGCCACCTCCGTCCCGTCCTTCAGCACCCCGAGGTGCACCTGGCCGATGGAGGCGGCTGCAAAGGGCGTTTCCTCGAAGGAGGCCACTTTATCCCGCCAGTCAGAGCCCAGCTCTTCCACCAGGACCTCCTGGAAGGCCGGAAGCAGAGAGCCTCACACTAGGAGGTGGGCAGCACCAGCACGTGGGGAGCTGTCCTGGGGCAAGCCGGAGCAAGGCTCGCCCACAGCCCCCTCCTCCTCGGGCGTGTTCCCGGGCCCACAGCGCCCCAGTGAGCTGGGGCCCTTCTTTCCCCCTCCCTCCTTCCTGACCCAGGAATCAACGGAAGTGGTGGAGAGACTCCCGAGGGCCCCTTCCCCCCCTGCTCGGCCCCCGTGCCGACCGACACCATTCCAGCCACGGCAGCCCCCACTGCCCACCTCCCCCACGAACCACGTCAGCGACGCACCTTCATCTGAGAGGGCGGCATGAAGTCTGCGCTCTGGCGGACGCGCTCAAAGATCCGCTGCAGCTGGGGGCTGATGAAGCTGTTGTCTGTGGGGAGAGGGGAGTGTGGGGAGCAGACTCCAGGAGGCGGCAGGATGACCTGAAGGCAAAAACTCGACGGGAAAAGGGTCCTCTGCTGTCCCTAAACTCTGGGGACATTTCACGTGGGACGGGCGAGGAGACGGGGGCCCTCTCAGAACGCTCAGCGGGAGTAAAGCTTTGGCTGAGGCAGAGCAGCAACAGCCTTCCAGGGCAAACGGGTACAGGTGCGAAGCCTTCCAGAAGTTTGCCCAGATCCCCAGCCAGCTTCCAGGAGGCCCCACCATGGATGACCAGGGGGAGGGGGAAGGGGAGACACACACACCCCGCTACCTTGGATGCTAAGCATCTGGCCGATCTTGAGGGCCGCCCCACGCAACTTGCAGAGGGTGTCCACAAGCCGCTCTGTGTTGGCCTCCGACAGGAAGGGGTTGGACTCCAGCAGCAAGCTGTCTTCTGCAGAAAGGGGAACAGGGATCAGGGAGGAGGAGAAAGTGAGGGTTTGCCCAGGGTTTGCCAGCCCCCTCTAGGGGAGGGTGCCCACCTCCACCTCGAACCTCCGGCCAGGCCTTGGTAAGAACTGGGGGCAGGAAGAGGCAGAAGTCTGTGTCGCTGGGCGTCCTTCCGTTCTGCCCTGGGGCCTTGTCCTCTGTGCTGGCGGGTAAGGAGGGAGCATGGGGAATGGCTAGCAGAAGCTTAGTGGCAAGGGAGGGTTAAGGGAGGGCTGGGAAGCTCCAGGCCGCGGAGGGCCAGCCGTCCCATCAGGAAGAGCCAAAGGGGAGGCCGGCGAGGCGCTATCAGGCATCCTGCTGCCCTGCTGGCTGAGAACTGCCCCCTCCTGCTGCTCCCCCCTCACCACATTCAGCGGAATCCGAGCCCGTGTGGCGCAGTGGTTAAGAGAGCCTGACAGGGGCTGAAGAGTCCCACGTTCAAATCCCCACTTGGCCAAGAAGCTCCCTGGGAGACTTTGGCCCAGTCGCTCTCTCACGGCCTAACCTACCTCACAGGGTTGTCGTGAGGATAAAATGAGGGGTGGGGAATCACGTACACTACCCCCAGGCCCTTGGAGGAAGGCGGAGGGGCATATAGATGTGAGAAACAAATAAACAAACTGTTTCATTCATTCTAGCTCTGTGTGTGTGTTTTAGTTCCGTAATTTTAAAAAAACCCTCTTTTTTCCAGCCTTCCCTCTCTGTCTCCTCACAGGCTGATGATTCCTTTTGATATTTTGACCTGCTTTGGAAGCTCTGGATGAAAACTACCTTTAAAAACTACATGAAACCAAACCGTGGTCTGAAGAGATGGACCTGCCCTTCTCTAGCTTTGGGGCCTCTCCCCGCCCCCCCCCCCCCCGGCAGGACAACACTCTGACATTTTTTCCCATTTGAAAACCAGGAAGGGAAGCGGACACAGCAAGCCTTCCTGCCCCTGGAATCTGCGCCCCCTCATTGCCTAGCCCAGGCCGTCCGCCAAAGCCAGCGCGGGCGAGGCAAGGAGGCCCTTGCCCCTGCGCAGTTCCTACCTTTGGGCTTCTGCTCCCCGTTAAGGGAGTTCCTCGCCACTTCCGCCAAGGCTCCAAGCCCCAGACCCACGGCCAAACCTGGGAAGGAAAGGGCGGTTGAGGGGGAGGCTCTTTGGGCTCTGCCAAACAGACGCGTTCAGGAGGCTTAAACAAGGCAAAGCCGCAGGCTCAAGCGTGGCGGTACGTGGGGCTCTTGGCCACGCCCCCTTTGCCTTCACCCCCCCTGTCCCCGCCCCCGGGGGTGCAGCCACCGAGAAGGCTTCTGAAATGGAACTCAGCCCTCGGGCTGCAAGAGGCGCTTCAGCCCCGGCCCAGTGGATCTGACCTCCAAAATTTGCAAGCCGTCCAATGCGGGTCACTGGCACCTTCCGCTCTCGGGCTCTCTCGCTAAGCTGAGGGACGAAGCAGAAATCGAGTGAGCAGGAAACAGGGCCGGCTGAATGCCAGAGAGAGAGGGAGAGGGAGGGAGCGAGAGAGGCAGGTCAGCCCCTTCAGGCTCTGCCGGCTGGTCAAAGCAGAGCCTCCTTGGCCTGGTCCAACGAGATCCATGCAACATCCCCACAAGCGGGGCCGAAACATCTCTCAAGTAATGACCTGGAAGAGTTTTCCATCCCTGGTCCACAGTGGCCATTAGTGGCGATACTTCGCGCAGGCACATGTGGGTGGCCCAAAGCCTCTGGCGCCCTCCTGCCACTGCCACACAGCTGCCACTCACATAAGGAAGGCAGAATGTGGGGAGAGCCAACCCCATGGGCTGGCTCCCCCATTTATCTCCCCTCCCCCTCCCCAGGTACCCAGCTGACTGGCCCTGGGAAAGGCCGCAGAGCCCATCCTCTGGCCTCGGCTGTTCAAGGGCCAGTCCAGCCAGCATCAGGGAGGAGGAGGCACAACGAGAGCCTGAATGAGTGTGGGTCGGTTGGCGAGGTGGGAGGAGACTCTCTCTCCGTATGTGTGCACAATACCAGAGAGTGAGCGGCGAGAGTGGGGCCTTTCTTCTGTGTGCCACGCTTCCCCAGCCTTTGGCCACGCCCAGCACTGTTCTGAACAACGTTTCGGTGCCGTGTCACTGCCACCCACTCATTCAAGAGCGGCCTTCCCAAAGACCCTGGTGGGATAAGGCTGCAAGAGACAGCTCTGAACGCACAACAGGAGTGGATCAGGCCAAGGGTCCATCTAGCCCAGCTTTCTGTTGACACAGGGGCTGCCCAGCTGCCCCAGCGGGAAACCCAGAAGCCGGACCTGAGTGCAATTGCTCCCTCCCGGCCACAGGTCTTACCTTCTGCCTCGTTTTGCCCAAGCTCTCCTGGTCTTTTTTTGGCCGATGTTCCCTCGCTTTCTGGATGTCCTCCACCGTAAGGCCTCTGAGCGATGCAGTCTGATGGACCAGATGGGGGTGCCCAAATGTGGGGGCTCTCAAGAGCCTCGCTCCCCCTGCACCGATGGGAAGAAGCTGGGCTCCTGAAGGGCCAACGGGCCATCCTGAAGGACTGGTGGGGTGGCGAGGATTTGCTCCCCATAACGAAGACCTTTCCTGGCACGGCACGTGGAGAGGCGTTGGAGGCTCCGTGGCTTCCTGTGGGAAGAAGGAAGCCATCAGCTGTTCCCTGGCTCCGTGCGTGGCCCCAACGCCAGCCCCAGCAGCTGAGGGCCCGGACTAAGCACACAACTCTCAGCCACAACCCTCCAACACCTTCCAAAGTGCCAGGAGAGAAACAACTCTGGGGCGGAAGGGAGAGGAGGGGGCACAATCATGGAGGGAGGAAACGTGTGTTTGGAAGATGCATAGTGGGGAACGTGAGAGAGAACTCAGGCCCGAAGAAAACACGTCGCCATTGTCTGCTTCTTGGCCTGTAAGAAAACACGATTCCATGGAGGAAACGAAACCTGCCGGTGTGCTGGAACGTCCCCTTCCTGCCTCCAGTCTGCACTGAGCTTCGCCATCAGCCCAAGCACCTCGCAAGAAGCACAAGGCACGTGCAGTGACGCGTTATACTGGGCTGTCTATCGCCAATGGAGCTGCTTCGCACACATCCTGCTGTGCTCCAGGCCCTGCATTGCACAGCAGTTTGTGGCACAGCTAATCCGAGGAAGGCTGGACCGGGCTCTCCGAGGACCTGCAACGTTTGGGCCGCCACAGGCAGGTCGCCTCAGTTCCCCACCTGTGCAATGGGCACAACAGCGACCTCCCTGGGCTGTTCTAAGAGAATACGCAGCACGGGAGAGACGAAGGCGCTTTGCAAAGGCAGCCCGCTGTTGACCTCCTACGGAGCGGGGCTTCTTCGTGTTCTTACGAGGGAGGCTGACGCTGTTAATCAATTTGCTGGTTGATTCCTCCACGGGGCTTTTCTTTTTATCAGGGAGGCTGAGAGCATTGGGCCGACTCCCTTCCAAAAAGTGATCTCAGCTTGCTCGACAGCCCTTGCGCATCCACTCCACGTTGCCCACCGGATGAAGGGCGGCGAAGAAGTAGCTTAAATGCCTCCGTGCCTCTGCGAGCTGAGGCCGCGCCTGCCTTCCACGGGGGCCTCGGGGCCACCCAGGCTCAGGGCCACGTCGCCCGGGCACCTGTGGGCATCCTCCCTCCGAGGCCGGCAGGCAGGTGCGGGGCGCCGGTCATAGACTCATAGAGTTGGAAGGGTCCGTAAGGCCATCGAGTCCAACCCTCTGCTCAATGCAGGGATCCACCTTGAAGCCCTGCAGGGAGGCTCCTCCGAGGCGAGCCCCCCTCCCTGCTCTCAGCCGCCCCCCTTCCACTCACCCCCAGGCTCCCAGCCCCCCCCCCCCACGGCTGTTCCCCCCTCCCTGGACGGAGACTCACCTCCCTCTTCCTCCCGCCGCCGCCGCCGCCGCCGGGGCGACCGGGGGGCCACGCGGGCCAGGCCCTCCCCCCGGGGCCGCCGCCCCCCCACAGCCTCCGCGCCAGACTCCAAGGCATCGCGGCCTGTGGGGGGGGGGTCGCCGGGGCGATGCCAAGGCTGCCTGGGCGAGCAGGGGGCTCCCGGGACCCAAGACTGCCGGACCAACTGGCTGAGCGACCCCTCCCCGTCAATAACGGGCGGGGTCGAAGGTCACCGAACCGGGGGGGGGGAGAGGGAGAGAGAAAGGAAGCCGGCTCGCAGTTCCCAACGCAGTCCGCACGGCACCCACTTCCGGCTGTGGCTAGCCCCGCCTCCGTCCCCTCCGAACGAGCACAGGAAGCGCCCAATCACAGCTGCGGCCTGCCTCCCGGGAGGAGGAAGGCCGGCAGCCAATCGGGCGTCAGCAGCGGAGCGCGCGCCCATTCATCCCGGCAGCCCGTCCAGGGCGCAGGTGGCGCAGGCGCAGGAGGCCGCGGTGGGGCTGCGTGTTCACCTGCGGAACTCACGGCTGCGGGAGGGCGCTGGCCCTGGGCTCAGGCGGTGGATTAGGCCCGTTCATGGGCCAGCGCAGCTGCACACAAACGACTTGTTTTAGCAGAGCCACAATATGGCCGCAGCAGGGGTGGGTGTGGGACACTCATGATTAAGTTAGGGTGACCCTATGAAAAGGAGGACAGGGCTCCTGTATCTTTAACAGTTGTATTGAAAAGGGAATTTCAGCAGGTGTCATTTGTATATATGGAGAACCTGGTGAAATTTCCTCTTCGTCACAACAGGTAAAGCTGCAGGTGCCCTGCCCTCTTTTAAATCTGGTCACTCTAGTATAGCTCCTGCACTTTAACTGGTGTGATGAAGAGGGGATTTCATCAGGTTCTCCATATATACAAATGACACCTGCTGAAATTCCCTTTTCTATGCAACTGTTAAAGATACAGGAGCCCTGTCCTCCTTTTCATATGGTCACCCTACACAACAGTTAAAGCTGCAGGAGCTATACTAGAGTGACCAGATACAAAAGAGGGCAGGGCTCCTGCAGCTTTAATTGTGACGAAGAGGGCATTTCACCAGGTGTTGCATACATACAAATGACACCTGCTGACATTTCCTTTTCTAAACTACTGTTAAAGATACAGGAGCCCTGTCCTCCTTTTCACAGGGTCACCCTAATTAAGTAGCACATGCCCCCTTCCCCTGCCCAGTGGGTCCTCTCCCCTTTAGAACTGGCCCTGTACTGAGCAAGAGCACATCTTGTACTCAGTCAGGGTTGCCAGCTGTGCACACACACACACACAATCCAATGCATGTTTACTCAGAAGTAAGTCCCTCTGTGTTCAATGGGCATTACTCCCAAGTGAGTGTACACAGGATTGCAGTCTTAATTGACTGAACAGCATATGCCATACTACTGAGTCCCGGTCCTTCCCCATTGATTGATGACCAGTTAGGAAAAGACCCTCTGCAGGCGTGTGCGCACACACCCAGGCGCACGGCTTTTGATGATTGCAATAATCAATCGTTTCGGGCTGAGGACTGGAGGGCTCTACCCTGGCTCAGGTTAAGCTCTCTTGGTATCCTGGGGCCTGAAACGCTGTGAATAATGTGCTGCTGCCCGTCCGTCCGCTCTGGCCTCCTCCTCCAACTGGTCTCGAAACACATTTCCTGTCCTTCCCAAGCTGATCTGCAACAACATCTCTGCAGTGAGGAACTTCCTGTGTGTGTGCAAAGTAACCTGAAGGAGAACAACCAGGCTGCCGTAGCCCAGCGCTTGAACAACTTGGGAGTCAGAGGACTCCGGCAGCCAGGGGTCGGGTGCGTCCAGGAAAAGGCTGAGATGATGAATACAAAGCAGATGGGAAATATGTAATGGCTCTGGGGGACAGAATCACAAGCCACTATCAGTGACTCAGGAGGAAGCAAAACGGACTTAATCTGTGCTGGGGATCTGGACCTCCACGGTGTTTAGCAAGAGGTGGGAGATCTTTCCCACTCCAGAATTTCTGTCGATGACATGCGGTTGAATGAAGACCTGGGTCTGGATGGTGGATATCGGCACTTAATGAGTCAGGCCCTTAAATCCCAAGATTGTCATAAAAGCTCCTGGGATAATGGACAAGACGTGAAGCGTTTCCGTTTTTAAGATTTTCTTATAGAATATGTAAAGCATAGCTAGATGAAAGAAAATATTGGTGGTGATGGTGGAGGACACATAAGGCGTGTTCCCCGGCCTCCATGTGCTAGGTGCTGTACAGTGCCCCAGAGCGATGTGGTCTCCACCCAGAGGCCTTGGAACACTGTCCACTGGGGCTGTTCTGCAGTTGGGGTGGGTGAAGGAACAGGATAGCACCAGGGGTCAAAGCAAGGCGAGGCTGCAAGCCCAGGCCCTGGGGTCCGCCTGAAGCTCTGGGATGGCGGTGGAAGAGAAAAGGGGACCGGGACGCTGGAGGCGGCGTTGCTCAGCGGTGCTGCACATGCTGTGCATGCAAAAGCTCCCAGGTTCCTCCTCCCCATCTCCAGGCAAACCATGCTCAGGTTGCAGCGGGGCTCAGAGGCATAGAATCATAGAATAGTAGAGTTGGAAGGGACCTATAAGGCCATCAAGTCCAAACACACACACACCCCCGCTTAGTGCAGGAATCCACCCTAAAGCACACCTGACAGGTAGCTGTCCAGCTGCCTCTTAAAGGCCTCTAGTGTGGGAGAGCCCACAACCTCCCTAGGCCATTGGTTCCATTGTTGTGCTGCTCTAACAGTCAGAATGTTTTTCCTGATGTCCAGCTGGAATCTGGCTTCCTTTAACTTGAGTCCGTTATTCTGTGTCCTGCACTCTGGGAGGATTGAGAAGAGATCCTGGCCCTCCTCTGTGCGACAACCTTTTAAGTATTTGAAGAGTGCTATCATGTCTCCCCTCAATCTTCTCTTCCCAAGGCTAAACAGGCCCAGTTCTTTCAGTCTCTCTTCATAGGGCTTTGTTTCCAGACCCCTGATCATCCTGGTTGCCCTCTTCTGAACATGCTCCAGCTTGTCTGTGTCCTTCTTGAATTGTGCAGCCCAGAACTGGACGTAATACTCTAGATGAGGCCTAACCAGGGCTGAATAGAGAGGAACCAGGACCTCACGTGATTTGGAAGCTATACTTCTATTAATGCAGCCCTAAAAAGCATTTTCCTTTCTTGCAGCCACATCGCACTGTTGGCTCCTATTCAGCTTGCGATCTACATCTCTCTCTTCTGCCTAATATAAGATGTTGGGATGCAGCTGCTCAAGGGACGGGCTCAGCTTCAAGCCGTGCTGCAGGCACAGGTGCAAAGCCTGCCTGCTCTTGTGGCTGCGGCCTTGCTGGGCCTCGGGGGAGAAGGGATGCCCAGCTGTTCCTTCCGCTGTTCCTCCCGCCACCTCGTCTGCGTAGGTTTCTTACAGGGGAATGTGAGCGGCTCAAGGGGCCATGGACCCGGATGGATGTTGTGGAACGACGGAAGACCCTTTCCTCAGCAGCCAATCGTGCAAGCGCCTCTTACTCCAGCGGTGTGTGGTGAATGCTGCGCTTGAGAAAGATCCAGTGGGGCAAGAGCAGCTTCCCCTCCCCCCTTCGCAAGGGGCTCCTTGCTTAAAGCGGGGCTCTGACAAGGAAGCTTACGAAAGCAAGGCTGCTCTCTTTTCCACCCCGTGCTGGGATTTGCCAGCAACTCTGACGGGGTGGGGGGTGGGGGAGCTGACCAACTAAAATGCAGAGCGATGGTTAGGACACCCCCCCCTCGCCGTGAATTGCCCATGGGGTCTTTGCAATGTGCGAGGCTCCCTTGCCTGACAGGTTTCGGACGAGAGGTGGGGAGGTGGACCAGCCCTCTCCCCAATTATAGCTTGGAAGGTGATGCTCAGAAGGCAGCCACGTTTGGCGCAGTGTCCAGGCAGAGAGCCACACGGCGGCCACAAGCATTGGGCAAAGAAGCCGCGGCCCTCGTTCCTGGGGTCAAGGCTTTCTTTTCGGGCAAGCCTGCCGCCCCTTTGCTTGGCAACTGCTCTGGGTTTGGGAAGTGAGGGAACACTTTGGCCTCGGGCTGCTGTGATTTGGTTCAGCAGCTGAGGATCCTCTCCTGGGATGGCTGCTGCTCTTACTTGCGCGCTGGCTGCCACCTGTGCGAGAGCTGCGGCGGCACCGCTCCGTATCACGAGACGCACCGAGTTCTGCCTGCAGACGCGGCACTTCGGTTTACAATGCCGTAAGTCTCCGCTGGGCTTCCATCCAAAGTAAACCAAACTCAGGTCCATCTAGTCCAGCAGTTCATATTGTCTGGTATTGGGTGTTCTCCTATATTTTATTGTACACTGTTAATAATTTTTGTGAGCCACTGTGTGTATTTTTGATTCCAAAAGCAGCATCCTCCCCCGTCCTTTGTGGGCCAGAGCCCATCCCATCCCATACAGCTGGCGAGTTGCATCATGCCACACAAAATCTCTTGCCCAGGCTTTAAAAGGGGGGTGGATAAATTCCTGGAGGAGAAGGCTATCAATAGCTACTGGCCAAGAGGCAGCTGGACAACCGTCTGCCAGGGATGCTTTAGGGTGGATTCCTGCATTGAGCGGGGGGTTGGTCTCGATGGCCTTGGAGGCCCCTTCCAACTCTACTATTCTGTGATTCTATGATTGTTGTGTGCTACCTCCAGTATCCGAGGCAGTAAGCCCGTGTGCCCCAGTTGCTGGGGAACATGGGTGGAAGGGTGCTGTTGCACCGTCTCCTGCTTGTGGGTCCCTGGCCGGTGGCTGGTCGGCCCCTGTGGGAACAGAGTGCTGGACTAGATGGACCCTTGGTCTGATCCAGCCTCAGGGCCCTTCTGATGCTCTTGTGTTCCTTGTCTTCTGTAAGGGACAAAAGGAAAACTTGGCAGAAGCACTCATGTTTTCAATGCAGAAATGGGGCTTTCTGGAGAGAAAATGCATATTTGGGTGTTTATTGCCTTTTTAAAAAAATGCATTGAGGAAGTGGGTGGCACGTTGTTTGGCTCACTCAGCTCCGTGCTGTGAGGGTCATCCTGTCCAGGCAGACGGGCCCTGGCCCTGTGTTTCCCAAGGCCGGTGGTGATACGGCATTTGCTGACACCAGGAGGGATGGCCCAAGGCTGCCCTGACGCCAGAGCACCAAGGGAGGAAGAGCGAGTGACATCAGCCCCTACGTGAGGCATGAGTCACCTGGGCTCATCCCGGAGCAAGAGAGGAATGCGGCGTTACTGGCAGGAACCAGAAGGCGGGGAGAGTGACTGTCCCCCAGGGCACCCAGTTTGCTTCAGGGTGTGCAGAGGTGGGGGGGGAGACTGGAGAAATACCTAAGGACACAAGAGGAGCCCGGCTGGCTCAGACCAGTGGCTGAACAGGTGTCTCGACGGGGAGCCCACAAGCAAGGCATGAGCGCAAGTGCCCCCCCCCACCCGTTCATGTTCTCTAGCATTCTGCCTCAACGCTGGAGCCATCGGGACTAGTAGCCATTGATGGCCTAACCCTACAGGGATTTGCCTGGCCCCCTTTTAAGGCTGGCCAAATTAGCAGCCATCACTGTATCTCTGTGGCAGCAAATTCCACTGGTGAACTTTGTGCTGTGCAAAGAAGGACTTCCATCTGTCTGCCCCAAATCTCCCACCGTTCAGCTTCGTGTGACGCCTCATTGGGTTCCAGGATTAGGACCACCGGAGAGAACCCGCTACATCGGCTCTCTTGGTAGCAGCAGAACTCCAGAGCTGTGGCACGATCCTGCACCTGCTTACGCTGAAGTCGGCCTCGCTGTGTTGAATGGGGCTTACGCTCTGGTAAGCAGGCCTAGGATTGCAGCCGCTTGGCTCCCTGTAATGGATGGGGAGGGCTCCACTGGGAAGCCGCCGTCGCCCGCGGCTCCCTGCAGCAGCCTTCCCCCACCTGGCGCCCTCCAGATGGGCTGGATCACAACTCCCATAATCCCCACCCAGTGTGATGGGAGTTGTAGTCCCACACGTCTAGAGGGTTCTAGGCTGGGGAAGGCTGACTGACCATGCTTCCGGCGGGGTAGGTCTCCCCTTCGCACCGTGACAGGGATCCCTGGAATGGAGGGGGCGAAGCCGCGAGGCCCCCTGGCTCTCGGCGCTGCGCTTGGGCTGGGCTGGGCTGGAGCGCGCAAAGGCGGCGGCGGCGGCGGCGGCGGCTCCACCTCCCGGGGCGGAGCGGAGCGGAGCGGAGCGCGCCACTGGGGCCCGCGCGGCTCGGGCGGCGGGCGGCGGCGGCGGCGTCGAGCAGCGGCGATGCGCTTGGACACAGCGGCGGCAGCAGCAGGCGGGGCGCCGGCCGGGCAGGCCCACCTCCCGGCCGGACACGGCTCCGACGGCGCCGGGGACGAGCCCGAGCGGCAGGTAAGGCGGCTGCGCAGCCCCGGCCGGACTCTCGAGAGAAGCCGAGCTGGCAGCCTTGCCTGGCAGGGGCCAGCCCCAGCCCCAGCCCCAGCCCCAGCCCCAGCCCCAGCCCCAGCCCCAGCCCCAGCCCCAGCCCGAGCCGCGCTTCCTCGCGAGTCAGGGGCCCCGGCGAGGCTTCTCCCCGGCTTCAGGCGCGCTCGCTTCTCCCACCAAGGGAGGCCCGTGCAACTCGAACGGGCTTACTTCTGAGGAAACCGGGACTCTTGGGACGCTGCCGTGGTTTTATGCTTGGCGCGCGGTTGGCTCCGTGCAGGAGCTCACAGCTTCCCGGCCCGATCCTGTTGCGCGTTTACTCGGAAGTAAGCCCCACGGCGGTTGATCGTGGGTACAAGGCTGCCCCCTTCGTCCGATTCCCCCACCCGCCCCGGGGAAAGTATTTCAAGGCCTGCTTGGGATCTGCTGGAAACACGCGGGCGGCCTTTGCTTCTTTCCTCGTCTCTTGGGAAGGGAGTAGTTGGCCGTGCGGCGCGTACTTTGCCCCTGCGCGGGTCGGACCCTTCCGGCAGGGCGGGGGGCATAGCTGCGGCTGCGATCCTAGGCACCCTTCCCGGGGAGTAAGACCCCTGGCACCCGGTGGGACTGACTTCCGAATAGACCTGTGTAGGACTGCACTGCAAGGCTGCGATTCTGTACCCGTTCCTTTGGGAACAAACTCCACTGAGCGCAATGAGACTTACTCTTGAGTAGGCATGCGTAGCATCTCGCTGTAAAATGCTATATTAAAATGCCATGCATTCAGGAACATATAGCACACCCATCATAAACAAATAGCAGACCTTTTCGGTTGTTCTTAAATGACAGCATTTATTAGATAGCTCTACAAACTTACTTGGAAGCAAATCCTCTCCAAGGCGGCGGGGAGTTACTTCTGAGTAAGCCTCTTGGTATTGTGGTGTTAAGCACATTTCAGCTGTTGCTGTATTGATGTTTTCGAGAACGGGAGGAAGGGGAGGAACGCCTCCTTGAAAAGCTGAGGCTGTTGATCCTATAGGGCTGCTGTGGGTTTCTGAGACCGTGTGAAGCTCTGTGAACCTTGAAATGCACCCGCCCCCGGGTTATTATTGATTGGATTTATCAGCCTAATTTTACCAAGAGAGGCTGCCAGCGCTGGCCTTTATGCATCTATTCAGAAGGAAGCCCTGTGGCATTTGCTCAGAGAGGGGATTGCAACCTGCACCACTGAGCCGCAAAGGCCGGTCAGCCCTCCAGGCTCTGGAGGGGAAGGAGCCATTGGGGGCCAGCCCAGGAATCCCACCCAGGAGGAAGCGCGCTCTTTGCATTTAATGGGCAAAGCGAAGCGGCCAGGAGCCCAGTCTCGGCCCCTGACTGGAAGGCGCCCGTGGTGGGAGGCTGAAACGGCAGCTATTGCCTTGTTCTGGGAGAGGCGCGGACGTGCTGCCGGCCGCCTGACCCGGGAGGGACCTGCAGCGGCCTCTGCTGCTCCCGGACCAAAGCCAGGCGGAAGCCGGGCGGGGTTTGCCCTCGCGGGGGGCCCTGAGGTCTGCTTGGGCTTGGTGCCGGAGACCCGCTCGCTCGCTCGCTCGCTCTGTGCTTGTTGTGGGGACGCCCATCGGGCTCTCGCATCGCAACGCAGCCGCCAGCCCAGCCGTGACTCGGGTGAGCTCTTGCACAAGCTGTGCTTTAATGCATCGCTTGCAATATGGCACACACTGGATCTGGCCCGCTTCCTATAAATACGAATTTCCCCATCCCCTGCTCAACACTTCTTACTCACGAGAACTTCTGAGGTGACTAACAATAGAAGAATCGTCACGACGCAGCCACTGCACACGGAAAATGTAAACAAGCAACAGATTACAATTCAGCGAGAGCAGCAAAACCCTCTGAAAAGCTCCAGGAAAAGCGGCACCTTCTCCTTTCCTTTCCTTCCCTTTCCAAAAGCCACGTTGGGGGGAGGGGGAGGAGATGCCCCAGAAAAGGTTCTTTTGGTGGTGGTGGTGGTGGTGGTGGGATCTTTGCATTGCACAACTGTTGCAACTCCTCAAGTCCTTGGGTTTGTTCAGATTTGGGGCACATGTGTGGCTGGGAGTGGGGAGGAGAGACTGGGGATATGGAAGTAGGTTTTCAAGCTCTTTTTTATCTGTTTAATAACTTTTACTGCAGCTCCATTTCACCATTAGAGCAACCTTGTGGCCACGTTTCTGTATATTATTATATTTATTTGTCTCCCGCCTTTTGCCCAATGCTGGGCCTCAAGGCGGCCAATAACTAATGCTAATAAGGCCCTCCTGTGATCCCCTCTTCTCCAGTGTCATAGATTAGGAAGGGGTGGGGGTGTGACCAGAGAGGAGGGTCTTGCCAGCGGGCCCCTCGCAAATTTCGAGCTGAGCTGAGCTTTTGACCTGAGTCTGCCAGCCCCATCGCCCTGGCTCCATCCTTTACAGATGAGTGGGGCGGGGGAGAGAGAGAGAGAAACTTCCCCACTGCCAGGTTGATCCCGAGGGATCAGGGGAAGTATAATGATCCCAATCTAATCATAGTCCAGGAGGTGGCAATGCTGCTGCTTAGCCAGGCCTGGCCTCTGCCTGGACAGTCGGCATCATCATTGACTGTTTCCCAACCTCTCTCCGTCCCCCACATCGTGCAAAATAATTTGTTCCCTTGACTCAGTGAGTTATGGTTGTGCAAAGTGTTTCCATCAACCTGAGAGCTGAACATTGAAGTAAAAATAATGTTTTCTGATCAGTTTGCAGTCACACTTTCCTGTTTTTCTAGAAATGTGTTTCAAAACAAAGGTCTCAGCCTTAGCAAGGAAGAGCAGACAAATAGGCACATTTGACTACCCAATATTTTCCCCTGTTGAGATGAAAGCAGAGCATCAGGGTTTCCCCTGCTCCTCCTCCTCCTGTCGTTCCAGGAAATAATTGGTACCTATTTTAAAAAATTAGTTGACATTGGCACTTTTAAACCACACAATCAGACTGACATGTGACTTCTTAAACCCTTGAGTTTTGCTTGATGGAGTTTCACAGGAAGAAGCCGAAGTGGCTTCCAGGTCTAGCCTTGCATGTTCCCCTTCCTGCCGGGTGTGGGCACCTTCTGAACTCTGGCACTTACAGTATGAAGTGCACATGTAAGTGTGCATGCGTGTGCACGCGTGCGTGTACCTGGTGTTTGTGGTAGGAGACTCGGCAGCGTCTGATATAAGCAAGAGGAGAATAGGGGCCTCAGAGATGTTGTCTTTAAAAAGAATACCCATATGTGACAGCTGGGCATATTTTGAGTGTTGAGAAGTGGCCATCCCATCACAGGGCTGTACTGCTATAAATTAATTTGTGCCTTTTTTGCCCTGGTCCGAGATCTAAAACTGCTGTTTCTGGATTGTTTACTGTTCTGAAGAAAGAACCATGAAGTTCTCAGGGAGTCTATATTGACTTTCATCTGGTTGATTATTACGTTGCATGGAGTTCTTCTGAGCATGTGCAGAGCACCTTTCCTTGCCCACCGTGTCGCCACATTCACAGGTCTGGGATTGTGGGCGGGCTTCCAGGCAAGGCTTGGGACTCAGCGCCTTGCCTCCCCCCCCCCCCCCGCTCTCCGTGAGCAACTTTCTGGATGCTTCATTTGCTCCAGGTGGAATTGTTGTTGTTCACTTTGCCACAGAGGACAAGGAGGAGGAATGCATTTCCTGCCAGATGAATAATCCTCGCTTCCAAAGGCGGCCGAATGCCTGGCTGATTCACGCTTTCGCTCCCTCTTTGCTGGCCTTGGGTCTCGAAGCACCAAAACCAGGACCGACGTGGCCTGGAACTGGGATTTTTGAAGCTTGGGCTGACTCACCCCATGGCGGCGGAGGGCAAAGCCAGTACTGGAGAGGCCTGTTTTTGATCCCACGTTGCGCCCTTACTCCTCCGCCTGACTGGGCTGTTGCAGCTTGTTTGGGCAGGAACTGCAGGGAAACGGAGGGGACTTTCTGGTAATTCCTGGAGTGGTGCGGCACTAATCCGGTCCTGGTGAGGAAGCATCCCGAGGCCAGTGTGGGGAATTTGCTCCTCCTGTTCATTTATTCAAAACAGTTCTTATCTACCTTTCTTCAAAAGGGTCCCAAGACAGGGTGAGTAAGGCCTTTATACACAAACATGTAAAGGCAATAGAATAACAACAGGAAATAAACATAACAGAATGCTGCATTCAATTAAGAGCAATAGAAAACAGACTGAAGCATAAAATCAGCGTAAAACGTCCTCTAAAACGCTTGGGCAAATAAAAAAGCCTTCTCCCCCTGGTGCCCCGAAGTTTGCGGGGCCTGTGCCAGTTGAGCCTCTTTGGGGGGAGAGTTCTCGAGTTGAGGCGCCATCTCAAACAAGGCCCTCACCTTTGTAAACACAGCTTTGCTGAAGAGGGTCCTCAGAGGAGGAGGACGTCTGCAGACCCCGAGACACGGCCAGACTGTATGTTTGCCGCTACCACAAAAGGCAGTGGGGCCCGCTAGCTTGGGTGGATTTTTCTTTTAAAAAAGATCAGTGGACTGATGGCTGAATCTCTTTGCAAATTCCCATGGTTCAGATTTTCCTATGTATAAGAATGAGACTTCAAAGGCTCAAAGGACGGGTTGAGGCAGACAGAAGACATCGCGAAGGCCCAGGGCAGATGAGCTGTGGGAAGACTTTCGTTTTCCCTCCTCCGACTTATAAGAATTTGGGTGTTGTTTAAACAGTCGCTGGAAACAAAGCTCTCTGGTTCCATCTGCCCTCAGCCCCGAGAGCTCGTTCACACAAGGGAAACTACCGGTACATCTGTGTCATGCAAAGGGAACCCCTGGGGTTCATGATTATGGGCGTGAGCCAGACAAGGGCACCGCTTTGAGGAGATCTGCCAGGAAAAAAGTCTGTGTTGGTGTTTTTTTTAAAAAAAAGGCCCTTGCAACCTTTTTTCACATCTTTACATTTATCTACTACAGATTAGTCCAGTCTATATTTTCTCACTGCTTCCCAGGTGGTTGCATTTTCGAAGTTCAGTGGTGCGTTGGAAAGATGAGATTGCGTGGCGAGGCCCACGAGGAGGCCTTCTGCCCACCAAAATAAGCGGGGTGGGAGTTGCCACTTTGACACGGGGCGGGAGAGAAGGAAGAGTGGCAGCCCTGGACTTCGTTGGATCTGCTCTCGTTATGCATGTCGGCCTGAGAGCTTTGGCCATTGGGTGACTTGCAAGTGGGATAAATCTTCATCCCTGCCACCCTCTTGGGCGCGCTGCTCTTCCTTTCGAAAGGGGAACAGGATGAATGCAGCCAAACCAGGAGTGCTCCTCTGGGCTTCACGTCCACTTCTTGCACTCGTGCCCACTGTCTGGGAGTAGCCGTGCCGACGGGGGTGGCAGGAGCAGGCTCCGCAGGAAAAGGACTCGGGTCTCTGGGCTGGTCTTTGCAGCCTCACTTCGGCTGCTGGTACCTAAAGGCTCTAGATGGGTTTGCAGAGCTGCCACCTCAGCTTGCCAGGCCGGCTCCTCTGGCTCCTGGGCGGTCCACCACCAAACCACAGCTGTGCAGCTCCCGTCCAGCCGTGTGAGCAGATCTCTTTGGTTGCTGAGGTGCCTCTCAGTCTTCTGGGGTCCCTCTTCCTGTGGGGGTGTTTGCAGCAAAGGCTAAAAGCAGAAGGGCCCCAGTTCAATCCCTGGAGCTGAGGGCGGGCGACTACAGCGATTCCACCATGAGCTGTTAAACTTTCAGTCTGCTTGATAATCTGTGATTCAGTTAATTGTTCTGTTTGCAGAGCAGGATACCGAGAGAGATCAGCTTTGATCTGCAACAAAATCTGACACTTGCAAAATCCGCATTAGGCTGCGGCCTCCAGGCGCTTCGGAAGCCCCCTGCAATGGCTTCAGGCACACAGCCGCTTCCGCACCTAGGAAGCGGCCTTCTGCGGAGTCCAGCGCTTGGTCCACTGAGGCCAGCACTGTCCATACGGAGCAGCCTCCCGCCTGTGGGTGGGGCTTGCCAAAGGCTTTGAAGAGTGGGGGGGAGGGAGGGAGGCAGCAGCAGGGCAGGCGGGGGCAGCCCCCTTCGGCACCCATCGCTTGGCTCCCCACTCGTTCCAGGGGAGATGAAATCGTCTTGGTGGGGATTCTGCTGTGGGTCACACAAACAGGGCGAGAGAGATGTTTCTGACCCATAGATAGGACGGTGGGGCAATCAGCCCTCTTCTGTAGGTTGGAAGGGCAGCTTCCTGGGCTGTGATGCTCTAACTTGCATTTGTGGTCAGCAGGAGGTTGCTGGCAGTTCAAGGCAGCTGCGTCGGACCATTGAGGGGGGGGCGCCTCAGGGCCCTTCCCATTGCTGCAGAAGGTGCCGGGATCAGGTGCAGGGGAAGCACCCTTGCAACCGCTGCAATGTGGGGTTTCTGCCAAAACTTCCAACGTAGTCAGAGTTCATTTGCCTTGGACGATGTCCCGTTGGCATCGGAAAAAGCTCTTAGGCTTCAGATGGGCCATGGGCCGCTTGTGGCTTCCAGGTGTGTAAATGCAAGCAGACCACAACAGCACAGGTACTCAGCAAGACGGTTGACCCCGTGATTGATGTTAGCAAGCCGGAGTGACACCCGCCCATGTCAGGGGAGGCCCGCCCTCTTCCATGGAGGCTGCCGGGGCACCGTCAGTTCCATTTCCCTCTGACACATAAATGCCTCCATGCCTTCTCACACATACAAGGGTAAACATTAATTGCAACTTTGGGACTGCCAAGCTCGCCCTCTGTGAACTTTTCCATGGGGGAAATAAGGCCCTGGAGAATGTTCTGCCCCACATGACTGCGAGGCATCCTGACCAGAGGGAGAGCCCCGAGGCTGCCTAGCCTCCCATTTCCCACCATGGCAGCCACGTGCCACAAGGAAGGCCACGGGCAGGCAGAGCAGGGCTCTGCCGTCCCTGGAGCTGTATTCAGAGGAAGACCGCTTCAGATGCCGGAGGTTGCCATTAAGCCCCCAGGGCTGCGTCCTCGTTCCCATCCAGTTGTTCCGTGATGTAGGCTAGTGGAATTCCCAATTCACGGGTGCAGAACTGAGGCTGAGAGAGAGATTTGCTCACAGCGGTGGAGAGCATCTGTGGCAAGAGGGAGTGCTCTAAACCCACTCCTCTGGAATGCAGCTCCAAGTCTGGAATCTGCAAAGTAGGAATGAGCATGGCCAGAGTGCATTTTCCTCACCGTTGTGGTACCCACAGCTGGCTTCCATGCACCTGGAAGGAGGTGGAAAGGGAGGCCCTGGTTCCTAGTGGTTTGAACTCCCGCGTCTGGGTCTCTCGCTGGGCGATTTACTTGCTTCTGTAGTGCTAATAAGTGCAGAGGCTGGGGTGGGGGCTTCTGGCCTTTCTCTCTCCCCCCTCCTTCCCAGTGCCAGACTCTTGCATGCTGAGGAGTGGCAAATTCCTCTTCCTGTTTGAGGGCGAGTCCCGAACCAGGTGGGGCAGGGCTGTGTGTGCGCCCCTTCCCCTGGACTGTGTCATCTTGCCAAAAGCAAGAGTTGCTCTGTTCCCTCCACCCACAGCCAAGCGCAGCCTGTCGGCCTCGTCACCCAGAGACTGAACCCAGTTCTCCTGGATTACAACAGAGCTGCCTCATGCGCCCTCTTCCTCTCTCTTCCTTTCTGGTTTGCTGTCATGGAAACTTACTTGCAAGATCCCCGGTTGCTTGGCAACCTGCTAGCATCATCATTGCCCGTCTCCCCCCCCTTTCAGAAAGAGGGAGGGGCATCGCGTGCCGTAAATATTATGTCGAGCAGGGAGTGGTGAGGGAAGCGCATAAAAGCTCTGGCCCTGCGCACGCCACAAGCCCAGTATGCGGCCCTTTCCTCTTGCTCCAGAACTGGGGCTTCTTTGTGCTGCGGGCCTGGGGCAGGCCATGAGGAAGCTGGACAGCGGCTCCTGTCGGGTGAGTGTCCACCGCCTCGTGATGGGTGGCCTGGCCTTCCTTGCGCCTCTCCGTGGCCGGGCTTGTCTCGGGCGGGGCGGGGCAGCGGGGACAAGGGGCAGGGCGCGCCTTTGGAACCTCTTTTCCCTGCTGGGTGGGGGGCCCGAGGGAGCAGCGCGGTCTCTGGCCTCGCCGCCTTTGGAGAGGGGCCGTGGCTCCGTGGTAGAGCGTGTGCTTTGTATGCGGAAGGTCCTGGGTTCGATCCCCAGGTAGGGCTGGGAAAACTCCCGCCTGAAGCCCCGGCTGCCAGTCGGTGTTGACAATACTGGGCTAGATGGACCAGAGGTCTGTGAGCGTAATCAGCTTCCGACGTTGCTCTGTGCCACTCTGTCCGTGCGCAAACCGTACTTCTGTGGCATTTAAACTGTGATCTGTGTAAAGTTGTCGCTGGTTTCTGCCTGGGATTCTCATCTGGCTGGGAAGTTGTGCTTTCTGTGTGTTGGGGGCCAGTCATGATGACCTGGTGGTGTGCACTCTGCCTGTGCCCAGAGGCAACCTCCTGATTTGCTACCTGAGTTATCTTGGTGCGATGAGCTTTCACCCTGAAACTTGATGCTGGCACGGATGAAATCCTTCCTCCAAAGCCTTTCTCTCTCCCTCCCTCCCTCCATGTAGCACTCAGAATGTGTCACTCCCTCGAGTAGTGGTGTTGTGGGACCGCGGTGGCCTCTTGCCACACAGGATTCTGGCTGTACGGCTTGAAGCCTTTGGTTAGGAAGCAGGTTCCACGGCAGCCAGCAGGAGGGCAGACCTCGGCATGTGGGTCTGTTCCGCTGAGCACTGCGCGCCCCTCATTATCTGTGACCCCCTTTTGCGTCCTTGGTGTACCAGGGCTTGTGCGGTGTCTCCGTAGCTTCTGCTGTGTTCTCTTCCCCCAAATTCTGGTTGGCGTTCCAGGGGTGAGCCTGCCACGGCCAATAAATAGGTTATGGGGCTCAGCCCAGGCTCAGTGGTGATGCTGGGAGTGGGGTTCCTCCCAAATCTTGGGCAGGCCTCTGAACGAGAGAGCCCTTGAAACGCTGGTTGCCGCTGCCCCTGGCATGGCCCAGTTTCCCCACGCAAATGCACTGCCGCTCTCTCCTACGGGCCCATGAGGCGTGTTTACAAAAAGACAGGGGGGAAACTTGGCAGCCGTGGTGCCTGGCGCTGCCCGCAGCCCGCCCTCTGCCCGCCAGCCGGCTGAACCTGTCCAGGCAGGTGGTGGAAATGCTGAGCTTTCTGCCGCTGCCGTTTCCCGTGAAGATCTATCTCTCCCCGCTCCCTTTCCTACCAGGCCCAAGCAGCTCTCTTGTCCAAGTGGGTGGCGATCTGGATGGGTGATTTTGGGGTGGGGAGAGGGAGGGGGGCTTGTGCTATGGCAGCGGGGGCCCTCATTACTGATCCACAAAGCAAAGTTTGCAAAAGGGGGTGCATGGGGGGGAGGCTGAAGCTTGCCTGGCGGCTTCCTGGTCTTGTGGCTGGTGCTTCCCCAGGTCCAAGCTTAGAGGGCTCTGGCTATCTGGGGTGGGCAACTTGTGGCCCTGAGATGTGTTGGCCCCCCACTCCCATTGTGCTTCTCCATTGGCTCTGCTAGCTGGGGCAGATGGGAATTGTAGGCCACACATTGCCCACCCCTGGACTAGATCCTTGACAGAGAAAGGAAGGCACTCTGTGTATGCTCAGAAGCAGCCTGATTGAATTCTGGCTCATATTGTTGTAGGATTTGAGCCCTGGCCCTGGAAGTGGATTCTGGCACTAAACTCTGGCTCAAACTGCCTCTCCCCGGCTGGTTGTGACTAAGAAGCAGAGGGGGCCCTTGCCCAGGAGGGGGCCCTCAGGCGTGGCTGAGAGGGACAGAAAGGATTGGACCAACCGATGGAGAAGAAACACCCCCCCCCGAGGCCAGTGCCCCTTGGCCCCTCATGTCCTCTTTTTAACTTAACAGTGGTCCACCCTGACATTTTCAAACTGAGGGTGCTTTTGAGCATGCACAGAGTGCCACTCACCAGCTTCCTCACTGAGGCCCCCTAACCAGCTCCATGCCACCTGGGCGGAAGGCTTGGCTTCCAAGCAGGCACGAACCACAGCACCTTTTTGGTCTTGGAAACTCTGCACACCTGGCGGCTGATCTTTGCTTCTGAGCTGCGGCGGAGGCAGTAAAACCCCAGCGTGTGCTCACAGTGGAAACTCTGCGTCACGCTGTGGTTTCTGCCTCCGGCGGGGTGGAGAAGCCTTCCAGCGAGGTGAGATACGTCCGGTGTACAGCGGGCGGGCGGGCGGCATGAGCCAGGAGGGCAAAATCGGGGGGGGACACACACCTTGGCCTGACTGGGGGAGCCCGGGGCAGGGGGGCTGCCCAAGCGGGAAGAGCCCTGCCTCTGGCCAGCCCCGCTCCCAGGGGCTCTTGTTGGGGGGTGGGGAGGGGGAGGATTTCCCAGGAGTGGCCTCAAAGCTCTGGAAGGAATTGCCAGCGGGGTGTGTGTGTGGTCCCTGTGCAAAGCCCTTCCTGCCTTTCATTGTCCTGCTTCAGCCTTCCTGGCTGGGAATGTTGGGGCCTGTAGTAGTGCAGTCCACCTGGAGGGCACCAGATTGGGGAAGGCTGTGGTGTATGAATAACGCCCATTTTTTTAGTTGAGGCGTGGCGATAGTGGGGCGACACAGGCTCTGAACACGAGACCCGGCCGCAGCTACTCCCCGTTCAAGCCAAGCACCACCGCTTGATACGCCTGAGGCAAGGGATAAAAACCACCTTCCTCCAAACTACGTGGAGAAAGGGGTTTAAATGGAGAAGGATTTTAATATATATAACAATGCGCTGTGAGTTATATCTGCTGAGGTGAATGATTGTCAGAGTGGGTGTTAAATGTGTAAACTTAAGATGATAAATGCCAAACAGACACGTGGGATTTTTGTGGTAGTTTAAAAACAAAACAATCAAAATTTATTTTTAAAAGTTCATAAGCTTTGTTTCAAATAACAACATTTAAAAACCTTTTTGAAACCTTCCATACAATCCTGTCACTCATTCACATACACGCTTTCCTTTTTCTCACACAATCACTCTTGAACTTTCTTTATTCTCAGTATTGATTAATATACATCCACTACGTGCACACCACACTCTAAAGACACCACTCACTACACTGACCCTCAAATTTCCCAGAACTTAAGTTCCATAAACACAGAGAGCACTAACACTCTAAGAGTCCCTAACAAGTCCCCCCGAAAAGTTTTCTCAATCCCTTCAGTGCTTCCCTTATATATCACTCCTCCCCCCTCCCAAGACATTCTAACTCCGCCCACTCAGGCCAACATTCTAAAACCACAGACTTACAAACCGCAGACATACATTTGGAATTGACTTGTGGGGTGTAACGCCACAGATAGTCCTGCTCCTGGTTCTGCTTGTCCCACAGCCTTGCCCGTGCGCATGCGCAGGTGGGTGGGGAAGCCCAGGAGGAGCCTGCGCGCCCCCCCTCCTCCTCTTTCCTCCTCCTCCTCCTCCTCCTCCTCGCCTCTCACTTGAGAAACTCGGCTTCTCCCTTTAACTTTTATGCACCGCCATTGGGGTCCCTGTTGGCCCCCCTCGAGCAGCATCGCCCAGGTGCCACTTTGGGACTGGGCCGTCTGACTGGCGCCAAGCAGGCCCATTTCATCCTTTTGAGCAAGAGCCTGAGGGTCGTTTTGGAGAAGGGCGGGCAGTGGGCGTGGCCAAAGGCAATGGGAGTGGGCACAACGCCAGCATCTTCCTGCCTGTAGCAAAGCCTTCAACCTTTTAGCATGGGGTGGGGGGAATGCGCAAAAGCCGGGAGACTCCCAAAGGATCAGTGGTCAGGGGGGAAAGCAGGAACCACCCAGTGATGTGGGGGGGTGCCCCCTGGCCTAAGGTTTAACACCCCTGTTTATGAACCTCCCCCCCCCCCGTCCCCCCACAGGCCCTTCTAGTGCAAGCTCCTTAGGACAGGCATAGAATCATAGAACAGCAGAGTTGGGAGGGGCCTACAAGGCCATTGAGTCCAACTCCCTGCTCCATGCAGGAATCCACCCTAAAGCATCCCTAACAGATGCTTGTCCAGCTGCCTCTTGAATGCCTCTAGTGTGGGAGAGCCCACAACCTCCCTAGGTCACTGGTTCCATTGTCGTACTGCCCTAACAAGTCAGGAAGTTTTTCCTGCTGTCCAGCTGGAATCTGGCTTCCGGCATTGGTCATGAAAGACAAACTGAACTTAATATTACCTAGGATTCAGTGCTGGAGCCTCTTTCCCAAACAGTCAGAAACAGAGGAGAATATCTTTGATCATATGCAGAGTGTCTTTTTGTTCACCCTGAGCAACAGCTGGAGTCCACGCAACTGGGGTTAGGGGACACAGCTTCCGGGTCAGAAGGCGAGAGCCGCCAAGCGAACATGGGCCCGGCCTCTCTCTCGGCAACATTAAGCGTTGTGGGAACCAGGGATCTCTTCGCACTTCTGTAACGCGTAGAATTTCCCTGCAAAGCGACATGCTGCATTACATTATATAAAAATGTAATAAATAAATAATAACATCTCAGCCCTGCCCCTGTGGGCGTCTTGCTTGGCTTTCAGCAGTGAGTGTGTGGGAGCGGGACCGCCTTCTTGCTGCTTTTGGTGGGAGATACGGTCCTTGTCTCACCCTCCAACAGGGGATTTGGAGATTAAAAACTCCGCGTATCACATGAGCTTGACTGGAGGGCAGCTCCGAGGGCCACAGAAGAGATGGCTAGCAGGAAGATGCTCTGGAAGCACCCAGAGTCCCTGCATGCCAGCTGTGTGCCAGGATCTGTACAGAAGCCCCAGGACCTCTAAGCCCGTGGGGAACACAGGCAGGAGAGTGCTGTTGCACTTGTGTCCTGCTTGTGGGTCCCTGGTCGAGAGCTCTTCAGCCACATATTTGAACAGAGTGCTGGACTGCAGGGACCCTGGGTCTGATCTGGCCTCAGGGCATCTTTGCTCTGGACCATCTGCAGACACACACCCTTTTCCCCGGCCACAGCAGCAGCAGCTGTCTGCCTGTTTTGGCAGGGAGTCTTTTCTTTCCTATCATATAACTGGAACTTCGTACCTAACCTCTGAGGGCAGAGCCAGGTGGAAAGGACCCCTGCTCCTCAGAGGGGGCTTCCTGCCCTGTTTCAGAGCAGCTCTTTCTGTACTTGATGAGAGTCGGTCTTAGGTTTGCACATTCCATTGTGCAGCACTGTCTACTTAATCCATACATCTCAAAGGACTATAATAGAGCAGTGTGTGTGTGTGTGTGTGTGTGTGTGTGTGTGCATACGTACACACGTGTGCGTGTGTGTACTTTTCTCTTCCCAGCAACTGGTGGAAAGGGGTCACATTTCCCCCGACTGGTGGAAATGTGCCTGCACTCCCCCTTCCTCCTTGGATTGCCCCTAAAAGGCCCTGATTTTTCTGAGCCTTTGGGGCCACTGCGGAAGGGCTCCTCCCCAGCCACTCACTGTGCGCTTCTCCTTTTGCTTTGATCTGCAGAATAAGCCGTGGAAGAAGTTGAAAAATATGGTGCACTGGTCGCCGTGCGTTGTGTCCTTCCGAAAACGCTACCCCTGGGTGCAGCTTGCTGGCCATGCAGGTAACCATGGTGGTGAGAACAGTGGTGTATGTGGTGGAGGGGGGCAGAAGGGGGAGCTCAGCCATTTGCCACAGGGAGCGAATGCATGGCAGCACTTTCTCCAGGGGCTGCAGGTAGATATGGGGAGCCCATTTATGGGTGGATGTGTGGGTGGGTGTAAGCAGGCAGTGCTGTAGCTCACGCTCAGGGCATCCCCACCCAGGCATTTCCCCGCTAGCCGAGTTAAGAACGACTGTGAAACTCTAAGGGTCCGGTTGCTGAAATTCCAAGTTCGTACTGCTCAGATAAGACTACTCCTGCTCAGAAGCCATGGGGCAAACCCCTGTTGGCTGCCCTGCATCACAGCACTCCTGTTTCCTCTTCCTTTCATCTCCTCACATCCTGCAGTATTCAGTTATATGAACAGGCTGTACAGTCGGAGTGCAAGTAGTAGAGAGGCCCAGGGAAGACGTGCAATAGTGCCCCTTACTAAGCCTCTGAGCAAGCCAGTATCCAGGTATTCATTGGTCCTCTTGGAAACATGCTTCATTGTTCCATACTGGAAAAGAAAACGTCACTTGGCTGATCTGTTTTTAAGAGAGTGGTGCGGAGGCTCAGGGATTCTCCTAGCCCAAGATAGTTTCAGTGATGGGCGTCAGCGAGGGCTGATGTGATGTGAGCTTACGGACGAATCCCTCGGGGAAGGGAACCTGAGAGCGGCGAGGGGAAAATGTTGCAGGCACAAGGACCCCTGTGCCGCCTTCCCACCCCGCAACAAGAGAGAGGGCCTTCTCTGTGGTGGCCCCCAACTGTGAAACAATCTCCCTGATGAGGCCCGCCTGGCGCTGACGTTATTTTTTTCGGCGCCAGGTCAAGACTTTTCTCCCAGGCATTTAGCAATATGAAATGAGCCTGGGTCTGTTTTTTTAGGCTCATAGTCTTTAAAGTCGTTATAGTGGTTTTAAATGTATGTGAATATTGTATATTTTTGTGGTTTTTAATTTTTGTATATTGTTTTAAGTGTCTTGATATTATGTAAACCACCCACAGAGGGTATACAAATGCAGTAAATAACAATAGCACCTTCTCTCTCCTCGGCAGGCAACTTCAAGGCGGGGGATTTTGGGCGCATCCTGAAGAAGTATTGCCCCAGTGAGCAGCAGTGCCTGGAGCGCTTGGCGTGCGACACGCTGCAGCCTTATGTGCCGGCCTACTATGGCATTGTGGAGCACGACGGGGAGCCCTATATCCAGATGGAGGACTTGCTGTGCGGCTTCGATGCCCCTTCCATCATGGACTGCAAGATGGGCGTCAGGTAACCCTCCTCTCCTCCCTTCAGCTGGGAACGGCCAGCTGGCGGCAGCCAAAAGGTCATCTAGGCTGACCCCCACCCGAGAGGCTGGGCCACATTGGTGACGTTGTGCCTCTCTCCTCCCTGCTCTGTGTAGGACATACCTTGAGGAGGAGTTGGAGAAAGCCAGGCAGCAGCCCTGCCCGCGCAGGGACATGTACGACAAGATGGTTGCCGTCGACCCGGCGGCTCCCACGGCCGAGGAGCACGTGCAGTGTGGCGTCCTGAAGCCTCGCTACATGCAGTGGAGGGAGACGCTCAGCTCCACCGCCACGCTGGGCTTCCGCATCGAGGGGATCAAGGTGAGGAGCAGCAGGGATGTGTGTGCCCATGGGCGTGTGCTCCTGCGGCTGAACCTGCCAGCGCTGTTCCCTGTGAGTTCCCAGCACCAAAGCCCGCCGACGCAGCGGCCTGAGCAGTTCGTTCATCCGTCAGGGACGCCAAACTCTCTGCTTTGCCCTGCTGCTGAGCCGCCAGGAAAGTGCATTGAGGTGGAAGAGCCTGGAAGAGTGAGGGTGGCGGCATTGCATAGAGGGCAAGACTTGGTGCAGCCCAGGGGACCCCCCAGCTCCCCCCCCCCAATAGCCCAGCAGCTCAGTCCGTCCGTCCGTCCGTCCTCCGCGTTGGCGTGTCCCTCTTGCCCTGCTCATCCTCGGTTCCTGGAGGCAAAGAGTTGCTCTAAGACTCTGCCCGCAGTCAGGCTGACTTCTTCTCCTTTTCCTGTCCTCTCCCAGAAAGCGGACGGCACCTGCAGCACCAGCTTCAAGAAGACTCAGCAGCCAGAGCAAGTGGTGCAGGCCTTCTGGGACTTCGTGGATGGAGACAAAAGCATTCTGGTGAGGGTGCAGCTCCTGCCCAGTGGCGCGGGCGGCTGGCGCGCCTTCTATGGCTGGGGGACGGGAGCTGTTGTGGGGGCTGGGACCCAGCTGCTGCTTTCCAGAGGCACGGTTGGAAAGGCCGTGGGGCCGAGGCCCGGCTTTCCCAGTTCCTGGAGGAACTGCTTGAGGCAGCCCTTCTCCCGCGGGCGGGCTTGTGGCCGTCTCTCCCCCTAATGTCGCCTCCTCTCTCCCTAGCCAAGCTACCTGGAGCGCCTGCAGGAGGTGCGGCTGGCCCTGGAACAGTCCGAGTTCTTCAAGGTGCACGAGGTGAGTGTCCCCCCGTGGGGCGAGCGGGAACCTCCCGAGCTGCTGACAGGCGCTCCATGAGCGGGGAGCCCTTTGCCCAGCGCCACTGGCTTCCCGACAGGCTCCCGGCCGTTCCTGGGCCTCCACGCCCCAGGCTGAATTCTCTCCTTCTCTCTCGCTTCCAGGTGGTAGGCAGCTCCCTGCTCTTCGTCCATGACCAAACAGGCCTGGCCCGGGTCTGGATGATCGACTTCGGCAAGACGGTCCCACTGCCTGAGCGGCAGACCCTGACACACCGGCTGCCGTGGGTGGAGGGGAACCGTGAGGACGGCTACCTCTGGGGCTTGGACAACCTCATTGCCATCCTAGAGAGCATGCTGGGAGAGTGAGCCAGCCGCGGCCCACCGGGCACCCCCGGCGCAACCAAAGACAAGGCCTGCCCCACCGGCTCGGTCCCCGTGGCCCTGCCTTTAATTTATTCAGCCAGATATGCTACCAAACCTAGGGAACCCCTGAGAAAGCTTGGAGCAGAACCGGAAGGTGGCCCGGTAGGCGCCAGAAGTGCTGCCGTTCCCACCATTGACCCCACCCTGCAGCCTTGGGAAAGGACCCTGGTTTGGCACAGCCAGAGTTGCTGCATCTCCAAGCTGTTTATTCTAGCGATGGACGTGGCTGGGGCCTCAGCTCTGCTCTGGGGTTTCTGTGTCTCTTGAGAGCCGCTGTGTGAAGCGGAGAAGACTTCCAGGGACCAAGAAGGAGCTTGCCACAGGAGCCAGGACGGAGTGGAGGTCCTTGGAGGCCCAGTTTAAACACAGGTGTCAATTGGTGTGTCGATCGTAGCATTTCTAAAGACACCTCCCAAGAGCTTCTTAACAAAGACATTGGGGCGGGGGGGGGGAATGGGGAGTGATGCTTTTCTAATGCTCCTCCCCAAATCAGCTGCACCCAGATCCAAAAGATGGGCTGTCATGCTGATAAAGGATTTGGTCTCTCTTGGGGGGTGGGAATGCCCAGAGACCGACAGGGACCGTGACTCTCGAGCAGCCAACTTTCCTGGCACCTAAATCGCTGACTCTTGGCTAAGACACGTGGAACCAAGCCAACTGCTGTACAGTCGGGGGCCTCTGCAGGTTCAGCAAGAGCCATTTTTCAATCCCCCCCAACACTGAGGGGTTTTCAGAGGCTGCGTTGGCCCTGCCAGCTGCCTCCTCTACGGTGCTGAATTTGGAACAGTCTTCAAAAAGGGAACATCTCTCTTGGGTGGAATCTCCCACTGGACTTCTAAAGCAGTGGGGGAACCATCCGCTCAGCTCCACCCCACTGAAGAAGGGAGCAGCTCTCCTGTCGTTCATGTGTGTTTTTGCGTGTGTCTAAATTTTGAAAGGTTGAAACTTTTTTAAAAAGTACGTAAGTGACGTATAGCGTGTCTTTTCATCTTCTTTCAAATGTGAATGCTGAACCGGTGTGACTTAACACTTCTGGAAAAGCTCCTTTACTTTGGGGACCAGGTAGCCCAGCCCATGATCTGCCCCAGGGGTAGCAGAGGCCACCTGTCACGTTTCCTGAAGCGACTCCACAGGCCTGGTATTGGGAGGGAACCTGGCAGCCGAGACGGGGGCCTTGGGAACAGCTGTGACCTACAGACCTGGCCAGCCAGGGCCCAAGTCTGCCCCAGCGAGGCTCTCAAAAGCCCCCGAGCGGTTCCCCTCTCCACCACCCCCTGCTGTGGGCCGGCCCTCCTTCCAGGCAGTTGGATCTGAACTGCTCATCTCTACTACTGAGGTTTCAAAGGTCCCAGCAGGGAGGGGCCGGGAGGTGACCGTCATCCTGGCGTCCCACTTTGGATGGAACAAGGAAGGAGACACTATTTTGGGAGCCTGCCACAAAAGCTTCTTGTTTCCTGTCGCCATGGACAGAGCCCCTCCCGAGGAAGGGGACAAAGGCCGTGGTGGAGGGAGAGAGCTGGAAATAGCGCCCAGGCTGGCTGGACGCCACTCAGGCCCTGAACAGGCCTCCTTCCAGGCCAGAAGCATCTGGACCAGCTGTGCTGGTTTACAAAATCAGCCACCGCCACAGCACATTTCATCCGGCGGGGTGGGGGTGGGGGGAGAAGAGAGGGCATTCTACACCTTGGAGGTAATACTTTCATGCATTCTCCCACACCAACATTTTCTGCTGTTTAGCAATTGCGTAAACACTTTTAATTTCCAAAGCACTTTACAACCCTTGTTTTGTTCACCATCAGAACAAGCATGAAGTCCTTGTTTTCATTGTACAGATGGAGGGGCTGAGGCGGAGGCAGCCACTTGCCCAAGCCAGCCCTGACACACACACAGACCCACTGCAGAGGCAGGGCTTCAGCTGACATCCAACCCCCACCCCCACCCCCACCCCCACCCCCACTATACTTCCTCTCTTCATTAATTAATCCTTTACATTTCTATACTGCCCAATAGCTGAAACTCTCCAGGTGCTTTACCAAAACAAAACAAATCCTGGACCAGAGAGCGCCTCACACTTTTAAGGTAGTTTTGGCAACAACACTGGATCTAACAGACACTTTGGAGTATAAGCTTACCTCTCTCCCTCACCCCCACAAGTAACTTATTCCAGAAAAAGTTATTGGCCTCAAACCAACTTGGCTTTGAAACGAAGGAAATTCCAGACTTCTTTTTAAGCCTCGTGCTATTCCTGGAATGCAGCAGTGAAGGGCTATTGACTCTTCCTACGTGCACCGGCCAGGCTGGTATCTGTGGCACGGCCCAGTCACCCCAGATGCAAACATGGCCCTTCGCAGTCCGTGGGATTCACCGCTGTTGTGGTTCTAGAGCAGGAAAGGCCTGGTCCTGCCAGGCAGGAAGAGTGGCTAGCGCGCACCTCTGGTGCCCTCGGCAGAACCCTCCACATGCTCAGACAGGAAACGGGCCTTTTGCTCACGCAGATATCCGCCTTCCAGGTGAGACTTTGGAGGCGGAGCTCACCCTTTAGCCCAAGAAGCAGTCTGCGCTCCTGCACTCTTGCGCCTGCTCAGCAGGAACGGGAGCCCTGCGGCGGCCCCGGCCACAGCAGCACGGCTTTTCCGCACAGCCCCTCCCGCACGCCCCCGGCGGGCACAACGTAGACCTTGCCGTCGGCCGCCCGCTTGGGGCTGAAGTCCGTCAGCTGGGCGTTGCTCCCCTGTACCTGAGCGTAGCTCCACAGCTGGTAGCGGCAGCTCTTGCCCTGCTTGCACAGCAGATACGTCTCGGCCACGGCCTCCAGGGGCGGGAGGGGGGCGGCCGCTGGGGCGGCGTGGAAGAGCCCTGGGATCTCCTCATCCTCCTGGCAGGGAGGCAGCCGGAAGCCGCCCTTCAGGCCAAGGAGAGCTCCTGGGGAAGAAGAGGACAACGCGAGTGTCACCCGGGCACGATCCTCGGCCCTCCCGTCGGGCTGTGAACGTGCAGCCCTGCACCTCAACTGGCAGCCCTTGGCCCACATGGGCCCATTGGGCCCCCTGGCCCAGCCTGTCCTCCCCAACAGCATCCCCCTCCCATCTTGTGCTGTCCTTGCATCGACAGCCCCTTCCCCAAAGCCTGGCAACTGTGTGATGGGCAACAACGCTGGAATGTTGTGCTGTGTGGTTTAAAAAGGGGTGTCAAAGGTGGAGGGCGGGCCACTTCTAGTCAAGTTTGTTGGATTTTACACCTCTGACATGCAGCTGAACTTGAGATTTTGACTCTGCTTGCATAAAGACGTGCCAAAACCCACGCTGAGACTTCAAGATAAAATCATGCAAATAATAACCATCATGCAATCCACCCAGGGAACTTTTTGTTGGGCAGATAAGAATAGATATTAAACAAACAAGCATAGAAAGAGAAGAAACTGGGATGCTGTGAAACTCCAGCTCTCATGCTGTCTGGGGCTGATGGGAGCTGGAGTTCAACAACATCTGGAGGGCTGCAGGTTTCCCACCCCTGGCTTAAAAGCACAGGAGGGGAGGAAGGGAGAGATTTCCTCCGGAACACGTGGCCCAAATAGGGAGATGGTTTGACAGGCTGCAGGAGGTAGCTCTTGGTACTCGGTGGGGTGGGGGAATTGGCGTTCCTGGAAAGGAGCCCTGAGGAGCTGGGCTTGTGACAGCAGCACGGTTGTGCCCATACAGGTCCTGTGAGGAGAGGCAGCCTCATTTGCCCCTCCCGCTCTCCGGGGCCAAATGGGAGGCTCCTTACTCAGGCCTCTCGAGAGGGCTGCCCTTCCCCTGGGGCCCCCAGCACAGCAGCCTGGGGATGACTGCCCCCTTGTGGGCAGAGCTCTCATAGCCCATGGAAAGACTTTCCTTCTCTCTAGCCTAGTTATGGAGGGAGAGAGGAAATAGCCAGGTACAGAGCGGCTCCACCAGCCCCCTTCACCCTGCTGGCGACACAGGGGGCAGCGAAACGTACCCGAAGCGATGGCCCAGTGAGCCTTGTAGCCGCGCCTGAGGCAGGGCTCGTGATTGGAGTCCTCATCGTAGCTGAGCCGGAAGTTAAGGTCTGGCCTAAGAGACTCTTGCTCAAATGGGAAGAAATACGGCGGCTGGCACTGGCCGCTTCTCTGGAGAAGCTGCTCTCGCCGCTGCCCTCCACTGTTCGCCATAGGGGATGCCGGTGAGAGGCTGGGTGGAAGTGGGGAACACCCACGGAGCGAGGCAGGCCCAACGTTTCCCTTTCCTCTTTTGTCCTCCCGGGAGCCTTGAGCAAGGAAGTACACATGGTAAGTCCCCGCCCCAGCGTTCCGCCCAAAAGGATACGGTATCAGCACTGGGAAGCCGGTGCAGAGATGCCGAAGGATCCTTTCCTGGCTCTGCCCCTCCAGGCCTCCAGAAAGAAGTTCTGTTTTGCAGGGGAACACCCCCTCGGCCAGCTTCGCCATGTCAGCAGCTGAAGTGGGCAGAAGCAGAAGAGAGAAAGGGGTTGCTGGGGCAGCTCTGGCATAGTCCCCGGGCAAGCAAAGCCCCCAGGCCCAGGTCAGGCTCATGCAGGAGGCGGGGATCTCTGGGAGCAACCAGACTGTGGGCTAAAATGCTTCCAGGTCCTTTCCCTGCGGACCCAAGACAGGCACAATTTTGGCAGGTTTGGTTTGCAGGATACATCCGCTGTGCCACTTCAGCTACCAACCTGAGAACATTTCCCCCTGAGCAGTGTAGCCCCGTTCCAAGGCCACCTGCACAATTTTCTCCAAGGAAACGGCTGTGGGCAGAGAGAGCAGCGCACCTGCCATCCACAGGGCCACCAGACCACACCTGGAGGAGGGAGAAAGCCAGAAAGGTCGCACTGCTGTGCTAATGTCCAAACAATAAAGTTCCTTTTAAAAAAAAAAGTCTTCTACAATCATATTTATAGCAGCGAAAACTGTTTGCCGGTGTGATACCACCCATTATTTTGCACAACATTTTCTCCTACAAGAAGGAGTGGGGGGGGGGGGAGGGAGGGAAGAGCAAAATGCAAAGCTGAACATGAACCCCCACCTTCTCTGAGCACTGCTCAGCATCCCCTTCTGGATAGACCAACAGTTCTTCACATACTTTTAAGCCTATCCTCGTAGCCACAAAGTCTCAGAAACTTCCTTTAAGTAGAAGAAAGCCCATGCTTTTAGGATACTGTCATCTGTACTCGCTGATAAATTTGGTGCTTGCTATGATGCAGCTATGGCAGATTCACAGGGTTGTAAATAAGGACTGAGCAGGGGGTTGGACTCACTGGCTTTGTAGGCCCCTTCCAACTCTACTATTCTATGATTCTATGATGTCCTTCCACTAGCAGAAGAGTCTCGTGTGGCGCAGAGTGGTAAGCGGCAGTTACTGCAGCCGAAATGCTCCCCACAGCCTGAGTTCGATCCCAGCGGAAGCTGGTTCTCAGGCAGCTGGCTCAGGTCGACTCAGCCTTCCATCCTTCTGAGGTCAGTAAAATGAGTACCCATGTAGCTGGGGGAAAGGTAACTCCGACTGGGGAAGGCAATGGCAAACCACTCTGCTACAAAAAGTCTGCCAAGAAAATGTCAGCGAAAGCAGCCGTCTCTCTAGGAGTCAGCAGTGACTCAAGTGCTTGCACGAGAGGTTCCTTTCCTTCCTTCCACTAGCAGAACAGACATTACTGGCAGAACAAATCCCCCCCTCCCCTAATAGCCCCCCTAAATCTGCTCTGGATCCTCCGAAGCTGATTTAGGGAGTGTGTGGGGTATGTGTGCAGGGAGGAAAAGCCCCGTTGCGTGAGTGGTAGTCCACTTGTTTAACACTGGATTTAGTCCCCAGTCTTGAAGCACCCCACCTAGACCAGAGGGCTTGGACCCAGGGTGAAATCCCTCCTCCACAATGAAGCTCACTGGGAGGGCTACACCCCCACCTCTCTCTTAACCTTACAGGGCTGTTGTGAGGATACAGCAGTGTTTTGCGTTGCTTGGAGCTATTAACATCATACACATATATCTCAAATGTGGCTTTTTTTCCTCTTCTTTCCTTTGTCGGTTAGTGCGACATATGAAAAGGATTGGAGTGGGGGACTGTGCTGTATAAGCGCCTATCTACTCTGCAAGCTATTACCACACAGTTCCCTTTTACAGTAAAGAAAAATCAATACTCACTGGGGACCCTCCTGGATTAAAGAAGGGACAGGGTTGTTCAGGAGAAGCCACTTCAAACGCTCGCTAAAACTGGAACAGAGAGGGAGAGAGAAAAAACAGTAACCTTAAGAGCCACTTAAGATCCTGGCTCAACATTACCAGCACTTTCCCCCCCTGCATAATTAACAAGGCGCTGCACATTTCTCATCCCAAAACACTTAATGGGGAGACTCAGGAAAACGGCTTCAGCTGTAGCTGCCTCGGGGTGGGGTGGGGTGGGGTGGGTGCTCCTTGGCTTACAGGAAGTGGAAAGGAGGGCAGTGTGGAAATGGAGAATCATGGAGACAAAATGGAACACCACCCACATTCCAGGGAGACAGAACTTCTGCAATTAGAACATTTTAGTTATACATTGCAAATGAAGCTGCGGTTGCCCAGGGTATCATATATGCAACCCCCAAGTCATGCCAAAAGCTGACTTGGAGAGGAAAGAATGACGTATCATGTAGCAGCGTTTAGGGAACCCATGACCGAGGGAGGTGGTGGGCTCTCCCGCACTGGAGGCATTGAACAGGCAGCTGGACAGCCATCTGTCAGGGGCGCTTTAAGATGGATTCCTGCACTGAGCAAGGGGTTGGACTCGATGGCCTTAGAGGCCCCTTCCAACGCTACTGTTCTACGATTCTATGAACTAAGCAGGCTTCAGTTACACAGGACACTTCTTCTGTCCCAAGTATTCAAAGCAAAAATAGATAGTGCATGGCTGCCCAGACACACCTACAACGTTTTTTTTTAAAGAAGAAAACCCAGGAAGTGTAAGCAGACGCTGTGAGCACCATCCAGCACTATACAGCGCCAACTCCCCCCCCCCTGCAGACGTCAGAACGTATGTGAACATCCTATAACACCACAACCACTCGGCCAACGGTGCTTGGGCCTTTCAGATATCGGTTAGCCTTGCTGAGAAAACTCCACATATGCACACACACACACCCCGGGCTGGCTTTGTGTTTTTCTTCTGAATATCCAGCCTCAAAAGAAAAGAAACTAAGCAGCACAACCCGCCTGATTAACCTTTGCGGTGCCAACTGAGGCGTGTACAAACCCTCCCCCCAACCCCGCTCTCTGAAGCCACTTTCCAACCACACATGCCCGCCAAGGTGACCCAAACTCTCATCTTGGTGGGGGGCGCAGGTGGGGCTTCCCTGGTCGCCACCATCGCCTGCCTGCCTGCCTGCTTGCCTCCCTCCCCCGGCACAGGCGTGATGCCACCCTGTCCCGACACCCCGCTGGGCGGGGACTGCACACCTGGCCTTCCTGCGCCTCAAGAGCTCCCGCACGCCGTCCTGCTCCCCGGCGGCCGCCTGCTCCAGCGCCGCTTTGAGGAGCTGGGCCCCTCGTGGCCCTGGGGGCGGCGGAGGAGGGGGCGGCGGGGCCGGGGGAGGGGGCGCGGCGGCCCGCGGGGCCTGGGCCATGCCTGGCTTCCCAGGGGCACTTCGGCGGTGGGGGGGGTCCGTGGGGGGCTTTCGGTGCAGGAGGGCCCCTGGCCAGCTCCACAGAAAGAGGTCAGCGCCGGAATTCGGCCCTTAGGGTCACGGCCAGGGGTCAGAGGTCACTCCAGGAACGGCCGGCCGCCGTTGTCAGATGCCACGTGTCTCCGACCCCTTCCGGGTCGCGTGCCCAGGCGTCATCGCTAGGCGCCCCTCTTGGCGTCTGCCCCGCCTTTTCCTGAGTCGCCAATAGAACGCGGCGCCTGGAATGAAGGGCAGCTCATAGGGGTTCGAAGCGAGCGTCCAGTCCGGAGCCCCTGTTTGGAAAGGGGGCGGAGACGGAAGCGGGTCCAATACGACGGTTCCGGCGGGCAGCTACATCGCGTCATCCCTCATAGGCGAAAGCCTCTGATTGGGCAACGGGGCGTCCAATAGCGGGCGTACAGAGAGAGGATGAGGAACAGGGCTTCGCGATTGGCCAGCCCCAGCTGGGGGGCGTGGCTTCGCTCCATTCGAGCGTAGAGACGCGGCTTCTCTTCTCGCTCCGCCGCCGCCTGCGCGCAATCGGTGAGGGATCGGGCGCGAGGGGCGCCATCGGGGCCCAGGGCGGAGCGGGGCTGCCAGGCTGGGGCCCGCCCCTCCTGCCGGCACGGCCATTGTTGCTGGGCTCGGTCTGGGCGGGCCGGGAACAACTTTCCCGTCGCCGCCACCCCGGCAGGGCGAGTGGGTGGGCGAACCGTCACATCCGGGGCCCTCTGTGCCCTCCGCGGCCTGCCCCCCCCGACCTCCGGGCATCGCCCCCTCCTCGGTCCGCCCTTTGCCCCACATCCGGGGCTTTCCGAGGAGCCCGGCTTCTGCCGGTGGGCTTTGGGGGAGCAGTAGAGCCGGGAGGGGGGGCGGAGGGAAGGGGAGGGGAGGGGTCGCTCAGGGCGGGAGGCGGGGGCCGGCGCAGCGCAGCGCCTGGCACTCGTGAGCGCCGAATAGACAAGCTGCGGAGCGAGGAGGCTTCAAGGCTGCTGTGCCCGATCTGCTGCCTTCCAGATGTGTTGACCTGCAAGTCCCAGGACCCCCCCAGGCAGCACAAGCACATCTGGAGGGCGCCAGGGTGGGGAAAGGCTGCAGCATTAAGGAGCAGCGGCCAAGGGGGCTTGGGAAGAAGCCCCTTGTTTTATTCCAGTACGTTTCACGCCCTGCCTTCGAACCCCGAGCATTTGGCCAGCCCTGAGTGGCCCTGGGTCAACGCCCGCCCCGTGCTGGAAGGCCGCTCCTGGCCCCGGACTGGGCCGTGCCTCCCTCGGGCCCAGATTGCTTTTGGGGAGTTCTTGGCTCTTTGGGCCTTGTGATCCTGGCTGAACTGCCTCCCTTTTCCTTCTGTCATTGTGCTCTGAGGCCGGGTGGGGTGGGGGACCGGGGACGGGACGGTCTCCAGAGACTCAGAACGGCAGTGTTGGATTATGGGCAGATTTCTCACTAACCAGGTAGAGAGTGCACAGAGAGTGCTCTGCATCCCAGGTGGGAAGCAGGTGGGCTCTGCACTTGCCTTTCCAGGAAAAGGTAACACCCCTTGGGCCTTAGCTAGACCTAAGGTTTATCCCCGGGTCATCCCTGTTCATGCAAATGACACACACACACGGGATCCCGGGAGCAGGCAGGGATGATCCCGGGATAAACCTTAGGTCTAGCTAAGGCGTGGTGAGAGGGTCATGTTTTTGTCAGCAGCTGTGTTCTCTTTTGAGTCCATTTCCAGTTCTTTGGGAATTCGTCACCCTGCTTTTTCTGATGAGGTTCTTTTCTCCCGCTACCAGAGTCGCCGTTGACGGTGCGGTCGCAATGGCTGTCCCAGAAGCTCGGCCCAATCACACCATCTACATTAACAATCTCAATGAGAAAATCAAGAAGGATGGTGAGAGGCTCTTCATCTTCCAGCATTTTGTCGAGAGTGGGGTGGAGTTGGTGTGTAAAGGGCGTACTTTTTGTTTCACTGTCCTGCTATAGTTGAGTGAAGAGGCCCTATTCTGAAATGGCTGAATCTTCGTCCCAGTATGTGGTGGGGTGGTGGAGGGTATCGCCATTCTTACCTGCAGGATTATGGGTTTTGATGCCCACTCCAAAAGCTGAGAGGCAGCTCTGTCACCTTAGAAACACCTAAATCCAACCCGCATTTTGGCCTCGAGCCATCGCTGCTCAGCCTAAGGGCAAAGTGTAAACGTGGTTCATCTTGTGCTTCTCCTTCTTAGAACTGAAGAAGTCCCTCTACGCCATTTTCTCCCAGTTTGGCCAGATCCTTGACATTCTGGTGTCCCGCAGCCTGAAGATGCGGGGTCAGGCCTTTGTCATCTTCAAGGAGATCAGCAGTGCCACCAACGCCTTGCGCTCCATGCAAGGTTTCCCTTTTTATGACAAGCCTATGGTAAGTGCTGCTGCTTGGGGGCGGGGAGGGATCGGCCTCTGAGGGGTGGGCTGTTTTTCGGCTTCTTGGCTGATGGAAAGTGCCACCTAGGTTGGGGCTTAAGGTTTCATCGAAGCTCGAGGAGATGTTTCTGGCACGTGGGCCTGTTCCTAAGGAAGAATGGGGCATTCTTCCTGTTAGAGCAGTGCGACAATGGAACCCGTGACCTAGGGAGGTGGTGGGCTCTCCCACCCTAGAGGCCTTCAAGAGGCAGCTGGACAACCGTCTGTCAGGGATGCTTTAGGGTGGATTCCTGCATTGAGCAGGGGGTTGGACTCGATGGCCTTATAGGCCCCTTCCGGCTCTGCTATTCTGTGATTCTATGATTCAGTGCCAACGGCGCAGATACGTCCAGGACTACTGATGTGAGCACTGCATGTGTAGACTTCACAGAAGTGCATTCACCTACCAACTGGGAAGGGTCGGTTGGGATGTGGGATTATTGTTCCAGCTTATTTCAAAGAAGCTCGCTTTAGCTTCATAACACTCGCTCTCTCTATCTTTCTCTTGTGCTCATTGGAGGATTTCCCCCCCCCCCCATTGCTCACCTCTCAAGTTTCTGAGCCATGTTGCTAACCTGGCAAATAGCCTATGGCAGCTTATTCTGAAACCTGGGTTTCAGGTTCCAGCAGGGCTAGTCATTTGCATCTGTGGTTCATTCCCACTGTCCTGTTCAACCCAGCGCTTCCTTTCCACATCCAGCGGATCCAGTATTCAAAATCTGACTCTGACATCATAGCCAAGATGAAGGGCACATTCGTGGAGCGGGATCGCAAGAGAGAGAAGCGGAAGCCCAAGGGCCAGGAAGCGCCAGCTGTCAAGAAGCAGATCCCCGGGGCGGCTGCACCGGTGGCCCCTGCCGTGCAAGGCGCGGTGCCGGTGAGTTCCTGCACCCCGGGGGCCCATGATTCCCCTCTGCAGGGTGTGGGGAAAAGTCAGCAAAATCTGTCCGGTGTAATCTCCGGATTGTTCCGTTAAAATCTGCTGCATGCAGGCACTTTGCATAATTGGGCCAATACACCAGAGAGGACGGGGCTGTATTGCTCCTTCGAAGGCAGTAGCATTTGAAAGTGTAAGCAGATTCCGGTCGAAGCTTTGTGAATTCGACAATTGACCTGCTGGCTGGGTTGGCAATCTCAGGTTAACCCTTTCCCCCATTGTGGGCCTGGCACGGGTCCCTGAGGTGCAGCTGCCTCAGCCACCCTTTGGGCGGTGGGGTCTTTGGGCAGCCCTTGCCTGTCCTGGGCCAGAGTGCTCCTGCTCAGGGACGTGCGGTCTCGCTCTCTCTTCTCCACAGGGCATGCCACCCATGAACCAAGCCCCGCGCATGATGCACCACATGCCAGGCCAGCCCCCATACATGCCCCCTCCGGGGATGATGCCGCCACCTGGCATGGCGCCCGGCTCCATGCCCCCGGGGGCTATGCCGCCACAGCAGATGCTGCCGGGGCAGATGGCCCCTGCTCAGCCGGTGAGTGGGGAGGCGCCTGGGCTCGCCAGACGCTGTGGGTGGCACCGGGGCTGCAGGCCGTGCAGAGGAATCTGTAAGAAGGCCCGGCGCTGCATCTGGCGGGATGATGGAGCATGAGGTTGCGGGTGGGCCGGGCCCCGTTACGGGGGCTCAGGCGTCGTCCCGGCGCTCAAGCCATTCCCGGGGCTCGTGGTGCCTTGGAGCTTTCGGGTGACTGGATCCTTCTGCCTCTCGCAGCTATCGGAGAATCCGCCCAACCACATCTTGTTCCTCACCAACCTGCCTGAGGAGACAAACGAGCTGATGCTCTCCATGCTCTTCAACCAGTAAGTGCCTGGCTATTCCCCGCTGCTACAGGGCAGGCGGTGGAGGGTTTGCTCTGTGGGGGCAACGGCGGGCTGCGGAGGCTGACTTCTGCGGTCTGCAGGGTTTTGGCGGTGGGAGAGTTTGAGCGCTAAGATCTGGAAGCTTTTAGGATCTCCGTTGTGGCTCATAACGGGAACGTGGAAAGGCCCTGTGTGCCGGTCCTTTGCAACGTGTTGCACGTTTGGTGCTCTCGCTATCTGCAAGAGAATCCTGACGATGGAGACCTTCAGCTGGGCTCCAGGACTACTGGCCTCTTCTCTCTCCCTCTCTCGGACCTGAATTGCCCGTTGCCCAGCTTGCGCCTTCGAGCCCCTGGCTTCTGCCCTGCTCCGTCCACTCGGTTTAAGAGTCTGACAAAGGTGTCGAGGTCCTGGTTGCCTTTGTGCGCCTTCCGCCTTCCCCTGCTGCGTGGGCACGTGCCGGTCGCAGAGCAGCCTCCCTCTTCCCTGGGACTCCCCTCCCTCCCTCCCTCCCTCCCTCCTTGGGGAAGCCCCAGGCCTGAGCTGCCTTTGCTTGCCCTCTGCTTCCAGGTTCCCAGGCTTCAAGGAAGTGCGGCTGGTGCCTGGCCGCCACGACATTGCCTTTGTGGAGTTTGACAACGAGGTGCAGGCTGGAGCCGCCCGGGATGCTCTCCAGGGCTTCAAGATCACACAGAACAATGCCATGAAGATCTCCTTTGCCAAGAAGTGATGCCTCCCACAGCCTCCTGCCCCCGGATTCCTTTCCCTCCCTCTTCTAGTTATCGCCTGTAAAATGGGTTAGGTTGTGAGTTTTAGTGTTCTGTTCTGTGAGGTAAGTGGTGTGTGTGTGTGTGTGTGTGTGTGTGTGTGAGAAAGAAGAGAGAGAGAGAGAGAGAGAGAGAGAGAATGAGAATCAGCTGCAGAAAAGGGCAGGCAGAGCTACCTGCCCCTGGCTATGCTCCGCAACTTGGGAGGTGTGTCTGTGTATGCTCAAGCAGCGTGGAAGAGAGCAGCCGATTCCTTGCAAAAGCATTGTACCCAGGGTCTGACGGCCAGACATTGCACCTGGAGCTTTTCTGTTTTGCAATAAAACATTGGTTTATTCTTTATCTTTGGTTTTTGCTCTTTATTGCCTGGAAGGTGGGGGTGGGAGGAGGTATGCAGAAAACCTAGCAATGGATCCCACTAGCTTTTACAGGTCCATCCTCTTACTAGACATGAATGGGCTGAAGTCTAGCCAGAATCTGGCTTCCTGTAACATCAGGAAAAACTTCCTGACTGCTAGAGCAGTATGATAATGGAACCAATTACCCAGGGAGGTTGTGGGCTCTCCCACATTAGAGGCCGTCAAGAGGCAGCTGAACAGCCACCTGTGGATTCCTGCATTGAGCAGGGGGTTGGACTCGATGGCCTCATAGGACCCTTCCAGCTCTACTAGTCTATGAGTCTATGAGCCAGTCACTGTAGCCTGACAACTGGCTGTGCTACAGCTTCCTTTCCTGATCACCTGGAGGCAGTTCTTAACAGGACCTAGGCGACAGCTAAGAGTGTGTGTTACAAAGCCAGTGTGGGGCAACCTTGGGACGGTGCTATCGTGGGAGACTCCTGGGGCAAGTTGTTGATCATTCCTATTACTCTGGTACCTGCTATTTATTTGGGTCAGGTCCAGAGTGACATGCTGCACCCTGGTAAGAAAGGGCCTTTGGAAGCGGGGCGGGGGAGATAGACGATACGTCAGTGAGCTTGAGGCTGCAATATTGGCTAAAAGCCAGTGGGGGGCACTGTGGATCCAAACTGTTCTGCTCTCTTGGAGGCCTTCAAGAGGCAGCTGGACAACCATCTGTCGGGGATGCTTTAGGGTGGATTCCTGCATTGAGCAGGGGGTTGGACTTGATGGCATTAGAGGCCCCTTCCAACTTTGCTATTCTATGATTCTATCATTCTCCTTCATTGCATTTATTTCTCACCACAAATCTGCAAGAGCAAGGGCTACACTGGAGCATTGGCTAGCTGACTTCAGCTCCAGTGGGAGAAACCCCAGTGGGCTGAGGTGCATTCCGGGCTGGCGGCAGCCCAGACCCAGGAGCCAGCAGAGGGCAGTTGTGGGCCGTTGCTGGGGTGAGGATGAGGCAGGAGGGAGCATGCGCACATGCTGGCATGGGATACCTCTGCTAAGGTTGCTTACGAGCACGGACCGCCCTGCTCTTTGGATCAGGCCCCCTCTTTCTGCATGGGAAGAGACGCACCTCACGAGCAGGCATTGGCCGCGTTCAGCAGCGCCCTGTGCACTGGTTATAAAATGTCTGTCTGGAGTTGGGGGCTTCCCTGATCCAACTGACCCGCAGTTCCGTTGCTGTAGTTCTAACCCACTGGAATTTCAGAGGATAAAATGAAAGTGGCCCAGCGTGTTGCCCTCTTCCCTGCCCTCCCACCAAGAAAGTGGGTGGGTGTGAACGTGTGTGAACTCAGCAGCACACAAAGGTGCTCCGTGTGGCAGCTCCTCTCCTCAAGGGCTAGCCTGTTCTCTTGGCGTCTGCTTCCTGTTTAGCCAGGCAAGGACCCCAGGCTGGAACTCCTTACCCCGCTTTGTGTTTATAGCACTGGAATTCTTCGACTGCAAAAGCTGCGTGGCAGGGAGAAAATGCCATTTGGAAAGTTTTAAGAAGCATCCTGGTGGTTCCGGGCTTTCCATTCCCTCCTTATAAAATCAAGGGGAAAGGAAGTAAGCGGGAAGGCTGTTCCTGTGCTTGAGCTTCCGAAAAATTGGGGCAAAGGCATATGTAACGTGGCAACGCTTACTAATTTTCAGGACTGATCCTTGCTGCTCAGCAATTCGAATGTTTGTAAAGGTTCCGTGACAGCACCGCAGCTGAGCTCGTGGCTGTGGGTGAGCGGATGTGTTGGTGACAGGCTTTAGCCAGTTTTCCTGCATGGGCAAAACTCGTCAGGGCGAGCGCCTCAAACGACCTTATTTTCTCTTGGATGCCGACCAGTTTTTCCATCGAAGAAGCTCTTCGGCTGCCTCAGTCTAGACAGCAAAATGCCGGGTGCCGCCTGCCACTTCCTCTGGGCCGGTCTGCTCCTCTGTGCCTTTTGGGGCCCCGTGGGGAGCGGGCGCCAGATGGGCAAGCTGGCGGACAAGAAGCTGTGCGCGGATGCCGAGTGCAACCGTGAGTGTGCTCCCCCCTCCCCCCCCGCCCTGGGAACGGAAGTGCTGGCAGGCGAGGGGCCCCTCGGACTGACCCACCGAACGTCCCCCAGAAGGCCGCAAGTGTGGCTTTGGACCCGGAGTTTGTTCCCACCATCTGCGAATTGGGGCTGGGTATTGTAGAGCTGGGAAAGGAAGGCCACCAAGGTGGAGCCGCTCCTGCGAGGGAGCGTGGAAAGGTTTGGGCTCTGTGAGAGAGGGAGGAAGAGGGTAGCCTTATGCAATGATGCGTAGTGCTGAGCTCAGGGTCCTCCGATGAAATCCGTTGGTAGCAGATGCAGGAAGGCCAGAAACACTCCTGCTTCACACGAGGCATCTCCCCCTGTGGCGAAGAGTTCTGGCTGAAGCGGGCATCGCGGGGTGGGGGGAGCGTGGAGCTCACTTCCCTTGGGTGAACCTCTCTGGCTCCTGGGCCCTTCCCCCCCCCCCCAGATCCCATCTCCATTGCAGTGGCGCTGCAAGATTACATCGCCCCCGACTGCCGCTTCATCCACGTCCAGCGGGGCCAAGTGGTCTACGTCTTCTCCAAGCTGAAAGGCCGCGGGCGGCTCTTCTGGGGTGGCAGCGTGAGTAGGGGCCGGGCCCTTCCCGTCCGCCAGGATTTGCGGGGTTAGGACCACAGCTCAGTGAAGATGTGCAAACTGTGAAATGTGAGAAGTCGTGAGCATGGGCAGAGTGCTTGGCTTTTGTCTGGCTCACCAGAGCCTGCAGCCTGAGAGACAGAGGGGCAAATTTCTGCCTGTGAGTCTTGCGTTCAAGTTCCATGCCTCCTACACAGTCTCTGGGTGGCCACTTTAGCTGGCCTTTTTCAGCCTCAGTTGCCCATCTCTGAAATGGGGACAAGGGTGGGGGGATGACATTGGGGGGGGGGGGGGAAAGGCTGTAAACCATTTTGCAAGTTAAAGGTGTTCAAATGCGATGAGAATGATTAAGAGGAATTGGGCTTCCGAAGAGGCACCCCAAGCCCTGAGCTGTGGTCTGGGTGTGGGGGTGGGGGTGGGCTCGGAGGTGCTGCTGAGACTTCCTCCAAATGGCCAGCAGAGGGGGCTCCTGCTGTGGGGAAATTGGCGGAGGAACGTCGCTCATGCACCCCCTCTCTGCCCAGGTGCAAGGTGACTATTACGGGGAGCAGCCGGCCCGTTTGGGCTATTTCCCCAGCTCGGTTGTCCAGGAGAACCAGTACCTGAAGCCTGGCAAGGTGGAGGTGAAGACGGATGTAAGTGTGGCACCCCTGGAGGGCTGGGCCTGGGGGGCAGCCTTCTTTCCTTCTCCCTCTCCCACCTGGCCACTTACTTTGCCACCCCAAGGCCTTTTTTTATGACCCTGTTGCCTCCTTCACATAACTAGTTTGCTGGGCAAGGATGAGGTTGTGCCTGCAGTTTGGACAACACTGAGCGAGCCCCCAAGAAGCCGCCTGGAGCTGCGGCGGACGGCCCTTCTGCACCCGTTGGCTGTCCATCTCCCAAGTTTGCGGCATACGCGCCTCTCCCCAGGGCTTTGCTTCTCTCTTTGGCGGGCAGGGCTGCGTCAGCTGGCCCAGCGGTCTCTGCCTGCTTTGGAGGAAATCCCTGCCCTGCATTTGCGCTGGGTGGGCCTGGCCCACTATGACTTGCCCACAGCTATGTAAGACACGGCACAGGCTGGATTCCCCCGCCCCCCTTGGGCCTTTGTTGTTCCTTGCCTCTTTAGAAGGGAAAGCACCTGAACCTGCCTTGGTAGGCTTCTACCGGGGAGCCTGCCTGCATGTTGTTTTGAGCAAGGGCTCCCCAAGGCTGAGCGTGGAAGGTGGCAGTGCTTCTGAACCTGTGCAGAGGGCCTATCCCTGATCCTGAGTAACCGCGCCCGTACCATGAAAGGCATTTTGATGCTGCTCGTGCCAGAGTTGCAGTCAGCGAATGCCCCCCCCCACCACCAGCGACCTTCCCTTTCTTTCAGAAGTGGGACTTCTACTGCCAGTGACTTGAAGTGCCCGGATCGGGACCCTGCCTCCTCCACGTGAGCCTTGCTCTTTTGCAGAAGTTGTGCTGCTCCAGCAGGGTGGACCTGGCGAGGGTCCCGCCTGAAGGCCCAGGCTCAGTCGTGCCTGGGCTGTTTTGCAAAGGCAGTCTCTCTCTCTCTCTCTCTCTCTCTCTCTCTCTCTCTCTGTGTCTTTGTCTCTGTCTCTTCTAGTTTGCTGCTGCTGCTGCTCCCAGCAGGCCTTCCAGGGGCTGAGGAGGTGAAGAGGGTTCATAGCCCTGGGTTCAGGGCGGCAGCAGTAGCCCCAGCGCGTGCGCAGACGGCTCCATAAGCTGTGCTTTGAGCAATGCAAATCACCCACCCATTAATAAAGAATGAGTGAATAAAGCTCCTCTAAAGCAAAACTTAGTGATATTTTTATCTGGGTGAAGGGAGATTGACTGGGGAGGGGGCACCTCGGATACGTTTAAATGGCTCTCTCTACACAGTTTAAATGGGCTTGTAAAGCCATTTGGATCCTGCCTGCCTTCTGTCAAGGGAATTCAGAGGGGTGGGTGGGGCCTTCCACCTGTCCCAGGTGGTCTCCCATCCAGGCACTGACCAGCTTAGCCCCTTGACAGAAGCAGACGAGGGCCTGGGAAAGGGCCGGGGGAGCAGCGGAGGGGTCCTGGGCGAACCACGCACCTGCCTCGGCCATCCTGCAGGCAAATCGCTCCTTCCCACTAGTACAAATGAGGGAGTTGAGGCTGAGAGGAAAAGACCTCCTTTGCAGGGCTATTCTGAAGATGAACCCAATGAAAAGGGTGAGAGAGGGTGATTCCGTCAGTTGCTGTAAGAGGATGAGGAGGACCTGGGATATTCTTTGGCTGCTCCGTCCTGGAATTGCGGAGAATGCTTTAGGGTGGATTATTCCTGCATTGAGCAGGGGGTTGGACTCGATGGCCTTGTAGGCCCCTTCCAGCTCTGCTATTCTATGAGTCTGTGAGTCTATGAGAATAGACTCCAGTGATAGTTACTGAGGGTTGAGCGGGAAGTATACTCTGCATGTGTTCAGAGGCACTGTTCACTTGCAGCATTTCATGTTTCAAGGCAAATCATGGTACTGAAAGTCGCTTCTGGGGCTGAGGCTCAAATTGAGCTCCGCTCAATAGGAGCAGCAGAACAACCAACGTGTGTGTGTGGGGGGGGGGGGGACACCAGACAGCAGCGAGGTGGTGGAGCTGAGGGCCCGCAACTCTCAGAGGGAGGGGACTCAGCCTTCCAAGCTGTGAGAATGTAGGTCAAGCGTCCTCCCTCCTCTGGTGCCCCTAGCAGCAGTTCAGCAATGCAGGATTTATCCCCGCCCTGCAGGCTGGCAGAGGGCCCTGAGCATAAGCGGCCGCCGTGACCCACTTCCTCGGCTTGGCAGAGGGCCTGGATCACACCTCCTCCTGGTTGCTGCTGCTGCCGCCTGGGGCCTGTTGGCACGGAGGCAGGCGCCAGCGGTGGAGCAAGGCCAGCGGAGCCCCTGCTGTGGGATGCGCAGGGGTGGGTGGGTGCCCCTCTGGTTGCTCGGCTGCCTGCACTGGGGCTGCCCCCACCCCCATCCGGGCAGCCGGGCTGTGGTTAATGTTTTCCTGCTGTCTCAGGAGCCCAGAGGCTGCCTTCTTGCGCTCGGCTACTCCGGCCTCTGCCTTTGCTCTGGTTTCCAGAGTGTGTCTGCTGCAAAAGCTGACTCTGTGAACAAAGGCTGTCTCAGCGCCATGGGCTTAATTTGGGAGGCTTGGCCGTCAGCCCCTGGACCAGGGCGGGGGGCGGGGGGCGAACTGGGACAGCCCGGCCTGTCAGTGTCCTGAGGTGGCTGTGGGAGAACAAAGGGACTTCAGCAGCTTTGAGTTGTAAGCTACCGTCAAACTATAATTCCTTCAAGAGATTCAACTCCACCTCCTGTGGCCTGAACAGGGACAAAGGCTTTTTATTACACTCCTTGTGTTAATCTGTGCACCAATGCATGGGGGCCTGTGTTATCACCCAACAACTGGTGATAACCCCAGGCAGTGATCGCCGTCTGTACTTTTCTGTGCTTCAATCCCCCTGACCTCGTTGTTTATAGCCGCCACCCCGCCCCTGTGTATATTTCCCTGCCAACAGAGCAGGAGTTTTAAGTGTCTGATGAAGTGGGCTCTGATCAGCCTTTCCCAACCCTGGGGCCCTCCAGATTGGTTAGATTGCAACACCCATCAGTTTCAGCCAGCATGGGCATTTGACATGCTGTCTGAGGATGATGGGAATTGCAGTCCAGCACATCTGGGTGTGTGTGTGTCCCAGTGTGGGGAAGGCTGATGTATGCCAGGACAAATGGGTCTTTAAGTCCTCACAAGTCTCTCTCTTATTTTGGGGCAAAAGCATTTTATTTATTGCATTTCTATACCACCCAATAGCCAAAGCTCTCTGGGCGGCTCACAAAAATTAAAATAAAATACAACTTAGGTATAAAATTTAAACCTCAGTATAAAAGTACAACCAGAATAAAATTGAGCAGGAATGCAGAGATTTAAAACAGCAAAGTTAAAAGACTAAAGTAGTAAACTGTTAAAATGCTGGGGGAATAAAATGGTATTCACCTGGCTTCAGGGAGTATAACGTAGGTGCTAGGCGAACCTCTCTGGGGACCTCATTCCACAGCTGGGGTGCCACAGCAGGGAAGGCCCTGTTCCTGGTAGCCACCCACCTCACTTCCTTTGGCAGGCGCTCACAGAGAAGGACCCCAAAGGATTATCTTAGGGTCCAGGAAGGTACATATGTGTTCCTTCAGCCTGGCCCCAAGCTGTTTAGGGCTTTGAATGTTAATACTTTGAATCGGACCTGGACTGGCAGCCAGCGAAGCACCTCCAGACACTGTCCCGGCGTGTCCCACATCTTGCTCTCCCAAACAGCTGAGCGAAGCTGTGGGCCCCGGGTGCTGTTGACTGTGTGTGTGTGTGTGCATGCATGTGTGTTATCCATTTATATGTTTTTATTATGTGTAATATATTTAGATGGTTTTTATTTTTTGTGAACCACCCAGAGACCTTTGGCTATGGAACAGTATAGAAATGAAATAAACGGTGAATGAAAATGAAACTATTCATCAAGATAAAAGCCAGCAGCAACATGCTTACATGCACTGGGGTTTTCAAAACTGAAGGGCTACAAAGCTCTTCACCTGGATCTGAAAATATCCGCAACGTTGGAGCCAGGTGAGCCTCTGGGGAGCTCATTCTGCAACTGGGGTCCCACTGCTGAAAAGCCACTCAGAGAAGTGCCTCTGGGGATAAAGTTAGGGTCTGGGCAGGTATATATTATTATTATTTTTATTATTATTATTATTTATTTATTTATATAGCACCATCAATGTACATGGTGCTGTACAGAGTAAAACAGTAAATAGCAAGACCCTGCCGCATAGGCTTACATTCTATGTAAGGGCAGACAGTCCTTCAGCTGTCTCTGGCCCCAAGCTGTTCAGGGCTTGGTAGGTTAGCCCCAGCACTTTGGAATTTGTCTTGGATAGAGACCGGCATAAAGCTCTGGTGTAATATGATCACATTGGCCAGTCCCCGTTAACAATCTCACTTCCCTACTTTGAACAAGTGAAAGTGTGCCAGATTGTTTTCAAAGCGCATTGCAGTAGTCCAGGCAAGAGGTTACCAGAGTGTGGGTAACTGTAGCTGTAGCAGTCCTCGCCCACAACCCTCCTCCTTTTTCCACCCCACCCCACCTGGAGTTCCTCCGAAAGAGCCACGGAGGCCTAGGACTCACGTGCTAGTGCTCTGTACGTAATATTTCCAGTACTAACTGGAAGGGTGTTCCGTTTTTGGAACATCGTGTTATCAGTTCTTCCAATTTATCATAAATAAATGCAGGCGCTGCGGTTTCAGGAAGGGTTGGGAGCAGAAGCTGTTCCCCTGGCGCTGTTGCCGAGGGAGGCTTCCTGATCTGCAGAAGGAAGGAGAAATGGTGAGGACTAGAAAGCTGGAGCTGCTTTGAGCTGGCCTGGCGGCTGCCCCGATTCCCTGGTGGGCGCATCGTACACACACTTTGTGAGTGCATTGATGATCTGCTCCTCTTCACAGAAGGCAAGGCAGTATTCAACATGGGCCCTGTGCATGAACGCAGTCCTACAATAGCTCTGACCGGGAAGCAGAGTTTCGTGGAAAGGCGGATATACAAAATAAGCAGCCCCATATTTTCATCTTCAACAAGCCTGGGCGTAGGGGTTTGCTTGGTGGCAGAAGCAAGATTCAAGCGGTGGTCTTTCGGACTCATCACGCAGCCTCCATCTGGTTAGCTTAGGAACCTGGCTTCAAATGCCTTGGACATGAGATGCAATCATCAAGGAGTGCTTGCCTCTGAGCTCATGCAGAGTGCATTTCTGTAACTAGTTTTTGTCACATCTGAGCTTAGAGATCAATGTTCTCAGATCAGAAGGTGGGCTGTGAAGAAGGATGAGCTCCAGGGCCGGCCTAAATAACTGTGAAGTAGTAGAGGTGTGGGGGGGGGGGAGAGGGGAGAGGAGGACCCTCCTTGCCCCTCCTGGCCTTTTCAGGCCAGCTCAGCCTTTGAGCCACAGACTCCCCAGGGCCAAGCTCAGAGGCGGAGGCCCCAAAATGGTCACCAGCCGAGGTTATTTTCACCTGGTCAAAATTGCCTGGGACTCACTCATTTGGGTCCTCTTTGGTGCCAAGGCTGACGGAGGCGCGCCCTCTCTTTATGACTGGGTGTAGCCAGTGTGTGTGGGGGACGGGAAGGGCTCCTCTCTTTCACGGCCACTCCCCATTGTTTGCCTCTTTCCAGGTTGTTTGATGGAGGAGGTTCAAAGCGAAATCTCCCCCCCCTCCCCGTGTGTGTGTGTGTGTGTGTGTGTGTGTGTGTGTGAATGAATGAGAGAGAGAGAGACAGGGCCCAGGCCCCCAGGCCCAGGCCCTTGGTCATGTGAGGGCGTCTTTGTTGCCATGCTGTCCCTCGGAGGGGCCTGCTCTCGCCTGTACCTTTCCCAGCTCTACTGTATCCTTCAAAGCTGGAGTCAGAGAGACAAGAGGATCCTTTTGGAGAAACCTGAGCATCCCTGGCTGGATCTGCACGCCTTTCTTCGGTCCCACTGGCCAAGCAGGTTCCGCAGGATCCCAAAGTGCTGGGGCCCTTGGTGGTGGGAGGTTCATGGGCCGAGTGTGCACACATCGTGGCCGGTGGGGCACCTTTAACGCCTTCCTCGGGGGAAAACCTTGTGTATGCACTGCAGGCAAAGAATCCAAGGCTGGGCCTGCTAGTGGATGGGCCAGCGAGGTTTTGCTGCGCAAAGTGGCTTCTCCCTCTGGGCCGGCTGACCTTCCAGCCCCCATTTCCAACTTTCCAGTAAGAGTTCGGGTGTTTCCTGTTTTTGCTGTTCCGTGCAGCCCTGAGGGGGGTTTCCAGGCGGCTGTGTGGTATGCAAAGCAGGAAGACCCTCCCCCACCCCACAAAAACAACCTTGGGTAGGACAGATATTTTCCATTTCAGGAGAGACAAAGGGGATCCCGGCCCGGCCCCTGGTTTTCACGAGGGCAGAGCTGTTTCCCCTCTGAGCAAGGGCAGAGCGCGTCAAGGCTGCCCTCTTCGCTCGCTCCCCCCTCACCATCTGGGGCGACCTCTTCCCCCAGCGGGGCCTGTTCTAGCTGTCCGAAGCGCCTGCGGTTTGGGCTTTCGTTCCCAGCTCAAGGAAGGGCTCCTGCCTTCGTAATGGGTGTGTGTAAAGAGTTGCTGGGCTGCTTTGAGCCCTGGCATCCCGCCCTGTTGAGAAGTCTGAGCAATTCCCAGGAGCTCAAACAGGGGCGGGGCTTTGATGGACCTGGGCAGGGAGGACCCCCCACCCCCACGCCCACCACCCCGGGCTGGATCTGGCCTGCCTGTAGGAGGTGCAGCCCCATCATCCTCCGCTCTTGTGGGTCGTTAACTGGGCAGGGGGTCCCTCCAGCTCAGCCTCGCCCACAGCTGTCCAGGGGTTTTCCCAGCCCTGCCTGGCGATGTGTGTGCGGGGGGGGGGGGACGGGAAGCAGCTGCTGCTCCGCCCCCCCCGCCCCGAGCAAGGGCCCTTCCCAAAGGAAGCCAACGAGCCCCTGCAAGGGCCCTTTGGCCCCCGCTGCCCAGGCTCGCGGCGGGCGGGGTCTTCCTCAGCCCTGCCTGGCCGGGGCCCCCTGCAAGCCCAGCGGGGCGCTGCCCCTCTCCCCTCGGCGGGCCCCGCGCGCGGCGCCAGGGCAAGCCGCGGGAAGGGCCCCCCTCCACGTGCGCCTCGGCCCGCACGTCGAAAACTCGCAGCGCGCCCGGTGCAGGGCGCCGCGCAGACCCCGCCCCCGGGGGCGCGTCCCGCTGGGCGTGGAGGCGGGCCGGGCCAAGAGGCGGCTTCGGCCCTCCGCCGCCGCAGCAGAGCCGCGGGCGCGCAGCCGGAGCGGTCGGGCCCGGCGCACCGCCCCGCACCACCCCGCCCCGCGCCCGATGGCGCCGCAGGAGGAGGCGCTGCCGCCGGTGCCCCCGCGCGGCCCCCGCGGGGCCCGGCGCCGGCTGCTGCTGCTGCGCGGCCTGGAGTGCGTGCTGCTGGGCGACGGCGCCGTGGGCAAGACCAGCCTGGCGCTCAGCTACAGCACCAACGGCTTCCCGGCGCGCTACGTGCCCACCGCCCTCGACCGCTTCTCCGGTACGCAAGGCCCCCCGCAGCCCCCGGCTGGGCGCTTGGCCACGGGAGGGGGGGGAGAGCGGCGAGGAGGGGAGGGCCGGCGCGCCCGGGTGCCCTGGTGGTGCCGGGCTGCTTCGAGCCAGGGAGAAGAGACTCCTGGGCCGGGCGGAGAACCCCCCTCCCCTCCCCTCCCCTCCCTGAACGCCTTTCTGCTCCTCTCTAGCGGTGGTGCAAGTGGACGGCGCCCCGATCCGGCTCCAGTTGTGCGACACGGCGGGGCAGGTAAGCCTCTCCCCTTCTCCCCGCCGCGCGCCGCGCCGCGGTCCCCTGCCGCCTTCGCCACATTGGGACCCCGCTTACCAGGGAGGGGCGATGCAGAGCTCCCTCCCCTCTCGCTAATGGAGCCCCTTCTTTGCCCCCAGGCCAACTCCAGGGACTCCCCATCGGGGAGAGCAAGCAGGGCCGTGCGGCCAGCGGTGTAGCGGAGCCAGGGCTCGCAGGGACAAGGCATCGGGGCCTTCTGAGGAGCAGGGAGCTCCCCTGCACTTCCCATTTCCCGCTGAGCTGAGCTTCAACCCACCGGGGCTGGGGAGCAGGGAGCCCTGAGTTCCCTCTGCTGCAAGGCTGGAATGGAAAGAAGTCCCAGAACTCCCAGCAACTGCTGGGGAGTATGGCCAGCTGTAGGGCTCCCTTCCATCCACGTGTGCCCCTCGGATTGTGCCTGAAGACCCCCTGTCCAGGGAAGCACGGCCCTGGCTGCAGTGCAGGGCGGCAGCACGGGGCCTCGCTCACCTGCCTTTCCCTATGCCTCTCCCCCTCCCCCCAGGACGAATTTGACACGCTGCGCCAGGTGTGCTACCCCAAGGCGGACGTCCTCCTGCTCTGCTTCAGCGTGGTGGCCCCCACCTCCTTCCAAAACATTGCGGACAAGTGGTACCCGGAGGTACGGCGCCACTGCCCGGGCACGCCGGTGCTGCTGGTGGGCACACAGTCGGACTTGCGGCAGGACGTCAAGGTGCTGATCGCGCTCTCCCCGCCGCCAGGAGAAGCCGGTGCCTCCGGCCGCTGGCCGCACGCTGTCTGCGAAGCTGGGGCTGGTGGGCTATGTGGAGTGCTCGGCCCTCACGCAGCACAACCTCAAGGAGGTGTTCGACACGGCCATCACGGCAGGGCTGCGGCACGCCGAGCCCCCCGGCTCCAGGGCCCGCAGGAGCACCGCCAGCTGCATCCGGACCCTTTCCAAGGCCTGGTGGAGGAAGTACGTGTGCGTGCGGTAGCCCTTGCTTCCCCTCCGGGAGGCGGGACTTCCTGGGCACCCGGGCCTCGAACTGCGGGTCTTCCCCGCAATGGGGGGGGGGGAGGCGATTCTGCGATGCAATGCTCTGCTGACTGGCAGGGTTGCTCCCATGCTGGGCTTCAGAGACTGGACTGCCAGGGCAGGGCTGGAGCGCCTCCCTGGCCCGTGGGAAGCCGCCCTGGGGGCTGGGTGCGCAGAGGCGGGGCTGCGTTGGCTTTGGAGCAGCGCCCCCCGCGGCGCCCGTTGGCTGAGAGTGGGACCTCCAAACCTGCCTCCCTCAGCCCTCTCGGGTGAATGCAGCTTGGAACTCCTAACGGCAACGTTTGCCCTGCCCAGCTCCTAGCGCAGGAGCGCACAACCCGCGTGGAGCCCATGAAGCTGCCGGAGCTGCCCCCACTTCTCCCCACAGTTCAGCTGATCAGCTGGGAGAGATGGTTTTTGGAGGATGGGGGGGGGGGGGAGAAGCTTTCACTCCCACCCTGCCCACCTTGATTCCCAGATCTCAGCTCACTGAGTTATGCGTGCACATGCATGCACACCTGTACGGCCCCTGCCCTGCTAGCTGACAGGAGATGTAGCTGTTGGCTGGCAGGATTGAGCACCCTGCCCCAGGGGCTCATGGGTAGGCCTTGGTTTAAGAACCAGCTTCCCAGGTAAAAGGGGTTGATGACAAATATCCCCCCCCCTCTCTCCATGCTGGAGGGATGCTGAATAGAAGCTCTTCCTGCCCCCACCGTGCACAGAAATTTTTACACATTGTGTGTGCGAGAGAGAGAGAGAGAGAGAGAGAGAGAGAGAGAGAGAGAGGGAGAATGAGAATGAGATGAAACCGGCCCCTTCCTCCCTCTCCTGTTCAGTCCTCCCCACCCCAGTGGAGCAAGGTGATGGAGTCCGCTAGGGAATGTTGTTCGTTACAAGAATGTGCAATTTAGTGAAGTTTCAAAGAAAATCTGCAACTTTGAGTTCTGATCTTGAGATGCTTTGGGGTGGGGGGAACCTCTGCGGCTTCATGTTTCCAATGAAATGTCCCCTGCGTGTGCCTTGCCTTCCTCTCAAGACGAAAGCCGGTGCTGAGTCCGTGCTCCAGGGGTCTGCGGATCAGTGCCAGGGTGCTCTGCATCTCCTCCCTTTCCTCTGGTCCAGGCCTGAGGGGTGGGCGGTCCTTAGAATCATAGAATAGCAGAGTTGGAAGGGGGCCTACAAGGCCATCGAGTCCAACCCCCTGCTCAGTGCAGGAATCCACCCTAAAGCATCCCCGAGAGATGCTTGTCCAGCTGCCTCTTGAAGGCCTCTAGTGTGGGAGAGCCCACAACCTCCCTAGGTCATTGGTTCCATTGTCGTACTGCTCTAACAGTCAGGAAGTTTTTCCTGATCTCCAGCTGGAATCTGGCTTCCTTTAACTTGAGACTGTTATTCCGTGTCCTGCACTCTGGGAGGATCGAGAAGAGATCCTGGCCCTCCTCTGTGTGACAACCTCTTAAGTATTTGAAGAGTGCTATCATGTCTCCTCTCCATCTTCTCTTCTCCAGGCTAAACATGCCTGGTTCTTTCAGTCTCTTCGTAGGACTTTGGTTCCAGACCCCTGATCACCCTGGTTGCCCTCCTCTGAACATGCTCTACTGCAGGACTGTGTACTTATCCACACCCCCCCCCCCCGCAGCCCCCATTTCTTTCCATTGAGGTTGTGGGAAGGAGGAACTTCACTCTCCCATTATTGGTTTCTCTTTCCATTTCAGGCTCCTTCGAGCCTGGGGCCCAGCTGCTGGGGACCTCCATCACTCCAGCCTGCTTTTCCCAGAGATGAGCACAGCTTTCCTGCTGCCAGACCTGGGCATTCTGCAGGTGTCCATCTTTCCCAGATCGAACTGTTGGCAGGCAAAAATGCCCCAGGCTTCCGACGTGGAAGGGGAGGGCCTGCCACAGTTTGAACCTCTGTCTCAAATACACCCCCCCCGCTTCATCTTAGAAAATCTTGGAGATTTGTGCACTAGCAGAACTTTGGAAAATTATGAAAGCTGATGGACTCTCTTGTTGATCCAGCCAGGGTGGGAGGGTGGGGGCCCTTGTAAACTTTGCTGCAGCCCAGAGAGGGAATGCACGACTGTTGCTCCACGTGTGAGAGAGAACAGCCCCCCCCCACCTCTAGGTTGCAATTTACACTGGACAATTTCTGTACTTTAGGGGCAAAAATCTACCTGATATTTGTTTGTTTTTCATATGGAAACAATAAAAAGATAACCTTTTCCTTTTCACTCCTGTGTGTGCAGGCTTCTGCTGTGAGCGGCTTCCACAGCTGAGGGGGCTGCGGGAGGTGAGGAAAGGGGTTTGGTGCTTCAGCAGCAATGCGCAACAGAATTAATGTTCTCTGCCCCTGCCCCCCCCCCAAATAAGAAGCAGAGTTTTTGTAGCACAAGGTGGGGGTGTCCCTCCATTCAGCCAGAGGGAGACTTCCCTGAAGGAGTGTGAGGAAACAGCTGTGTGTGTGATGCTCTAGTTATTCACTGAGGAGGGGAAAGTACTCTGCATGTGCTCAGAGGTCACTAAACTTTAAATGTGTGGCTTCCATTATCCTAGGCCTGAATCTTGCCCTTCACACCATGTTATGGGGCTTAAAAATGGAACGTTATTTACAGGAATGGAGGATGGTGATACATCTCTATTAAGGCCAGGGAAGTGTGAGTTTAAGTGTGTATGGGGGGGGGGCAGTTCTCTCGTCCACCTGGACCCTTTAAAGAAGAACTGTTTCTCCCCACACATACACACCACAACTGTGAGTTGCTGGCCAAGGCCAGGAGAGGGTGACTCAACAAAGCACAGCTGACTGGTTGAAGATAAGGAAAGAGAGATAAGAAGGCAATAGAAACCCCCGTGGCGGCTGGCTGGCTGGCTGGCTGGCCTCCCTCTCCCCCCTCCCTCTCCCCCTCCACCCCCCCCCCCGCCGGGGCCAGGCTTAAAAGCTGCCCTTCCCTTGAATGGGAGAGGGTGCCTCTGAGAACCTGGAGAGGGCTGTTGAGCCCCAGTGATTAGACACAGCCCTTGGATGTTTGTCCCTTAGAACTGGATCGGAGGTGTGTCTGATGGCATTGTCCAACTAGTCTTTTTTGTGGGGGGGGGGGCAGGGGGGTCCTTTGCAAGATGGGCTCTGTGCTTCCTCCACGGGCAAGGTCCATTTTGGATTGTGCTGGCCCCTGACCATCCAGGGGTGTGTGTGTGTGTGCGAGAGAGAGAGAGTAGGCTGTTGCCCACGACCCATCGCAGGTCTCCCTGGGGGGCTGTGGCTCCGGTGCCCTTCTGCCCTGGCATGCAGGCGGGCCACGGCGCCTCTCCCTTGCCAGCCTGCTCGAGAGCAAGGGGACACCCTCACCTGCCCCTGTGGCGAGGCGGTGTCTTTGCCAGAGTTCGCTTCGCTCTTGAAAAGAGAAGCCGGCTGCGGTGGGGGTGGGGAGCAGAGAACGATGGGCACGGGGCCAAGGGCCTTGAACCCAGGCGTCCTGGCTCCAGCCTGCCTCTCACCCATCCAGGTCTGGATTTTCCGGAGATTGTGCTCCTGCCCCGGAACACGGCCTCCCCCACCCTCTGTCGTTTCACCCCTCCTCCCTCTTGCGGGAGGGGGCGGCTGGCGCTCAGGACTCCCAGGTCCCGGAAGTGTCTTCCTGGGAGAGTTCTTACCCCCCCTCCTCCCGTGCCAGAGATGTTTTTACAAGGCTCCACCTGCCTGGTTGTCGCCATCTTATCGGTGGTTCAAAGGCAGCCGCTTGGCACAGTGCCCGGCCTGACGGCAGCAGCGCCAACACCTAGAGGGCAATGGGCACATGGGTGCATGGGGGGGGGGGCTCGCCACAGGGCTGTGCCGATGGGGCCCAAAGCCAGCGGCTCCACAGGAAAGGGTGGATGGGAGCTGGGCCTTCCCATTTGGAGCATGTGCAGAGCGCCTCTCTGGGGTTGGGGGATGCAGGACCCACCCACCCCGGCCATGTGCTCCCATTGTTTCTCCCACCTTTCCTATTTCCACAAAAAAACGTTACGGAGGGCAAGGTGGAGTAGGCTCACGAGGCCTTCCGGTGGTTGGCGCCCAGAGCCCCACGCCTGGATGCATTCTTGGTGGGACCAGTGGTCAGAGTTCAGTGCTCAGCCCTGGATTAGAAGGAAGTAGCTAGAATGAGAGCCCCTCTGAGCATGTGCAAAGTGCACTTTCCTCACCACAGCGGCTGGGGGGCAATCCCCCCCCCCCGGTGCGTTTCTTCTCCTGGCGTCATGGGTAGCCTCTTGGGTCAGAGTTGGGGAGGAAGCCGGTTGAGGGACGTGGGTCTCTCCAGTGATCGGGGGCAAGGCCCAGGCTGGTGGGCTTCTTCACTGAGGAAAGAAAGAACCCAGGCATCCGGGCTCCTCAACCCTGCACCCCACTCCCTTCAGAGCTGGGAAAGGATCCCTGGAACCTGCCCGCCGCCTCTCCTCTGGGCCTGAGAGGCAGGACTCCTGGGTTCTTGAGAGGGGAGTAACACCTAGTGGCTTGGGAGCCTGGCTCCTCACCTGCGCTGCGTTCTGGGGATGGCAGGCTGCTTGCCTCTCCCTGCCTGGCTGCAGGATCCAACTTGATGGAGGAGGAGGAGGAAGTGCCCAGCTGCACCCTGCCCCTGAGCGCCAGCAGACTCCGGCTGTGCTTGGCAGGGACAGGCTGTTCCTGCTTCTCTCTGGGCCTCACCCTGCACACACACACCCCCGCCGTCCCCGCTGGCCTTGCAAGGAGGGCCTGTAGGGGCCTGTGCAGGGGGAAGGAAGGAAGGAAGGACTGGGAGAGTCCTGGGGGGGGTGGACTCCAGGATCCTGCCCCCCCCAATTGCTGGGCTAGGGAGCAAGAGACAGTGGATTAGGTGGGGTGAATTTGGGAATGCTTTCGGATGAGCCCTTTCCCTCTGCCTGCCAGGGAGTTTGCAAACTTTCGCAAAAACCACCCCTGTGGATGCGGCCACTGACCTTTTAGGTGTGGGGCGGGGGCGGTGTGTGCACGCATGCACGCGCGCTCCTGAGGGTCCCTGCTTGGGAGTGACGCAGACCGCCTCACGCCAGATTCTTCATGCCCAGTGTGTAAAGCCCTTCTGCTATGCCTGCACTGCTCACCTTTACGCCAACCTTGCGGGGCTGTGCACACACTTCCTGCTTAGGTGGACAGGCTTGAGAGGCTGGCACTCACTCTGAGCGACTTGCTGCATCCATAGCAGAGGTGGGACTTGAACCCAGGTCCAGCTGGGGTCAACCCATCCTCCACTCCACCCTGCTGCTGAGCTGGGTCTATCCTCAGCTGTGCTTGATTCTGAGCTGGGTTCACTCATGCCAGGTTTTAGAGTAGGTGGAGCGTTAATGGGATATCCTCCCCTCTGAGCATGTGCAGAGTGTTTTCCTCCCTGCCAGGCGACTAGACTCTGCCCCCATGTAGGGGATTGGGGGAAGGCGTTTGAAGGAAGGGGCTGTGCAGCACTGATTTGGGCAACAAAGTGCTGGAGAAGAGGCCCCCAGCCCCACACGCTCCCCCCTCCTCTCTACGACTCTCCCAGAAAGATCCCACCACATTCCTGGCTGGAGATTTCAGGGGTGCCTGCGGGTTCCTCTGGCAAAGCTGTCCCTCATGAGTTTGTCCAAGCCTCGGCTGCCCGTCTAGCAAAGCCTCCCCCACCCTGGCATCTTCTAGACTACAACTCCCATCATTCCCAGACAGTGAGGATGGGAGTTTCAGTCCAACACATTTGGGGTGTGTGTGAAAACGGCTGTGTGCGTGGAGGGGGGAGAAAGGAGGGTCTCCAGTACCTCCCCCCCCCGGCAAGAGGGGACAGCTTTACCCCACACCTCCCCCAGACTCCAGTGCGGCAGAGTTCCCCCCTCCCCTTAAGTGATGCCTCTTGTGTCCCGGGCTGGCTGCCTTCCAGCTGCCTCCCACGAGGTGGATTAGCTGTTCTCCCCGTGGTGCCAGGCTTCGCCTTGGTCAGGCCGCTCCCTTGTGATCGAGTTGGCAGCTGCATCGGTGGCAAGGCTAGGCCTTTCAGGGCATCCCCGAGGCCCACGCCTGCAGCCTGGATTTGGAGCGTGTGATTGCCCAGGCCGTGCCCTCGGGGCTCCGCCATCCCTTCCCAGCCGGAGCTGCAGTTGGTGGGCCGTGCAAGCCCCCGTCGTCGGAGCCAGAGCCCTGCTTGGACCCGCATCCTCGGGAAGGGCGGGCCCGCCTCGCCGCCTCCGCTCCGCGCTCTGGCTGGCCTGGCCTCACTGCTGCGTTTTCCCCGTTGCCCCAGATTCTCTTGGCTTGGCTTGGCTTGGCTTGGCTGCTTTTCAGCCCAACCGGGGTGGGCGTGGGCGTGGGTGTGGGCGAGAGGAAAGGACGGGGTGGCCCCAGGCTGGCACGTGTCGGATCGCTGCCACAGGGTTGTTATTTATTAACGTTTCCATGCCACCTTATTCGCCAAAAAACCACCACGGCCGTGCACAGCCATAGGAAACAAGAAACCCTTCAAGCAACAATAATAATAAAAAGAACATGAAAACAATGACTTAATTGAAAAAAGGCTAGATGAAAAAGCTCCCCCCCCCCCCTTTCTGTCTTGCTGCCAGCGGCCTGGATATACTTTGGGTCGGATGCCGCTTGCGGGCGGATGGGCCTGACCCGAAGAGGGGACCATGATCCCACAGAACTATTCCTAACCGGGGGGAGGGGGGGCTGTGTCCTGCTTATTTGCTTCGTGCGTTTGCATCCTGCCCTGTAGCCGAAGGACAGGCAGTTCACGAGAAAAAGAAAGGAGAGTGAAACCCATGCCAGAAAGCAAAAGCAAGCCGCGTGTGTCCTCTGGCGGCCTGGCAGGATGGGAGGCAAAGGTACGCTGCACCCATGGAGAAGCGCTGCCCTGAAGCCGTCTCTTCCACGCAGCGCTTCGCTTCTCATTTTGGGTCGGCTGGCTCTGGCTTCGAAGGGTTAGGCAGCAAGTGATGCTTGCTCACTCTGTGTGGTGCTGTGGCAACTCTGCGCATGCTCAGGGGCACCTTTAGCTTGTTTTACTCCCCGTATTCCTGGGCATAGATTCAAGGGCGGAGGCTTGGTGTTGCCATGCCAGTTCTGGGGCTGGAGTCTGTTGGGGAAATTCACCGGTTGCGTCCAGAGGGGGGAAGAGCGCGGGAGCTTTGGGAAATCCCGCCTGAAAAATCCCCGCAAGATGAGAAGGAAGGGGAAGGGTGCGGCAGCCGCACTTCCCAAGGCCGCATGTCGAGCAACCCCCCCCGCCCCCCGCCAGTCTTGGGGCGTCTTCAGTTCTGCCTCCCAGCCGTTGCTTCCGCTATCCAGCAGCGGGCCCCAGCCTGGCATCCCTCTCCAGCCCCCAAAGTCCCGCCGCCGCCCCCCCCCCCCCGCGTCAGGCTTTTCCTGCTTTCGCCACAGGGCTGGTGCAAGAAGTTGAGCTGCCTCCAGCGGCCTCCTCTGCTTCCCCTTCGGCAAAGCTGGCTCAAGGCTGCCACCCTCGGCTGGAAGCGGCCAGTGAGGCTCCACAGCGAGAGAAACGGCCACTTCCTGGAAAGAGAGGTGCTGGGGCTCAAGGTGCTCCTCACTTGGAAGCTCTCAGGTGTATGGCGTGGGCTGTGTTGTTTGCTCAGTGCTGCTGAGGAAAGCCACTCTGTGTACGCCCAGGGGCACTGCCTGAGCAGACCCAATTCGAACCTAATGCTGGGTGCATATTCTCCATCTCTGCCTCTTTGGCAGCCACAGGTGTCTCCCCTGTTTCACGTGGCACCTGCAGTTTTGCCCCCAACCCCTGAGATGGTGGCCTCCTTTTGCGCCTACGCGGGGCTTGGGCCGGCCTTGGCTCCACCAGTGCTTGAATTGTGTGAGCAGATTTGGGACGGCCCTTAAAGCCGTGCACTGCCCCCCCCCCAACTGCTCCCTGACTCCGCCAGCTGCAGCCAACACAAAGGGTAAGGGGTGTGTGTCCCGCACTGTCCCCCCCCCATGTAATTTGAGCACTGTGCTTAACTTCTCAGCACAGAGATGCCGGTGATGAGGTTGGGGGCCATCTGCCTAAAAGCCCTGCTTATTAATGGGGGGGCGGGCGCTGGATTACTTGGGGCGAAAGCAGCTTCGTGGCCCCCAGTCTCCCTGGCTATGTACAGATCTCTGTTACCTTGTAGCAAATTTCCCTGAAGGACCTGGGACGGGGTCAGGTCAGACTTCTTTTATGGTATTAAACACTCCCTTTGCCCTTGACTTTTCTGGCATTTCAGCCTCCTAGGCCAGGCTTCCTCAACCTGGGGTGCTCCAGATGTGTTGGACTACAACTCCCAGAATGCCCCAGCTGGGGCATTCTGGGAGATGCAGTCCAACACATCTGGAGCACCCCAGGTTGAGGAAGCCTGGCCTAGGCTTTTTACAGTGACATGCCTTGGAGAAATTCAACAGGTTAAGCTTTCACCCTCACTGTCCTGGCTGCTCTTCAAAGTAACAAAGTTTTGGGCTGCTGGATGATGAAGTAGCCCCCAGTCCCAGAGCACGCCTCAGGACCCCTGGCCGCGCTGGACTGCACGCCCACATCTCCCACCTGCCCTCCCTGGTCTACATCTTTCCACCTCACTCGCCATCCCTTCACAGGTGCATAACCAGCCTGAGATGCCTCCGTAAACCGTCAAAAAACCCTGGGGAAGAGGCTGCGGCGCTACTAATCAATGGTTTGGTGCAGGGCTCCAGCTGTTGCCTTCTAGGAGGAAGGTGCAGAGCAATTAATCAGGGCAGAACGGTCTCCTCTGAATGTGACACAAACATGTTTGAAAAGGACTCAAACATCGAGGTGCTGCGCAGAAATCCGCCTTCCCCAGCCGGGCCCCCTTTTGTTTACAACGTTTCTATATCATTCCATATCTAAGTCCACATTCCAGAGTGGGGAACATAAAGGTAAAACGGGAAGAAGGAAAAGAAAAAGAAAGATCAAAACACCACATTAAAATTGTTCTTTTTAAAATGGAATGACTTTGTCTTGTTGGTTGAGCAATGCTTCCTGGAAAAGAGTTGTTTTTAGGAAGAGCCAGAAGCAGGACAATGCTGGCACCTGCCTGACGTCCAGGGGCAGGGAGTTCCGAAGAAAGGGGGGGCCACCCCACTGAAGCCTGTTCTCCTGGTGGTCTCCAGTCAGGCCATAAGTAGGGTGACCCTATGAAAAGGAGGACAGGGCTCCTGTATCTTTAACAGTTGTATTGAAAAGGGAATTTCAGCAGGTGTCATTTGTATATATGGGGAACCTGGTGAAATTCCCTCTTCATCACAACAGTTAAAGCTGCAGGTGCCCTGCCCTCTTTTAAAGCTGGTCACTCTAGTATAGCTCCTGCACTTTAACTGTTGTGATGAAAAGGGAATTCCACCGGGTTTTCCATATATTCCTCTGGGCGGTTCACAATTTTTGTGAACCTCCCAGAGAGCTTCGGCTATTGGGCGGTATAAAAATTAAATAAATAAATAAATATACAAATGACACCTGCTGAAGTTCCCTTTTCTATGCAACTGTTAAAGATACAGGAGCCCTGTCCTCCTTTCCATAGGGTCACCCTAGCCATAAGTCCATGCGGAACCACCGGGAGCATCTCCTCTGATGACCTCAGTGAACAGTTCATAAGAGAGAAGACACTCTCTCAGGTATACTGAACCCTAATTTTTGTGAACCGCCCAGAGAGCTTCGACTTTTGGGCAGCATAGAAATGCAATGAATAAATAAGCGGATAAATAAATAACAAACCTGGCCCAGTAGCGAATAGGCAGCCAGTGCGGCACAATTCCTTCAGCAAAGGATTTGCATATCCTGAAAAGGGGCTGCTCCCTGAAAACAGCTGTGTTCTGCAGTAGTGTGGTGTAGTGGCTAAAGTGTCGGACTGGGAGTCGGGAGATCCGGGTTCTAGTCCCCATTCAGCCATGGAAGCCCACTGGGTGACACTGGGCCAGTCACAGACTCTCAGCCCAGCCTACCTCACAGGGTTGTTGTTGTGAGGATAAAATGGATAGAAGGATTATGTACACCGCCTTGGATTCCTCGGAGGAAAAAGGCGGGATATAAATGCAATAAATAAATAAATAGCTCCAGCTTTCGGAAGACCCTTAAGGGCAGCCCCAATATTTCAAATATTTATGATGTGAAAAACTACATTTCTCCATTTCATGCTCAGTTGAACTGAAATCAATGTTTATTAATTAGTTGATAAAAATAATAAGACGACAGAGTCAAACAAAAGAGCAGCAGACAAATGCAAAAGCGGTAGGGCGCAAAGGCAGCTTTTCTGACGTTCGGCGGGGAATGGGGTTGCTGCTACCCGGCGCGGGGGCTCCGCGGGAGAGCAGCTGGCTGCCCACCGACGGAAGCAGGATGCCTGACTCAGGCGCAGTTCTGCGCAGGAGCGCTAGGGGCCGTTCGTCGCTAGGAGCAGCGAGGGGAGGGGGGAAGGGGCGTGACTTGAGAGCGGGCGGGACGGTGCCCGTCTTGGACTTCGGGCAGAGTCGCGTGACGCCAAACTCGCAGCGACGCCACACCAAGGGGCGGGGCAAGGAGGTGGGGGAAAAAGCGACAACCCGGAAGCGTCTGGCTTCCAGAGCGCCGCCATATTGGCCGGGTCCCTGGGCGCCGCCATATTGTGCGAATCTCTCTCGGGATCCAGGCAGCGTCAGTCAGAGGAAGGAAGGACGGAAGGAAGGAAGGAAAAGTCGAAGAAGGCGGCAGCGAGGGAGGAGGAGGAGGAGGAGGAGGAGGAGGAGGAGGAGAGGGGCTGCCTCCCCTCTCCCCGCCGGTACAGCCATGTCTGAGACCTATGGTAAAACGGGGGGGGGGGCGAGGTTCGGGGGCTTAATGGGGGAGGCAGCTGAGCCCCCTGAGGAAGGGGTGGTGACGGGGCCCCTCAGGGCTGTTCTGTGGGGAGGGGGCCCAGGTGTGTGTGTGTGGGGGGTCTCCGCTGGGCCTCTTGGTCTGTGTCGTGGGGATGCTGAGAGGCCCGCTGGGGGGCCGGAGGGGCGGCCGTGGGGGCCTGGGGCTCAGCTCCTGGGGGGGGGCTTCTGGAGGGGGGTCACGGCGGAGGCCAGGGTGCTGGCGGGGGGGGGCGCATGGGAGTGGGGGCGTTGTGGGGACATCCGAGGGGGTGGCGGGGGGGGGTCCCTATACCGGCGGCTGTGAGTAGGGCTACTGGGGCGCTGTGTGTGTGTCTGTGTGTGTGTGTGAGAGAGAGAGAGAGAGAGGGAGGGAGAGAGAGAGGGGAAGGGTCTCCCCCAGGCCACTGGCCGTGCGGGCGGGGTCCCCGCGGCCCCCTCCCGCCGGGCGCTCCCGCTCCCCGGCCCCGGCCCCGGCCCTTCTGCACCGGGCGAGCAGGTGGGCCGAGGGACTTGCTCCAGAGGCTCCTCGGAGGCCGCGTCGCAGCAGCTGGGAATCCGGCCGGGCACGTCCCCGTCTTGCCCTCCTGCTGCTGCTGCTGCTGTTGTTTTTAAAAGAAGAGCAGCAAGTTTCATTGTTTTGCTTTGCAGGTAGTTGCTGCCTTGGTGTTCTCAGGACAGGAAGCTGCTGCGAACAAGACTTGAAGGGGTCTTGTTTGTTCGTTTGTTTGTTTATTACATTTCTATGCCGCCCAATAGCCGAAGCTCTCTGGGCGGTTCACAAAAATTAAAACCATAATAAAACAACCAACAGGTTAAAAGCACAAATACAACATACAGTATAAAAAGCACGACCAGGATAAAACCACGCAGCAAAATTGATATAAGATTAAAATACAGAGTTAGAACAGTAAAATTTAAATTTAAGTTAAAATTAAGTGTTAAAATACTGAGAGAATAAAATGGTCTTCAGTTGGCGACGAAAGGAGTACAGTGTAGGCACCAGGAGAACCTCTCTGGGGAGCTAATTCCACAGCCGGGGTGCCACAGCGGAGAAGCCCTTGTTCACCCCCCATCTCCTCCTCCCCCCCCACCTCCTCCTGGACTCCTACACTGAGGAAGGCAGGATGCAGAGGCTTAGGCTGTAATTATTGCCTTATTTGTGCAGGAAGGGCTCCACCTCCCCAACAATAGCCCTCATTGCCTCCTGTTAAGTAGGCTTAGCTGCTGTTTTGCCTGTGTGTCTTCCATGGAAGATTAGCCCACAGAGGCTGCAGGCCTTGGAAAAACCCGCTGGCGAGGGAAGCAGCCGGCCCTATCATGTTGCCTATTGGAGAAGATCTCCTAATAATGATACCCTTATTACCTGCATGACCTGTGAGCAAGAGCCAGTAGAGGAATAAAGACTCTCTGACAAATACCTGGTGCTGAAAATTGAGCAGTTGGGCGTAGGACTGGAAGTGCCTTTGTTTTGCTCTCTGTGCTAAAAGAGGGCGTAAAGGCAGGGCTGAAATTGGGCTACTTGCGGTGATTAATGGCTAGGCTGAAAACTGCAAGTAGCACGCTGTTTAAAATGGTAGGTCGTGATGATAGCTGCACTGCATGCAGGAAGCCAGAAGTCTTGGGGAGATGCCATGAATAGCGATAAGACGAGTCTTTAGTGTTGTAGCACTTAAACCAAATCAGTTTGCAAGTGTGGTTATTGTACCAACTGCTGCGCAAAACAGCCCTTTTAAATTTGTGGGGTGGCCACATGAACTGGTGCTGGAAGTTATTCTGCAAACAGGAGCAGCCTTAAAAATGTGTCTCTGTTGCCACTTGCTTTTCTGTTCATGCAGGGCTGAGCCCTCTGCCTGGCGTGTCTGGTGGGAAAAAATAATAAATAAATAAATAAATAAAAATAAACTGGTGGGTGTGTCACTTAACAGTGTGTGAAAATGTTCAAAATAGTAACACATGTGCAATGCGGGGCAATATGATTATCATCACGCAGATGCTGGAATTACAAATAGCGTAAGAGCTGCTTGTGAAAGCGGCTGCTGTGTACCACTACGGAATATTTCAGGGACAAGTTAAAAGATGTGGAAGAAACATCGTTGATGGAAGCATGAAAAATAGACTTCCTTGACCTGGAACATGGAGCGAAAGTTCTTGAGCAGTCAATTCATTCTTTAAAATTCCAGAAGATTTCCTGTTCGGTCTCCTACAGCAAAAAAGAATTCTGCGGCATCTCAGAGCTCGATGCGCTTATTGGGATAACTTTCATAGATAACTTTGTCAGATCCACGAAGAAGATGAGCTCTAAGTCTGAGCAGCGGTGGAAGTGGTTTAAACAACTTTGGAATGGCTGACAAACTACAATGATTGACAGCTGCCATGAAGGTGGAGCGATGGGGTTTAAACCCCCAGCAGTACTATGAGATGGAGCTGCATGTCCTTCCCCTGTCCTGCTGTCTTTCTGTGTCGAGAGGAGACAATATTTCCCTAGATTTCATTGCTGCTTTTCTTTCCATTTGGCTTTGCAGCAACAGCTCTCAAAACAGCTGGTGGCTGCAGGGTGAGTTGCTCCACCTTAGAGACAAAGCCGAGGGCAGGCGTGAGCACAGGCACGAAAGGCGGCCAATCAACAATGATTTAGCTTATTATGATTTCTTTTACCAGTGGTGGTGGTGGTGGTGGTGGTGGTGGTGTTGAGGGGCTAGTTGGGCCTGGGACTCCTTCTGTTCTCCAGTCTTGCCACCACTCTCTTTGAACTCTGCTAGCCTAGGATGCCGCTCATCTCCTAAGTGATCCAGTTTTCTGTCTCTCCCTCACCCCCATGTTTTTTTGAGGGTGTGAACATCATGGTGCTCCTCTCTTGCTCTCTCTCCAGATTTCCTCTTCAAATTCCTGGTGATTGGAAGTGCTGGCACAGGGAAGTCCTGCCTTCTCCATCAGTTCATAGAAAACAAATGTGAGTTATTTTATTTTATCTATATTGATGCTTTCTTCCCATCTTTGTGGGCACATGCCAACTCAAGCCAATTTACAAAAAGTTAAGCAGAAGAAAGTATAACGAAAGCAACTTGAAATGCAATCAGAGCAAAATCACGATAAAAGCAGAAAAATTAGCATTGTTGATGAGTCAAAGCCCTAACTTTAAAAAACGAAGTCTGGAATAATTCCATTTTCAAAGCCCACTTAAAAGCGGGGTCTAGGTGCATCTTTTGGGGAGATAGTTGGGCAAGCTGGGCACCTCAGTGGAAAAGGCCCCTTCCCTCATCTCCACTAGCTGAACATCTGTCAGCCAGGTGTGTGTGTGTGGGGGGGGGGCATGTTGTCTTGTCTGACTCATGCACTGGTTGACTGTTCTCTGTATTCTTGTAAAGCATTTGGCCACTTCATTTTTTTTCTTTTGAAACAAAGTGCATGAGGTTTTGCGGGAGAGAAGACAGTGATGTGTTTGTCTCTGTGGGAAGAGGGTATGTAGCAGGATGAGCTTTTTACCTTGTTCAGAGCCAGCGCATAATGTTTTGCAGCACTAAGGAACTTCTGCGCATGAGCCCAGAGGTGTTCCCTAGGATCCCATGTAGGATTTCAGAGGGTTGTGGAGAGGGATCGAGGAGTCTCCCCCTTGTATCATGTGCTGTACTATTGTATCATGTGCTGTACAGAGCTTTAACAGCAGTTTACCCAGTAAAATCCACCTAAATAATGCAGGAGCCAATTAATAACTCTGGCAGTCAAGTGCCATCTAAAATAGAAGGATTTTATGGAAGGCCAGAAGGAATAATGACCTCCTAGCTTCCCCTGAGAGGTCATTCTGCAGCCTGGGGGCCACTCTGCTCAGGGCCCTGCTGCAGTTGGTTTTGTGCTGAGAAACCGATGGAACGCGGGCCTGAGCAGCCAGAGGCAGTGCAGAGGCTTGTGCTGTGACCTTGTCTTATTGTCAGGCTCTATTATTATTATTATTATTATTATTATTATTATTATTATTATTATTATTTATATAGCACCAACAATGAAGTTGGTGCTGTACAAAATATACAAATAAAACAGCGATACCCTGCCTAGAGGCTCACAACCTAAAATCACATTAAAACATATGAAGGGGGGAAGGGGTTCACAAAACAGAAATAAGAGAATAATCATAGTAATAAGAACAGTATATTACTCTTGTATATTACTAGTAATATACTCTTGTATATCTCTCTTGTATATTACTAGTAATCTGGCACTGTTGTAACACAGAAGTGCGTTGTGTATATTATATCAGGAATGCTTATAACAACTCTGGAAAATGCAGATGGAAGACAGAGAGAGAGAGAGGGAGGGAGGGGCTTCCCTGAAGCCCTTTTGGAGATCGCAGCAAAATGAAGATCTGACCGGGAGGCTTACTGGTCCATGCTCAGTCTCTGAGACCAGCATTCCTCCTGGGCTTGCCCTGCTTGTGTGCCTTGAACCCACTGCATTTCCGTTGATGGTAGCATTACCATCTCATCCCGATGTCTGAATAACAGGGTGTGGGAAGGTGGTTGTAACTTGCCTTCTCAGAAAAATCCCATGTGCCTCTTCACTGCCTCTACCACCCAGCCTCTAATATGTTTTAATTATTGTCCTGCTTTTCACTGAAGCATAAGGGAGATAGGTGGAAAGGGGGCTCTTTGCCCACAACGGGATGATGCTGAAGCATCCTGTGTGCGGGGGACCGGCTGAACGCAGTGAGCCAGCTGGAGGTGGCAGGCGAGGTCCCTCCATTTCCTTCCTGTGTTGCAGCAGGCTGCAAAAGAGCAATGCAAGATGTCTTCCTTCTACGAGCCAGTTTTGGGCGCTGCACCTGAATCCTTCCTCATTTTCACAGCAGCTGCCATCTCTTCCCTTTCACCCTGGCAACTAAATCCCTTTGTCTGCTGGTCCATTGAACCCTTAGCCCAAAATCTGTTGGTGTTGGTGGTGTTAAATCCCACTACCAACAGATGCCATCCTCTGCCACGTCTCTAGTGCTGTGGGACTTGCAGTTTCTGAATTGCTGTGTGTGTTTGAGAAGTCTGTTTGTGGCTGATCCAGTGTACGTTGCTCCTCTCTCTCTCTGTGCTTCTGTAGTCAAACAGGATTCCAATCACACAATTGGGGTGGAATTTGGATCAAAGGTCGTGAATGTTGGTGGCAAAACAGTGAAGCTCCAGATTTGGGACACAGCCGGGCAAGAGCGGTTCAGGTAAGGGGCCGGGCGCCTTTGGAATGTGGTGGAGGCGGCTCCAGGCTTCTTCGTGGCCTGCAGCCCTCAAGAGGTGGTTGGCTTTCTTCCCAGGCTCAGCCATGGGGGAGGCAGGGGCATGAGAGGGGCTGCCCATTTGCCAGCTTAGAGAGTGGGAACTTGGGGGCAGGGGCGGTGGTGAAGATGGGTGCCAAAGCAGTAAGAATGCGGGATGAGATTTTTTTTTGAACTTTTCTAGTAATTGCTGTTGGACTCCAGGTCTTAAGGAATGTAAAAACAGATAGTCATCAAAATCAGCACTGCAGGGCATTCAGTGCCATTGCATATGAACCTGCAAGGTCCCCAATCTGCCAAAGATTGGTGGCGCTTCTCTCCTTCCCACACCTCAAAAGTCCCAGATGTTTCTGGGAGGCATTTTATCTCCAGGTTCAAGAGAGAGGGTGTTTCATTTTTGCAAGGCTTTGGCCGCCCGTCCTTTTTCACAGGTCCTGCTGTACATCTGAGAGTGCCAATGGTGCCCAAGGACTGTGCAGGAACAACGGTGAGGGAGGGAGGGGAGTTCCAAAGAAGTCAACCCCATTGCATTCAATTAAGGGCATGTAGGATTGCAGCCGAAAAAGTGGACCCTGCCTTTCGCACCCATATGAGGCTTTGCTCTGCCTCTGTCTAGGTCTGTAACGAGAAGCTATTACCGGGGTGCAGCTGGGGCGCTCTTGGTCTATGACATCACCAGGTGGGTCTCTGCAGCGGCTTCCCTTTCCCTTCAGACAGGGGTGTGGGGGTGGGAGGAACTGTTGGGGCATATCCGGTCCCGTGCCGACTCCTAAAGGGTGCTGGGGTTCCGTTGCCTTCCTTGGGAGAGGTTGGAACGCAGGGATGTCTCCCTGTGAAGGGTGGCGGATGCCTGGGCGCTGGGGGAGCCTGGCTGCTGGGGCCGAGGGGCGATTCCTTTGTAGCTCTGGAGGTGAGGGAGAGGGTGGGTGGGAGGCAGGAGGCCGCTCTAGCAGCTTGCAGCGGGGTCGGAGGCGCCCTTCTTCTCCTTCCGCCTGCCTGTCTGACGGAGTCCCGGCCCCTTCCCCATCCCCATCCTGTCTTGCAGCAGAGAGACGTACAATGCCTTGACCAACTGGCTAACGGACGCCCGGACTCTGGCCAGCCCCAACATAGTCATTATTCTGTCTGGCAACAAGAAGGATCTGGACGCTGACCGGGAGGTCACGTTTTTGGAAGCGTCACGTTTTGCCCAGGAGAATGGTAACACCTGCGATGAGGGGGAGCTGGGGGGGGGGGCGGGGGGAGGGGGGCCCCTGGCAGCCTGGCTCTTCCGCTCCGGCAAGGGTTTCCTCCCCCACCCCCCACCCTGTGTGCTGGATCCAGCCAGGCTGTCAGAGCTGCTTTTGTGGAGCGGAAGCAGCCGCTTCGCCTGGTGGGCCCTGGGTTTCCTTCCTTCCTGTGCTGCCCTTGCGGTTGCACCACCAAAGGGGAAGTGGGTGAGCTGATGCAGCTGTGTTGCCCCGTGTCCACCAGGGGCCGCTGAAGTGCTGCCTTAGAGGTGGCGTTGGGGCTGGGGGGCAGCGGTGTCCCCCCCCCCCATCTCAGCTTGTAACTGCTACTTCTGCTGCTCGATTGCTGCACCTGCCAGCTTGTTAATGTGTCGCGGTGTTTTGTGACTACTTTTGTGGTCACATGCAAGCCTCAGGGGGCAACTCACCCTCAAACCCGGAGGAGGGGCTGGTGGTGGGAAAACGGGGGGGCAGGCAGCCCTGGAATTGTAAGCTCAGCTAACCTACAAACAAGCTCAGTCCCCTTCCTTTCACTCCTCCACGGTTCTGTTTGCCTCCTGGAGCTGGGAGGGGAAGCCCCACGCCCTTCTTTGCTTTAACTCACATGACTGAGCAAGCTGGATTATTCTGTGCTGTTTTTAACCTGGCAGAGTTAATGTTTCTCGAGACCAGCGCCTTGACTGGGGAGAATGTAGAAGAAGCTTTTCTAAAATGCGCACGGACCATACTGAACAAAATTGAATCAGGTGCGTCTTGGCCTCTTTCCCACATGACTCCAAACAAAAGCAGGAAGCCTCTGTTGGATGGAAACAGGAACGTGGGAGGCTGCCCGAAACTGAGTCCGAGGCCCCTGGGTCTGTCTAGCTCAGTATTGATGACTGACTGGCAGCAGCGGCTCTCCCGGGTTTCAGGCAGACATTTCCCAAGCCTTACTCGGAGATGCTAGGAATTGACTTGGAGACCCGCTGTGTCCAAAGCAGGTGATCTCCCTCTGAGCTCCAGGCCCTGGAGCAGTGCGGCACAAGTAGCTAGGACCCTTGGGTCTCCTCAGAAAGTTTGGGGGGCTTCCTCCCTGAGGAACTGCAGAATGGCAGCTTACGTGTTCCCCATCCTTGCTCTGGCGTGTGCCCAGAATGCTTTGCAAGTGTGTAGCGGCTCCTCAGACACGGGCAGTGTCCCTTGAAGGTACTTGATTTGGAAACCAGGGATGCGGGAGGGTGAAGGGCTCTGAAACGGAACAGAATTCTTCATTGGCCTGAATGCAGAGTAGCTCAAACACAAGGGCTTAAATTTCCTTACTGCTGCAGTAATTCCCAGTTACTTTGCACTGCTCTTAGGGACTGAATAGAAATGGGGCATGTCTGAAATAGATGGGGCATGTCTGGTTGTGATGAGCCCTGTTTCCATGCCCTTGGATTTGATGGGAGGCTGCCTCCTCTTCCATTTCTACCCTGATGTTTTTCCTCTCGTGAGGAACCCAAGGCGGCTCACGTAGCCCTCCTCCTCCTCTCCGTAGTATTCTCATAACAATCTTGTGAGGTAGCTTAAGCTGAGTCAGTGACTGGCCCAAAGCCACCCAGTGAGTTTCATGCCCCGGCGGGGACTAGAACCCAGATCTCCAGAGTCCCAGTCCAACACTCTGACCACTGCGCCCCACCGGCTCTCCAAATCCTCTAACCGCTACATGGATTGTGGAGATGCGTCTGTTCTTTGGGTTCCTGCAGGAGTAGTAAATCTGCCAAGTGGATGGTTGGCAAATTGCTCGGGAATCTGGATGTGGGGTGTGGAAGGCTGCAGCAAGAGCCTTCCCCTAGTCGTGACCGACTCGTGCTCGCTGCATTCCCTCTCCAACCAGGTGAACTTGATCCAGAGAGGATGGGCTCAGGCATCCAGTATGGGGATGCGTCTCTGCGGCAGCTGCGGCAACCCCGAGGGACTCAAACACAGACCAGGCAGCAGTGCAACTGCTAGAGCCGGAACCCAAGCATGCCTGGAAACTGTCTTGCAAGGTAAGCCCGGGGGGCGGGGGGCGCAGGAGCCCAGCCCCAGGCGGTCTAGGAAGCCCCATTGCAGAGTGGCGTGTGAGGGAGAGCCCTCCAGCCCCGTGGGTCTCAAGCGAGCCCACGTGCACCCATGGTAGAAGTTGGTCGCGGCTCTTAAGGAGGTGCATCCTCTGCAAAAACACATGGGCGCACACACAACCCTGCCCCAGGATGTGGGAGCACCCTTCCTCCCACAGAAGTGCCTCCTTCCCCAGGTTGCAGGGGAAGGGCTTGAAAGTTCGGGCAGGCCGAGCATGCAGGGAAAGGCGGAGAGCGGGAAGGAAGGTGCATGTGCAGCCCTGGCCTTCCGCTGACTCGGCTGCCCTGTCCAGGTTCAGCCCGTGCTTCTGTGCCCTGCTGCTCCCCATGCTTGGGATAACACCTCCCCCCCCCCACACACACACTCCGTTCCTAAGAACACAGGAAGCTGCCTTATACCACTGGTCCGTCTAGCTCAGTATTACCTGGCAGCGCTGGTTCTGTTTCCTGGGCTTCCGGCAGGATTCTTTCCAGCCCTAACAGGGGCTGCTGCCGGGGATTGAACCTGCGACCTCCTGCATGCAAAGGCTTGTGCTTGGATTCCCGGGGTGTCCTTTCTCCTGCTCGGCCCTGATCTTGGCCTGGCTCTCGTGTGTCTCTACAGAGCACACAAAGAGTGAGCATGATGGGAAGAAGGGGAGCCACGGGCCTTTCTCTCTGGGCGTCCTAGTTGGGGAGGGGCCCGAGCTCTGGGGCAGAGCGCTCGCTTTGCATGCGGGCTTCATCCACGCCACCCCCTGCCAAAATGCTCTTGCGTAACTGGGCTCAGGAGGAGCGCAGGCCGCTGAGAGAGGCCACTTGATGGTACTTTGTGCCAGGCGGACCCGTGCTTCTGGGCTGGTGTGGGCAGGACATCTTTTCCTCTTGTTTTTGCCTGGAGGAGCGTTCAGTCATGTGAGCCCCCCTCCCCACCCTCACTCTGAAGTGGTGTGGCCCAGAAACAGGCTCACTGCCCTGGCGAGAGTTCGGGAGCATGGGGTGTATGTGTGTGTCGTCTGGCGTCAGTAACTGGTGCAAAGGGCGGGTCTCCAGCGGGGTTCTCCTCCTGGTGGCTGTGGGCTCTGAGCTCCTCTTCTCCCCTCCTGTTTCTCTTGCCTTCAGTGCTGGAACGTGGCTGCTCTGGGTCCAGGGCTGTGTGAAGCACCTTCTTCCGTTCTGTGCCTCGTTGGCTGAAGCCCTCTTCTTTTCCAGGGATTCCTGCTCCACCTCCATGCCGCCGCTGCCGCCCCTTTCTCCTTGCTCCTCGCCTCTCCCCTTCCCTCTCGATCAGAAGCTCTGCAAGTCCAGTTCTCAGGCAGGCGTCCCTGCGAGAGGCCTGCGATGGAGACGCCGTATGCCCGGCTCCCTTCTTCCGGCACCACATGACTCTTCTGGCTGTGAGGTCAGCGGGCTGCGTGCTCACGAGCGGCAGCGGGGACCCACGGAGCTGCCTCCGCCTCCATGATGATGCCTTCTGCACTCCATGGCTGCTGCTGCTGCTGCTGCTGCTGCTGACTTAATGACGAAATACAGTTCTGATTTGGGGGTGAAGTATGTGTGTCGCTTCGGAGATACTTAATTCCTCTCACCTCCTACCCTAAAGAGTGCATCTTGATTCTACCTTTTTGGGGAGAGGTCAGCGTAGCTTCTCTAGGGCAGGCCAGAGCACGTGGCACTTCCTGGGGGCTCTCGACGCCGTGGAGCAGGGGCTGTGCCCTCTAAGATCTCTACATGGGAATATTCCGCCGTGGTTGCAAAACCGGATGACCCCGATGCTTCTTGATAGCATCTCCGGTGCGCATCTTTCCCATGCGGGGTCCAGCTTGAATTGATGTTCTCACCAGATCCACTTGTGTGTGTACGTGTGTGTGTGTTTCCGTTCCTCCGCTCCACGTTGAGGGCAGCTTCCTCTTTTTACAAAAGCCAGACACGGCACCTTTTGCAGGCCCTTTCATTTGCGTTTCTGTCTCTGCCTCCCCGTCTCCTCCGTGGGGCCAGGGCAAGACCATGAAAGGGCTGCACACTCAACATCTGCGTCTTTGCCACTCCTGTGTGTGGTGGCAGCTGTAAGAAATGACGTTTCTGGGTGTGTGTGTGTGTGTGTGTGTTGAGCGAGGGTTGCTCTTCACTCGATGTTCCTACTTTGGTCTGAGCACACAGGAAGGAGCCCGTTGCTTGTGTGATGCCGTCCCTTAGTGCCTGTGTGCCTGTGTCCTTCCCCTTCCCTTGATACTTTTACTACCACCTGTTTCTGTCACCTTGGATGCCCGACGGTTGTCAGGTGCTGCAACAAAGCCCCAGGGCTCTACAGCCTTTGACCAGGCGCTGCCGTAACATCTTGGGGGACTTTTGGGCTTCAAAGGGCGCCTTCCTCTAGCAAAGGCTGCGCTGCAAGGAATGTTTGCAGTTTTCCACGGCCCTTTCATTCCTTCGTGAGTCGGTTGCCCTCAGACTCGGCTCCCGCCCGGCGGCTTATTGACTAAGTCCAGGTCCTGAGCCCTTGTCCTTCAAGGCCAGCAGCGCTTCTGCGCCCGCTGGTCTCATTCCTCTGTCATGAAGGTTGGACGGGCTGTGTGGGCGCGGAGGAGGGAGTGGAGGAGCGTGGGGCAGATCTTTGTAAGCCAGGTCTGCTCTCCTCCAAGTAGAATCTTTCTCCTTCCCTAGCGGCTGGCTGTGGTGGCCTGGGCTAGCCCAGGGGTGGGCAACTTTGCACACCCCCCCCCCCCCAGATATTTTGGCCTATAACTCTCCTCATCCCTCACCATTCGTGATGCTAAGGAGGAAGGCAGGAGCTGTAGGCCCAAACGTCTGGGCCAGCCCTTGAGAGAGTTCCTCCTTTCGCACGCGCACGCACGCACCCTGTTTCTCCTTCTGGAGGCTGAGATTGCTCACGCCGGCCTTTCGGCCTGGAGCCACCATAATGGGGCTTCCTTCAAGTCTTGTGCATCAGAGGGTCTGCCTTGGAATGCTCCTCCCTGAGTTGCTCCATGCTCCTGAGCATTATCCAGAATGTGGCTGAGCTCCAAAATCTGTTCAGTCATTTGGTTGGAGGCATTTCTGGGCAAAGAGGCACCATTGTAGGGGAAATTTACCAAAAACCTGTGTGAAATTGGGAGGTAGGATGGAGGTTTTCGCTTCTGCTGGTGTTCTGATCATGTTTGGTGCTTGCACACGTGGTGGAGACGGGGCATGCGCTCCTGAGTGCCTGGGGCGCCCCCTCTCCCTGCTGCCCTGGCTTTGCAGATGCCGGGTGCGGTGTGGGTGTTGGGCCGCGTGGGAGGTGTCGCATTGGGAGAGCACGATCTGCTTCTCTTGTTCTGTCTTCTGCTGGAATGTCGGAACTGGCCTTTCTTGCATGCCTTATTGGTTGGATGGGAAGACCCACCCCCGCCCCCAGCTGCTGCATCACTTCCTTCAATTGAGCCCCCTCAAAAAATACATTTAAAAAAAAACCTCAAGAGGAAGGTGGGTGGGAGGAGTGAATTTGGATTCTCTCTTTGTCTTTCTTTTTAAGTGTAATGTTGAACTTTGTTATTTATTACCTCTGTGTGGCTGTTAGGAGCCCTCCTGCCGCCTTGTCTGTGGCCCCTCCTGCTCTCCGCACCCCCGTGCTTCTACGAACCACCCCTCTGATTCTGGGCAACCTCCCTTGGGGCTGGTCAAGGGGTGGGCAGTTTGGACCGGGTTGCTTTTCATATGTGGCTGAGCAGCTGACTGTTACAAAGCAGCCCGTGACCCGGATCCTCCGGTGGATTTTCCTCTTTCAATGCAAACATTCCCTCCGATTGAAGGCTGTGAAGCTGATTCTCCTACATAAAATGTTCTTTTTTTTTCCTTTTCCAACTGTGAGACTCTTGGTGCATTCCTTCCTTTTTGGGGCATGGTGTGTGTGCGCGTGCGCGTGCTGGCCGACGGGCAAAAAGGCAGGCGCATTCAGCACGAACTAGCATTTCGGTCCCTCGCCATGTGCACAAGGCTGCATCGGAGAGCACCAATGTGGATCTGGGACTGATGAGGGTTCCAGCCCTTCCCACGGCCTCCTTGCCAGAGTGCCAGCCCCCTTCTCCCTTTAGGGACACAAGAATTCCTTCCCCAACGGTGGCCGGCCGGCTGGTCAGCCCCTGCCCGGGGAAGCCTCTGGGGAACCAATGGAACCCATGACCGAGGGAGGTTGTGGGCTCTCCCACACTGGAGGCCTTCAAGAGGCAGCTGGACAGCCATCTGCCAGGGATGCTTTAAGGTGGATTCCTGCATTGAGCAGGGGGTTGGACTCGATGGCCTTAGAGGCCCTTCCCAACTCTGTGATTCGGTGTAAGTTGCTTTTGACCTTGGCTGCTCCTGAGCAGTTTGTGGACCAACCCCCTTTCAAAACACGTTTGTTAGCTGTACACCAGCCCCAGTGGTCTTCTTTGAGTAGCTTTTCATCAGTTACCTCTTTCCTATCCTGTGCCACAACAAAGGTCCCTGAGCAGCTCTGGTGGGTGTGTTGGACTACAGCTCCCATTACCCTTCAGCCAGCTTGTCTGGGGCTTATTGGAGTTGTAGTCCAATACTTGGAGGCACCAAATTTGGGAAGGTTGCAGTACATCATATACTGATACCAAAAATAAAGGGCCAGGATAAAAAGAGCAATCCTCCAGCTTGAAGCTTACTTCAACATAAAACTCTCCTGAAATAAAAAGCATCTTTGCCTCCCTCTTTAAAGGAAGAGCAGCAGGTGAACTCACTTGGGTTGAGTTCCACAGCGAGGCAGCCTCTGTCTCCCCCCCCCCCCCAAGACGAAGCTGCCTTTCTGTAACTCGTCAGGTAGTGGCTGGCACTTACCAAAGGTCACCCCCCCCCCCAAAAAAAAATCCCAGGTGGTGGTTGTGGGACGTAGGGGAAGAAGCGATCCTTCCGCTGGGCAGGGCACTGAAGAGAGAAGGAGCTCACTTCTACAGAGAGAGACCAGTGGTCGATCTAGTTCAATATTGTCTACACTGACTGGCAGCAGCAGCTCTCAGCCCTACCTGGAGATGCTGCTGGGGACTGAACGTTGGCAAGTGCTGCGCCGTGGCTCCGTGGCCCTTTCCTTTGAAGAAAACCATCCCTTTCAATCGGTCCCAGACACTAACAGGCAGCCATGGTTGGCTGTTGATTTTCCCCAGCAGTGGGAGGAGGTCACTGCCATGCTAGGGGCTGCATTTCTGGTGTTTGGCCCTTCCCAGGAGCCATCTTCAAAGGAAGCCCCACACGTGGGTCAGTCAGCCAATCTAGAGGTCACAACGGCATAGGGGGCAGGCGGGGCTTGTTGCCCAGGAGAAGGTGCTGATCCCAGAGGGTTGGTGCAACTAGGTCTCCAGCAGCCAGCCTAGAGGCAGGAGTACCCCGGGGCTCCAACCTTCTCGTTTTGTGGGGGGAGATGTGACCCATATCTAGAGCAGCCCACCTGGCCGTTCTTCAAGAGGGTCTTGTCCTCCCTCGAAGATGTATTAACGCTCAACCTAATTTCCTTAGCCAGGAAGGCCAAAGATCCAGAACTCAGCAGCTTAGCAATGGACAGAGGGGGGGTGGTGGCAAAGGGGGTGCTTGGCAACCGCCCACCAAGGCCTCAGTTCGTACTCAGGATCCAAAGCAGAGAAGGAAGAGAGGAGGTGAGCCGGCCTGGCACTTCCCTATTGCCACCTCCTGTAAGGCTCGGGATGTTCATTGGCTCAGAATTCTTGGATCTGGTGGCAGTCCTGATCCACTGTCAGACCCGACGTCGTCGTCAAGGGTCTCGATTCAGTGACGCTGCCTCCACATGTCACATGATGGATAAAAACTGGGCCCTTTCTGCCTTGCCCAATTGCCAACTTCCTTGTTTCCTCTCTCCGGTGGGTGCTGCTGCTTCAACACTTTGGTGCGGAAGCTCAGATTTGTCTGTGACATCAGCACTAGCAGCCTTTAGAAGCAAAAAGCAGCCAGAAGTTGCTTAGCAGGCTTTGCGATGGTCAGGAATTTAGGGCTTTGTGTGGTGCTCCGTTGTCCTGTCCCCCCCCCCCCCCCCGGATAACAAAGGCTGAGTGACTTTGGCATAGTAAGCAGATCGATGCAGGTTGCATTAGCGCATCCTGTTGGCAGAAGATGGCTGGCTTAGCAGAAAGGGTGCCACTGCCAGGCCGACAGGCCTGGAAGGAGCAGCAGCGTCGCTTTACCTACTGTGAAGAAAACATGGCAGGCAGACTCTACCCCCTTGAGTGCCTGGGAAAGAAGGTGGGCTGTACATCGGAATAAGATTTTCTGAGGAGAAGATACTGTGAGGTGCTCCCTACCTCTCAGGGCTCCAAGTGGAGCGTTTCTCCTGGTTTGACTGCTTTAGAGACTTACTGTGTCTTATATTATTTGGGTTAATCTACCAATATACTCTGTACAGCACCATGTACATTGATGGTGCTATATAAATAAATAATAATAATAATAAATGCACCAATATCAGTCAGCCTGAGCTCAGTCCCCCAGGGAGAGGGTTGTGCACTCCACTAGCTCACTGGACCTCAGTCTCAAAAGTGCAGCTCCCCTGTCTTAATGCCCCCCCCCCCATGCTTCTGTTATTCTCCTACGCACCCCTGAGGACCCACCCATGGGGCAGGGCTGTGTGTGGGAGTCATATTGGCCTGGCCCTGCGGCGTTCCTCCTTGCAGAACATCCCAGAGAAATCGGTATCAAGAAAAGCCCCCTTTATGATTATTGTATTTTATTACATTTCTATACAACCCAAGCTCCCCATAAGATTAGGCCACCTCAAAGATCACCAAAATTCTGCATGCTTTTGAGATCTCCAGATCTCTTCATCAGGCATGATATTACAAACAGAAGGTGAACAGCTGGGTTTTAGATTTTCAGAAATAGAGGAACAACAATTGTCTTGTCTTCTTCCTGCTCCCAGAGGTCGTAGGAGCACTGAAACCATCCCATCTCCTGGCGGAGCCCAATTTGAATGTCTGTGAACATCTTGCCTGATCTGGAAAGCTTATACCTCTCTTAACTGTCAGCTCCCATAAAGAGACATTCCTTGACCATTAAGGCACACTCACCGGTCACTCGCATCCATTGGTGCAGCCTGGCCACCAAAGGATGCGAACAATATTGGTTATGGGGCAGCGTGCTTTTTCCTTTAGGGGTGCAGCTTCATAAAATCTGGGCCCTGGGGGCAGAGGTGGGGCGAACGTGCTTGGCACGTGACCCTTTTGGCCGGCCTGCGCTGGCGCCAGGAGTGCAGGGTGGCTTTAAGCGCAGGGGCAGGGCTGGTGCCAGACTATTTTGCACCCTAGGCAAGGTGAGCTACTTGCATGCACACTCCCCCCCCCAAAAAAATTGCCAACTTCAATTCAGCTGTTCAAGAAGACTTTCTGAACTATTATATTTTCCTTTTATTATGTTTTTTCTTAGAACAGCTAATTTGTATAAAACTGTGACCCTTAAAGGGCAGTACTGCGCCCCTCTGAGGTCTGCGCCCACCCTAGGCCGGATGCCTAGTTGGCCTAATGGTAGCACCGGCCCTGTCTGCTTAAGGATGTAAGAAGCGCTTTGCAGGATCAGACCCTGGTCCATATAGTCCGACCTTCTTGGCAAGAATCCCCAGAGCCAACAGGCAAGTGGCCCTGACCTAGACAAATTGGAACAAAGGCGGTCATCGGAACAGAAGACAAAGCCTGTGAGGACAGATTGAAGGCGCTGGGTGTGTTTAGCTTTGAGAAATGAAAACCAGGGTTGGGGGCAGGATAGCCCTCTCTAAATCCCTGGAGGGCTGACACAGAGCAGGGGGCACAGGTGTGTTCTCGGCTGCCCCAGACAGCAGAACTAGAGTTAATGGGCTTAAATGTTCCAGGAGGGCAGATTCTGGCTGGACATTAGGAGAAACCTCCTGACGCTAAGAGCAGTTTGACAAGGAACCAATGACCGGGGTGGGGGCAGCCTTGGCGGCTAAAAGCCTGACCCCAGGGATGGCAAAATACGTGGGGGCCGTAACTGGACAGGCCTGGGGAGCAGAGCAAGGGGGCTTTCCTTGCTAGTTCAGCGGCGTGGAGGTGAGGGAGGGATTTGCCAAACCCCAATTCTTTCTCTTCCAAGAGCAGCCTTGGAACTCAGACCTGCCTGGTGGAGGTCACCCAGGCCGTGCCCGCATTTCTCAACCTGGAACCCACGAGGGTGGAGGGCTTGTGGGCCCCCTCAAGGGGAAAGAGATATTTGGGTGGGGGGCAAGGAGGCTCTGCCTCCACGGGGTTTGCCCTGAGCCCTTTGCTGTCGCTCTCCCACCTAAGCATCAGTGCGGTTCCATTGGTCGTACTGCTCTAACAGAAGTTTTTTCCTGCTGTCCAGCCGGAACCTGGCTTTTTCCCGCCCCCGACCCCCACGCCCTGGCCAGGCTGCCAAGAGCGCCTTGTGTCAGGGCTGGGCATAGAGCACATCATGACTCCAGAGGAGCACAGAAAACAGGCTTTCTGACCATCTCCGCTTTCTTTGGGCACTGAAGGCCTCACAAGTTTCCTGCCATGAGCGCGTGATTTGAGCCACCGGGCTGTTGGGAGCTCAGAGACGAGAAGAGGCTGGAGGACCGGAGACCACGGGGCCCCCATCTCGCCCGGCATCCTGCTCCCCCGCCAGGGGGGCAAACCGAAGCCCACCGGAAGCCGGTCCCCTCCGAGGGCTCTTGGCCCCAGCCAGCCCCCCACCTCGTGCTTGTTGGTGGAGTTGAAGGGGATCTCGGTGGGGTTCTTGTCCCGCAGCTTCTTGATGGCGCTGCAGGGCAGCTGGGTGCATTTCAGGAGCGCCGATAATTCGGAGGCGTCGCCGGCCGGGTCCCTCTGGCGAGGAGGAGGAGGAGGAGGAGGAGGAGGACGGGGGAAGAGTCTCCAGACCCCGGCCTGGTGGGAAAGGGCTCCCTCCGCCCACCCTGTAGCAGCTGCCCCACTTAAAACATCACTGGGGGGAAATGAGGGGCGGAGGGGGGCAGCATGAGGCTCCTCCAGGCAGGGGGCGGCGGAGTCTGAGCTCCCAAAGTTCCACGGAGGCGGTCTCGGATAGGGGCCCGCTGAAAACAAAAGCCCCGCGGTGTCGGGGTCGCCCTCTGCTTGAGCTCTACGGGAGGAGTGGGATCGAGGCTGCCAGGATCCGCCCTCCCTGGCGTGGGGAAGCAGGCGACGGGGGCGGCCCAAGGCGATCGCGATCTGCACGTGCTCAGAGGCACCTCCTCTTGCTTCTGGGTCATGTGGTCCTGGCTTCTAAGGGCGTGCGGGCGGGGCTGCCTTGAAACGGCGCCTCTACTTGCAGCTGAGGAGGGGCGCTGGCCCTCTGCACATGCTCTAGGGGCGAAACCGAAAACAGGCTGCCCGCCGCTGAGGCCCCTACGCACGACCAAACTTTCACCACCCGTCGGCAGCGCCGCAGTGGCCCTCCAGATGCCCCGCCTCCAGACGCTCTGCACATGATCAGAAGCACAGCTCCGCTGCCCAAGCGCCCATCCAGGCGCGCCTGGGCATCGCTCCCGAGCCGAGCAGTCTGTGCGTGTGCGGCGGCCGGAGGAGCCGCAAGGGAAGGGAGGGAAGGAGGCGGGCAAGAGTGGACGGCCGGAGGTTGGCCAGCCGGCGCCGGGCTCCTCCCCACCAGCCGGATCGGGCTCAGGAGGGCCCGCCGGAGCCGAACTTCGCGCCCCCGCCGCCGCCGCCTAAAAGCGGAAGGTGGAGCGTTGCCGGCCGGAGGATCGCTTCGGTGAGTGCGGCCGGGCCGCCTTCCCCCGACCCTCGGCCCCGGGAGGGAGCCAGCCAGCCAGCCAGCCGGCCGGCGTCCCTGTTTGCCCACGAGCGCGCTGAGGACTAGCCCCTTGGGGCACTCGCTTTCCGAACAGCTCTATGGCTTAGCCAGGGGGCGAGGGCAGGTCTGTTTTCCGGGAGAGCCGGCGGGCAGGCGGGAGGGGAGGGGGCTTTAGACCCGGGGACGGCGCGACGCGCTCCTCTCCAGGGCTGGCCTGGGCGCTCGGAGGCAAAGAAAGGCGCCCGCTTCCCGGCGCGGGGAGACCCGCCGCCCTCCTTCCAGGCCAACGCGTGAAACCCGCCGGCCGCGAAGGGGGCCGAATGCGGGGGGGCGGCGGCGGCGGCGGCGGCTCCCGTGTGGCTGGCTGGCTGGCTGGCGAGCCGGGCCTTCGGGTACCCTGTGCGCCGGGTCGGCCCCTCTTCGGCCTCCGGGGCTGCCACTGCCCCAAAGGCGTGTGTGTCTGGGGGACGGGGACGCGAGCGCCGCAGCAGCGCCGCCGGGAGCCCCCCCCCCCCCGAGGCTGCGGCGCTTCTCGGCAGGGCGCCGGCGAAGGGCTGCCGCGGGGCCCCCGCTGACCTCCCCTCCCGCTCTCTCCTAGGCCGGCCGAGGGGCTCCGCCCGCCGCACCCCGACGAGGCCGGGCGCCGCGGCTGCTCCGCGGGCGCTCGGGCTGCCCGCCGGCCCCGCTTCGGCCGCCCCCACCGCCAGCAGCAGCAGCAGCAGCAGCAGCAGCCGCCCGCGGCCCGCGCGAGAGCCCGGCGCACCATGGCGACGGCCCGCGCCCCCGGCCCGCGGGAGCTGACATGGAGGACTCGGGCCCGGCGCCCCCGGTAGCCGGCTTCCCCCGCCCGAGCATGGGCCGCGAGAGCCAGGCCAAGGAGGGCCGCCTCCGGGAGGGCGAGGGCGCCGCCGTGGGGGGGCTGCTGCTGCTGGCGGCGCTCCACGGGCGGCCCCGCGAGCCCAAGCGGCACAGGCCGGAGGGCGAAGGGGGCGAAGGGGGCCCCGCCAAGCGGCCACACAGCAGGCAGCAGCAGCAGCAGCAGCAGCAGCGGGAGGCCGCCCCGGAGCGGCGCGTGCCCGTCGGCCGGCTGGCGCGGGACTACGTGGTGCCCTGCCTGAACTGCTACGGCATCTGCGTGAAGGACGCCTTCCTGGGCGAGCCCCTGGGCGCCCGCATCCTGGGCGAGGCGGAGGCGCTCAACCGTGGGGGCAAGTTCCGCGATGGGCAGCTGGTGAGCGGCCCCAGGACGGTGCCCGCCCGCAGCATCCGCGGGGACCAGATCGCCTGGGTGGAGGGCCGGGAGCCCGGCTGCCAGGCCATCGGCGCCCTCATGGCCCGCGTCGACGAGCTCATCCTGCACTGCGCCGGGAAGCTGGGCGGCTACGACATCAACGGCCGGACCAAGGTGAGTGCCCGCCGGGCCGGGCCGGGCCTCTGGCACCGGACCTGTGCTTGGCGGCAGGGCAGCCGGACTCGGTAAGAAGAGAGTGCCTCTGCGTGCGTGCAGAGTGTGTTTCCTCTGTTCCTTGGTGCACAAGCTGAGGGCGTCACTCCAGCGCCAGGGTTAGTGGTGGAGCTTTCAGGGAAGGGAGCGACACACTTCAGGGTTCCAGAGCCCCAGCGCCGCTCTGGGGGTGGAATAAAGAGATGGGGCAGAAATCAGGGGTTGCTTTCTCTGGCTCCAAGGGGCCGTTGTGCCTCCCCCCAGCCACCTCCAGCTCACATCTACTGCACTAGTGGGTCTGGCCGTGTCGTGGGCCGGTGTAGCCCTCGCCAGCAAAGGTGTATATGCATGCGCTCCCTTGCTCATGCGCGCAAGTGCGTGGCTCTGTTCAGAGGCACCACCATTCCTTACTCCATTCTTCCTCCTCCCATGCAGGGCCCATCCTGTGACTAGTACACAGGCGGCAGGAGCAGAGGTTGAATCTTCCTCTCTCCCCCCCCCCCCAGCAACCCCCCAGGAAGGTGCTGAGCGGAAAGCCGAAAGGCGTTTTCTCTGCCTCCTGATCTTGCTTGGCTCCTGCTCAGCCTGAGCTCTTGCACACTCCAGCCAGCGCTGGCCTTGGGCTCGCTTCTTTGTGCCCGCAGGCGGGGATCCGTACATGGCCACGGTGGCTGCATTTGTGGCTCTAGCCAGGAGTCAGTGACATTTTGCCTCCAGAGATGGGTTCCTTTCCTCGGCTCAGTCTGTGGTCTTTTCCGCTTCTCCAGGATCAGCAGCCCTCTGCGCAGCAGGAGAGCAGCAGCGGTCGTATAATGAGGGCAAAGATACTGTGAGGTTTGGGCCTCCGTGCTGTTCCTTCATTGCTTGTATCCATGCTGTCTGGCAGCCGGAAGAGTCCTGCTGGATTTATTGGGAGATGCTGAAACATGCGCATGCTCGGAGAGTACCTCTGAGCATCTGCAGGGTGCATTCCTATTAACTACTGAGAAACTGCAGCCCACTCTCCTGCACCCCAGAATTGGCACGGGGGCAGGGCAGGGGTTGTGGGGGGGGCAGGTAAAGGCTGGGAGGGGGGCCTCCTAGCCTGGCTTGGCTTGGCTTGAGGTAACACTCATTTGCTGGAGAAAAGGAGTCGTCCCGAATCTCCTGCCAGGAGGGTGAGGCGCCTGCTCCTGTTCCTACCACCACCATGAATTCATGTGGCCCCCTTCCCCCCACTACCCAGCTTTCCCCAGGCGTGGCCCTTGCTTGGCCTCTCCCTTTTAATGCTGCCATGAGCTGATGCGTGAGCAGCCCTGGCTCCTGGACGGAGGGCAGTGGAGGATTTCGGGCCAGGGGGCTGCTGCGGGCTGGGCAGGAATGCTGAATGGATCCCTGGCCCATGCAAGGCAGCTCAGATTAAGTCGGGGCCTGCCACCGACCACATGTTTCTCAACCCCCAGGTGCTGCTCCCCCCCCCCCCCGGCAGGCGCTTGGGGCGGCCAGCCTTTAATTTAGGAAGCCCACCTGGCTGGGGGCAGGGAGAGAGGTGTGGCTGCTGGCAGGGCCAGGTCTCGGCTTGGGCTGCTGCCCCATCCCTGGAGCAAGCCCCCCTTGCCCCTCTGGTAATGGCCATTCAGCAGGAAGCCAGCAGAGCCGTTTCGGTGCTTCCTGTGGTTGTCAAGGCAACGCCTCTCCCCGTGGCGTGTTTCCTGTGGGGATGGTTTCCTTTTTGCACTAGCAGCCTTTGACCCCAGAACGTGGCTTGTTTCCCTCTGGCCCCCTTCCCCCACGCCCACGTGCTGCGGAGCACCCAGGAATCTGACTCAGGGAGGTGGCTCTGGAGTGCAGCCCGCTCCCCTCTGCTGACCCTCCTCTTGGCCTTTTTCTGCCGAAATGATGGCGACTCTTCACTTGGGGGCTGGGGCTCTGAGCCCCCCTGCCCTGGAGGCTTTCTTGTCACCCTAGGTATATCAGGGCGAGGGTGGCTGTAGTTACTCCACGGAGAGGGAAGGAACTCTGCATGGGCTCAGAGGTGCTCACTTGCTTGCAAATACTTTGTTTATTCTATCACCCAGAGCTCTGATCATTGAACTTGGGTCTGCAACCAGGCTGCAGGGAGATTTGGCCCAAAGCCGGCCATGACTCACAGCTGATGCTGGAGTCGAGATGGCTGGTCGCACGCAGATCTAGGTCAAAGACGACCCAGGCAGGTCCACCGGGTGGTGGTGGTGGTGGTGGCAGCGGCCTTATGGCGTTGGCTCCTTGTCAACGGGGACCCAGGTTCCCCATTCATCCTAAAAAATAAAAGCTGATTAAATTAAGTTTGCTGGAACAACACCTGCACTGAAATTGGAACCTTTCCCCTCCTCCCTGGTTTGCTTTTGCGGGGTGGGGTGGGGGTGGGGGTGGGGGGCTGTGACTGGCACAGGATCCAGTTGCTGGGCCAGGGCAGGAGGGGGCTGGCTCTGCCCCTTGGTTCCCCGTGCCAAAAGCGATTCGTCTCTTCCAGGAAGGCTCCGGCTGCCTTCGGCTCTTCCTGGAATTCCACCAGGCTGAGCTCCCAGGAATGGTCGCTGGGGCACACTAGTTTGGAGGGGAGGCAACAATGGGGCAGGTGTGAGATCTGGGGGCTGCACCTCAGGGGTTTCCTGCAGCGGGTTCCGTGGAGGGGTGCGCGCGCATGTGCGGACCAGTGGAAGGGGCTGGCTTTGTTGTGTGATGTGGCTTCCACCGCCGGACTGGGCAGGGGATGTGAGGGCTCGGACGCCTGGGTTCCTCCCTTGCCGTGGGACGGTGGCGGCGTTGCGCCTCAGGGTGAGTCTGAAATGCTTTGCACAATTTCACGCTGCGAACTCCTTTTTCTGAAGACCCCCATGTGATGGGGTGCCAAACTCATGCTGTCAGAGTGGACATTTGGCTGATAGCTACGGTCTCCCATGGGGGGGGGAAAAGCACACTTCCCCAACCAGGGGCCCTCCAGATGTTTTGGGCTACGATTCCCATGATTCTACAGCCAGCTATCCGAGTCATAGTCTAAAACATCTGGAAGGTCCCAGGTAGAGGAAGAGTGACTGAAGAGGCTTGCGGCTCCTTAAAGTCTGGCAAAATTATTGTGGCAAACGTTTTGTGGACTGGAGTCCAGCGTTACCTTGTTTGTGCATCTGATGAAAGCGGTCCGTGAACGCGCGTCCATTTATGGAGCCGCGAGGCTCTTCGTTATTTTCCTGCCACAGAGCTGTGTGGGCTTAAACGAGAGAGATGCTCAAGGGCCCGTTTCGTGTGCCAGTGCCCTGGGGTCCCCTGGGGTCGCTCTCTGTCTCCGGTGCTGGAAGGGTGCAGCAGGCGTCAAGCATAAACCGGGGCACCGGAAGTGGAAGTGGTTTCGGTCCAGAGAAGGTGGCACAGAGGACTCCTGGCCTGCTCCTTGGATCTGGCCGTAGAGCCAGGCCAAGCCCATCAGAGCGGGGACGACGACGACGACGACACTGCTGCCGGCTTCTGGGGAGGCTGTCGCAGCGTGTAAACTGGGAGCCGCAACGCCTGGATTTTAACCCCCCACCCCTAGCTCCGGAAGGGGGAGTTAGCGCTCGCCTAACGAGCGCCAGCTGCTTGGCAGTGGGTCCCCCATGCCCTCCCACAAGCAGCCGCCCTCCCTGTGCCCCGGCGTGGCCTCTGTCTGGAGGGGGGCAGCTGCTCCTCTGCCCCTCTGCGCCCCAGTGGGGAAGGCGAGGGTGGGGCGGGGCTGAGATCCGTCTTCCAGCCGGAGTAGCACAATCGCTCCTTATGTGTTATTAGCTCGAGCCCTCTAATTGAGCAGCGCGGGGCTTGAGCGTGGCAGCAGCAGCGGCGGCTGTCCTCAGCTGACCCTGCAGGGAACGTCCCGCGTGTGCTCACGGCCCCGTTTGGTCGGGGAGCGGATCCTGCGTCACGGGGACTTGATGTCCTTGGTGCTCCCAGGAACAGAGGGAACAGGACGCACCAGCCTTTGCCCAGGGGTGGGGTGACAGCTTCCCCCCCCCCCCCACAAAAAACACACTTCTGCACTGCTGATTGGCTGCAGTGTTTCTTGCAGGGAGTCAGTGGGAACTGGTGGAATTTCAGTGTTCTTTGCAAGCAGTTCAGATGTCTCTACATGCTTTTTGGGGGGTGGGGGTGGGAGTGGGGGGGCACACGTCATCATGAGTTTGGCCTTCTGTGCACCCCCTCCATTCTTGCCCTGCCCCCGTCCCTCCATCCTCCGGCTGCCCACCGTGTGTTAACCTTTTGCTGTGGGAAAACTGTTGCAGGTTCATGCGCCCCTCCCCCCCGCCCTCTCCGTTTCTCAGGCACCACCCAGCCCAGGCTCCTCTTGGGCGTTAATGTTTAACGCGTTGCTTTTGTCCAGCTTTTCAATGTTTTCAGCCCTGGAATGTTACAAAAGGCATGTGCCTCTGAACATGTGCAGAGTACCACTAGCTCCTTGTTGAGTGTCTGCTGGGTCATAGTGCCTGAACCTCATGATTTTCTGTGCTCTCCTGCTAGACCTGGGCTGTGTGGGGTGGGGGTGGGGTCACCTGTCATGGGGTGGGTGGGCTCCCAGGCCCTGAGAGCTCAGCCTCGGAGCCATGTTCAGTATGGAGACTTCATTCTGCTGCATATGAAGACAAAAGGCAAGGGCATCCCAGCAGCACGCGCAGAGCGCCTACCCACACTGCTCTGTAACAGCCTTCTGAGTAAAGCCCCAACTCGCTTTGTTTTAGAAATGAAGCATCCACGTCTTCCTCCGCGCTCTGCTCCTGTGCACTCTCTCTGCCTCTGTCTACTGTGACTTCTCCCCCCACCCCCACTCCCCCACCCCGGTGCATGCTGCCCTTGTTCCTTGGAAATGCTACAGACCAGCCGACTCTGCAGTTGCCCTGTGGGGGGGGGAAGGGGGCTCCCGAGCAGGTGCAACGGGCCCCTGGTGGCAACCTTGCAAATTGGAAGGGGCCTCTAAGGCCATGGAGTCCAACCCCCTGCTCAATGCAGGAATCCACCTTAAAGCATCCCTGACAGGTGGTTGTTCAGCTGCCTCTTGAAGGCCTCCAGGGTGGGAGAGCCCACCACCTCCCTCGGTCACGGGTTCCATTGTCATACTGCTCTTACAGTCAGGACATTTTTCCTGATGTCCAGCCGGAATCTGGCTTCCTGTAACTTGAGCCCATTATTCCGTGTCCTGCACTCTGGGACGATGGAGAAGAGATCCATGGAAGACTTTTAGCCCAACTGCCCATGGAAAACTCTCAGTCGTTTATGGCCTAAATTGGGGGTTGGGGAGTTGGAGGAACCGATTTGGATGTGCTTCTTGGCTCCTGGTTGCTTGGAGGAGTTTGTTCCTCGCCAGAGGCGAGCCAGAGAGTCGATGCTGACAACCTGCCCAAAGCGGGTGTTGGGTGGGAGAGGGGGAACCAGCAGGGGAGACGTCGGCGGATCTGTGAGCTGTCTGGTCCTGTCCCTGGGAATGAACCCCCCCCTCTCTCATCCCCCTCCCCTCCAGGCCATGGTGGCATGTTACCCTGGCAACGGCATGGGTTATGTGCGGCACGTGGACAACCCTCATGGAGACGGGCGCTGCGTCACGTGCATTTATTACCTCAACCGGCAGTGGGATAGCAAGGTAGGTGCTGGGGGCTGGACAAGGGGGAGGGGGTCTCTGCACCTGTCACCTCCCCCCCTCCGACACACACAGGTCCCCTGCATGGCACAGGTTTCTTCCCCTGGAATGCGGAAGCTCCCCTCCCCTCCCCTCCCCGTGTCCCTTCCTGCCCTCCATCACCCGAGATTCCACCAGGACTCCTGGGTTCTATCGGCGAACTCTGCAGCGTCGGGCTTGTTGGGTTCTCAATGCGTAGGACGCTGGGGCGCCATTCCCAAAACACAGAAGAGGGATTGGGCGTGAAGAGATTAGGTCAGTTCCTGGGGTTTATAAAAAGTGTGTGTACCTGAGCATACGCAGAGTGGTTTGCCTCCCCACGACACCTAACTCATGGCAACAATCCAGCACAGGGCTGTTGGGCCTGAGGGTGGGGCGGGCAGGCAGGCAGGCAGGCAGGCAGGCAGGCAGGCAGGCAGGCAGGCAGGCAGGCATCCCTCCCTCCCTCCTCTTCTGCTGGCTCTAGGAACTTTGGGACGGGACTCCTGGGTTTGGAGATTCTCTCCTGGGGGGCTCCCTGTGCAGCAAGGGGGCCTGTTCTGCAGAGCTGTTCTAGGGCTGGAAGATGCACGCAAATGTAACGATTTATTTTATTTATTTTAAAATACTTATGCCTTGCCTTTCCTCATAAGAGTTCAGGTAGCAACAACAACTACTACAACAAGAAAACAAATATTTAACAGCAGGAAAGCATTTCAATTTACAACATAAACACTAAATATGAAAACAGCATAAGGAATAAACCAGGTGCCATTCAAAAGTCCTATCTGGGTATTTTGATAGGATAGAACAATCCATATCGGTCACCTTTAGAGAAAGTGCACCCACCCGCGAAGACGAGGGAGTATTTCTCCCACCCCGTTCGTTCTAAGGAGCGCCTGAGAAACCATTTCCAATGTTTTTTAAAAGAGGCCAGGTTGAAAAGCAGTGGGCCGGGGCAGGTTCTGGCCTTGACTTCCCACCCCTCCGGTTTGGCGGCTGCTGCCCTTGGCCCCTCTGTGGACAGATCCTTTCCCGCCTCCCTGTCTTGGCCAGGTTCACGGTGGCATCCTGCAAATCTATCCAGAGGGCCGTTCGGTCGTTGCAAACATCGAACCAATCTTTGACCGGCTGCTCATCTTCTGGTCTGACCGGCGCAACCCGCATGAGGTGAAACCAGCCTACGCTACAAGGTAACAGGTGGGGTGTGTGTGTGTGTGTGTGTGTGTGTGTGTGTGTGTGTGAGCCCCCAACTCTTGGGCGCTCTCTCCAGCCTGGCAGGGGCACGGGGCATCAGCCGGTGAAGGAACGGGACGCAGAGGTCATTGGATGCCAGACTTGTGGTGCCTCTGAAGCAGTGGCCCTGGGGAGACGTGGTCGCTGCTCGGAATACGGTGGTGGGAAGATCTTCCTTCCGAACTCACGGCCAGGCTGGCGCCCCCGCGCCTGTTCCTGGAGGAGGCCTGCCTCCCCCCTCCTTGCCTCTCTGAGATGGGGTCCCTGGACCATCGCCTCTCAGTCCATCTCTAGCACTGAAGCTCAGCCGTGCGGCACAGGAAGGCCAGCCTGCTGTCCGTGTGCCCCGCTTTCTTTGCCGAGCAGCCCCCCCCACCCCCCTGCCCCTGGTGTGCCTAGAAGGTTGATGTCCCAGGGAGGTCTGAGAACTGGTCTGTCTTCCCATAGAACTTGCAAGGCCTAATAAGTTTGTGGCTGCTTGCCTTCCCGATAGCATTTCGTGCCTGAGATGGAAACATTCAGATGGCACCCCCTCCCGCACACGCACACACTTGTTAACATGGGGCGCAATCCATTGGGGGTGGGGTCATGTGCAACCCCCATTGAAATGAACAGGAACTGCGTAAAGTATGGTCGTTGCTGGTGACATCACAGGTGCTAGCCAAGTAGTGCTGTCCACAGCTGTCTGGTGCCCTCCGTGGCAATGCTCTAGCCCTGCCCCTGTTGGGTCCAACGGGGCTAGTGCAGGAGAACGCCCAGCGCATTGGGTGCCCCACGGGTCAGAGGTGCCCGTCGGCCACTCCACCCTACTCTGCTGCCTCTCCTTCGCTTGCAGTGAAGCTGCCTTGGGCTCTGCCAGGCTTCCTGGCGTTGTGGTCCCTGAACTTCGCAGGTTCTGTCTGCCTGCATGCCTACTTGCTCCCGTCTTCCGCAGGTACGCCATCACGGTCTGGTATTTTGATGCAAAGGAGCGGGCAGAAGCCAGAGGGAAACACCAGCTAGGTAGGTGAACGGGCCAGGGGGTGGTGGGTGGGGTGGGGTGGGGTGGAACGGCCATAATGAATGGACAGGAGCAGGAGGCCAACAGCCTCAGGCTCAGGCAGGCAGCCCTTGGCCCGTCTTGCCTGACATTGTCCCCTGTGGCAGCTGCTCTCTGGGGTGTCCTGCAGCGAGAGGCCTTTGCCAGGCCCCCACCTGAGGCCTTTTTACCTGGAGATACCTGGGAGCTTCTACACCCAAAGCACGTGCTCTGCCTCTTGAGTTGTGGGTCACATGCAGAGTGCCTTTTCCTTTTCCACCGTACACCCCACGGACAGCTTGAATCAGATCCCCAGATATCCGGGCTCAGGAATTCCTTGTATAGGTTCTATACCAGAAAAGTCTTGTAACCCCAATAACCAAACAATGGTTATTTGGAAGTTCTGGAGATTGTCAAATTAGCAAGGTCCCTTGAAGTAACGGGTCCAGTTCTATTCTGTTGTACAAAATGCTTTGTGGGGGGGGGGGAGGGGAGGTTTTTTTGGGGGTCCATCATATTTTTTAAAAAAAATGGAAGGAAGGGTTACGGTTACGGGTTTTCTGAGATGTAAAATATTTAAATGGATACTGGTTTTATACTGTTGTTTTTATGGTTTTGATGGTTTTTAAATTTTGGATACTTTTTAATGTTTACCATTTTTAACTGTTGTAAACTGCCCAGAGAGCTTCGGCTGTGGGGCGGGATATAAATGTAATAAATAAATAAAAATAAATTTCCCAGTCAGAGGGGTTTGACTTCCAGGTAGCCTACGAGCTCCCCCCCCCCCACGGCCTCTCTCTTGCACATGCCCCCCGCCCCCCCGCCCGCCCCCGCCCCAGCCACGTGGGTGACGAGGCACTGGCTCCTGAGTCCCCGCCTGCACTTTCAGCCATCCTGTTCGGCACGCAGACGGGCCCCAGCGCAGATCCCACTGCAGCCCCTGTCAGAGAACGTCTTCCCTCGTGCTTCGCCTCCAAATCTCTTTTCAGGGCCCGGTCTCTGCCCTGGCATGCATGTTGGTGTGTTAAAGCGTGGGGTGGTGGTACTTCTGAGCACATGCAGATTGCCTTCCCACCCTGCCTCATAGCTCCCTCCCAGACACGTGGGGCTGGGTCTCACGGCTGTGGGTGATGTGACCTCCCCCCCCCGTCTCTCTCCTGCAGCGTCTGCTCAGAAGGAAGGACCCTCGCCCGGCACGCAGACCCACGGCCCCACTTGACAGACAGCTGGATGTTGCCGTGGAAACCTGACAGCCAAAGACCTTTCCTCTCTCTTTGGCCATTTCAAGCTGCCTGCTGCCGCCGCCGCCGCCACCGCCTCTGCCTGCTGCCGCTCGCCCCCAGCCCTGGCCGGATGCAGCTGGAGGCTCCCTGGTCACAGCCCAGGAGGACAGGAGGGTTGTCGAGTGAGCGAGCGGCTGGTGGCCCTAGAAGGAAGGGGGCGCACAGTGTGCGTGCGTGTGTGTGTGTGTGTGTAGTTGTGTGAACAAATGCGCCTGGAGGAGCACCCCTTCCCCCCCTTCATCGGGGTTCCTTTTGCATCACTTCTGCCGAGCGAGCGAGTGGGGAGCCCCCAGCGCGTGAGGGGCCCTTCTTCCGCCTGCGGGGACCGTTCTGTTCCCTCCAGTGCTGCTGTGATCGCTTGGTCCTGCTCATCTTCACCCATCCATGAATCAAGTGAGAGCAGTTGAATGAGGGAGCGAGACGGGCCAGCAAGGAAGAGAGAAGAAGAAGAGGAGGAGGAGGAGGAGGAGGAGGAGGAGGAGGCGGCAGTGGCGAATAAGCCACTGTTTGGGCTCTGAGATGGGATGGAATAAACATTACCTCATCAAAATGGCCTCGGGCTGCCCATTTGTGGAAGAGGTGTGGGGCGGGCCGGTGGGCCAGGACTCCTGGTTCCTTTCTCCCTGATCTGGGGACGAGGTGTCGCTTCAGGGGTCCACGTGAGCCTTTGCGCAGGGGGAGGTCAGCGCCTCCAAGCCACGGCTGCCACGTTCTCTGGATCTGTGGGGCTGCCGCTCTGTGCCGCTCTGGAAGGCGAGGAGCAGCCCTTCTCCCAGGCCACCTAGCTCCGTATGGTCGCCCCTGGCCGGCAGGCGCTCTCTAGGGCTTCTGGTGGGGGAAGGCTCTAGGTCAGCAGGAGGCACAGCTTTTCAGAGAAACTGTCTTGGGCACCACCACAAAATGGCTGCCTTGGGAGGGGTGGCAAAGGACAAGTACTCTACCCTGAAGACGGAGGACACAGCGGAAGATGCTGAACAACGCTTTCAAACCCACAGCGCCAAGAGAAGCCCTTCTCACGGCAACCCCGAGGTCCGGTCCACAGCGCTCTCACTGGGTCTCTGCCCCCCCCCCCCCGAGCAGAGCCTTCACCCTCCACCCAACCTGAAGGAGCCACAGAAAGAGTCGCCTCCCTCGGCTCACCCCGGCAGCGGCAACCGACTTCCCGTGGCAGGACCACAGAAATGCCGCCCACTCACTCCCCCCCCCCTCCCGGGACTGGCTGTCATGCAGCCCCCTGCTTTGGCTGCCCCTGGGGCGGGGGCCTCATCGCCTGTGTGTCTGCAGCGATGCTCCCCGCTTGCCTCTTGGGGGGACGTGGGGAGATGCCGCCCCTGCAGCTAATGCCGCCCTTCCTCTGCTCTCCCCGGTAGCATCTCTCCAGGGGAATTCCAGCGCAGAGAAGGGTCTCTCCCTCCGCCCTTTCCCAAGTCCTGGGACGATGAACATTGGATCAACTGCGCCCTAGAAGGCATTTCCGGATGCCAGCCTTATTTATTTATTTATTTATTTATTTATTTATTTATTTATTTATTACATTTCTATACTGCCCAATAGCCGTGGGACTGTTTGGGGGGGGCGGGGGGACAGTGGCTGAACTCGCGAAGCTGGGGGTCGGTAGGGGGGAAGGCGCTCTGAGTGAGGTGGAGCGCACGGCGCACCTTAAGGGGTGCATGCATGTTCGGGTCCACGCTCGGTATGACGTCATGTTTTTTTTTGTGAGGGAGAAAAGTGTTTTGCAGGAGGAGCCGCCGCCGGGACGCGCCAGAAGAGCCGCTGGGTGGGAGGGGGGATTATTCGAATGCAAGAACACGCGAGCGGGAAGCAGCCAGAGCAGAGCAGCGTCTTTGAATGGGGTAGAGATTCTTCCACAGGCGGCGCTGCCTAGCTCACAGTACACACTGTAAAGAAAGAGGCGCTTCTTTTAGGTTACGTCTTTAAAAAAGACGTACGGAAGTGCCTTCGCAACGACGTGTAGATCTGGAGAAGAGTCATCATCTCTGGGAGGGGCCCTGGAGGCTGACAGCATGGTTTAAAGGACCTGCAAGCCTCCATGTGCAACCCGTCCTGACCATGTGGAAAAGCCCCTTCGTCATATGCAACTTCTGCGCTCTCTCTCTCTCTCTCTGTCTGTGTGTGTGAGAGAGAGAGTGAGAGGCTCCACCCATGGTTTTTCTTTGGCCCCACCCACTGGTTGTAATGAGAGAATGTGGCCCTTTAGCCTGAAAAGCCTGCCCCCCCAGAATTAAAAAGAATTTTAAATTCTTTAAAATTTAAAATAATTTTTTAAAACTGCAATGAGCTCCAACACCTGTGGGTGGCAGCCAAGCCCTTCCCAGAGGTGTTCCCAATCCTCGGCGTGTGCCTCTTGCATGAAGGGGCCTGCTGTGACATGGGCACGCATTGCGAGCGGCAGGTTTTTATTCATATCCAAATGAATGTGTGGATGAATGATTTTCAATTACAACTCGTGCAACTAATCGACTACGTTTTCTGGAACTGGCAATAGCTTTCCACGTTTGACTCCTAAATGCGGAGGTACGACGTTGCCTCCCAAATTGCAATTGCTGAAAGGAGAGGGAGGCACTTCCTTCAGCCGGCCGGTGGAAATGCCCGCCTGCCTGCCTGCCTGCCTGGTGGAGGCTCAGTGCTGGCAGCTGCTGATGCTTCCTGGCCGGGGCCAGGCACTTGCTTCCTTCCCCATTTTAAGCAGTGCTTCACTGGGCAGGCTGTCATAGAATCAGAATCGTAGAAGAGCAGAGTTGGAAGGGGCCTACAAGGCCATTGAGTCCAACCCCCTGCTCAATGCAGGAATCCACCCTAAAGCATCTCTGTCAGATGGTTGTCCAGCTGCCTCTTGAAGGCCTCCAACTCTGCTATTCTATGATTCTATGAATTATGCAAAGTAAGAAGATTTGCGCACATACACAAAAGATGTACAGGCTGCAGAACTTGGATTCCTTGGTGCTGAATTTGGATCAGGCAAGCGAGTGAGTCCCATGCAGCCCTGAGCCTCTCTTGGGCCCTGATCCCCAGCTGAAGGAGAACCGGGGGGTGGGGACCAAGCAAGCTGGCCTGGAGCCCCTTTGCCCCCTCCAGAGCTAGCGAGGGAGGACTCTGAACTTGAATGCACGGGGCACGTTGCCCAGGCCAGTGCACTGCGGCGTCAGGTCGATGCCCGCGGGGGTGACCAGCGGCTGGAAGGTGACGTGTTAGAGGAGGGTGGTGAGGAAGAGGAAGATCTCCATGCAGGCCAGGCCAGCTCCCAGGCAGATCCGCTTCCCAGCAGGTGAGGAGCAAAGGACAGGCGGGTCAGAGGAGGGCCCTCTTAGTTCAATGGTGCGTTGATTAATATCCTGCTCTTTAATCCTACTGGCATTCTAAAGTGGTTCACAAAACCTGATCGCCCAGGACTCTGTGCCAGAGAACCCGTTCCCAGTGCCAAGACCCAGCTTTGCAATGTGCGTGAGGTCGACCTGGCCATGTGTGTGCTGCGCTTGGACAAGCGCCACCAGACTCACCTATGTGGGACTTTGGGCTTGCTCAGGTAGAAGGAGTCGCTTCCAGGCAAGCGTAAGCTCTGCTCATTTTTGGACCGGTTTGGTGACTGGGATTTTAGGGGAGCTGAGGTCGGAAATCTGCAAGTGGCCAGTACCAGGGGTGCAATAAAACTCTCGTGGGATGGAGCTCCTCTGGGCGTTCTCCCATCGGGTGTATCTTATGGCCAGGCAGGAGAGGGCGCCATCCCACCACGCTTGCATGGCCTTTTGCTGGCCTGGTTGCAACTTTATGTAGGGCACTGCCGGCTCCTTCACCCATTGGTCACCGCGGACCCACCCCCAGGCAGCGCAAAGCATAGGAATGCATTCTGAGCCCTTGGGCCTTTCCCAGGCCTGATGCCAGAGGCCTTTGCTATTCCGCTTTGCCCAGTGAGCTCTATGAGCCGTTGGAACATATGGATCTGCTGGCTTTTCCCCATCCCAGAATTCTTCAGCGTGTGCAATGCAAAATGACGCAGGATCTTCCCCTGTTCCCCATTGGAGAAGGTGATGCCTGCAGGAGGGGAAAGCGTAGGAGACTTTGGCTGGGCCCGGGTCTCTCTCTCTTTCTGGAGCTTCCTCACTCACCTCTCCAAGGACCCTCAAGCCCGAACTCAAACCTTCCCTGAGAGGACAACCACCTTCTATAAAAGAGGACATCGGGCCACTTTGCTTACTGTTGCCCTGGGTGAAGCAATAGAACACGGGGAAGTCCCCACGGTCACTGAAGTCATCCGCCTGGTCCACCAAGGCCTCCCTCACGGCTTAGTAGCCACAGAGGACGACGCAAGGCAGAGAGCCCAGGTGGACGGTGTAGACGGGCCCGTAGCTCTTGCTGAGCTGCACAGAGGGGAAAAGGAGGCTGAATCTGGGATGGTGGACAAGGGAGCTGAGCCAGCTGGGTTGCTTGCTGAGGTGTGGGGAACTGAGCCATGAGAAACAGAGTCCCATGGGTGGGGGCAGCGGTCATTCGCCCTGGAGGGGCCTCCTCCTCGTATTCTTTGCTTTATCCCAAAATGGACAAAGAGAGCGTGAGTAGATGCCAACAGTGGGGCCCCTCCAAGGCAGCAGGTCCACGAGGTCATACCAGATCCCCTGGGGGAGACCCTGCACCCCCAAGCAACCAGACGGCTCTTTCAAAACTTCTAGGTGCTTTCAGATGGGAGACTGCAATGGGCTTTTAACCAGCAAAGGAATGAGTTGTAACCAGCAAAGATCAGAAGCCTTCAGTTACAAAAACACTTACTCTTGTGCACCTGCTGCTGCTGTTGTTTTATTTTTCAGTACCATTTTCCTGGGGACCAAAGTGGCTTACAAAAAGCAAACAATTTAATCATTAAAAAGTACAATTAAAAAGAAAAACAGCACATAAAATAGCTCCAAGCCTGCCGAGCAGGTGAGCTTGTGGGGGAAGGGCGGTGGGGGTGGTGGGGGTGGGGCTGCCAGGGTGCTTGGAGGTGCGTTGGGGCAGGCCGCAGGTGTGGGAGGCAGAGAAGGGAGGGTCGTGTGTGTGCTTGAATGACGGATGAATGGAAGGTGCAGTTGAATGTCTGAATGGATGGGACACGGGGGTGGGGAGTTACTCCGGTGCCTGCCCCCCCTGACTCAGGATGCTCCTGCCTCTCCACAGCAACTGTGGTTTTTCATGCCATAAAACCCACATTTTTGCAAAACCATTCTGTGTCTGGTTGTCCTGTCATGCTGACTTCGGTGTGGTTGGGATTCTGGTTTTGGCCCCGGCTGGGGGATACAGTGCTGGTAGGTAGGAGGAGGTGAAAGTTGCACCCTATCCAGAGCTGCACAGGATCACGCTTTGTTTCCCCCACAATGAGCCTTAAATCAGCATGTTGCTCTGGGATAAGTTTCGTTCTTTTAAAATCTCCACTTATGGCTTTTGCTCTTCGAAATCTCTACTTCTGCACTGAAAACAGCGCTCTAAACACATCTTCACAGAAGTAATTCCCGTGGACTTCCATTGCACGGTGTTTTTCTGGAGGAGCGGGCATTTGCTTAAGGGTAATTCCTTCTTTTTTTTAAAAGGAAGCTTGTTGATGCCATAAAACCTCACCCACATATACCTGAACTAGTGCCATGTCTCGTGCAGTCTGCCACATAAAAATGGTTCATTTGGGGGTGGGTTTTTTGGGGGGGGGTATGTGGTGCTTTAATTGGCCGAGTGTGCCATGAAAGCAGAAAATCTCTTCCTGGTGTGTTTGAAGTATGAGGTGTGCCGTTGTTCATTAAGATTTGGGAATGATCTTCCTATTAATTTGGGGAAAGTAATCTCGATGGAATAAATTAACGTTGGAGGCGATTTGGGAAAGTTAATTGCTTTTCTATGTAATGAGTTCCTGTCGGAGCAGAAAACGGCAGGTTCAAAGGCATGGTTTTATGTGTTGGGGCTCAGGCCCAACATCTGGCTTGTATTTTTGGCAAGTGCTTGCCTTTCGTCTCACCCATTTACTTCCTGTAAAATGGGTGTCTTGTGGAAGGGAAGGCCCCCGGGCCAGCCGCTGACTGATTGCACTCGCGACCTTCCTCAGCATCCCAAATTTGCCCACTGGTTCAAAAAGGTTGAGGTCTCCTGTGATACTTGATCAAGATGGGAATTTAAAAGTGATGCCAATGTGAGGATTTCATCTGATGAATTCTGTGTACCCCCATCTTAATTATGAAGCTCCTTAATCTTAATTGGTTTCTTATCTGTATCCACACAAGAGTACATGGAATGAACCTTTAATTAAACTTGCCCACATCACATTTCTTGCCTGAAGCACCGCAGTTGCTCTCATTAACACTTCTTGGGTAACCTTCTTGACTCAACTGAGGCACTTTCACACCCTACAATTGTGGAGCTCAGGTCAAGATAGGCGGTGGGAGATTTAAGGAAGACAAAAAGAATTCCTTCTTCGCACAGCGCAGAGGTAGGCTGCAGAATTGGCTACCACAAGATGTGATGGCGGCCATCAAATTGGATGGCTTTAAAAGGGGGATTGGACAAATTCACGGAGGACGAGGAGGCGATCCATGGCTGATTCTGGATGCCACTTGCTCGGGGTGTGTGTGTGTTGCTGGCTGTGGCACTCACACCCTGCTTGCTTGAGGCCTTCCCCTTGGGGCATCTGGGGATGCACATTTTCTTTGGCCTTCAGCTCCTCCTGTTGCCTGTGGCTTCTGGGGAAGATTATTCCGTCTCACTTGCTAACGGTTCCTCTGGCCAGACCTCTGGCTGAATCCCACCTGATGCTGGGCTCTGAAGTGTCACCGCAGCCTCGCAGCCTGACCGCCTGCTCTCCCCAGCCACCAGGTCCATTTCCCAGGTCTCCCTCCAGAAGAGTCTCTCCAATGGGCTCGCCCTCTTCTCAGCTCTGAGCGCTGCTCCGTTCAGCTAACAACCACGAAAGGGAAAGGCTGACTGAACATTTCCATTCTCAGAGGTTCCAGGTTGGGACCAGTCTTCCCACCCATGTATTTTTTAAAAAGACTTCCATCCAAACTTGTGGGCAGGAGAACGTAGCCAGGAAGGCAGGAAAGGAAGGGTCAGTTCATCAGGACATCCTTTTAGGTGAGGCTGTGCGGGCAAGCAAAGCTCTTCAAGGAACTCCAAGCTTCCAATTCAATATATTTATTGGTTCAGGATAAAGGAGTAAGAGAAATCGGAACTGAATAAAAAATAATCATAAATAATAGTTTCTAGCTAATTCTGAGTCTGATAGAGTTCCTAAATTACTTCCAGAAGCTTACACATAGACTGGCTTCGCCCCATAAAAAGTGAGTAAACAAAGAATGGGAATTTCACAATAAAAGACCCCCAGATGAGGGGCTGGTCAGTGGGCAGGCTTTGCTGCGTAAATATGACTTGATCCGCCTCAAGTGAACTTGAGTAGGCACCAGGGAGAGGAAGGAATCTCCCCCACCCTTATTAGAGAGGACTGAAGGGGGGCATAGCCACCCTCTTCAAACCCCCTAAAGGGCTCTCCCAGAGAAGGGGGCAAAGACTTCTTCACTGTTGCCCCAGAGGGCAGGCCTAGCTCCACAGAGCTTGAGTGTCAGGAGGGCAGAATTCAGGTGTGCGTTGGCAGGAATGTCTTGACCATAAGCGCAGACCAACAACGGATCCAGTTAGCTCAAGGGCTGGAGGCTCTCCAACCTTCACTGGAGGACTTCCAGTTGAGGCTGGGCAGCCATCTGCTGGAAATGTGTGAGCTCTGGATTTCCTCCAAGGCCCCGTTCCAGCTCTAGAATTCTCTGGTGAATAGACCAGCACCCTGCAGGTTCTGCTCCTGAATCTATCGTGAGCAAGCAGGTAGTTTCACCCTCTCAGCACTTTCTGGGCAGCTTAAATGTTGCCCAATTATGACCTGGCCCCTCTCCCACTGGAGAGAGCATTCTCAGGGGTTGAGCACCTGCCCAGAAGCCCCTCAGCCTCCCCTGCAGCCACTTGCACAGTTTCATCTGCATCGCCCTCCTGGGCCAGATGGTACAAACAGCACACAGCAAAAGAGGATGCCTGGAGTTTCTGGATGCAAAAGGGGAGGCAGGATTAGTGGAAATCCAATAATTGCATCTTGGCATCTCTTAGCCTCTTATGTGGGAACGGCATTGAGAGCCCTGATTCACTGGCACCACCCTCTCTCATATCTGAGGATAATACGCTGAGTCTCTGAACCTGTTCTCCATGTCAAAGCTCAAACATGTGCCTTGTATAGCAGTAATAGGAATGAGAGGGTACATGAGCATGTGCAGAGAGCCTTTATTTCTTTCCCTCATAATACCAGAACCCAAAGGGGTCATTATCCCATGAAGCTGATTGGTGGGAGATTCAGGACAGATAAAATCATAGAATCATAGAATAGCAGAGTTGGAAGGGGCCTACAAGGCCATCCAGTCCAACCCCCTGCTCAATGCAGGAATCCACCCTAAAGCATCCCTGACAGATGCTTGTCCAGCTGCCTCTTGAAGGCCTCTAGTGTGGGAGAGCCCACAACCTCCCTAGGTCACTGGTTCCATTGTCGTACTGCTCTAACAGTCAGGAGGTTTTTCCTGATGTCCAGCTGGAATCTGGCTTCCTTTAACTTGAGCCCGTTATTCCGTGTCCTGCACTCTGGGAGGATCGAGAAGAGATCCTGGCCCTCCTCTGTGTGACAACCCCTTAAGTGTTTGAAGAGTGCTGTCCCCTCAGTCTTCTCCTCTCCAGGCTAAACATGCCCAGTTCTTTCAGTCTCTCTTCATAGGGCTTTGTTTCCAGACCCCTGATCATCCTGGTTACACTCCAGTTTGTCTGTGTCCTTCTTGAATTTTGGAGCCCAGAACTGGATGCAATACTCTCGATGAGGCCTAACCACGGCCAAATAGAGAGGAACCAGTACCTCACGTGATTTGGAAGCTATACTTCTATGAATGCAGCCCAAAATAGCATTTGCCCTTCTTGCAGCCATATCGCACTGTTGGCTTATATCCAGCTTGTGATCTGCAACAATTCCAAGATCACTTCTTCACACAGCACAAAGTTAAACTATGGAATTTACTACCAGTGATAGCTACCAATTTGCATCTTTGCTGATGACACCACATTATTTAGGGTGGTTAAAACAAAAAGAGGGTGTGAGGTGCTCCAAAAGGATCTCTTCAAACTGGGAGAAAATACATCTAAATGGCTAACCAATTTGCATGGCTTTGAAAGGGTCAGGTCCTCCACTTGCAGGTTCAGAGTTTAGCCAGGTCTTAATCTGAGGTGGGGCACTCCAGGACCCAGCCCCAGAACCTGCTGTCAATGCCAGATTGCAGCCCTAGGCGATACCAATTATTATTATTATTATTATTATTATTATTATTATTATTATTATTACAGCTGTTCTGGCTTTCTATCCTAATGGAGTATTTTGGAAGATGGCATCATCTGGGCCCTGCATCAGATTCCACGTTTGAGGAACAGCCATTGCACAACAAGTGCCTCGCCTGGAAGCCCACTTGCCCTCAACACTGTGCACTCCTGGCCACCTCCCCTAGCATCTGAGGTTACTAAAACTCCCAGGTAGGGATGTATGGAAAGTGTAAAATTCATCCTGTCTGCATTTCACAGATTGTCAGGCACCTTTTGGTCCATCGTGTGCTCACCAACAGAATCACATTTCTGAATTTGCACAAATTCACATTTGCGCAAATTCGCAGTTGTGCAAATTTGCACTTGCAAAAATTGACATATATCCCCAAATGTGCATTTTCATACTTCAGCCTATGGGGGAAATGTGCATTTCCAGCTCCCCCCCCCCTTTTTAAAAAGTTGTGTGTATTTTTCTATTACTAAATTTGTGCAAAACTCTGGAAAGTTAGAAAACAATCTGTAAGTCTGTGGAGAAGCCAGCTCATTCGATTCCACTGCAGTTTTCTGCACCATCCCTACTGCCAGGGCCCAATGTGCCTGGCTTTTGAAAGACTTGAGCCCCAGCGGTTCTTTGCATAACAACTACGCTCCCTGTTCAGCAAAGTCCATGGGAGCAAAATGTTCAGTCCGATCTTGGCTGCAGTGTGTGCAGCAGAAAGAATGTCATCTTGTGCAAGAGTCCAGGGCAGCCAACTCTCATGGCCAATTTGGCCAAGCCTCTGTGCATGTGTGACCACTAAACGACCGGCCAAGCCAACAACAATTCCATTCCCGCCCTTTTGCATTCCAGAGCATATGTTATGCAACTTTCAATCTGCTCTTGGGATGAGGCAAGACCTGAGACTGTTTATATGCTGTTGGGAAATGATGGTTACAATTGCCCGATAAAGTGGCAGCATAGAACTAGCCCCTGGCAAAACAGCGGGTGGGTGGGTGGGTGGGGGAGATGGGCTACAGATGTTGAAATTGCCAACACGGGAGGCTAATTGCAATAACTGGCCAATAGCAAGTCAGTTCCCCTATGAGGAAGGAACAATATTTGGAGGTCTAAGAGAAAAAGGTAAGTGGGAGACAGGACAGGAGAGCAGGACGTAGGTTTACATTGTGTTATTCTACTGCATTTTAAGGTGTTCATCTTTGCAAATCACCTGGAGAGCTTTGGCTGTTGGAGGCCATATAAGTCTGATCAATGACACAAAAGGGAAATGGAGCATGGCATGGAGAAGGTGGGTCAGGGAAAGGCCTCTCCGAATTCTGTAACTCAACGGTGCCAACTTCACCGTCCCCGAATTATCTTTCCTGCTCTTCTCTGAACTCATTCCAATTTAGGGATGTCGGAGGATGTCTGGTTGGGGATCGACTCTGTGGGTTCCCACCAGCCCCCAGGCACCACTCCGCGGATTCCCACTCTTGCTTGACTTGGTGCATCCCCGCTTACCGACAAGCCGCTGTTTTGTCAAAAAAACCCACTAAGCTTTTTATGTAAATCCCCATTTTGCACAAATGGCAGCTGTAAATACGGCCATTTATGCAAAATTGCAGGTGCAAATGGTCTAGTTAGACTATTTTTGTGTAAATGGCCCTGTTATGGCCACCATTTTGTGCAAAATGGAGATTTATGTAAGAAGCTTAACTGCCATTTCCTGCAAAATCGCACTCTCAGGGAGGGAGGGACGCCGTGCGCCACTCACCAGGTGCCAGCGGGGCTGTCCAGCGGCTCCCTCCCCCCAACGTCAGGGTAGGTAAGAGTTGGAAGCGGCACACAGGGTGGGGATCGAAGAGTTCACCCATCGCTATTTGAATTATCTGAATTCTGCTTGCTTCAAATGTGGTGTCCAGAACTGGACACAGTATTTAAGGAGAGGCCTTACCAGTGCTGCAGAGTGTAGTGGAATGATTACTTCCCATGATGTGGAAGCTGCACTTTTGTTGCTGCAACTTAAATTTGCCTGCTTTTTTGCATCATCATCATCATCATCATCATCATCATCATCATCATCATCATCACACTGCTGACTCATATTCAGTTTGAGATTAACTACAATATTCTTTTCGCACATAGTAAGGCCAAGCCAGGTATCCCCCATCTTACACCTGCGCATTTGATTTTCTCTTTCCTAAATAAAGAACTTTGAACTTCTCTCTCTTGAATTTTATTCCGGTTTTCCTGCCCAATTAATCTTTGACCTAACAAGATCATTTTGAATTTTGTTTCTGTCTTCTAAGGTAGTAACTGCCCCACCCAATTTTGTGTCGTCTGCAAATCTGATGAGCCTCCTCCCCGCTTCTTGAATTCCTCTTCCTGTTGGTTTTTCTGCCATGGGACGCTCTGCAGCCAAAGCAGGAGCTCTGCCACCGAGCTGCAGCAGGAACGGTCCTCCGGCTGCCCTCTGGCTGCTCCTCTGCCCCCAACTGCACGCTGTTCCTCCCAGCAGCAGGAGCGAAAAGGAATGGCTCTGCCAGGACCCTCTCTGCCGGGAGCCATGCTTCGAAGGGCCCCGAAGGCTAATATCACCTCTCATCCCCCTCCTCTGGCCAGTGCCACTGCAAAGGCCCACCAATACTGACGCTTGAGAAGCATCTCCTCATTCTCCCCCCCCCCCCCACTCACCTGCAACAGCCCTCCCGTGATCAGGCAAGCCGAACGCAGAGCAGGGCGCCAGTGCCTACGGTGTTTAATAAATAAATGAATGAAAATAATGTCCTTTATGATTGAGTATTCAATAAATGTTCACCCTCAAAAGAAACGCCCTGGGTGCAACACCACAATGAAATGCGCTGCGCACGCTTATGACCTGATTGCATATATGTGGGTAATAATACGAATATCAACACTTGGGTGTGGTGTTCACCATGTGCGCGTGCCTGTCTTTGGGGCTGTTTGTATGGTCACTGTGGCGTTACCCACATTTCTATTCCCTTCGGTATATCGGGTGAGTCTGTCTAGAGAGTGCGGAATGTTGGGCTGAGTGGGTGTGGCTGGTGACGCGGTGGAAAGTGGGGAGGAGCCTATATATATTGGGGAGCTGTTGGTGATTGGGTTTGGAGGGTAGAGGTGTTTAGCTGAGTGATTTCTTGTCAGGAGTTGTGTGAGGAGGGAGTGAAAATAAGATCCTAGGGACTAAGGAGTGTTATTATTAGATTGGTTACAACCAGTATTCTTAAGAACAGGCAGGACTGGAATATAATTCGAAGGAATGAAGAACTGTAAGCAACAACCAACATTTTCTTTATTTTGCAACCATAAGACCACATGTCAGTTTGGCTGTGTCTCCTGATCTATTGGTTCATAAATAAACACATTACATGAAACCTTCAGCCTGCTATATTCACAGAAAAGCCTTTTCCAAATTGAAGGAGACTCGTACACCGTGTGAGGGCAGAATCTGGATCTGATTTATTGTACATGCAGTGTGGTTATATAGATCTTTTCTCCCCCTTTCTCTCTCCTCCCCTCCTCCTATGTAGAGCCATTTTCATTACCACCTTGCTCCTGTGTGAGGCCAGAAGTAAACAGGACTTGACGTTTGTTCCTGCGTGATAAGAAAGGAACAAAGGAACGTGATAAGAGAGGAATGTGTTAAGCAAGGAGGCAGGGGGTCAGTCCTTTGATCAGTGTGCTGCCGTAAGGAAATGCAGATCTGCTAGCCCTATACCAAATCTCCTTACCTTTTCCCTCTGCTATAAGGGAAGGGTTATACTTTTCTTTTTACCCCTTCCTCAGGTATTTAAGCAGTGGCGCTTAGCCTGAGGGAGGTGGGCACGTCAAAGCCTGGTGTGTGAGGTGCAGTCACCAGCAAGCACTTGCATGATGCACCATCTGGCCCTGCTGATCAGGCATTAAGCAATCACTTCGGGGTTGGCACAGCCCTGTTCATGTTTGCCTTCTGAAGGGATCAGGTTCTTGTGCCTAACTGAGCACACCCCTTTCAGAAAACATTAAATACTCTCCATAGGAGACAGTCCGGCTTCTGAACCTGAGACCAGCGGACTGGCAAGCAGGGTCTTTTCATGGTGCTCAGCATGGAGGGCGGCACAGCAGCAGCAGCAGCAGCGGTACTTCTGGCTCTTTGCATCTCCTGCCTGCTGCTGTTCTTCAGAAGGACTGGACCAGGCGGGGCGGGGCGCCTTCCTCCGGGGCCTCGGCCTTTGCCCATCGTGGGCAACTTGTTCCACCTGAATGCTAAGAACATGGTCAAGTCACTGTTGGCGGTATGTTTGGCCTCTGGCACCTTTCAGCTCAGTGCTTTTGCAACCCTTTTGGAGGAAGCCCTTTTGCAATCGTGTTAAGAGTAACAGAGATACAGTCTTAGGGTCTGAGTATGAATCTCGCAACAACTTAGGAAAAACCTGTTGATAGAACTGTTTGCTAGAAGGTTTAATAAAAACCTGCCCCAATAAGGAGAGATCTCCGGCTATTGGGCGGTATAGAAATGTAAAAAATAAATAAATGAATGAATGAATAAATAAATAAAGCAAGAAACTCCCAGGGTGACCTTGGGCCAGGGATGACCCCGTTTTTTAAGCTGCATTGGCTTTCTCAGAGGGAAACCAATTCCTGGGAAGGGTTGCATTTTTGTACTTCAGATCATTCTGTATCCAGTAGTTAGGGCCGTATGGTTCAACCCCACTTTTGTCCTTGGCTTCTAGCTCAGCAAGAGATACGGTTCTGTCTACACCATCTACTTGTGTTCCCAGCCTGTTGTGGTGCTGTGCGGATACCAGGCCATGAAGGAGGCGCTGGTGGACCAAGGGGAGGAGTTCAGCGGACGTGGCGACATGCCAATATTATTCTCATTCACCCAAGGGAATGGTGAGCGTGTTTGCTTTCTCATAAGAACATCAGAAGAGCCCTGAGGCTGGATCAGACCAAGGGTCCATCAAGTCCAGCACCCTGTTTACACAGTGGCCAACCAGCTGTTGACCAAGGACCCACATGCAGGACACGATGCAACAGCACCCTCCCACCCATGTACCCCAGCAACTGGTGTAAATAGGCTTACTGCCTCTGATACTGGAGGAAGCACCTAGCTATCTCCACCCACATCGGTTTCTCTGAGGGATAGTCCCATGAGATGGTCCCATTCATTTCTAAAGAGAGGAGTACACCGTAGAGTTGCTCCCAAACTCTGGAATGCTCTCCCTTTGGACTGGTCACTCCCTGTGTTCAAGACACGTCTCTTTAAGCTGGTATTTTAGATTGTTGTTATGGATACCGCACTGTTTTTAATGTTATTATACTCTGTACTATTTTATTATGCTTTTAATTTTCGATATTTTGTAAATGGTCTTGGCTGGCTTCAAAAATGCAGTATCGAAATAAAGCGGTAGAAAGAGTTTTAGATATTGGGTGGTACAGAAATACAAAATATAAATAAAGATAAAAATGTGCAGAAAAGGGTGATCAGAGTGAGCAGAGGTTTGAAAAATCTTCTCTAGAAAGGAGATGAAAACACTTGCGGGTGTAGGGATATGATAGAAGTTTATAAAATGATGTTGGGGGGGGGAGGAGAAAGGGGGGAGGGAGAGAAGGTTTTTTTCTCCGTATAACTGAACCTTCCCTACTAGCAACCCTGTACGGTGCTGGAAATCATGGGATATGATGGGTTCATACGTTAGTGGGATGGGTGAGGGAGAAAATGATGACCCCAAACCAGTCTGTGATGGCTCCAGCCCACCAGGACCCCTGTTCCCTGAAAAGGGCTAGGGGGAGGCAAGTGAGCAACTTTATAAAACAAGAACTAGGGTTTATTTAACAAAGAAAGGGAAAGGAAGAAGGAAGCAAACCCAACAGTCAAAGGAACAAATGATTTAAAACAAGTTTCTAAAACAATAAAACGGAAGGAAGGGAATCCAGTGGTTGAGAAATCAAAAAAGGTAGGTGATTTCTTAAAACCTCTCTTAAGTTGTGCAGCCGAGGCTCAGAGGTTAGGGTTAGGGTTAGGTGTGGGGCTGCTGCTGACACGTCACTGGCTGAAAGGCGGAATGCTGCTGCTGCTGCTTTCTTCTTCGGTGTCTCTTCGCCCTCCTCAGGATCTCTCTTTTCTGCCTCTGCCTCTTCACAATTCCTTCAGAACCTTCCTTTTCAGCTTTTCACCCTTTCACCCGAGGAGCTGCAGCTGAGTCCTAGGTGGGGCTCTGGAAACTTTGGGTATCTGAGCTTTCAATTTGAAAGCTGCTGGAACAACGTCGTTCTACACACACTCAGTACTGGATGCATTGTATAGTTTTTACTGGCAGCAAGCTAATAAATGCAAGACATAGATAGAATGATAGCATGGTTGCAGAATAAAGTGCAACAAAACTTCATAATCTAGAAAATGAGATGAAACCAAACCATGACATCCACACTTACAGGAACATGGCTCAGATATATTAGCCATTGTAGCTTTCTGCTAGCACGTGATTCCCCCGCCCCTCTTCTTGCTAGCAGGCAGGAGAGACCCCTTTTATGTCTTATGCTTCCCCCTCAAAATACAGACTTGGCCATGGTGTCCCTTTCAGTCATGGAGTGCTCCCTCTCCCTCTCCCTCTCCCTCTCCCTCTCCCTCTCTTGTCCCTGCTTGCCCCCAGCTGTTTGAACGTCCTTGCCCATGTAACTTGTTTATCTCCCTGTGTCCTAGCAACTGTGGTATGTTCTAAAGAAAAGCCCAACTTCCTCGTAACTTGTTCTACTCTTGTCCAAACAAACCCATCTCTGTACTTCCCTGAACTCCTCTTTTGTAGGATTCCAGACAACAACTCTGCACAGATGCCAACCTCAGCTCCACTCTTGCTAGGTTGCTGTCGGTCTTTATTTGCAGGCCTATATTCCCTCTAAACTGTGCTCATGCCAAATGCATGGCCATCATCTTACAAGCAGCACACATGTATCTGTAGCACATCCATGTGCACAGGTTTTAGGAACATGGGAAGCTGCTTTATATGAAGCCAGACAAAGGTTGGCAGCCAGGGCCCTCCAGGGTCTCGGACAGGGTTCCTTCCTTGCTGCACGTGTAGATGGTGGGGTTTTGAACCCGGGACCTTCTGCGTGCCAAGCGGGGGCTCTTCGGCCACTGAGCCGTGGCCTCTCCCAGTCACACACCTTTGGATTCTTACGTTCGTTTGCTCCTGCTAGTGTAAACCCCGTGTCACCACGGGGGCTGGCACTCTGAGAACGATTGGACGGAAATATGTTTGGCCATTTCTATTACGACTGGAACGACTTTACGTGGGATCCACTCATTTAATTTTTTAAGTAAAGAGACATACGGCTTCCGATACTGGAGGTAATATATAGCCACAATGATTAGTAGCCATGGATAGCTGTATCCTCCATGAAATTTGCTGCCACTAGTTTAGAGAGTTTCAGATCTGGATTGGAGGCATTCATGTAGGAAGATGAGAAGGTCTATCAATGGCTCCTACTAGAGATCAGCAGAATGGAACCTCCATATTCAGAGGCAATCTATCTCTGCATACCATTACTGTGGCGGCAGCAGCAGCAGGAGAGCTCTTTGGCCTTCAAGCCCTGCTCGTGGGCTTCCTGGAGGCTTCTGGTTGGCTACTGTGGGAGCCAAGATACTGGACTAGGTGAAACATTGGGCCTCATTCATCTTGCTCATATTCTTCCCATGTTCTTCAAGGTTCCAGCCTGCCTGGAAATCTGCCTCCTTGGGTGACCTTCTCTAACCGCTGCCTCCTTTGCTCCCCTTCCAGGGATTGTTCTATCCCAAGGGGAAAAATGGAAGGCCTTGCGCCATTTTGCCCTACAGAAATTGCGCAATTTTGGGATGGGTAAACGCAGCATTGAGGAACGGATCCAGGAGGAGGCCCAGTGCCTGGTGGAAGAGCTTGCCAAGACCAAAGGTGTGTATGTGTCAGGGGAGGAAGGAGGCGAGGTAGCTGAGCTACCCTACATACACCTGCAAATTCCCAGCATTTGTGCGATCTTCAGATTTGGCTCCAATAAGTTATTGTAATAGAAAATGTTCAGGGATGTCATCCAATTAAACAATTCTTCTCAGTTAATCAAGTTAGTTTCAATCAGTTGATTAATTTAATCTGCATATATAAATTTATAAATGAAGCTTTGTTTCAATCTAACCAACTTGAGTTCGTAGCCTTAGGAATATTCTGCATTGAATATTACCAATCTTTCATTGCACGTTCTTTCCAGAGACTTGGGATCCCCCCAAATCCACTTTTCGGGAGGTGGTGGTTTTTTTAGGAGGGTCTAACCCCACATTTATTTAATGAATTGACTTATTCAGAAAAGCCAGTTAATTACAGTCACTCAGATGTTGCCTAGTCAAACGCTCTTCCCATCCTTGTCCACTGGCCTCACATGTGTCCTTTCGGTGGTCCTTCTGCAGCAGCGCCGCTCGACCCCTCGAACCTCATCAACCTCGCCATCTCCAACGTCATCTGCTCCATCGTCTTTGGGGATCGATTTCACTACGAGGATGAGGAAATCCTCACTTTGGTTGGGCTGCTCAGAGAGAACTTTGAGATCATGAGTTCTCCATATGTCCAGGTGAGTGCCAGACCCTGCAGAAGGTGCACAGACGTGACAGGATGCTGTGGAAGTAGCTTATCTCTTCCTTGCTCCAACTGTGATGGACTTCTGCCATCCATGAGCTGTTCAGGTCACAAGGAGATATGTAGAAACAAGGAGTTGTTTGCAGCTCCTGCCCACCTACAGGATTTCCGTCCCCTGAAGACTTCTGAAGTACCTTCTGAGAGTATGGGAAGCAGCAGGCTGCTTTGGTGGTGGGGGACTGTCGTGGTATTGAATAATTGGCAGAGTGCGTAGTAACCGCGAACAGCTGGAAGCACTAAGTTACTGACAAGAAAGTCTTACTGAAGAAGAAATCAATACTCACTTAGCTTTTGTCAGTAAGAAACTTTACTGAAACAAACTTTCCTTTACATATGGTCATAGATATATACAGCATACTTCACCAACAACGAGAATGACAACAGCAACGTTGACAACGTTGACAACGACAACAAGATGCCTTTAAACAGGGACATCTTAAATACATTTTCCTTTTGGCTCAATTAACCAGTTGTCTCTATTCCAGGTCTTGCACGTAGTCCAAACTGCCAGGCTCCGGTCTGAACACCTGCTGCAGTCCAGAGACAAATCTGCCAAGCACTTTAACTCTATAAAGTCCTTTCTTTTCTCTGTGGAGAAAATTCACCCCAACACGGCTTCAATATTTTTACTACAGAGACAAATACATTTCATTACATTTACCTGTAACAATGCTTTTACATGTTTACAATAATCCCAACGTTGTAATCATAGCTCTGTGTTTCAAACTTCCCAAGGTCTTTGTGAATATGTCAGCTTCAAACTTTTCTTCACCCAAGCACTGTTGAAAACCTGGTGCCATGGGGCTTTGAACCCCTTTGCATTCTGTCATCCTGTAATCTTCCAGCAAGTTTAAAACTTTCTGTTTCTGGCTTATTAGGTAATTTCCATTGGAAATCTTTTCTACCTCTACACCTAGGTAATGCCTAACTTCCCCCAGAGACTTTAGCTTAAACTTTTCCTGTAATTGTCTTGATCATTCATTCATTCCCCACCCCCCACCCCAAAATGTTCTGCCTGGCTTTTCAATTTTGATATTTTTAGGTATTTTTAAATAGCTAAATTGCAGGTGTTATGCTTCCTTTTCTTTTCTTCCTCCCTCCATTTCCCTTAAAATATTTGTAGGCACATGTCTACACACACACACACACACACGCACGGCTTGCCAGTGGAGGCCCTCAATGTTTCTATCTCGCCTTTCTAGATGTACAATATTTTCCCCCGCATCATGGATTACCTGCCTGGATCCCACAATAATATGTTTTCTAACTTGGAGAAGTTGCGTCTCTTCATTCTGGAGTTGGTCAAGAAGCATCAAGCGACCCTGGACCCCAATTGTCCTCGCGATTTTGTTGATAGCTTTCTTCTCAAAATGCAACAGGTAAAACTGTCATCATTGGGGAAGGGATAAGATGTTCTGGCTGACATCATCTGGTTACAGACGGAGAGGTGGGTAACAAATAAATTATTATTATTATTATTATTATTATTATTATTATTATTATTATTATTATTATTACACGCCCCCCACCTTGGAATGCCTGGCTGGGGTCACCAGGGCTACTTCCTGGTAGTTCGATAATGGGAGCAAGTGCGTGTTTTGCTTTAAACAATGGAGACCCGGGGCATTCCTGGGTGGTTGCGGTAACGCAAGATCTCTCCTAAATAAGCCCTGGATTTGGAACTTGAGCAATGACTGAAAGGTCGGCTGCTGGGCTTCACAGTAATGGCTGAAAATCCCCAATGTTTCATATATGACCTGTCTCCTTGCTCTCATCTTGTGAATTGAGTCTAGTAGCATTCTCCTGCTGTGGAGAAACTGAACGGGAAGAAACACATTAAATTTTGTAGAAAAACATGGCTAGGTGAGCGAGGTCATAGAATTATAGAATCAATGCAATTTACACAGAATAGTAGAGCTGAAAGGGGCCTATAAGGCCTACAAGGCCATCGAGTCCAACCCCCTGCTCAATGCGGGAATCCACCTTAAAGCATCCCTGACAGATGGTTGTCCAGCTGCCTCTTGAAGACCTCTAGTGTGGGAGAACCCACAACCTCCCTAGGTCATTGGTTCCATTGTTGTACTGCTCTAACAGTCAGGAAGTTTTTCCTGATGTCCAGCCAGAATCTGGCTTCCTGTCACTTGAGCCCCTTATTCCGTGTCCTGCACTCTGGGAGGATCGAGAAGAGATCCTGGCCCTCCTCTGTGTGACAAATACTCTTTAAGTATTTGAAGACTGCTATCATGTCTCCCCTCCAGGGGGTTGGACTTGATGGCCCTTCCAACTCTGCTATTCTTTGATTCTATGAATCTTCTCTTCTCCAGGCTAAACATGCCCATTTGTTTCAGTCTCTCTTCATAGGGCTTTGTTTCCAGACCCCTGATTCTCCTGGTTGCCCTCACATAACCTTTGCCCCTAGGTCCTGGGATCATCCAGGGTTCGCCCCCGCCTGAGCCCTGGATCCCCTGTGTGTCACCTAGATGAACAGGTTTGACCCCTGGACGATCCAGGGATAAACCTTAGGTCTAGCTATGGCCTAGGGCAGAGGTGGGGAACCTCCTGCCACTGGCTTAAAGTGGCCCTGATCCAGCCTGGGATGCCTTTGTCAGTGGAAGCCTCCCTTTTAAATCCCTCCCCTCTTACCTTTGATTTCTCCCCACCCCTGTTTTTCCTGGTCCCTTTGAGGAAGCTGGTGAGTGATTTAGTCCTACCTGCCTGAGACTTTCCCTGCAGTGGTTTACTTCTGGGCAGAGATGCCGGAGTTTGGTTTGAGGGATGCTATCAGTCCTGCTTACTCATGAGTACACATTCAGAGGCTTGTCCGCTTACTGGGGACCAGGGGGGAATCCGCACGTCGTACCGAGATCGCTTCTAAGCGACCCCAGTGCGGCGTGAAAGCGATAATGTAACTTGCCTTTGGAAGAGCCGACGAAGAGACGTCTTTCCCGCCGCCGCCACCCAACTCCCTCCTCGCCGGCTGGGACGGAGAGCTCGGGAGAAGAAGGTGGGGTGGAGAGCTTCTTCCGCTCTCAACCCCGCCTTCTTCAGCCGAGCTCTCCTTGCCGGTCGGGGAGGAGGTCTGTGGGTGGTGGCGGCGGCGGCGGCGGCGGCGGCGGCGGGAAAGACGTCTCTTCGTCGGCTCTTCCAAAGGCAAGTTACACGATCGCTTTTACGCCGCACTGGGGTCGCTTAGAAGCGATCTCGGTACGACATGCGGATTCCCCCCAGGGATAACAAACGTACATCTTCTACCTGCGTGGCTTAATCATGCCCTGTGCATGCATGCGTGTGTCTGCAGGAAAAGGGCAACGCTTGCAGCTACTTCCACATGGACTCTCTGGTCATGTCCACCCACAACCTTTTCTTTGCGGGCACTGAGACTGTGAGCACCACCCTCCGCTACGGAATCCTTGTCCTCATGAAGTACCCTGAGATAGCAGGTGAGATAGAAAACTGTCTTAGTCATATAAGTAGGAAGCTCCTTAAGGCATCTATTGTGCCCTTGGGCTGCTCCGCGCACCCGTCTGTGTGTGTCCAGGTGCCGTCATCTTCCATTTGTACCCCCTGCAAAACAGATCTTCCACCCTGAGCCACAGCCCTTCTCGGTGTGCTGCTCCCTCCATCCATGTCCCACTCTTTCCCTTCCTTTGTTCTCAGCCAAGGTCCAAGATGAGATCGGCCGAGTCATTGGCTCACACCGCAGCCCAACAATGGCAGATCGGGGCCAGATGCCATACACCGATGCCGTGATCCATGAGATCCAGAGGTTCATTGACGTCGCTCCCCTTGGGGCCCCTCATGCTGTTATAAGAGATACCAACTTCCGTGGCTACTTGCTTCCTAAGGTACTTGAGAATCCAGGCCTCGGCCTACTTCGTACTGTGGAAGACAAGCACTGCGTTTCCAAGACGAGGGCGGATGGAGAACGTACTTTAGTGCGATTGGTGATGGGATTTGGACTCGCCCAATATGTACCGGCCACATTCACACAGTGACTTCAGTTTAAGAAATTCAGTTTAAGACCGTTTAGTTCCTCTCCCAGTTTATATGTTCACTTGATCCATAGTTCTGCTTGGGGGTGGATCCACCTGGGTGCCATTTCATGATGTTTGGGCGGAGTGACTGCTTCTGAGGTGCCGGTGGTGATTCCAGTGACACCAGCACCGCTGCCGGATTTTAACCCTGGCAAACGTCAATGTAGGAATCGTGTAAAGAAAAAATAAATGAGCAGGATGAGTTGGAGCGCCCCCTTTCTCTCTAAAAGCTGATGCTCTGGATTCCAATGTTTGAACTGTTTAGCCTCGAAAAAGTGTGAGTAAGGGGAAACATGAAAGCGGTTACAAAATCATGCCTGGTGCAGAGAATGTGGAGAGGGAGGCCTTTGCTAGACCTACCTGATAGTCCGGTGGTGAGGAGGGGAGGGCCTGCGATGCAACTATCGTGGGCTCTCGATGTAGTCTACACGTCAGGCACGACGAGGTCAAGAAAGGACCCCGTCGCGTCCGCCATTTTTCTTTTCTTAATCATGCCTGGTGCAGAGAATGTGGAGAGGGAGGCCTTTGCTAGACCTACCTGATAGTCCGGTGGTGAGGAGGGGAGGGCCTGCGATGCAACTATCGTGGGCTCTCGATGTAGTCTACACGTCAGGCACGATGAGGTCAAGAAAGGACCCCGTCGCGTCCGCCATTTTTCTTTTCTTAAAGGGGCGATGCACACGAACGCTCGTGCGCTCAGGCAAGTGGCTTTTTAAAAATTTAATTGCTTTCCCCGTCCCCCCCACCCTAGCCCTGATGGCCGCAGCGCTCCTGAGGAACGCTGCACCCCATCTGCAGCTTCTCCTGGCTACTCGCGAGTAATTGCGCTAGCCGGGAAAAGTGGCGGAACAGTCTACCCGCTCGCGGTCTCGGGCTCAGCCCAAGACCGCTGGAAATACCGGGCCAAAAGTGGCGCCCATTATCCTGGGGCAAGGGAGGGTTATCCCTGCCTGAGCCTGGGATCCCCTGTGTGTCATCTGGATGCACAGGGGCGACCGGGTATCAGCCCGGGATAACCTTTCGTCTAGCTAAGTCCGGAGACATTTTTCTTCCTCTCTTGCAAAGGCTAGAACCCAATGGCGTCACCCCATGAAGCTGATTGGTGGGAGATTAAATGAAGTACTTCTTCACACTGCACAAAAGTTTAGAAGAGCAACCTTGTAATAGGTGATGAAAAGGGCAGGCAGGATAAGCCAAGCACTGCAATTGAGAAATGATGTACTACAACCTGACAAATTACATAGCAAGAGGCAAAGCTGACTAAGTGTAAAACTAGGTAATTACACAGGCACTCAAAAACCACATGTACTGGACATGTAGGCAACCAAAAGATGACAACGAAGCATGAATGAGATGAAAGGAAGATAAGCAAAGATGTGAAAGATTTACAGGAATCCGGTTTCAGTTCTTCTTTGCCACCCACAACTTCTTCAGGAAAGCAGTTCTTCAGGTGTACCAATTCATTAACATCACTCATTAGTAAACGCCAAGGGATAAGGTGCACACTGAAGAAGCCGCTCCGACCCAGAACATCTTATTAATTCTCCTGGAAGGAAGTTGACTGAGAAAGATAAATATATTTAAAAAACCACCAGTTGGGCAAATGAAGGATAGAGTAACAAAAGGATTTATAGACTGGATGGGTGGGTGAGTGGGTGAAGACATGTATTGAGGGATGAGTAGACAGAGTGACTGAGTTTGCACAACACACCAACCCACGATGGCTTGTTGTCTGAAACAATCCATGGTGAGTTAGGGGGGGTGTTTGAACCATCGCAGGGCTCCTTCCCCCATCGTGGCTTCTCCACCACTGCAGCCCCCTTTTTCATAGAAACGTGCCCCACCTCCCTCCTTTTCGCTCCCAAGCACAGGAACCACTTCTAGTTTGGCAGCTGTCTCAGGAGAAGCAATTTGTGTGCTTGGGAGTGAAAAGGGGGGATGCTGGAGACTCGGGCAAGTGGGAATTCTTAGCAGGGCATCCCCACGGTTCAGGGTAATGCATTGAACCCTGGAGATCCCCTGGCTATGGAGTCACTTACACCCCATTTCCCCACTGGTCAACAGTACAAAGCTGCCAAAACAGACTCTATAAAGTGTAGCCTCGATTGTTACCTTGTGTGTTGGACAACTGCAGCATATACAAGGCTGCAGCCAAGGCAAGACTTTGTGTTTTGGACAGCTGCAGTTGTGCAAGTGCACAACTGCGAATAACTGGCTATTTATTTTTTTATTTTTTTTAAAAAAAGAGGGTGACAATCTGCACACATTCCACAAGGCTGGGAAGATGTGATTCCTTCCCCGTATCCAGTGCCGTTTTTGTGCAAAATAAAATGAAATGAAAATAAAGATGAACGACGGGGCTCTGGGTGTGATTAGAATTGCAATCAGAGCAGGAATGGGGGGCTTGGCAGTAGACCAGGCAGTAGACCCAACTCTCCTGAGTTGCTGGGCAGAGCCTGGTGAAGGACTGAGGGGAAACGAGGCAGGAAGCAACCCATACCAACCCCAATGGTCTGTCGGGTGCACCATCTATGCCCGACAGACCATCGGGTGCTTTGTCTTCCATCATGAGTTGCCCTGTGCTGGGAATGCACCCACTGACTAAAAGTTGATATGGTTTGCTAATATAACAGTCTAGCGCCTGGTACAGTTTTGGTCTCACCAGCTTGCTTCCTGCCTCCCTTTCTCCACAGGGCACCAATATTATTACTTTCCTTTACTCCGTCCATAAGGATCCAACCCAATTCAAGAACCCTGAAATGTTTGACCCCACCAACTTCTTGGATGAGAAGGGAGAGTTCCGACGGCGCGACGGTTTCATGCCCTTCTCTGCTGGTGAGTTCTCTCTTGGGTGCTAGCAAGGCTGGCGTGGGGGCGGCGGCGTGGGGGCGTGTTGCTGGATGCATTTGCTGACTTGTTCTCTTCATAGCAAGGGGGAGCTCTGGTAGCAGTGTGTTCACAAGGGCGGGACGTTACGGTGGAATGGGGTGGTGCCGGGTACAAGAAGAATCCATTATGGCCAGTGCATTATTTTTCCTCACTATTGAGGGAAGCTCAGTTTGAAGAGGAGTCGTCCATGTGCGGGGGGTGATGAATTTATCCTTGCCTAGGGATTCCATGCAATCAGATTTTTGTGTTTAGATTGATCATGGATCAGCAGTTAATATATCCTGTTCCATTTCTCAAAAACTAAAGTGCAATCAGGAAATGGTACCTTCATGGAATTCCTGCTGTTGGCTCACAGAAATTGTTTATATAGGATTTTGAGATCAGGCATGTTTTTTTCATGTTTTACTTTAACATTTCAAGCAATCTTTACATTTCCCAGAATATGTTATAAAACCAAAGAACATATGGACAATTCTACACTTAACCAGGTTCTAGTATTACGAGAGAAGGAGAAAAATGACTCCTCCACATTCTCCACACTGTGCATCATTTTGTCCACCTCTATCAGTTCTCCCCCCTTTCCTTCCTTTTTTCCAAGCAAAACAAGCCCAGCTGTTGTAACCTTCCCTCATAAAGGAGATGCTCCAGCCCCTTGATCCTTTCACTTGCCCTTTTCTGCACTTTCCCCAGCTCCTAAACGTATATTTAGGATTTGCAAGGTAGTCTATTATGCAAGCTGGGGCAAGAATCTTGCAAGATGCTTAAACTACAGTGCAAAGACTCCTGGGGCAAATATTCGTCACAGGTGTGCAACTGACATGTTTTCTAAGATCTACACAGAAAAGCCTATTTTGAACCCAAGAATGGAGGCTTGATGTGTACCTTTGTTGCTTCATTCCTTTCTTCCTTTCCTTCATTATTGTAACCAGCAAAGGTAGGAGCTGACTTCTTTGAATGTCTTTAAGCAGGCATTAGAGATGTTATTATTCCGGCAGGCCTTCCCTTTTTAGAATCTTATTGCTGTCCGTTACATATTTCTTTTATGCTGCATTGTCGTATTGATTGTTTTATCTTGTTTAAATTGTTTTTAACTTTGTATGCTGCCTGGGTTACTTTTTATATAGGTGGGATATAAGCAATAATAATAATAATAATAATAATAATAATAATAATAATAATAATAATAATAAACGAAATCATAAAAGCAATACAAAACAGCCAGCGAGAAGTATTTAAAAAACTTGGGGGAATATTGTTTTTCTTAACCCAGATCTTATTTTGTGTGAAAGAATGAGATCTCCTGATCTTTAAAAAACACAACAAACTTTAGAAATCCCATATCTGTGCCCATTAATGGAACACAAGTCTTCTGCAGGCAATTGAGTGTTGGATTAAAATGTGTGTGTGTGTGTGTGTAGGTGAGTGAGGGAAGGAGGGAGGATTTTGGGCTGGAAAGCCAACAAGTGGATGTTCCTCATGTGTTCATAGCCTCAGATTCACCCCTAACCTGCAACATTCAGAGTGAACCTCATTGCAATGCTGTCAATAAGCCAAACTCTCCCAAACACAGCCTCCCCGTCACCAACACAGGAAATATGGACTGCATTGGCAGGGCAAGTTCAAATGTTAAAAATATTCTCTCTCTCTCTCTCTCTCTCTCTCTCTCTCTCTCTCTCTCTCACACACACACACACACACACACACACACACACACACACACAGCTGTGTGCTTCCACCTCAGAGAAAGGGGAAAGGTAAACTCTACAGAAACCTTGATCCAGCGTAGTGTGTGAAATCTAGAAGTCTAGAAATGAAGACTGTGTATCAGGAGGCAGAGCCCGTCAAAGCCGCTCCGGCCCACGTCCTCTGGTGTGGCTCCCTTCTCATCCACAGCGGTCTTATAGCTCTTGTCCCTGAGGCTGATGGGGCTCCCCCTTTGTCCTCCCCTCCCCTCAATCTCAACCCTCAGGGAAACGCGTGTGCCTCGGAGAATCGTTGGCTCGCGTAGAGATGTTCCTGTTCTTCACCACACTTCTGCAGCGCTTCGCCTTCCAACCCACCTGCCCTCCGGAGCAACTTGACCTCTCACCGATTGCGACCGGCATAGGGAACATACCACCTCTGTACAAGTTCTACGCCATCCCCCGCTGAAGCCCGGCTGCCCCTCTGACCTCCACTTTCCTCCAGGATGTCCCTTATTCCCGGTCTTCTTCCATGGGGTTTCTGGGTGTCTTGTCAGCAGGTTGTGGAAACGTCCCTGGTATGGCTGCAGTGCAGGCCATTGATGTATGCAAGAAGCCAAAAGAAGGCCCCTTTGGACATGGGCCAGAGGGTAGGGTTCTTGTGGGGGTGGGGGGCGTTACGCTGAAGGAAAGGAGGGGGCTTCAGGTCACACTTTGCCTGGGCTCTGGGTCTACTAGGGTTGGGTGTGTTCTTATGCAAGGTGTTTGCTTGCATCTGTGGGACAGGACGCAAGACACTGGCAGAGTGCACGTGAACACACCTTTGCCACCTACTGGCAGATGGCTCAATCAGACGACAGCTGAGCCTTTTTCTCCAACTGAAGGTTGCTCTTTTGGAAAACAACGCAAAGCCTCCTTTTCTTTTCTTTACTTCCATTCTCTTCTTCCCTTCCCTTCCTTATCTTGCTCCCTCCCTGGATGAAAACGTATAGACCAGAGGCTGGCAGACTTTAGGGCTTCCAGGATCTATTTTCTTTTTTACAAGTATCCCTGGGATCCAGCCGCTGGAGCCTGGTGTACTTAGAAGGAAAGAGTTTTAAGCTCAGGGATTTGTTCTAAGTGTCAGAATTGAATTGAGCCCACAATCCATCCGGTTATCCCTCTTCTCCTTAAGTTCAGCAGTATAATTTAGGGTGGTGGTGGAAGAGTTATTTTGCTGTTCCTCTTATTAAGCCATTGGGAGTCAGATATGCTTTGCCAATTCAATGCAAATCACCCGGAGATCTACCAGGAGATTGTGATCTTGCCCTCTGCCCATCCCTGGAGCTGTAAGCTTTGCTTTTCCAAGGAACTGAGGCTGCCTGTTTCCCTGGATTAAAGGGAACCAGTTTCCTGAGAAGCAAAGATCAGTAAAGATTCAACCTTGGCTGTAAGAGAAGGAAAAGGACCTTTAAAGATTCCCACACTGTGTCTCTTTAATGCAGAACAGTTAATGTATTTGCACCTGACTGGTCATTTTGATTGTTCTATAGAGGTTATCGATCTATACGAAACAGGCAAATACCTGTTCTTCCTTATGCACAATTTGTGTAATTATTGTGAGCCTGTTTTATTGTGTATTTGCATCATAAAGCTTAATTAGACCTTAACCTTTAATATGCCTAATATGCGTAATATAAAGTTTTCTACAAGGATTTCTAGTTGTGAAAGGCCTTGTGTTTTTGTTACGAGAACTTTTATCATGCAGACTTTGTGCAAATGTTGTGTTGTGGTGCAGCTCCTGAGGGCAGCAAAATGCTTCCCGTTGCTTTGGGCCCCATCATCCTCACCCACAGACTTGGCAGTAGATTTCCACTGTGCCAAGAAGACCATCAGCATCCTCTATATTTACAAGTTTCCCCAGCAACTCCCTCCTCCTCCACATTCCTTGAGAAAATAAGGTGTGAAGAAGTTTATTTATTTTTATTATTTTATCTGTTATTGCATTTATATCCCACCTTTTTTCCTCCAAGGAACTCAAGGCGGCATACATAACCCTCCTCCTCCTCCTCCTCCTCTCCATTTTATCCTCACAAAAACAACCCTGTGAGGTAGGCTGGGCTGAGTCTGTGACTGGCCCAAAGTCGCCCAGTGGGTTTCCATGGCTGAGTGGGGGACTAGAACCCGGATCTCCCGACTCCCAGTCCAACACTTTAGCCACTACACCACCCTGACTCTAAACATTTACTAATGGAACGCTCCTTCATTCAAGGGGGTGGACCGAGTTTGTTCTTGCAAATATCGGTGCGTGGATTTCTTCAGCAGTGACTCGATTGTGCGAGTGCAACAGAAGTGTGAGCAGGGCACGTGTTGCTCAAGGCTTTGGCAAGGGGTGCTCATTGCTCCGGCAGTCAGATGGTGATGCTTGCTGATGTGTGCTAAGAAAGGCAAACAGGCAGACAGGTTCCAACATCCATCCATCCACCTTGACATGTCATTTCAGTAGTGAGGAGATGGAAAGGAAATTTTCAGCAAAGATGATAGCTAATTCTTTTGTACACTCCTTTACCTGCTGCTAAGTTTCTAGAGAAAGGATAAAATTGTGGTGCAGAAGCAGCTGAGATGTATCTGTGCACCATCTGCTGTCCCAGCACGACTGCAGGTCCTGTCCTGGGAGGGTCGCGTCGATGTCAAGTCCATTAAAGGAAACCAGGCTCATCACTCCTACCTGGGGCCCAGCTGCACGGCTGATGTGCTCCGCTGCTATTGCACCTCACCGATGGTCCTGGCACGTGGCCGTGTTCTGTATTTATTTTAGGGTTTGCTGTTAGAATCTCTGAGCTGTAGTAAACTGTGTGTTGATGCGGTAAAGCTGCCGTTTTGTTGGTTCCATCCCAAGCAGACAGGGAGGAGGAGGAGGAGGAGGAGGAGGAGGAGGAGGAGGAGGAGGGAGAAGGGAGAAGGGAGGTCACCCAATGCCTTTGTGTGTCCTCAAAACCTGGTTACAGACTGGAATGTGGTTGATGGGAATAAGACAAGAACTATGCAGAAACAGTGTCTTTGAGGAGGGAATTGGAGGGGTGGTGGCAGCATCCAGGATATGTCCAGGGAGAGAGGTCCACACATAGGGGGCAGCAAGGGAGAATGGGCGGAGCAAGTGGCCCTGTGCTGAAGGTGGCAGAGCTGGAAGAGAGGAGGTCACACTTAGGGGAGTAGCAGGAAAGCAGGGCTGAGCGACAGGGGGTGGGTCAGTCAGGCCACGGAGAGCTCTGAGGGTGAGTTTACAGGCCGGCCATTTCAGGATGGGATGCAAAGGGCGTGGGCCAGTTGGAGAGGCCCAGTGTGGAGGCAGAAGAGGGAGCAGGAGAGAGGCAACGGCAGCCGTGAGTGTGGGAGTCAGTCCACAGGAAGAAAGGAAGGAAGGAAGGAAGGAAGGAAGAGAAGCAGAAAAAGAGGTCAAGGAGAGAAGGGCTGGATAGATCAGGCAGCTCCTTGGCCTCAATGCTGAAATCCCCAAAGGGCCATCTGGGAGCCTTGCTGTTGGAAAGCCCAGCCCAGCATCAGCATCAGCATCAGCGTCAGATAAAAGAGAGGACATTCCTGTGGAACACAGACCGCTGCAACCCAGAGGGGTTCGAGGGGCACAGCATGAATTGTCAAGCCTGGGAAGGAGAAGCAATTCAGGGCTGAGGTGGAGCAACCTCTTGTCTCAGGCTCCGTGGGATCCGTGGGCGGGGGGGTGGGTGTCAAGCAGGCTGGCCCATCTGGGGGGCTTTATCGGGGGAGGAGGCAGAACTGATAAGGGCGAGGGATGCTTCCCAGCCCAGTCGACTCTGGGGTGATATCAATGTCCTTGGGGTCCATCAAGGGTTTCAGTTTGAAGTTCTGCAAGATGGTGGTGAGGAAGATGAAGAGTTCCATGATCGCCAGGCCTTCGCCCAAACACACTCGCTTGCCTGTAAGGGATGGGGGAGAGGAACAGAAAGGGCTCCATTCTCTGCACAGCCAGTGAGGGAGGAACACAGGGGAGGGCCAGCGCAGCCCCCACCAGAGCTGTTCCTGCATCCCTGGAGGTAGGTTCAGGCATGGAGACCTTTTCTACATGAGTCATTTATTGTGCATTTGTCATTCCCTTTAGATAACACCGCAGGGTTCTTTAGATAACACCGCAGACTTCCAATTTCACTTCTGCGTCTAAAGAGCCCTTTCCATTATTTATTATTTTGTTTTTTTAAGGTCAGGGAAAATGCTGCATTTAATTGTGAAAACGAAAGAAAATGCTATTTCCTCTTGTGTATTTGCACTATTCTGCTATACCATATTCCCATCTAGAGGTTATGTAGTGGAAAAGCAGGAAAGAAAACAGTTCTCGTATAGTGCTGGGATCTCAATTCTGTGATGAAAATGGAAACCGGTGCAGCGGATTAACAGCCTTGTGTCGAAAAGCTCGGAGCCATAGGGGCACGTGGTGGCCGTGCCCTCTTAGGGGCCTGCCAGCCTTGCTCTGTCTGAAATTCCAGCTGTCCTTGTATGTTGGCCACAGTTCTCAGTGGGGGGGGGGATTTCCCATGGGCAGAGGTTGGGCCATGAGAAGACGGGCAGCAGGAGTGCTCTGCCTAAGCGCCTTGATTTTAATAACTAGTTTCAAGCCACCTTGCTACACCATGCCTGTGAAGGAAAGTGTGCCTCTGAGCAAGTGCAGAAGGCACATTGCTCACATAACTGTCCTCCCCATCATGTGGGATTAGGGCTGAAGGACTGAAGAGGGCAGAAGTGCTGCATTATACCAGGGCATGGGACCAAAGAGGCCCCCTCCTCCTCCTCCTCCTCCTCCTCCTCCTCCTCCTCCTCCTCCTCCTCCCCCGGGCACTCTTAATCCCCACTAACCCCCCCTCTCTCTCTGGAAAAGGAGGTCTTGCAGAAGGGGATGGGTTGGGGCAGCTCATCTTTCTTTGGCTCACTACCTGCAGAGAAAGCCATGAAGGCGTCGTTCTTCTTGAAGCGCCCGCTCTCATCCAGGAAATGGGTCGGGTCAAAGGAGTTTGGGTTCTTGAACTGCATCGGGTCAAACTGAGATGTGCAGAGGAGGGGGATGATGTTGAGATCCTGGGAGAGGAGGGAGAGAAGCACAACAGGGAAGAGGAGGAAGGTCTGGGTTAGAAGAGCCACGGCTGAGCCCATCGCAGACACATCTTGGCTCATGGGGGACGGCAAGCCAAGGCCCTCCTGACCCTCTCTCTAGCACCAAGTTTCAAGGCCACACAGCGTATCCCCCGGCCTGCTCTCACCCACCCAGGCTTGGGGGAGGGAAGAGAGGACATGGCTTCCTGGCAGGATTGGGTCCCAATGCCTGTTGTTTTAGAAAACAGCCAATGGGGAATGACGGTTGGGTACTGCTGCTGCTGCTGCTGGAATGCTGGTAACCAAGACGGTCCCCACGGAACATTTGTCAGTTTCCCAAACCTTGGGCAGGGTGTAGCCACGGAATTCAATTTCCCGTGTCACCGTGTGGGGCACTCCCATGGGCACAATGTCGGCATAGCGCTGGATTTCGTGGATGACAGCGTCCGTGTAGGGCATCCGGCTCCGATCTTCCATGCAAGGGCTGCGGTTCACCCCGATGACTCGGTCTATCTCCTCGTGGAGTTTCTCTGCAACGAAGAAGTTGGAAGAGTTCTAACGTTCTCCAACAGACATCGGATCACGAGGGAGGTGGATGGCGGTGGCTCACGAGAAGTCCATGAGAGGCAGGCAGAACCAAGATGGAGGGTTTTCTCCTGCTTGTGAGGTGGGGCAGGGCGGGCTGAGGAGAGAACCCCACTGATTCCAGAGCTTCAGCACCCTTATGTCTCCCACTTTGCCCAGGGTGTCCTTCGGGCTCAGCTGTAGCTGCTGCATGATCCCAAACTGCTCTGGCACTTTTGTGAACGGCGTTCAGGAGAGTAACATCAGATAGGACGAGGACCTTGCAGCTCACTCTTGCCATCACGCCCTGGCCACGGCTTTCCCAGAGGCATCTGGTTGGCCTCTGTGAGCAACAGGACACTGGATCCGGACCTGCCTGGGTCTGAGCTAGCCCTGGGGCTCGTCTCTTGTTCGTACGTCTGGCTGTTTTAACCAGGGCGTGAAATTTGACCGGGTTCTCCATCCAGAGCACCCCACATGCTCTGTCCCATGGCGGCATCCCTGTTCCTCTGCCCCCTCAACTCCCCGCCCTTCAGGTTCTTCCCATCCTGCGTTTGATAGCTTACCTTCCACCTCAGGGTGCCTCATGAGGATTCGGAGCCCGTATCTCAGGGAGGAGCTGACGGTCTCTGTCCCGGCAAAGAAGAGGTTCACTGTGGTCTTTGACATGGTGTCCTCATTGAAGTGTGTGTTGGGGTTGTTCTTCTCCTGCAAGGGGGATGAGAGCGAAGCGGGCAAGCCGTGGCGCCTCGAGGACGTTGGCCCTCGCCAAAAAGCCTTTGAAGAGCCTCACGACTACTCTCATTCCCCAGATGGGAAACCGAGGCTGAGAGGATGATCAGAGGTCTAGAAACAAAGCCCTATGAAGAGAGACTGAAAGAACTGGGCATGTTTATCCTGGAGAAGAGAAGATTGAGGGGAGACATGATAGCACTCTTCAAATACTTAAAAGGTTGTCACACAGAGGAGGGCCAGGATCTCTTCTCCATCCTCCCAGAGTGCAGGACACGGAATAACGGGCTCAAGTTAAAGGAAGCCAGATTCCAGCTGGACATCAGGAAAAACTTCCTGACTGTTAGAGCAGTGCGACAGTGGAATCAGCTACCTAGGGAGGTTGTGGGCTCTCCCACACTAGAGGCATTCAAGAGGCAGCTGGACAATCATCTGTCAGGGATGCTTTAGGGTGGATTCTTGCATTGAGCAGGGGGTTGGACTCGATGGCCTTGTAGGCCCCTTCCAACTCTGCGATTCTATGATTCTATGATTCTATGAGAGTTACACCATGCCCTGGGCTGGGCAGGGATTTGACGCCAACTCTTCCAGTCTGCAGTGCACCCCTCCACGCAGTGGAAAGTTGGGGGCCCTGCAGCACGCCCTTTGGTGTCACAAGGGGACTTGGGATGGCACCTTTTGGATCTCACTCTGCATCAGGGGTGCAGAACAGCAGGTCCAGGACTCAAATACGGCTCCCTGGAAGTCCCCGAGGGCCCCTTCTCCTTTCTTTGGCCTTAAGGCCCTTTCCCCAGTTTGGTAGTTTCCTAGCTCCCCGCCCAATTCTAAATCATTGAAATGTCTTCCCTGAGGCTCAGTTGCTGGCAGCCAGAGCTTTATGTCACCATATGCTGGGATCCTGGGCTTAGGGGTTTACGAAATTGTTCCCACTGGAATCCCAAGCAGTCCTGGGTGCCAAAGGCACATCTGCATTACAAACCTGCACCACTTTTTTTTATTTATTTATTGCATTTATATCCTGCCTTTTTTCCTCCACGGAACTCAAGGTGGCACATATAACCCTCCTTCTCTCCATTTTATCCTCACAACAGCAACCCTGTGAGGTAGGTTGGGCTTAGAGTAGCTGCTGCCCTGGCCTCTGAGGATACCTGCTGGATTTTGATGAGGAAGCAGTCAATGAAATCCCGTGGGGAGTTGGGGTCCAGGGTCTGCCTGTTTGACTCCAGCCGCTCACCCACAAACTCTGCCAGCTTCAGGTAATTTTTGTAGATCTGCCGGTGAGGCCCGGGAATGTGTCTCATGATCTTTGGGAAGGTGAAGAGCAGCTAGAATGGAGTGGAGAAGAAGATGCCTCAGTGGAAGACCCCCGGTTTATAAGGCCCCCACCTGCACCCCAGCACATTCACACAGCCATTTTTGATGGGGAGATGGATGCACCGTCATCTTGAGGTCCATCCAGTCATTCAGTCTGTTCACACAGTGGCCAACTGGCTATTGACCAGGAACTTACAAGCAGGACATGGGTGCAACAGCACCCTCCAACCCATGTTCCCCAGCAGCTGGTGCACATAGGATAATTGGTGGCCATCACTACACCTTGTGGTAGGAAATTCCATAGTTTAACTAGGGTGGATGGACATCTTGTCCACCATTGGCAAAGCCAGGGTGCTGGGCTGGATTCTTCTTATATTATGTTTTCTTTCCCCCCTCTTTACTGTAGCTGCCTTGGAAATCTTTGGGTGGAAAGGTTGGGATAAATTTGTTTAAAACAAACCAATAAATAAGTGGGACCCTTAGCAAATGCCTGGCTTTCAGTCTCCTCCCTCCCCAGAGCCTGAACTCACCTGTCCCCAGGTGGAGCTCATGAGCTTCCAGTTGCTGTTGATGAGATCAAGCAACAGGAGGAATTTCTTGTCTGTGTATTCAAAACGGTCACCAAAAACGAGGGTGCAGATAATGTTGGATCCAGCGCAGCTCAGGTAAAAGGTGGGGTCAAAGGGCTTTCCTGTGAATAAGAAGCTCTGAAGTAGAGAGGATTTCTTTTTTAAAAAAACACACCATATACTTGTTTTAGGGACAACTTCAGTAGACAAACTTCTCTCTTAAAACAGAATACTCTAAGGCCACACAGAAATTGTTGTTTAACATTACTTTCCCCCTCCCAATTATTATGTCAAAGTGTGAGGTTTACATTTGTTTCACTCTAAAGCACAAAATAATAATAATGATAATGATAATAATATATTTATTTATTACCTGCCTCTCCTTCTGGGTATAATGTCTTTGCATCCTTAAAAAAAGTGTGCTTAGATTGCCCTCAGTAGTGTGAATGGTTGGAGGTGTTGTGCAATATGTTCTTCTAGTATATAATAATACATAAGGTGCCTGAAAGCACGCAACTACCCAACACACTAGTGAAGAGAGATGATCCACACGAAACCCATTTATTTACAATTCTACAAAAGTTATAAAAAGGCTGATGTATCCCATAGTAGTTTAACAATAGTGGTGTTGGGTACTATAAAACAATAACACAATAATTGGAATGAAATTCCTACTTAAAGACTATACAAGTCTATAATATAGCCCAACAAAATCACACTAACACACTTTAGTACGCCAGGTTCTTCTTCAGGCCACAAACAGACAGGCTGCCTTCAATTGGAGGGGTTTTTCTTCCCTGTGATAAAGTCTTTGAGAATGTTGAATATTCTATAATCGACGGTTTAACCTGATATGGTGTTTATTCCGCTGAAGCTTGAGCAGCGAAACGGGAAATATATTGCAAAATCCTGTCAATATCAACTTACAACACTGGAAAGAGCAAAATATAATAAGAACAAACCTTATTTTCATTATATCTGTGAATATATGCTATGTACTGATGTTATTGCCAAATGTGTCAAATATACTAAAGTGTGTTAGTTTGATTTTGTTGGGCTATATTATAGACTTGTATAGTCTTTAAGTAGGAATATCATTCCAATTATTGTGTTATTGTATTATAGTACCCAACACCACTATTGTTAAACTACTATGGGATACATCAGCCTTTTTATAACTTTGGTATAATTGTAAATAAATGGGTTTCTTGTTGATCATCTCTCTTCACTAGTGTATTGGGTAGTTGTGTGCTTTCAGGCACTTTATATATTAGTCATTTAAAAACTACTGCCTTCTATTTATTTGTATACTTCTAGAATATAATAAACATATGCTCAGAATGTTAATCTATTGGATCAGATAAACCAGATTTGTATGCCCTTTAAGTTCAGTATAGTTCTCATCAGCAGACTGAGTTTGTCTTCATCTTTTTTCTTTTCTTTTCTTTTTACTGGCTTTGCTCTTGTGCCTTTAACTGTTTAACAGAAGCCTGAAATTTACCGAGTGTAACGTGTCTTTGAGCATTTTTTGTGCGCTTGTCATTAAGGAATGGTTGTTTACATTATGGTCCTTTAGATGATGTCGTGACCTTCCAGTTTTGTTTTTGTGTCTAATGAGCACTTCTGGAGAATGATTTTAGAGTAGGGAAAATGTGGCATTTAATTGTGAAAGTGAAAGTAACCACTTTTTCACTTGTGTCTTTGCACAGCACAGCACCACCTAGAGGTTATGAAGTGGAAAAAGAGGGCAGGAAACCCTCTTTGTATAGTGCTGTTATCTCAGTTCTGTGATGAAATGAGAAGTGGATACAGTGGATTAACAGGCAATTAATAGTCTCATGTAGAAAAGTTCTTGGTTTGAAATGATGGAGAAAAACTAAATAGTGTTGTTGTGGAGGGATGCTGCTAAAGGAACAGGAGTAGAGACAGTGAAAAACAAAATAAGGGCAAGTAAGAAAAGAGATTCTGCAGCATCCATGGCAAGCCTAAATCGCTCTCCATTCACTGAGCAACTGTGACATAGAGGAAGAAAAGGAGCCCAGCCTGAGATCATGCAGGAAAAGCTGTGGAATAAAACAAGTCCCGCTCTGCCACACGACCAACCTTGGGTTTTGTGGAACTCAGCCACCAGGAACTGGGCCTCCTCCTTGATCCGCTCCTCGATGGATCTCTTCCCCATCCCAAAGTTCTTGAATGTGGTGATGGCGAACCTGCGCAGTTGCTTCCAGCGCTCCCCGGTGCCGTACACGATCCCTGAGGGAAGAGCCAGGGAGGCTGGGGGTCAACCTGTAGCCAGTGGCACAACGGCCTGGCATGAGCCCCTGGACCCCAAAGGTACACTAATAATGGATTCAATGATGCTCCAGGGATGGTCGAAGTTTGGGTTTATTTATTTATTTATTTAGAACATTTATATCCCGCCCTATATCATTAAGATCTCAGAGTGGCGTACAGATAAAACATACAGTATAAAACAATAAATATGCACAGTCAAAAACAAATTAAACCATGATCCAAGTTAAAACAATATATAATTTAAAAGCAGTAAAAGCAGTTAAAACAATGTGCCAGTGAGTTTAACCATCAAAGGCTTTGTTAAAAAGCCATGTTTTTACTTGGCATTGAAATGCAATCAATGTTGGCACCAGCTGGGCCTCCAAGGGGAGGGCATTCCACAGTCGGGGTGCCACCACAGAGAAGGCCCTCTCCCTTGTCCCATCATAACGTATATGTTGCATTGGTGGGGTGCGGAGAAGGGCTCCTCCAACAGATCTCAAGTCTCAGGCAGGCATATATAAAGAGAGGCACTCCCTCAAGTATCGAGGTCCCAAGCCGTTTAGGGCTTTAAACGTCATTACCAACACCTTGAATTCCGACCGGAAGTATATAGGCAGCCAGGACAGCTCCTTTAAGACCTGTTATGTGTTATGTGGTCTCTGTAAGATGTACCTGCCAGCAGTTTAGCTGCTGCATTTTGCACTAGCTGCAACTTTCTCGTCGTCTTCAAGGGCAGCCCCACGTAGAGTGCATTGCAGTAGTCTAAGCGGGAAGTTACCAGTGCATGCACTACTGTGGCTAGGGTGTCCCTGTCCAGGAAAGGCCATAGCTGGCAGATCAGCCGAAGCTGTCCCCAAGTACGCCGTGCCACAGAGTCCACCTGGGCCTCCAGTGACAATGATGGGTCTAGGAGTACTCCCAAGCTACGTACCTGCTCCTTCAGAGGGAGCGCCACCTCATCCAGAACCAAACCCTGATTGGTGCTTCTCCAGAATTTCATCCTGGACCTGTTTTGATAGCTCCTTGGTCTTCATGATGCTTGTTGGTTTAGACATGCTCTCCAGCAAACTCTGGGGCCTTCCAGCAACAGGTGTATTTTATCCAGGGATCATGCGGCACTTGAATTGCACACAGGTGGACGCCAATCAACACATTACGTGACTTCTGAAGGCAGCGGGTTGCACCAAAGCTTATTGAGGGGTGTCACAGCACAGGGGGTGAATACTTATGCTAGCAAGACCTCTCCGTTTTGTATTTGTAAATCATTTTGTAAATCATGTAGATTCTTTCCTCACTTTGACATTAGGGACTGCTTTGTGTAGATCAGTGAGAAGAAATCTCAGTTAACTCCATTTCAATTCCAGGTTGTAACACAACACATGTGGAAATGTCAGAGGGGCTTGTGAATACTTCTGCAAAGCACGGCGCCTCCAGAGGCCGGGAGCCCTGCCTGGGGGTGGGGCTGTGCAAACTCTCAAAATTCTCTAGCTGAGCACAGGCTGGCTGTGGTGCCGAGGTGCTGTGTGCTCAGCAGGCAGCCTATGAGGGGTTTAATTTGCATGGTCCCAGAATGACCCACGCACACTTGCAGCTAATGACCCCTGCCCACCCCCCTGTGCACCCCATAGCATAGCCCTAATTAACCCAGGATGGGTTGAAACCCCCCAAATATTAGAGACCTGGTGATTCCCATTGCTGGTGGGTGATGGAGAGACTCAGGCGGGACTCCCTGGCCCTGATCCCAGGGCTTAGTTTGAGCTAGGGCTCAACAATGCCAAAGTTCATCTCTGGTAACACATAAGGACACAATACAGTCGAATTCCTTTGAACAGAGAGCCAGTATGGTGAAGTGGCCAAAGTGTTGGACTGGGAGTCGGGAGATCTGGTTCTAGTTCCCACTCAGCCATGGAAACCCACTGGGTGACTTGGGGCCAGTCACAGACTCAGCCCAACCTACCTCACAGGGTTGTTGTTGAGAGGATAAAATGGAGAGGATGATGATTATGGGTTCCTTGGAGGAAAAAAGGCGGGATATAAATGCGATAATAAACAAACAAACAAACATGTACAGAGTGCCTTTCCCTCACAACTGAGCAACCAGGATTGTCAGTGCCACTGACACATCTGGAGTCTGGGGCAAGAACTTTCAGGCCAGAGGGTATGTCTCCCCCCCCCCCAGGCAAGCGTGAGCCCCAGGCCAGAACCTCTTCCTTTCAGAAATAGGCTCTTGTCACCCCATCAGCTCAGGTCTCACCATTTCCTTTGCTCCACATCTGGACAGCAGGGAAGTCGCCTCGCCCACTGAACTCTTCTGCCTTGTCGATCAAGGCCTCCTTGAGCACCTGGTAGCCAGAGAGGACCACACAGGGCCGAGAGCCCAGGTAGAAGGTGTACATGGGGCCGTACGTCTTGCTGAGCTGGGAAGAGGAAAAGCGATTTGGGGCATATGGCTTCAGTTGGGATTTTTGGGGTGGGTGTGTTTGACTTCTGAGTTTTCTTAGGGCAAATGGAGATTAAAAGAAGCCAGAGAACTGTAATATATGCACCACAGACCAGCAATGCCGTGTTCTGCGAGCGGAAGGGCGAATAGGCACACGAGGGCCCCCTGGCTCCTTCTTGCCCTGCCTTTTCTGGTGTCTCAAGGTGGAAATCTTTCTTTCTTTGGCTGCCTCCACAAAACTAGCTTTTGAGTCTCAGGTAGTGTCGGGCTTGGCTATCAGACATGGGTTAGGGTAATCCAAACGCAAGAGGCCACAACGTTTCAAACAACTGAGTTTACAATTTTACTGAAGAATTTTTAAAATAAGAATAAAGCTTTAAAATCTGAATGGACACACACACCACCACCACCACCAGAATAGTAGAATAACAAGGGACAAACGCCTCCAACTAGCCTAACTAGAGCTATATCCCTATTTTATCTGGGTCCATTATCCAAGCAGTATGTGGCCCTGCCCAGCACTTTATTTCTAGCAGCTGAAACTCTCTCTTTTCTCTAGGATTCTTGTACTTCTTCACACAACTCATAGTTAAACTACATAATTCTCTACGGCAAGACATGAAAATGGTCGCCAACTCAGACGGCTTTACACTAACAAGCCAGGCAGCAACCTTTGGTTTTGGTTTGGAATAGCTTAAAGCTAGATAAAAATGTTCAACAAGTAATTTCTGTGGTTTAAAAGATTATCTTCTTCTGAACAAACAAGTCATTAATCTAGCACTTAGGGTAGTATATTGGTTCATTTTCTACTTCCATAAGGTTGAAAATTAACAGGTCTGTGGGCGCGTATGCCCCGGGGGGATGGCTGCTCCAACCCTGCACCCTCCTGCCATCCCATTCCGTTCTGGTAAAGAGTAACATCCCCCCCACCCCACCCCCCGTGCCACCCAAGGCCCACACGGCTGCCGTTGACTTACTTCTCTCAAGGACCTGATCAGCTCTTTCACCTCCACCTGGAGCATGTTGCCAACGAAAGGGATTGGGGGAGGCCCCGGCGGCAGGCTGCTGAACTTCTTTCTTGAGGAGAAGTGGAGGAAGAGGAGGCAGGAGATGGCCATGGCCAGGAGAAGGCTGAAGGCCCCACTGAAGTCCATCCGAGAGAGGGACAAGATCTCCATCACGTTTGCAGCTGTTACCAGAGTCTAGTTGTTCCTGAGCGTTCTGGGGCCTGAACAGAGAGATCACGATGGAAATCAGCTACTGCCTTCCTTGCACCCCAACCCCCTTCAGCAAACAACGTGTGGCTTGAACTGTCGTTCGTCAACCTCCGCTGCAATCATTGGCGACGACCAGCTGGTTCGAGTCAAACACGCCGAGTGAAAACTGGCCATTTCTGCCCTTGGGAGGTTAAGAGGTCAGGGGCATTTCTTCCAGGTGTCATGGGGCCCCAATCTGTGTTTTTTGCTGCTGCTGCTGCTGCTGCTGTTTCCAAGTGGCTTACAAACACAATACAGAAATCCATAAATGATAAAACGGGACACCCCCATCGATATAAGTCATAATGAGCACATTAATCAAAATTAAAATAAATACCATGAAAACCATAATCTAAAAATAGTGCTATACGAAGCGTGCTCATCTACAAATGCACAACATCTTCTGTTGCTTGTGGCCGAGGATGAGCAACATGAAAGCAGCCCACAGCAATTGCGCCATAACGAATCATAGAATCCTAGAATAGTTGGAAGGGGCCTACAAGGCCATTGAGTCCAACCCCCTGCTCAATGCAGGAATCCACCCAAAAGCATCCCGGACAGATGCTTGTCCAGCTGCCTCTTGAAGGCCTCCAGGGTGGGAGAGCCCACAACCTCCCTCGGTCACTGGTTCCATTGTCGTACTGCTCTAACAGTCAGGAAGTTTTTCCTGATGTCCAGCTGGAATCTGGCTTCCTTTAACTTGAGCCCGAAGAAGTGCGTCTTTGCCTGGTGCCACAACAATGACAGTGCCAGATAAGCTTCCATGGGGAGAGCAACCCATAAACATGGGAGCCGTCACAGAACGGGAAGACCATGAGCTGGAAGGATTGTTCCAAGTACCCTGAAACAAACTTCAGAGAGCATACACGGGCCATTGTGCCAATTAAATACAATGCAAAAAGTTTGTCCTATAACCAGATAATTCTGAAACAGTAAGTCACAGGTAGATAGAGCAACAAAAACAAGAAGAAATAACTGTATTGCACACTGGAACATAGGAAACCAGTTCTACAAGGGATATATGAAAATTCTGGTTTTGGGGTGAAACAACAGATTTTGTTCTGTTTCCCCCTGCTGGCATTGACTTGATTTGTAGCAAGTTGATCCAATACATGGAAAGCACCATGTGGGGGCTGAAATTGACAAGTTCTTTGTCAAGTAGGGAAAATGGTTCTGCTGAGCTAAAGGAAGTGGTGTGTGGAGAGGATGAAACTGACAAGGATATTTACAAGAGAGAAATATACCTCTGCAGGGGTACATAGCGGACAGGTGGTCAATCATGTGCATTTGCGCAAGATCACTGATAAATATATATAAAAATTATTTCCCCGTTTGTGCAAAATTAAAGACCCCAAAAAATGAAAAAGAAAAAAAAGATCCAAATTGTGCAAATCCCCAGGAAAATATATATGCACAAAACATTTTCAGAATTGGAAAAAAATAAATCCGCTACATCCACTACCATTTATTGGATTGGACCAGTTTTAAACAGAACAGAATTCCCAGCGTCAGACATCTCTTACCTTATACTGAATCAGAAAAATAGTCCCTCTAGCCCATTATTGTCAAGACTGATTGGGAGCCCGCCTCTCTCTCTCTCTCTCTCTCTCTCTCTCTCTCTCTCTCTCTCTCTTCTTTCTTCAGGGTTTCAGGCAGGATTTTCTCCTTGTCCTCCCTTGGGATGCTGTCAGGGATCGAAACTGGGATCTCCAGCATGCCAATCTAGGGCCACCTCCCTTGAGCTACCTCCCCACTGAGCTACGGTCCCTCCGTGCAGTTTTTGCCCAGGCAGCACTGCGCACTCAAACAGTTGAGCACTGAAACGTTTACATTTTGGACCTGGGCCAACCCTGCCTTCCTTCTCCCAGACAAAGCATTCACGGCCTTTATGAGTCTTATAAAGTCAACACAAACTGTGATCACACCGTCCTTAGTGCTTGTTGTTTGTGGGTCTGCAAGGATAACCTTGTGCCAGCACCAAGGCCAGATCTACACTACTGCTTTAAAGCGCTTTATAACAGTTATAAAGCGCTTTAACTGCTTTAAAGCGCTATAAAACTGTTATAAAGAGCTTTAAAGCAATAGTGTAGATCCGCTGCAAGTCTTTCTAGCAACTCATTTTCTTTACACAAAATTATCTGCCACACCAATCATTTAAAAGATAAAATAAAATAAAGCAGCATGTTTTTGAAACTCCCATTTGAATGAACTTCATCAAACAAACATTATTATTATTATTATTTATTTATTTATTTATTTATTTATTTATATAGCACCATCAATGTACATGGTGCTGTACAGAGTAAAACAGTAAATAGCAAGACCCTGCCGCATAGGCTTACAATCTAATAAAATCATAGTAAAACAATAAGGAGGGGAAGAGAATGCAAACAGGTACAGGGTAGGGTAAGCAGGCACAGGGTAGGGAAAAACTAACAGTAGAAAGTAACAGTAGAAAGTAACAGTAGAAGTCTGCACAACATCAGCCACAGACCAAAAAAAAAAAAAAAAGTAGGCTTTGAAGGTGTGTTATCTTTTAGCAGTGATAATTCCCAGATATTAAACATGTAAATATTTTGACAGAGGAAAAAAAATGTAGAGAGCGGAGGATTTTCAGCTTGCAACATCAACATGGCATGCCAAAAACTCAAATCCCAGGAAAGTGCATGAGGGTTTTAAAAAAGTTTCGGCATGTGATAGACACAAAGGTTGTTGGCTGTACACCGTCCTCTTCCTGCAACACCACACAGACACCGCTTGCAATTCCAGCTATCATGAATGGCTTCAGCGGCACCAAGGAGATATTTCTCTAGGAGGGACTGCAAAAACTTTTCAAAATTTTAGAGGATCACAGGAACTGGGGCAAGTGTCTTGGGTTGCTGCGTGTATCTCCATGCCAAGAAAGACTTCGCTTCCAAGAACAAGTAGGTGAGCAGGAAATAACACGGACATTTCAGAGGAATATTTGCTCATTCTTGTTGTGGAATCTGATGTTTTTCTTAACTTCATGTTTGATCCAATCAATCTTATTTATACAACTTTTCAGCTCTAACATTAACAAAGCCAAACTAAGCAATATGAAATCACAAGCTTTAAAACTAAACCTTCACTATTAAAATCCAGGTAGGATCAGACCATTTCCACTATGTGTCAAAACACCATCATGGGTGGGGCTCATCTCCCTTTCTTGGGTCATTTTGATAAGTCAAAGGACCGCTGTCCAAGGGGCCGTCTAAACACTTGGAAAGCCAAGGGCTGGGTGCACGGTGTCGCTTATACACCGCAATGGTTTACCCACTCTGGGGCTTTCTGCCAAAGGGGCAGAGAAAAAAGAACCAGGGACTGACCCTGAATTCCCCCCCCCCCCGGAGTGAGATGCTCAGCCAAGGCTCTTGCTTCAGCCTGCAGCTGCTGGGGTGCGCAGGGGCAACGGATCAATCCCCCATGGGACAAGTGGGCTGTGTCCGATGCTGCAGCACCCTGTTACGCAAATGCTTCTGGGAAAGGCCGACCGCTTCTTGACGTCCACACGACGCACCCCAACCATTGCTTCTGCTGGTCAAGCACTCATTCACCCTGTGCCCTGTAGAGAGTTGCCGTGGAGCTGGGCGGCATTCCATTTGTTTAGCTCCACGTGTCCAGGCTGTGGTGTTGCAAGGTGAAAGTGCTCAGAAGTGTTTGAACATTAGTAGCAACAGTTGGAGTGCATTGTGCCGCAAGAGGGGTGTGTGTGTGGGGGGGGAGCCTTGCCCCCCAATCCTATTCCAGCTGTAGCCAATTTGTGCTTGCACTTTCAGATGCCCCCTAACCACAGCTCAGTGCCATCTTTGGATAGGGGAGGCCATCCAGTCTGTCCCGCTCTTGCCAACTAAAGGCGATGCTGGGTGCCTGATGACTCACCCTGCTGGAGCCTGGACAAAGCGTCACATGGCTTGGTTCACTTTTCTTCTGGCCAAATCCACTCTGGCAGGGACATCTCTCTCTAGCAGCTCAGACCAAATGACAGTGACTCCAGGCAGGTGACGCCACACCTCCAGTAAGTCTGCCTGAGCTGCGTTGGTCAAATCTAAGCCCGTCCAGGGCCCAAGGTCGTTCTTGCCTAACTGGATGACGAAGGCATCAGGGTGTTTGTGTGTTGTCACATATCACCAATGCTTTGAGCTTGCTCTAGAGCACACGGCTCCCGCACAGCCATGTGTCCGTCATCCCCCACTGCAGAGCAACTCCATGACCCCATCTGCTCTGCAGAACATGCTGCTGTGCCCATGTGCAATGCTGTGCCTGTAAATCCACACCCACACGGTTTCCAGCCCTGCAGCTGTAATAGATGAAGTTAAAGATGAGAGGTCCGTAGTGGGCGAATGCCTGATCTAGAGGCCCCTGGTTTCCACTCTCTAGTTGCCTGGACTTGGGCTCCTGCCATACCCAACTCGGCCGCAGTGGTAGCTGCCCCAATCCTGAAGGAATGTGAGCCAAACTCCTGAGAGGGGAGGCCCTCGCCTCTGATACTGGCCTGCAGCACACTCGCCTGAGCCCCTGGGACACACTGCTAAGGGCTGAAGCCACTCTTAAGGGGCGTTGGGCTGCCTGTTCAGTACCCCATTAGGTGAACGAAACAACCCTTCCCCTTTTGATCAATGTTTGAACGTCTGATCCTGAGGCGTACGCCCCTTGAAAGTATCACCACATCTTGGACATCCAGAGCTTTGACTTGTGTGCCATCCATTTGGGATACCACCACAATTTCATGCACTTGCAAGGCCCCAAAGAAGGCCAGGGGGAAGGCTGCCCTGAATAACATACCCCGACCCAGGGCCGGCGCTGCCATAGAGGCCAGTCAGGCAGCCGCCTAAAGCGCCAAGGTAAAGGGGGCGCCGAACACCGCGCCCGGAAGTCCGAGTGAGGGCAGCTTCCAGGTGCGCCGTTCTGAAGCCGGCCTTCCGCCCCCCACCTCACTGTCCATGGCTTGCCCAGGCGAAGCCAAGCCAGGATGCTGGGGTGGGGTGGGGGCGGGTGGACGGCTCCACGTCCTCACTGTCCATGGCTTGCCCAGCAGAAGTCAAGCCGGTACGCTGGGAGCGGGGCGGGGGTCACGAACAGACAGCTCCATGTTCTGGCGTCCGGGCACGCTGGATGTCATAACGTGGAGCCGCCCGCCCCACCGCAGCGTCCCACCCAGCCGAAGCCAAGCCAGGACCCACGTTCTGACTTGGGGCGAGGGAAAGGTAAGGTAACGCGGCCTCCGTCCCCGCCTGTCTCCGCCTACCTGGGATGGTGGGGGTGGGTATGCTGGGGGGTGGGGGTGGGGGTGGGGTGAAAGCAGCTCACCTTGCCTACGGCACAAAAAAGCCTGGCACTGGCCCTGCTCTAACCAACAGAACTTATCAGCACCATGGCAGGGCAAAGGTGGTGAGCCTCCTTCCATAAGTGATTGCTGGTTTCCCCACCTCCCCCAGCACAACACTGCTCTAGCCTGAAATGAGGAACAAGGGTCGCCCCCCTCCCATGTGCCATGGATATCTTTAGCATAAGGCCCTGTACCCTGAGACACATGCAGGATATGTGTCTCATAAGTTGCAAGACCTATGAAGAGAGGCTGAAAGAACTGGGCCTGTTTAGCCTGGAGAAGAGAAGACTGAGGGGAGACATGATAGCACTCTTCAAAGACTTGAAAGGTTGCCACACAGAGGAGGGCCAGGATCTCTTCTCGATCCTCCCAGAGTGCAGGACACGGAGTCATGTGTTCAAGTGACAGGAAGCCAGACTCAGGCTGGACATCAGGAAAAACTTCCTAACTGTTAGAGCAGTACGACAATGGAATCAGTTGTTACCTAGGGAGGTTGTGTGCTCTCCCACATTTGAGGCCTTCAAGAGGCAGCTGGACAACCATCTGTCAGGGATGCTTTAGGGTGGATTCCTGCATTGAGCAGGGGGTTGGACTGGATGGCCTTGTAAGTCCCTTCCAACTCTGCTATTCTAAGTTTCTATGATACTGAAGAAGCATCGCTTTGGATGGGAGCCAAATGCCCGGAGCTCCTTTGCTAATGGGGAAGGGACTAATGTGTTAGCTATTCCTATGTAGGAATGCAGCATGGATTTTGCAACCTAATCAATTACCGCCTGCCTAGTTTATCATACCCAAGCGCCCACAGCGACTCTTGGAAAGGGTCCGAGCTGATTCTGACTTCTGGCACCAATGACCGAAATCTCTCCTCCTGCAAGCAAGTCAGGGCATCTGCAACCTTATTACCTGCACCCAGGACATGCTGTGCAGAAAACAGAATGTTGGCAGCCAAGCCAGCCAGCACTAACTCACGATGTCTGGCTGTTCATAATATCTCTGACTGCAGCCTTGTTATCACACTTCAAATGCCCTCATTTATCCCTGAATCTTTCTTCCCAAGTGTACACTGCCACCAAGGAGAAGAATTGAAGCTATGGGAGACCGTGTTTGATGCCTGTGTTGAGCAGTGAGCTGGCCATCTATTTGCACACCACTGTGCTTGAAAGAAAACCCCCACAAACCCAGGCTTCTGGAAGCATCTGACTGGATTTGTAAATACAGCCTGGCCAAGAGCTGAACTTGCAAAATCAGTACAACAGGGAGCAAAATTTCTGGAAGTTTTAAAGAACTGAATTTCATAGAATCATAGAATAGTAGAGTTGGAACGGGCCTATAAGGCCATCAAGTCCAACCCCTGCTCAGTGCTCCTCTTGCTCCAAATCATGCCATGCTCTAGTGCTGATAGCAGTTCCTGCTGCTGGGTAGTGCGTTCTGGATCTGCAGGCACACGGCAGCTTGGGCTACCAACCAGTGGAGTACAGGATCGCATTGTGAACTTTTTGAAGGAAGACTTCAGCCTATTTTGCAGGAAGCTAGGAGGAGACGACTGCACCTGAATCTACTTTTGGGCATACATTTAGGAACATGGCTTCAACAGGTGTGAATCCATTAGGGTGTGTGTGTTAATTATATCATGTTCCAAGGCATGGGGGACAAGTGTGTGTGTGTGTGTGTGTGTGTGTGCAACTTCAGCTTATAGGAAGATTTTCAAGTTCCCCTGATTTGGGTTTTTCAAAGCTGGCAAACAGAAGTGATCGTCAAATCCCATCTCCCTCCCTCTCTCGCCCTCCACTCCTGTTGCTCATGGATTTGATCCCTGCGCTCTACCTCCTCCAATATTGTGACTGGAGCCGGCTCTGGAGTCTTGGCTTCTATGCTCTACTTTCTTGGAGTGCAACAAGGCACAGCGAAGAACTGTAAGGGGGTTAAGACTCCTGAGCACATCCGTTTGCCTGCTGAACATCCTTGTGGCTCTGCTTTCCCCAGCACCTTGGCAGCAGGCTGCAGTGTGGTTGGGTTCCGTTGCCAGCAAAATTGGTTAAAACCCGACCCAGGCATGACGTGTAGCAACCAAGTATGTCCACCTGGATCTTTGATGTCTATCAATGAGGTTCACAAGGGACTTTCCAACAACAACAATGACAAAACAAACAAACAAACAAACAAACAAAAAACCACAAAAAGCAATCTAAGGGTCTTGATCTCTCAATACTCTCCCCTTCCTTTCCTGCCGGCTTCCTCCAAGTCCTTCATCCTACCTCCTAACTGTCACGGTTCAGCCAGAACAGCCACAATTTTGGGAGCCGTCTTCTGGGGAAAACCCACCAACTGGGGCCAATGTGGGCTTTCTTCCCAATGGAAATAGCTTCCAAGGAGCACTTTTGTCACGACCACTGCAAGAGAGGAAACTGCTATTTTCATTAATACAAAAACAAAACCCCAAACAAAACATCGGCTGGTGTGTGTGTGGTTGTGTGTGTGTGTGTGTGTGTGTGTGTGTGTGTGTAAAAACAGACAAGGAACGAGAGGAACGTGACTTGATTAGGCCCTTAACAGTTAGTAACCATCCTGGGGGAGTTTAAGGTTGGTATGTGTGGATGCATCCCAAGAGGTTAAAATGACCCTGTTCTCTTTGCTGTACAGAGATGTTTGAAGAGGAAGGAAAGAAGGACACCTTTTTCCTTTCCCGCTCTCCAGAAATATTCCCTCCATTGCTTTACAGCAGAATCATAGAATAGCAGAGTTGGAAGGGGCCTAAAAGGCCATGGAGTCCAACCCCCTGCTCAATGCAGGAATCCACCCTAAAGCATCCCTGACAGAGGGCTGTCCAGCTGCCTCTTGAAGGCCTCCAGGGTGGGAGAGCCCACCACCTCCCTAGGTCACTGGTTCCATTGTTGTACTGCTCTAACAGTCAGGAAGTTTTTCCTGATGTCCAGCCGGAATCTGGCTTCCTTTAACTTGAGCCCGTGATTCCGTGTCCTGCACTCTGGGAGGATGGAGAAGAGATCCTGGCCCTCCTCTGTGTGACAACCTTTCAAGTATTTGAAGAGTGCTCTCATGTCTCCCCTCCATCTTCTCTTCTCCAGGCTAAACAGGCCCAGTTCTTTCAGTCTCTCTTCATAGGGCTTTGTTACTAGTACTGATATATAGGTTTGGGGTTGGCAGGGGATGTTTCAGGAGGGTGGGAAAGAAAAAAAAGTGTGCCCTTTCCCCCTTTCCTCTCTCATGACTGATTCCTGGAGAAGCCTGGGCCTCCCATTCTGGGTTGACGGATGCTCCACATATATATTGTTGTTTTTTAAAGCTGCTTTTTAATCTTAGTGAGTCTCTTTAATATCTTTTCTCTTGTCCTTGGCAGCATTTGCTACAATTGGGTTAGAGTTAATTTCTAACCCAAATAGCCTTTCTATAGTTATAATGTAACCCCTGATAGGTAGTGAATCAACTTTCCCCTTGAAAACGTGACCTATAGTTGAGCCTTCTTGGCTTGGAAAACGGTCAGAGGCACAGCCAAAAAAGGCACGAGGAAAGTAGTTACCAGATAACCAGTGCGGAAAGTGTCGTGAGAGCCCACGGCCTTAAGCTCTCAGCCCTTATAAAACCCGCTGCGCCTGTGAACCCCTCCTAGCAGCCAAGGGGGCAGAGGAGAAGGACTCGCGGCCCCCATGGATCTGCTCTCTGTTTCAGTTCTGCTGCTCCTCTGTGTCTGTTGCATCCTCCTCGCCTTGACATGGGGGCGCAAAGAGGGCAGAGGCCTCCGCCTGCCCCCGGGGCCCACCCCACTGCCCATCCTGGGGAATTTTTTCCAACTGGACCGAAAGGATATTGTCAAGTCCCTGGTGAAGGTGAGTCTTGATTCCTATAACTCAAGTGGACAGATACAAAGGAGGGCAGGGCTCCTGCAGCTTTAACTGTTGTGATGAAGAGGGAATTTCACCAGGTGCTGCATCATCATCATCATCATCATCATCATCATCATCATCATCATCAAATTTATTTCTTACCCGCCTCTCCATTTTGATCGAGGCGTGGAACAATAAATGATAAAATACATAATACTCAATGAAAACATAATATACATTGTTCAAAACATCCTAAAAAACATCCTAAAAAGATTTTTAAAACATCTTAAAATTCCACTGGATAGGTCTGCCAGAAGAGATCAGTCTTTATAGCTTTCTTGAGTGCTAGTAGACTGTTAAGTTGACGAGTCTCCTCCAGCAGGCCATTCCACAGTCTGGGAGCAGCAGAAGAGAAGGTCCTCTGGGTAACAGTTGTTAATCTAGTTTTTGCTAGCTGAAGTAGATTTTTCCCAGAGGACCTGTGTGTGTGGGGCGGATTGTATGGGAGAAGGCGATCCCGCAGGTAGCCTGGACCCAAACATTTAGGGCTTTAAAGGTGATAACCAACACTTTATACTTTGCTCGGAAACTAATTGGCAGCCAGTGAAGAGATTTTAAAACTGGTGTAATGTGGTCACCCCTAGGTGTACCGGTGACCAGCCTGGCTGCCATATTTTGAACTAGTTGAAGTTTCCGGACTAGGCACAAAGGTAGTCCTATGTGGAGCGCACTGCAGAAGTCGAGTATTGAAGTTACCAGCGCGTGCACAACCGTCTAAGTCTTCTGACTCTAGGAAGGGGCACAGCTGGCGTATCAGCCGAAGCTGATAGTAGGCACTCCTGGCTGTCGCATCTATCTGGGCTGTCATTTGGAGAGACGGATCCAGAAGCATCCCCAAGCTGCAAACACAGTCTTTCAGGGGGAGTGGAACCCCATCCAGAACCGGTTGACACACCTCCAAACCCAGATTGTGGCCTTTGACATGCATACAAAGGACACCTGCTGAAATTCCCTTTTCTATTAAAACTGTTGAAGATATAGGAGCTGTGTCCTCCTTTCCATAGGATCACCCTAACCTGTGCCAATGAGTGCAGGAGCCCCAAGGGAGGTGTTCTTTTCTTTTTTTAAAGCAGAGGCAGAATTTTGTACATATTTGGGCAGCTGCGGGGGCGGGGGGGCGGAGAACTTCAAACTTGACTTTTGAATTCCTAAATTTTTAATATACGTTTTTGACTTTTAAAGAAATCTGAAGAGTTGCTGATAACCAAATTACATTGATAATTGAATTGCCATTCAGGACTTTACAATCGCCCCCCAATATGCATGCACAGCCAGTCCTAAATATAACGCTATTCACTGCTGGGGTTGTTCCCCCACCCCCACCCCCACCCCAAATTCACATGTTTGTTTGTTTTCAAATTTGTGTAAGCAGTTAAAAACTTTGCTTGCTGTTTATTTCTTTTATTACTGTGTTTGTGCCTTTAATTTATTGATTCTGTTATTGTTTTAATAAAATGCTTGTATTAATCTTGGTTTTATTCTTCCATGCCCACCATTTTTTTAAGGCGGAAAGGCAGGAGATAAATCAGATCAAATCAATCAATAAAACAAATTGATTCCCACTCTGCACCTCCCCCCACCTCCCAGGGCCGCTGCAGGACATGCTTCCTCTGGGGCACCTGCAAGGGGACGCGTGGCTTTCTCTTCGCAGATGAGCGAGGTGTACGGCCCGGTGTTCACCGTCTACCTGGGGCTGCGGCGGGTCGTGGTCTTGTGCAGCTACAAAGTGGTGAAGGAGGCCCTGGTGGACCAGGCAGAAGAATTCAGTGGCCGCGGGCAGATCCCGTCCTTCTCCAAGGAATTCAATGAACATGGTGAGGGGCCCCTCCCTGTGCGAAAAAAGGAAGGGTTGAGCATCGCCCAGCTCTCTTGCCGTGGGGCGGGGAGATGTCCTGCCCCAAGGCTCTGCCTTCGGAATGCAACTCCTGTTTGCCACAGTTTTCGTTGGAGAGAGCCAATTGAAATTGGTTTGGGAGAGGCTCCTTCATTCCCCAGGGTGTCGGCACACCCAACTTTCATTTGGGTGCCTCTTTTGCAAACGTCTGGCCAACCACTTTCACAATCGCCACCCCCACCCCCACCCACCCCCACCTCTTTCAAACGGCCTTCAGTTCTCTGGAAATTAACCTGTCATCTGCCTGGGGACAAGACAGGGGTTCTTTAGGAAATGCATGTCAATTCTAGGCACATTTGGTATCAGAGGGCGGCGTGGAAATTCCGTGTGTGGAAATAGTGCTCCGGAATGTAATCAGTCGTTGGCAACATTTTTTTTTTTTTGTCCCACAGCTCTCCAGCACACACCCGAATAGAAATAGCAGGGCAAGCAGCTGCAATGCGTCCCTGGAAGATCATGCCCCCCCCCCCCCGTTCTCCATTCTTGCCTTCTCTCAGCAATGCCTCCCTAATGTGTTTTCTTAGAATGAGTTGCCAGCCGTGGCATTTTTCAGAGTTCAGCTCCCACCCAGGGTGGGCGTGGGGTTCTAGATGTGGGGAGCTGGAAGCATCTTGTCTCTAGCACACATGTAAATAAATGTATGTGCATGACTGCTAAGGCACCATGCAGGGACCCCATCCTGTCGTTATTGCACATATGCAGGTGCTGAGCTATGTTTAGGACAGTTGATAGCATATTGGAAGACAATTCTTTACAGAGCGTGAGGGTGACGCAGGGGTTGGGGCGTTGGGCAGGGACTCAGGAGTCTTGGGTTCTAGTCCCCACTTGGCCATGAAACTCACAGGTGAGCCCGTCACTGACTCTCAGCCTAATCTACCTCACAGGGTTGTTGTTGTGAGGATAAAATGGAGAGGAGGCGGACCATGTGAACAACCCTGAAAGAGGGGAAAAGGCAGGATATTAATATAAAATAAAGAAAAGAAAAATGAATTATGCGTCCCTTACATATCTTTAACGAAAGGAACTATTACCCTCCTACCTCTTCATCTCAGGCTATTGCGAAATTAATGAATGTGGCAGAGAAGGGGCCTGCAATACTGTGTGCTTATGAAGGGAGGGGACTTGCAAAGTGATCCATTCGTTCATTCCGTTTCTGTGCCATCCCGTACCCAAAGCTCTCTGGGCAGTTCACAAAAATTCTTGGTACGAGCACAGTGGTGTGACAAGCCAGGCCCTTCTGTTCCCCCGTGAAGCGTTGAAGGCGATGGTGTGGAAGGGTGTTTTGCGAAAAAGCAGAAGGCTGGGCGAGATGGAACTTGCAGTGGTGGTAAAGAATAGTTTTAACCAAGTTGTTGCCGTGATTACAATATCGAGGGGCAAAAGAACTCCATCCTGTAAGCTGGGGGTCTGAAAATGGGAACATTTCACTGCAAGATGTCCCTGGAAAACATAACCCATTAATCTTCCTAGGTTTTAGAACAATGAATATTGAAGAGATAATATGTGCAGGGAAAGTGTTTCTCTCTCTCTCTCTCTCTCTCTCTCTGCCCCTTTCTACACCTAAGGATTATCTCAGGAAAATGGAGGGATCGTCTCTGCTTGCTCCTGGGATCCCCAGTGTGTCATTTGGATGCACAGGAATGATCCTGGGACGATCCCGGATAAGAAGGCAGGTGTAGAAACGGCCTCTCTCTCTCTCTCTCTCTCTCTCTCTCTCTCTCTCTCTCTCACACACACACACACACACACACACACACACACTCACACTCACTCACACACACACACACACACACACTGTTAATTTAAGTGAGTCCTCACAATGTTTGCTCCCGTTGGTTTAATACTAAGCAGCTCAGTGGCGCCTTGGGATTCCTCCGCCCTTTTGCATGAGGCCCACTGAGTCGTTGTCCTCCTGCCTCCGTTTGCCCAGGCGTTGTGTTCGCCCACGGTGATCGGTGGAGGCTGCTTCGCAGGTTCTCTCTCAGCACCTTGCGGAATTTCGGGATGGGGAAACGATCCATCGAGGAGCGAATCCAAGAGGAGGCCCGGTGCCTGGTAGAGGAGCTCCATGGAACGGAAGGTAGGCCTTGGTAGAGGTTGCCCAGCTGGCCTGCAAGACCCTGGCTTGCGTTTGCCACCATTGCTCCATTGATTCACCCCAACTGTTGAGCAAGAGGAGGGTAGCAAGAGGAGCAGGTTAACAAACTGAAGCAAACTCCAAAGCCATCTGTCGGGGATGCTTTAGGGTGGATTCCTGCATTGAGCAGGGGGTTGGACTTGACGGCCTTGTAGGCCCCTCCCAACTCTATGATTCCCCAGTCAGCACTGCGTGGGTTCAGCCTGTTTCCCCTTTATTTCCTTTTGGCAAAGAATGTAGCATAGAAGCCTGGTCTGGCACTCAGGGGAAAGATTCTTGAATTGCCCAAAGGAAGAAGGTAAGGGTTGCTTCCGGGCGACGCTTCTCCACCCCTGCTGTAGCACAGCTGCAGACAGACAGACAGACAGACCGATGGACTGAGACTGGCTCATGGGTCAGGCAGGGCCAGATCTACACCTGATGTCAAATCATTACGACCCCATCTTGGTAATGCTACATCCATCGTGTGCATTTATACCTTGAAGGACACACAATGCCATTTGTTGTTGCAGTCTGGATAATGTGGAAGAAAAAGCAAGAGATAAGACTATGAAGGTGGTATCTGGAATGGGTAATGTGCCTCAACCGTAATCAATGCATTTTAATACCGCTGCAAAGCAGTAGTGTAGGTCTAGCTCAGGGCTGGCTCAAGACATTTTGCTGCTTGAGGCAAAGGACAGAAGAACACAAGAGCATCTGAAGAGCCCTAAAGCTGTGCAATCAGTGACAATTGTATGCAAAGGACTCAGAAGTTTTCCACCTTAGAATCTGCTTTTAGTGTGAAGTACTCCCATGCATCCTCCCTTAAAATTTGAATCAAATTGGGTCATCGGTTGATTTTTTATGATTTTTTAAAAAACATTTCCCCCCTCTTTGCAAAGGAGCTGTAGCTCCCTGCAGGAAAATTAACAAGGGTCCAAAGTCCAAAACTCATGACCAGCAGGGCTTAAATGCGGCTGCTGCTAAAACTTTCCAATTTGGTTTCCCATCCAAACCCTGACCAGATCTGACACTGCTTAGCTTCAGCAAAGTAGCTGGCTCTTATGCATTTAGGCAATTTCCTGAGACTTGTGTTAAGATGTTTGGGGAGGGAGGGATTTGTGTGTGCTTATGACTTGCCCTGCTCTGCTGGCTAGGAATGAGGCAGGCAGTGGGCGGAGCAAACCCAGCAACGAAAGGATTGAACTATGTGCCCTGCAGTAACGTTACAGCTACAGAGAACCGATACAGAGAACCACGTTAGAAAGGGACACTAGCAATGTTATAAGACTAGTGTAGATCCGGCTCTGGACTGAGCACCTTTGCCAAACTATGAGCGTTGTCAGGGGACGCCACCATTTTAAGAACTATTAATCCACTGTATTTTTGGTTTTGTCACAGAAATAAAATCCAAACACTACATGAAGAGCACTTCCTTTCCTGCTTTTACACTACATAAGGCATTGTAGTGGCATTGTGGTACAGCGGAATAATAATAATAATAATAATAATAATAATAATAATAATAATAATAATTTATTCTTACCCGCCTCTCCGATTGGATCGAGGCGGGGAACAACAGCAATCATAAAATACATAAAATACTGATTAAAAACATAGCATACACTGTTAAAAACATCCTAAAAGCGTCCTAAAAGCATCCTAAAAGTATCCTAAAATTCTACTGGAGAGGCCTGCCGGAAGAGATCAGTCTTGATAGCTTTCTTGAACTCTAAAAGACTGTCAAGTTGACGAGTCTCCTCCGGTGGGCCATTCCACAGTCTGGGAGCAGCAGAAGAGAAGGTCCTCTGGGTGATAGTTGTCAGCCTAATTTTGGCATCCTGAAGTAGATTCTTCCCAGAGGACCTGAGTGTGTGGGGCGGATTGTACGGGAGAAGGCGATCCCGCAGGTAGCCTGGACCCGAACCGTGTAGGGCTTTAAAGGTGATAACCAACACTTTATACTTCGCCCGGAAACTAATTGGCAGCCAGTGAAGAGATTTTAAGACTGGTGTGATGTGGTCACCCCTAGATGTCCCAGTGACCAACCTCTAAGTGGCACTGTGGTATAGTGAATTAGTGCATATGCACAAGTTTTAAAAAGTGCTTTCTTTTGGTTTTACAATTAAATACCATACTTTCCCTGCTTTTAAAAACAACTCACTGAAAGTGCTCATTAGACACAGAAGCAAAATTAGAGCATCAGCTAAAGAGCCTGTAAATGGGTGTAAAATGGGTATAGAAGCCAGTGGTGTGTGTACACTCGGCTTCCTCTCTGTTTCTCCACCAGGAAAACCCTTTGACCCCACCTTCATTGTCAGTCGTGCTGTCTCCAACATCATCTGCTCCATCGTGTTTGGGAATCGCTTTGAGTACAATGACAAGAAATTCCTCCGGCTGAACAAGCTGATCACAGAGCGGGTCCGCGTCACCAGCACACCTCAGGCTGCGGTGAGGGTGGCAGGGAAATGCCCCCAATTCCTGGGTTTCCCCTCCATACTGTTTGCATGCTCTGTCTCACTCACTCCTTCCATGCCCAGGCCCAACAACGTAGGGTGATGGGAAGGGGGGGAGAGAGAGAGAGAGAGAGAGAGAGAGAGAGAGAGAGAGAGAGAGAGAGAGAGAGAGACTTGCTGAGCCCGGCACAGGATTTGGCTCACCAGCTGACCACACTTCTGCTAAATAATCCCTGTGATCCAGCCCAGAGCTGGTTGAATCTGGCCTCCAAACACAGTCGGAGGAGCATTCTTGGTTGTGAGGTTACAGGGCTCAATCAGCATCACAACCCATTTTTAAAAAGATCATAAAATAAAAGCTTTGTAGATTATTTAGCAAGCCTCGTCATTTGCCTCCCATTGAAAGCAGGAGTGTTCTGAGAAACACAACACAGTGCACATGTCTGAAAAAGTATACTACTTAGGAGGTCAAGAGTCACGCTGTTTGGGAATTTGAATTTACAGGATGCACGTGGTGAAGAAAGCTGAATTTATAGGATACACATGGTGAAGAAAGCTGAAAGTACACTGACCTGATCTCTTTGTCTCCACTCTCACTCCCACCCTATGAAACCTCAGCTGTACAATATCTTCCCGGAGATCATGGAGAAGATCCCTGGAACGCACCATGCAGGCAGCAGATGCTCCCAGGCGATTATCAGCTTCATCAGGGAAAGGATCAAGATGCAGCAGGCCTCGCTGGATCCCAGCGCCCCGCAGAATTACATCGACTGTTTCTTAGTGAAGATGGAGGAGGTAATGAGTGGACCTTGTGCCCCACCAGCCACTAGGAAGACGTGACACCAACTTGTGACACCTTCCTCTTGTCTCTTGGCAGGAGAAACACAACCCGTGTTCTGAATTTTGCATGGAGAATTTGATCATGTCCACATTCAATTTATTCTTTGCTGGGACAGAGACAATCGGTACCACCCTGAGATGTGGATTCCTCATCTTGCTGAAGTACCCGGAGATACAAGGTAAGGGGAGAAGGGGGAACCGCTACAAGAAATGCCAGCTGGAGGACATTTGAGCGCCCACACGTACAGACCTGTTTGATGATGAACAACAACAGTACAGCTGTTAGGGGGATTTTTCCCACTTTCCATGTGTATTTTTTCATAGAGGGGCTTCCAGTGTGCACATACAGATGGTTCACGGTATGTCTGACAACAGCTGGTGCCACCAGGTGGCTCTTTCCCCTTAGAGTATGGAAGAAGCAACATTGAGGTTGTGACATTGGGAAGAAATGCTATGTCCTCAGGACAAATGCATAGTATGAGTTTTTCAGCACCGCATGAACTGCCATGTGGTTGCTGTTTTCGCCTTGGTGGGTTTAAAAAAGAAATGGAAAATTCCAGTCCCCCAACTAAAAACTAAGTTTCAAATCCAAAATACACCAGCCAGTCTGCTCCGTGTCCACCAGCTAAAGTCTGGTAAAAAGGGGGTCAAGAGAGAATTGATCTGTCCTAACGTTGGGAAGGAGTGTAATTGCTGTCATCCCTTCCTCAAGAAAAACTCCATGAGGAAATTGATCGGGTGATCGGGCAAGATCGAATCCCAACCTGCGAGGACAGGAATAAAATGCCCTATATGGAGGCTGTGCTGCATGAGATCCAGAGATTCAGCGACATCCTACCCATGAACCTTCCACACGCTGTGACACAAGACACCCTGTTCAGGGGATACGTCATCCCTAAGGTAGGATTCCCAAGGCACATCGCATCGGGAATGGAGAGAGTGGGATCCAGTCTGTTTGACCTCAACATGGCTGGCAAGAGATTCTTGGGTGGGGAGGGGGGAGGTGAGCTGGAATTCATCAGACTGCAAATGCAGATATATTAGGTTGCAAGCTGCTCATTCTCAGGACTCAGTTCCCCATCTGTAACATCGGCATCTTACATAGAGTCATAGAATCATAGAATAGTAGAGTCATAGAATCATAGAATAGTAGAGTTGAAGGGGCCTATAAGGCCATCGAGTCCAACCCCCTGCTCAATGCAGGAATCCACCCTAAAGCCTACCTGACAGCTGCCTCTTGAATGCCTCTAGTGTGGGAGAGCCCACAACCTCCCTAGGTAACTGGTTCTACTGCTCTAACTGTCAGGAAGTTTTTCCTGATGTCCAGTCGGAATCTGGCTTCCTTTAACTTGAGCCCGTTATTCCGTGTCCTGCACTCTGGGAGGATCAAGAAGGGATCCTGGACCTCCTCTGTGTGAGAACCTTTCAAGTCTTTGAAGAGTGCTATCATGTTTCCCCTCAATCTTCTCTTCTCCAGGCTCAACATGCCCAGTTCTTTCAGTCTCTCTTCATAGGGCTTTGTTTCCAGATCCCTGATCATCCTGGTTGCCTTCCTCTGAACACGCTCCAGTTTGTCTGCGTCAAAAGAGTATTGCAAGGAAACACCAAACCAGGCATTCTAAAGCAAGGCGTATGTTCACAGTACTACAGGAATGTTTGCATAATGTGCGTGCTATAGATCTGCACCTAAACCTGAGGCCAGTAATATTAGAGCCAGGTCTTCAATACCATGGGTGTATTTGTGAGTTGCTTGTGCATGGTTAATCAGGCTCATTGTGTCCCACAACATCAGAAGAGGTTACACAATATAACCCATAAGTGAAATTTAGTTCTCCTTGCCACAGTCCTTGGCAAGCGCTCCTGGCCTAGGCCCTGGGTGAGGACCCCGCAGCACTTCTTGATCCTGTAAGTGCTTGCCTCCTCCAGCCCTCTGCTTTTTCACCCAGCCGCACCCCCTTCACCGCACAACTCCTTCTTTCTCTCCACCAGCTTCAGTAAGAATTTCCTCTGTCCTTTCCCCTTCCTCACAACCGTGTAGGATCCCTCCCCATCACCACTGACCTAGAAGATGCAGGCGCATTTGGTGACATCACAGTAGCTCAACCAATAACTGCTGTGGGAGAGGCTTATGGACTAGTGATAGCCTCTTTTGGGCACATCTACACAAATGCTCACTATAATGAAGTAGAAGTAGAAATTGAAATAATGAAGAATGGATCAAAGTAGACTCTCACACTATACGGTCACATGTATCCAGGATACATTCAAATGGAGCAGCTTTCTTCGGGGTGATGTTGCAGTGGTGGATACAGCTTGACCACTTGGAGCTCCACCCTTTGTGCAGCCCTGCCTGCCACCTTTTCCTTTTGCTCCCATCCCTCCCGCCTCTCCCCAACCTCTGGTCCCCTCCCTCTTTGCCAGGGGACCTACATCTATCCTGTGCTCAGCACCGTGCACTACGACCCGGAGCAGCACTCCAACCCCGAGGAGTTTGACCCCGGGAGATTCCTGGACAGCCACGGCCGCTTTCAGAAGCTGGACGCCTTCATGCCCTTCTCAGCAGGTGTGTGTCAAGTGTGGGTCAGAGAGTTTCAGCACTGACTGAAACTCCCATGGATCGTGTGGGAGAAGGGCTGGGTTGCCAGCTTATCAATCTGCCACGCTAGTTGTGCCTTCATCAGCAGCTTGGCCTGCTGGTTTAGCTGGCGATGAGACCTCCCAGACCTCTGCAGATCCAGCTGCCATTCAAGGCACAAGAGCAGGCCTGGCAGGGTTCCTTTCCCTGGCCACTGGCAACCCTGAGTCCTCCCACCTTTTCCAACGTTGACTGTTGACTCCTAACTGTTCCTCCGCTCAGTTGGATCCTGCTCACGTTTTGCAATCTTAACATAGTCCCAAATTGGTGGAACTTCCCAAGCGGGTTAGATGGTAAGATGATTTACTGAGGCCGAGGACTGGGCAAGTCAATCAATCACTCAATCAATCAACCAATCACTCAGTCAGCTGTTCCAGCCTTCACCGCTCTTGTCTCTCTTTCGGCAGGGAAGCGCATGTGCCTGGGCGAGGGAATGGCACGCATGGAACTCTTCCTCTTCTTCACCACCGTCCTGCAGAACTTCACCCTCACTTCCCTGGTGCCCCCGGGTGAGATCAGCCTGGCGCCAGCTGTCAGCAGCTTCACCAAGCAGCCTGGCCAATACCAGCTCTCGATGATCCCACGCCGAAGCTGATCTCTCCGCTCCTATGGTTTGGTCACCAAGAGAGTCCCAATTCTCTCTCCTAACCTGGTTGAAGCGCCATTGCTTTCCTTCTGCCCCCACCGCCTGTCACATCTGGTGGGTTGCCATTCTCCCAAGGGCCTTCAGCTTTCCAGCAATGAATGTTCAGGACTACACTTCCCAGCATTCCCAGCGAGTGGCGAGGGGGATGACTCTTACCTGACTTTAATGTTAGTCTATGTATGTTATATACATTAAGACTGCAATCCTATACACACTTAACTGGGAATAAGTGCCATTGGGCTCAGTGGGCGTTCTTCTGATTACCTTTGACTAGGAGTGTGCTGGAAATCAGTTGAGGGGGGTTTCATACTAGGAAGAAAAGGTCTTTTAAAACAAGGTAGACTTGGCAACACTGCACATTCCTACCAGACGCTACTTACTTCTGGCAACGAGGTGCCCCTATTTTTCCTCCTTTGGGGAGTGCACTTCAGTACCACTATAAAGCAGTAGTGTAGAGCTTCCAGTGCACTTCAGTACCACTATAAAGCAGTAGTGTAGAGCTTGCAGTGCACTTCAGTACCACTATAAAGCAGTAGTGTAGAGCTTGCAGTGCACTTCAGTACCACTATAAAGAAGTCGTGTGGCTCCTGCCTTTTATATACCGGTTTCATAGTGCAATATCTTGCTTGGTGTCGCTGAGCCCAGTTTCTAACAGAGTTAGTTGCTTGTTTGCTACTCCTGTTCAGAGCCTTGGAGTGCCAGTTTCCAAAACTGTGAAATTATGATTTTAAGTACAGTCATTCTCTGCAATTGGCAATTTAGAATGTCAGAATGCCTGTTTCCTTTACATCCTTGTCAAGAAATTAACACACTATATTGAATCAAATGAAAATAAAGAGCGTGAAGTGTTCCAGTTTAAAACCTTCCATACAATTTAACTTTCTACTATCTGACTTACACTCACAGGGGAAGATTAAGCTGACATGCTGCTATTGCTTTCAGCTGGACAAATATAACTTTGGCTAGTTTAATAATAGACAACTTTAATTTGAGGATGGCTGCAGTTTGCTCCTCCATCCACTAAGGGTGTCAAAAGGTCTGCTGGTTTTGAAAGAGACAGGGTGTCCCCTTCTTGTTTCAGAACAAAGAGGTACCAGTACTGTGTGCTAAAATTACACTTTAGAAGTGATTCAGAGGGAGCGTTGCATAAATTATGCCAAATCCGAGTGTGCCAAAGTCCAATATTGAGACACTCGCGAAAGATCACAGACAAGGCGTTGGGCTCCAAAAGTTTATTCTCGAGAATAAGGTGACTCTTCTCGCTCACACTGTTAATTCAGAGTCACCCCGGGCTTATATACTTCCAAGCAGTGGTCAGAAAGTTTGGTTGACTTACCTCATTTAGAAGCTGGGATTACTCAGCTGCCATCGCCATGTGCTTTCCCAGGTGTGCTTTGCGCCTGTAGCCCTTCTCCTATTGGTGTTGTGACTAGGGGGCAGTCCAAAGGACTTGGCCGGGCTTGATTGGTTAGTTTCATTTGAAACTGACCTATGGTGTTGTCCCGGCAGTTAAGCAATGTTTACCTGAAGTTAGGTGGCGCTAGAGTTGTGGGGGGACACACATCTGGCCATCAGTGTGAAATACCTGCTCTCAGAAGTCCTTTGTCCTGCATACCTGCACTTAATCTTTCCCCTATATGGTGAGGTCTGGATTGGATGGGATTAACTCAATCCGTGTTCTTTGGAGCTGACAAGGCTAGAGGGCTGGGAAAGTGTTGCTTGCATGGGGGTAAATGGAGTTCTTTATTGGGGGCATCTGGCCACTCCCCCCTCCTTGCCTTGTGCGCCCCGTTATCTTTTCTAGGTGTGTGCGTGTCAGGGGGAAATGGACACTCTAGTTTTTACGTCAGGAGCAAGTATTGTCTTCATTGCCCACAGCAGGAATAGTGGAACAGACTTACTATTCCATGAGTATAGTGTACATGAGTAAGTTTGAGCAATATTTGGAACTTATGCAATACAGACTTATCGGAACATGGTTTTGGTGCAACATTTGGAGCTTTTTATATTTGTCCCACCTAGTAATGTGAGTCTGGTGAGTTTGGTTGACTTACGTCTTTTGGAAGCTGCCGTTTCAGCCCATTTTGCACAACCTTTTGCTCAGTTAATCTGTTCTCGGCTCTGCTGAAGAATTTAAGCAGCTAGATTGGATTCCTTATGTAAGGATTTTTCTCAGCCCTGAACTGAATGTATGTAAGTGTGTCGATAGTTGAAGAAGAAGAAGAAGAAGAAGGAGAAGGAGAAGAAGAAGAAGAAAGCACATGGATTGAAGCGATATAAACCATTTGTCAACAACATTAGTCAAAAAATACATCTGGGTCATGTCTTTGAGCATTGTTGGGAAGCAAACAACAGTGAGCAAAAGGCAAAGCTGAGTCATGACTATCAGTTAAAAAAAAATTGTTACGAAACATGTTTGCAGTGGGGTTTTTTTATTACTCTGCTCTGAATTTAAGCCACTTGTGGGTAGGCAAGATGATAACATTTTGGGGGATGCTGACAATGAAGTTATGTAAATTCATACAGATAAGGCTGATGGCAGGGCCAGTGCTGCCATAGAGCCAGCTCAGGCGGTGGCCTAGAGCGCCAAGCAAAGGAGGGCGCCAAACGGTGCACCTGGAAGTTGCTCTCCTAGGATGCTGGGGTTCGGGGGTGGCGACTTAAGAACGGCGCGCCCGGAAGCCACATCTGGGCGCGCCGCTTTGAAGCCTGCACCCCGCCCCCCAACCCCAGCGTCCTGGCTTCGAAGCCAGAAGCGAGCACGGGGGGCGGGGGCGGCTTCAGTATGGCATGCCCGGACGTGCCATTCTGAAGCCACCCCCCCCCCGCCCCCCAACCCCAGTGTCAGAGCAGGTGCAGGGCGGCTTTAGTACAGCGTGCCTGCCTAGGGCGCAAAATAGTCTGTCGCCGGCCCTGGCTGACGGGGCTGTTTGGAAGCCGAGCTTTATATGAGGATATCATTCTGGAGCAGAATATGCATTATAGTGTGTGAAATTGATAATGATTTATTGTATGGTATAGATGTGATTACAACAACAACAGTTTATTGCAGTCAATAGACCATTCCAACAAAAATCACATACAAAAGTGTTAGCAGAACCACCTCCATTTTTAACAGGAAACTGTAAAATCTCCATTGCACACCAAGCAAAATGTCATAATGCCCTGTATGAGAATGTCTCCTTGTGTGCGTCCTTGCATCCTTGATTACTAATATAAACAAGAGTCCTGGCTCCAGCTGTCTGTGTCGAAGTTAACTCTCTGTAACTTACTGTCAGGCCAAAGGTATTGTTTACAGGACTGTTTAGCATAATTAGCTATGCCTCAGTGTTATGTTCTGATTGGTTAATGCTGCTACTGGGCCCTGCCCCTTGAAAGCTTTAATACTGTACCATATTCCCTATGTCTTTTCTCTGATTGCTCCCTTTGAAGAGACCAGGCCTTGATTACTAATCAATAAAGCGCTTTTGAACCCTCTGTCGCTGGAATGGTGGAGTCGTGCTTAAGAGCTGTTTGGATCTCGTCCTTGGGTGAAAAGAACATTGATCTAACAAATGGCGCCTGACTCGGATCTACCCCAAGACGGATTCATGCCTGCCAGTGGAGCCTAGATTGAGGAGCGATCGCCAAGAGAGATTTCTCTTGCCTCTAGTAGGTTGACATGCACTGTGCAGACATGGAGACCGAATTGACGGGACCATTCGAGCCAAGGTTACAAAATCGACTCCACCCGACAGATGGAAGGGAACAGGCAACAACAATTTGCAATCAGACGTGATTAGAAAGGGCGAAGACGGGAGACGGCTATTTGGTGAGTGAAACCTTTAATCCCATGGACCCTGACGGGAAATGGAGGGAGTGGGTGTTCACAATTGACCTCAGAAATGGGAAGCTTATAGTCCGTATTGGAAAAGAGTCCCCGAGCCCATTGGTTAAAGTTGTTGTCGTTGGGAAAGCTTTCATTGAAATTGAAAAAGAGATTTTGAAACTGTAACAGTGTAACAATGAGTTAAAAATGTTTGTGACTGTGAATGGATGTCTTTTTTATGTTAGATTGCCCCTTGTGGATTTTTTTTTGAACTTGATCCAGAGTTAATTTCAGCTGTGTCATTGGAATCAATTTGCAAACATAGAAATGTAATTGAGTAAATGTACCTCTCAAAGGATCGCCCTTTAGTGTTGGAATGTGAATTACAGAAAAGTTGGTGTTGTGTTAAAGTGAAAAGAAAAAAATTGTCAGTTTGTGTTTTCCACCCGGCCCAAGTGAAAGAAATTTGAAGTTTTTGTTTTCCTTCTCCTCCCTAGTGTTTTTTTGCTTCTCCTATGCTTAGCAGCTAGAGATAAGCAGTTTTATTTTCAGTGAAAGTTTTTGTTTTAGATTTTGAAGACTTTGTGTATTTTGTCTTTCACAAACCTCAGATAATTAGAAAATAGAACCCCATTTTCACGGAAGAAATGTCTTCCATAGCTTTGAAGATTCACTGCCTGAGTTAACCTTGTAAGCACAAATAGTTTTGCCAACCATTTTGCCAAGATGGGAGAAAGAAAAGTATGTTGCTGAAAGTGGGGAGAGAGAGAGAGAGAGAGAAGGCTGTGCAGAAGAGATAGTTTGAAAGACTTTTAAAAAGGTTGTTTTGGTTGTTTTGAAAAGATGATGATTTGAAGTGAAGTTGATTTGAAGAAGAGTAAAGTATGTGAATAGAAGATGAGAAGTTGAAATGTAGAAAAAAGAAGAAAAAGGAAAGTGTTTGAAGGTTAGTGTACGTGGCATGGTTTTTGACCAGAAGGAAAAGTGGGGTGAAGAAGCCCTGCCTTGAAAAAGTTAGTGAATGGACAATCTTGCATCCTCTGCTGATGAAGATTGGAAATACTGAATTGCTATATTTTTGTGTGTGTTTTGAACGTTGTGTTCTGAAAATTGCCCAGTGGCTCTTTTTTTTGGGGGGGCAGAGATATTCTAACTTTGGCCTAATAGAACTTTTGAAATGCTTTGAGCCCTGAGCCTGAGCCCTAAATGCAACTACAATTGAAGTCTAAAAGCACCCCTGTGTTCTTGCATCAGTATCCTTTGAAATTAGAAGCCAGAAGAAGAATACAGCTATTGCTTTTTAAAAATGGACTTGTGAAATGATTAAAGCAATTAAAAACTCCAGCTTGCATTACTGTGTTTGCACTACCAGCCTCAAGTGTGCTGTGCCAAAAACGTGGCACAGACCAGTGGAGTACAGTAGAAGAAGCTGACACCTGAACCCTGCCTGCCAGTCCAGATATGAGATCAACCTCCTCGTGGACCCAAGGCTTGCCTCATTGAATCCTGCCACGTTGATACCTGAACTACAAAGAAAAGAAGAAGTTCCAGAGAATGAATGCCTTGAAGTCTTGCAACTTGGCACCAAACCTCGCCCAGACCTATATGATGACCTCAAGTTGTTTACTGATGGATCCAGCTACAATTGTATAACAAGCAGCTGAACTCGTAGTATGCACAGAAGCCCTGATGCTTGTTTCAGGCAAAAGACTATATTTACTGATTCAAAATATCACATGGACAGATTTGGAAAGAAAGAAGATTTGTGACTGCCCATGGAGCAGTGACCCATGGAGAATTAACAGTTGATCTGTTAAAAGCCCTGATGTTGCCAAAAGAATTGGCTAATTTGTCTACAAGCGAGCTGCCATAATTGGAGCTAGCCCATTTCTCAGTATTTGAATCCACCTTATGAAAAAGAAGACTTGGAATTAGCACAATAACTCAAAGTTTTCGAGAACCCAGAAAGATGGGATTTGTTACCCCTGATGTGCCAAGAATCATCATGACCTCCCTGTTTAAAGACCAGGTGTTTAAAGACCTCACAAGATGGACATTGATCAGACTCTTCAATGACTGAAAGACTTTTTTGAGAACCATGATCAGCCAAGGAATATAAATGGTCAGTGAATTGTTTTTACTGGCCTCATTTGTAAATGCATCAAAAGAGAAGCCTCTGCAGACATGGACTTGTTATTTTTTTTTAAGAATCCAGATTGACTTTGTTGAAATGTAAAAGTTTTTTTGAACGCCTACTTGTTTTTGTTCAGGTTTTTTCTGAACACCTACTGTTTTGTTCAGGCCTGAAACCATAAAATCAGATCTAGAAAGCTATTTTACTTCTTAGGTAGTGTAGAATATGGCACTTTTGTCCTAAAAATAGGCTGGCATCTCATGAAGATTCCAGTCTGGAAGGCAGATAGAGTTAATAGGACCCTGAAAAGAGACCCTAGCAAATTAGAAATTTCCTTGAAATGGGTGGATGTATTTCCAATTGCATTGTTAAAGTCAGAAAAAGTCTTAAATTGTTTCATTTTGAACTAATGTTTGGCTTTTCCTCTCAGTTTTTAGTGGGGGAACAAGAAAGAATTAAATAGGAATTGGGAAATGTTTTATTCCAAGAATATGTAATTGCCCTGCAGTTTTCTCTTTTCCTGCTCCATCGTTACCTGCACCTTTCCAGAGATTGTCGTTAGAAGAGCCCTGCTTGTTCCAGCCTACCTGCTTAAAAGTAGGACCCCAGAAGTTAAAAAGCCCTTGCTGCTTCGTACTTGTAAGTGAAATTATTATAGACAGATAAATGGACACATTGTTCTAAAATAAAGCCTCCCCTGTGCCAGAAGGACACAGGCAAAGCAAAGTTCATCTGCCTTCTGGTGCACCGGAAGCCACCAGCAACATAGGCAAAGAAACCAACACGGAGCAGCCTGAGTACTCAGCTCAACATTTAAAAGACACTAAAGTTATCTTACATGTGTGTGAAGATTATGTAGCTGTAATTTTGATAATTGTTACTTTAGTAGTTCTAAGTGTTTCTTTAATTGCCATAGCAAATGTTTTTAAGAAAGGATTTGTGCCTTTTACCACTCATAAGTGACTTGGCTTCGTTCCACAATTGCCAAATGTTCTTTGCAAAAGCTTATCTTCCTGCCCTGCAAAAGCTTGTGATCACCACACAAGCCAAAATATAAGATAATTAAAGGTTCAGAATTGTGTACACATATTATGATTCTACCCAAGGATTTTTAGAGCCCTACGTTAGTTGTAAAAGAAAGTTAACAAAGAATCATAGAATAGCAGAGTTAGAAGAGGCCTGCAAGGCCATCGAGTCCAACCCCCTGCTTAATGCAGGAATCCACCCTAAAGCATCCCTGACAGTTAGTTGTCCAGCTGCCTCTTGAATGCCTCTAGTGTAGGAGAGCCCACAACCTCCCTAGGTAACTGATTTCACTGTCGCACTGCTCTAACAGTTAGGGATAAACCATCTGTCAGGGATGCTTTAAGGTGGATTCCTGTCACTTGAGCCCCTTATTCCGTGTCCTGCACTCTGGGAGGATCAAGAAGAGATCCTGGCCCTCCTCTGTGTGACAAATACTCTTTAAGTATTTGAAGACTGCTATCATGTCTCCCCTCCAGGGGGTTGGACTTGATGGCCCTTCCAACTCTGCTATTCTTTGATTCTATGAATCTTCTCTTCTCCAGGCTAAACATGCCCAGTTGTTTCAGTCTCTCTTCATAGGGCTTTGTTTCCAGACCCCTGATTCTCCTGGTTGCCCTCACATAACCTTTTCCACTAGGTCCTGGGATCATCCAGGGTTCGCCCCCGCCTGAGCCCTGGATCCCCTGTGTGTCACCTAGATGAACAGGTTTGACCCCTGGACGATCCAGGGATAAACCTTAGGTCTAGCTATGGCCTAGGGCAGAGGTGGGGAACCTCCTGCCACTGGCTTAAAGTGGCCCTGATCCAGCCTGGGATGCCTTTGTCAGTGGAAGCCTCCCTTTTAAATCCCTCCCCTCTTACCTTTGATTTCTCCCCACCCCTGTTTTTCCTGGTCCCTTTGAGGAAGCTGGTGAGTGATTTAGTCCTACCTGCCTGAGACATTCCCTGCAGTGGTTTACTTCTGGGCAGAGATGCCGGAGTTTGGTTTGAGGGATGCTATCAGTCCTGCTTACTCATGAGTACACATTCAGAGGCTTGTCCGCTTACTGGGGACCAGGGGGGAATCCGCACGTCGTACCGAGATCGCTTCTAAGCGACCTCAGTGCGGCGTGAAAGCGATTGTGTAACTTGCCTTTGGAAGAGCCGACGAAGAGATGTCTTTCCCGCCGCCGCCACCCAACTCCCTCCTCGCCGGCTGGGACGGAGAGCTTGGGGGAAGAAGGCGGGGTGGAGAGCTTCTTCCGCTCTCAACCCCGCCTTCTTCAGCCGAGCTCTCCTCGCCGGTCGGGGAGGAGGTCTGTGGGTGGTGGCAGTGGCGGCGGGAAAGACGTCTCTTCGTCGGCTCTTCCAAAGGCAAGTTACACGATCGCTTTCACGCCGCACTGGGGTCGCTTAGAAGCGATCTCGGTACGACGTGCGGATTCCCCCCAGGGATAACAAACGCACACCTTCTACCTGCGTGGCTTAATCATGCCCTGTGCATGCATGCGTGTGTCTGCAGGAAAAGGGCAACGCTTGCAGCTACTTCCACATGGACTCTCTGGTCATGTCCACCCACAACCTTTTCTTTGCGGGCACTGAGACCGTGAGCACCACCCTCCGCTACGGAATCCTTGTCCTCATGAAGTACCATGAGATAGCAGGTGAGATAGAAAACTGCCTTAGTCATATAAGTAGGAAGCTCCTTAAGGCATCTATTGTGCCCTTGGGCTGCTCCGCGCACCCGTCTGTGTGTGTCCAGATGCCGTCATCTTCCATTTGTACCCCCTGCAAAACAGATCTTCCACCCTGAGCCACAGCCCTTCTCGGTGTGCTGCTCCCTCCATCCATGTCCCACTCTTGTCCTTCCTTTGTTCTCAGCCAAGGTCCAAGATGAGATCGGCCGAGTCATTGGCTCACACCGCAGCCCAACAATGGCAGATCGGGGCCAGATGCCATACACCGATGCCGTGATCCATGAGATCCAGAGGTTCATTGACGTCGCTCCCCTTGGGGCCCCCCATGCTGTTATAAGAGATACCAACTTCCGTGGCTACTTGCTTCCTAAGGTACTTGAGAATCCAGGCCTCGGCCTACTTCGTACGGTGGAAGACAAGCACTGCGTTTCCAAGACGAGGGCGGATGGAGAACGTACTTTAGTGCGATTGGTGATGGGATTTGGACTCGCCCAATATGTACTGGCCACATTCACACAGTGACTTCAGTTTAAGAAATGCTTTAAGACCGTTTAGTTCACTTGATCCATAGTTCTGCTTGGAGATAGATCCACCTGGGTGCCATTTCATGATGTTTGGGTGGAGTGACTGCTTCTGAGGTGCCGGTGGTGATTCCAGTGACACCAGCACCGCTGCCGGATTTTAACCCTGGCAAACGTGAATGTAGGAATCGTGTAAAGAAAAAATAAATGAGTAGGATGAGTTGGAGCGCCCCCTTTCTCTCTAAAAGCTGATGCTCTGGATTCCAATGTTTGAACTGTTTAGCCTAGAAAAAGTGTGAGTAAGGGGAAACATGAAAGAGGTTACAAAATCATGCCTGGTGCAGAGAATGTGGAGAGGGAGGCCTTTGCTAGACCTACCTGATAGTCCGGTGGTGAGGAGGGGAGAGCCTGCCATGCAACTATCGTGGGCTCTCGATGTAGTCTACACGTCAGGCACGACGAGGTCAAGAAAGGACCCCGTCGCGTCCGCCATTTTTCTTTTCTTAAAGGGGCGATGCACACGAACGCTCGTGCGCTCAGGCAAGTGGCTTTTTAAAAATTTAATTGCTTTCCCCGTCCCCCCCACCCTAGCCCTGATGGCCGCAGTGCTCCTGAGGAACGCTGCACCTCATCTGCAGCTTCTCCTGGCTACTCGCGAGTAATTGCGCTAGCCGGGAAAAGTGGCGGAACAGTCTACCCGCTCGCGGTCTCGGGCTCAGCCCAAGACCGCTGGAAATACCGGGCCAAAAGTGGTGCCCATTATCCTGGGGCAAGGGAGGGTTATCTGGATGCACAGGGGCGACCGGGTATCAGCCCGGGATAACCTTTCGTCTAGCTAAGTCCGGAGACATTTTTCTTCCCCTCTTGCAAAGGCTAGAACCCAATGGCGTCACCCCATGAAGCTGATTGGTGGGAGATTAAATGAAGTACTTCTTCACACTGCACAAAAGTTTAGAAGAGCAACCTTGTAATAGGTGATGAAAAGGGCAGGCAGGATAAGCCAAGCACTGCAATTGAGAAATGATGTACTACAACCTGACAAATTACGTAGCAAGAGGCAAAGCTGACTAAGTGTAAAACAAGGTAATTACACAGGCACTCAAAAACCACATGTACTGGACATGTAGGCAACCAAAAGATGACAACGAAGCATGAATGAGATGAAAGAAAGATAAGCAACGATGTGAAAGATTTACAGGAATCCGGTTTCAGTTCTTCTTTGCCACCCACAACTTCTTCAGGAAAGCAGTTCTTCAGGTGTACCAATTCATTAACATCACTCATTAGTAAACGCCAAGGGATAAGGTGCACACTGAAGAAGCCGCTCCGACCCAGAACATCTTATTAATTCTCCTGGAAGGAAGTTGACTGAGAAAGATAAATATATTTAAAAAACCACCAGTTGGGCAAATGAAGGATAGAGTAACAAAAGGATTTATAGACTGGATGGGTGGGTGAGTGGGTGAAGACATGTATTGAGGGATGAGTAGACAGAGTGACTGAGTTTGCACAACCCACCAACCCACGATGGCTTGTTGTCTGAAACAATCCATGGTGAGTTAGGGGGGGGGGTGTTTGAACCATCGCAGGGCTCCTTCCCCCATCGTGGCTTCTCCACCACTGCAGCCCCCTTTTTCATAGAAACGTGCCCCACCTCCCTCCTTTTCGCTCCCAAGCACAGGAACCACTTCTAGTTTGGCAGCTGTCTCAGTAGAAGCAATTTGTGTGCTTGGGAGTGAAAAAGGGGGATGCTGGAGACTCGGGCAAGTGGGAATTCTTAGCAGGGCATCCCCACGGTTCAGGGTAATGCATTGAACCCTGGAGATCCCCTGGCTATGGAGTCACTTACACCCCATTTCCCCACTGGTCAACAGTACAAAGCTGCCAAAACAGCCTCTATAAAGTGTAGCCTCGATTGTTACCTTGTGTGTTGGACAACTGCAGCATATACAAGGCTGCAGCCAAGGCAAGACTTTGTATTTTGGACAGCTGCAGTTGTGCAAGTGCACAACTGCGAATAACTGGCTATTTATTTTTTTATTTTTTTTAAAAAAAGAGGGTGACAATCTGCACTCATTCCACAAGGCTGGGAAGATGTGATTCCTTCCCCGTAACCAGTGCCGTTTTTGTGCAAAATAAAATGAAATGAAAATAAAGATGAAAGACGGGGCTCTGGGTGAGATTAGAATTGCAATCAGAGCAGGAATGGGGGGCTTGGCAGTAGACCAGGCAGTAGACCCAACTCTCCTGAGTTGCTGGGCAGAGCCTGGTGAAGGACTGAGGGGAAACGAGGCAGGAAGCAACCCATACCAACCCCAATGGTCTGTCGGGTGCACCATCTACACCCGACAGACCATCGGGTGCTTTGTCTTCCATCATGAGTTGCCCTGTGCTGGGAATGCACCCACTGACTAAAAGTTGATATGGTTTGCTAATATAACAGTCTAGCGCCTGGTACAGTTTTGGTCTCACCAGCTTGCTTCCTGCCTCCCTTTCTCCACAGGGCACCAATATTATTACTTTCCTTTACTCCGTCCATAAGGATCCAACCCAATTCAAGAACCCTGAAATGTTTGACCCCACCAACTTCTTGGATGAGAAGGGAGAGTTCCGACGGCGCGACGGTTTCATGCCCTTCTCTGCTGGTGAGTTCTCTCTTGGGTGCTAGCAAGGCTGGCGTGGGGGCGGCGGCGTGGGGGCGTGTTGCTGGATGCATTTGCTGACTTGTTCTCTTCATAGCAAGGGGGAGCTCTGGTAGCAGTGTGTTCACAAGGGCGGGACGTTACGGTGGAATGGGGTGGTGCCGGGTACAAGAAGAATCCATTATGGCCAGTGCATTATTTTTCCTCACTATTGAGGGAAGCTCAGTTTGAAGAGGAGTCGTCCATGTGCGGGGGGGGGGGGGGGCGTGATGAATTTATCCTTGCCTAGGGATTCCATGCAATCAGATTTTTGTGTTTAGATTGATCATGGATCAGCAGTTAATATATCCTGTTCCATTTCTCAAAAACTAAAGTGCAATCAGGAAATGGTACCTTCATGGAATTCCTGCTGTTGGCTCACAGAAATTGTTTATATAGGACTTTGAGATCAGGCATTTTTTTTTCATGTTTTACTTTAACATTTCAAGCAATCTTAACATTTCCCAGAATATGTTATAAAACCAAAGAACATATGGACAATTCTACACTTAACCAGGTTCTAGTATTACGAGAGAAGGAGAAAAATGACTCCTCCACATTCTCCACACTGTGCATCATTTTGTCCACCTCTATCAGTTCTCCCCCCTTTCCTTCCTTTTTTCCAAGCAAAACAAGCCCAGCTGTTGTAACCTTCCCTCATAAAGGAGATGCTCCAGCCCCTTGATCCTTTCACTTGCCCTTTTCTGCACTTTCCCCAGCTCCTAAACGTATATTTAGGATTTGCAAGGTAGTCTATTATGCAAGCTGGGGCAAGAATCTTGCAAGATGCTTAAACTACAGTGCAAAGACTCCTGGGGCAAATATTCGTCACAGGTGTGCAACTGACATGTTTTCTAAGATCTACACAGAAAAGCCTATTTTGAACCCAAGAATGGAGGCTTGATGTGTACCTTTGTTGCTTCATTCCTTTCTTCCTTTCCTTCATTATTGTAACCAGCAAAGGTAGGAGCTGACTTCTTTGAATGTCTTTAAGCAGGCATTAGAGATGTTATTATTCCGGCAGGCCTTCCCTTTTTAGAATCTTATTGCTGTCCGTTACATATTTCTTTTATGCTGCATTGTCGTATTGATTGTTTTATCTTGTTTAAATTGTTTTTAACTTTGTACGCTGCCTGGGTTACTTTTTATATAGGTGGGATATAAGCAATAATAATAATAATCAACGAAATCATAAAAGCAATACAAAACAGCCAGCGAGAAGTATTTAAAAAACTTGGGGGAATATTGTTTTTCTTAACCCAGATCTTATTTTTAAAGATCTCCTGATCTTTAAAAAACACAACAAACTTTAGAAATCCCATATCTGTGCCCATTAATGGAACACAAGTCTTCTGCAGGCAATTGAGTGTTGGATTAAAATGTGGGTGTGTGTGTGTAGGTGAGTGAGGGAAGGAGGGAGGATTTTGGGCTGGAAAGCCAACAAGTGGATGTTCCTCATGTGATCATAGCCTCAGATTCACCCCTAACCTGCAACATTAAGAGTGAACCTCATTGCAATGCTGTCAATAAGCCAAACTCTCCCAAACACAGCCTCCCCGTCACCAACACAGGAAATATGGACTGCACTGGCAGGGCAAGTTCAAATGTTAAAAAAATATTCTCTCTCTCTCTCTCTCTCTCTCTCTCTCTCTCTCTCTCTCTCTCTCTCTCTCACACACACACACACACACACACACACACACACACACACACACACACAGAGCTGTGTGCTTCCACCTCAGAGAAAGGGGAAAGGTAAACTCTACAGAAACCTTGATCCAGCGTAGTGTGTGAAATCTTGAAGTCTAGAAATGAAGACTGTGTATCAGGAGGCAGAGCCCGTCAAAGCCGCTCCGGCCCACGTCCTCTGGTGTGGCTCCCTTCTCATCCACAGCGGTCTTATAGCTCTTGTCCCTGAGGCTGATGGGGCTCCCCCTTTGTCCTCCCCTCCCCTCAATCTCAACCCTCAGGGAAACGCGTGTGCCTCGGAGAATCGTTGGCTCGCGTAGAGATGTTCCTGTTCTTCACCACACTTCTGCAGCGCTTCACCTTCCAACCCACCTGCCCTCCGGAGCAACTTGACCTCTCACCGATTGCGACCGGCATAGGGAACATACCACCCCTGTACAAGTTCTACGCCATCCCCCGCTGAAGCCCGGCTGCCCCTCTGACCTCCACTTTCCTCCAGGATGTCCCTTATTCCCGGTCTTCTTCCATGGGGTTTCTGGGTGTCTTGTCAGCAGGTTGTGGAAACGTCCCTGGTATGGCTGCAGTGCAGGCCATTGATGTATGCAAGAAGCCAAAAGAAGGCCCCTTTGGACATGGGCTAGAGGGTAGGGTTCTTGTGGGGGTGGGGGGCGTTACGCTGAAGGAAAGGAGGGTGCTTCAGGTCACACTTTGCCTGGGCTCTGGGTCTACTAGGGTTGGGTGTGTTCTTATGCAAGGTGTTTGCTTGCATCTGTGGGACAGGACGCAAGACACTGGCAGAGTGCACGTGAACACACCTTTGCCACCTACTGGCAGATGGCTCAATCAGACGACAGCTGAGCCTTTTTCTCCAACTGAAGGTTGCTCTTTTGGAAAACAACGCAAAGCCTCCTTTTCTTTTCTTTACTTCCATTCTCTTCTTCCCTTCCCTTCCTTATCTTGCTCTCTCCCTGGATGAAAACGTAGAGACCAGAGGCTGGCAGACTTTAGGGCTTCCAGGATCTATTTTCTTTTTTACAAGTATCCCTGGGATCCAGCCGCTGGAGCCTGGTGTACTTAGAAGGAAAGAGTTTTAAGCTCAGGGATTTGTTCTAAGTGTCAGAATTGAATTGAGCCCACAATCCTTCCGGTTATCCCTCTTCTCCTTAAGTTCAGCAGTATAATTTAGGGTGGTGGTGGAAGAGTTATTTTGCTGTTCCTCTTATTAAGCCATTGGGAGTCAGATATGCTTTGCCAATTCAATGCAAATCACCCGGAGATCTACCAGGAGATTGTGATCTTGCCCTCTGCCCATCCCTGGAGCTGTAAGCTTTGCTTTTCCAAGGAACTGAGGCTGCCTGTTTCCCTGGATTAAAGGGAACCAGTTTCGTGAGAAGCAAAGATCAGTAAAGATTCAACCTTGGCTGTAAGAGAAGGAAAAGGACCTTTAAAGATTCCCACACTGTGTCTCTTTAATGCAGAACAGATAATGTATTTGCACCTGACTGGTCATTTTGATTGTTCTATAGAGGTTATCGATCTATACGAAACAGGCAAATACCTGTTCTTCCTTATGCACAATTTGTGTAATTATTGTGAGCCTGTTTTATTGTGTATTTGCATCATAAAGCTTAATTAGACCTTAACCTTTAATATGCCTAATATGCGTAATATAAAGTTTTCTACAAGGATTTCTAGTTGTGAAAGGCCTTGTATTTTTGTTACGAGAACTTTTATCATGCAGACTTTGTGCAAATGTTGTGTTGTGGTGCAGCTCCTGAGGGCAGCAAAATGCTTCCCGTTGCTTTGGGCCCCATCATCCTCACCCACAGACTTGGCAGTAGATTTCCACTGTGCCCAGAAGACCATCAGCATCCTCTATATTTACAAGTTTCCCCAGCAACTCCCTCCTCCTCCACATTCCTTGAGAAAATAAGGTGTGAAGAAGTTTATTTATTTTTATTATTTTATCTGTTATTGCATTTATATCCCACCTTTTTTCCTCCAAGAAACTCAAGGCGGCATACATAACCCTCCTCCTCCTCCTCCTCCTCTCCATTTTATCCTCACAAAAACAACCTTGTGAGGTAGGCTGGGCTGAGTCTGTGACTGGCCCAAAGTCGCCCAGTGGGTTTCCATGGCTGAGTGGGGGACTAGACCCCGGATCTCCCGACTCCCAGTCCAACACTTTAGCCACTACACCACCCTGACTCTAAACATTTACTAATGGAACGCTCCTTCATTCAAGGGGGTGGACCGAGTTTGTTCTTGCAAATATCGGTGCGTGGATTTCTTCAGCAGTGACTCGATTGTGCGAGTGCAACAGAAGTGTGAGCAGGGTACGTGTTGCTCAAGGCTTTGGCAAGGGGTGCTCATTGCTCCGGCAGTCAGATGGTGATGCTTGCTGATGTGTGCTAAGAAAGGCAAACAGGCAGACAGGTTCCAACATCCATCCATCCACCTTGACATGTCATTTCAGTAGTGAGGAGATGGAAAGGAAATTTTCAGCAAAGATGATAGCTAATTCTTTTGTACACTCCTTTACCTGCTGCTAAGTTTCTAGAGAAAGGATAAAATTGTGGTGCAGAAGCAGCTGAGATGTATCTGTGCACCATCTGCTGTCCCAGCACGACTGCAGGTCCTGTCCTGGGAGGGTCGCGTCGATGTCAAGTCCATTAAAGGAAACCAGGCTCATCACTCCTACCTGGGGCCCAGCTGCACGGCTGATGTGCTCCGCTGTTATTGCACCTCACCGATGGTCCTGGCACGTGGCCGTGTTCTGTATTTATTTTAGGGTTTGCTGTTAGAATCTCTGAGCTGTAGTAAACTGTGTATTGATGCGGTAAAGCTGCCATTTTGTTGGTTCCATCCCAAGCAGACAGGGAGGAGGAGGAGGAGGAGGAGGAGGAGGAGGGAGAAGGGAGAAGGGAGGTCACCCAATGCCTTTGTGTGTCCTCAAAACCTGGTTACAGACTGGAATGTGGTTGATGGGAATAAGACAAGAACTATGCAGAAACAGTGTCTTTGAGGAGGGAATTGGAGGGGTGGTGGCAGCATCCAGGATATGTCCAGGGAGAGAGGTCCACACATAGGGGGCAGCAAGGGAGAATGGGCGGAGCAAGTGGCCCTGTGCTGAAGGTGGCAGAGCTGGAAGAGAGGAGGTCACACTTAGGGGAGTAGCAGGAAAGCAGGGCTGAGCGACAGGGGGTGGGTCAGTCAGGCCACGGAGAGCTCTGAGGGTGAGTTTACAGGCCGGCCATTTCAGGATGGGATGCAAAGGGCATGGGCCAGTTGGAGAGGCCCAGTGTGGAGGCAGAAGAGGGAGCAGGAGAGAGGCAACGGCAGCCGTGAGTGTGGGAGTCAGTCCACAGGAAGGAAGGAAGGAAGGAAGGAAGGAAGGAAGGAAGGAAGGAAGAGAAGCAGAAAAAGAGGTCAAGGAGAGAAGGGCTGGATAGATCAGGCAGCTCCTTGGCCTCAATGCTGAAATCCCCAAAGGGCCATCTGGGAGCCTTGCTGTTGGAAAGCCCAGCATCAGCCCAGCATCAGCATCAGCATCAGCGTCAGATAAGAGAGAGGACATTCCTGTGGAACACAGACCGCTGCAACCCAGAGGGGTTCGAGGGGCACGGCATGAATTGTCAAGCCTGGGAAGGAGAAGCAATTCAGGGCTGAGGTGGAGCAACCTCTTGTCTCAGGCTCCGTGGGATCCGTGGGCGGGGGGGGGGGGTGTCAAGCAGGCTGGCCCATCTGGGGGGCTTTATCGGGGGAGGAGGCAGAACTGATAAGGGCGAGGGATGCTTCCCAGCCCAGTCGACTCTGGGGTGATATCAATGTCCTTGGGGTCCATCAAGGGTTTCAGTTTGAAGTTCTGCAAGATGGTGGTGAGGAAGATGAAGAGTTCCATGATCGCCAGGCCTTCGCCCAAACACACTCGCTTGCCTGTAAGGGATGGGGGAGAGGAACAGAAAGGGCTCCATTCTCTGCACAGCCAGTGAGGGAGGAACACAGGGGAGGGCCAGCGCAGCCCCCACCAGAGCTGTTCCTGCATCCCTGGAGGTAGGTTCAGGCATGGAGACCTTTTCTACATGAGGCATTTATTGTGCATTTGTCATTCCCTTTAGATAACACCGCAGGGTTCTTTAGATAACACCGCAGACTTCCAATTTCACTTCTGCGTCTAAAGAGCCCTTTCCATTATTTATTATTTTGTTTTTTTAAGGTCAGGGAAAATGCTGCATTTAATTGTGAAAACGAAAGAAAATGCTATTTCCTCTTGTGTATTTGCACTATTCTGCTATACCATATTCCCATCTAGAGGTTATGTAGTGGAAAAGCAGGAAAGAAAACAGTTCTCGTATAGTGCTGGGATCTCAATTCTGTGATGAAAATGGAAACCGGTGCAGCGGATTAACAGCCTTGTGTCGAAAAGCTCGGAGCCATAGGGGCACGTGGTGGCCGTGCCCTCTTAGGGGCCTGCCAGCCTTGCTCTGTCTGAAATTCCAGCTGTCCTTGTATGTTGGCCACAGTTCTCAGTGGGGGGGGGGATTTCCCGTGGGCAGAGGTTGGGCCATGAGAAGACGGGCAGCAGGCGTGCTCTGCCTAAGCGCCTTGATTTTAATAACTAGTTTCAAGCCACCTTGCTACACCATGCCTGTGAAGGAAAGTGTGCCTCTGAGCAAGTGCAGAAGGCACATTGCTCACATAACTGTCCTCCCCATCATGTGGGATTAGGGCTGAAGGACTGAAGAGGGCAGAAGTGCTGCATTATACCAGGGCATGGGACCAAAGAGGCCCCCTCTTCCTCTTCCTCTTCCTCCTCCTCCTCCTCCTCCTCCTCCCCCTCCCCCTCCCCCGGGCACTCTTAATCCCCACTAACCCCCCCTCTCTCTCTGGAAAAGGAGGTCTTGCAGAAGGGGATGGGTTGGGGCAGCTCATCTTTCTTTGGCTCACTACCTGCAGAGAAAGCCATGAAGGCGTCGTTCTTCTTGAAGCGCCCGCTCTCATCCAGGAAATGGGTCGGGTCAAAGGAGTTTGGGTTCTTGAACTGCATCGGGTCAAACTGAGATGTGCAGAGGAGGGGGATGATGTTGAGATCCTGGGAGAGGAGGGAGAGAAGCACAACAGGGAAGAGGAGGAAGGTCTGGGTTAGAAGAGCCACGGCTGAGCCCATCGCAGACACATCTTGGCTCATGGGGGACGGCAAGCCAAGGCCCTCCTGACCCTCTCTCTAGCACCAAGTTTCAAGGCCACACAGCGTATCCCCCGGCCTGCTCTCACCCACCCAGGCTTGGGGGAGGGAAGAGAGGACATGGCTTCCTGGCAGGATTGGGTCCCAATGCCTGTTGTTTTAGAAAACAGCCAATGGGGAATGACGGTTGGGTACTGCTGCTGCTGCTGCTGGAATGCTGGTAACCAAGACGGTCCCCACGGAACATTTGTCAGTTTCCCAAACCTTGGGCAGGGTGTAGCCACGGAATTCAATTTCCCGTGTCACCGTGTGGGGCACTCCCATGGGCACAATGTCGGCATAGCGCTGGATTTCGTGGATGACAGCGTCCGTGTAGGGCATCCGGCTCCGATCTTCCATGCAAGGGCTGCGGTTCACCCCGATGACTCGGTCTATCTCCTCGTGGAGTTTCTCTGCAACGAAGAAGTTGGAAGAGTTCTAACGTTCTCCAACAGACATCGGATCACGAGGGAGGTGGATGGCGGTGGCTCACGAGAAGTCCATGAGAGGCAGGCAGAACCAAGATGGAGGGTTTTCTCCTGCTTGTGAGGTGGGGCAGGGCGGGCTGAGGAGAGAACCCCACTGATTCCAGAGCTTCAGCACCCTTATGTCTCCCACTTTGCCCAGGGTGTCCTTCGGGCTCAGCTGTAGCTGCTGCATGATCCCAAACTGCTCTGGCACTTTTGTGAACGGCGTTCAGGAGAGTAACATCAGATAGGACGAGGACCTTGCAGCTCACTCTTGCCATCACGCCCTGGCCACGGCTTTCCCAGAGGCATCTGGTTGGCCTCTGTGAGCAACAGGACACTGGATCCGGACCTGCCTGGGTCTGAGCTAGCCCTGGGGCTCGTCTCTTGTTCGTACGTCTGGCTGTTTTAACCAGGGCGTGAAATTTGACCGGGTTCTCCATCCAGAGCACCCCACATGCTCTGTCCCATGGCGGCATCCCTGTTCCTCTGCCCCCTCAACTCCCCGCCCTTCAGGTTCTTCCCATCCTGCGTTTGATAGCTTACCTTCCACCTCAGGGTGCCTCATGAGGATTCGGAGCCCGTATCTCAGGGAGGAGCTGACGGTCTCTGTCCCGGCAAAGAAGAGGTTCACTGTGGTCTTTGACATGGTGTCCTCATTGAAGTGTGTGTTGGGGTTGTTCTTCTCCTGCAAGGGGGATGAGAGCGAAGCGGGCAAGCCGTGGCGCCTCGAGGACGTTGGCCCTCGCCAAAAAGCCTTTGAAGAGCCTCACGACTACTCTCATTCCCCAGATGGGAAACCGAGGCTGAGAGGATGATCAGAGGTCTAGAAACAAAGCCCTATGAAGAGAGACTGAAAGAACTGGGCATGTTTATCCTGGAGAAGAGAAGATTGAGGGGAGACATGATAGCACTCTTCAAATACTTAAAAGGTTGTCACACAGAGGAGGGCCAGGATCTCTTCTCCATCCTCCCAGAGTGCAGGACACGGAATAACGGGCTCAAGTTAAAGGAAGCCAGATTCCAGCTGGACATCAGGAAAAACTTCCTGACTGTTAGAGCAGTGCGACAGTGGAATCAGCTACCTAGGGAGGTTGTGGGCTCTCCCACACTAGAGGCATTCAAGAGGCAGCTGGACAATCATCTGTCAGGGATGCTTTAGGGTGGATTCTTGCATTGAGCAGGGGGTTGGACTCGATGGCCTTGTAGGCCCCTTCCAACTCTGCGATTCTATGATTCTATGAGAGTTACACCATGCCCTGGGCTGGGCAGGGATTTGACGCCAACTCTTCCAGTCTGCAGTGCACCCCTCCACGCAGTGGAAAGTTGGGGGCCCTGCAGCACGCCCTTTGGTGTCACAAGGGGACTTGGGATGGCACCTTTTGGATCTCACTCTGCATCAGGGGTGCAGAACAGCAGGTCCAGGACTCAAATACGGCTCCCTGGGAGTCCCCGAGGGCCCCTTCTCCTTTCTTTGGCCTTAAGGCCCTTTCCCCAGTTTGGTAGTTTCCTAGCTCCCCGCCCCCCGCCCAATTCTAAATCATTGAAATGTCTTCCCTGAGGCTCAGTTGCTGGCAGCCAGAGCTTTATGTCACCATATGCTGGGATCCTGGGCTTAGGGGTTTACGAAATTGTTCCCACTGGAATCCCAAGCAGTCCTGGGTGCCAAAGGCACATCTGCATTACAAACCTGCACCACTTTTTTTTATTTATTTATTGCATTTATATCCTGCCTTTTTTCCTCCACGGAACTCAAGGTGGCACATATAACCCTCCTTCTCTCCATTTTATCCTCACAACAGCAACCCTGTGAGGTAGGTTGGGCTTAGAGTAGCTGCTGCCCTGGCCTCTGAGGATACCTGCTGGATTTTGATGAGGAAGCAGTCAATGAAATCCCGTGGGGAGTTGGGGTCCAGGGTCTGCCTGTTTGACTCCAGCCGCTCACCCACAAACTCTGCCAGCTTCAGGTAATTTTTGTAGATCTGCCGGTGAGGCCCGGGAATGTGTCTCATGATCTTTGGGAAGGTGAAGAGCAGCTAGAATGGAGTGGAGAAGAAGATGCCTCAGTGGAAGACCTCCGGTTTATAAGGCCCCCACCTGCACCCCAGCACATTCACACAGCCATTTTTGATGGGGAGATGGATGCACCGTCATCTTGAGGTCCATCCAGTCATTCAGTCTGTTCACCCAGTGGCCAACTGGCTATTGACCAGGAACTTACAAGCAGGACATGGGTGCAACAGCACCCTCCAACCCATGTTCCCCAGCAGCTGGTGCACATAGGATAATTGGTGGCCATCACTACACCTTGTGGTAGGAAATTCCATAGTTTAACTAGGGTGGATGGACATCTTGTCCACCATTGGCAAAGCCAGGGTGCTGGGCTGGATTCTTCTTATATTATGTTTTCTTTCCCCCCTCTTTACTGTAGCTGCCTTGGAAATCTTTGGGTGGAAAGGTTGGGATAAATTTGTTTAAAACAAACCAATAAATAAGTGGGACCCTTAGCAAATGCCTGGCTTTCAGTCTCCTCCCTCCCCAGAGCCTGAACTCACCTGTCCCCAGGTGGAGCTCATGAGCTTCCAGTTGCTGTTGATGAGATCAAGCAACAGGAGGAATTTCTTGTCTGTGTATTCAAAACGGTCACCAAAAACGAGGGTGCAGATAATGTTGGATCCAGCGCAGCTCAGGTAAAAGGTGGGGTCAAAGGGCTTTCCTGTGAATAAGAAGCTCTGAAGTAGAGAGGATTTCTTTTTTAAAAAAACACACCATATACTTGTTTTAGGGACAACTTCAGTAGACAAACTTCTCTCTTAAAACAGAATACTCTAAGGCCACACAGAAATTGTTGTTTAACATTACTTTCCCCCTCCCAATTATTATGTCAAAGTGTGAGGTTTACATTTGTTTCACTCTAAAGCACAAAATAATAATAATGATAATGATAATAATATATTTATTTATTACCTGCCTCTCCTTCTGGGTATAATGTCTTTGCATCCTTAAAAAAAGTGTGCTTAGATTGCCCTCAGTAGTGTGAATGGTTGGAGGTGTTGTGCAATATGTTCTTCTAGTATATAATAATACATAAGGTGCCTGAAAGCACGCAACTACCCAACACACTAGTGAAGAGAGATGATCCACACGAAACCCATTTATTTACAATTCTACAAAAGTTATAAAAAGGCTGATGTATCCCATAGTAGTTTAACAATAGTGGTGTTGGGTACTATAAAACAATAACACAATAATTGGAATGAAATTCCTACTTAAAGACTATACAAGTCTATAATATAGCCCAACAAAATCACACTAACACACTTTAGTACGCCAGGTTCTTCTTCAGGCCACAAACAGACAGGCTGCCTTCAATTGGAGGGGTTTTTCTTCCCTGTGATAAAGTCTTTGAGAATGTTGAATATTCTATAATCGACGGTTTAACCTGATATGGTGTTTATTCCGCTGAAGCTTGAGCAGCGAAACGGGAAATATATTGCAAAATCCTGTCAATATCAACTTACAACACTGGAAAGAGCAAAATATAATAAGAACAAACCTTATTTTCATTATATCTGTGAATATATGCTATGTACTGATGTTATTGCCAAATGTGTCAAATATACTAAAGTGTGTTAGTTTGATTTTGTTGGGCTATATTATAGACTTGTATAGTCTTTAAGTAGGAATATCATTCCAATTATTGTGTTATTGTATTATAGTACCCAACACCACTATTGTTAAACTACTATGGGATACATCAGCCTTTTTATAACTTTGGTATAATTGTAAATAAATGGGTTTCTTGTTGATCATCTCTCTTCACTAGTGTATTGGGTAGTTGTGTGCTTTCAGGCACTTTATATATTAGTCATTTAAAAACTACTGCCTTCTATTTATTTGTATACTTCTAGAATATAATAAACATATGCTCAGAATGTTAATCTATTGGATCAGATAAACCAGATTTGTATGCCCTTTAAGTTCAGTATAGTTCTCATCAGCAGACTGAGTTTGTCTTCATCTTTTTTCTTTTCTTTTCTTTTTACTGGCTTTGCTCTTGTGCCTTTAACTGTTTAACAGAAGCCTGAAATTTACCGAGTGTAACGTGTCTTTGAGCATTTTTTGTGCGCTTGTCATTAAGGAATGGTTGTTTACATTATGGTCCTTTAGATGATGTCGTGACCTTCCAGTTTTGTTTTTGTGTCTAATGAGCACTTCTGGAGAATGATTTTAGAGTAGGGAAAATGTGGCATTTAATTGTGAAAGTGAAAGTAACCACTTTTTCACTTGTGTCTTTGCACAGCACAGCACCACCTAGAGGTTATGAAGTGGAAAAAGAGGGCAGGAAACCCTCTTTGTATAGTGCTGTTATCTCAGTTCTGTGATGAAATGAGAAGTGGATACAGTGGATTAACAGGCAATTAATAGTCTCATGTAGAAAAGTTCTTGGTTTGAAATGATGGAGAAAAACTAAATAGTGTTGTTGTGGAGGGATGCTGCTAAAGGAACAGGAGTAGAGACAGTGAAAAACAAAATAAGGGCAAGTAAGAAAAGAGATTCTGCAGCATCCATGGCAAGCCTAAATCGCTCTCCATTCACTGAGCAACTGTGACATAGAGGAAGAAAAGGAGCCCAGCCTGAGATCATGCAGGAAAAGCTGTGGAATAAAACAAGTCCCGCTCTGCCACACGACCAACCTTGGGTTTTGTGGAACTCAGCCACCAGGAACTGGGCCTCCTCCTTGATCCGCTCCTCGATGGATCTCTTCCCCATCCCAAAGTTCTTGAATGTGGTGATGGCGAACCTGCGCAGTTGCTTCCAGCGCTCCCCGGTGCCGTACACGATCCCTGAGGGAAGAGCCAGGGAGGCTGGGGGTCAACCTGTAGCCAGTGGCACAACGGCCTGGCATGAGCCCCTGGACCCCAAAGGTACACTAATAATGGATTCAATGATGCTCCAGGGATGGTCGAAGTTTGGGTTTATTTATTTATTTATTTAGAACATTTATATCCCGCCCTATATCATTAAGATCTCAGAGTGGCGTACAGATAAAACATACAGTATAAAACAATAAATATGCACAGTCAAAAACAAATTAAACCATGATCCAAGTTAAAACAATATATAATTTAAAAGCAGTAAAAGCAGTTAAAACAATGTGCCAGTGAGTTTAACCATCAAAGGCTTTGTTAAAAAGCCATGTTTTTACTTGGCATTGAAATGCAATCAATGTTGGCACCAGCTGGGCCTCCAAGGGGAGGGCATTCCACAGTCGGGGTGCCACCACAGAGAAGGCCCTCTCCCTTGTCCCATCATAACGTATATGTTGCATTGGTGGGGTGCGGAGAAGGGCTCCTCCAACAGATCTCAAGTCTCAGGCAGGCATATATAAAGAGAGGCACTCCCTCAAGTATCGAGGTCCCAAGCCGTTTAGGGCTTTAAACGTCATTACCAACACCTTGAATTCCGACCGGAAGTATATAGGCAGCCAGGGCAGCTCCTTTAAGACCTGTTATGTGTTATGTGGTCTCTGTAAGATGTACCTGCCAGCAGTTTAGCTGCTGCATTTTGCACTAGCTGCAACTTTCTCGTCGTCTTCAAGGGCAGCCCCACGTAGAGTGCATTGCAGTAGTCTAAGCGGGAAGTTACCAGTGCATGCACTACTGTGGCTAGGGTGTCCCTGTCCAGGAAAGGCCATAGCTGGCAGATCAGCCGAAGCTGTCCCCAAGTACTCCGTGCCACAGAGTCCACCTGGGCCTCCAGTGACAATGATGGGTCTAGGAGTACTCCCAAGCTACGTACCTGCTCCTTCAGAGGGAGCGCCACCTCATCCAGAACCAAACCCTGATTGGTGCTTCTCCAGAATTTCATCCTGGACCTGTTTTGATAGATCCTTGGTCTTCATGATGCTTGTTGGTTTAGACATGCTCTCCAGCAAACTCTGGGGCCTTCCAGCAACAGGTGTATTTTATCCAGGGATCATGCGGCACTTGAATTGCACACAGGTGGACGCCAATCAACACATTACGTGACTTCTGAAGGCAGCGGGTTGCACCAAAGCTTATTGAGGGGTGTCACAGCACAGGGGGTGAATACTTATGCTAGCAAGACCTCTCCGTTTTGTATTTGTAAATCATTTTGTAAATCATGTAGATTCTTTCCTCACTTTGACATTAGGGACTGCTTTGTGTAGATCAGTGAGAAGAAATCTCAATTAACTCCATTTCAATTCCAGGTTGTAACACAACACATGTGGAAATGTCAGAGGGGCTTGTGAATACTTCTGCAAAGCACGGCGCCTCCAGAGGCCGGGAGCCCTGCCTGGGGGTGGGGCTGTGCAAACTCTCAAAATTCTCTAGCTGAGCACAGGCTGGCTGTGGTGCCGAGGTGCTGTGTGCTCAGCAGGCAGCCTATGAGGGGTTTAATTTGCATGGTCCCAGAATGACCCACGCACACTTGCAGCTAATGACCCCTGCCCACCCCCCTGTGCACCCCATAGCATAGCCCTAATTAACCCAGGATGGGTTGAAACCCCCCAAATATTAGAGACCTGGTGATTCCCATTGCTGGTGGGTGATGGAGAGACTCAGGCGGGACTCCCTGGCCCTGATCCCAGGGCTTAGTTTGAGCTAGGGCTCAACAATGCCAAAGTTCATCTCTGGTAACACATAAGGACACAATACAGTCGAATTCCTTTGAACAGAGAGCCAGTATGGTGAAGTGGCCAAAGTGTTGGACTGGGAGTCGGGAGATCTGGTTCTAGTTCCCACTCAGCCATGGAAACCCACTGGGTGACTTGGGGCCAGTCACAGACTCAGCCCAACCTACCTCACAGGGTTGTTGTTGAGAGGATAAAATGGAGAGGATGATGATTATGGGTTCCTTGGAGGAAAAAAGGCGGGATATAAATGCGATAATAAACAAACAAACAAACATGTACAGAGTGCCTTTCCCTCACAACTGAGCAACCAGGATTGTCAGTGCCACTGACACATCTGGAGTCTGGGGCAAGAACTTTCAGGCCAGAGGGTATGTCTCCCCCCCCCCCCCAGGCAAGCGTGAGCCCCAGGCCAGAACCTCTTCCTTTCAGAAATAGGCTCTTGTCACCCCATCAGCTCAGGTCTCACCATTTCCTTTGCTCCACATCTGGACAGCAGGGAAGTCGCCTCGCCCACTGAACTCTTCTGCCTTGTCGATCAAGGCCTCCTTGAGCACCTGGTAGCCAGAGAGGACCACACAGGGCCGAGAGCCCAGGTAGAAGGTGTACATGGGGCCGTACGTCTTGCTGAGCTGGGAAGAGGAAAAGCGATTTGGGGCATATGGCTTCAGTTGGGATTTTTGGGGTGGGTGTGTTTGACTTCTGAGTTTTCTTAGGGCAAATGGAGATTAAAAGAAGCCAGAGAACTGTAATATATGCACCACAGACCAGCAATGCCGTGTTCTGCGAGCGGAAGGGCGAATAGGCACACGAGGGCCCCCTGGCTCCTTCTTGCCCTGCCTTTTCTGGTGTCTCAAGGTGGAAATCTTTCTTTCTTTGGCTGCCTCCACAAAACTAGCTTTTGAGTCTCAGGTAGTGTCGGGCTTGGCTATCAGACATGGGTTAGGGTAATCCAAACGCAAGAGGCCACAACGTTTCAAACAACTGAGTTTACAATTTTACTGAAGAATTTTTAAAATAAGAATAAAGCTTTAAAATCTGAATGGACACACACACCACCACCACCACCAGAATAGTAGAATAACAAGGGACAAACGCCTCCAACTAGCCTAACTAGAGCTATATCCCTATTTTATCTGGGTCCATTATCCAAGCAGTATGTGGCCCTGCCCAGCACTTTATTTCTAGCAGCTGAAACTCTCTCTTTTCTCTAGGATTCTTGTACTTCTTCACACAACTCATAGTTAAACTACATAATTCTCTACGGCAAGACATGAAAATGGTCGCCAACTCAGACGGCTTTACACTAACAAGCCAGGCAGCAACCTTTGGTTTTGGTTTGGAATAGCTTAAAGCTAGATAAAAATGTTCAACAAGTAATTTCTGTGGTTTAAAAGATTATCTTCTTCTGAACAAACAAGTCATTAATCTAGCACTTAGGGTAGTATATTGGTTCATTTTCTACTTCCATAAGGTTGAAAATTAACAGGTCTGTGGGCGCGTATGCCCCGGGGGGATGGCTGCTCCAACCCTGCACCCTCCTGCCATCCCATTCCGTTCTGGTAAAGAGTAACATCCCCCCCACCCCACCCCCCGTGCCACCCAAGGCCCACACGGCTGCCGTTGACTTACTTCTCTCAAGGACCTGATCAGCTCTTTCACCTCCACCTGGAGCATGTTGCCAACGAAAGGGATTGGGGGAGGCCCCGGCGGCAGGCTGCTGAACTTCTTTCTTGAGGAGAAGTGGAGGAAGAGGAGGCAGGAGATGGCCATGGCCAGGAGAAGGCTGAAGGCCCCACTGAAGTCCATCCGAGAGAGGGACAAGATCTCCATCACGTTTGCAGCTGTTACCAGAGTCTAGTTGTTCCTGAGCGTTCTGGGGCCTGAACAGAGAGATCACGATGGAAATCAGCTACTGCCTTCCTTGCACCCCAACCCCCTTCAGCAAACAACGTGTGGCTTGAACTGTCGTTCGTCAACCTCCGCTGCAATCATTGGCGACGACCAGCTGGTTCGAGTCAAACACGCCGAGTGAAAACTGGCCATTTCTGCCCTTGGGAGGTTAAGAGGTCAGGGGCATTTCTTCCAGGTGTCATGGGGCCCCAATCTGTGTTTTTTGCTGCTGCTGCTGCTGCTGCTGTTTCCAAGTGGCTTACAAACACAATACAGAAATCCATAAATGATAAAACGGGACACCCCCATCGATATAAGTCATAATGAGCACATTAATCAAAATTAAAATAAATACCATGAAAACCATAATCTAAAAATAGTGCTATACGAAGCGTGCTCATCTACAAATGCACAACATCTTCTGTTGCTTGTGGCCGAGGATGAGCAACATGAAAGCAGCCCACAGCAATTGCGCCATAACGAATCATAGAATCCTAGAATAGTTGGAAGGGGCCTACAAGGCCATTGAGTCCAACCCCCTGCTCAATGCAGGAATCCACCCAAAAGCATCCCGGACAGATGCTTGTCCAGCTGCCTCTTGAAGGCCTCCAGGGTGGGAGAGCCCACAACCTCCCTCGGTCACTGGTTCCATTGTCGTACTGCTCTAACAGTCAGGAAGTTTTTCCTGATGTCCAGCTGGAATCTGGCTTCCTTTAACTTGAGCCCGAAGAAGTGCGTCTTTGCCTGGTGCCACAACAATGACAGTGCCAGATAAGCTTCCATGGGGAGAGCAACCCATAAACATGGGAGCCGTCACAGAACGGGAAGACCATGAGCTGGAAGGATTGTTCCAAGTACCCTGAAACAAACTTCAGAGAGCATACACGGGCCATTGTGCCAATTAAATACAATGCAAAAAGTTTGTCCTATAACCAGATAATTCTGAAACAGTAAGTCACAGGTAGATAGAGCAACAAAAACAAGAAGAAATAACTGTATTGCACACTGGAACATAGGAAACCAGTTCTACAAGGGATATATGAAAATTCTGGTTTTGGGGTGAAACAACAGATTTTGTTCTGTTTCCCCCTGCTGGCATTGACTTGATTTGTAGCAAGTTGATCCAATACATGGAAAGCACCATGTGGGGGCTGAAATTGACAAGTTCTTTGTCAAGTAGGGAAAATGGTTCTGCTGAGCTAAAGGAAGTGGTGTGTGGAGAGGATGAAACTGACAAGGATATTTACAAGAGAGAAATATACCTCTGCAGGGGTACATAGCGGACAGGTGGTCAATCATGTGCATTTGCGCAAGATCACTGATAAATATATATAAAAATTATTTCCCCGTTTGTGCAAAATTAAAGACCCCAAAAAAAGAAAAAGAAAAAAAAATCCAAATTGTGCAAATCCCCAGGAAAATATATATGCACAAAACATTTTCAGAATTGGAAAAAAATAAATCCGCTACATCCACTACCATTTATTGGATTGGACCAGTTTTAAACAGAACAGAATTCCCAGCGTCAGACATCTCTTACCTTATACTGAATCAGAAAAATAGTCCCTCTAGCCCATTATTGTCAAGACTGATTGGGAGCCCGCCTCTCTCTCTCTCTCTCTCTCTCTCTCTCTCTCTCTTTCTTTCTTCAGGGTTTCAGGCAGGATTTTCTCCTTGTCCTCCCTTGGGATGCTGTCAGGGATCGAAACTGGGATCTCCAGCATGCCAATCTAGGGCCACCTCCCTTGAGCTACCTCCCCACTGAGCTACGGTCCCTCCGTGCAGTTTTTGCCCAGGCAGCACTGCGCACTCAAACAGTTGAGCACTGAAACGTTTACATTTTGGACCTGGGCCAACCCTGCCTTCCTTCTCCCAGACAAAGCATTCACGGCCTTTATGAGTCTTATAAAGTCAACACAAACTGTGATCACACCGTCCTTAGTGCTTGTTGTTTGTGGGTCTGCAAGGATAACCTTGTGCCAGCACCAAGGCCAGATCTACACTACTGCTTTAAAGCGCTTTATAACAGTTATAAAGCGCTTTAACTGCTTTAAAGCGCTATAAAACTGTTATAAAGAGCTTTAAAGCAATAGTGTAGATCCGCTGCAAGTCTTTCTAGCAACTCATTTTCTTTACACAAAATTATCTGCCACACCAATCATTTAAAAGATAAAATAAAATAAAGCAGCATGTTTTTGAAACTCCCATTTGAATGAACTGCATCAAACAAACATTATTATTATTATTATTATTTATTTATATAGCACCATCAATGTACATGGTGCTGTACAGAGTAAAACAGTAAATAGCAAGACCCTGCCGCATAGGCTTACAATCTAATAAAATCATAGTAAAACAATAAGGAGGGGAAGAGAATGCAAACAGGTACAGGGTAGGGTAAGCAGGCACAGGGTAGGGAAAAACTAACAGTAGAAAGTAACAGTAGAAAGTAACAGTAGAAGTCTGCACAACATCAGCCACAGACCAAAAAAAAAAAAAAAAAAAGTAGGCTTTGAAGGTGTGTTATCTTTTAGCAGTGATAATTCCCAGATATTAAACATGTAAATATTTTGACAGAGGAAAAAATATGTAGAGAGCGGTGGATTTTCAGCTTGCAACATCAACATGGCATGCCAAAAACTCAAATCCCAGGAAAGTGCATGAGGGTTTTAAAAAAGTTTCGGCATGTGATAGACACAAAGGTTGTTGGCTGTACACCGTCCTCTTCCTGCAACACCACACAGACACCGCTTGCAATTCCAGCTATCATGAATGGCTTCAGCGGCACCAAGGAGATATTTCTCTAGGAGGGACTGCAAAAACTTTTCAAAATTTTAGAGGATCACAGGAACTGGGGCAAGTGTCTTGGGTTGCTGCGTGTATCTCCATGCCAAGAAAGACTTCGCTTCCAAGAACAAGTAGGTGAGCAGGAAATAACACGGACATTTCAGAGGAATATTTGCTCATTCTTGTTGTGGAATCTGATGTTTTTCTTAACTTCATGTTTGATCCAATCAATCTTATTTATACAACTTTTCAGCTCTAACATTAACAAAGCCAAACTAAGCAATATGAAATCACAAGCTTTAAAACTAAACCTTCACTATTAAAATCCAGGTAGGATCAGACCATTTCCACTATGTGTCAAAACACCATCATGGGTGGGGCTCATCTCCCTTTCTTGGGTCATTTTGATAAGTCAAAGGACCGCTGTCCAAGGGGCCGTCTAAACACTTGGAAAGCCAAGGGCTGGGTGCACGGTGTCGCTTATACACCGCAATGGTTTACCCACTCTGGGGCTTTCTGCCAAAGGGGCAGAGAAAAAAGAACCAGGGACTGACCCTGAATTCCCCCCCCCCCCGGAGTGAGATGCTCAGCCAAGGCTCTTGCTTCAGCCTGCAGCTGCTGGGGTGCGCAGGGGCAACGGATCAATCCCCCATGGGACAAGTGGGCTGTGTCCGATGCTGCAGCACCCTGTTACGCAAATGCTTCTGGGAAAGGCCGACCGCTTCTTGACGTCCACACGACGCACCCCAACCATTGCTTCTGCTGGTCAAGCACTCATTCACCCTGTGCCCTGTAGAGAGTTGCCGTGGAGCTGGGCGGCATTCCATTTGTTTAGCTCCACGTGTCCAGGCTGTGGTGTTGCAAGGTGAAAGTGCTCAGAAGTGTTTGAACATTAGTAGCAACAGTTGGAGTGCATTGTGCCGCAAGAGGGGTGTGTGTGTGGGGGGGGAGCCTTGCCCCCCAATCCTATTCCAGCTATAGCCAATTTGTGCTTGCACTTTCAGATGCCCCCTAACCACAGCTCAGTGCCATCTTTGGATAGGGGAGGCCATCCAGTCTGTCCCGCTCTTGCCAACTAAAGGCGATGCTGGGTGCCTGATGACTCACCCTGCTGGAGCCTGGACAAAGCGTCACATGGCTTGGTTCACTTTTCTTCTGGCCAAATCCACTCTGGCAGGGACATCTCTCTCTAGCAGCTCAGACCAAATGACAGTGACTCCAGGCAGGTGACGCCACACCTCCAGTAAGTCTGCCTGAGCTGCGTTGGTCAAATCTAAGCCCGTCCAGGGCCCAAGGTCGTTCTTGCCTAACTGGATGACGAAGGCATCAGGGTGTTTGTGTGTTGTCACATATCACCAATGCTTTGAGCTTGCTCTAGAGCACACGGCTCCCGCACAGCCATGTGTCCGTCATCCCCCACTGCAGAGCAACTCCATGACTCCATCTGCTCTGCAGAACATGCTGCTGTGCCCATGTGCAATGCTGTGCCTGTAAATCCACACCCCACACGGTTTCCAGCCCTGCAGCTGTAATAGATGAAGTTAAAGATGAGAGGTCCGTAGTGGGTGAATGCCTGATCTAGAGGCCCCTGGTTTCCACTCTCTAGTTGCCTGGACTTGGGCTCCTGCCATACCCAACTCGGCCGCAGTGGTAGCTGCCCCAATCCTGAAGGAATGTGAGCCAAACTCCTGAGAGGGGAGGCCCTCGCCTCTGATACTGGCCTGCAGCACACTCGCCTGAGCCCCTGGGACACACTGCTAAGGGCTGAAGCCACTCTTAAGGGGCGTTGGGCTGCCTGTTCAGTACCCCATTAGGTGAACGAAACAACCCTTCCCCTTTTGATCAATGTTTGAACGTCTGATCCTGAGGCGTACGCCCCTTGAAAGTATCACCACATCTTGGACATCCAGAGCTTTGACTTGTGTGCCATCCATTTGGGATACCACCACAATTTCATGCACTTGCAAGACCCCAAAGAAGGCCAGGGGGAAGGCTGCCCTGAATAACATACCCTGACCCAGGGCCGGCGCTGCCATAGAGGCCAGTCAGGCAGCCGCCTAAAGCGCCAAGGTAAAGGGGGCGCCGAACACTGCGCCCGGGAGTCCGAGTGAGGGCAGCTTCCAGGCGCGCCGTTCTGAAGCCGGCCTTCCGCCCCCCACCTCACTGTCCATGGCTTGCCCAGGCGAAGCCAAGCCAGGATGCTGGGGTGGGGGCGGGGCGGGTGGACGGCTCCATGTCCTCACTGTCCATGGCTTGCCCAGCAGAAGTCAAGCCGGTACGCTGGGAGCGGGGCGGGGGTCACGAACAGACAGCTCCATGTTCTGGCGTCCGGGCACGCTGGATGTCATAACGTGGAGCCGCCCGCCCCACCGCAGCGTCCCACCCAGCCGAAGCCAAGCCAGGAACCACGTTCTGACTTGGGGCGAGGGAAAGGTAAGGTAACGCGGCCTCCGTCCCCGCCTGTCTCCGCCTACCTGGGATGGTGGGGGTGGGTATGCTGGGGGGTGGGGGTGGGGGTGGGGTGAAAGCAGTTCACCTTGCCTACGGCACAAAACAGCCTGGCACTGGCCCTGCCCTAACCAACAGAACTTATCAGCACCGTGGCAGGGCAAAGGTGGCGAGCCTCCTTCCATAAGTGATTGCTGGTTTCCCCACCTCCCCCAGCACAACACTGCTCTAGCCTGAAATGAGGAACAAGGGTCGCCCCCCTCCCATGTGCCATGGATATCTTTAGCATAAGGCCCTGTACCCTGAGACACATGCAGGATATGTGTCTCATAGGTTGCAAGACCTATGAAGAGAGACTGAAAGAACTGGGCCTGTTTAGCCTGGAGAAGAGAAGACTGAGGGGAGACATGACAGCACTCTTCAAAGACTTGAAAGGTTGCCACACAGAGGAGGGCCAGGATCTCTTCTCGATCCTCCCAGAGTGCAGGACACGGAGTCATGTGTTCAAGTGACAGGAAGCCAGATTCCAGCTGGACATCAGGAAAAACTTCCTAACTGTTAGAGCAGTACGACAATGGAATCAGTTGTTACCTAGGGAGGTTGTGGGCTCTCCCACATTTGAGGCCTTCAAGAGGCAGCTGGACAACCATCTGTCAGGGATGCTTTAGGGTGGATTCCTGCATTGAGCAGGGGGTTGGACTGGATGGCCTTGTAAGTCCCTTCCAACTCTGCTATTCTAAGTTTCTATGATACTGAAGAAGCATCGCTTTGGATGGGAGCCAAATGCCCGGAGCTCCTTTGCTAATGGGGAAGGGACTAATGTGTTAGCTATTCCTATGTAGGAATGCAGCATGGATTTTGCAACCTAATCAATTACCGCCTGCCTAGTTTATCATACCCAAGCGCCCACAGCGACTCTTGGAAAGGGTCCGAGCTGATTCTGACTTCTGGCACCAATGACCGAAATCTCTCCTCCTGCAAGCAAGTCAGGGCATCTGCAACCTTATTACCTGCACCCAGGACATGCTGTGCAGAAAACAGAATGTTGGCAGCCAAGCCAGCCAGCACTAACTCACGATGTCTGGCTGTTCATAATATCTCTGACTGCAGCCTTGTTATCACACCTCAAATGCCCTCATTTATCCCTGAATCTTTCTTCCCAAGTGTACACTGCCACCAAGGAGAAGAATTGAAGCTATGGGAGACCGTGTTTGATGCCTGTGTTGAGCAGTGAGCTGGCCATCTATTTGCACACCACTGTGCTTGAAAGAAAACCCCCACAAACCCAGGCTTCTGGAAGCATCTGACTGGATTTGTAAATACAGCCTGGCCAAGAGCTGAACTTGCAAAATCAGTACAACAGGGAGCAAAATTTCTGGAAGTTTTAAAGAACTGAATTTCATAGAATCATAGAATAGTAGAGTTGGAACGGGCCTATAAGGCCATCAAGTCCAACCCCTGCTCAGTGCTCCTCTTGCTCCAAATCATGCCATGCTCTAGTGCTGATAGCAGTTCCTGCTGCTGGGTAGGGCGTTCTGGATCTGCAGGCACACGGCAGCTTGGGCTACCAGCCAGTGGAGTACAGGATCGCATTGTGAACTTTTTGAAGGAAGACGTCAGCCTATTTTGCAGGAAGCTAGGAGGAGACGACTGCACCTGAATCTACTTTTGGGCATACATTTAGGAACATGGCTTCAACAGGTGTGAATCCATTAGGGTGTGTGTGTTAATTATATCATGTTCCAAGGCATGGGGGACAAGTGTGTGTGTGTGTGTGTGTGTGTGTGTGTGTGTGTGTGTGTGCAACTTCAGCTTATAGGAAGATTTTCAAGTTCCCCTGATTTGGGTTTTTCAAAGCTGGCAAACAGAAGTGATCGTCAAATCCCATCTCCCTCCCTCTCTCGCCCTCCACTCCTGTTGCTCATGGATTTGATCCCTGCGCTCTACCTCCTCCAATATTGTGACTGGAGCCGGCTCTGGAGTCTTGGCTTCTATGCTCTACTTTCTTGGAGTGCAACAAGGCACAGCGAAGAACTGTAAGGGGGTTAAGACTCCTGAGCACATCCGTTTGCCTGCTGAACATCCTTGTGGCTCTGCTTTCCCCAGCACCTTGGCAGCAGGCTGCAGTGTGGTTGGGTTCCGTTGCCAGCAAAATTGGTTAAAACCCGACCCAGGCATGACGTGTAGCAACCAAGTATGTCCACCTGGATCTTTGATGTCTATCAATGAGGTTCACAAGGGACTTTCCAACAACAACAATGACAAAACAAACAAACAAACAAACAAACAAAAAACCACAAAAAGCAATCTAAGGGTCTTGATCTCTCAATACTCTCCCCTTCCTTTCCTGCCGGCTTCCTCCAAGTCCTTCATCCTACCTCCTAACTGTCACGGTTCAGCCAGAACAGCCACAATTTTGGGAGCCGTCTTCTGGGAAAACACAACAACTGGGGCCAATGTGGGCTTTCTTCCCAATGGAAATAGCTTCCAAGGAGCACTTTTGTCACGACCACTGCAAGAGAGGAAACTGCTATTTTCATTAATACAAAAACAAAACCCCAAACAAAACATCGGCTGGTGTGTGTGTGTGTGTGTGTGTGTGTGTGTGTGTGTGTGTGTGTAAAAACAGACAAGGAACGAGAGGAACTTGACTTGATTAGGCCCTTAACAGTTAGTAACCATCCTGGGGGAGTTTAAGGTTGGTATGTGTGGATGCATCCCAAGAGGTTAAAATGACCCTGTTCTCTTTGCTGTACAGAGATGTTTGAAGAGGAAGGAAAGAAGGACACCTTTTTCCTTTCCCGCTCTCCAGAAATATTCCCTCCATTGCTTTACAGCAGAATCATAGAATAGCAGAGTTGGAAGGGGCCTAAAAGGCCATGGAGTCCAACCCCCTGCTCAATGCAGGAATCCACCCTAAAGCATCCCTGACAGAGGGCTGTCCAGCTGCCTCTTGAAGGCCTCCAGGGTGGGAGAGCCCACCACCTCCCTAGGTCACTGGTTCCATTGTTGTACTGCTCTAACAGTCAGGAAGTTTTTCCTGATGTCCAGCTGGAATCTGGCTTCCTTTAACTTGAGCCCGTGATTCCGTGTCCTGCACTCTGGGAGGATCGAGAAGAGATCCTGGCCCTCCTCTGTGTGACAACCTTTCAAGTATTTGAAGAGTGCTCTCATGTCTCCCCTCCATCTTCTCTTCTCCAGGCTAAACAGGCCCAGTTCTTTCAGTCTCTCTTCATAGGGCTTTGTTACTAGTACTGATATATAGGTTTGGGGTTGGCAGGGGATGTTTCAGGAGGGTGGGAAAGAAAAAAACGTGTGCCCTTTCCCCCTTTCCTCTCCCATGACTGATTCCTGGAGAAGCCTGGGCCTCCCATTCTGGGTTGGCGGATGCTCCACATATATATTGTTGTTTTTTAAAGCTGCTTTTTAATCTTAGTGAGTCTCTTTAATATCTTTTCTCTTGTCCTTGGCAGCATTTGCTACAATTGGGTTAGAATTAATTTCTAACCCAAATAGCCTTTCTATAGTTATAATGTAACCCCTGATAGGTAGTGAATCAACTTTCCCCTTGAAAACGTGACCTATAGTTGAGCCTTCTTGGCTTGGAAAACGGTCAGAGGCACAGCCAAAAAAGGCACGAGGAAAGTAGTTACCAGATAACCAGTGCGGAAAGTGTCGTGAGAGCCCACGGCCTTAAGCTCTCAGCCCTTATAAAACCCGCTGCGCCTGTGAACCCCTCCTAGCAGCCAAGGGGGCAGAGGAGAAGGACTCGCGGCCCCCATGGATCTGCTCTCTGTTTCAGTTCTGCTGCTCCTCTGTGTCTGTTGCATCCTCCTCGCCTTGACATGGGGGCGCAAAGAGGGCAGAGGCCTCCGCCTGCCCCCGGGGCCCACCCCACTGCCCATCCTGGGGAATTTTTTCCAACTGGACCGAAAGGATATCGTCAAGTCCCTGGTGAAGGTGAGTCTTGATTCCTATAACTCAAGTGGACAGATACAAAGGAGGGCAGGGCTCCTGCAGCTTTAACTGTTGTGATGAAGAGGGAATTTCACCAGGTGCTGCATCATCATCATCATCATCATCATCATCATCATCATCAAATTTATTTCTTACCCGCCTCTCCATTTTGATCGAGGCATGGAACAATAAATGATAAAATACATAATACTCAATTAAAACATAATATACATTGTTCAAAACATCCTAAAAAACATCCTAAAAAGATTTTTAAAACATCTTAAAATTCCACTGGATAGGTCTGCCAGAAGAGATCAGTCTTTATAGCTTTTTTGAGTGCTAATAGACTGTTAAGTTGACGAGTCTCCTCCAGCAGGCCATTCCACAGTCTGGGAGCAGCAGAAGAGAAGGTCCTCTGGGTAACAGTTGTTAATCTAGTTTTTGCTAGCTGAAGTAGATTTTTCCCAGAGGACCTGTGTGTGTGGGGCAGATTGTATGGGAGAAGGCGATCCCGCAGGTAGCCTGGACCCAAACCATTTAGGGCTTTAAAGGTGATAACCAACACTTTATACTTTGCTCGGAAACTAATTGGCAGCCAGTGAAGAGATTTTAAAACTGGTGTAATGTGGTCACCCCTAGGTGTACCGGTGACCAGCCTGGCTGCCATATTTTGAACTAGTTGAAGTTTCCGGACTAGGCACAAAGGTAGTCCTATGTAGAGCCCATTGCAGAAGTCGAGTATTGAAGTTACCAGCGCGTGCACAACTGTCTAAGTCTTCTGACTCTAGGAAGGGGCACAGCTGGCGTATCAGCCGAAGCTGATAGTAGGCACTCCTGGCTGTCGCATCTATCTGGGCTGTCATTTGGAGCGACGGATCCAGAAGCATCCCCAAGCTGCAAACACAGTCTTTCAGGGGGAGTGGAACCCCATCCAGAACCGGTTGACACACCTCCAAACCCAGGTTGTGGCCTTTGACATGCATACAAAGGACACCTGCTGAAATTCCCTTTTCTATTAAAACTGTTGAAGATATAGGAGCTGTGTCCTCCTTTCCATAGGATCACCCTAACCTGTGCCAATGAGTGCAGGAGCCCCAAGGGAGGTGTTCTTTTCTTTTTTTAAAGCAGAGGCAGAATTTTGTACATATTTGGGCAGCTGCGGGGGCGGGGGGGCGGAGAACTTCAAACTTGACTTTTGAATTCCTAAATTTTTAATATACGTTTTTGACTTTTAAAGAAATCTGAAGAGTTGCTGATAACCAAATTACATTGATAATTGAATTGCCATTCAGGACTTTACAATCGCCCCCCAATATGCATGCACAGCCAGTCCTAAATATAACACTATTCACTGCTGGGGTTGTTCCCCCACCCCCACCCCCACCCCAAATTCACATGTTTGTTTGTTTTCAAATTTGTGTAAGCAGTTAAAAACTTTGCTTGCTGTTTATTTCTTTTATTACTGTGTTTGTGCCTTTAATTTATTGATTCTGTTATTGTTTTAATAAAATGCTTGTATTAATCTTGGTTTTATTCTTCCACGCACACCATTTTTTTAAGGCGGAAAGGCAGGAGATAAATCAGGTCAAATCAATCAATAAAACAAATTGATTCCCACTCTGCACCTCCCCCCACCTCCCAGGGCCGCTGCAGGACATGCTTCCTCTGGGGCACCTGCAAGGGGACGCGTGGCTTTCTCTTCGCAGATGAGCGAGGTGTACGGCCCGGTGTTCACCGTCTACCTGGGGCTGCGGCGGGTCGTGGTCTTGTGCAGCTACAAAGTGGTGAAGGAGGCCCTGGTGGACCAGGCAGAAGAATTCAGTGGCCGCGGGCAGATCCCGTCCTTCTCCAAGGATTTCAATGAACATGGTGAGGGGCCCCTCCCTGGGGGGGAAAGGAAGGGTTGAGCATCGCCCAGCTCTCTTGCCGTGGGGCGGGGAGATGTCCTGCCCCAAGGCTCTGCCTTCGGAATGCAACTCCTGTTTGCCACAGTTTTCGTTGGAGAGAGCCAATTGAAATTGGTTTGGGAGAGGCTCCTTCATTCCCCAGGGTGTCGGCACACCCAACTTTCATTTGGGTGCCTCTTTTGCAAACGTCTGGCCAACCACTTTCACAATCGCCACCCCCACCCCCACCCACCCACACCTCTTTCAAACGGCCTTCAGTTTTCTGGAAATGAACCTGTCATCTGCCTGGGGACAAGACAGAGGTTCTTTAGGAAATGCATGTCAATTCTAGGCACATTTGGTATCAGAGGGCAGCATGGAAATTCCGTGTGTGGAAATAGTGCTCCGGAATGTAATCAGTCGTTGGCAACATTTTTTTTTTTTTGTCCCACAGCTCTCCAGCACACACCCGAATAGAAATAGCAGGGCAAGCAGCTGCAATGCGTCCCTGGAAGATCATGCCCCCCCCCCCCCGTTCTCCATTCTTGCCTTCTCTCAGCAATGCCTCTCTAATGTGTTTTCTTAGAATGAGTTGCCAGCCGTGGCATTTTTCAGAGTTCAGCTCCCACCCGGGGTGGGCGTGGGGTTCTAGATGTGGGGAGCTGGAAGCATCTTGTCTCTAGCACACATGTAAATAAATGTATGCGCATGACTGCTAAGGCACCATGCAGGGACCCCATCCTGTCGTTATTGCACATATGCAGGTGCTGAGCTATGTTTAGGACAGTTGATAGCATATTGGAAGACAATTCTTTACAGAGCGTGAGGGTGACGCAGGGGTTGGGGCGTTGGGCAGGGACTCAGGAGTCTTGGGTTCTAGTCCCCACTTGGCCATGAAACTCACAGGTGAGCCCGTCAGTGACTCTCAGCCTAATCTACCTCACAGGGTTGTTGTTGTGAGGATAAAATGGAGAGGAGGCGGACCATGTGAACAACCCTGAAAGAGGGGAAAAGGCAGGATATTAATGTAAAATAAAGAAAAGAAAAATGAATTATGCGTCCCTTACATATCTTTAACGAAAGGAACTATTACCCTCCTACCTTTTCATCTCAGGCTATTGCGAAATTAATGAATGTGGCAGAGAAGGGGCCTGCAATACTGTGTGCTTATGAAGGGAGGGGACTTGCAAAGTGATCCATTCGTTCATTCCGTTTCTGTGCCATCCCGTACCCAAAGCTCTCTGGGCAGTTCACAAAAATTCTTGGTACGAGCACAGTGGTGTGACAAGCCAGGCCCTTCTGTTCCCCCGTGAAGCGTTGAAGGCGATGGTGTGGAAGGGTGTTTTGCGAAAAAGCAGAAGGCTGGGCGAGATGGAACTTGCAGTGGTGGTAAAGAATAGTTTTAACCAAGTTGTTGCCGTGATTACAATATCGAGGGGCAAAAGAACTCCATCCTGTAAGCTGGGGGTCTGAAAATGGGAGCATTTCACTGCAAGATGTCCCTGGAAAACATAACCCATTAATCTTCCTAGGTTTTAGAACAATGAATATTGAAGAGATAATATGTGCAGGGAAAGTGTTTCTCTCTCTCTCTCTCTCTCTCTCTGCCCCTTTCTACACCTAAGGATTATCTCAGGAAAATGGAGGGATCGTCTCTGCTTGCTCCTGGGATCCCCAGTGTGTCATTTGGATGCACAGGAATGATCCTGGGACGATCCCGGATAAGAAGGCAGGTGTAGAAACGGCCTCTCTCTCTCTCTCTCTCTCTCTCTCTCTCTCTCACACACACACACACACACACACACACACACACACTCACACTCACTCACACACACACACACACACACACACTGTTAATTTAAGTGAGTCCTCACAATGTTTGCTCCCGTTGGTTTAATACTAAGCAGCTCAGTGGCGCCTTGGGATTCCTCCGCCCTTTTGCATGAGGCCCACTGAGTCGTTGTCCTCCTGCCTCCGTTTGCCCAGGCGTTGTGTTCGCCCACGGTGATCGGTGGAGGCTGCTTCGCAGGTTCTCTCTCAGCACCTTGCGGAATTTCGGGATGGGGAAACGATCCATCGAGGAGCGAATCCAAGAGGAGGCCCGGTGCCTGGTAGAGGAGCTCCATGGAACGGAAGGTAGGCCTTGGTAGAGGTTGCCCAGCCGGCCTGCAAGACCCTGGCTTGCGTTTGCCACCATTGCTCCATTGATTCACCCCAACTGTTGAGCAAGAGGAGGGTAGCAAGAGGAGCAGGTTAACAAACTGAAGCAAACTCCAAAGCCATCTGTCGGGGATGCTTTAGGGTGGATTCCTGCATTGAGCAGGGGGTTGGACTTGATGGCCTTGTAGGCCCCTCCCAACTCTATGATTCCCCAGTCAGCACTGCGTGGGTTCAGCCTGTTTCCCCTTTATTTCCTTTTGGCAAAGAATGTAGCATAGAAGCCTGGTCTGGCACTCAGGGGAAAGATTCTTGAATTGTCCAAAGGAAGAAGATAAGGGTTGCTTCCGGGCGACGCTTCTCCACCCCTGCTGTAGCACAGCTGCAGACAGACAGACAGACCGATGGACTGAGACTGGCTCATGGGTCAGGCAGGGCTAGATCTACACCTGATGTCAAATCATTACGACCCCATCTTGGTAATGCTACATCCATCGTGTGCATTTATACCTTGAAGGACACACAATGCCATTTGTTGTTGCAGTCTGGATAATGTGGAAGAAAAAGCAAGAGATAAGACATTGAAGGTGCTATATAAATAAATAATAATAATAATAATATCTGGAATGGGTAATGTGCCTCAACCGTAATCAATGCATTTTAATACCGCTGCAAAGCAGTAGAATCATAGAATCATAGAATCATAGAATAGCAGAGTTGGAAGGGGCCTACAAGGCCATCGAGTCCAACCCCCTGCTCAATGCAGGAATCCACCCTAAAGCATCCCTGACAGATGGTTGTCCAGCTGCCTCTTGAATGCCTCTAGTGTGGGAGAGCCCACAACCTCCCTAGGTAGCTGATTCCATTGTCGCACTGCTCTAACAGTCAGGAAGTTTTTCCTGATGTCCAGCCGGAATCTGGCTTCCTTTAACTTGAGCCCGTTATTCCGTGTCCTGCACTCTGGGAGGATCGAGAAGAGATCCTGGCCCTCCTCTGTGTGACAACCTTTTAAGTATTTGAAGACTGCTATCATGTCTCCCCTCAATCTTCTCTTCTCCAGGCTAAACATGCCCAGTTCTTTCAGTCTCTCTTCATAGGGCTTTGTTTCTAGACCTCTGATCATCCTGGTTGCCCTCTTCTGAACACGCTCCAGCTTGTCTGCGTCCTTCTTGAATTGTGGAGCCCAGAACTGGACGCAATACTCTAGATGAGGCCTAACCAGGGCCGAATAGAGAGGAACCAGTACCTCACGTGATTTGGAAGCTATACTTCTATTAATGCAGCCCAAAATAGCATTTGCCTTTCTTGCAGCCATATTGCACTGTTGGCTCATATTCAGCTTGTGATCTACAACAATTCCAAGATCTTTCTCGTTTGTAGTATTGCTGAGCCAAGTGTCCCCCATCTTGTAACTGTGCATTTGGTTTCTATTCCCTAAATGTAGAACTTGGCATTTATCCCTATTAAATTTCATTATGTTGTTTTCAGCCCAGCACTCCAGCCTATCAAGATCACTTTGAAGTTTATTTCTGTCTTCCAGGGTATTAGCTATCCCACCCAATTTTGTGTCATCTGCAAATTTGATCAGCGTTCCCTGCACCTCCTCGTCCAAATCATTAATAAAAATGTTGAAGAGCACTGGGCCCAGGACTGAGCCCTGCGGTACCCCACTCGTTGCCTCTCCCCAGTTTGAGAAGGTTCCATTGATAAGTACTCTTTGAGTCCGATTCTGTAGCCAACTGTGGATCCACCTAATAGTTGTTCCATCTAGCCCACTTTTAGCTAGTTTGTTAATCAGAATGTCATGTGGTACTTTGTCAAAAGCTTTGCTGAAGTCAAGATATATGACGTCGTGTAGTGTAGTGTAGGTCTAGCTCAGGGCTGGCTCAAGACATTTTGCTGCTTGAGGCAAAGGACAGAAGAACACAAGAGCATCTGAAGAGCCCTAAAGCTGGATCAGACCAAGGGCCCATCGAATCCAGCACTCTGATCCCACAGGGGCCGACCAGCTGCCCACGAGAAATCCATACGGTGTTGCCCCCTCCCATTCAACCTATAACAGTTGAATTGACTGGCAGTTGAATCTTCCATCAACACTGGTAATGGGACAGCAACTTCCACTACCCCAGAAGGCAGCAGGCTAGCTTAGGGGGCACCAGGCATGCAGCAGAACCCCTAGAATGCAAAGATTGGACAATGGCATTTTCTGGAAGGCTTTTCCACCAAAAGGGAGTGAACCAAGGATGGCCATGCCAGAGGAAAGGACCAGGGTGGAAGCAACCTGGTGGGAATCTACACTGGTGTTATTCTAACATTTTGAATGGGTTACTGTGACGCATAGCGTCACGTGACCCTGGGTCTCCCTCGTTGTAAATGAGTCGTACTTCCAGGTTCTATTTCTTAGTTCCAGCGTGGCTACAGATTCATGTGCCTCCTTATACCGGTAATTCTCCTCTTGCGACCCAGAGCTGCTGAGTTTGCTCCGCCCACTTCCTGTTCTCCTTCCTTCGCCCCGTTTGCTATCTTATCTGCTACAGCAGATAAATCACACCAGCCTTATACTGTGCAATCAGTGACAATTGTATGCAAAGGACTCAGAAGTTTTCCACCTTAGAATCTGCTTTTAGTGTGAAGTACTCCCATGCATCCTCCCTTAAAATTTGAATCAAATTGGGTCATCGGTTGATTTTTTATGATTTTTTAAAAAACATTTCCCCCCTCTTTGCAAAGGAGCTGTAGCTCCCTGCAGGAAAATTAACAAGGGTCCAAAGTCCAAAACTCATGACCAGCAGGGCTTAAATGCGGCTGCTGCTAAAACTTTCCAATTTGGTTTCCCATCCAAACCCTGACCAGATCTGACGCTGCTTAGCTTCAGCAAAGTAGCTGGCTCTTATGCATTTAGGCAATTTCCTGAGACTTGTGTTAAGATGTTTTGGGAGGGAGGGATTTGTGTGTGCTTATGACTTGCCCTGCTCTGCTGGCTAGGAATGAGGCAGGCAGTGGGCGGAGCAAACCCAGCAACGAAAGGATTGAACTATGTGCCCTGCAGTAACGTTACAGCTACAGACAACCGATACAGAGAACCACGTTAGAAAGGGACACTAGCAATGTTATAAGACTAGTGTAGATCCGGCTCTGGACTGAGAGCAGATTCTCAGCACCTTTGCCAAACTATGAGCGTTGTCAGGGGACGCCACCATTTAAAGAACTATTAATCCACTGTATTTTTGGTTTTGTCACAGAAATAAAATCCAAACACTACATGAAGAGCACTTCCTTTCCTGCTTTTACACTACATAAGGCATTGTAGTGGCATTGTGGTACAGCGGAATAATAATAATAATAATAATAATAATAATAATAATAATAATAATTTATTCTTACCCGCCTCTCCGATTGGATCGAGGCGGGGAACAACAGCAATCATAAAATACATAAAATACTGATTAAAAACATAGCATACACTGTTAAAAACATCCTAAAAGCGTCCTAAAAGCATCCTAAAAGTATCCTAAAATTCTACTGGATAGGCCTGCCGGAAGAGATCAGTCTTGATAGCTTTCTTGAATGCTAAAAGACTGTCAAGTTGACGAGTCTCCTCCGGTGGGCCATTCCACAGTCTGGGAGCAGCAGAAGAGAAGGTCCTCTGGGTGATAGTTGTCAGCCTAATTTTGGCATCCTGAAGTAGATTCTTCCCAGAGGACCTGAGTGTGTGGGGCGGATTGTACGGGAGAAGGCAATCCCGCAGGTAGCCTGGACCCGAACCGTGTAGGGCTTTAAAGGTGATAACCAACACTTTATACTTCGCCCGGAAATTAATTGGCAGCCAGTGAAGAGATTTTAAGACTGGTGTGATGTGGTCACCCCTAGATGTCCCAGTGACCAACCTCTAAGTGGCACTGTGGTATAGTGAATTAGTGCATATGCACAAGTTTTAAAAAGTGCTTTCTTTTGGTTTTACAATTAAATACCATACTTTCCCTGCTTTTAAAAACAACTCACTGAAAGTGCTCATTAGACACAGAAGCAAAATTAGAGCATCAGCTAAAGAGCCTGTAAACGGGTGTAAAATGGGTATAGAAGCCAGTGGTGTGTGTACACTCGGCTTCCTCTCTGTTTCTCCACCAGGAAAACCCTTTGACCCCACCTTCATTGTCAGTCGTGCTGTCTCCAACATCATCTGCTCCATCGTGTTTGGGAATCGCTTTGAGTACAATGACGAGAAATTCCTCCGGCTGAACAAGCTGATCACAGAGCGGTTCCGCGTCACCAGCACACCTCAGGCTGCGGTGAGGGTGGCAGGGAAATGCCCCCAATTCCTCTCCTCGTTAACTGTGCCACAGCTGCTAGCACAGCAATTTTTGTGTGGAACCCTTGAGAGCCCACAACTGGTTTTGCCAGTAGGCTGCTCTGGGTGGGAGCTTGAGAGACCACATCCTGCTCCTGTGCCACCATTAGGGCACCATCTTCTTCATTCCAGCCTGGTGCAACCTCTCTCCTGTCCTAAAATAGCTTGGGGCGATAGGGAGGGAGGAAGCTGGGTTTCCCCTCCATGCTGTTTGCATGCTCTGTCTCACTCACTCCTTCCATGCCCAGGCCCAACAACGTAGGGTGATGGGAAGGGGGGGAATGAGAGAGAGAGAGAGAGAGAGAGAGAGAGAGAGAGAGAGAGAGAGACTTGCTGAGCCCAGCACAGGATTTGGCTCACCAGCTGACCACACTTCTGCTAAATAATCCCTGTGATCCAGCCCAGAGCTGGTTGAATCTGGCCTCCAAACACAGTCGGAGGAGCATTCTTGGTTGTGAGGTTACAGGGCTCAATCAGCATCACAACCTATTTTAAATAGATCAGGGCATCCCTGGGATATATGAAGTAAATGTAAGAATTTATGAATGGAGCCTCTGAGTGCCAGTGTGTCATGTCTAACCCTACTGCTCCTGTTTTGGGAGAAGACGTTTCTGGAAATCAATGAGAATCAGATTCAGAACTAGAAGACGCAGCGCCAGACACCAGCCAGCCTGTACCCGTGGGGGAAGAAGCTCTCATGGTCGATTCCCCAGCTGGGAGTCAGCCCTCTCCAGAGCTTATCTCCTCAAGGCCAAATCCTACACACTCAGTGGGAAGATGAGGTTTCTTCCGGAGGTGAGCGTCCCAACAAGCTAGCTGATGCTGGGGTCCACCGGAAGCTGAAACGCATGGAGCGGAAGGAAGGTGTGAGAAAGTCAGTTAGATTGTGCCAGAACCTGCCTCTGCACCAGGCTCTCTGAAGTTATGGGCGTTTGGGTAGTGGCTTCCTATTCTTCTTGAACGGACAATTGTCTTGCTTAGTTTGCATAGTTTTGCCTAGGGGGACGTTTCCAAGAGGCTAGACTCTCTTCAGGTAGAAGAGAGGTTTGTTGCTTAATAAAAGCTTTGTAGATTACTTAGCAAGCCTCGTCATTTGCCTCCCATCGAAAGCAGGAGTGTTCTGAGAAACACAACACAGTGCACATGTCTGAAAAAGTATACTACTTAGGAGGTCAAGAGTCACGCTGTTTGGGAATTTGAATTTACAGGATGCACGTGGTGAAGAAAGCTGAATTTATAGGATACACATGGTGAAGAAAGCTGAAAGTACACTGACCTGATCTCTTTGTCTCCACTCTCACTCCCACCCTATGAAACCTCAGCTGTACAATATCTTCCCGGAGATCATGGAGAAGATCCCTGGAACGCACCATGCAGGCAGCAGATGCTCCCAGGCGATTATCAGCTTCATCAGGGAAAGGATCAAGATGCAGCAGGCCTCGCTGGATCCCAGCGCCCCGCAGAATTACATCGACTGTTTCTTAGTGAAGATGGAGGAGGTAATGAGTGGACCTTGTGCCCCACCAGCCACTAGGAAGACGTGACGCCAACTTGTGACACCTTCCTCTTGTCTCTTGGCAGGAGAAACACAACCCGTGTTCTGAATTTTGCATGGAGAATTTGATCATGTCCACATTCAATTTATTCTTTGCTGGGACAGAGACAATCGGTACCACCCTGAGATGTGGATTCCTCATCTTGCTGAAGTACCCGGAGATACAAGGTAAGGGGAGAAGGGGGAACCGCTACAAGAAATGCCAGCTGGAGGACATTTGAGCGCCCACACGTACAGACCTGTTTGATGATGAACAACAACAGTACAGCTGTTAGGGGGATTTTTCCCACTTTCCATGTGTATTTTTTCATAGAGGGGCTTCCAGTGTGCACATACAGATGGTCCATGGTATGTCTGACAACAGCTGGTGCCACCAGGTGGCTCTTTCCCCTTAGAGTATGGAAGAAGCAACATTGAGGTTGTGACATTGGGAAGAAATGCTATGTCCTCAGGACAAATGCATAGTATGAGTTTTTCAGCACCGCATGAACTGCCATGTGGTTGCTGTTTTCGCCTTGGTGGGTTTAAAAAAGAAATGGAAAATTCCAGTCCCCCAACTAAAAACTAAGTTTCAAATCCAAAATACATCAGCCAGTCTGCTCCGTGTCCACCAGCTAAAGTCTGGTAAAAAGGGGGTCAAGAGAGAATTGATCTGTCCTAACGTTGGGAAGGAGTGTAATTGCTGTCATTCCTTCCTCAAGAAAAACTCCATGAGGAAATTGATCGGGTGATCGGGCAAGATCGAATCCCAACCTGCGAGGACAGGAATAAAATGCCCTATATGGAGGCTGTGCTGCATGAGATCCAGAGATTCAGCGACATCCTACCCATGAACCTTCCACACGCTGTGACACGAGACACCCTGTTCAGGGGATACGTCATCCCTAAGGTAGGATTCCCAAGGCACATCGCATCGGGAATGGAGAGAGTGGGATCCAGTCTGTTTGACCTCAACATGGCTGGCAAGAGATTCTTGGGTGGGGAGGGGGGAGGTGAGCTGGAATTCATCAGACTGCAAATGCAGATATATTAGGTTGCAAGCTGCTCATTCTCAGGACTCAGTTCCCCATCTGTAACATCGGCATCTTACATAGAGTCATAGAATCATAGAATAGTAGAGTCATAGAATCATAGAATAGTAGAGTTGAAGGGGCCTATAAGGCCATCGAGTCCAACCCCCTGCTCAATGCAGGAATCCACCCTAAAGCCTACCTGACAGCTGCCTCTTGAATGCCTCTAGTGTGGGAGAGCCCACAACCTCCCTAGGTAACTGGTTCCATTGTCATACTGCTCTAACTGTCAGGAAGTTTTTCCTGATGTCCAGTCGGAATCTGGCTTCCTTTAACTTGAGCCCATTATTCCGTGTCCTGCACTCTGGGAGGATCAAGAAGGGATCCTGGACCTCCTCTGTGTGACAACCTTTCAAGTATTTGAAGAGTGCTATCATGTTTCCCCTCAATCTTCTCTTCTCCAGGCTAGACGTGCCCAGTTCTTTCAGTCTCCCCTCATAGGGCTTTGTTTCCAGATCCCTGATCATCCTGGTTGCCTTCCTCTGAACACGCTCCAGTTTGTCTGCGTCAAAAGAGTATTGCAAGGAAACACCAAACCAGGCATTCTAAAGCAAGGCGTATGTTCACAGTACTACAGGAATATTTGCATAATGTGCGTGCTATAGATCTGCACCCAAACCTGAGGCCAGTAATATTAGAGCCAGGTCTTCAATACCATGGGTGTATTTGTGAGTTGCTTGTGCATGGTTAATCAGGCTCATTGTGTCCCACAACATCAGAAGAGGTTACACAATATAACCCATAAGTGAAATTTAGTTCTCCTTGCCACAGTCCTTGGCAAGCGCTCCTGGCCTAGGCCCTGGGTGAGGACCCCGCAGCACTTCTTGGTCCTGTAAGTGCTTGCCTCCTCCAGCCCTCTGCTTTTTCACCCAGCCGCACCCCCTTCACCGCACAACTCCTTCTTTCTCTCCACCAGCTTCAGTAAGAATTTCCTCTGACCTTTCCCCTTCCTCACAACCGTGTAGGACCGTGTACAACCGTGTAGATGGGGCACATCTACACAAATGCTCACTATAATGAAGTAGAAGTAGAAATTGAAATAATGAAGAATGGATCAAAGTAGACTCTCACACTATACGGTCACATGTATCCAGGATACATTCAAATGGAGTGTATCCATCCACTGCAACATCACTTTCTTCGGGGTGATGTTGCAGTGGTGGATACAGCTTGACCACTTGGAGCTCCACCCTTTGTGCAGCCCTGCCTGCCACCTTTTCCTTTTGCTCCCATCCCTCCCGCCTCTCTCCAACCTCTGGTCCCCTCCCTCTTTGCCAGGGGACCTACATCTATCCTATGCTCAGCACCGTGCACTACGACCCGGAGCAGCACTCCAACCCCGAGGAGTTTGATCCCGGGAGATTCCTGGACAGCCACGGCCGCTTTCAGAAGCTGGACGCCTTCATGCCCTTCTCAGCAGGTGTGTGTCAAGTGTGGGTCAGAGAGTTTCAGCACTAACTGAAACTCCCATGGATCGTGTGGGAGAAGGGCTGGGTTGCCAGCTTATCAATCTGCCACGCTAGTTGTGCCTTCATCAGCAGCTTGGCCTGCTGGTTTAGCTGGCGATGAGACCTCCCAGACCTCTGCAGATCCAGCTGCCATTCAAGGCACAAGAGCAGGCCTGGCAGGGTTCCTTTCCCTGGCCACTGGCAACCCTGAGTCCTCCCACCTTTTCCAACGTTGACTGTTGACTCCTAACTGTTCCTCCGCTCAGTTGGATCCTGCTCACGTTTTGCCATCTTAACATAGTCCCAAATTGGTGGAACTTCCCAAGCGGGTTAGATGGTAAGATGATTTACTGAGGCCGAGGACTGGGCAAGTCAATCAATCACTCAATCAGTCAACCAATCACTCAGTCAGCTGTTCCAGCCTTCACCGCTCTTGTCTCTCTTTCGGCAGGGAAGCGCATGTGCCTGGGCGAGGGAATGGCACGCATGGAGCTCTTCCTCTTCTTCACCACCGTCCTGCAGAACTTCACCCTCACTTCCCTGGTGCCCCCGGGTGAGATCAGCCTGGCGCCAGCTGTCAGCAGCTTCACCAAGCTGCCTGGCCAATACCAGCTCTCGATGATCCCACGCCGAAGCTGATCTCTCCGCTCCTATGGTTTGGTCACCAAGAGAGTCCCAATTCTCTCTCCTAACCTGGTTGAAGCGCCATTGCTTTCCTTCTGCCCCCACCGCCTGTCACATCTGGTGGGTTGCCATTCTCCCAAGGGGCTTCAGCTTTCCAGCAATGAATGTTCAGGACTACACTTCCCAGCATTCCCAGCGAGTGGCGAGGGGGATGACTCTTACCTGACTTTAATGCTAGTCTATGTATGTTATATACATTAAGACTGCAATCCTATACACACTTAACTGGGAATAAGTGCCATTGGGCTCAGTGGGCGTTCTTCTGATTACCTTTGACTAGGAGTGTGCTGGAAATCAGTTGAGGGGGGTTTCATACTAGGAAGAAAAGGTCTTTTAAAACAAGGTAGACTTGGCAACACTGCACATTCCTACCAGACGCTACTTACTTCTGGCAACGAGGTGCCCCTATTTTTCCTCCTTTGGGGAGTGCACTTCAGTACCACTATAAAGCAGTCGTGTAGAGCTTGCAGTGCACTTCAGTACCACTATAAAGCAGTCGTGTGGCTCCTGCCTTTTATATACCGGTTTCATAGTGCAATATCTTGCTTGGTGTCGCTGAGCCCAGTTTCTAACAGAGTTAGTTGCTTGTTTGCTACTCCTGTTCAGAGCCTTGGAGTGCCAGTTTCCAAAACTGTGAAATTATGATTTTAAGTACAGTCATTCTCTGCAATTGGCAATTTAGAATGTCAGAATGCCTGTTTCCTTTACATCCTTGTCAAGAAATTAACACACTATATTGAATCAAATGAAAATAAAGAGCGTGAAGTGTTCCAGTTTAAAACCTTCCATACAATTTAACTTTCTACTATCTGACTTACACTCACAGGGGAAGATTAAGCTGACATGCTGCTATTGCTTTCAGCTGGACAAATATAACTTTGGCTCATTTAATAATAGACAACTTTAATTTGAGGATGGCTGCAGTTTGCTCCTCCATCCACTAGGGGTGTCAAAAGGTCTGCTGGTTTTGAAAGAGACAGGGTGTCCCCTTCTTGTTTCAGAACAAAGAGGTACCAGTACTGTGTGCTAAAATTACACTTTAGAAGTGATTCAGAGGGAGCGTTGCATAAATTATGCCAAATCCGAGTGTGCCAAAGTCCAATATTGAGACACTCGCGAAAGATCACAGACAAGGCGTTGGGCTCCAAAAGTTTATTCTCGAGAATAAGGTGACTCTTCTCGCTCACACTGTTAATTCAGAGCCACCCCGGGCTGGGGCTGGACAATAGCTTATATACTTCCAAGCAGTGGTCAGAAAGTTTGGTTGACTTACCTCATTTAGAAGCTGGGATTACTCAGCTGCCATCGCCATGTGCTTTCCCAGGTGTGCTTTGCGCCTGTAGCCCTTCTCCTATTGGTGTTGTGACTAGGGGGCAGTCCAAAGGACTTGGCCGGGCTTGATTGGTTAGTTTCATTTGAAACTGACCTATGGTGTTGTCCCGGCAGTTAAGCAATGTTTACCTGAAGTTAGGTGGCGCTAGAGTTGTGGGGGGACACACATCTGGCCGTCGCCATCAGTGTGAAATACCTGCTCTCAGAAGTCCTTTGTCCTGCATACCTGCACTTAACCTTTCCCCTATATGGTGAGGTCTGGATTGGATGGGATTAACTCAATCCGTGTTCTTTGGAGCTGACAAGGCTAGAAGGCTGGGAAAGTGTTGCTTGCATGGGGGCAAATGGAGTTCTTTATTGGGGGCATCTGGCCACTCCCCCCTCCTTGCCTTGTGCGCCCCGTTATCTTTTCTAGGTGTGTGCGTGTCAGGGGGAAATGGACACTCTAGTTTTTACGTCAGGAGCAAGTATTGTCTTCATTGCCCACAGCAGGAATAGTGGAACAGACTTACTATTCCATGAGTATAGTGTACATGAGTAAGTTTGAGCAATATTTGGAACTTATGCAATACAGACTTATCGGAACGTGGTTTTGGTGCAACATTTGGAGCTTTTTATATTTGTCCCACCTAGTAATGTGCGTCTGGTGAGTTTGGTTGACTTACCTCTTTTGGAAGCTGCCGTTTTGGCCCATTTTGCGCAATACGGACTTTGGCCCGGAACGGGTATCTGAGCATGGGTTTGGTGCAATATTTGGAACTTTTTACATCTCTCCCACCTAGTAATGTGAGTCTGGTGAGTTTGGTTGACTTACCTCTTTTGGAAGCTGCCGTTTCAGCCCATTTTGCACAACCTTTTGCTCAGTTAATCTGTTCTCGGCTCTGCTGAAGAATTTAAGCAGCTAGATTGGATTCCTTATGTAAGGATTTTTCTCAGCCCTGAACTGAATGTATGTAAGTGTGTCGATAGTTGAAGAAGAAGAAGAAGAAGAAGAAGAAGAAGAAGAAGAAGAAGAAGGAGAAGAAGAAGAAGAAAGCACATGGGATTGAAGCGATATAAACCATTTGTCAACAACATTAGTCAAAAAATACATCTGGGTCATGTCTTTGAGCATTGTTGGGAAGCAAACAACAGTGAGCAAAAGGCAAAGCTGAGTCATGACTATCAGTTAAAAAAAATTGTTACGAAACATGTTTGCAGTGGGGGTTTTTTATTACTCTGCTCTGAATTTAAGCCACTTGTGGGTAGGCAAGATGATAACATTTTGGGGGATGCTGACAATGAAGTTATGTAAATTCATACAGATAAGGCTGATGGCAGGGCCAGTGCTGCCATAGAGCCGGCTCAGGCGGTGGCCTAGAGCGCCAAGCAAAGGAGGGCGCCAAACGGTGCACCTGGAAGTTGCTCTCCTAGGATGCTGGGGTTCGGGGGTGGCGACTTAAGAATGGCGCGCCCGGAAGCCACTTCTGGGCGTGCCGCTTTGAAGCCCCCCCCGCCCCCCAACCCCAGTGTCAGAGCAGGCGCAGGGCGGCTTTAGTACAGCGTGCCTGCCTAGGGCGCAAAATAGTCTGGCGCCGGCCCTGGCTGATGGGGCTGTTTGGAAGCCGAGCTTTATATGAGGATATCATTCTGGAGCAGAATATGCATTATAGTGTGTGAAATTGATAATGATTTATTGTATGGTATAGATGTGATTACAACAACAACAGTTTATTGCAGTCAATAGACCATTCCAACAAAAATCAGATACAAAAGGACTGAGCATACAATTAGCTATTAAAAAGACAAGTAATCATAGAGGATCTAATAGAAATGGCCAAGTTCAAAAACTTGGCCACTTGCTCGGTGATTGAATTGTCTGAGTTCCAAAGTAAAAGGGACATTAAGAATTCAGTTGGGTGACCAGGAAAAGATTGTAAGATGGGGTTCAGAAGATCATTCCTAGCCCCCTGGTAAAACCTACAGAACAGTAACACGTGTGATACAGTTTCCACCTCAGTATTGTTACAGGGACAGCATCTATTGAGTAGTGAGATTTTGTTGTATCTGCCATCTAAAAGTTTAGAGGGAAGGGTGTTAAGTCTGGCTAGTGGGAATGCTTGCCTGTATTTGGGGATTGTTAACCAGCGCAGGTAAGGCATCCCATCTTTGCAAAAGGAGACTGGTAGTCCTAGGGACTGGGGGGAGCATGGACCCCGAGCAGCACTCTGGAGGACTTGCATGTCTATATCAAGCAGCCTCTGTTACTAGTGATTTGGCACTAGCTAAATCCCTTGCTAGTAACATAGGGGATGAAAGGCCTACTGAGTTGATTTTGCTTGTCATGGCCTTTGACCAGGGAGATTCAAAATGGTCTGACAGGATCTTGGATACCAGGAAATTTGGTGGAAGTGCCAACTTGCAGCGAAGCCAGAAATGGATAGCATGGATCCAGGCCAAACAGTTAACAGAATGCAGGCCAGCCTCTAACTTAAGGACAGCTCCAGAGACACACTTGGGAACACCAAATAACACCCTAAGGAAAGATGACTGAATGCCTTCATAGGAGCATTTAGAACACGGGAACCAGATTGGTGCCCCATAGAGAATCTGAGGGATGATTTTGGCCTTGAAGACCTGGACAGCTGCTGAGAGGAATTTCCTACCCCTTGTAAAAAAGAAGCGAGTAATTGCACCTGCATGGTGTTCAGCTTTAATCTTAGAATGCTTTCCCTGCTCTCTCCATGAAATGGTTTTGTGAAACCATATGCCCGGATATTTATAGGGTCTCACTTGCTCAATCTTGGAGTTCCCCATGACCCAGGAAAATCTGACCTTACGTTTGGAAAACACCAGTACCTTGGATTTTGTGTAATTGATTGAAAGAAGGTTTCATGTGATTAGTTCTCTCTTTGTTGTGAGATAACTGTATATATTTTATATTGTATTTTATATTATGCTTTTATACTGGTTTATATTTTGAATGTTTTTTGTGGTTTTAATTTTTGTAAGCCACCCAGAGAGCTTCAGCTATTGGGCTGTATAAAAATGTAATAAATAAATAAAAAAAACAAATACAGACTTTGGCCCGGAACGGGTATCGGAACGTGGTTTTGGTGCAATATTTGGAGCTTATTGCATCAGGCTCACCTAGTAACGTGTGACTGGTGAGTTTGGTTGACTTACCTTGTTTGGAAGCTGCCGTTTCAGCCCATTTTGCGCAACATGGACTTTGGCCCGGAATGGGTATAGGAACGCAGTGTCTTTGGACGTTTTGTGGCTTATTGCATCCCCGCCATAGAGTTATGTGTGACTGGTGAGTTTGGTTGATATCGCTCATTCAGAAGTGGCTGTTCCAGCCGTCCCATTCTGTTCCGGATGTTGTTTTGGGAGTTCTGGGGTTAATAGTGATATAATATTGCAATGGTTTTAGTCCTGAAATATTGTTCCCAAGTGTTGCTAACACCTGCCACTGTTTTTGGTATTTTTTTTTTTTTAATATAAAGGGGTTGTTCCGGCCTGTCCCGTTCCATTCCGGCTTTTACACTGTCCCGTTAGGTCTTCCTCTTTCTCCTCTCCACGCCTCCTGCAGGCAACATTTAGAGCATTACGGTCTGAAAGGCGCCTAGCTGGTGGCAAAACGTGCCTGAACAATCAGTTGCTGTGTGTGTGTGTGTGTGTGTGTGTCGAGGGCCCTTTCAGAAAGGGGGCAAGTGGAGGAGGAGGAGCAGCAGCAGCGACCCGAGGGCTGATTGTGTCCCCAAAGGTAGGGAAGACGGTAGAGATAAGTTTGTAAGATGCTTGAGCCTTGGGGAAGTGGCGTGTTTGTGGGTGGTTATTTTTGTTCCTTTCAAAGAGACTGGGAATGGACTTGCCCGTAGTGTTGTGCCTGTATCCTAAGCTACAGCCCTTCCCCTGTGTTTTGTCCAGGAGACCTGCTGAAAGCATGGAGATTAGAAATGGGAGGGAAAGAGGCAGGATTGTAAGGGTGCCCCCCTGACCCACACCCCAAAAGGACAACTTGCTACATCTTGGTTAATGCCACACCCTTATCAGTCCTTTTCCTTATCAGGGAAACATTCTGCCTGCCACAACGTACATGGTGGTCTCTGTTGCCTTGTAAAGCCATAACTCACAGTGGATTTCTTTCCATGACACCGTTACCCCCACAAAGTGTGCATATGCTCAACACACTCATCTGTCAAGATCCGCACAGAAGTGGGGTCCAGGCAGGAAAATGATCTTGTGTGAAGCTGGTCTGAAACTGCCACGAGGCGAGGGCCATTTGGGGCTTGGGTGGCAGAGGGGTCTACTGGGGAAAGGAGCCCAGGAGGAGACCCTGGCAAAGAGGAGGTGAAGATGGACACTGCCAGGTGGAGCAGGATTTCTGAGAAGGGCTCCTGCTGGCAGGGGTGAAACACTGGAGTGGGGAGAGAGGGGGCTCTAGGTACTGGTGTAAAACTCTGTGCCAGCTTTCCCCAAACTGCCACTCCCATCACTCACAATGCAGGCTGGGAAGGGTGGGGGTTGCAGACCAGCCCTGGAGGGCCCCAGGCTGGGGGAGGCTGCGTCGTGCCGTTTCCTGGGGAGGAGCTCATTTATTTATTTATTTGTTACATTTATATACCGCCCCATAGCCGAAGCTCTCTGGGCAGTTTACAAAAGTTAAAAACAGCAAACGTTAGAAAAGTATACAAAATTTAAAAACATAAAAACAACAGTATAAAAACAACAGTATCCATTTAAAAACAACAGTTCTGGGGTCCGTTAAAAAACAAACTTAGCATTGTTAAATGCTGTTAAATGCCTGGGAGACAGGACAGACGAAGGAGGTGGAATGGCAGCCCCTTCGCGAAGGACAAAGGTCCACTTGACTTGTGAAATTCAGGGGGAAACACTGCAGGGCATTTGTTGCAGAAACATCCAACAACTCCGTTCTAGTAATTATTCACAGACACCAAACAGACAGTTTTTGAAGGGAAGCGGGCGGGACCTTGGCCCCATTTCCTAGACGGCAACAAGAGACTTGAGGCACCGTGGTGGTGGTGGTGGCCAAAGGTTCCAGGGGTTTTGCTGAGGAAGGGTCACACGTGGGGCATGGGTGGGTGTGGCACTTCTCCCCCCACTCTCCCTAAGGGTGCCTTTTCTCTCTGATCTTGGATGAAACGGATCTGTGCAGCAGAAGCCTGCGCTGCGGCTCCAGCGAGAGCTGAGCTCGTCAAAGTTCTCCGAATTCCATCTCGACAGTCCACTCCGACGCCACTCTGTGCTAGGTGGCCAGCTTTGCTCTCATTCTTTTTGCATGAAGATCAACGCACATTTTCATGCCTAGTTTTAGGTCTGTCTGCATCTTTGAAACATACATGTTCTTCTCCCACTGATTAAAGCATATTTGTGCACATTTTTCAACTATGCATACTGTTGAATGCCTATATATATATATATATATATATATATATATATATATATACCACACGTCACATTATAAGCTCAGAAATGTATGGACTTTGACCATAGCTTGTGTCCGAAATGGTGCTTGGTGTGAACTGGATAAATCCTCATCAAAAATAAACTGAAATGAATTCCTCCTACATTCCTAGTGCTGGCCTGGAGCATTCAATTCCCCGGTCAAAAACTGACTTGCAAGCATAGAGAAGAGTTTGGAGGAGCACTTCTGTTGCGTGGGTATCTGGATTGGTGGACTAGGAGCAGAACAGCTTGGGCCAGGAGATCTACACCAAGCAGGATATGACACTTTGAAAACTGTAGATGGAGTGTGTGTCCTGGGCTCCAACAGTTGTCACTACTGTTATAAACAATTTGAAAGCAGTAGGGTAGAGCCCCCCATGGTCTCCCACAACACAGGAGGCACTTAAGAGCTTTTCTACACAAGGCCTTTATTGTGTGCTCATCATAGAATCATAGAATAGCAGAGTTGGAAGGGGCCTACAAGCCATCAAGTCCAACCCCCTGCTCAATGCAGGAATCTACCCTAAAGCATCCCTGACAGATGGTTGTCCAGCTGCCTCTTGAAGGCCTCGAGTGTGGGAGAGCCCACCACCTCCCTAGGTCATTCGTTCCATTGCTGCTCACAGTCAGGAAGTTTTTCCTGATGTCCAGCTGGAATCTTTAACTTGAGCCCGTTATTCCATGTCCTGCACTCTGGGAGGATCGAGAAGGGATCCTGTCCCTCCTCTGTGTGACAACCTTTCAAGTATTTGAAGAGTGCTATCATGTCTCCCCTCAATCTTCTCTTCTCCAGGCTAAACATGGCCAGTTCTTTCAGTCTCTCTTCATAGGGCTTTGTTTCAAGACCCCTGATCATCCAGACCCCTGATCATTCCCTGCACATGGTTGTTTACAGATACTTTAGGTGACATCAAGATCCTCAAGTTTCACATCTGGGTGTGTTTTTTAGAGCACTTTCCCCTGGGATTATTTTAGAGTGTGAAAATGGAATACTATTTGTAAAGCAAAATAAAATACATTGTCCCACTTATGTAATTGTGAAATTCCACTAGAACAGAGCATCACCTAGAGGTTACATAGTGGAAAAGCAGGAAAGGAAAAGTGTAGATCTCAACTCTCCATTGAAACTCAAAGATACAGGGGTTAGCAGCCCTGTGTAGGAAAGCTCTTGGAGAAGATGACAGGGGCAGGATCTACACTGCTGCTTTAAAACAGTTTATAAGAGTAGTGACAACTGTGGGGGCCCCAGGACACGCTTCACAGACAGTTTTCAAAGTGTAGGGTGAACATATTTTGGAAACCAAAAAGGAGGACAACATGGTCACCCCCAAGGGGGCGTGTCCAGTACCAAGGGGGCGTGCCCACCTGAACATAGCCTTGGTCACATGTCTGATTTTACAGCACACATTTAAGACAAATCTGTTCTACATAACATCTTAATGTTAAAATCACTGAAATAAAGAACAAGTGAGAGATTCAATGTATCTGAAATTAACTTCACTCACTCCTACTTTTGTAGGTTTTGCTGTACTTTGAAGCTTTTGCTATACTCTGTGTGTTACATTCTCCCCTTCCCTCAAATATCTTTTCTGACTGTATCTTCACTCATTGCAAGCTGCTGTTGTTGTTAACAGGGTTTGCTACTGGAACCAGATCTGTTTCAAATTTGGTATGGCTAAAGCTCTACCTAAAAGCTATCATTGTGCCAACTTTCAGCTCTTTATCTTTAAAAATGACAGTTTAAAAAATAATAATTTTAAAACCTCTTTTTTAAAAAAATTCCTAAAAAATCAATGGATGAACGGACCTGTTTCAAATTTGGTGTGGCTAAAGCTCTACCTAAATCCTATCATGGTACAAAGTTTCATCTCTTTATCTTTAAAAATGACTATTTTAAAAATAATAATTTTAAAACCTCAATTTTTAAAAAATTCCTAAAAAATCAATGGATGAACGGATCTGTTTCAAATTTGGTTTGACTAAAGCCCTTCCTAAGAGCTACCATTGTGCCAAGTTTCATGTCTTTATCTTTAAAAAATGATGGAGTTATAAGCATTTTTGTTAATTCCCATTAGAGCTGCTCTTTGAAAAATCCGGAATTCTCCTCCCCCCTCCCGGATTTGCCACCTGAAACCCGGACAAATCCGGGTAAATCCGGTCATATGGTCAAAGTGCCATATCCTGCTTGGTGTAGATCTGGCCAGTGCCAGGCCCAGGCTTGGGGGAGCCCTTGAGCCTCCCCACTCCCTTTGCCTTGCCGTCCATTTGCTCTCCCCCTCTTGGCCCAATGGGCCAAAGGGGAACAGCAGGCAAGACGGTTGCTCGTCCCTCTTCTCGCTCTTGTCATTGCATCACCACGAGGGGAAGGCAGGAGCAGCAGCAGCAGCAGGGCCAGGAGGAGCCGAGGGGCGCCAGCGGGCCCCCGACAAGGCTGACCCCAGAGGCTGACTGGCAAGCCAAGTTCAATTCCCTGATCTGGTGCGCAGCCTGAGAGCCTCAGAGCAGGGTCCAAGATTCCCTGGGGGATTTGAATGGATGTGTCTTGCGCAGTTTCCTGTTAAAACAACAGCACTGGAGTGGCGCAGGGATGGTGGTGGTGGTGGGGTTGGATGAAATGAAAGGATGAGGGAAGAGCGATGACTCTGAGTGCCAGGCGCGGGGTCAGTGAGAGGAGGAGGAGGATGGTCCAGGACCAGGTGCCCACGCAAGCCTCTTCTCTGAAAGCCTGGGGCTCCGAGGAGGAAAGGGGAAAGGAACGTAGGCATCATACACCTACATATGGCAGGGCACAGTCCTGCCCCATCCCCCCATCCCACAAAGGTATACAGGATTCTCACCAGCCATGTGGGCTCTCCTTCATTCCAGGGCAGTAGCTCATTATCTGTGGGGAACGTGCATCACCATGGATCTCCTGGGAGAAGCAGCCCTTATGCTGGCAACATTCCTCTTTTTCTGGATGGTCCTCTCAAGGTGGCAGCAAATGCGCCAGAAAAAGATGCCACCTGGCCCAATGCCACTCCCCTTTATTGGGAATTTGCTGCAACTCAGCCCAGAGAATATATATCGTTCACTCATGAAGGTAATTCCTAAAACTTCTCTCTCTCTCTCTCTCTCTCTCTCTCCCTCCCGGATTCATCCCATGTACCTGTTTCCCTCGATTTATCCCCTACAGTGCAAAGCTGTCGTTGTTGTTGTTAGCTAAATCACACCCCGGGTGGCAGTGCTCCTGAGATCCTTTGCATACCAGGAAAAGGGTTTAAGGGGGGAAATGTAAAAAATCATAAAAAACCAACAGATGACCCAATCTGATTCAAATTTCCTATGCTTAAAGCCCTCCTTAATATCTATTACTGTGCCAATTTTGATGTCTTTATCTTTAAAAGTTATGCAGACGTAAGCATTTGTTTAATTTGAAGCTTAAGAGAATCAAATCCTTCTCCTGCGCCCCCAGTGGCCGCTTGGAAAACAAAGAACGATTCACTCCAAAACTAGTACCAAAATAGGGCGGGTCTTTTGCCTTTGAAGCACAATTAAAGCAGGATGCCTGGGAGCGCTTCACAGTCAAAGCAGATTATAAACTGGAAAACTTCAGAGTCCTTTGAACGCAATTTGCAGTGATTGCACAGTATAACGCTGGTGTGATGAAGCTATCTGTCTTTGCTTCTCTTCTTAACCATTCAGCTCTTTAAAGATCCCCTTAGTGCAGACAAAGATATTTGTCTAACGTTGACCCTCTTGCATTTCTGAGCTATTTTGGGCTGATTGTTTTGGTATAGGAATATCAACATGACCCAAGGTATAACCCCCAGAGGGAGCGCTCTGCGAAGGGATGAGACAGGGATTGTAAAGCCAGGAGCGTCGTGAAAAAAAAGAAATGGTTTTCTCTTTCTCAAAACCCTAAAAATTGTACTCATCTCTCCCAACAATTTACTTGGTGGGATGGACATCCTTCCCCTTCTCTGTTGGGGTCTCTGTTTTTGCCCACCCTGCTAATCCCTCTGCTCCCTGTTTCTCATCAAATCACATGGCTTTCAGTGCTGCCTTTATACTGATGCTACCCAGTGCACTCTCTCTCTCTCTCCCCCCACCCCACCCCACCCCAGACCTCTCTCTCCTCTGTCCAGTAATGTGTTGTGAGGGCCTGGTCTGTCATTTGGACTCTCAGGAATTGGCAGAGCTGGCCCACATGCTCAGCCAGTACACCTGATGCTTTTGAGACTCTTTGTTTGAAGTTGCATTATTAACTTGCCCTGGCTGTGTGAGCACCACCCAGGGTACCTCACCATCTCTTGGTCTCTCACCTGCCAGGGCATCCCACCAGCCACAGCCAGTAGACAAGAGTCCTGGGCAAAATGTAGCCCGGATCTCCTACCATGCCTGCTCGGGACATATCACCTCCCACACCTCTTTCTCTGCCTACTCCATCAATTTCACTCTGCTTCATTTCTTACAATGCCACTGTCTGCGTCTCTTACAGCTCAGTGAGAAGTATGGACCCGTCTTCACCATTTACCTGGGATCCCGGCCGATTGTGGTGCTGCGGGGATACGAGGCAGTGAAAGAAGCCCTGGTGGACCAGGCTGAAGCTTTCAGTGGCCGTGGGAAGCTGGCCATGTTTGACTGGCTTTTCCAAGGCTATGGTCAGTCTCTACATTGGAGGGAGAGATGTTCTTGACATTCATATGGCACTAATTGCATGCAAATTGCTGCATCTCACACACCCCCATAGCTGTATAAAGATGGATATGTTGTTATGGCCATTTTAAAGAAGCGGAGAGAGAGAAGGAAAGAGAGAGGCTGGGAGGAAGAATCTTTCAGGACTAGTCAGTGAGTTCATAGCAGGGGTAAAATTTGAGCTGTTTTCCAAAATCCAATGCTCTGTGCCCTGGTTATAATATACCTGCCAGGGATCCGCTCTGGATTATCATAGGAGAAATCTCATGGGTATCAAGCTAGCACTCTCTCCCCTGGACTACATCAGAATCTTAAAAAAGAAACGAGGCCTTTCCTAATATCCCTCAACAGAGGCATCTAGAGATTTTGCATTGAAGAAATCACCCAGTCTTGTGTCCACTTGCCCTCATCCAGTAAAGTTAGTCCTGAGCACCCTACTGAAAGCAAATCGTGTGGATTGAGACTAGCATGTTTCTCTGGTCTCTCAGCGGGAATTAGTCATGGCGAACTCTAGTGGGATTGGGGCTATAAGAAATAAAGAAACACCAATAATCCACGGATGATGGTGGTCTGTGTGTACCAGCCTCAGGTGTGTACCAGATTTGCCCCTAACTTATCTCTGTCCACTTGAGTTTTCTGAAGATGGGGCAGCTGCTGTTTTTAATCACACACACACCCCGGCTGACTTTGGGAGGCACTGCCACTGGGACTGCACTGGCCATGATGCGACTGTTCCTCACCCACCCACCCTGTACAGAATTTGGACAGCGTTCACCTTTGGACAACAGACGGCAGTTACAGCTTTTCCAAGTACACACACTGAAGCTGGGGCAGGTCAGAGTGGGTCTATTTAGCCCAGCACCCCTGATTCAAGCAGTGGCCAGCCAGATGCCCAGCAGGAAAGCTTACTAATGGGAAAAGCCCTGCTTCCTTGCTTGTCCACCGATTTCAGTGGCCTCTAAATATGGAGGTTCCACAAAGCAAGTAGCCACCAGTAGAGCTCTGTTCCTCTATGGATATTTGTAATCCTCTCTTAAAGCCAGCTTAGCCAGTGGCCCCAGTATCACACCTTGTGGCAGTGAGTTCCATAGTTCAAGTATTTGTCAGGTGAGCTTACTCTTTCCCACGGTTCTCTCTTCCGCTCCTGGTTGCACGCTGCTATTGCTGCTGCACTCTGACCCCTTCCAATTGTATTCTACTTCAGTACCCCTGTTGCCCTTCCTCCTCTTCCCCCTCCCAGGACTTCCTTTTTGTACTGGACCACGTGCCAGAGAGCTGCGGCGATTCTCCATCATGACCTTGCGGAATTTTGGGATGGGGAAGAGATCCATGGAAGAGCGGATTCTGGAGGAAATTAACTTCCTTCTGGATACATTCCGGAGCATTCAAAGTCAGTGGTGTTCCTTCCTATGCTCTTGGTCCTCCCCCCCTCCCAATTTATTTTTTCTCCACATGTTAGACATTTCAGCATCAAAGTACGTTCTCCAGGGAACTTGCAAAAACCAGTTGATAGGATGTGATATGCAGCCCAGATGAAATGAAGTAATACAATTAAGATACAAGAACTACAGAAAATGGCAGCACCATTAAAATCTACAGACAGAAAAGCTGGTGTGTGTGTGTGTGTGTGTGTGTGTGTTTGTATAGCAGTGTGCCAAATATATTGGGCTACAACTGTCACCCCTAGCTAGCATGACCCAAACTATCAAGTTGGGGCAGGCTGCAATATAGGATTTACCTGTTAATGCAGGAAGAATGAGAAGTCGTTGGGTGGACCGGTCTTGAGAGAAAGTTCCAAAGGTGGAGGAGGGCCATGAAGATGGATCTGGAGCATCTTTCTAAGAGAAAGACAAAAAAAGGGGGGGGGCTAGAGCGTAAACAGAGCAATCCAAGTGGGGAGTATTTTCCTAGCCTGATGGATGAGGTTGGGCAGTTATTACAACCCAAATCCTTCCCACTGGGCAGTGGCGTCTCCCTCTCTAGGCGTGGCAGCTGGGTCCCCGACTTGGTCAGTGTGCAAGGGCAGCAGACCTTGCTCTAATTTATTTATTTATTACATTTTTATACCGCCCAATAGCCAAAGCTCTCTGGGCGGTTCACAAAAATTAAAACCATAATAAAACAACAACCATAAAGACAACCATCTGTCAGGGATGCTTTAGGGTGGATTCCTGCATTTAGCAGGGGGTTGGACTTGATGGCCTTGTAGGCCCCTCCCAACTCTGCTATTCTATGATTCTATGAACCAACAGGTTAAAAACACAAATACAAAATACAGTACAAAAAGCACAACCAGGATAAAACCATGCAGCAAAATTGATATAAGATTAAAATACAGAGTTAAAACAGTAAAATTTAGATTTAAGTTAAAATTAAGTGTTAAAATACTGAGAGAATAAAAAGGTCTTCAGCTTTTCATGCACCTCCTGCCATATTTCATCAAAACCTTGCTTAGGCACTTCGCCTGGTGGCATGCTACTAGGCCAGGCCAGGCCGGATCACCGCATCCCCCCTTGCTGGTCAGAGTAGGCAGTGAGCTGGAGGCAGAAGGGGGGTGGAAATGAAGGATTTTTGGAAGGAACATAATCACTGGGTCCTCTGTCCATGGAGAAACTGAGCAGGGTTGTTGAGGACAGAAAAGGGACATTGTGAGGCATTGTTGGAAATGCACAAGTGTCTAGACAGAGGCATAGGTAATGATGAACTAAGAGCAAAAAGTGACCAGTCAGCTGTACCAAAGATGCTCATGCAAACCAGAGCCCTGCGTGCATTGCCACCGGAGCACAGAAATGGCTTGTTTGCAAACTTTAACTTAAATCTGTCACTGCTGAAGCCCCCCTGAAGCCTCCCAGAGTGCAGGGCATGGAATAACAGGCTCAAGTTAAATGAAGCCGAATTCCAGCTGGACATCAGGAAAAACTTCCTGACTGTTAGAGCAGTACAACAATGGAATCAGTTACCTAGGGAGGTTGTGGGCTCTCTCACACTCGAGGCCTTCAAGAGGCAGCTGGACAACCCTCTGTCAGGGATGCTTTAGGGTGGATTCCTGCATTGAGCAGGGGGTTGGACTTGATGGCCTTGTAGGCCCCTTCCAACTCTGCTATTCTGTGATTCTATGATTCTAAGATACCCCCCCACTCTCTCATATTAATTTGTAGTCAATTGACCAGAAAGAGAAGAATACAAATTGTTTCAACAGGGAATCAATACAATGAATTAATCGCAGAAAACATATCATTAAAACATATATGGAAATAGTGCATAGGGATCAAGTGTGGAAGGGAGCAGAATCAAGAGAAGGACACATAAATTGACATTAGGCCTTGAGCTGAACATATTCAAACAGTTATACACTCGTGCATGAAATGCCTCTCCCCCCTGCCCCTCCCACCCCCGGCAGGTGCTCCCATCGAGCCCACCTACTTTCTGTACCGCTCGGTGTCCAACGTCATCAGCTCCATCACCTTCGGCCACCGCTTTGACTACAAAGATCCGGAGTTCACGTCCTTGCAGAACATGATGTTGGAGAGCATCCGTTTCACTGCCACCCGTTGGGGGCAGGTATGCCGGAGGCGTCTGTCTGTCCATCCATCCATCTCTCTCTCTCTCTCTCTCTCTCTCTCTCTCTCTCTGTGTGTGTGTGTGTGTAAGAGAGAAACCTAATGGGAATGAAACGTTCTCAGCATTCCATGGTGGTGAGTTCTCCATTTCAGTAGAACCTTCCCAGACAAGTGATGGCTGGATGAATGAACCCATAGAGCAGGAGTGGGGAGCATCAGGCCCAGGGGCCAAATCCTGATGGGATTATTTGGTATTGCTGCCTCTTGTTAGAAAGGCAGTTAGCAGAGAAAAAGCAAGAGGCAAACCAGAGAGTGTCTTCACTCACGGATCCCAAACAAAGCAGCCCTATGCCTCCATCCTTACAAGATTCTATTAGCTTCATCCCACATACCTGTTTCCCTTGAATTATACCCTACAGCGCTAAGCTGATGGCGTTGTTGCTGTTGTTGTTTTTGCTAGCTAAATCACACTCCGGGCAGCAGCGCTCCTAAGATCATTTGCATACCAGGAAAAGGGTTTAAGGGGGGAAATGTAAAAAAAAATCATAAAAAATCAACAGATGATCCAATCCGATTCAAATTTGGTATGCTTAAAGCTCTCCTTAATATCTATTACTGTGCCAATTTTGATGTCTTTATCTTTAAAGCTTACACAGTTGTAAGCATTTGTTTAATTTGAATGTCTAAAAGTATCAAATCCTCCTCCTGCGCCCTCCCCCCCCCCCCCCCCGTGGCTGCTCGGAAAACAACAAATGATTTGCTCCAAAACTAGTACCAAAATAGGGCGGGTCTTTTGGCTTTATAGCACAATTAAAGCAGGATGCCTGGGAGCGCTTCACAGTCAAAGCAGATTATAAACTGGAAAACTTCGGAGTCCTTTGCACACAATTCGCAGTGATTGCACAGTATAACGCTGGTGTGATAAAGCTCTAGGCTTCCAGCCATGGAGAACCACCTGTGTATCAATGGTAACACTAGTCTCAGAGGCACGCAGCATTCCGTTCTGCCCTTCTCTCCCTCAAATGCACAGATCTATGACATGTTCTCAGGCGTCGTGCATCACCTGCCGGGCCCCCACCACAAAGCGCTCCAGAAGCTCTCGGAGATGGAGGATTTTTTCATGAAGAAGGCCAAAGCCAACCAGGAGACCCTGGACCCCAACGCCCCTCGGGATTTCATGGACTGCTTCATAGTGAAAATGCAGAAAGTAGGAGAAGGATGTCAGGGGCAACTGCTTTTCATTGCTATAAAAAAATTTGTATCTTACGGATTTTATATTATGTTTCTTTTCCTGTTGGATTTTGAGGTTGTAATTTTTGTGCACCGCTCTGGGTGCTCTGCGTATTGGGCAGGATAGAAATGAAACGGATGAATGACTGAATGGAGGATGTAATTCTAGCGAGAGGCAGAGCAGGGAGCTAACTAGCAGCATGGTGTCAGCCATGGCAAAGGCAGCCAGGTCCTCTGCCAGTCAGGAGAGACAAAACTGGTGTAGAAGATGGGCATAGGGTTTGACCCGATAGAAGGCTGCTTCCTATGGCTGTTTCTACACCAGCCCCAAAATCCTGGCTGGTCACAGCTGACTCCCTGTGCATTCAGATGATGCATAGGGACTCCTGGGATGAAGGAGGGACGAGAATGGGTTTTCCCAGGGATAAGTACTCTGGGAAAACTCGAATCTTTCCAGGGTCTTGGGATCATCCTGAGACCGCGGGAGATGTGGCTGCCCATCCAGGCTTCTTCCCTCCTCCCGGTGAGTAGCAGGGACTAGTTGGAGTGCACACGTGCTCGTCTCCTTTTAAAAAATGATTTTTTTAAAAATGGCGGGCGTGACACCCTCCTTCCTTCCGGGATGTCATGCCTGCATGTGGACTAAAGGGGAGAATCTCGCGATCAGGATATCGCAAGATCCTCCCCCTCCCTTCCTATGGTGTAGAACGGGCCTCAGTCCCACTTAACTGTGTGGCTTCTTGGCCTTCACCCTCAGGCCGCCCCATTTCTCCTGCCCACCCACAAGAACCAGGCTAACTGTCTTAATTTCCAACATATTAGGGCTGACCTTCACCCTCAGCGGTATCTATTGTCGTGACATCATAGAAGCTCAGCCAATAGCTATGGGGGGGGGAGAGGGGATCACTCACAAACAGATAGAAATTGATCTTAATGTTTTCTTCTCTAAAGGAAAGTGAGGAACCAAACTCGCATTTCTTCCTGAAGTCTCTTGTCATAAACACAATTGGCATCTTCTTTGCTGGCACAGAAACCATCTCCAGCACTTTGCGTTACGGCTTCCTGATTCTGCTGAAATACCCAGAGGTTGCAGGTGAATGTGGAGGTGGAAAGTAGGGTGGAAAGAAAGGCTCCCCAGCAAGGGAAAAAAGAGGGAGGGGGAATCCCCATCACCTTTGCACCTTCCTGGGCCTCATCTCCACGAGCACAGGAGGAGCGCGCCTTGCTGTCATTCTCTGCAGACTGCTGAAATGGTCTCCGCTCCATCATTATAGAACCATAGAATAGCAGAGTTGGAAGGGGCCTACAAGGCCATCGAGTCCAACCCCGTGCTCAGTGCAGTAATCTACCCTACAGCATCCCTGACAGATGCTTGTCCAGCTGCTTCTTGAATGCCTCTAGTGCAGGAGAGCCCACCACCTCCCTAGGTAACTGGTTCCATTGTCGTACTGCTCTAACAGTCAGGAAGTTTTTCCTGATGTCCTGCCGGAATCTGGCTTTCTGTCACTTGAGCCCATTGTTCCGTGTCCTGCACTCTGGGAGGATCGAGAAGGGGTTGTTATGTGGCAGAGCCAGACGCCCCTAAAACTTGGCTTTCAATGCTGGAAAAGACGTACTTTGGGGGTGGGGAGTGGAGCCAACATCATCCAGAGGGAGGCTTGTTACCCACCCCTCTCCAGGTCCCCCCTGCCGCTACAGTTTATTTATTTATTTATTTATTTATTATATTTCTATACCGCCCAATAGCCGGAGCTCTCTGGGCAGTTCACAAAAATTGAAAACACTCAAAGTATGAAACAACAGTATAAAACCGTAATATAAAATACAATATAAAAGCTCAACCAGATAAAAATAGCAGCAATGCAAAATTACAAATTTTAAACACCAAGTTAAAATTTATTTATAAACTGTTAAAATGCTGGGAGAATAAAAAGGTCTTCACCTGGCGTCTAAAAGCATATAATGTAGGTGCCAAATTTAATAAATAGGAATGGGGAATAACTAACCCACAGTGCTGGCTCCCCATGGCAGCACCCCACCCCCACCCCCACCCCCCTGGCACAAATAAATCCCACTCCAAAAGGTATCATACCAGCCCTAACACTCCATTGGAGAGCCCAGTTAATGCAGCTCCCAGCTCTGCAGTTGCACACCTTTGGAGCTGACACTACATTATAGAAAGGAGTTAACACAGTCCTTTTGCACCTCTGGAGCTGCACAGCTCCAGAGCTAACACCACGTCACAGAAGCAAATTAACAAAGTTCTGGAGTTAATTAACTCAGGAAGCACATAGACATCTCTCAATGGGAATACTAAAGGAGTGAATGGGGGAAGGGCACACTCAGGATTTAATGCAGAGGTACGGAGGCACATTGTAGATCAAGCACCTGGGAGCCACTTTAACTAAAAAGAACCGAGTAAAAGGGCTCTCTGATATTGCAGCTTTTCCAGGGGGAAGCAGTGGTTGGGAGCATGTTGGGCACGTGCTGCAAAGCACCTCTCAATGCAGCCAAGATGTAGAATCCCCCCCCCCCCCATGAAGGCAGCCCACAATTCTGAAAATATAACACGGCTTGTCCAATGACTTCTTCATATCCTGCTGTTTCTGAACAGGAAAGATGCAGAAGGAAATTGACCTTGTGATTGGGAGAAATCGCTCCCCAACTATGAAGGATTGCAGCCAGATGCCCTACACCGAAGCTGTGATCTGCGAGATCCTGAGATACACTTCCCAGCTCCCCATCGGCGTATCTCGCCATGTGATGTGGGATACCCAGTTCCGGGGTTACACAATCCCCAAGGTATGGCTGACGTGAGCCTTTTCCTCTTTCAGCATCCCACAGGGCCACCTCGGGTCTGGGCAGCGCCCCCCTGCCTTTTCCCCAGCAGCTCCTGGTCATAGAGGGCATTCGTGGCCATGAAGCTGGGTTTCAAATCAGCCTGTCTTTGGACTCTCTTGTGATGCTGCCCCTGAATCAGTCACGCAGAGCTTCAGGCCCCTGAGCCCAATTCGGTCCTCCTGAAGGCCAGCCCCCTTCCTGAAGGCCAGCCCCCTTCCACCAGCCAGTTTTCCTCCACCGCTGATTGTTTTCTGGCTTCCTGCCTTTTGTGTGATATTTCCCCCATTTGGAAAGGTTGAAATGCTTCTCCAAAGAAGATTCTGGTATGTGGTGGCATTTTCGGTCCTGCCCCCTTTGCCTTTGCCCCCCTCACTCACCACAGTCATGTGGCTCCCGGGAGCTTCTCCAAAGGTTCTGCACCCTGCCTTTAAATGTGAACCTTCTCCATTCATGGATATCTGTACAGCTCCGAGGTGGCTTTGGCCTGGTGGTCTCCTCTCGAGCCTTTTCATGGTTCTTTCCCTTCCTTCTCTCTTCATGTTTGTTCAGGGGACTGAGGTCTTTCCTCTGCTGGGATCTGTGCTGAAAGACCCCAATCATTTTGAGAGACCGGAAGCATTTGACCCCCAACACTTTCTGGATGAAAACGGTAAACTGAAGATGAATGATGCTTTCATGCCGTTTTCCGTAGGTAAGTCCCTCCCACCCCACGCAAGAACTAACTTGCAGCCCCAAATATTCAGTCCAGCTTCCCTGGCATCGGGAGGACTGGATCCAAAGCCTTTGCCATGCTTCTCTCTACGGGAGAGATGATGTTCCCATTCCGCATGCCTGTTTCTGAACTGCCCTTGCTGAGCAGTGAGCCAGGGGACGGAGACTTCCGTGGTGCCGTCCAGCAGCAGAAGCAGGGTGTAGGGTACAAGACCAGGGCCGTTCTCTGCAGAACCAGTGAGAGCTCCCGGGGGCAGTGCTTGTCAATCCAAGAGAGATTAAAGCTCAACTGAGCCCTGATACCCACCTTCCCCAATCTGGTGCCTTCCAGACATTTTGGACTACAACTCCCAGCATTCCTGAGCATGGCCCATGCTGGCTGGGGCTGATGGGAGTGAAAGTCAATGAGAGTAAAACAGTGGTTTTAATTGCTGTGAATGGCCCAGACTGCTTCAGCTATTGGGTGATCTAGGAATGCAACCAACCCATCAATGAATAAAAATAAGTCCCAAACATCTGGAGAGCTCCAGGTTGGAGAAGGGCTGCCTTCTATGCTCAAGAAGGATCCATGAGCTGCCAGAGCCGACCTTCTCAAAGAGTGTGGTGGGGTGTTTTAAGAGGCAGCTCCCTATGAGAACGTTTTGGAGGTTTTAGTTTAGGAAAAAAATGATGTGGGGCTGCAGGGTGGGGAGAGGATGATAGTGATTTCTAGAATTATGTATTGAATGGAGAAAGAATCATAGAATCATAGAATAGCAGAGTTGGAAGGGACCTACAAGGCCATTGAGTCCAACCCCCTGCTCAATGCAGGAATCCACCCTAAAGCATCCCTGACAGATGGTTGTCCAGCTGCCTCTTGATATGTATGGAACTATGTATGGAATCATTGTCACACAGAGGAGAGCCAGGATCTCTTCTCAATCCTCCCAGAGTGCAGGACACGGAATAATGGGCTCAAGTTACAGGAAGCCAGATTCTGTCTGGACATCAGGAAAAACTTCCTGACTGTTAGAGCAGTACGACAATGGAACCAGTTACCTAGGGAGGTTGTGGGCTCTCCCACACTTGAGACATTCAAGAGGAAGCTGGACAGCCATCTGCCAGGGATGCTTTAGGGTGGATTCCTGCATTGAGCAGGGGGTTGGACTCGATGGCCTTGTAGGTCCCTTCCAACTCTACTATTCTATGATTCTATGAAAGTGGAGACAGAAAAGTCCTCCCCCCTCACACAAACCTAGAACTCAGTGGGGTCATTCATTGCATTGGAAGAGTGATTGGGGAAAGAAAAAAGGATGTCCTTCAACAGTGCAGAGTTGAACAATGGAACTCACTGCCAGGAGATATGGCGAAGGCCACCAATGGAGAGGGTTTTAAAAGGGCGGCTAGACACCTTTAAAAAAGCAGAAGGCTATTCAGAAAGCAGAGAGACAGGATTGCGTCATTCCCTTTCTCCCCCTTCCACAGGGAAACGAGCATGTTTGGGGCAGGAGCTGGCCCGCATGGAGGTCTTCCTCTTCTTCACCAGCATCCTTCAGAACTTCTGCTGCGAATCTGTTGTCCCACGCGAAGAAATTGACATCACCCCCAAACTGATTGGTTTTGTCTCCGTCGCACATTCGTACGAAATCCGCTTCATCCCACGCTGAAAGGCCATTGTCCGAAAAGATGTCCTCCATCGCCAACCAAAGAACAGAAAGGCTCTCATGGTGTTTTTTTAAGGAATAGGCAGCAGGCGGGCCGTCTTTTCCCCACAATGCTAAATGCCTCCCCCCTCCCACACAATTTCTTGGGGGGAACAATACAGTATATTTCCATTTTAGATGCCATTGGACGGGACCCCATAGAAGAATGGTTTCCGTGTCAGACATCTGTTCATTTGATCTTGTGTTTCAGGCCAGATCCTTAGACAGGAATCTGAGCAACCTTCTCATGGATCTTGGATTAAAGAAAAAAATCGAGTTGGATTCTTTTCACTTCTAACTAGAGACCTGTAGCCAAAGTTTGTTTTATTGAAATGTACGTGTAAAAATTAACTGAAACTCTTTGTCAAACTCTTTGGCCTTGTTGCCTCTGGGCTCCGTGGCCCATGTTCCACCACAAAACCAGAATGCGCAAGCCCTCCTCTCTTTAGACCCGCTGTGAAGTCCCCGCCCCACCCCGTAGCACCCTTTGCTCCTTAACACCTTCTTGGCTTGACTCCTCGCACCCTCTAGGAGCGTTTCCAAATGGTTATGATGAACTGTAGGCACAGGTTCGGGATTTCGGGGAGTGACATATATGCCGATTTGGTGCTTTCTGGGGACTTGTTATGCTTTGAAATGCTATGAACGGTTTGCCTCACCAGGCAATGCACAGCTCCAGCTAGTGAGCCTTTGTGGTTTTCAAATAGACTCTATAAGGACCCGCTTTTAGGTGGAACTCCTTCAGCTCCTTCATTGCCTGGAACCTTCCCTTCAGTAGAAATGTGAGCTGTCCCCAGCCAAGAGTTAGGGTTCTTCCTCTTGTGGTCTGGCCAGCTGTCAAAGAAGAATTCTACTCTTGGTATTTTGACTGCAACATGAAGAGATCAATCACTTCCTTGGCCCAGCCGGCTGTTCCATCTCTGCTAGCTTTTATTAGCCAAGAGGGGCAAGGATCCAGTACAGAGGTGGTTGCGCGAACCCGTCCAAGCACCTTGTCAGCTTGAGGATGTTGACTGGGTGCTTGGACAGGTCTGCGCAACCATCTCTGTACTGGATGCTTGCCCCTCTTGGCTAATAAAAGCTAGCAGAGATGGAACAGCCGGCTGGGCCAAGGAAGTGATTAATGCCTTTTTGCGAGAGGGAGTGGTCCCGGGCCGTCTGAAAGAGGCGGTAGTGAGCCCACTCCCGAAGAAAACTTCCTTGGACCCGGAAAATCTTAGTAACTACAGGCCAGTGGCAAATGTTCCATCCCTGGGCAAGGTCCTTGAGCAGGTGGTTGTGGGCCAGCTCCAGACACTCTTGGATGAGACTGATTATCTGGATCCATTTCAGTTGGGTTTCAGGCCTGGTTTTGGCACGGAAACAGCCTTGGTCACCCTGTATGATGACCTATGTCGGGAGAGAGACAGGGGGAGTGTGACTCTGTTGATTCTCCCTGATCTCTCAGCGGCTTTTATTTTATTTTATTTTATTTATTACATTTTTATACCGCCCAATAGCCGAAGCTCTCTGGGCGGTTCACAAAAATTAAAACCACAGTAAAACACCCAACAGGTTAAAACACAATTACGAAATACAGTATAAAAAGCGCAACCAGGATAAAACCATACAGCAAAGTTGATATAAGATTAAAATACAGAGTTAAAACAGTAAAATTTAAATTTAAGTTAAAATTAAGTGTTAAAATACTGAGTGAATAAAAAGGTCTTCAGCTGGCGACGAAAGCAGTACAGTGTAGGCGCCAGGCGGACCTCTCTGGGGAGCTCGTTCCACAACCGGGGTGCCACAGCGGAGAAAGCCCTTTCGATACCATCGACCATGGTATCCTTCTGGAACATCTGGCTGAGTTGGGAGTGGGAGGCACTGCGTTGCAGTGGTTCCACTCCTACTTGGCAGGCAGGCTCCAGAAGGTGGTACTTGGGGAACATTGCTCGGCCCCGTGGATTCTCCAGCATGGGGTTCCGCAGGGGTTGGTCTTGTCCCCCATGCTGTTTAACATGTACATGAAACTGTAGGGTGCTGTCATCCAGAGTTTTGGAGTGCGTTGTCATCAGTACGCTGATGACACGCAGCTCTACTTCTCCTTTTCATCTTTAACAGGTGAGGCTGTGGCTGAGACAATGGACTGGATGAGAGCTAATAAACTGAAACTCAATCCAGACAAGACTGAGATGCTGCTGGTGGGTGGTTCTTCTGACCGGATTGGGGTGTGTGTGTTCAACCAGTTCTGGATGTGGTTGCACTCCCCCTGAAGGAGCAAGTTCATAGCTTGTGGGTCCTCCTAGAACCATCTTTGTCACTTGAGGCTCAGGTGGCCTTGCTGGCATGGAGTGCTTTCTACCAACTCCGGTTGGTGGCCCAGCTACGACCTTATCTGGACAGCTTCAGTTGTCCATACTCTGGTAACCTCCAAATTAGATTACTGCAATGCCCTCTCCGTGGGGCAGCCTTTGAAGACAGTTTGGAAGCTGCAGCTTGTGCAAAATGCAGCAGCCAGATTGATAACTGGAACAAGGAGGTTTGAACTAGGGATGTGCTCCGCTCCGATTAGGAGCGTAGAAGCAGTAGCGGATTGGCCTGCTCCGCCTTACCCAGAGGCGGAGTAGGAGCGGACCGCGGACCCCCTAGAAGCAAGGCGAAGAGAAGCGACCATTTTTCGGAGCTCCGAGTTCAGTCGGAGCGCTCCGGTCGCCATCTTGAAAACATTTCGCCATAGGATTGCATTGCGGCAAATAATCGCGCATAACTACGTTGTTTTTGAAGCTATCGTTCTGGAAATTCTTGTGCACAGAGAGTCGTGGATGGGGGTCATTTTGAGACCACTCTCACCTCTCTGCGTGCTGTGGTTCACGTGCAATATTTTTTTAAAAATCGGGTCAACCGCGGGGCTCAAACTGCGTTTCGGCTTTTCGCCCATAGGATTGCATTGAGGGAAAGAATCGGGGATAACTGGGGGGGGGTTTAAGCTATCGTTCTGAAAATTCTTGTGCACAGAGAGTCGTGGATGGGGGTCATTTTGAGACCACTCTCAACTTTCTGCATCGTACGGGTCGCGGGCTAGAAGTTTTTTAAAAATAGGGTCAACCGCGGGGCTCCGTTTCGGCTTTTCGCCCATAGGATTGCATTGAGGGAAAGAATCGGGGATAACTGGGGGGGGGTTTAAGCTATCGTTCTGAAAATTCTTGTGCACAGAGAGTCGTGGATGGGGGTCATTTTGAGACCACTCTCAACTTTCTGCATCGTACGGGTCGCGGGCTAGAAGTTTTTTAAAAATAGGGTCAACCGCGGGGCTCCGTTTCGGCTTTTCGCCCATAGGATTGCATTGAGGGAAAGAATCGGGGATAACTGGGGGGGGGTTTAAGCTATCGTTCTGAAAATTCTTGTGCACAGAGAGTCGTGGATGGGGGTCATTTTGAGACCACTCTCAACTTTCTGCGTGCTGTGGTTCACGTGCAATATTTTTTTAAAAATCGGGGTTTGGGTTTTTTTTTTTTATTATTATTATTTTTTTGGAAGCGATGACAGGCACATTCAACTCCCAATCCTGATGAGAATTCATCTCCTCAGAAAGCATCCTCCTCCAATCCCAGCGTTGGAGGGGGGACTAAGGCAGACCCACCCTGAGAACTTTCTGTTTTGTGTCTCTTTGTGGGTTGGCGTTCGTGGAGGGAACACTTACTTAGCTAGTGCTCCTGCTTTGGAGATAGATTAATTTAATATAGGTTTAGTTTGGCGCGTGTGTGTGTTTGTTTGCTTCTTTCTGACTTGTAGCTTAGTTTGCCCTGTGTTTTCCCCTTACTTTGATTTAATATAAACTTTATTTTTGAATTTTGGAGTGTGTGGTTGGGTTGGTTGCCCCCCCCCTTCCCTGTATTAAAGCCTGACTGTTCTGCTTTTGTGAAAGCTTTCTTTTGAAAGCATACACACACTTTTTGTCCCATTTCCCTACATTTATATTCTTAAACATATTTTATTATATTCTTTCACATAGTCCATTAGTATATATTCTCATACATATTATATTAGTATTCATATTTTGTTCTTCTTATAGTAGTGGTTGGTTCTTTTTCCCCCTCCCCTCTCTTAAATCCTGATTGTGTTTCCTTCTATCTTCTATATACCAAATATACCAAAAAAATTGGATTCTCTTTTTCTTCTCTGTGTAACTTCGACGGAGTGGGCTGCTTTTGTCAAGTTCAACAGGCAGCCACAGATTGAGCATTTTGGGGAAAGCATACGCACACCATTTCCCTATTCTTAAACATATTATTATTATATTCTTTGACATAGTCTTAGTAGTCTATTAGTATACATTCTCATACATATTAGTAGTAGTATTCATATTTTGTTCTTCTTATAGTAGTGGTTGTCCCATTTCTTGTCCCATTTCCCTACATTTATTAGTAATATTCTAAAACATATTATTATATTCTTGTAGATATTCTTAGTAGTATATTCTCATACATATTAGTAGTAGTATATTTTATTGTTCTTGTCCCATTTCCCTACATTTAAACATATTATATTCTTCTTATACATATTCTTAGTAGTACCTTATACATAGTATTAGTAGTATTAATATTTTGTTAGTCATCATGAAAAGAGAAAGCAGGCGTGCTGAAAGCAGCAAGGCTCAGTCTGCCAGCAGGGCTTCCTCTCCTCCTGTGAAACTCAAACGGGCAACTCCTTGGCTGACTGCTCCAAAACAGAAGCAGGACAAGCAGCAGGCAGAGCCACTCTCTTCTGCAACTTGTGCCCGGCGTTCTCTTTTTGAGGGTGGGAATGGGAAAAGTGCCCGTTTGCAAGAGGCACGTGGCAGCAGTGCCATTAGAGGAGGAGGAGTATCCCCAACTCCTTCATTCTCCTTTCAGCCCACGAGCCCGCTGATGGACCTAGACGAGGTCCTCAGCACAGTGGAGGGGGGGGAGGAGGAGGAGGCGGTGGGCCTCCAGGATGTGGGGGCTGAGGAGGAGCAGCAGCAGGCCGAGGCTCTCTCCCCAGTCTCATCCCACACCCCTGTTTCTGTGGCAACACCAGAGAGCTCAGGCGGGCAATTGGTGGTGTCACCACAGAAACGAAAGACAAGCATCGTGTGGGACCACTTTGAGTTGGGAGCGGATCCCCGCTTTGCTGTCTGTCGCCACTGCAAACTCAGCCTAAGCAGGGGTTCATCGACAGGGCATTATGGAACCAGCAGCATGAAGATGCATCTTCATAGGCAGCACCAGGCGATCTTGCTGGGGAAAGAGGCGGGCAAGGCGACTGGTTCCAGGGGAAAGCCGAAGGCTGCTGCTGGCACTGCCACTCTAAGCTCTCCATCTCCCATCCCCACAAGGGTTAGGCAGGCAACCCTGCAGGACATGGGGTGGGGGAAGTATTGACCCACAAGATGGCGTTTTCCAATGCCCACCCAGGGTGCTACTGTGTTGGGGCATCTGCCGGGACTGACTCCTCCCCAATACTAGATCTATGACATGTCACTCTGCCTGCCCCTCTGCTAGCCTGTCCTCCTCGGTGACCGACTCGCTGGGATGGTTTGCGTTTGCAATGCGTGACTAACTGCAATGCTGGCTTAGAAACCAGCCATCACTTCCTTGTGCCCCCAGAAATGCCCGCAGCCTGCCTGCCTGCCTGCCCGCCTCCCCCGGGGTGCTGCTGTGGTGGGGCATCTGCCAGGACTGACTCCTCGCCTACTCTGCCTGCCTCTCTGCCCGCCTGGTGCCTGGTTTGCTCCCAATCGTCCTCCTCTGTGCCCCTCAAGGCGTAACTGCTGGCTTAGAAAGAAACAACCAGCCATCTTTGCCTCACTTTGCGCCCACTTATGGGTTGGTTTGCTATGCGTTAGTGCTCAAGCCATCCTTGCGGCACTACAATGCATGCTGCCTGCCTGCTTTCCATTGATGGTGCTATATAAATAAATAATAATAATAATAATAATTCTCCCCTTCCCGCCTTGCAGCGATGGTGTATGTGTCTTGCTTTGACTAAGGGGAGAAGTCCTTCCTGCGCTCACTTAGACTTTATCAAATTCAATAATCCCTTTTTCAAATGTGCCAGAAGATTTAGGGTTATCTCGTGGCATGTTGGGATTGCCTTGGAACTGGCCCCATTGAGCTGTCTGCAATTGCAACTTTAAATCCCTGACATACTGGAGTGTTCAAATTTCAAAAGTTCCCCTAACATCAGGGGATGATGGGATTGCCTTGAAACTTGGTGTCCATGGGGACACATGGGTAAGCTGTCATGGGACCAAAGGATAGGTTTCTAACGTGCAAATTGACGTAGTTGTAGAATGGGACTTGATTTGGGGTGAGTTAAAAAGTTTAAGCCGCGCCAAAAATCAGGGGATGATGGGATTTGCTTGCAACTTGGCGTGCATGTGGACACATGGATAAGCTCTCCTGGTGCCGAGTTTGAGGTTTCTAACATGCAAATTGACGGAGCTATCCCAAGGGGTGTGAATGGGGTGCCCGATTTTCATAAATTCCCCAAAAATCAGGGGATGATGGGATTGCCTTGAAACTTGGCGTGCATGTGGACACGTGGATAAGCTATCATGGTGCTGAGTTTGAGGTTTCTAACGTGCAAATTGACGTAGTTGTAGAATGGGACAATTTGGGGTGAGTTAAGCCATGCCAAAAATCAGGGGATGATGGGATTTGCTTGCAACTTGGCGTGCATGTGGACACATGGATAAGCTCTCCTGGTGCCGAGTTTGAGGTTTCTAACATGCAAATTGACGGAGCTATCCCAAGGGGTGTGAATGGGGTGCCCGATTTTCATAAATTCCCCAAAAATCAGGGGATGATGGGATTGCCTTGAAACTTGGCGTGCATGTGGACACGTGGATAAGCTATCATGGTGCTGAGTTTGAGGTTTCTAACGTGCAAATTGACGGAGCTATCTAAAGGGGTGTGAATTAGGGTTATGGGAGGTGCGTTAGAGGGTAGAGCCGCGCCAAAAATCAGGGGATGATGGGATTTGCTTGCAACTTGGCGTGCATGTGGACACATGGATAAGCTGCCCTGGTGCCGAGTTTGAGGTTTGTAACATGCAAATTGACGGAGCTATCCCAAGGGGTGTGAATGGGGTGCCCGATTTTCAAAAATTCGCCAAAAATCAGGGGATGATGGGATTGCCTTGAAACTTGGCGTGTGTGTGTATACGCCCATGAGGTGTCATGGTGCCAAACGTGAGGTTTCTAACTTCAACGGAAAAAAAGTTGTTTACTTTTTTAGCTTTCAATGCAAGCCTATGGGGGGGCAAAAACGGAGCTCCGGATCCGATCCGGAGCTCCGGGCGGAGCGGAGCGGAAGTGGGCGGAGCGGGGGCGGGGCGGAGCGACCCGCTCCAAAAAATGGCGGATCTGCAAGTGAAGCGGAGCGGGGGGTCCGTGCACACCCCTAGTTTGAACATATAACACCGATTCTGGCCCACTTGCATTGGCTGCCTATACATTTCCAAGCCCAATTCAAGGTGCTGGTTTTAACCTATAAAGCCCTACACAGCTTGGGACCACAATACCTGATGGAACGCCTCTCCCAACATGAACCTACCTGTACACTGCGCTCAATATCTAAGGTCCTCCTCCGAGTGCCTACTCCGAGGGAAGCTCAGGGGATGTCAACAAGGGAGAGGGCCTTTTCGGTGATGGCCCCCCAATTATGGAATGATTTCCCCAATGACGCTTGCCTGGCGTCAACATTGTTATCTTTTCGGTGCCAGGTCAAGACTTTTCTCTTTTCCCAGGCATTTAACAGCACTTAACAACACTAAGTTTGTTTGTTTTTTAATGGACCCCAGAACTGTTGTTTTTTAAATGGACAATATAAAAAACAATATAAAACATGTTTTTATATTGTTTGTGTTTTTGATGGTTTTAAATTTTGTATACTTTTTAATGTTCACTGTTTTTAACTTTTGTAAACCGTCCAGAGAGCTTCGGCTATGGGGCGGTATATAAATGTAATAAATCAAATCAAATCAAATTTGATTTGCAAATCAAATTTGCAGCCTAAAAACAAGCCAGCCTAAAAACAAGCTACCTTGTTCTTACGTTCTTAACACAACAACAAGCCATGGGTTCTCAGGGTGGCTTGGGTGTGGTTAATGAACCACACTGAGGAAACTGTACTTGGGTCAGACATAGAATCATAGAATCAAAGAATCATAGAATAGCAGAGTTGGAAGGGGCCTACAAGGCCATTGAGTCCAACCCCCTGCTCAGTGCAGGAATCCACCCTAAAGCATCCCTGACAGATGGTTGTCCAGCTGCCTCTTGAAGGCCTCTAGGGTGGGAGAGCCCACAACCTCCCTAGGTAACTGATTCCATTGTCGTACTGCTCTAACAGAAAGTTTTTCCTGATGTCCAGCTGGAATCTGGCTTCCTTTAACTTGAACCCGTTATTCCGTGTCCTGCACTCTGGGAGGATCACAACAAGCCACCTTGAAACCAACAAGGCTGACAACCCACTACCTACTGTTGTCATGTCCTGAGAACCAGGTCTATCACTTTCCTTTCCTTCCTGATCACCCAGCAGTATGTTAAACATTTGCACAGACATCTCACAGAACAAAGGGCAAAATGTTTCATGGTTGTTTTTCCCCCCAACTTTCGTTCTCTGTTAGTTGATTCTACTGTGGCTTTATGCACTTATGTTATTTGTTGAATTTTGAAAAATATGCTAGAATCAATTGTAATGCAGATTTTTTAAAATCTTTTTTTAAAAATAATTTTATTGTAACCAAAAAGTGATCAGTCCCCTAACAATTGATATCTAAACAGTTGTTATTGTCATGTATGCCCCTACTGCTCCTGTGTTGGGAGGAGGTGATGCAGGTAATCAATCAGAAACAGATTCTGATTCAGCAGATGCTGAGCCAGTGGGGGTGGAAGTTCACAAGGGAGAGCCTTCAGCTGCAAATGCGCCCCCTCCAGCGTCTATCTCCTCAAGGTCAGAGCCTATGCTCTCAGGAGATGGAGTCAACTTCCAGGGGTGAACATTCCAAAACATTACTTGATGCTAGGAATCACCAGAAGTTAAAATGTTCAGCGAGATTAGCAGCAAAGAGACAGCCAGAGCGATTGCGTAAGAAGTCATCTACACATCCTCCTCCACCTTGAAGCTGGGGACATTTGAAAAGACTTTCCTTTGAAAGGTCAGTTGTTTTGCTTAGTTTGCATAGCGTTGCCTAGGGGGTGTTTTACCCATAAAAGTGCCTAGTTTGTATTATAGAAGTGTTAATTGTTTGCAATAAAGCTTTGTAGAATAACCTAGGAGCTTTCCTTAGTTTTGACTCCTTGAAGACGCTTGAGCAGCTACACCACATGACAGTTATATAAGAATAAAATAAAAAAAAATACAATTTTAGGGGGGAAACCAATACAAGAAGGAGAAAAAAATAAAAGGAAAGAAAGAAAAAGGAGAGAAAAGAAAAGATAATAATATAAAAATAACTAAATAAACAAATATACTAATTACTAACTATGCTGTATGATCTTCTTTTGTTGTTATAATGTCCAAAAGTTCAAAGCTGAAGCGGGCAGATATTGTTGTAAGTCTAGTTGTGACGTGTGTTGAATAAATCTCCACCATATAGCATAAAAGGACAGCGATTCTGTTTTTCCCTGGATCAGAAGCAAATTGTGAGCTGTTTTTTCTGATATTGCCACTGACCATATATTTCGGTACCATGCCAATAAGTTCAAATTGTCCAATTTTTCCCAGTGCTGTGTAATTGTCTGGTGAGCGGCAGTTAGTAAATTAATAATAATAATAATAATAATAATAATAATAATAATAATAATAAATCTTTATATTTCAAACTTACATTAGATCCTTTGTATATTGATAATAAGAATAACTCTGGATCATATATACAATCCTTCCTCTAGTAATAGCCATTATTTCTCTATGTTAGTATGGATGGTTTCAGATGTTCAAAATAGATCATGTATACTAATAGAGACCTCATTTCTCCAGATACCGGCCCTTTTCTGGACAAAATGGCACCACCCAGGCAGAAGAAGATTCAGGGTAACTCCAAGGTTTGCAGAAGGAAAAAAAAAAGCTAACTTCTGTGGGGACGGACACTCAAAACCGCCCAATGAGGACTGAGCATGCTCATGACTGACAGTCTGGGGTTGGGGGCCAGAGGACCTAGAAAACTGGAGGTGGCAGAAAGGGGAAACCCAATGGCATATCCTGGAATAGGGCACAGCTGGCTGTTAGGAGTCCTGAACTGGGATCATTCCACATTTGTCTGTTGGCCAAGTGCAGGAACAGAGAGATCAATTTTGGCGCGGGAGCATGGAGATTTGGAATTGGATGGGCACCTTGCCAATGCCGCATGCAGCTGGCGCCAGGCTGATCTCACCCGAGGGCACCGAGGAAGTGAGGGTGAAGTTCTGCAGGATGGTGGTGAAGAAGAGGAAGAGCTCCATGCGGGCCATTCCCTCGCCCAGGCAGATGCGCTTCCCTGCCGAAAGAGAGACAAGAGCGGTGAAGGCTGGAACAGCTGACTGAGTGATTGGTTGATTGAGTGAGTGATTGATTGACTTGCCCAGTCCCCGGCCTCAGTAAATCATCTAACCTGCTTGGGAAGTTCCACCAATTTGGGACTATGTTAAGATGGCAAAACGTGAGCAGGATCCAACTGAGCGGAGGAACAGTTAGGAGTCAACAGTCAACGTTGGAAAAGGTGGGAGGACTCAGGGTTGCCAGTGGCCAGGGAAAGGAACCCTGCCAGGCCTGCTCTTGTGCCTTGAATGGCAGCTGGATGCAGAGGTCTGGGAGGTCTAATCGCCAGCTAAACCAGCAGGCCAAGCTGCTGATGAAGGCACAACTAGCGTGGCAAATTGATAAGCTGGCAACCCAGCCCTTCTCCCACACGATCCATGGGAGTTTCAGTCAGTGCTGAAACTCTCTGACCCACACTTGACACACACCTGCTGAGAAGGGCATGAAGGCGTCCAGCTTCTGAAAGCGGCCGTGGCTGTCCAGGAATCTCCCGGGGTCAAACTCCTCGGGGTTGGAGTGCTGCTCCGGGTCGTAGTGCACGGTGCTGAGCATAGGATAGATGTAGGTCCCCTGGCAAAGAGGGAGGGGACCAGAGGTTGGAGAGAGGCGGGAGGGATGGGAGCAAAAGGAAAAGGTGGCAGGCAGGGCTGCACAAAGGGTGGAGCTCCAAGTGGTCAAGCTGTATCCACCACTGCATCATCACCCCGAAGAAAGCTGCTCCATTTGAATGTTGGCCTGTTTGGCAGCAGGAACCCAATATTATTAGATACACATGATAGTATACTGTGAGATTCTATTTTGATCTTTTCTTATAGAATCATAGAATAGTAGAGTTGGAAGGGGCCGCCAAGCCAGGACCTGCACAGCCTCATCTGATTCAGATGTCACAGGGAGATAGAGCTGTGTATCATCAACATGTGATGGCACTGTGCTCCATATCCCCTAATGCCTGCTCCCAGTGGCTTCATACAGATGTCAAATAACATTGGGGATGAAATGGTACCTTGTGGAACCTTGTAGCTCATTTGCCAAGGGAATGAGGATTGGAACAGTCACCAAGTGTTACTCTCTGAAACTGATCTTACAGAGAAGACCAGGAGTATTATAAATGCCCCCAGTGCTCAAACCACAGAGAGGTGATCCAAGAGGATACAAGATGGTACCAAAAGCTGATGCGTGATCAAGCAGAATTAATAGAATCACACCCACACCCTGGTTCTGGCAAACAAGGCTGAATCAGTCCCGTGATCAGGCTGAAACACAGAATGGAATGTGTCTAGATCATCTTTAGAAGTGGTCACACTACTGCTTCCTGAAGGAAAGCAGAAATCACTCCTTTCCATAGAAAAGCATTCATCACACCCTGGATAAACCCAGTGAGACCCCACACCCCAACCAGGTAGCTTTTATTAGCCAGGAGTGGCAAAGATAAACAGGGCATGAGGTTAGTCACATTGCTGCCAACACCTTGTCCATGTCATCAAGCCGCAAGACTAGAGCTGCACTGACTACAATGCCAAGTTCACCACGGAGATGTATGCTCTTATACTCAAAGTGTGACTCAAAAAGGGCACAGTGCGTCCCTGAGCGGTCCAGAGCTACATTTCTGGGAGAACTTGCTAACACCTCACAAACCATCTGGACGAGCACCATTGGACAACTACCTCTGGACGCAGGAGAGGCAGCAAAATAAGCCTTCTTTGCTGCTTGCGCTACAACATGGTAGGCACGATTATGTGCTGTGGAACATGCTCGGTCATCTTCACTTTGAGTCTTATGCCATTTGTGCTCTAATTGATGTCTGGCCTGTTTCATTGTCCACTGCTCCCTGGCCTACCAAGGAGGAGAACACAGGAGGTGCGATCCAGTTGACAGCCCATCACATCTCACCATTCTTGGTTAGACTAGGGCCTTGGCTGGATCACCAAATCTTTCCACTAGAAAATCCCCAAGACTGCTCAGAAATCCATTGGATTCCATTAAGCTCCTGGGGTGGACCATCTGATTATGGAGGAACTGTGCTCAGTTCCCATTCCTACCCAAGTTTCTCGCCTGTTGTGTTGAAGACTGGGTCCCGCTCTCTCCATTCCCGATGCGATGTGCCTTGGGAATCCTACCTTAGGGATGACGTATCCCCTGAAGTGGGTGTCTCGCATCACAGCATGCGGAAGGTTCATGGGTAGGATGTCACTGAATCGCTGGATCTCGTGCAGCACAGCGTCCATATAGGGCATTTTATTCCTGTCATCATTGGTTGGGATTCGATCTTGCCCGATCACCCGATCAATTTCTTCATGGAGTTTTTCTTGGGGAAGGGATGGCAGCAATTACACTCCTTCCCAAAGCCACAGTTCAATTCCCTGTTGGCATTCCCTTCACCAGAGTTTAATGGACTGGGATGGAGCAAAGCAGCTGATACCTTTTGGCTGTGTAGTTCAGTTTCTTAATAACCTGAATGTTCCATTTATTGAAATGATTCCTTTTGAATCCTGCCAGGCCAAAACAGCAGCTGCAAGGCAGGAGTTCAACCTACATCTTACACCCGGGTCGCAGTCATTCCTCCCCCTTCTCCCCTTACCTTGTATCTCCTGGTACTTCAGTAAGATGAGGAATCCATATCTCAGGGTGGTGCTGATTGTCTCCGTCCCAGCAAAGAATAAATTGAATGTGGCCATGACCAAATTCTCCATGCAAAATTCAGAACCCGGGTCGTGTTTCTCCTGCCAAGAGACAAGATGGAGGTTTCACAGGTTGGCGTCACATTTTCCTAGTGGCTGGTGTGGGCACAAGGTCCACTCATTACCTCCTCCATCTTCACTAAGAAACAGTCAATGTAATTCTGCGGGGCGCTGGGATCCAGCGAGGCCTGCTGAATCTTGATCCTCTCCCTGATGAAGCTGATAATCGCCTGGGAGCATTTGCTGCCTGTGTGGTGCGTTCCAGGGATCTTCTCCATGATCTCCGGGATGATATTGTACAGCTGAGGTTTTGCAGGGACAGAATAGATTTGTGTGAGTATGTTTAGCCTTCTTTACCATGTACATCCTGTAAACTCAAATTCCCAAGAGAGCAGGAGCTGAGCTCTGCTTGCCCAGAAGCTCTGATGCGCTCCATTCATAGTTTCTTGTATTTCTTCAGTACTTCATATATATTGAGAGCCAGTGCACTCCAGTGGTCAGAGTTGGACTGGGACCAGGGAGACCCGGGTTCTAGTCCACACTCAGTCATGAGGCTCATTGGGAGACGTTGGGCTGGTCACTGCCTCTCAGCCTAGGAGGTGGGTTATACATGTAATAGTCAAATAAAGAAATATCCCAGGGCTGCTTGATCAACTCAAAACTGGTTATGGGGCTGATTACGCCCCATAAACTGCACAACCAAGAATGCTCAAGTTCCTCAGATTGAGCTGGGAGGCGAGATGCCACCAGGTCAGGAGTGGGTCGCAAGAGTGACTTAGCGTAGGGTGGTCTGCTGGCGGCTCTGGGTTGAACGGCCCTCCTCCTGCCTTTTGATGCGTAGGGATGAGAGCCATCAGACACGGTGTGAGGTGGACATGCCTTTTCCCTCCCTGCAACCACCCCAAGCTCTTCTAGAAAGCACGGTACATAGGGGGGGAGGGGAGGCTTTGTGCCAGATGGGATTAGAGTGAATGGTGGCCTAATCCTAGGTTATGGGAGGTAGGGTGGGGTGGGGTGGGGTGGTCTTTAATCTCCCCAGCTGAAAGATCCCTCTGGAAATCTCTGTACTAAGCTCTAAGCAGGGCATAGCCGGGTCTATTGATCATTTGGCAATTGTGGCACAGTTAAAGAGAGTCCCTTCTAGAATGGTGACTAATAAACATTTTAATAAAAATAAATACAAGAAACGAAGAGGAATTTGGGACATTTTCCTGCTGCCCTTACCATAGACTGGGGGGAGCTGGCAAAACGGAAGCGTTCTGCTATCAGGTTGTTCAACGTGAGGAATTTTTGATCACCGTGCTGAAAATGTTCCCCAAACACGATGGAGGAGATGACATTGGAGACGGCGTGGCTGAGGATGACGGCAGGATTGAAGGGGGCCCCTGGTGGAGAGGGAGGGAGGGAAGGAGAGAAGCCACGGCGAACCTGCATTGGTTTTGCACCTGTCTAAAAGTCACCGCCTGCCCCAAAGAAGTCTGGGAACGATGGCTTGGACAAAGTGCGGAAGGATATTCTCTTACAGTTCCCCCATGCCAGACACGCCAGTTCCCCGGGGGAAGGACTTACAACGTGGCCACCTTGAGGTCAGTTTCCGATCTCTGCTAGGGAGCAGAAACTATTGGAACAAGGCCTACCGTGAGTTTTACGAAACTCCTGCACCAGGCACTGGGCTTCCTGCTGGATTCGCTCCTCAATGGATCGTTTCCGCATTCCGAAGTTCCGCAAGATGATGAGAGAGAACTTTCGCATCAGCTTCCACCGCTCCCCATTAGTAAATGTGATCCCTGGCAGAGACACAACGGGCCGAAGGGTTGAAGCTCTCGTGAAAAAGAGGGGGAGACTTCTAAAGGAGGGTGTCGTTTGGATCCGTTCCTCAGGAGGCAAACACACATCCTCTCATGCCAAGAGTGGGCCTTGGGCCAGGGGAGGGGGCTTGTCGTAGTAGTGGGAGATTTGGCCATTCGGCCTACAGACAGCTGGGATTGTGATGTAAAAACGCACGTGAAATTGCCCACCCAGCGCAAAGGTAGCGGATATCACATGCCGTCCAGATAGTGCTGTGGTGGAGTCAGCGGTCCTGGTCCATGTTAGTGCCAGTGATGTAGGGAAATGCAGTTGCGAGGTTCTGGAAGCCAAATTGAGGTTGTTAGGGAGGAGGCTGAAATCCAGGACCACCAAGGTGACTTTCTCTGAAGTGCTACCTGTTCCACATGCCAGAATGGGCCAGAATGCCAGGTGAAGATGGGTGGATGAGACAAAGGTGTGGTTTTTTTAGGCGCAGGGGAAGCTTTTGAGATAAGCCAGGCCTGTAGAAGAGGGACAGGCTCCATTTTGCTGGAAGGGAACCAGACTGCTGGTCTTCACATTAAAAAGGTGTCAGAGCAGCTTTTAAACTGAAACCTGGTGCAAAGCAGACAGGAACTGGGAAGCATCCAGTTCAGGTTAAATCATCGCTATAGAATGAAGATGAAAATGTTTCTGATTGGCCAAATGGGGACAAGGAGCGAAAAGGCTTGGAGGGAGGATAGGGTGAAATAATACAGTCAGTCAAGGAGGCCAAAGTGCCATAGCAGAAGATGCACATCTGGGTATATGTTAGACGCCTTCGAGCCAAGATGGGAGAGTGGGAGTGCCTGGGTTGAATGGGGAGCTTAGAGCTTCTTTAGACAAGTGTATTATAGCATGCCTCGTGACCCCAAAATTCACAGACGTTTGTGGGTCATTTTGACAACTCAGTGACTCTCCTGCACATCTCCTGCTTCTCCTGCTGGTTTTTTTTTTTCATTACAAAATGAGACTCTGAAAACTCGGCTCTTCTGAACTATAACAATATTTGTCACTATTTCCTGCCATGTGCTGGAGAAGTTGTGCTATAAAATGCCCACCAGAGGGTGCTGTCCCACTAAAATGAATGGGCCAAGCAGTCACTGTTTTCTTCTCCTTTCTTCCCCATGTGATTCTGCTCGTCCCTATTGCGGAAGAGAAGCAGGAAGCAGAGCGACGGTAAGGGAAACGCAATTTCCTGCCCGTATAAAAGCTCTCTTCAATCCCACAAAACCACAACCACAGAAGCCCAGCTAGAATCTCTACTACAAGTTAGGAAAGGTAGCACCAAGTTGAAGAGGTCACCAGCATGGTTAACAAGCTATGCTTGGGGGTGGGAGAGAGCGGTATTTATTTATTTTTTAAATGGCTTGGTGCTGAGAGTTGCAAACATTTTTAAAAGGCTTATGGGAGAAAGGAGGAGAGTTTTCTTTTTAAAAAGGTTTGCTGGACCAAGACAGTTGCATTTAAAATAGCCTTATCATAGAATCATAGAATAGCAGAGTTGGAAGGAACCAGTACCTCACGGGATTTGGAAGCTATACTTCTATTAATGCAGCCCAAAACAGCATTTGCCTTTTTTGCAGCCATAGCGCACTGTTGGCTCATATTCAGCTTGCGATCTGCAACAATTCCAAGATCCTTCTCGTTTGTAGTATTGCTGAGCCAAGTATCCCCCATCTTGTAACTGTGCATTTGGTTTCTATTTCCTAAATGTAGAACTTGGCATTTATCCCTACTAAATTTCATTCTGTTGTTTTCAGCCCAGCACTCCAGCCTATCAAGATCACTTTGAAGTTTATTTCTGTCTTCCAGGGTATTAGCTATCCCACCCAATTTTGTGTCATCTGCAAATTTGATTAGCGTTCCCTGCACCTCTTCATCCAAATCATTAATAAAAAATGTTGAAGAGCACTGGGCCCAGGACTGGGCCCAGGACTGAGCCCTGTGATGCCCCACTCATTGCCTCTCCCCAGTTTGAGAAGGTTCCATTGATAAGTACTCTTTGAGTCCGATTCTGTAGCCAACTGTGAATCCACCTAATAGTTGTTCCATCTAGCCCACTTTTAGCTAGTTTGTTAATCAGAATGTCATGTGGTACTTTGTCAAAAGCTTTGCTGAAGTCAAGATATATGACGTCCACAGCGTTCCCACTGTCCACAAGGGAGGTTATCCAATCAAAAAATGAGATCAAATTAGTCTGACAGGACTTGTTCTTGACAAATCCATGTTGGCTTCTAGTGATCACCGCATTGATTTCAAGGTGTTTACAGATTGACTTCTTTATAATCTGCTCTTGAATTTTCCCAGGGATGGATGTCAGACTGACTGGCCTGTAGTTCCCAGGTTCCTCCTTTTTGCCCTTTTTGAAGATAGGGACAACGTTAGCCCTCCTCCAGTCGTCTGGCACCTCACCCGTCTTCCATTGGAGATAGAGAGATACAAATATTGGAGATAGAGAGATACAAATATTTATTTATTTATTTATTTATTTATTTATTTATTTAAAGGCTCGCTGGTGAGAGAGGGGGCGCGGGGGAGCCTTTGTCCAACGCCCTTGCTATTCTGTGCTCCTATTCATCGTCTTCTGTGCTGCATTTGCCATGTAAGGTCTTGAGAAACTGCTGTGCCAGCTGGCCTTGGCTTGGGCCTCTGCGGCCCAGCAGCCACACAGATGATGAGGCCCCTCTGCTACTACTAGTCCTGATGGCGCCAATATCCCAGGCAGTCTGCCTATACGTACGCCAGTTCCAGCGGAGAACATGAGTGAAAGGGGGCACTCATGCGTGTTCCCCGTGGGCAGCTGCTTGGGCACTGTCTGAACATAACGCTGGACTAGATGGACTTTGATCTCATCCAGCCTCAGGGGCGCCTCTGATGTTCTCAAGGTAGACTGATTATTCTTTTGGCTAAAGATATACTGGGAAACTAGTACAGCTACAATTCAGAATGTACCTCAAGGGCTGCAAATTGCTGGCTGAGTCTTAGGGCCAAACTTCACGTTAACTTGCTCCATGTTTCTTCTATTTTGTAAATCAATGGCAGGTGCAGGGGTGATGGGGGGTGGGAGACAGTGTGCCAGAAGAGGAAGCGTGTCCTTTTCCTCCCAGCTGTCACCCATGAAGTGTGGCCTCCTGTACGGCTAGATGTAGTCATAAAAATGCCCCATTGTGCCAACCACTTTCAATTCTCTCCAACCTAAGCTGGAGTGGAGGGAGTTGCATTCCGAAGGCAGAGCCTTGGGGCAGGACATCTCCCCGCCCCCACGGCAAGAGAGCTGAGCGATGCTCAACCCTTCCTTTCCCCCCCAGGGAGGGGTCCCTCACCATGTTGATTGAAATCCTTGGAGAAGGACGGGATCTGCCCGCGGCCACTGAATTCTTCTGCCTGGTCCACCAGGGCCTCCTTCACCACTTTGTAGCTGCACAAGACCACGACCCGCCGCAGCCCCAGGTACAGGGTGAACACCGGGCCGTACACCTCACTCATCTGCGAAGAGAAAGCCACGAGTCCCCTTGCAGGTGCCCCAGAGGAAGCATGTCCTGCAGCGGCCCTTGGGAGGTGAGGACTGGAGCAGAAATCGTGAACAGTTCCCCAGCTGAAATTGCTTACGCTCTCTCTCTCTCTCTCTCTCTCTCTCACACACACACACACACACACACACACACACACACACACACACAGAGAGAGAGAGAGAGAGAGAGAGAGAGCAAATATTTTCAAAAATTGTTCCCAGGCATGAATGCTGTTGTAATTAGGTCAGTGTGTGTTTTGGGAGGCAAACATAAAAGTCTAGAAAAGCAAGTCAACATTGATTGGGTTATTAGCAGCTACAAAGATTTCTTTCCAAAAATCAAAATCATAGACTGAAAATTTGGAAATATAAGCATTCTGGTTGGACTTGAATAATCCGGTTTGACTTTCCATTCCACCCCCCCGCAAATGTGTACAAAATTCTGCCTCCTATCTGGGGTGGGGTTGGAGGCTCCTGCATCCATTGCACCGGGTTGGCTACATTAAGTCCATGCAGGTGGGAGATTTTTATTACCCAGTGACCGAGGACTGGGAGGAAGCTCAAAAGGGAAGATCTCTGGCCCGTGTGTTTCCTTCGCCTGGGCATCCAGGGCCTTGCCTTTTACAGCTGCGGGAAGAATGCAGGTGGAGGTGAGCCAAGCTGGGAGGAAAGTGCCCGAAGGAGGTAAGAACGGCACCCAAGGAGGTAAGGCCAGGGAGAGCAGGGGGCGCAGCCCCCTTTACCTACATGCCCACTCTGCTGCACACATGGCCCCCTTCCCTCCCTCCCCCTTTATGTGAGCAGGGCAAATGCAGGGACAACTGATGAGGCCCAGTGGGAGGTCCATGTGGTGCTGGAGGGCAGCAGCTGCTTTCGTGTGATGCTGACGGCACTCCTGGGGGCGTCCGGTCGGCCACTGTGGTGGTGGGGAGGGGGGAGGCTGCATGCGATGGGGACCCTTTGGGGTGATCCGGCAGGCCTCTGCTGCCCTTCTTCTGCGCTTACAGGGACGGCTTCTTGCCTCGTCCCAGATCACTTTGCCCCCACTAGTCCCTGCTTCCCCACCACTGCGCTGAGCACCCTCTCGCCAAATCTTGCCAGCTCAGCCTTCTTCACACTCTCATCGCAGAGGAGACCTTCTGCAGTCTCTCTGGACACCGAAGAAGACAGAGGGGCGAATTGGGACTCACCTTCACCAGGGACTTGAGGACATTCTTTCGGTCCAGTTGGAAAAAATTCCCCAGGATGGGCAGTGGGGTGGGCCCCGGGGGCAGGCGGAGGCCTCTGCCCTCTTTGCGCCCCCATGTCAAGGCGAGGAGGATGCAACAGACACAGAGGAGCAGCAGGACTGAAACAGAGAGCAGATCCATGGGGGGGGGGTCACGAGTCCTCCTCAACTGCTTCCACTCCTGGAGATCCCCCTTAGCTACTGGGAGGGGTTCAAGGGTGCAACGGGCCTTATAAAAGGTGTGTGTGTGTGTGTGTGTGTGTGTGTGTGTGTGTGTGTGTGTAGCTTATGGCAATTTCCACCATTGCTTTTGAGCAACTCCTTCCTTTAGGTGTTCCTTCCTAGTCCAACAAGTTTCTGTCCTTTTGACCCGTTTCTTTGCCCGGAGGGATTCTCAGCTATAGGACACATTTTGGGTAAACTCAAACAACAGGGTTTGTTTTATGAGCCCAGAAAGGCCATTCGTTCATCCTAGCCTATCGCAAATACTGTCAGGAGCAACAGAGAACAGATTGAAGAGGCTCCTTAAGATAAAATAGGAGTGTCCCCCACCTCCATGAAGAGAGTGGTAATCATTTTTGCATCTTTCAGAGGAGATTGTTCAAAGAGGCCTTATCCTTTTTTCAATTGCTTCTTGTTTTTCTCCACAGAAAATTACTTGTAGTAAAAATAGTTGCACTGTCAGGCAGGGATGCCATAGAAATCTCCAACAGAATCAAATGAGTTTGGATTTTTATGAATGTGACCCATGAATTGCAAAGTGGACCAACTTTTCCCCAGTCGGGCAGATCACAGAATTATAGAATAACCCCCTGCTCAGTGCAAGAATCCACCCTAAAGATTCTGCGGACACATGGACCATTTTTCTAACATTTCTGAATTTTATATGTATTTAGTAATAGAAAAATATGGGGGTGGGGAGAATCCACAGCCAAAATGTGCATTTCCCAAAGGGGCAAAGTGAAAATGTACATATCGGGGGATTTTGCATTTTATTGGGGAGGATTTGAAGTTGCGCAGGTGAATTTTTTTTTGCAAATCTGCCCTATAAGCTCCCTCCCAGTTCCATCAATGAGTGGATGACAGGACGAAAGACACCCGAGAATCTGTGAAATGCAGACAAAATGGATTTCACACACTCTTTACATCCCTTAGAATCGGAGCCAAACTCCAGTAATCTGCAGAGCACTTAGAGGGACCCAATCCATTTGCTGGCAATTTCCCCACCACGACCACCATGCAATTCGTCCCTTCTGTACCTGGTTCCTGGTTCTACTGTCACAAACCCCACTGTAGTAAACATTCCAAAGAGGCAGGTTTCTGCCACAGGACTCTGTTGTTTTGGATGTGTTACACACAGGGCCGGCACTATCATTAGGCCAACTAGGCAGCCGCCTAGGGCGGCTGCCTAGACCTCAGAGGGGGGCAGTGCTGCACTTTAAGGGTCACAGTTTTATACAAATTAGCTGTTTTAAGAAACAACATAATAAGTTCAAGTTTTGTGCTTTTTATTTTTTCTACAAACATCTATTCTTAAAAATCGAAGTAGGCAATTTTTGGGGTGGGAGGTGCAAGTAGCTTGCCTTGCCTTGGGTGCAAAATAGTCTGGCACCGGCCCTGGTTACATGCACTTGTTCCATTTGAAAAAAGCCGTATGGGGTACATAGACCTGATTTGAATTCTGAGCAAATTAAAGATATCAGATCCATGTGAATATGAAAAAACACAAGATTTCCTTGTCAGTGGATGGAGATGCAGGAGAGAAAAATCTTACCCTTAACTGATACATCTGCAAAGGGGGGAAATTTGCGTCTATTAAGGACCTTTCAGGCATTCTGTCTGGAACTCAATTTCAGACTGAAAGCTGAAATTTCAGTTGAAAACCACAAACTGACAGCACATCAGGCCTACTCCAAAAAAGGTGGATCAGACTGCGAGGGCCCCTACACGGGCACAAAAACTCTTCCAAATCATAAAGGTATTTTGAAATACGTCTGACTTGGCAAAATCTAGCCAAAAATGTGTTGCTCATTAATATCTCTTTGTTAAAGAGTTAACAGAGAAAGTAAAAAACTTGAAGATAATTAGTCAGCCTCAAACGGTTCCAACCAACTTTCCAAAGGTTATCAGACATGTTAAGTAAATCTGGTCTCCAAAGGAGAGAAGCAAGCTTGACTTGTCTATGGCTCAGCACCTCTGGCTGTGAGCCCTTCAGGTACATGCTGGGCAGCTGTCAACTCATGCAATGCTCACAATTGTCAGTGGACAGGTGAATGGTGTGTGTGTGTGTGTGTGTGTGTGTGTGTGTCTGTGTGTGTGTGTGTGTGTGTGTGCGTGCGGCTGGAAGGAACGTATCTGAAGGAACACCTCCTCCCATATGTACCTACCCGGACCTTAAGATCATCTACAGGGGCCCTTCTCTGTGAGCCCCTGCCAAAGGAAGTGAGGCAGGTGGCTACTAGGAGGAGGGCTTTCTCCGCTGTGGCACCCCGGCTGTGGAAAGAGCTCCCCAGAGAGGTCTGCCTGGTGCCTACACTGTACTGCTTTCATCGCCAGCTGAAGACCTTTTTATTCACTCAGTATTTTAACACTTAATTTTAACTTAAATTTAAATTTTACTGTTTTAACTCCGTATTTTAATCTTATATCAATTTTGCTGTGTGGTTTTATCCTGGTTGCGCTTTTTATACTGTATTTCGTAATTGTGTTTTTAACCTGTTGGATTTTTTTGTGGTTTTAATTTTTGTGAACTGCCCAGAGAGTTTCGGCTATTGGGAGGTATAAAAATGTAATAAATAAATAAATAAATAAATAAATAAATAAATAAATAAAATAAATAAGTAAGACTGGAAAAAAACTTCCTGACTGTTAGAGCAGTATGACAATGGAACCAGTTACCTAGGGAGGTTGTGGGCTCTCCCACACTCGAGGCCTTCAAGAGGCAGCTGGACAAGCATCTGTCAGGGATGCTTTAGGGTGGATTCCTGCATTGAGCAGGGGGTTGGACTCGATGGCCTTGTGGGCCCCTTCCAACTCTGCTATTCTATGATTCTAAGTAGCGGTAGTGGCTGGGAAGGGGGGAGTCCAATGGACTCCTGATTGGCCTCGCACCCAGGAAATCGCAGCAGCTGCCCAAATCTGAAGTGATCCAATACATGTAGAGTGCCCAAGGCACACAACTACATAACACACCTACAGCGATGGACAGTAACAATTAACCATCAACCCCATTTATTTACAAATATATGTAAAATATAAAATAAACTAATGCATAACGCTTGCACGGTCATCGGTGGCAAACTAGTTGCCTAACAATGTGTGTGAAGAGTACTCCTAATACAACAATTCTTTTTTAATAATATTTTTTTCAAAGTATAATGCACATAGAACACAATTACAGTTTTTTGGCACAATGTAAACACAATTTTTTTGACACAATATAGTGCTTGCTATGACATCAGCATGGAACCTAGACATATATTTATAATGAGAGGTTGTACTTATTATTTTCTAGTTCTTATCATATTTATTATTTTCTAATTCTTGTCAGCGTTGCAGATTTTATTTATTGACAGGTCTCTGCGGTTTGTTTTCCTGTTTTCGCTAAGAGTTTCGTCGGAACTAACGCCACAACGAGTTGGCTGAAAACCATAAATTATTGTATGGTCAACATCTTGAAAGTTTATTATGGGGTAAACACCTCCAAATGAAACAGCCCGTCTGCTTATAGCCTGAAAAAATGCGAATGACAGCTGTGCTACAAGCAGACCGGCTGTTTCATTTGGAGGTGTTTACCTCATCATAATCCCCTGAGCCCGGGATCCCCTGTGTATCATCTGAGCACACGGGGCGAACTTGGGTGTCAGCCCAGGCTAAACCCTGGCCTAGCAAAGCCCAGTCTTTCTTATGATGGACCGGTATAAAGGAAACCCCCAAGCAGCTATATTTTGGTATGTAAAATAAAGGGGACACACACACACACACACACACACACACACACACACACACGTTTGTTTTTGTTTTGGAAAATAAAATATTTTTATAACGTTCCCTCACCAGCTGCAGTCTCTCTTGAAAATAGCAGGGCAATTAAGCTGAAAAACAAATTCATTGGCACCAAGGCAGACGCAGAGCTCGGGGGAATAACTTTGGGGTGGTGGGGGAAGAGGCGTCGGCCCAGGCTTAGCAATGCCCCTGACAAGCCCCATCGAAGGGAACAGCCCAAACAGGCACGTTGCTGCCACAAGACTCAGTTGCTTCAGATGCACCCACACACACATATCCCAAGCCCCCTTCTTGCAAACTTCTGTCCATCCCTTTACCTTCATAGTTTTTGAAAAATGCCGTGTGGGGTTCTTGAACCCCCAAACAATACTGGTGTTTGAGGGACGCCAGTGGGAGGTATCTGGGGTTACTGTATGCGCCCCAGACCTGCAACATTTGAAATATCCCCCCCCCCCCGTACTCCTTCAGCTGTGCTGTGTGGGAGGGACATCAGCCAAAGGGCACTGGACAGTTCACCCTGTTTGTCATCTTGCCCATGCATCTATCTTAGCCCTTGTCTAGACGACAGCGGGATTGCTCCTCATTAAATGAAAACCCGATTTTTCGTTGATTCGAATGTAGGTAAAGAGCGTCACACTGCAGCAGCAACAGTGATTTATTTCCTGAATTATTATTTTTTATATAGTGAGCTATTAATGCGCACACGCGCATTATCCCATATACGATGATAAAGAGTAGAAGCCAACAAAGCTATAAATCTTATCTGCTGAGCTTCGCAGACTAATATAACACACAAACCAAGCGGGAGGGGTGGGAAAGGAAGGAGGCTACAGAGGGATAGGAACAAGGCTGGCTGCCTGTTTCCTGCTTTGTTCCCATAGCTGTTCCTGTCTCATCATTCCTCCCCATAAGGAAATTCAAAGGAACAGTCTCCATGAACTGGGACCGGGCGGGGGAACGAGGCTACAGAGGGAAAGGAAGGAGGCAGCAGACCACGTCTCCTCGTCTGGCTGCCTGTTTCCCCCTCTTTCTTTTTGTGAACTACCCAGAGAGCTTCGTATATTGGCCGGTACAGAATATATATATATATATATATATATATATATATATATATATATATATATGAGAGAGAGAGAGAGAGAGAGAGAGAGAGGAATAAATTTGTTTTAAGAAGCTTTCTCTGTGGAGCTCTGCAGAGAGACTTCAAACTAAAATTGGCGCAAACAAAGGAGGCAGCAGATTGGTGCAAAATTGGTAAATGGGCCAATCACCTTATCCTACCCTCAAAGTTCTGCCCACATGTCAAAATCCAACATAACTCCCCCAAAGACGCATAGCCATAACTCGGACCCAATCCAAGAATCGCAGTAAATTGCAAATGCGAAGATGCGCATTATGGCATTTAAAACCTGTGCTGAGGTGAATGAACGGCTGAGTCATGTAACCTAAAACACAAATATGCGCATTTAGGTCGGGGTAAAGAAGCCATATCGAATTCTGGTCATTTCGCAGCCTTTTACTTCATTCCAGCTTCTGTTTTAGGTTCATATAAAATGGTGACACAGAATACAGACACTTTGAAGAGATTTGGTAAACTTTATTGAACAATGTAAAAATAGACCTGACTTGAAATTTATCAGATACATGTGACTATGAACAACACACAACTCTCATTAGTTGGTGGAAATGCAGAAGGGAAAAACCTTTACTCTTATCTGACAGCTTATATATGTCTACAAAAGGGAAGTTGGGTGCAGGTAAGGAAGTTTCAAAGGTTCTCTCTGGAACTCAATTTCAGATTTAAAACTGCAATTTCAGATTGAAAACCAGAAAGACCTCACACTCAGATATACAAACATTTTCACAGTCATCAAGGTCTTTTGAAATATGTCTGATTTGGCAACATCTGGGTGAAATGATGTTGCTCCTGAATATTTCCCTCTGTTAAAGAGTTAAAAGAGAAAGTGAAATACTAGAAGATAATTCGTCAAGCCCAAACAATTCCATTTCCAGCCATCTTTCCAAAGGTTATCAGATAGGTTGAGAAAAACTTGTCTCAGAAGGAGAGAAGCAAGGTTGACCAGTTTATGGCTGAGCACCTCTGGCCGTGAGCCCTTCAGGCTCATACTGGGCAGCTGTCATGTCACACATGGTACCCAATTCTTAGAAAGGCTCAAGGAGAAAGTCCCAGCAAAGGAAACAGGTTCCGGGGGGAGAAAGAAGCCTTTGGATGGAAGCAAGACTTCAGACCGGGGCTGCGAAGGGCAGGAAGGGAGGCTGTTGGCTGGTAAGCGAGATGGAAAGGCAGTCCTAGTGCCTGAACGGCTGCAGAAAGGGTGGGGGGTAGCAGTGGAGCAGGAACCAAGGGGGGATCTACACTACTGCTTTTAAAGCGCTTTAAAGTAGGGGTGTGCACGGACCCCCCGATCCACCCCGCGGGCCGATCTGAAAATTTCGGAGCGGAGCCTCCCCACCCTGCCTCCCCACCCTGCTCCGCCCATAGTCCGCTCCTCTTCGTCGCGGAGCTCTGGCTCCGAATCGGAGCTCCACAGTGGAGGGGAGTGGTGCCAGGTAAGGCCCCCCTCCCTCCTCTCCCTTACCTGCAGAGCCCGGTAAGGGACCAAGGGGGAGGGGGCCCTTACCTGCGTCCGTCCGCGGTCCCTCGGCTTCTTCAATTGAGCCCACAGCTCAACCAGGAAGTCTAGGCGTGCGGCCTAGATTGAAGAAACCAAGGGACCGCGGATGGACGCAGGTAAGGGAGAGGAGGGAGGGGGGTTTACCGGGCCCTGCCGCTGTCGCTGCATGGGCGACAGCGGCAGGGCCCGGTAAGCCCCACTTACCTTTCTTGCGGAGCTCCGGATCGAGGCGAAGGATCCGCCTTCACCTCGATCCTCTTCGCAACACTCCGCCGGCCCCCCAATCCTCTTCGCCTCCGCTTTAAGGGGAGGCGAAGCACCCCGCTCCACTTCTAATTCGCCGGTCCGATTAGAAGAGGAGCACATCCCTACTTTAAAGCGCTTTGAAAACATTTTGAAAACTGTATATACAGTGTGTCCTGAGCTCCAACAGTTGTCAAAACTGTTATAAAGCACTTTAAAGCGCTTTAAAGCAGTAGTGTAGATCCCCCCCAAGCTACAGTGTGGCACCAAGGGGAGCATCTCCCAGGCTTACTCCTTTGTGAGTACAATTCCAAAAGCACAACAGAGAGAAGCGGAAATGTTACAAGTGGGAACAGCGATCTCTGGGCCCTCAAATCAGGGACTGGGCTGGATGTGGTAAGAAGAGACTCAACTGGACACTCTCTATTTCAAGACCTGGTGGATTTTTAAGAATGCCCCTTCGGCTGCCATCCTATGCACACTTACATGGGCGTAAAACCCCTTAAATGCCGTGGGAGTTACTCCCAAGTAAACATGCATAGGCTTGCCCTGCTAGGTGTCCGTTGGATGGCTGTCCTTGCTGGTGCTGGTGGCGACGGCGCTCCGCTCCTCCATGCTGCCTCGCTCCTCCCTTTAGCGACTGATGACGCAGATTTCATAGGAATGCGGGATGGTGGCAAAGCCCACCAGCTTGGGAGAGATGTCGATTTCTTCATGGGGGATGGTGGGCTTCAAGTGGAAGTTCTGGAGGATGCTGGTGAAGAAGAGGAAGAGCTCCATGCGGGCCAGGTGTTCCCCAGGGCAATACCGTTTTCCTGCCAAAGGGAAGAAGGGAGGGGAGGGAACCGTCGTGACACAGGTGCTCTTTGGACATGCAGGTGGTTGGCCAGCAGAGTGACTCCTCTGCAGAAGAGAGAGCAGAGGAGGACCACCAGGCCTTCCGGGCTGCATCCAGGGTAATGTGTGTGTAGCGGAACCGCAGAGCTGGCACTTTCGGATTAACAGGGATGTTGACGTCATCTGCCTCCCCACCCTGCTCAGAATTCCCTTTTGCCTCGGAGTTTAGCTGCAATTCTCATAGAAACCCGGGGGGGGGGGGATTTTCCCAGCAGTAATATATTGTTCCTTGTTGTAATGTGTAGCTCCATCTGACGGAGGGAAATCACGCTTCCCTACCGTTGCTGCACCCCCCCGATGAAGCCCTGTTTTCGCCTTGGGTGGTCGGGCTGGTTGGGGTTTATGGGACTGAGAAGGGAACTCACCAGAGGAGAATGGCATGAATGCACTGCTGTTCTTGAACAGTCCGTTCTCATCCAGGAAGTGTTGGGGGTCAAATGCCTCCGGCCGTGCAAAATATTTGGGGTCTCTCAGCACAGATCCCAGCATAGGGAACACCTCCGTGCCCTGAAAAAGAGGGGGAGAGAAATGGGAAGGGAAGAGAGAAGTGGAAGATTCTTCTGGGGGGCAGGAAACGATGACAGCAGGAGTTGTGGGAGCAGGAAGTGAGGCTATTTCCCAGCCGTCATTACTCTGTGCCACCATCTTTAGCTGAGGCAAGTTTACCAGCTGCCCCCATTCCTGCAGATGGTAGAGCTGGCCATGCCGTCCGTACTTTAGTTGCATCCTGTTTCGACTACTGAAACACACTCCACGTAGCACTACCTTTGAAACCTGTTGGGAAACTTTTGCTGGTGCAGAAGAATCCAGCCAGACTGTTGACCAGGGCCAGTTACAGGGAGCATGGAATTCCCTTGTCTTGTTACAGCACTGGTCTGTTTCCAGGCACAGAAAATGCTTGTTTTCACCTCTAAAGCCCTATACATTTTGGGAAAGGCTGCCTCCTCCCGTGATGGCTTGCCTTGGTTTTAGATCTTCAGGGGAGGCCCTCCACCATCAGAGGCATGACTGGTGGGGCTGTGAGAGAGGGCCTTCTCTGTGGTGGCTCCCAGGCTCTGGAACTCCCTGCTAAGGGAGGCTCAGTTAGCCCCTCTCTGTTGTCCTTCTGCCAGCAGGCAAAGACGTTTCTATCCAGGCAGGCTTTTGACACATAAGCTGGTCTATTGTTGAAGGGCGTATTAATGGGTGGGCGCTGTTTATTTCTTCCATTGTTGAATTTTTCATTGATTTGTTTTTTTTTAATGTTAATCTATATTTTATTGTTAGCTGCCTTGAGCACCATGCTTTGGTGGAAATAAATAAATAAATAAATAAATAAATAAAATACTACCTTGGGAATGGTGTACCCTCGGAACTGGGTATCCCGCACCACACGCCTTGCTAAGGCGATGGGGAGCATGTCAGTGAACCTCTGGATCTCATGAATCACAGCCTCGGTGTAGGGCATCTGGGCCCGGTCCGCCATGTTGGGAGTTCGATTCCTGCCAATCACGTGGTCAATCTCCTCGTGGAGCTTCTCTGTGGACAAATCAGCATGATGTAAAGTAGCTGTTGGCATGTTCCTGGGAAGGCCTCTGTTCCCAGCCCCTAAGGACAGAGGGGGCTGCCTTAGGCAGAGTCAGACCCTGGGTCCACCTAGCCCAGTGCTGTTGACCTTGACTGGCAGCGAGGGCTCTCCCTCCAGGGTTCCAGGCTGGATTCCCTCCTAGTCCTACCTGGAGCTACTGCTGGGGATTGAACCAGCGACCGTCCGCGTGCCAAGCAGGGGCTCTGACCCCACTGAGCCACAGCCCTGCCCAGAGGAGTAGATCCCATGGCTAGAAACTCAGAAAGCCTCTTGAGGAAGGACAAGCACCTTGAGGAACGCCTCCCCCTTCCCCAAACAAGGAGGCTGGGTGAACCAAGAGCGCAGCCTTCACCGATCCCCACCAAGCAGCACAACACAAGGCTGAAGCACCTTCCACATCTGGGAAGAGGAGGAGGAGGAGGAGGAGGAGGAGGAGGAGGAGGAGGAGGAGGCATCTCCAGCTTCCCAGTTACACCCAGCGTGGCCAAGGCACCTGGAGGCCACCAGGTTGGGGGAGGCTCTTTCTTGGGAATGCGCTGACCCACACCACCTTTCTCCTGCGGTGGAGCCTGCCTTTCCCAGCCTCCATCCGCCCCTTCGATAGTCACCTTCGACTTCTGGGTGCTTCAGCAGAATCAGGAGGCCGTATCGCAAGGTGGTGCTGACGGTTTCTGTGCCTCCGAAGTAGACGTTGAGTGTCGTCGCCACCAGATTCCTTAGGAAGTACTCTGAGTTTGGTTTTTCCTTTTCCTGGGCAAAATTGGGGAGGGGGGAGGGAGGGGGATGTTTCACAGATTATATGTCTAAACCAGGCTTCCCTAACCTGGTGCCCTCCAGATGTTTTTAGATTACAACTTCCACGATTCCTGACCATCGGCCATGCTTGCGGCTGATGGGATTTGGAGTCCAAAATGTCTGTAGGGCTAGGCTGACCATATTTTGGAAACCAAAGAGGAGGACAATATGGCCACCCTCAAGGAGGCGTGCCCACCCCAACGGCAGGCCCATCTTGACAAGACTGGCTCCCAAGGGGGCGTGGCCTTGGTCACATGTCTAATTCTACACCTCACAATTAAGACAAACCTGTTCTACATAATGTTAAAAATCACTGAAATAAAGAACAAGTGAGATATTCAAAGTATCAGAAATTAACATTGGTGGCTTCTGACCTGCCTATCATATCTCACCTAACTCTGTATCCGTATCCTTTTCAGCCAGGATAGACAGCAGTGCCAATAGTTATACAGGGCCCCCAGGGCAGGATTTAAGAGTTTACCCTACCAAGTTTGGCTTCTGATGCTAGGTTTATACACAAACAAGTCCAAAGCTGACAACTTGGCAGTGACATAGCCCCCCCCCACCCCATCCACCCTGTTTCAACTCAAAAGCCCCATCAGATACATTCCCCGAGCCATTGCTGGGGAAGGAAAGCTCTCAAGCAAACAACTCGTGCAGAGACTTGATTTATATAATCCCTTGATTTGGTGTCACTCTATTGCTTCTACATAGAATCATAGAATCGTAGAATAGTAGAGTTGGAAGGGGCGCATACAGCCATCGAGTCCAACACCCCGCTCAGTGCAGGAATCCACCGTAAAGCATTCCTGGCAGATGGCTGTCCAGCTTCCTCTTGAATGTCTCTAGTGTGGGAGAGCCCACAACCTGCCTAGGGAACTGGTTCCATTGTCGTACTGCTCTAACAGTCAGGAAGTTTTTCCTGATGTCCAGTCGGAATCTGGCTTCCTATAACTTCAGCCTGTTATTCCGTGTCCTGCACTCTGGGATGATCAAGAAGTGATCCTGGCCCTCCTCTGTGTGACAACCTTTTAAGTATTTGAAGAGTGCTCTCATGTCTCCCCTCCATCTTCTCTTCTCCAGGCTAAACCTGCCCAGTTCTTTCAGTCTCTCTTCATAGGGCTTTGTTTCCAGACCCCTGATCACCCTGGTCGCCCTCCTCTGAACACGCTCCAGCTTGTCTGCGTCCTTCTTGAAGTGTGGTGCCCATAACTGGATGCAATACTCTAGATGAGGCCTAACCAGGGCCGAATAGAGAGGAACCAGTATGACATGGGCATGATCTTGGAATGGAGAAGGGGTGGAAGAGTTATTATTGTTGTTTGCCCAGGCCATCCCCACACGAAGCCCAACTCCTCTCACAGCAGATTGTCTCCAGTGGACCAGATCTCCCAGCTGAGTGCTAGGTCAGCTAACAGAAGATCCAGTGGGCAGCCTGGCACAGCCTCGAGGACGGCACTTTGTGCTAGCAGGGTGTGGGGAGTGCTCTGCCATCTTAACCCCCTCCAGCCAACAAAACTTTTATTAAGGATTGTGCTGTATGCAAATGTAGATGAAAGCAAACATAGTAACATAACACATGATTTGGTATTTCAATCCTTTAATCCTTTATAGCACCTGCAAGATTTATATTTTATTTTGTGCAAGTTGTTTATACCATTGATACATTATTAAAAGAGCTTTTCTACGTTTTATTTTACTCATGGAGAATATGCACTTGCTACCATTTATAGGCAAGATTTTGGTAGAAAATAATTTCCAGCTAGAAATCTTCTTTCATTCCAGTTTGGACTTTTGGCTTCTACAGAAGCTCAGTGGCTTCAATACAGCAAAGGATTTAATTGGCCTCCACAAACTTCTTCTTCTTCTACCCCCCTCCACCTTTAACTTCCCCCATGTAGTTGTAGGCAGCAGATTGTATGAAAAGAGGGTGGGGGTTATGTGGCCCCCTGGGGCTGCGTGCAGAAGGCCTCTTGGTCCTGCTGCCCAGGAATATTGGAAGCTGCCTTAGACTGCCATCGGTTCCATCTAGCCCAATATTCCTGCCACTGACTGGCAGCAATAGCTTTCCAGGGTTTCAGGCAGAAAGTTTCCCTAGCTCTATCTGGAGGTGTTGGCAGGAGAAGGCAGTGGGGGCTGCCAAAGTGGCTGTGGGTGGCCGCACGTGGCATAGTATTTATTTTATTTATTTATTTATTTAAGCATTTTTATCCTGCCCTTTAGCTAAAAATATTTAGCTAAATATTTACAAAAAATATTTCTTAAGACACCCCCACCCTACGGATTGGCCTGGGGCCACCAAGCTCCCTCTTATAGGGAATGGTCATCCGTCATGTAATGGTACCTGTAGCATTTTCACCAGGAAGCAGTCGATGAAATCCCGAGGGGCGTTGGGGTCCAGGGTCTCCTGGTTGGCTTTGGCCTTCTTCGTGACAAATTCCTCCAACCCAGTGAGGTCCTTGAAGGCTTTGTGTTGTGGGCCAGGCAGGTACCGCATGATGCCTGAGAACATGTCGTAGAGCTGTGAGTTGGGTTTGGGAGAATGGGAAGGGGGGGGGGGAGGAAGGGCATTTTCACCAAAGACAGGTATTAGGCAAAGGGAAGATGAGACAAAATGGGTCTGATCAAATTTTTGAAATCCGACTTCCTTCCTTCCAGCCTCCTACCCTCTCTCACTTCCTTTCTCCCCCACTGTCATGGAAGTCTTAGAGCAGAAATGGGGAATGTGTGTACAGGGATGATGGGAGTTGCAGTCCAACAACACCTGGAGGTCTCACGGTTTACCCAGCTCTGGCTTAGTGGATGCACCACTCAACGAGAACCTTCTTGTCTCTCTGCAACAAGAACAGAACGAGCCAGCCTGGCGAGGTTCACATGACATGACAAGCTACGCTTGCTGAGGGTAATTCTTCAAATTCTCCCCTGGCACATGACCAGGACTCAATGGGGTGGGTGTGGTGGGGAATAAGGCACTGTGGGTTCCCCCCCACCTCATGCTCATTTGAACCCAGTCACTGAAATGCTCTGACTCCACCCAGACAAAACTCAGTTTAGTGCTGCTGACTCACTCAGCCATATAATGACCCCCCCTTCCAATGTACCTGCCCCCAAGAGGTGGAATTGAAGTGGAAAATATTCAACATGTTGTTCAACAAGGAGAGGAACTCTTGATCTCCATAGTCAAAGCGGTGGCCGAAGGTGATGGAGCTGATGACGTTGGACACCGAACGGCTCAGGGTGTAGGTGGGGTCAAAGGGAGCGCCTGTGAGGGGAGACGAGGGAGATGACACCTTGGGATTTGAAAACCATCCAGTCCTTGCCTCGAAAGTGACTCAGGGGCTGTATGTGTGAACATCTAGGCCTCATGTGTGACACAGTCAATTAAGTCAAAATCAGCCAGAGTTGATCTTGCTACCTTGCAAATCACTCAGTTCATAAAATCATAGAATGGTAGAGTTGGAAGGGGCCTATAAGGCCATCGAGTCCAACCCCCTGCTCAATGCAGGAATCCACCCTAAAGCATCCCTGACAGATGGTTGTCCAGCTGCTTCTTGAATGGCTCTAGTGTGGGAGAGCCCATGACCTCCCTAGGTAACTGGTTCCACTGTCGTACTGCTCTAACAGTGAGGAAGTTTTCCCTGATGTCCAGCTGGAATGTGGCTTCCTGTAACTTGAGCTCATGATTCCGTGTCTAATGATCGTCTAATACATTCATAAATTGCAATTCATCCCATCCTCACAACTGTTCTCGGGTGACTGAAGTCTATAGATGTGGGAAATCCAAATTCAAATCTCTGCTTGGCAATGAAGATTACGGGTTGACTTTGAACATAGAGGTTTTCTTAGCCCTAGTGCTGTTATCTGTAAAATGGAAATAACATGGTTTGCATGGGACAGTTTCCATTCCATGTTAATGGTAAACTCCATAAATTAGCTATGTGTCATGTGAAACGGCACATCTTTTCATCTGTTCTGAACCAGTTTATCTGGTTGGGCCTGATTCTTTCTGTACTAGCAAGACTTGGCATGAACCTTGTCCGAGACACCTTGGTTGACAGAAAATTCTGAAAATGAGGCATGTTCACATCTAACAGTTCAGCTACAGTAGCCTGCTGTCAAGTTGGCTTACCATGCTAATTAAAAGCATAAAAACAATTAATACTTAATGTATGAAATGTCACAATAAATAAGTGAAAATGACAAACTTTAGTTTCTTGGTCCCTCTGAACACCATTAAATACTTGGGTAAAGGACTCCAAACTGGCACCAATAATCCATTAAGCAAGATATCTGAAGAGGTCCCAACTCAGCTCACCCCCAGTGTCCTTCAGGTCTTTCAACAGGAAGTGGGCCTCTTCCAGGATCCGCTCTTCAATGCTCCTTCTCCCCATCCCAAAGTTCCGCAGGGTCATGAGGGAGAATCGACGCAGCTGTTTGGCCCGTTCCCCATTACTGAAGGCCACCCCTGAGAAGCAAAGAAGCTGTGAGGGGCAGCGTAACGGAATGGAATGTGGCAGGAATAATGAGGCAATGGAGATCCCACCTCCCACCCGGCCCCAAATGCAATAAAAATATAATATCTGGTTTTAAAAGTTGTGGAAGAGCCAATGACAGCCGGTGTGGTATCGTGGTTAGAGTGCTGGTCTGGGACTCAGGAGACCTGGGCTCAAGTCCCTACTTGGCCATAAATAGCTTTTACGATAGTTGTTTTAATATTGTGCTTTTAATGTTGTGTTCTTAATATTGTCATCTACATGTATTTTAATACTGTGAACTGCTGAAGCATTTTACTATATACAGTGGAATACAAATGCCACAAATAAACAAATAAATAAGTAAGTGGAGCTCACTGGGTGACTTGTGGTGTTGCAGCAGAGTGGTGACAATGTCATGTGTGATGAGCACCCCTGATGTGCTTTTGCTAAATCATCCCCCATGTAGATTGGGCCAGGGGTGTTGTGAGGATAAAATTGAGAGAGGAGGAGGACCATGTAAGCTGCCCTGCGTTCCTCACAAGAGGGAAAAAACCTCTCTCTTGCTATCTATCGTATCTATCTATCTATCTATCTCCTAACTTTGAGGTTGGTGTAACGGTTCCTTACATGGTGCGGTAGAGTTTTCATCATCAAAGGTCTTTCAGAACTGATAAGACAGTCATAGAATTTTAGTGTTGTTGGAGGGAGTCTTGTTGTCTGCAACCATCTGCTCAGTGCAAGAAATCCAGAGCGCCATAGAGGAATCATCTTCAGAGGACAATCCGGAGGCTCCTGAGCCCAGTCTACATGGGGGATGATTTAGTGCAGAGCAAAAGCACATCGGGGTGCTCACATTGTCACCACTCTGCCGCAACTCCACAAGCCACCCAGTGAGCTCCACTTATTTATTTACTTATTTGTGGCATTTGTATACCACTGTATATAATAAAATGCTTCAACAGTTCACAATATTAAAATACATGTAGCAAATTGCTACAGGGAACCCTGGGGTTGACCAAGAACATCCTGGGCCCTTGGAAACGATGGCTTCAGATTTTTAAGTGTAGGAAGGTGGAAAGCCAGGCTCCTACTTCCAGATCTGGTGGCCCATTGTCAGTGTTGAAGAAAAGTTCAGCCACTAACCAAGTCAGCTTTGTAAATGCAATGGGAGGGAGGTGCCATCATGTTCTTTGCTTCAGGCAGCAAAATGTCTTGGGACGGCCTGTAGCCTCTGCCTGAAAACCTTGAGCGAGGAGGCCTGGCTGTATTAATTTAGAATAGGGGTGGGCAATGTGTGGCCCTCCAGATATTTTGGCTAACAACTCATGTCATCATCCCTCTTGCCATTGGCTTTGCTTGCTAGGGCTTTGTTTGTAGGCCAAAACATCTGGAGGGCCACGACTTGCCAACTCCTGATAGATCCATGACACAGTTCAGCTCTGAAGTCACTTCTGACTCCTATGCACCAGGTGTCCATCACTATAGATGAGTGTCGCTATAATAGGGTGTTCCTAATAATGCTGAAATGTTCATCGCTAAGAGGGGTTGAATATGTTCACCATTGAGGTCCCTTTCGAAATTTATGATTGTATGATAATCAAAGAGAGTTCACAGGCACCAGTGGTACAATGTATGGAATGACGGACTAGGAAGTCCTGAGTTGAAATCTCACCTCTGCTATCAACTGTGTGAATTGCCCTGAGAGAACTCCTCCCAACCAGGCTTCCCTTCTCTGTGAAATGGGCATAAAGATAATCTCCAGGACTAGCATCAACGGGACTAGGAAACTACCACTAGAACTGGGACTATGATCACTAAAATTGCCATATTGCCAGTCATAATGTGCCACGCTTGGGCCCTGCCCAGAAGGAGACTGACCGTAGCCCTGGAAGAGCCAGTCAAATGTGGGTTGCTCCCCACGACCAGAGAAATCTTCACCCTGATCCACCAGCGCTTCCTTCACTGCATCGTATCCACACAGCACTACAACACGGCGGGGGCCCAGGTGGATGGTGTAGACAGGGCCGTATTTCTCACTGAGCTATGAGAGAGATGAGAGAAAGAGAGAGAGAGAACTTTGTGAGAAATGAAATAGATGTTTTGGAGTGAAGAAATACTTCCTATAGTGGAACTATATTTGGGAGTGAAGACGTCCTTCCTTCGATCTGTCCTGGCAATGCCACGAATGAGCTTCATGGGAAGATGCCGTTGGGTTCTAGGACTGCGAAGGAGAGAGAGAGAGAGAAATGTCTCCCTGACTGCTTTCGTCACAAGATGCATCATTTTGTACACCTCTTTCCTGCCACGCCTCGCTTGCCTTTTCTCTAGGCGAAGCAATCCCAGCTCTTGTCACCTTCCCTCACAGGGGAGTTGCTCCAGCCCTTTTTGAACATTTTAGTTGCCCCTTTTGGCATTTCACACACACACCCCAGCTCTAACAATATCCCTTTTGATGTGTGGTCCTGTACGCAGTATTCCAAGTGTGGCCGTAGCATAGATTTGAATAAGGGCAGAATGATCTTGGCAGTTTTATTTTCGATTCCTTTCCTAATTATGCCTAACCAGGGGTTTTGCCTTTTTCAGAGCAGCTGCACAGTGGGTTGACATTTTCATTGAGCTCTCTGCCCACACCCCAAAGATCTCTTCCTTGAGGCTTCATCCCACGTATCTGTTTCCTCGAATTATCCCCTAAAGTATAAGACTGTTGTTGTTGTTGTTAGCTAAATCACACCCTGGGCGGCAGCGCTCCTAAGATCCTTCACATACCAGGAAAAGGGTTTAAGGGGGGAAATGTAAAATATCATAAAAAATGATAATCATTACACAATTAAAAGCCTCATCTGGAAGCACCCCACGATCTATGAGGAATGGTTGAAAAAGCTCAGTATCTTTAGCATGTTCCAGTTGGCAAAGAGGTTGCATTTCTCAATGCTCTAAACAACGGTTCTCTAGAACAATTGGTCATGAAACCAACCAGAAGGAAGGCAACCCTAGAGCTAGCTGGGGCTGACCAAGAGCTTCATCACACCAGGGTTATTTATTTATTTATTTATTTATTTATTTATTACATTTTTATACCGCCCAATAGCCAAAGCTCTCTGGGCGGTTATACTGCGCAGTCACTGCGAATTGCGTGCAAAGGACTCGGAAGTTTTCCAGTTTCTAAACTGTTTTGACTGTGAAGTAGTCCCATGCATCCTGCTTTAGTTGTGCTTTAAAGCCAAAAGAACCGACCTCTTTTGATACCTCTTTGAGCTTCATCCCACGTACCTGTTCCTTCGAATCATCCCCTACAGAGCTAAGCTGTCGGCGTTGTTGTTGCTGCTGCTACTGGGCGGCAGTGATCCTTTGCATACCAGGAAGTGGGTTTAAGGGGGGAAATGTAAAAAAATCATAAAAAATCAACAGATGACCCAATCCGATTCAAATTTGGTATGCTTAAAGCGCTCCTTAATATCTATTACTGTGCCAATTTTGCTGTCTTTATCTTTAAAACTTATGCAGATGTAAGCATTTGTTTAATTTGAAGCTTAAAAGTATCAAATCCTGCTCCTGCACCCCCAGTGGCTGCTCAGAAAGCAACAAATGATTTGCTCCTTAAGAGCTTCATCACACCAGGGTTATACCGTGCAATCACTGCGAATTGCATCAAAAGGACTCAGAAATTTTCCACCTTATAATCTGCTTTGACTGTGAAGCACTCCCAGGCATCCTGCTTTAATTGTGCTATAAAGCCAAAAGACGTGCAATATTTAGCTACCAGAGAGCTTCATCCCACGTACCTGCTTCCCTCGGATTATCCCTGTAGTGCTAAGCTTTCGCTGTTGCTGTTGTTTTTGCTACCAGGTGACAGCGATCCTTCGCATACCAGGAACTGAGTTTAAGGGGGGAAATGTAAAAAAATCATAAAAAATCAACGGATGACTCAATCCATTTCAAATTTGGTATGCTTAAAGCTCTCCTTAATATCTATTACTGTGCCAATTTTGATGTCTTTATCTTTAAATCTTACACAGATGTAAGCTTTTCTTTAAAATCCTGTTCCTGTGCTCCAGTGGCTGCTTGGAAGATACGCTCGAAAGTAGGGGCTAAATACGGTGAATCTTTTGGTTTTATAGCACAATGAAGGCAGGATGCCTGGGAGTACTTCACAATCAAAGCAGATTATAAGGCGAAAAACTTCTGAGTCTTTGCATGCAATTCGCAGTGATTGCACGGTATAACCCTGGTGTGATGAAGCTCAGATTTCGAGCGTATCTTCCAAGCGGCCACTGGAGTACAGAAACAGGATTTTAAAGAAAAATTAAACAAATGCTTACATCTGCACAAGCTTTAAAGATAAAGACATCAAGATTGGCACAGTAATAAATATTAAGGAGAGCTTTAAGCATACCAAATTTGAATTGGATTGGGTCATCTGTTGATTTTTTATGATTTTTTTACATTTCCCCCCTTAAACCCACTTCCCGGTATGCAAAGGATCACTGCCGCCCAGTAGCAGCAGCAACAACAACGCCGACAGCTTAGCTCTGTAGGGGATGATTCGAAGGAACAGGTACGTGGGATGAAGCTCAAAGAGGTATCAAAAGGGTCTTTTGGCTTTAAAGCACAATTAAAGCCGGATGCATGGGACTACTTCACAGTCAAAGCAGTTTAGAAACTGGAAAACTTCCGAGTCCTTTGCACGCAATTCGCAGTGACTGTGCAGTATAACCCTGGTGTGATGAAGCTCTTGGTCAGCCCCAGCTAGCTCTAGGGTTGCCTTCCTTCTGGTTGGTTTCACGACCAATTGTTCTAGAGAACCGTTGTTTAGAGCATTGAGAAATGCAACCTCTTTGCCAACTGGAACATGCTAAAGATACTGAGCTTTTTCAACCATTCCTCATAGATCGTGGGGTGCTTCCAGATGAGGCTTTTAATTGTGTAATGATGGCCAAGACAATTTTACAGAAATTCCAGACAACACTGCCAATCACTTGGAATCCTCCCATGTGCCCCTCTTCCCCTCTCTTTTTTCTTACCATAGAAGTCCATTACGGAAGGAAAGAGAAGAACAGCAGCCCAGTTGTTTGGCTGGTGAGAATAGGAGGTTGTGCTATCTTGAGTCACGGTGCGAGCGAAGGTGTCTCATACCTCGGAGGTGCGTTTCCCCTTTCTCTCCTGCTCTCGGTGCACTTCCAGATTCAGAATCATTCCGTGTCCTGCACCAGCAGTTCTTTTCCCCCTGGTCTCCTGGCTCTTAGCCCTAACTGATTGCAGGCAAAATCAAGCCAGCATGTTTTTGAGCGGGATTGTGGAATTGAGTAGATAGGATGTGAAACTGACTAGATTGAATTATCTCTACCTCATTACAGCTTCAAGAAATTAACTAGAGTAGAGATCTGGCATTCTCAGGGGATTTGAACCCAATTCATAACCATGCTCACTGAAATCCTCTTGCCTTGTGCTGCAGGCTCTTTTTCTTTAACTTTTTTTTAAAAAGGTGTTGTTGTTGTTTTTAAAAAAATGCAATTGTGTCACTTCAAAGATTGTAAGAAACACACACACAAAACAGGGTGCTAAAAGGGTGCCGAGAAGCCCCCGCTTCAAAATGCCAGGAGAAGATTGGTTGTTTTATTATGGTTTTAATTTTTGTGAACCGCCCAGAGAGCTTCGGCTATTGGGTGGTATAAAAATGTAATAAATAAATAAATAAATAAATAAATAAATAAATAAGAGTGCGTGCGGCAACCAATGAGAGGGTGGGAGAGCCCTCGTCTATACAACTTTGATAACGCTGTGCCTGGTGGCGGAGCCGGGGCGCAGCTGCATTGACGCTCCTTCCCAGCATCTACATGGCAAAGAGCGCAGTTGAGGGTTCCCAGGCACCCCCCCTACCCACCCGAGCGCTCCCGAGGCTGGTCTGGGGGCGCCTGAGAGCATCTGTGCTGGTTAGTGGGTTTTTAATGGGAAAATGAGGCTGACGTGGTTTTTTTGGGTGGGGTAGCTGTAAATGCGAAGGATCATATTTACAGCTACCTGGGGGGGGGAGGAACAAGGGGGGAAGAATGGGGTGTTCCCTCACTGGCAGGATTTCCACTCCCACTTTAAATTTTATTTATTTTTCCTTAACAACAACAATAATAATTTATTTCTCACCCACCTCTCTGATTGGATCGAGGCGGGGAACAACAGCAATCATAAAATACATAAAATACTGATTAAAATCATAGCGTACACTGTTAAAAACATCCTAAAAGCATACTAAAAGTACCCTAAAACAAGGCTCCGTGGAGGCGCAGAGCCTTGCTCCAATCTAAAAAAGTCGGGGTAAATCCCCGACTTCTTTAGTGAGGAGATTCGAGGCTTTGCCCCTGGATTGAGTCAGAGTGGCAGCTGCGTCGTGTAGATCACATGCCGCCACTCCAAAGCAATCCAGGGGCAAAGCGCCCATGTGGACGAGCCCAAAATGGGAGTGACAACACTGCACACCTGGTTGTGTCATGCCCCCATGTGGGTGGCACCTGAAGTGTGGATGATCAATTGCAATCTCACTTGTAGCTTAAGGCATCAGGAATTTATGACTTCCATGACAACCATCGGTCTGTCCCGAATTGCATCTGGGTTAACACATATGCCCAAACTTCTGGACTTGGTATTCTAAGCTGGGCAGGATGGTGAATGAATTAATACATGATTTATTTCGTAATTGTGCTTTTAACCTGTTGGTTGTTTTATTGTGGTTTTAATTTTTGTGAACCGCCCAGAGAGCTTCGGCTATTGGGCGGTATAAAAATGTAATAAATAAATAAATAAATAAATAAATAAATAAATAAATCTGGGGTAGGGTTTCATGTTGTCTCTTTGACTCCCTTGCCATGGACAGATTGCCAATAATTAGGCTTAGGCTTTCAATGGCTCTGCGTCAAGCCTGCAGGGAGGCCTTGAGTAGGACACTGCAGGCTCTGTCCTAAGCCCTGCGCTGTTCAACGTTTTAATAAATGTCTTCGATAAAGGGACTTATCACTTTTACCAATGACACAAAGCTGGGAGAAGTCACCGCTAGCCAGCACCATCACAGAGAGAATCCAGTTTCATAACTATCTTGACAGTCTGAAACCCACTTGATGAAATTCAACAGAGATAAATGCCCTGCATTTAGCTATAAAGAATCAAAGGCACCAGTATAGAATGTGGGGAGACCTGTCTTGGATGCCAGAATGCTTGTATGCCTGCCAGGATACAGGCTTCATTTGGCATATTGAAAAAAAACCAGCTGCGTTTTGGGCTCTCAGATCCAGATTTACAAATTTAAATGTACAGTGGAAGCCACTGAATGACTGTAAGAATAACTGGGTTCTTCTGAGAAAGATGGCCACTTATAGCCAGATTTGTGGTTAAATCTGAGCTGGTCTCAGCTCAGTTTTTGAGGTCTCCCTGACATCTGTCTTTGTAACTGTTGTAAGCAGTTGGGGTGGGTGAGAGAAACATCCAGATAAAGACCAGCTAGAACAAGATTTTGGATTAATTTAACAGGGTGACCCTATGAAAAGGAGGACAGGGCTCCTGTATCTTTAACAGTTGCATAGAAAAGGGATTTTCAGCAGGTGTCATTTGTATATATGAGAACCTGGTGAAATTCCCTCTTCGTCATCACAGTTAAAGCTGCAGCAGCTATACTAGAGTGACCAGATTTAAAAGAGGGCAGGGCACCTGCAGCTTTAACTGTGGTGAGGAAGAGGGAATTTCACCAGGTTCCCCATATAGACAAATGACACCTGCTGAAATTTCCTTTTCAATACAACTGTTAAAGATACAGGAGCCCTGTCCTCCTTTTCATATGGTCACCCTAGGCAACACATTTCCCACCATCACTCAATGTCCTTACAGCATTTTCCTAGGGGGCTGGGGGCTGATTTTAATCAGGCAAGTGACATGAGGAAAATTAAACAGTGCCTCCTCCCTCTCTGCTGCCCATGCAGAGGACCCATGGCTACATCTTCATCCTCCTCATCAAAGATGGGGGATGCTTGACTTGTAGCCATCATCCAGACCCCGGCTGGGCATCAGGAAAAATTTCCTGACTGTTAGAGCAGTATGACAATGGAACCCATGACCCAGGGAGGTTGTGGGCTCTCCCACCCTAGAGGCCTTCAAGAGGCAGCTGGACAGCCGTCTGTCCGGGATGCTTTAAGGTGGATTCCCGCATTGAGCAGGGGGTTGGACTCGATGGCCTCATAGGCCCCTTCCAACTCTACTATTCTATGATTCTATGATTCTTTCTGCCTAAGCCTTCCTTGACAATGGTATTGGTCAGTCGCAAGAGCCAACCAGTAACAACATTAGGAAGAATTCAAGAGAGAGAGAGAGAAACACTCAAAGCTAAAGAATGAGGTGAGGTGAAGTTATGACCGGTTGAAGTGGCAAGGAATAAGGACAGAGGGAAAGAGTTGTCCTTCATGAATGAGTAGCACATATAACATTTTTTTTAGGCATCCCGAGAATGAATAATTGGGGTTTGAGGAGAGCAAGGGAGGGAAAGAGAGGTATAAGCAGTTACCTTTATGAGTGAGCCGGGTAAGTCATTTCTGTTGACCTGGAACAAGTTCCCAATAAAGGGGAGAGGGGCTGGTCCAGGTGGCATCTTGCTTTTTTGGTGCACCTGGCGCCATGTCAAGAGGACTAATAGGCAGATGAGGCAAATGGCCAGGAAAAGCGTGAATCCTCCAAGGAGATCCATGGGGGTCTTCGGGACCTCTATGGGCAGTTGATTCCAGACAGGCAGTGAAGAAAGTACCTGTTCAGTTGGCACTGAGGATGTTATATAACTTTCCTTGTGGAAACGCAACACCCACATCCAAGTTGTGTAACATATGGTAATACTTTCAAGCCAGTTGCAGAAGAGGGTGGAGCCCAAAGTCCGGAGTTCTGTCTCAGTCTCTCTGCCCATTAGGCATGGCTGCTTCCCTGATTCTGCAGACCGTTTGGGGGTTGCCTCCCCGAGAGAGGGTGAACTCTCTCTTTCCATGGTCTTCCCCATGGGATAGAAACCCTCCTGCCCACAGGCCAGATTTGGCCTGCTGAAGGCTCCACTGAATCCCCTCCCCTTCCCCAAAGCCTGGGTGGATTCTATCTCCCCTCTGGAAAACAAATGTCAAAGCATCATCACTTACACCGCAGTCCGAGGCATGTCTGGTCTTACTGACTTCAATGGAGCTTACTTCCAGGAGAGAGTTTGTGCACAGGACTGTGGCCGTTGCTGTTGTTGTTGTTCTCATTTTGATAAGCTCCATCCGAGTGGTTTATTGCACTCTCGTTAGTGGGCACTCCTGGATTCCTCAGAGGTCCCTCTCATGGCGTCGTCTGCTTCTCTTGCGCCTTCCACCCCTTCTGGCCTTCCTTGCGCCGCAAGATAAACCAGAAGAACTGCAAAATATTTTTGAAACCGTTTGCTGCTCTTTCCTGCTCTGTGTGGGAGAAGCAGCGGAGGGACTGAATGGCCCTCATGCACCTCGTTTGCTTCTTGTTTGAAAACAGGAAGTAACTGAGTGTCCACAGAGAAGCCACGGTAGCCGGTGTTAGCGGCGTTTCTTCCAAGGTGTGATGGAGCTTTCTACCATCAAAACCCAAAATGTACATTCAGTGTGCAGCGAGAGTGGAGCAGCTGCTTCAGGCAGCAGATTCGGGGGGGCGTGAAAGAGCAGCCCATTGTTCGCTGTTAAATTGATCTCGTCTGACAGACAGTATAAAAATGTAATAATAATAAAAAATGTAACAAATAAATTATTGGCCTTCTACTGCCAGGGAGCGGGGAAAGCACCTGTGAGACTTCCTGCCTCAGGGGCCAGAGGCCGTTGCTAGACCACGGGTTAGCGTGGTGTGAGGCCCGTGCTCGTCCCGGTACGTCCAGATGACGCACAGGGGATCCCGGCCTCAGCCAGGACTCGAGCCGCCCTGGCACCGCGCTAACAGGAACCGCTTGTAGTGCAGCTCTTCCCGCGGTCCCGGCCTCAGGTCGGGCTGAGGCCGGGACCGCGGGCGTGTGGACCGTTCCGCCGCTTTTTCTGACTACCGCATTTACGCGCGAGTAGCCATGGACGGGCTGCAGCGCTCCCGCCCCCTTCCCCCGATTCCCCCTCACGACCTCCCCTGGCCTCCGATCCCTCCCTGTCCCCACGTGCATGTCTCACACCCCCCCTTTGTCCCCACCTGCCGTGTCCTCAGGCCTCCTCCACCCCAACCCAAATGCTCTTCCACCCTGCCCTCATTCAGCCTCCCATTCGTACTATTCAGCTGCCTATTGCTCACCTCGTGCCAACCCAGCTTGTCTCTTAAGGCAGGTTTCGAACGCCTGGGCAGGGACTGTGTCATTTCTACGCTCTGTACAGGGTTGAGCACAGTGTCAGCTCTGCAGCAGTGTCACAAATGGCAACATCTGTGTCTGTTTCATATCCCTCCCTGTTGAGCCTGCCTGCCTTCATCTAGCCCCTGTGTGGTGGGTTGCCTCTGAGGCCATGCTTTGTACCTCGGCCAGGGTTCTTGTTAATCATTTGCCAACAGAATTAAATGATCACCTACCCAGTGGAAAGATCCCAAAGCTACAGTAGGATATTAGTGTAATGGTTTGGGGGGATGGTCAGGGTGACCTCAAAGGATCCCTTCCAACTTGATTCTTAAGGTTCTTAAGAGTTCTGTAACTCAAACTATCTGTGTGGGGTCCCTGAGGCAATATCTGCAGAGACCTAAAAAGGACAGTGGAGAACCAATGGCATTCTGCCATGTTCATATATTTCGGAGAGGGCGAGGGTGGCCCAAGGGGCACTGGGGATGGGCAGAGGTGGCTCACGTTGTCCCCCTGCTAGAAAATGGTTTGGGGAGGTCTTTGGGTGTAGCAGGAAGGCAGCCTGTGCTGGAAAGGGGTCTGAAGAGAGGCACAGACCTGCCTGCCTTTGCACTGCAGGAAATCCTAGGGCTCACAGAGTTTCCTGGACATCTGATGGGGAGCAGGAATCTGTTGGTGTGATACCCTCATCTTATGCTCAGCCTGTGTATAGGTGTAAATAAGCCCTAGATCATGGAAACACTACAAACTGCCAGTGACCGCCTTCTAAGGAAACTGGATCCTGGATCAGCACTACAACCTCCCAAACTCCTCATTGTTCAGAAGTGGGTTGAATGTGCATGGCAATATACAATAATTTCAGCCTTACCAATCGGTGCTGTTTCAATATTTTTCTAATGGACCAAGACCACCTGCAGTTTTCCTTATGGAGGTGACTCCCAGGGCCTTACTCTCTGTCTCTGTCTCTGTCTGTCTCTATCTCTCTCTTTCACACACACGCACACGCACACACACACACACACACACACAGAGCTTTATCACACCAGTGTTATACTGTGCAATAAATTGTGTGCAAAGGACTCCAAAGTTTTCCAGCTTATAATCTGCTTTGACTGTGAAGCGCTCCCATGCATCCTGCTTTAATTGTGCTATAAAGGCAAAAGAGTCACCCTATTTTGCTACTAGTTTTCAAGTGTATCATTTGTTGTTTTCCGAGTGGCCACTGGGGCACAGGAGCAGGATTTGAAGAAAAATTAAACAAATGCATACACTTGTGTAAGCTTTAAAGACAAAGACATCAAAATTGGCACAATAATAGATATTAAGGAGAGCTTTAAGCATACCAAATTTGAAACGGATTGGGTCATCTGTTGATTTTTTTATGGGTTTTGTGTGTGTGTGTGTGTGTGTTTTACATTTCTGTCCTTAAACCCATTTCCTGGTATGCAAAGGATCTTAGGACCGCTGCCACCCGGTAGCAACAACAACAATGCCGACAGCTTAGCGCTGTAGGGGATAATTCGAGGGGGATGGGTACGTGGGATGAAGCACAGAGAGACTTCTAAGAATTAAATCCGTATTATCATGATGGTAAAATACATTTTATTCTATGTTTAACCCTTGCCAAAATACCAGAACAACAATGTAAAGTATTCTCTCTCTAAATTCAACATTTTCTATAACTATATAGCTTCTGTAATAGTGGGGAAATTTCAGATTGGAGGAGAAGAATATCAGTAGCTAGAAGTCCTGATAGCTGTATGTGCTACCTCCAGTATTGGAGGCATGAAGCCTGTGTGCAACCCTTGCTGGGGAACATGGGTGGGAGGGTGCTGTTGCCCTCATGTCCTGCTCATGGGCATCCCGTGGTTGGCCACTGTGGGCACAGAGTGCTGGACTGGATGGACTCTTGGAGTACATCTATTCAGTGGCTATAACTCGCCTTAGGCCACAGCGAGACCTACGGTTTCTCCTGGGATCATCCCGGGTTCGCCCCCGCCTGAGCCCTGGATCTCCTGTGTGTCACCTAGATGAACGGGTTTGACCCCTGGACGATCCCGGGATAAACCTTCGGTCTAGCTGTGGCCGGAGTTGTGCTGAGCCTTCGACTTTAAAGTGCCTAAGGAGGCAGGGGAGCCCAGGAAGGCGGGCGTTTGAGAGGGGGGCTCCGAGGGCAGGGCTGGGCAGCTTGGCCGGGACCAGGGGAGGCGGAGGGGCTCGCGTCCCTCGCGGCCGCTCAGGCAGTTAAAGGGGAAGCTGGGGATTTCGCTGGACGCTTGCAGGCGGGGGAGCGGGTCCCGCGGCCGTTGTGGGCCAGCGTAGGCGCAGCTGGGAGAGGGTCGCTGGAGGTAAAGGTCGCCAGAAGCCGCGCTGCACCTCACGACGACGAGCCCTCGAGGGCTCCGGCGCGCTCTCCCCATTGCAACCTTCTGCTGCCGTGGCCCCCACCCACCCCGGACGGGAGGGGGCTCCTTATCCGCCAGCCCCTTCCTCGTGCACAGACGTTGATACGGGTGGGTGGGTGCGCGTTCCTCCCGCTCATCTTCAGCACCTGATCTGTTCGCCTTGGCGTTATTTCCTGAAGGGAGAGGGACGCAAAAAGGTAGCAAGAAAGCGCTTTCCCATTTCCTTTGTGCCTGGATTCTCCCCTCAGCTGCTCCTTACCCCGCGCGCGGCCGCTGTACATTGAAGGGCGAACTCGCTCGGGCGGCTGCAGTCCGACGCTCTGGGAGCCAAATCGAATCAAGGAAAATGCAGGTCAAACAAATAATGAGAAGCAATCCAGTGGTCATATAGCTGAGGGCTTGGTCTGATCTAGCAGGGCTCTTCTTATGCTCTTACATTCCAATAAATAAATAAAATATACTAAAAATGGATTTTTCCAAGTAAATCCAATTTAGGAGAATTTCCTTAAGATCCCCCTCTCTCCCATCCCCCCTCTCTAGTTTGTTCCTGGTCTTAATGCTTCATGCTTAAATATGCTTTAAAGACCATTGAAATCCAGTGATTAAAAGACAGATTTTCCCCACTTCTTCATCTTCTTTTAATGGTGGCTCACAAATTCCCAACCAGGCGGGTTTTTTTAGCCTGGGTTTTCTCTGGAATGGTTTGTTCAGAGCAGCCGTGGCAAGAGCAGTCAAGCAAAGAGGCAGCCTGAAGCACTGAGACCCACTGAAAAGTGGGGTGAGATAGGGTGACCCTATGAAAAGGAGGACAGGGCTCCTGTATCTTTAACAGTTGCATAGAAAGGGGATTTTCAGTAGGTGTCATTTGTATATATGAGAACCTGGTGAAATTTCCTCTTCATCACAACAGTTATGGTCACCCGAGGTGAGACCCAGCCTACAGTATGAGAAACGCCGGTGGAAGGTGAACCCATGGATAATACAGATGTCTAGAAAATTTTATCCACTTAGGTTTCATTAGAAAAATGTTGAGTAAGGGGGGATCTACACTACTGCTTTAAAGCGCTTTATAACAGTTTTGAGAACTGTTTGGGGCCAGGACACACTGCATATACAGTTTTCAAAACGTTTTCAAGGTGCTTTAAAGTGCTTTAAAAGCAGTAGTGTAGATCCCCCCTAAGTCTTTTTAAAGGAATGATTCAGAATTGTTCTTACCTAGCTTGACAAGTGTATGTTGAAGGCTTTTTTTAATGTTTAAATTTCATTAGGAGAGCTTCGTAATGAGATGAGTACACTTAATTTATGGGACAGTAGATTCTTTTAGCTCTGAGGCAATCTGTACGCCAAAACTGTGCAAATATAGTCTGATTCTGGTAGGTTCTTAGTGGCATGAAGCTCACCAGGCCCCTGTCCTTGCCAGCTGAAGAACTCATTCAGAGCTGACAGGAAAACTTTGCCAAGATTTCTTCTTTTAAGACAATGAAGACTGAATGTTCATAGGTTGGCTCCAAATTTAAGCTGGATGGGAGTGGACTTGGCTGCCCTCCTTCTCACGGCAGCTCCTGAACATATCACAGTTGGGAACTCATCTGAATGGGGGGAACTGTGGCGTAGACCTGTGGAGGAAGGGGAGGATCCCCCAAAATTGGACGTAGGGACCTTCTGCAAGTGGAGCCCTTCCTCTCACAGAAGACAGAGTCTGGATCCAACCCCTTGATAACAAGAAAAGGTTAGGAAAGTTTATTTGCTGATAGGGTCTTAAAATGTTTAGCAATGTTCTCTCTTATAGTAAGAATATTGTTTTGATCTTATGCAATGTATTTTGATAGGATGTTATAGGAAGATGTTTTTAATTACAAAAAAGAGAGGAACCAAACAGTTTTTCCTTACTAATTCATGTTAGTACAAAACCAAAATCGAATCAACCCTTCACTGGCAGCCAAAGGTGGAAATCTCAGCAAAGGCAAAATCTGTAACATGTGGGATTCTTCTTCCTCTTCCTCTTCCTCCTCCTCCTCCTCCTCCTCCTCTTCTTCTTCTTCTTCTTCTTCTTCTTCTTCTTCTTCTTCTTCGAATGGTTTTGAAAGAACTTAGGGGGAAATGCGCCAATCCAAGGGCCACAGATCAACACACATGATAGCTCTCGCCCCCGTTCCTCGCCCCCCCCCGCCCCCGTCCAAGGTGGATGCCATCAGCGAGGCACCAAGCACAGCTCGTAGGTTGGAGGGATGTTCCCAAAGCCGCTCAGTTTGGGGGAGATGTCAATGTCCTTTGGGGGAATGAGGGATTTTAGGGAGAAGTTCTGCAGGATGGTGGTGAAGTACAGGAAGAGCTCCATGCGGGCCATGGATTCCCCCAGGCAGACACGTTTTCCTGGGGGAGAGAAGGAAATGCCACAGAACGGCCATCAGGTCAGAGAAAAGGGTGGGGGCAGGGTTTTTTAGCCCCCTTTCCATTCACTTGAGAGAATACAAACGCCTGGCCAATGTGTCCTCCTTTCAGTCTTTGGATTTCACTCTCACAAATCCTTCCCCCCTTTCCATCACCTTTTATGTATTTATTTATTATTGGATTGATATCAAAACCATCCACATCCTCCAGGTCTTCTTATTATCATACTAACAGAATGCAGAGTTAGCACAAAGTAAGATGCAGTGAAACATCCCCATCTTCTGATGGGTTATATCAGCCTTCTCCAACCTGGTGCTCTCCAGGTGTGTTGGACTACACAGAGGAGGGCAACCAGGATGATCAGGGGTCTGGAAACAAAGCCCTATGAAGAGAGACTGAAATAACTGGGCATGTTTAGCCTGGAGAAGAGGAGATTGAAGGGAGACATGAGAGCACTCTTCAAATACTTGAAAGGTTGTCACACAGAGGAGGGCCAGGATCTCTTCTCGATCCTCCCAGAGTGCAGGACACGGAATAACGGGCTCAAGTTACAGGAAGAAAGATTCCGGCTGGACATCAGGAAAAACTTCCTGACTGTTAGAGCAGTACGACAATGGAACCAGTTACCTAGGGAGGTTGTGGGCTCTCCCACACGAGAGTCATTCAAGAGGCAGCTGGACAAGCATCTGTCAGGGATGCTTTAGGGTGGATTCCTGCATTGAGCAGGGGGTTGGACTCGATGGCCTTGTAGGTCCCTTCCAACACAAATATTCTATGATTCTGTAATTCTATGACTACAACTTCCAGCATCCCCAGACAGCTGGATAGATGATGGGAATTGTAGTCCAACACATCTGCAAGGCACCAGGTTGGGGAAGGCTGAATTATACAATTTGCACCCTCAGCTGTATTCTTTTGTGTGAGGAAGGAGCAGCTCTTGTTTTTTTAAAAAACTATGACTTTGGTACCTGAGCAGTATAAATCAAAAGGAAGAAAACAGGAATAAATCCCTACCTGAGGAAAATGGCACGAAGGCATCATTCTTCTTAAAGCGACCTTTCTCATCCAGGAAATGCCCAGGGTTGAATTTCTGAGGGTCGCTGAAATACTTGGTATCACGCAAGACTGAGCCTAGTAAGGGGAAGACGTCCGTGCCCTGGAAAAACATGGGGCAGAGAACTTAATTGTATTTGAGGTGATGTGGGCAGTGAAAGTCTCCCATATATCCTCCTTCCTTCCTTCGGACATATGCATAGTGCTCTGCAATTTAAACCCCACTTTGGCCTCACCTTGGGCAGGAGATACCCCCGGAATTCAGTGTCCCGGATGACGGTGTGTGGCACGCCCATGGGGACAATGTCCGTCAACCTTTGGATCTCATGGATGACGGCATCTGTGTAGGGCATATTTATCCTGTCTTCAGTGGCAGGGATGCGGTTTTGGCCAATGATGTGGTCAATTTCCTGATGGACTTTCTCTGCCAAGAAGCAACAAACAGTTTCTAGGTGAGCAACCAGGTAGGGAGACGCTACGTAGGCCAGTGGAAAGGCACTGTGGACAGGTGCCCGTGGGGCAAGAATTTAGCCTGGGAAGCAGGGTATAAACTGAGGATAACAAGCTTCAGTTTATGAAGTCTTAAACTGAAAGAAGGGAAGGTCAAGGGCATTCACACAGGTATAATGCTGGCATTGAATGCCTCGTCTTCCCTTATTACATGCAGGGTTCACAGTGGACCACTAGACTTTTGTAAAATAACTGCAGGAAGGTCCAGCAGCAACTGACTTCCTTCCACTTCCCTGCCAGGACATGAGAACCAGGTCTGAGCTAAACATCTGACCCCTCCCTTCCATTTTCCCCACATGGGGGTGGGAGATGGGCCTTGTAATTAGTGAACGTGTGGTTGGGAACTTGTGTTTCCTACTTTTATACAGCTCTTCATATTCTAGCCCAATTGCACGTTTCTGAGCCCAATTCAATGTGCTGGTATTGACCTGCAAAGCCTACATGGCTCAGGACTGCAGTACCTCTCCTGGTATGAATCTACCTGTACGTTATGATCACCAACTAAGGTCTTCCTCCAAGTGCCTCCTCAGAAGATGGCAACAAGAGTGAGGGCCTTCTTGGTGGTGGTCCCCTGATTGTGGAACTCTCCCCAATGAGGTCCACTTGGTGCCAACATTGTCACCCTTTCAGGACCAGGTGAAGATTTTCCTCTACTCCCAGGCATTTGACAGCTTATGATAAGATTTTTTAACAAGTCCTGGGATTTTACGGTTAATTGCTTGAAACTGCTTTATATTTTTTGTAGGTAAATGTTTTTATATTATACTATTATATTGTATTTTAAGGGTTTTAAACTTTGTAAACTGCCCAGAGAGCTTTGGCTATTTGATGGGATAGAAATGGAATGAATGAATATCAGACACTTCCATAAATAACCAATTATGATAGCTACAAGCAGACATCTAAGTTGAGTGGTGTAGCATTTGGGTCGAGACATGGATTGTCACATGCCCAGTCATTGTAAACCTCAATGAATGTCTTAGTCCATTCCTTGCTTTTCTTGCGCAAGTTCTGTCACTTAGCCGGGCCCAGAGTTTGTCCATTGTACCTTCCACTTCTGGGTATTTCATCAAGAAAAGGAATCCATATCTCAGGGTGGAGCTGACGGTCTCCGTCCCAGCAAAGAACAAGTTGAGGGTTGTGAGGACCAAATTCTTTGTGTTGAATTCACTGGAAGGGTTTTCCTTTTCCTTTTAGGGAACAGATAAAGAGTTTAACTTAAATTAGTGTGTGAGTGTGTGTGTGTGTGTGTGTGTGTGTGTGTGTGTGTGTGAGAATATGATTACAGTCAGGAACAATTAACCATGCATATTTATAGGAGTCTAACATTACTTAAAAATCTGGATGCTTAATCATCTTTGAGCCAAATACCACAGGAGACATACAATAATTAGGCAGAGAAGCAGAAGTTATAGCTTTCACTTATAACTTTCCAACTGTTATCCACAGATTCTGCCTTTAGGGTGAAACCCTCTAAGTCAGGGGTCCCCAACCCCTGGGCCACAGACTGGTACCAGTCCGTGGCCTGTTAGGAACCAGGCCACGCAAGTGAGCTGCTTCCCCCCCCCCCCAGCGTACCTGGGTGCGGGGCGCCATCTTACCTGCCCAGCTGAAGCGAAGCCAGGACACTGGGGTGGGGTGGGGGTGGGCCTTCGGAATGGCATGCCCAGCCAGAAGCCACTCTGGGAGAGCGACTTCCGGGTGCGCCATTCTGAAGCCGCCCGCCCGCCCCAGCGTCCTGGCTTCGGTAAAGCTAGGACGCTGGAGTGGGGTGGGTGGGTGGGTGGGGGCTTCCCAAAACCTCAAAAAAAAAACAAAAAAAAACACCCCGGTCCGTGGAAAAATTGTCTTCCACGAAACCGGTCCCTGGTGCCAAAAAGGTTGGGGACCGCTGCTCTAAGTAATAACTCCCATTCATGGCAGCCAGAAATAATGTTAAGTGAGAGATAGAAGCATCAGAATACTCTGAAGCCGGATCAGACCAAGGTGGGTTTATCTTAGGCCATCATCCTGTGTCCCACAGTGACCAACCAGATGCCACCTGGGAAGCTAACAAGCAGGGTACAAAGGTTAGAGACTGCTGAGTTAAAATTCATCAGCGATTGCATCACCAGAGGCTTGAATCAGGATAATGGATTTTTATCTGATTGTATGTGCTAATTGGCTTACTTAGTGCGAGGATATTCGCTATCAGCAATAGATGCACTGTAAATGATGACTGTTAGTAATGTAATTGTCACCATCAGTTCTTTCTGCACTAAATTTCCTTCTAACCTTACTGTTAAAACACATGGAACTATTCATAATACTCCATGCATCTGATGAAGTGGACTACAGTCCACAAAAGTTTATGCTAGAATGTGTAAGAAGATCTCTAAACAAGCAATTTATAGCACGCTCGTGACTGCCCACTCCCAGAAGTTGTTGGGTCAATTTCAGATTTCGTAAGCAAACAGGACGTCTCCCGCCCCTTCCCCCAGCCATTCTATTTTATTTTAACACAGTTCAAATCCACTATTTAGTTATGACAGATTTTCGTTCTGTCACTAGATGGTAATGTTTTAATACGACCTATTCTTTTCAATCACATTCCCTTTCCAATTAAAAATCACATGGTCGCTGTTCGTCGCTGTGTGAAGGAGCCCATTTGTCACAAGACTTTTGTTTGCTTTTGCCGCCATAAACTAACATGCCTAGCCTCTGGAAATAACTAAGTGGTGTGTGCTGAATTTTGTCTTTCCTGAATCTCCTGCCCATCAGTTTCATTGGGTGAGTCTGAGTTCTACTGTGATGCGAAAGGGGAGAAATGTCTCTCCACCCCTTGCATAATTTTACAGGCCCCTACGAGACTTCCCCTAAATCGCTGGGTTTCTCATCTAAAAAGCCTCAAGCCATTCCAGCACCCGGACATTTTGGTGTTCCATGATGTCCTTCTGAATTGTACACAGTATCTTAAATATAGCTGCACCATAGATTTGTATCAACTGGGGATTTCCATTCCCAGTACTCAATGATTAGATCTCAGTTGGGTTCTTTCTTGGCTTTCTGGGGTTCTTTCTTGGGGTAAAAGGGAATTTATTCTGGTACCTTCTCCATCTGGATGAGGAAGCAATCAATAAAGTCCCGCGGGTTGTTGGGATCTAGTGTTTTCTGGTTGATTTTTACTCTCTCAGCAATGAAGTCCTTCAGGTTCTCAACAAGGTAGTAAATGCGGTTGTGTCTCCCAGGCAAATACTGCATGACGCAGGAATACATGTCATAGAGCTAGAAGGAAGAGCAACAGTTGCTACTGTTTTTCACGCATTGACCACAAAAGAAATATATGAATTGTATTTATTCCAGCGCATGGCTTGTATACTCGAATAATGAGGAACAGAGATTAGCAACGTAGAAACTGGTTGCGTTGCTCCAGCAGTGCACATTACCTGTGCCCAAGGGGTGCTCATTTCAATGAAGCTTTCATTGATCATGCGCAACAAGGAGAGGAAGGTCTTGTCTTCGTAGTCGAAGCGGCTGCCAAAGACAACAGAGCTGATGACGTTGGAGACCGTGCGGCTTAGGAAGAAGATGGGGTCGAAGGGATGACCTGACAAGCACGAAAGGGAGAGCTGTTTCTGGTTGTAGCCCTTCGCTGCACAAGCCACCAGTGCCCTTTCCCCAGCACCATGGAGGGGGGTTGAGCAAGGCCAACACCCACCTTTGGTTTTCCTAAATTCCTCCAGCAGGTACTGTGCTTCCTCCTGGATCCGCTCCTCGATGGACCGTTTCCCCATCCCGAAATTCCTCAGGGTGGTGAGAGAGAAGCGACGGAGCTGCTTCCAGCGCTCCCCGTTGGCCAAAGCAACTCCTGGAAAGGAAGGTATAGACCTTTGCTATAGTGGCCACGGCCTTCCTTCCCAACGCAAGCTCCCCCCAAAGGAAAGTCAGACCATTGTTGAAGTAGACACCCCAGTGACCCCTCCGTGATCCTAAGGCATTGTTTCTCCTTTTACCAGTCATAAAACTCCACCATGCTTTAATGGCAGGCCACATCCAGAGCCAGTCCACTCACCAAAGCCATTGAAGTTCCGTTCCAGAGATGCCAGTTCTCCTCTCCCACTGAACTCCTCAGCTTGATCCACCAGCGCTTCCTTCACGGTCTCGTGCCCGCAAAGAACCACAACCCGCCGGGGCCCGAGGTACACTGTGAACACCGGACCATATTTGTCCCTCAGCTGTGGGAGGAAGGGAAAGGAACAAGGAAATGGGGGGGGGGGAGAGAGAGACAGGCGATAAAGGTTTATAAAATCATAGCTAATGAGGCGTAAGTGGAGAATCCCTCCTTATGATACTAGACCCAAGTGATGTCATCCAACGAAGCTTATTCTGGTCTCTGCACATCAGAAAGGTTATGAAGAGCTGGGGAAAGTGCAGAAATGGGCAACCAAAGTGATCAAGAGGCTACAGCAAACCCCCCATCGCCCCCCCAAGGAAAGGTTGCAATGTTTGGGGCTCTTCAGGTAAGTAAACGGTGGTGGTGGTGGTGGTGGTGGTGATGGGGACATGATAGAGGTGTACAAAATTACGGTGTGGCAAAAGTCTCTCATGAAGTGGTTCCCCCTCCCCCCATAATATTAGAACTCAGTGGGGTCATCAATGAAACTGAATGGTGACAGATAAAAATAACGAGTTCTTCCTACAGTGCACTGATAAATTATGGAATTTATCACTTCCACAAGATGTAGTGATGTCCACCAACTTCAAAAGGGGATAAGACAAATATCATCTCCAGTGTCAAGAGATTGCAGGCCAGTCGCTGGGAAACGCAGGCGGCAGGGTGCCCGTGGACTCATGTCCCGCTCGTGGGTTTGGCATTGGGGCATCAGACTGGCCACTAGGGGCTGATCTATCATGGTTTTTTATGTTCTTAGATTGGCAGGAGAGTCAGGGCAGACAAATGGAGGCTTTTTCCCCTCACACAACACAGTTAATTCATGGGCCGCTCACTTAGATCGCTGTAAGAGGGGATGAGACAAATTCATTGAGGATGGATCTATCAATGGGAACAAAGAATGGGTGAGGTGTTGCCCGCAAGCCCAGATGTTGGCTTCCTAGAGGCATCTGGTTGGCCATGGGGGGTGGACCAGATGGTTGGCTATGGGGGTGGACCAGATGGTTGGCCATGGGGGGTGCACCAGATGGTTGGCTATGGGGGGTGGACCAGATGGACCTTTGGTCTGATCTGAGAAGGCTCTTTTTGTGTATTTAGCATGAAGCCCTCATGGGGCTGTAGGAAGGCCTTGAGGGGGATGGCTATAGGAAAAAGAGGCAACTAGCTCTGGTGCTATGAAATGTCAAAAAGGATTCTTTATTTTTCTATACAAAATATAAAAAATGTTCTAAAAACTTTAAACCAAACTTGTACAACGCTCAATGTTTCGGAACAGTTTGACTGCTGACGGAGACAGAATGAACACGGCTGCGATCTTGTAAGAAAAAATCTATAAGGTTTCGAATGTATAATTACTTAGAAAAGTAATTCATTTTGTTGTACAGCTCCTGACGAAGGATCCACAAGATCCGAAACGTTGAGCGTTGTACAAGTTTGGTTTAAAGTTTTTAGAACATTTTTTTATATTTCGTATAGAAAAATAAAGAAACTTTTTTGACATTTCATAGCACCAGAGCTAGTTGCCTCTTTTCCCTATAGTCTTTTTGTGGTGCTTTCCCCCTCTTTTTCCACAACTTGAGGGGGGTGGGCCATACACTTCCCGAAGTGCAGCATTGCCTGGCCCACGGTGGCACTTTGAGGCATTCGCTCTCTTGAAAACTAAACCCCCAGAGGCTGGAACCCCACTCAGCTGCACATCCCGTCCCATTTCCCCCAAAGTTTCTCATACCCGAAAGGACCCAACTCACCGCCAGGAAGGACTTGAAGGGCTCGTTGGTTTTCACTTGCAGTAAGTTCCCGATGAAGGGCAAGGGGGTTGGCCCAGGGGGCAGCTTCCCCTCCTTGTGCATTTTCTTCCATGCTGAGATGAGGAGCAAGCAGGAGACACAAATGCCGAGGAAGATGGTCAGTGCCCCTCCGAGCTCCATGGTGAACAGGCTGGGAGTTCAACTGGATGAAGCCTACCTCAGCACACCCATTATATGCACCTGTCCTGTAAGTGAAACCAGCAAGCCTGGCCTCTTGGTGTTCGGTACAGAGCAGGAAAAGAGGATTGGATTTCAGGGCAAGGTCCACTGGGCAGCAAATGCCCTTGGGCTGGGGCATGGGCTCCTCTTGGGGCTAAACGTGAGTACCAGGGATCATAGAATCATAGAATAGCAGAGTTGGAAGGGGCCTACAAGGCCATTGAGTCCAACCCCCTGCTCAATGCAGGAATCCACCCTAAAGCATCCCCGACAGATGCTTGTCCAGCTGCCTCTTGAAGGCCTCTAGTGTGGGAGAGCCCACCACCTCCCTAGGTAACTGGGGAGTAGTTCCATACTGCTCTAACAGTCAGGAAGTTTTTCCTGATGTCCAGCCAGAATCTGGCTTCCTGTCACTTGAGCCCGTTATTCCGTGTCCTGCACTCTGGGAGAATCGAGAAGAGATCCTGGCCCTCCTCTGTGTGACATGGAGGCTTCCATCTTTCTGCCTCACCCCAGCATGTTTTGCCACCTTACTGCCATAACTTACATGGGAACAGCCTGATCCAACGTGGAGTTTGGCCCTCCAATGCCAACCACAGCTTAGGTTTCCTGATGAAAGACAACGGACTTTCTTTGAACATCCAGAAGACCTGAATAAATGCTTACTGTTATCTGCAGCCTCTACTTTTGCCCCCTGCTGGAGACCATATCTTGGGCCAGGTGGATCATTTGCTCTTTTGGGACTCCACCACCGTGGGTCTGAGGGGCTATTGCAGCCCCGCAGCCCCCAGTTCAAGCTCCAGTTAAAGTCTGGGTAGAAAGGCCTTGGGGAGAACTGTTGCCTGCCAGGGTAAGCCAAGGCCAACTCCCAGGGGCGACAAGGGTGGGCGCGGCTGGCCAAATCTTCCAGAGCCCCAAGGGGCTCCTCACCGCCAGCACGGCCATTCTCATTCTACACCAGTGGTTCCCAACCTGGGGCGCTCCAGATGTGTTGGACTGCATCTCCCAGAATGCCCCAGCCGGCTGGGGCATTCTGGGAGTTGTAGTCCAACACATCTGGAGCGCCCCAGGTTGAGAAAGGCTGTTCTACACGGATCTCCCCAAAAGATCGGAGGCAGCGCAAGAGAGGATTCTCTCTTTGCACATCCCACCTCAGCCAGGCTTAGGGGCCTGTAGGGAGTGCCTTGCCTGAGTCCTCCCCCCCGAAACCTGACTGGGGCAAACTTTCCTGGTCTGGATGCTCTGGTTTAGTGCATGGCTGTGCTCTTGGGAGTCTGACATCCAGAGTGGGGGTGCGGGATTGAAAATGACTATTTTGAGCAGTGTCCATTCAAAAATTCACCACGTGGGAATTCTAGCTACAGGGGGAGCCACCCCCAGCTACCAGTTGGAAACAGTTAAGAACATCAGAAGAGCCCTGAGGCTGGAGCAGACCAAGGGCCCATCTAGTCTGGCCTTTTGTTTCCAAAGGAGCCAACCAGCTGCCCTCGGGGAACCAACAAGCAGGACCCAAGACAAGTGCAACGTGTATAATCCAGCCCCATGGCCTGGGATGGCACCAACCTCCTGCAGACATTGATAGTTGCCTCCTCCTCTTCCTCCTCCTTTACCCGGAATTTGTCTAGCTGCCTTTGAAGCTATCCAAATTGGTGGCCAGCGAATCCCATAGTTTAACTATGCACTTATGATGAACGTTTGCTGTGTTAACCTCACTGACACCTCAGAACCAGTCATGGGGCCTGTTAACCTTGGGAGGCAACTGTAGCTTTAACCCTGACCCGTTTATTCCAAGTTTCCTCTGTCAACTGTGATTGCTTCATCCTCTGGTTTTAGCATTGCATTTTTACACCCCTTGGGCATTAAAAAAAAAAAAATAGAAAAGCAATTTATTAACTTTAAAGTCAACATGGTCAACTGGACCCCAAGCCTGAATTTGACAGAAAGCCCCCCCCCCCGCCCGAAGCAGGTGAGGGGTCAGATCTGTATCTGCAGTTGCATAAAAGAAGATTAAATTTCCTTTCAAAGCTGCGAATGTTATGCAACCTTGTGTTACATAACACCCCCTTTGTGATTTTTACCTTTGCACCTTAGTGCATTTGCCCATTAATCACACCATCCCTTGTGAACAGAAGCTGGGTGGGGAGAAAGTGAATCGATCCTCCGTAAACCTCCAGCACCACGCAGCCCTTACTAATATTTACCAAGGTGTCTACTGTCCTCTGGTGTCTCTGGAGAGGCTTAGCAGTGTGGATGAAAAGCCACGTGGAGGAGGTGCATTTAAAGCAGCAGCAGCAGCCTGAGCTTTTTAACCAACGTTGCTGGAGCGCCTGAAGCATTGGGTTGCGTCTTACGCAAGGGCCGTTCTCCAGATAACATTCCCAGGGGCTCTTATTTCCAGGAAAAGTCCTCAAAGGGGAACAGCAGTGTTGTTCTTTCTTGCAAGACTTGTCTTAAGATATACATGATCTTCTTTCTCATTTCAAAGTAGGCTTAAAGGCTGGATTTTAAAACTCAGCACTGCAAAGAACAATCAGCATATTACTTTACAAAACAAATGACGGTCTCTCCGGAGATTGGTTTTGGGCCAGGGAGAACATCCATGCTCGGGACAGGAGGGGGCTGCCTCTGGCACCCCCAGTGATTGCAGGGGGGTCCCAAAGCCAAGTACCGATTAGGGTCCTAGGCAGAGAAGTGCCAGCTTTGTGCTCCTGTTCTTGTGTGCTGCACAGCCAGGCTGTTTACACAAGCTGGCGTTTCCCCAGAGTTCCTGTGAATTTAAAGAGGAAAAAAAGGGGGGCTGCTGCTGCTGTTTTCCTTCCAGCCCCGGCTCAGCTAGAACACTGCAGTGATGTGTACCTTAATAGGGTGACCCTATGAAAAGGAGGACAGGGTTTCTGTGTCTTTAACAGTTGAATAATAAAGCGAATTTAGCAGGTGTCATTTGTATGCATGTTGCATCTGGTGAAATTCCCTCTCCGTCACAACGGTTAAAACTGCAGGACCCCTGCCCTCTTGACCAGATACAAAAGAGGGCACTGCTCCTGCATCTTTAGGAAAGGAAAGGAACCTCTCGTGCAAGCACTGAGTCATTACTGACTCTTGGAGGGACACCAGCTTTCGCTGACATTTTCTTGGCAGGCCTTATAGTGGGGTGGTTTGCCATTGCCTTCCCCGGCCATTATTACCTTTCCCCCAGCTAACTGGGTACTCATTTTACCGACCTTGGGAGGATGGAAGGCTGAGTCAACCCGAGCCGGCTGCCTGAAACCAGCTTCCGCTGGGATCGAACTCGGGCCGTGGGGACAGTTTTACCGCTCTGCGCCACACAAGGCTCTTCCTGTATCTTTAACTGTTGTGATAAAAAAGGAATTTCACCAGGTTCTCCATATATACAAATGACACCTGCTGAAATTCGCTTTATTATTCAACTGTTAAAAATACAGGAGCCCTGTCCTCCTTTTCATAGGGTCACCCTATACAGTAGTGGTGATGATATCCCAATGAGCAAGTAACGGTGCTTCCAGAAGAGGTATTTACTGTGCAATTCATGGAATTTTACATGTGGTCCAGATGTCATTGACTTCTGTTCATAGCCGTCCTGCGTTTCCCCCACTGTTTCTTCCATTTTTCCAGAAGAAGCAAGCAAGCAGAGGAGCTATAAAGAACAGTGAAAAGACAGGGTTGGTGTCGCAGTACCTGCCCTTAGGGTGGCATGTAACCCGAAACCTCTCAGAGAGGGGGGTCAAAACCAACCCTCATTGTATATTTGCAAAGATAAGTGCTTAATCAGATTATATAAAAGTACATTCCTGAGCGTGGACGACAAGTCCTTCCAGAGCTGCCCTTCCTAAGACACATGATAGCAACAGAGGAAAGGATCTGTGCATGCAGATGTAGAAAACAGGAGGGTGCCTGCAGAGGGCCAAGGGAACTCCTTTCGTCGCCAGCTGAAGACCTTTTTATTCTCTCAGTATTTTAACACAATTTTAACTTACATTTAAATTTTATTGTTTTAACTCTGTATTTTAATTTTATATCAATTTTGCTGCGTGGTTTTTATCCTGGTTGTGCTTTTTATACTGTATTTTGTATTTGTGTTTTTAACCTGTTGGTTGTTTTATTGTGGTTTTAATTTTTGTGAACCACCCAGAGAGCTTCGGCTATTGGGCGGTATAAAAATGTAATAAATAAATAAATAAGTCACAGGGAAAGATCTGTAAGTCTGGAGCCAGGGGGTGTGAACGGTAGCCACTTGCGGTTGGCTCAATCGTGTGAAGAATGTTGGGAAAAAAGGTGGGTCTGAAATATTGGTGGCCCTGGGATCAAGGGGAAGACCACCAGGCTATGTGTGCAGAAAGTACTCTAAGGTCAACAAACCAGGAAACCAACTACCAAATCAAACTCAAAAGCACCGTACTCAAAAAGGTCTATCTGGTTCTTGGGGCAGTTCTTTCTGTCCCCCTGGAAGTATGTCCCCCATGGATGTTTCAAATGGGTGTTTTCAGTGTCTGTTCCAGAACCAGAGAGTCTCTTGTGGTTGCAATGTGTAGATTTCAGGACTCAAGTCTGTATTTGCTCCCAGAGCACTTGTCATGCTTGCTTCTAGCTGCAGAATCAAGTACTCCTTGGTCCTTTCCTAGTTGCTTCTTCATGGTGTTGCCACAAAGAGGAAGAAACAAGCTGAAACCCCTCTCTCTCTCTCTCTCTCTCTCTCTCTCTCTCTCTCTCTCTCTCTCTCTCTCTCTCTCTCTCTCTCTCTCTCCATCTTTCTTTCTGCACTGTGGTGCTGCCCTCTGGAGGTTCTTCAGGCAGGAAGCAGGGAGGCTGGGGCAGTGCGGGCTGGCCACTGTTGCTTGGCCCGATTATAGGACTGCAGGTTAATGCACTAGCCTGTGTCACAACGTGGGCATCTAACTGACCACAATGGCTAAACACCTGGCCAGCTTCCATTTCAAAGAAAGTCCAAGGAGGCAGCCAAGCAATCCTTTGTTTCGTGCCAACCATTCCTATTGCTTTCACAGTTGAATGACTTCTCCCACGACACAGACGCCCCTGCTCATGCTTTTTACCCCGACAGACAAGGAGAAACCAGGTGAGGCTGGAGCCATGCACATCCTTGACTGGACCTTCTGGGCACATCAGGGGTGGCTATTTATTGCTGAAAGCCTGGCAAGTATGATTTAGTAAATTAGAAGACCAAAGGCAAATGCCAAATGGATTATTTAAATGTATAATTTCAAGGCAATTGCAAGGATTATTAAAACAAAGAAACACAAGAGGCATCAAAGTCCTTCAAGCATAGCACAGGTAGGAAGGGCCACAATGGTCAAGCAGGGACTAAGAAGAAGACCATACACACAGCCTGCTTCTTACCTAGGCTTCTAAAGGACCCCCAGTCTGCTCTTCAGGATGGAACCGAATTAGAGAGGGAAATATGGAAGCCATTCCCCAAAAGCCCTTTTATGAGTGTCAAGAAAGAGAAGAAGAGCCCACCCCTCTCCTGGGAATCCTGAGAGCCCAGCTTGTGCAGGAGCACTGTGGCAAGGGGTAAAGTGTGGTCTCTCCACTCAATGTGGGATGATGGAGAGCTGGTAGAGGGGCGGGATGTTGGCAAAGCCGCTCTCCTGGGGGGTTGTGTCAATGTCCTGGAGGGGCTTCAGCCAGAATCTCCGCAGGATGGTGGTGAAGAAGAGGAAGAGCTCCATGCGGGCCAGCGCTTCGCCCAGGCAGATCCAAATCAAGTGTGTGTCTTTTGGCTGCGTTGGGCTGATGACATGTTGAGGCAGCTCCATGGTTGTCATGGCAGCCATGAAGTCATGAGCTGCCCCGGATTCAGGAGCCTCAACATGGAAGTTGAGATCCCCCAGAACCATCATCCTGGGGGTCCTCAACACCAGATCTGAGACAACCTCCATCAGCTCAGGCAGGGAGACTGTTGGGCAGCGGGGTTGGCGGTACACCAGCAGAATCCCTAATCTGTCTCGAGTACCCAACACACAATAAAGACACTCAAGACCAGCACTCAAATAAACGGGAAGCCTAGAGAAGGGGATCGAATTTCTGTAGACCACAGCAATCTGACCATCTCTTCCCTGGTAAATAATGATTATGAAAGATAGAAGAATTTGCAGGAAAATGTCTCTTAGGCTTTTTTTAAAAAAACAAATAAATCAAAAGTGGTTCTCAAATATTATTGTAATTTTTAATTGGCAGTAAACACAGCACTGCAATCAGAAGCAAAGTCCAAAGTTGGTTATCGTCCACTTTTTGTTTTTGCAGTTCTTGAATCCATGTGGCACAGGTGAACTCAGTGGCAAAGAGCACCTTTTATCAGCTTAGGCTGATATACCAACCACGCCTTTATCTGGACAGAGATAGCCTAGCTACAGTTATCCATGCTCTGATAACCTCTCGTTTGGATTACTGCAATGCGTTATACGTGGGGCTGCCTTTGAAAATGGTCCGGAAGCTTCAGCTGGTACAAAACAGGGCAGCCCGTTTACTAAGAGGGACTGGCCGGCAAGATCACATCACACCAGTCCTTTTACAACTTCATTGGCTGCCAGTCCAGGTCCGGGCCCGATTCAAAGTGCTGGTACTAACATTCAAAGCCCTAAATGGCTTGGGGCCAGGTTATTTGAAGGAACGCCTCCTCCCATATGTACCTGCCCAGACCTTACATCCACAGGGGACCTTCTCCGTGAGCCCCTGCCGAAGGAAGGGAGGCAGGTGGCTACTAGGAGGGGGGCCTTCTCTGCTGTGGCACCCCAGCTGTGGAATGAGCTCACCAGAGAGGTCTGCCTGGTGCCTACACTGTACTCCTTTTGTCGCCAGCTGAAGACCTTTTTATTCTCTCAGTATTTCAACACCTAATTTAACTTAAATTTAAACTTTGCTTTTTTAATTCTGTATTTTAATCCTATATCAATTTCTGCTGTGTGGTTTTATCCTGGTTGTGCTTTTTATATTGTATTTTTTATTTGTGTTTTTAGATTATTGGCTGTTTTGTTATGTTCTTCATGATTTTAATTTTTGTGAACTGCCCAGAGAGCTTTGGCTATTGGGCGGTATAAAAATGTAATAAATAAATAAATAAATAAATAAAATGTTCCAATGCTCTTTCTTGGGCGTGTATGTCAAGAACTCAGCCACTAAGACCTGAGAACAGAAGAAAGGGAGGCATTTTTGGGTGAAGGCCAGGAGCTGGTGGTGTCTCCTAGCTGGGTGTCTTTGCTTTAGATGAAATGAGGTGATCAGTCGGTTTTATGACCGACAAAGCCAGGATTCTAAAGGGCACCCCGCCCCACATACACAACACAGTGCATGCACGCACACGCACACGCACACGCACACACACACACAGAGCTTGTGCTAAAAGCCAGGCATAATCAATGGGCAGGTCACGCTAAGGCACCCTTTGAATAAGCCAGCTCAGCACACTCATCCATCCTCAAGCCCTGGGTGGCAGCTCTTTCCCCATTCACTGACCTGGGATTCAGCAGCCGTCTCATCAACCCAGAGGACGGGGTTTGCAAATTAGCCCAGCCCTCACCCTGCCCAACTAGGTGCTCCTCCCTTCTCCTCTTCCACTCAATGGTGCCCTCCGTCCACCTTTAACCCATTTCTAATCAGCTTCTGCTTTGTTTGAACTCTTGATAACTTACTCAATTGAGAAATGCAGAGAAACATTACGTTTGAAATGCAGTGACCTGTTGACAGAACGAGTCTTGTGATCAGAACTTTCGATGAACAAGGATGACCTGCGCTCGCTTCCCTGGTCAGGCATAAACTCAGGCACGAGGTCTCGAGGGGGCTGCTCCCACTCAGCCTCAGCTTCTGATTCGCAACCCTCGTTAATGGCCAGAAGAAGGCTACCAATGGCTACTGGTCATGATTGCTATGTGCCACCTCCAGTGTCAGAGGCAGTAAGCCTCTATACACCATGGGTGGGAGGGGGCCGTTGCACCGTGTCCTCCTTGTGGGTCCCTGGCCGACGGCTGGTCGGCCACTGTGTGAACAGAATGCTGGACTAGATGGACCCTTGGTCTGATCCAGCATCAGGGCTCTTCTGATGTTCTTACATTCTTATGAAATATCAATCAATATTAAATGTTGGATTTCATTTCATTTCATTTATTTACTGTTGCATTTATATCCCGACATTTTTCCTCACCCCCAGCTGACTCTCCTGGCCTCTCCAAGGCTCTATGAGGTAGGTTGGGCTGAGCGTCTGTGACTGGCCCGAAGTCACCCACTGGGTTTCCGTGGCTGAGTGGAGACTAGAACCCGGATCTCGTGACTCCCAGTCCAACACTTTAGCCACGCCACCACACTGGCTCTCTTTTTTGAGATAAAATTACACATTCAGAATAAGAATTCCCATTTCATGTTCAACAATCCCCGTTTCATGTTCAAAACACACATGGCAAAATTGCTGATGTAGTCGTGTGAGCTCCATTCTGCTGTGCTTCCAATTCACAGGAGGGCTGGGGCACCTGTTTACGTTCCCTCCAGCTCTGCTCAGATCATGCAAAGCCAAGCAAGGTGTGGCTTCGATCACATGGCCCCGATCTTTCTCTCCTTCGCTTTCACCCAAGCGTAGAGGAACCCTCCCTTGTTTTTATAGCCTTTTCAGCCCATTTCCCTTCCTCGTGATTATGTTGGCTGTCGGCAACTGAACAGGCACCCGCCCCAGCTAAGGGCTGAGCACGAAACCGAGGCTGGAGGTTTTGACTCCACTGGAATATTAGGGCTTCCGCCAGATCCTCTGTCCCCTCAGCAGGAGGATCTGTGGTGTGGGGTTGCCCCCAGGTTTATAAGCGTAGACAATTTCAGGTGTTTAACGTGCAAGTACCTTGATGATGATGACATGCCAGTGAGCCAGCAAGGCTGCCTATGGATGGTTGCCCTGCCCCCTTGAGGCCCATCATTGGACAAAAAGCGGGATATAAATAAATAGAATAATAGTAATAATGATAATTCAAAGAATTTTACGTGAGCCCCAGACATCGTGGTCTTCCATCTGTAGCCCTCCCATGTCCCCCCTGCTACTTTCACCTTTTTTAGTTCCAGAAAAAAAAAAGTGCTAAGGAAAAACCCGATGGGATAACTGTACAATGCTGTGATTAATCCCTGCATGCTGATGTACCTCAGCAGAGCCTGCGAGGGTGACTGGCAAATTGGTGGAATGCCTGCATAAGCCCTTCTCTTTCTGTCCCAACACACATCCAACTCCCTTATCACACACACCTTTTTTTGAATAGGCTAAGTGATTCAAATCACAAGTGGGAAACATGTAATTAGATTAACTTTTTGATTTTCTTTTGAATTCTGTATGTGTGACAGAAACAAGGAGAGAGAGGGGGGAGATTGTTGTCTTCACTTAGAATCATAGAATCATAGAATAGCAGAGTTGGAAGGGGCCTACAAGGCCATCGAGTCCAACCCCCTGCTCAATGCAGGAATCCACCCTAAAGCATCCCTGACAGATGGTAGTCCAGCTGCCTCTTGAAGGCCTCGAGTGCGGGAGAGCCCACCACCTCCCTAGGTCACTGATTCCATTGTCGTACTGCTTTTTCTATTTTTCTATTTCTATTATTTCTATTATTATTTCTATTATTATTTCTATTATTATTATTATTTCTATTATTTTTCTCTTTTTCTATTTCCCCAAGTAACCTCATTTTTATACATATTTGGAAATTTGACTGTTGTTTTAAAAGAGAATTCACACGTGAAGGACACGTTACAAAGCTTATAATTTGGGGTGAGGAGGGAGACACACATGGAAGGAAGGTGTTCACCTATAAGTAGCACCTAAGTCAGGCCCAAGTGTGTGCTTTAAACATATAAAATTATATTCACAGTTTTTTTTAAAAAAAATCTCACTGGCGATTATTAGGGCCTTTGGGTCTGAAATGAATTTGTTCATGTTCAATCCTCCAGCTGCAGAATAAAATCCCACTGGTGGGATCCCAGCATGACCCAGTATATAATGAGTGATGCAATTGGCCCAAATGTTCACCCAACACCCTATGGTCAAAGCTGCCAAGGTTCCCAGAGGAGCCAGCCCATGCCTCCCCTCCCATTGGGGGGAGAAGCTATGAAGTACAGAAGAGTAAACAAGAGAAGTTATGAAGTACAGAAGAGAATGAAAAGACAGGATTAGTGTCGCAACACCTGCCCTGAGAGTGGCAAGTAACCCTAAACCTCTTAGAGAGATGGTGGAAATCCCCATTGTGTCTTTCAAAAGAGAAGTGCTTAATCAGATTATGTAAAAGCACATTCCTGAGCACAGGCAAAAAGTCCTTCCTAAAGCCAGGTGATAGCAACAGATCTGCACGTGTAAATGTGGATAGCAGGACAATCATGTCTGCAGCGGGCCATGGATTGTTATGAAGAAACCTCTCAGAGGTTGTGGTCGGGACATGTGAACAAAGGACACTTAAGTTATAACAGGCGGAATACTGTCAAAGCCTATGGGGAAAATGGCTGGTCTCAAAAATACCATTGCTCTGGGATCAATAGAAGGGACACTCCAATTCCACTGCTACTGGAGGTAATATTGCCATCATGGCTAGTAGCCATGGATAGCCTATCCATGGTAGCCTTGAGACCAATGGAAAGAATACTCCAAATCTAACCCCCACCCCAGCTACGTGTGGGAAAGGTACTGAAAGGTCCAAATGTCAGGAAAGTGTCAATAACTGGGAGCAAATCAATCTCAAGGACTCTACCTGGGATGGGGAGCACTTATGCCCCTCCCATCAAGGCCGCAAGCCAAGGTTTGAAACGGATCGTTATCAGTATGCATTTCAGAACCTGAAATTCTAGGCTGCAGAATCAAGTATGCCTTTGCCCTCCCTGGGATCCTTCTTCATGGTTTTTCCATGACGAAGAAGAAACAGACATCTAACGGGTTCAGCCGTAGGCATGTCATATATAAGTGTCAAAACTTTCTTCATCAAGATCGGAAGGAAGGGGGGAATAACACAACTACCGCTGTTCCTCCTGCTCCGTTGTCTCCTACACTGGTTGGATTTCTTGTTCTCTCTGTTCTGTGCTGCTGCTGCCCTGTGGAGGTGCTTCTACCAGGAAAAGCGGAGGACATCTCCCAATGTAAGAGGGGCAGGCTGGCTGCTGTTGGCTGGCCTAAGACCCAAGGCACTAGCTGTGTGTTGCAACCTGGGCCTCTACTAGCCATGATGGCTAAGGGCTGCTCAGCATCTGTTTCACAGAAGGCCTGAGGAGCCAAGAAAGCAATCGTTTATTTTGTGCAATCCAGGCTTATTGCTTACACAGCAAAACAGTGCTCAGCTGCCCGCTGCTCCCGCCTTCTATCCATTGCCCAACTGGCCTTGGATGCTCTGCCAGTGTTCTAGGAATTTCCTAACATGCAGCCCATTCTCTCCCTCCTGGGTAGCCCCCCCTTTCCACCAATGATGATAAAGCGAGTCATGCTGAGAGACAAAGGCCCCAAATACAGATGATGTTATGCACGCAAGTGTTCATCGCCCGAAGAGCTAACTTCATAAATAGTAGTTGGGGTAGTGGGGAGAGGAGGCAATCTCTTGTAATATGGGAACCCAGTGGGGTCATCCCATGAAGCTGTCCACCACAACCCCAAGATCTCGTTCTTGGTCTGTCACCAATAGCTCAGGTCCCATCAGGTTATACTTGAAGTTGGGGTTTTTTTTTTGCCCCAACATGCATCACTTTGCACTTGCTTACATTAAACCGCATCTGCAGTTTCCCCAGCTTGGAAAGATCCCTTTGGAGCTCTTCTCAATCCCTTTTTGTATTCAGCCCCTATTTGTTATCAGCCGACTTGACACCAGGGTATTTACGTGCACCCTAAATGCTCGGTGCAGCCTCGCACAAGGGAAAACCCGGTGAGGTTGGAGCTGTGCATCTCCTCGACGGGGCCTCCTGGCCACACCAGCGGTGGCTGTTTATTGCTCCATCAGGCTACAGGTTGCAGGGCTGCGGACGTCTGATGCCCACTAGCCTGGAAACCTGGTCGTGTTCCATGTATCGCAGCAGTCCTTTGAATTGATCATAAAACTAGAACGACAAAACACTGAATGCAGTATATATATATATATATATTATCATTTTAAGGCAACTTCAAGGCTTTGAGCACACTCGTATGTTGAAAATCAAATCAAAAGGCATCAAAGCCCTTCAGGATCAGCAGGGGCAGGAAGGGCCACAATGGTTCAAGAAGGGACCCCTAAGAAGGGCAACGCCACCTGCTTCCTCCCTGGACTTCTGAAAGCACCGCAGGGGAGTGAAGCCAAATTTGAGGGTGGAATGTGGAAACCACCCCTCGAAAGCCCTTTTGTGAGAGCCAGGAAAAATTACAATACACCCCCCCTCACCCCCCCACCCAGTCTATCCTGGGAATCCAGCTTCTGCAGGGGAGGAAGGGCCCCCTGAATCCGGTCTCCCACTCAACGCGGGATGACGGAGAGCTGGTAGAGGGGCGGGATGTTGGCAACGCCGCTCTCCTGGGGGGTTGTGTCAATGTCCTGGGGGGCCTGGAGGGGCTTCAGCCGGAATCTCTGCAGGATGGTGGTGAAGAAGAGGAAGAGCTCCATGCGGGCCAGCGCTTCGCCCAGGCAGATCCGCTTGCCTGCGAGGGAGAGAGGAGAGCAATCAGGTGGGAAGGAGTCGGCCAGCTTTGCGTGGGCCAAGCGGCTGGGCTCCCCCAGAAGCGGCCGGAAGAGGAATGGGATCCTTCTCATTGGTAGAAGTGTTTGGAGGGCAGCGGGGTGGGGGCAAGGGGGCTCTACCTGAGGAGAAGGGCACAAAGGCGTCGTTCTTCTTGAAGCGTCCATCCTCATCCAGGAAATGCCCTGGGTTGAAGGCATCTGGGGTATCAAACTTTGTGGGGTCATTCAGCACAGTATTCAGCAAAGGGTAGATTTCTGTCCCCTAGGAAAGAGACTGTGTGGAGTCACAACTGCAAAGATTCATGGAAGCTCCAGTAAGATTTAGAGCAGAGGTTTTCAAACTAGGCTCCACAGATTACTGCATCAAGTGGCAGTCAACAATAATTCCCATGGACAGAATATGGGCTGAAACCATTTGGTTGCTGGCTCCAAATCAGGACCCCATGAATAACCTCTCCAAGAGATCCCCCGACTGGCCTCCCACCGACCTTCCTGCCCTGGCCTCAGCGTGTACCTTAGGGATGATGTAGCCTCGGAATTCGGTGTCGCGGATAACTGAGTGGGGCACATCCATGGGGAGGAGGTCGCTGACCCTCTGCACTTCGTGGATGACGGCGTCCACGTAGGGCATCTGGCTCCGGTCCTCAATGTTTGGGACACGGTTCTGGCCAATCACTTGGTCAATTTCCTCGTGCATCTTTGCTGCCAAATGTATTTATAGAATTAGGTACTTTGATTCCTGACTCCAACATAACCCAACTGCCATGCTCTCACTGCAGGAATGTTCCTCAGAGGAGGAGCTCGAGCTCCCAGAGATGAAGACAATGACAGAACAGCCCATGTCCGAAGACCAGGAGGATCCTGGGTCTCCAGGGTGATGGCTGCAGGTCCATCCCCACAAGAAGTGGGGAACTCCTCCTCTGAGCAAGCCGCTCCTCGCCCCTGAGAATCTCATCGTCTCAAGTGGCTGGCCAGAGGAACCTCTTCATCCCACGTACCTGTTTCCCTCGAATTATCCCCTACAGCGTTTAGCTGTTGTTGTTGTTGTTGTTGTTGTTGTTAGCTAAATCACACCCCGGGCAGGGGGGAAATGTAAAAAATCATAAAAAATCAACGGATGAACCAATCTGATTCAAATTTGGTTTGCTTAAAGCTCTCCTCAATATCTATTACTGTGCCAATCTTGATGTCTTTATCTTTAAAACTTACACAGATGTAAGCATTTGTTTTATTTTTCTTTAAACATATTAAATCCTGAACCTGCGCCCCCAGTGGCCGCATGGAAAAGAACAAATGATTCGCTCCAAAAGTAGTACCAAAATAAGTCGGGTCTTTTGCCTTTGAAGCACAATTAAAGCAGGATGCATGGGAGAACTTCACAGTCAATGCAGATCATAAACTGGAAAACTTCGGAGTCCTTTGCACACAATTCGCAGTGATTGCACAGTATAACCCTGGTGTGATAGAGATCTGTGAGCCGCAGTGCCTGTTTACAAAGGAAGGCTCCTCGTGAGTAGGGCCCTCCTCATGAGGACTTCTTACAAAGATCTCTGATGTGATGCAGGCGGTTCTGAAGATCTGGCTATGTAAACTTTAAATTGGAACATGCTGGTTGCTGAAACAATGTCATATCCGCCGCTCTTGTGCCTTGTATCCTCGTTTCTCTGATCTTGCTCTGTGACGGAACCCTTGAGCTGCTGAACTTCAGAATCCTGCTTGGACTGCATCTGTGTTTGACTCCTTACCTGTGTTTGAACCTTTGCCTAAGACCCTCTGTTGGAACTCTTTGTTGCCTGATAATACTGATGCCACTGTGGCCATAGCTAGACAAAAGGTTTATCCCTGGATCGTCCAGGGACCAAACCTGTTCATCTAGGTGACACACAGGGGATCCAGTGCTCAGGCAGGGACAAACCCTGGATGATCCCAGGAGAAACCTTAGGTCTAGCTGTGGCCTGTGTTTGATCCTCATCTGTGTACTGACGATTCCTGCCTGGAACAACCCTCTGCTCGACTGAGACCATTTCTACACCAGCCTGAAAGTCCAGGCTGCTCACGGCTGAGTCCCTCTGCCTCCAAATGACACTCAGGGACTCTCGGGGGCAAGGAGTGGGGTGGGCACAGACTTTCCCAGGGATAAAGAAACCCTGGGAAAACCCAATTCTTCCTGCGGTTTCGGGATCATCCTGAGACTGTGTGAGGTGTGGGCGCCTGTCCCGCCTGGTGCCGCGCTTACTCGTGCGGCTCTGTGCCCATCAGGAGAGGGGGTGGCAGCAATTTTGTCACCCCTGGGATGGCAGGGCGGGGGTTGGAGGGGGCGATTTTGTTTTTGTTTTTTAAAACTTACATTTTTGGTGGAGCGGGGCTTCATGCTTGCGCGACCGGCCCCGCTGCTTTAAAAAAAGAACAGAAAAAGAAAAAGCCCCCCCCCCCCGTGACGTCCCTGCTTCCTTCCAGGATGTTGCGCACACCTCGTGTTCACCCTGTGGGAGGCTCTTGTGGTCAGGATATCGTGAGAGCCTCCCCCCATCCCTCTCGGAACGCCAGCAGGTGTAGAAAGAGCTGGAACTCATCCTTTTGCCATTCACTGATTTGCCCATCTGAAACTCTCCCCACGGCCTGAGTACCCAGTTAGCTGGGGGAAAGGGAATAACGGCCGGGGAAGGCAAAGGCAAACCACCCCGCTATAAGGCCTGCCAAGAAAACGTCAGCGCAAGCTGGCGTCCCTCCAAGAATCAAGTAATGACTCAGTGCTTGCACGAGCGGTTCCTTTCCTTTCCCTTGCCTTAATACTCAGTCTGACCCAGCAAGAGCAAAACATAAATAGACCCTCCATGTCCAGAGGCAGTGAACCTCTGAGTGCCAGTTGCTGGGGGACAAAATACCAGGTGAGGGGTGTTGTGTGTGCTCAGGTTGTGGGCTTCCTAGAGGCATCTGGCTGGACATTGTGGAAAAGTGCATGGTGGACTAGATGGAGCTGCTGGTCGGACCCAGCATATCACCTCCTTACGCAAAAGGTCCGTGTGTTCTTAGACCTATATACAAAGTGCAAAGTTGTAAGATGGCAACTTCTTACTGACAGAGATTCGTACAGAAACACACACACAAAGCTTGACTTGTCAGTTGCACTCCTTGACCTGGAGAGAGACACTTGGATGCATTCGAGTAGCCATTGCTTCCATAGCCATTGCAATAGCCCAAGTCCCCACCCCACCCCTGTACCTTGCACGTCGGGGTATTTCATCAGCAGCAGAAAACCATATCTCAGGGTGGAGCTGACGGTCTCCGTCCCACCAAAGAACAAGTTAAGGGTGGTGAGCTCCAGGTTCTTGATGTTGAATTCACTGGATGGGTTGTCTTTCTCCTGAAGGCAAAGAGGAGCAGACATCATTAGAGCATCCCTTTAGGGTGGATTCCTGCACTGAGCAGGGGGTTGGACTCGATGGCCTTGTAGGCCCCTTCCAACTCTGCTATTCTATGATTCTATGATCCCAATCTGGATGGCTCTTGGGAGCAGGAGGTGGGGACAGGTGGCCACCTCATTCTCTGTCGGCAGTGGGAATGGGAAAGGGTTTGGGGTCTGCAGTGTGAACAGAGCCTAGGCAAGCTGGTTGTATTATTTTCGTTAGCTCCAAATTGCCTTTCCATTTGTGCTGCAGATGCAAAACAGGTAAAACATTATCCTTAGCTGGACCAATGCGCATCACAATGAAATGTCCCATGTACAGTTAGGGCGAGCTGCCTCGGTTCACAAGTGACGAAACAGCGGCACACCTGATCATAGGGTAGTTGCAAAGACAATTCCCATTTTTGAGAATGGGCTTTTTGCAGTCCTCAGGTTTGAAAATATCTTCACTGGGCATGTTGAGCCTGAAGAAGAGAAGATTGAGGGGAGACATGACAGCACTCTTCAAATACTTGAAAGGTTGTCACACAGAGGAGGACCAGGATCTCTTCTTGATCCTCCCAGGGTGCAGGACACGGAATAATGGGCTCAAGTTAAAGGAAGCCAGATTCCGGCTGGACATCAGGAAAAACTTCCTGACTGTTAGAGAAGTATGACAATGGAACCAGTTACCTAGGGAGGTGGTGGGCTCTCCCACATTTGAGGCCTTCAAGAGGCAGCTGGACAGCCATCTGTCAGGGATGCTTTAGGGTGGATTCCTGCATTGAGCAGGGGGTTGGACACGCTGGCCTTATAGGTCCCTTCCAACTCTACTATTCTATGATTCTGTGATTCAGACACTGAGCATGGCACCAGCAGTCTTGATGTCAACTACAGCCTGTTGTTCTCTGGTTGCTGGTTTCATTTTGTTTTTTTTGCTTTGTTTTTAAAGGAAATTGTTATGCCTTTTTGTTTCTTGCCACATCTTTTGCCGGGTGTAAAAGCCATGGCATCCACATGTATGAGCTGGAGGTCTCCTGTCTTTGCAAATAGTGAACTGCTCTTTCATCCTCATGTGGGCCTCTAGGTTGCTGCCAAGTCCGTTCAGCAGCCCCTTCCCCACCTCCCACACCAGCAAGGCACCTTCTCCATCTGGATGAGGAAGCAGTCGATGAAGTCCCGAGGGGAGTTGGGGTCAAGGGTCTTCTGGTTCTCCTTCACTCTTTTGGCAATGAAGACCCTCATGTTATCCAGCATGTTGTAGATCTTGGTCTCAGGCCCTGGAAAGTACTTCAGGACCTCAACATACATGTCGTATAACTGCAAGAGGAGAGGAAATGGGCCTAGTGAGTGACCTGCAATTCCTCCGTGGGGCAGCAGACACTACTTCCTTAGTTTGCCCCTGTGAGGCTTTCTGGAGCTGCCAGCAAAGGGCCATAGTAGGGTAAAACACCCCCACCCAAACACCCCCACCCCCACTCTATCTAGTCCTTCTATAGATAGAGATATTGAGCTCCATGGGGTGGAAGACTTTATTACAGGCAAGAAGGGCCTTCTAGCATAGCCTGCTCCAGTCTGGTGCCCCCAAGACTGCAATGCCCGTGATCCCTACTAAGCATAGACCTGCAGTCCTTGGCCTCTTTTTCGTCTGTGTGAAGAGGAGGGTTGGTGTACCTGAGCCCTGGCTGTGCTGGTCTCCTTGAAAGTGTTGTATATCATCTCCAAGAGGGACTGGAATTCTTTGTCCTTGTAGTCAAAGCGGTCGCCAAAGACGATGGAGCAAATGACGTTGGCGACGGCGCGGCTGAGGTAGTAGGTGGGGTCGAAGGGCTTCTCTGGAGCACGAGGGCAGAAAAGAAGACAAAGGTAGGATCACTGCTCTAAAGGTCCCATTGTAGCTTCTAGGGACATTTGGAATGACTTCTATGTTGTAGTTTTAAGCTTTTATATTTTACGTTGTGTTACACTGCAACTAGAGGTTTTAGTTTTTCTGAACTGCCCAGAGAGCCTCAACTATGGGGCAGGATAGAAATGCAATAAATAAAGGCAACAAATAATGAATAAAGGTCTGACAATCTCCCCCCATCCACCCTCTAATCCAGCCTTCTCCATCCTGATGCCCTCCAGATGTTTTGGACTACACCTCCAGCATTTTTGACCATTGGCCCTGCTGAATGGGGATGATGGATTTTGAGGTTTCCCTTTCATTTCTAACGAAGGAAACCCCACTGGCTGCAAGGTGCCACCTTTCCTTTCAATTTGTTCTCCCAGTTCCTTTTCACTACTCCCACGCTACCACTCCCATATTTGGGGCAATAGTAATGCTTGATATCACCAGTCTTTCTATCTATCTACCTATCCTCCTTGAGCCCAAACTTAGAATCTCCTTCTGTAGGAAAAGCCCCACCCCCACCCCGCAACCCCTGCCTAGGCTTTAGAATCCAGGGTTCTTCAACTGGGCTGGTGGGGTGGAATCCTCCCTGCCCCCCTGACTCACGGTTGGTCTTCTGAAATTCTTCCAGCAGGAATTGGGCCTCTTCCTTGATCCGCTCCTCAATGGTTTTTTTCCCCATGCCGAAATTCCTCAGGACAGTGAGAGAGAACCGTCGCATCTGCTTCCAGCGCTCCCCTTCGGAAAAGACCACCCCTGGGGAAACGGGAAGGAGATGGAAGCCTTCATCCCACGAACCTGTTTCCCTTGAATGATCCCCTACAGCGTAAAGCTGTCATTGTTGTTGTTGCTAGCTAAATCACACCCCAGGCGGCAGCGCTCGAAAGATCCTTTGCATACCAGAAAAAGGGTTTAAAGGGGTAAATGTAAAAAATCATTAAAAATCAACAGATGACCCAATCTGATTCAAATTTGGTATGCTTAAAGCTCTCCTTAATATCTATCACTGTGCCAATTCTGATGTCTTTATCTTTAAAACTTACACAGATATAAGCATTTGTTTAATTTGTACTTTAAACATATCAAATCCTCTTCCTGCGCCCCCAGTGGCCACTCGGAAAACAACAAATGATTCGCTCCTAAAGAGGTAGCAAAATAGGTCAGATCTTTTGGCTTTATAGCACAATTAAAGCAGGATGCCTGGGAGTGCTACACAGTCAAAGCAGATTATAAGCGGGAAACCTCGGAGTCCTTTGCATGCAATTTGCAGTGACTGCACTGTATAACCCTGGTGTGATGAAGCTCGGAATGTCAACCAGGAAAGAGTGGAAGGGATGCTCTTCTCGCAAGGCCAAGCTGGGCGCCTCACCGTGTCCTTGGAAGGTCCTTTCTAGGGTAGGGTTGGTTTTCCTTCCACTGAATTCTTCCGCCTTGTCTATCAGGGCCTCCTTCACGGCATCGTGTCCACATAAGACCACAATGGGACGTGTTCCAAAATAGACCGTGAACACTGGCCCATATTTTTCACGCAACTAAACAAGAAAATAACAAAAAGATGATGATGATGATTTTTCATAGGAAAATCTTTTATCCACGGCTTCCCCTTTTAAAATCCATTCCTTGACTGTGAAGATGGCCACTGGTATAAATGGCTTTAAGTTCTTTTTTGTCCACAAAATGGGAAGGCTTCAAATGCTGGGCTGGGTATACACCTATCAACAGATCCAGCACAGAAGGCTGTAGCCAGAAGCCACAACAGCTAACTGAAGCCTCCATACTCAAATAACATCAGCAAAACCTCCAGTTGGAAATCTATAGATGCCTTGGGGTTCCTGTCGTTGGACCAGAATGTCAGGTTATAAATACATTTTACAGATAAGAGGCCACCAAGACCACAGAAGAGAAGGAAATCTCCCCCATGTGGATGCACCAACATTTAAGCAGCAGGTAAACACAAAGTGTTATACTGAGACATGGAAGCTGTGTGTAAAATTCGAAAAGAGGAAAGATTTTACTTGAAAACAACCGATATGTTTATAATTTCCAAAAGTCCAGATATCAAAACAAAAAATAACCCAACCCAACCCCCAACCCCCAAAGTTTGGGGAATAAAAAAGGGGGTTATAAAAGGAAACACGTGAAATTACTAGCAGTCATCACGTTGAGCATGAATATTGCTGCCCTATTTGGGAGCGGAAAGTGCTTCTCAGTGCTCACAGCAACCCTGTCAACCAGGAAAATAGTTTTACGACTACAATGTCGTAAGGGAAGGAGGGAGAGAGAAATGGATAAGGTTGATGTTTTGGTTGGAGGGATACGTACAGGAATATCTAGAAAATTGGAGGAAGAAGACACATACATGTGCTTTCTTGGAGAGGATCACAAGGGAAGGGATGAATCTATTAAGGAGGCAGCAAGATGCCCACTTGAATTTGAACCTTTCCTTTCATTTGCCATTTCATCCTTCATACCCTTGCTCTGTTCCAGGCAACACTAAGGGTTAGGGATAGCGATTAGTAAATGTGTAAACTGCCCAGAGAGCTCCGGCTATTGGGCAGTATAGAAATGCAATAAATAAATAAAATTAGGCCTTCATTGTGCAATCACCTTGGCAAACACAGGGGTCCGACCACGTTGTCTTCCATTGGAAGCCCGCCATGTTTCCCCACAGTTGCATCCCTCTTTTTTCTGCCCTCAAAAACTCTATTCAGATCCGGAGGGAGAGGCGGGTAACAAATAAATATGTTGTTGTTCTTGTTGTTGTTGTTGTTGTTGTTGTTGTTGTTGTTGTTGTTGTTGTTATTATTCAGGAGGAAAAAGCAAAATAACTGCACAAGGCCTTATTATGGGCAGTGCTAGGAGCCCTCCACACCCCAACTCACCTTTAGAAGGGATTGTAGGATTTTTCCTGACTTGATCTGCAGGAAATTCCCTATCAGAGGCAGAGGGGTGGGTCCGGGGGGTAGCGTCCCCTTGCGTGCTATTTTTTTCTTTGCTGATATGATGACAAGACAGGACAGGTAGATGACGAGGAAGAGGGTGACTGTACCTGCCAGCTCCATGGTGGCAGCTATTCACCAGCTGTTCCTCTCTGTTTCCAAGAGATGGATTCTGCCCCGTTTGGCTGGGGTTCGAAGGCTTTTGTTGGGGCTGAGTTGGCACCACCTTCTGCGTTACATAACCACACCGGGCAAAAGTGTCGAGTGCTTAATCCTTGAAACTGGTGCCGAATCTTACAGTCTCTTTCCTGGTTAATCAGTATTCCGAATATTTGATCCACGGGTCAATTAGGTTTATTTGTTTCTGTTCTTGCAGGTAGAAGGATTGCTGTGATATTGGCCCTGTTCTGATGCAATCGGGGGGGGGGGGGGCGGGTTAGGCGAACTACAGAGCAGGAAGGGTTCAGAAAACCATGCGCCCATCAAATCACCGGCAACCACGCAATGCGCTGTAGTTCATTACTTCTCACTGCTCCGTAGTTCCTGCGTTGACCTTTAGGGTGGATTCCTGCACTGAGCAGGGGGTTGGACTCGATGGCCTTAGAGGCCCCTTCCAACTCTACTAGAGTCTGTGACTCTATGATTCTATGACCTGCTACCACTGCCACTGGTAGCACTACCACAGCAGCTGTTGCACTGGAAAATGGCACCTGCCAGCCGCTCCAGCTGTTGCTATGCGACCATAGAGAAAGCCTGTCGTGGCTCAAGCATCAGTGGATGTGTGGGATACTCTAAGCCACCATCTCTAGCCCTTTTTAATCACTGGGAGACCGGCACATGTCATGGTTAGCCACCCTTGGGCCCCTTCAACCTGCTGCAGGAGTCGGGGTTTAGCTGGGGTGGTTTACTAGGGTGACCCTATGAAAAGGAGGACTGGGGCGGATCTACACATCGTTGTGAAGGCGCTTCAGTGCTCCTTTTTTAAGTATGTACCAAAATGAGGCGCCTCTTTCTTTACTGCCTCATGCGCCTTTTCTTTCGTTTTGTTCCTTCGGAGCGGTTCACACTTCTGTCCCTTCCGTCCCTTCCGTCCCAAGTGGGCGTTTCTTAGAGGCTGGCTTTGGGGGATGCTTGTGACGTACTCCCTTGCTCCCCCCCTTTTTAAACAATTCCTCAAATCCCAGAATTCCCTGTTTGGGTCGTTGTGCTCGTTGAAGTGTGCTTGGCAAACGCGAGGACAGGTGAGGTCGGTTCCATTTTCCTCATTGCTTTCCTCTTTTGCCGTTCCCATTTTAATTTTTTTTAATAGTTAATATGGATGCACATTTGTGCATATTCGTTTAATCTGCTGTTTACAGAACGGCAATGGAGCTAGTTCTTCTTCGTCGCACAGTCTATCTTGGCGATTATCGAAAGGTAATTTTTTTCCTTCTAAGCTAAATTGGATGCACACGTGAAAATGACGTTCCATTTTCCTCAGTCGTTCCCTCTTTTGCCTTTCCCATTTGTAATTTTTTTTAATAGTTAATGTGGATGCGCATATGTGCATATTCGTTTTGGTGATGATTAAAGATGGATGCTGCTGTTTGGACCAGAAATGGTATCGGAAGTCGAAAGGCCACAAAATAAGCCTGGGCGGAGCGGGGCGGGGAGGAAAGAGCGACTCATTGTTACACACGTTGGAAGAAGGGACGCCTTAAATGGACTTAAGGCGGACTAAATAACAGCGCCCCAAAGCCGGGAAAATGCGCTTTGAAAGTACACCTGTGTGTCTCGATGAGCTTCGGGGCGCACTCCAGACGCAAGCAAGCGCCTTCGCAACAACGTGTAGATCTGGCCCTGGGCTCCTGTATCTTTAACACATTCATTGAAAAGGAAATTTCAGCAGGGGTCATTTGTATATATGGGGAATCTGGGGAAATCCCCTCTTCATCACAGCAGTTAAAGCTGCAGGTGCCTTGCCCTCTTTTAAATCTGGTCACTCTAGTATAGCTCCTGCAGCTTTAACCGTTGTGATGAAGAGGGGATTTCACCAGGTTCTCCATATATAGAAATGACCCCTGCTGAAATTCCCTTTTCTATGCAACTGTTAAAGATACAGGAGCCCGGTCCTCCTTTCATAGGATCACCCTAGGTTTACTAACCATTGTTCTCAGGATTTTTGCCCCCCACATGACACTCTGCATGCCATGGTTGCTATTTGGCCCTCCGGTGACATAGCTGGATCTAGCAGTAACCCCCTGAGCTGTCCTCTGGGGTGCTTAACTGAGAACAAGCAGATGGTGCTGAAGCAGAGTTCAACTATTCACACCTTTCTGAAGTTCCTGGCTAGTAGATATCCTCACAAGGGCAGGCTGCCCAACTCCAAAGAGACGACATTGAACCCCGGCGAGTGTCGTGCATCCACGAGAAGGTAAGTGGCTGGGTCAGCTCTCTACGAATCAGAAGTGAAGCGAGTCCAGCCGGTCTACGAATCGGAAAGGAAGCTCTCCCTTCGCTTTGCCCCGTTGCCATGGTGGCAGCGCAGCGATGGCCGCCTGAGGGGGCTGCTCTTGGAGGCACTGTGCGCAGGTCACCTCTGAACATGCCCGTGTTCCTCTCCCACTGCTCCATCATTCAACACCTGGAAAACCTCAGGCCAACGTGTGAACAGTCTCCACTTGCTCTGGAGTTGACATTGGGTGATGTGGAGGTCCCGCCACAATTGGCTTTCTATTTGCCATTCACACATCTGTGTCATCCTTAGAGTTTAGGTCTTCCAGCTAGTGGGACGCTGGTGTTTGGTGACCCCCCCAAGCTGGTTTTGCAGGGCCACGTAGAGGATTTATGGGGCCTGGGGCAGGTGTGATATCCAGGGGGAATGGCATGGCTCAACCCCTTGATCCCTCAGCCGCTGCGTGGTACAGTTTGCACAAGCCAAACTTCGGAAAACCTGCATTCTGAGCAATGGCAGTGCACTAAGGTTGTTATTATTATTATTATTATTATTATTATTATTATTATTATTATTATTATATCTTAGCCTCTTCTCCCAGGCTGGGGCTTTATAGGACCTTTTGCTCCCTGACATCTTGTTTTATTGTTGTGATTGTAACGGCCTTTGTGCCATAGACAAATAAAATGTATTCCTTTGCCCCAACATGCATCACTTTGCACTTGCTTACATTAAACCGCATCTGCAGTTTCCCCAGCTTGGAAAGATCCCTTTGGAGCTCTTCTCAATCCCTTTTTGTATTCAGCCCCTATTTGTTATCAGCCGACTTGACACCAGGGTATTTACGTGCACCCTAAATGCTCGGTGCAGCCTCGCACAAGGGAAAACCCGGTGAGGTTGGAGCTGTGCATCTCCTCGACGGGGCCTCCTGGCCACACCAGCGGTGGCTGTTTATTGCTCCACCAGGCTACAGGTTGCAGGGCTATGGACGTCTGATGCTCACTAGCCTGGAAACCTGGTCGTGTTCCATGTATCACAGCAGTCCTTTGAATTGATAATAAACTAGAAAGACAAAATACTGAATGCAGTATATATATTTTTATCATTTTAAGGCAACTTCAAGGCTTTGAGTACACTCGTATGTTGAAAATCAAATCAAAAGGCATCAAAGCCCTTCAGGATCAGCAGGGGCAGGAAGGGCCACAATGGTTCAAGAAGGGACCCCTAAGAAGGGCAACGCCACCTGCTTCCTCCCTGGACTTCTGAAAGCACCGCAGGGGAGTGAAGCCAAATTTGAGGGTGGAATGTGGAAACCACCCCTCGAAAGCCCTTTTGTGATTGCCAGGAAAAATTACAACACCCCCCCTCACCCCCCCCCCCGGTCTATCCTGGGAATCCAGCTTCTGCAGGGGAGGAAGGGGCCCCTGAATCCGGTCTCCCACTCAACGTGGGATGACAGAGAGCTGGTAGAGGGGCGGGATGTTGGCAAAGCCGCTCTCCTGGGGGGTTGTGTCAATGTCCTGGGGGGCCTGCAGGGGCTTCAGCCAGAATCTCTGCAGGATGGTGGTGAAGAAGAGGAAGAGCTCCATGCGGGCCAGCGCTTCGCCCAGGCAGATCCGCTTGCCTGCGAGGGAGAGAGGAGAGCAATCAGGTGGGAAGGAGACGGGCAGCTTTGCGTGGGCCAAGGGGCTGGGCTCCCCCAGAAGCGGCCGGAAGAGCTGATTCCTGTGTGATTCATATCTTGGAACAGCAGGAACGGCTCATGCATTCAACAAGGCAAGTAAGAGTGGTGGAGGTGGGGGCAGGACAGAGGGTTTGGGAAAGAATGCCTAGGCTGGAGAGAGAGCAGGGAGAGGAAGGGACATTTCTCCCTCAACGCCCTGCAACGCCCTTCCTATGATGAATGTGATTGACAGGAGTTCCAGGACAGACAAAAATGTCCTGCCTTCTTTCCCCTGGGTGAGTGAGTGAGTGAGAGAGACACAGACAGACAGACAGATTAATGTTTACGTCTTTGTTGCCACAAGCTATGATGATGGCCAACATCAACAAGAGCCTCCAAAAGGAGTGAAGAGATGGCTGTTAATCATGATGGCTAAATGCTACTTCCAGTGTTTGTATGTGAGAGAGATTAATTTAGAAAAGTAGAAATTGCCACAATCTAAGAGAGTTCTAAAGGGGAATTAGACTAATTCATGATGGAGGAGTATCAGTAGTGGCTGCGTGCAAGTCAGAAATGCACTGACATTACTGGACAAACACCACAGTGTAAAGAGCTGTCTGTCAGAAGAGTTCTTGTCCCTTCCAGAATGGCTGCTTGCTGCAAGAAGAGAGTTGAAAGAGTGGGTGTGTGGTATAAACCAAAGAGGAATGGGATCCTTCTCATTGGTAGAAGTGTTTGGAGGGCAGTGGGGTGGGGGCAAGGGGGCTCTACCTGAGGAGAAGGGCACAAAGGCGTCGTTCTTCTTGAAGCGTCCGTCCTCATCCAGGAAATGCCCTGGGTTGAAGGCATCTGGGGTATCAAACTTTGTGGGGTCATGCAGGACGGTGGTGAGCATGGGGTAGATTTCTGTCCCCTAGGAAAGAGAGTGTGTGGAGTCACAACTGCAAAGATTCATGGAAGCTCCAGTAAGATTTAGAGCAGAGGTTTTCAAACTAGGCTCCACAGATTACTGCATCAAGTGGCAGTCAACAATAATTCCCATGGACAGAATATGGGCGGAAACCATTTGGTTGCTGGCTCCAAATCAGGACCCCATGAATAACCTCTCCAAGAGATCCCCCGACTGGGCCTCCCACCGACCTTCCTGCCCTGGCCTCAGCGTGTACCTTAGGGATGACGTAGCCTCGGAATTCGGTGTCGCGGATAACTGAGTGGGGCACATCCATGGGGATGAGGTCGCTGACCCTCTGCACTTCGTGGATGACGGCGTCCACGTAGGGCATCTGGCTCCGGTCCTCAATGTTTGGGACACGGTTCTGGCCAATCACTCGGTCAATTTCCTCGTGCATCTTTGCTGCCAAATGTATTTATAGAATTAGGTACTTTGATTCCTGACTCCAACGTAACCCAACTGCCATGCTCTCACTGCAGGAATGTTCCTCAGAGGAGGAGCTCGAGCTCCCAGAGATGAAGACAATGACAGAACAGCCCATGTCCGAAGACCAGGAGGATCCTGGGTCTCTGGGGTGATGGCTGCAGGTCCATCCCCACATGAAGTGGGGAACTCCTCCTCTGAGCAAGCCGCTCCTCGCCCCTGAGAATCTCATCGTCTCAAGTGGCTGGCCAGAGGAACCTCTGTTGGCTTCATCCCACGTACCTGTTTCCCTCGAATTATCCCCTACAGCGTTTAGCTGTTGTTGTTGTTGTTGTTGTTGTTAGCTAAATCACACCCCGGGCAGGGGGGAAATGTAGAAAATCATAAAAAATCAACAGATGAACCAATCTGATTCAAATTTGGTTTGCTTAAAGCTCTCCTTAATATCTATTACTGTGCCAATCTTGATGTCTTTATCTTTAAAACTTACACAGATGTAAGCATTTGTTTTATTTTTCTTTAAACATATTAAATCCTGAACCTGCGCCCCCAGTGGCCGCATGGAAAAGAACAAATGATTCGCTCCAAAAGTAGAACCAAAATAGGTCGGGTCTTTTGCCTTTGAAGCACAATTAAAGCAGGATGCATGGGAGAACTTCACAGTCAATGCAGATCATAAACTGGAAAACTTCGGAGTCCTTTGCACACAATTTGCAGTGATTGCACAGTATAACCCTGGTGTGATAAAGATCTGTGAGCCGCAGTGCCTGTTTACAAAAGAAGGCTCCTCGTGAGTAGGGCCCTCCTCATGAGGACTTCTTACAAAGATCTCTGATGTGATGCAGGCGGTTCTGAAGATCTGGCTATGTAAACTTTAAATTGGAACATGCTGGTTGCTGAAACAATGTCATATCCGCCGCTCTTGTGCCTTGTATCCTCGTTTCTCTGATCTTGCTCTGTGACGGAACCCTTGAGCTGCTGAACTTCAGAATCCTGCTTGGACTGCATCTGTGTTTGACTCCTTACCTGTGTTTGAACCTTTGCCTAAGACCCTCTGTTGGAACTCTTTGTTGCCTGATAATACTGATGCCACTGTGGCCATAGCTAGACAAAAGGTTTATCCCTGGATCGTCCAGGGACCAAACCTGTTCATCTAGGTGACACACAGGGGATCCAGTGCTCAGGCAGGGACAAACCCTGGATGATCCCAGGAGAAACCTTAGGTCTAGCTGTGGCCTGTGTTTGACCCTTATCTGTGTACTGACGATTCCTGCCTGGAACAGCCCTCTGCTCGACTGAGACCATTTCTACACCAGCCTGAAAGTCCAGGCTGCTCACGGCTGAGTCCCTCTGCCTCCAAATGACACTCAGGGACTCTCGGGGGCAAGGGGGGGGCGGGCACAGACTTTCCCAGGGATAAAGAAACCCTGGGAAAACCCAATTCTTCCTGCGGTTTCGGGATCATCCTGAGACTGTGTGAGGTGTGGGCGCCTGTCCCGCCTGGTGCCGTGCTAACTCGTCCGACTCTGTGCCCATCAGGAGAGGGGGTGGCAGCAATTTTGTCACCCCTGGGATGGCAGGGCGGGGGTTGGAGGGGGCGATTTTGTTTTTGTTTTTTAAAACTTACATTTTTGGTGGAGCGGGGCTTCATGCTTGCGCGACCGGCCCCGCTGCTTTAAAAAAAGAACAGAAAAAGAAAAAGCCCCCCCCCGTGACGTCCCTGCTTCCTTCCAGGATATCGTGAGAGCCTCCCCCCATCCCTCTCGGAACGCCAGCAGGTGTAGAAAGAGCCGGAACTCGTCCTTTTGCCATTCACTGATTTGCCCATCTGAAACTCTCCCCACGGCCTGAGTTCAATCCCAGCGGAATCTGGTTTTAGGCAGCCGGCTCGGGTCGACTCAGCCTTCCATCCTCCCGAGGTTGGTAAAATGAGTACCCAGTTAGCTGGGGGAAAGGGAATAACGGCCGGGGAAGGCAAAGGCAAACCACCCCGCTATAAGGCCTGCCAAGAAAACGTCTGCGCAAGCTGGCGTCCCTCCAAGAATCAAGTAATGACTCAGTGCTTGCACGAGCGGTTCCTTTCCTTTCCCTTGCCTTAATACTCAGTCTGACCCAGCAAGAGCAAAACATAAATAGACCCTCCATGTCCAGAGGCAGTGAACCTCTGAGTGCCAGTTGCTGGGGGACAAAATACCAGGTGAGGGGTGTTGTGTGTGCTCAGGTTGTGGGCTTCCTAGAGGCATCTGGCTGGACATTGTGGAAAAGTGCATGGTGGACTACATGGAGCTGCTGGTCGGACCCAGCATATCACCTCCTTACGCAAAAGGTCCATGTGTTCTTAGACCTATATACAAAGTGCAAAGTTGTAAGATGGCAACTTCTTACTGACAGAGATTCGTACAGAAACTCACACACAAAGCTTGACTTGTCAGTTGCACTCCTTGACCTGGAGAGAGACACTTGGATGCATTCGAGTAGCCATTGCTTCCATAGCCATTGCAATAGCCCAAGTCCCCACCCCACCCCTGTACCTTGCACGTCGGGGTATTTCATCAGCAGCAGAAAACCATATCTCAGGGTGGAGCTGACGGTCTCCGTCCCAGCAAAGAACAAGTTAAGGGTGGTGAGCTCCAGGTTCTTGATGCTGAATTCACTGGATGGGTTGTCTTTCTCCTGAAGGCAAAGAGGAGCAGACATCATTAGAGCATCCCTTTAGGGTGGATTCCTGCACTGAGCAGGGGGTTGGACTCGATGGCCTTGTAGGCCCCTTCCAACTCTGCTATTCTATGATTCTATGATCCCAATCTGGATGGCTCTTGGGAGCAGGAGGTGGGGACAGGTGGCCACCTCATTCTCTGTCGGCAGTGGGAATGGGAAAGGGTTTGGGGTCTGCAGTGTGAACAGAGCCTAGGCAAGCTGGTTGTATTATTTTCGTTAGCTCCTAATTGCCTTTCCATTTGTGCTGCAGATGCAAAACAGGTAAAACATTATCCTTAGCTGGACCAATGCGCATCACAATGAAATGTCCCATGTACAGTTAGGGCGAGCTGCCTCGGTTCACAAGTGACGAAACAGCGGCACACCTGATCATAGGGTAGTTGCAAAGACAATTCCCATTTTTGAGAATGGGCTTTTTGCAGTCCTCAGGTTTGAAAATATCTTCACTGGGCATGTTGAGCCTGGAGAAGAGAAGATTGAGGGGAGACATGACAGCACTCTTCAAATACTTGAAAGGTTGTCACACAGAGGAGGACCAGGATCTCTTCTTGATCCTCCCAGGGTGCAGGACACGGAATAATGGGCTCAAGTTAAAGGAAGCCAGATTCCGGCTGGACATCAGGAAAAACTTCCTGACTGTTAGAGCAGTACGACAATGGAACCAGTTACCTAGGGAGGTCGTGGGCTCTCCCACATTTGAGGCCTTCAAGAGGCAGCTGGACAAGCATCTGTGAGGGATGCTTTAGGGTGGATTCCTGCATTGAGCAGGGGGTTGGACACGCTGGCCTTATAGGCCCCTTCCAACTCTACTATTCTATGATTCTGTGATTCAGATACTGAGCATGGAACCAGCAGTCTTGATGTCAACTACAGCCTGTTGTTCTCTGGTTGCTGGTTTCATTTTGGTTTTTTTGCTTTGTTTTTAAAGGAAATTGTTACGCCTTTTTGTTTCTTGCCACATCTTTTGCCGGGTGTAAAAGCCATGGCATCCACATGTATGAGCTGGAGGTCTCCTGTCTTTGCAAATAGTGAACTGCTCTTTCATCCTCATGTGGGCCTCTAGGTTGCTGCCTAGTCTGTTCAGCAGCCCCTTCCCCACCTCCCACACCAGCAAGGCACCTTCTCCATCTGGATGAGGAAGCAGTCGATGAAGTCCCGAGGGGAGTTGGGGTCAAGGGTCTTCTGGTTCTCCTTCACTCTCTTGGCAATGAAGACCCTCATGTTATCCAGCATGTTGTAGATCTTGGTCTCAGGCCCTGGAAAGTACTTCAGGACCTCAACATACATGTCGTATAACTGTAAGAGGAGAGGAAATGGGCCTAGTGAGTGACCTGCAATTCCTCCGTGGGGCAGCAGACACTACTTCCTTAGTTTGCCCCTGTGAGGCTTTCTGGAGCTGCCAGCAAAGGGCCATATTACGGGAAAACACCCCCACCCAAACGTTTTTGGGAGCTCCCCAGGCTCATTCACTGGTGGGTTACTATGAAATATAAATAAACATTGTAACATTTGCTTGTGAAGTATGTTGGGAATTGTGATTTCTTCTTAAACAAATTGTTTGTTCAATTCTCTCCAGACATGTGTAAAGTCCATGTTGCCAGGGGGCCCAGTAGCCTGAGAATGAAAAAGTGGCACGCAGCCTTTAGGGCAGAGCAAATAAACATACTGTTTTGCTGTTGAAGCTCAAGCTTTGAGCTTTTCAAAGTTTCAACATTTTCTGCACATTTACACTGCTCAAGTTTCAGTTTGAAACAAAAATGAGCAAAATCGGTCTTTTGTTCTCAAGCCTTACACTACCGGATTCTTATATAAGATACCAATTATAATTCCCTTGATGTGTTTCCCCCCCCCCCCTTATTTCCTTTTGATGAAATCTCTTTATACTCTGCTGAAATTAAGGCTGAAATTTGTTCTTCATAAAAGGAAGGGGGCTAATAAGATCTTTGTCAAACTGCACCAATTTATGTGTTTATTTATTTCTGTCATGCACCTGGACTGTACATAGTCCTTCTATAGATAGAGATATTGAGCTCCATGGGGTGGAAGACTTTATTACAGGCAAGAAGGGCCTTCTAGCATAGCCTGCTCCAGTCTGGTACCTCCAGGACTGCAATGCCCATGATTCCTACTGAGCGTAGACTAGGGTGACCATATTTGGGAAACCAAAAAAGAGGACACCTAGTGTGTGTGGGGGGGAAGCAGCTTTCTGAGTCCTGCAGAAAGTATGTTATTCCCCCGCCACCTTAAAGAACCCGATTGGAGTGGAGGAGGGGAAAGGATTTCATTCTGCACCACCACCATCCACTCCAATTGCGGCCTTTTCTATAATGTCCACGAATGACCCACTTTCCCCTTTAAGAACTCAATTGGAGCTCGGGGTGGGGGAATGATGTGCCTCAAGAAAGCATGTCATTCCCTCCAGCCATGCTAATGGCAGCCTTAAAGGGGAAGGTGTGTCATTCCAGGACATTATTGAAAATTATAGAAAATCCCCCCTGACACCATGGAAAGAACAAAAACCAGGACAAATCCGGGGAAATCCTGACAGTTGGTCACCCTAGCGTAGACCTGCAGTACTTGGCCTCTTTTTCGTCTGTGTGAAGAGGAGGGTTGGTGTACCTGAGCCCTGGCTGTGCTCATCTCCCGGAAACTGTTGTTCATCATCTCCATGAGGGACTGGAATTCTTTGTCCTTGTAGTCAAAGCGGTCGCCAAAGACGATGGAGCAAATGACGTTGGAGACGGCGCGGCTGAGGTAGTAGGTGGGGTCGAAGGGCTTCTCTGGAGCACGAGGGCAGAAAAGAAGAAGAAGGTAGGATCACTGCTCTAAAGGTCCCATTGTAGCTTCTAGGGACATTTGGAATGACTTCTATGTTGTAGTTTTAAGCTTTTATATTTTACGTTGTGTTACACTGCAACTAGAGGTTTTAGTTTTTCTGAACTGCTCAGAGAGCCTCAACTATGGGGCAGGATAGAAATGCAATAAATAAAGGCAACAAATAATAAATAAAGGTCTGACAATCCCCCCCATCCACCCTCTAATCCAGCCTTCCCCATCCTGATGCCCTCCAGATGTTTTGGACTACACCTCCAGCATTTTTGACCATTGGCCCTACTGAATGGGGATGATGGATTTTGAGGTTTCCCTTTCATTTCTAACGAAGGAAACCCCACTGGCTGCAAGGTGCCACCTTTCCTTTCAATTTGTTCTCCCAGTTCCTTTTCACTACTCCCACGCTACCACTCCCATATTTGGGGCAATAGTAATGCTTGATATCACCAGTCTTTCTATCTATCTACCTATCCTCCTTGAGCCCAAACTTAGAATCTCCTTCTGTAGGAAAAGCCCCACCCCCACCCCGCAACCCCTGCCTAGGCTTTAGAATCCAGGGTTCTTCAACTGGGCTGGTGGGGTGGAATCCTCCCTGCCCCCCTGACTCACGCTTGGTCTTCTGAAATTCTTCCAGCAGGAATTGGGCCTCTTCCTTGATCCGCTCCTCAATGGTTTTTTTCCCCATGCCGAAATTCCTCAGGATGGTGAGTGAGAACCGTCGCAGCTGCTTCCAGCGCTCCCCTTCGGAAAAGACCACCCCTGGGGAAGCGGGAAGGAGATGGAAGCCTTCATCCCACGAACCTGTTTCCCTTGAATTATCCCCTACAGTGTAAAGCTGTCATTGTTGTTGTTGCTAGCTAAATCACACCCCAGGCGGCAGCGCTCCTAAGTTCCTTTGCATAACAGGAAAAGGGTTTAAGGGGGAAATGTAAAAAATCATTTAAAATCAATGGATTACCCAATCTGATTCAAATTTGGTATGCTTAAAGCTCTCTTTAATATCTATTACTGTGCCAATTTTGATGTCTTTATCTTTAAAACTTACGCAGATGTAAGCATGTGTTTAATTTGTACTTTAAAGATATCAAATCCTCTTCCTGTTCCCCCAGTGGCCACTCAGAAAACCACAAATGATTCGCTCCTAAAGAGGTAGCAAAATAGCTTGGTTCTTTTGGCTTTAAAGCACAATTAAAGCAGGATACCTGGGAGTGCTACACAGTCAAAGCAGATTATAAGCGGGGAAACCTCAGAGACCTTTGCATGCAATTTGCAGTGACTGCACCGTATAACCCTGGTGTGATGAAGCTCGGAATGTCAACCCGGAAAGAGTGGAAGGGATGCTCTTCTCGCAAGGCCAAGCTGGGCGCCTCACCGTGTTCTTGGAAGGTCCTTTCTACGGTAGGGTTGGTTTTCCTTCCACTGAATTCATCCGCCTTGTCTATCAGGGCCTCTTTCACGGCATCGTGTCCACATAAGACCACAATGGGACGCGTTCCAAAATAGACCGTGAACACTGGCCCATATTTTTCACGCAACTAAACAAGAAAATAACAAAACGATGATGATGATGATGATGATGATGATGATGATTTTTCATAGGAAAATCTTTTATCCACAGCTTCCCCTTTTTAGAATCCATTCCTTGACTGTTAAGATGGCCACTGGTATAAATGGCATTAAGTTCTTTTTTGTCCACAAAATGGGAAGGCTTTGAATGCTGGGCTGGGTATACACCTATCAACAGATCTAGCACAGAAGGCCGTAGCCAGAAGCCACAACAGCTAACTGAAGCCTCCATACCCAAATAACATCAGCAAGGCCTCCAGTTGGAAATCTATAGATGCCTTGGGGTTCCGGTCGTTGGACCAGAATGTCAGGTTATAAACATTCTGATAGATAAATACATTTACCAAATAAGAGGCCACCAAGACCACAGAGGAGAAGGAAATCTCCCCCATGTGGATGCAATCAGCAGGTAAACACAAAGGGTTATACGTGAGACATGGAAGCTGTGTGTAAAATTTGAAAAGAGGGGAAAAAATTAATGGAAAAAAACCAACATCTGTTTATAATTTCCAAAAGTCCAGATATCAAAACAAAAAATAACCCAACCCAACCCCCCAAAAGTTTGGGGAATAAAAAAGGGGGTTATAAAAGGAAACACGTGAAATTACTAGCAGTCATCACGTTGAGCATGAATATTGCTGCCCTATTTGGGAGCGGAAAGTGCTTCTCAGTGCTCACAGCAACCCTGTCAACCAGGAAAATAGTTTTACGACTACAATGTCGTAAGGGAGGGAGGGAGAGAGAAATGGATAAGGTTAATGTTTTGGTTGGAGGGATACGTACAGGAATATCTAGAAAATTGGAGGAAGAAGACACATACATGTGCTTTCTTGGAGAAGATCACAAGGGAAGGGATGAATCTATTAAGGAGGCAGCAAGATGCCTACTTGAATTTGAACATTTCCTTTCATTTGCCATTTAATCCTTCATACCCGTGCTCTGTTCCAGGCAACACTAAGGGTTAGGGATAGCAATTAGTAAATTTGTAAACTGCCCAGAGAGCTCCGGCTATTGGGCAGTATAGAAACGCAATAAAGAAATAAAATTAGGCCTTCATTGTGCAATCACTTTGGCTAACACAGTGGTCCAACCACGTTGTCTTCCATTGGAAGCCCGCCATGTTTCCCTACTGCTTCATCCCTCTTTTTTCTGTCCTCAAAAACTCTATTCAGATCCAGAGGGAGAGGCGGGTAACAAATAAATATGTTGTTGTTGTTGTTGTTGTTGTTGTTGTTGTTGTTGTTATTATTCAGGAGGAAAAAGCAAAATAACTGCACAAGGCCTTATTATGGGTAGTGCCAGGAGCCCTCCACACCCCAACTCACCTTTAGAAGGGATTGTAGGATTTTTCCTGACTTGATCTGCAGGAAATTCCCTATCAGAGGCAGAGGGGTGGGTCCGGGGGGTAGCGTCCCCTTGCGTGCTATTTTTTTCTTTGCTGATATGATGACAAGACAGGACAGGTAGATGACGAGGAAGAGGGTGACTGTACCCGCCAGCTCCATGGTGGCAGCTATTCACCAGCTGTTCCTCTCTGTTTCCAAGAGATGGATTCTGCCCCGTTTGGCTGGGGTTCGAAGGCTTTTGTTGGGGCTGAGTTGGCACCACCTTCTGCGTTACATAACCACACCGGGCAAACACGTCGAATGCTTAATCCTTGGAACTGGTGCCAAATCTTACAGTCTCTTTCCTGGTTAATCAGTATTCTGATTATTTGATCCACGGGACAATTAGGTTTATTTGTTTCTGTTCTTGCAGGTAGAAGGATTGCTATTTATTTTATTTATTTATTTATTACATTTCTATACCGCCCAATAGCCGGAGCTCTCTGGGCGGTTCACAAAAATGATATTGCTACGATATTGGCCCTGTTCTGATGCAATCAGGGGATGGTGGTTAGGTGAACTACAGACCAGGAAGGGTTCAGAAAACCATGCGCCCATCAAATCACCGGCAACCACGCAATGCGCCGTAGTTCATTGCTTCTCACTGCTCCGTAGTTCCTGCGTTGACCTTTAGGGTGGATTCCTGCACTGAGCAGGGGGTTGGACTCGATGGCCTTAGAGGCCCCTTCCAACTCTACTAGAGTCTGTGACTCTATGATTCTATGACCTGCTACCACTGCCACTGATTATCCCAGCAGCTGTTGCACTGGAAAATGGCACCTGCCAGCCGCTCCAGCTGTTGCTATGCGACCATAGAGAAAGCCTGTCGTGGCTCAAGCATCAGTGGATGTGTGGGATACTCTAAGCCACCATCTCTAGCCCTTTTTAATCACTGGGAGACCGGCACATGTCATGGTTAGCCACCCTTGGGCCCCTTCAACCTGCTGCAGGAGTCGGGGTTTAGCTGGGGTGGTTTACTAGGGTGACCCTATGAAAAGGAGGACTGGGCTCCTCTATCTTTTACACTTTCATTGAAAAGGAAATTTCAGCAGGGGTCATTTGTATATCTGGGGTGCTTAAGTGAGAACAAGCAGATGGTGCTGAAGCAGAGTTCAACTATTCACACCTTTCTGAAGTTCCTGGCTAGTAGATATCCTCACAAGGGCAGGCTGCCCAACTCCAAAGAGACGACATTGAACCCCGGCGAGTGTCGTGCATCCACGAGAAAGGAAGTGGCTGGGTCAGCTCTCTACGAATCAGAAGTGAAGCGAGTCCAGCCGGTCTACCAATCGGAAAGGAAGCTCTCCCTTCGCTTTGCCCCGTTGCCATGGTGGCAGCGCAGCAATGGCCACCTGAGGGGGCTGCTCTTGGAGGCACTGTGCGCAGGTCACCTCTGAACATGCCCGTGTTCCTCTCCCACTGCTCCATCATTCAACACCTGGAAAACCTCAGGCCAACGTGTGAACAGTCTCCACTTGCCCTGGAGTTGACATTGGGTGGTGTGGAGGTCCTGCCTCCGTTGGCTTTCTATTTGCCATTCACACATCAGTGTCATCTTTAGAGTTACAGTCAACCCAGTCATGGACTTGCATGTGTGAAGAGACTTTGGAGATCAGGCTGGGGAAAATTAGTGCAAATTATTAACCCAGCTCTCATCCAGCAGCAACTGGGTGCTCCGCCCCTCCATAGTCCACTTCATTCACCTTTGTTCCCTTTCCAAACACTATCTCAATCAAAGGTAAATCAATTGTGCAATTCAGAGGGAAGTCATATTTGAGCTGAAGAACTGAATTGCTGGCAGGAAGAGAGCTACCCACAAGATGGTGTCAGGTCTAGTGGGCAGAATTTTAGGTGAACTAGGATGACCAGGACTCACATCCTCGCTCAGGTGTAAACCCAGCTGCACCCACTCAGCCTCAGTTTCTCATCTGTAACCCTCATTAATGGCCAGGGCCGACGTCACAGAAGAGCGAGCCGAACGTCAGCTACAATAAAATAATAATAATAATAATAATAATAATAATAATAATAATAATAATTTGTTACCCGCCTCTCCCTCTCGATCGAGACAGGGTACAACACGAATAAAAACACCATAAAATACATACAACTAATTCAAACGTTTAAAACCAGTGCATCATTAAAAGCAGCACACCATTAAAAAAGGCATCTTAAAATTCAACTGGTTAGGCCTGCCGGAAGATATCAGTCTTTATGGCTTTCGTAAATTCTGGAAGACTGTTAAGTTGACAAATCTCTCCCGGCAAGCCATTCCACAAACTGGGAGCGGCAGAAGAAAAGGTCCTCTGGGTGATAGTTGTCAGCCTTGTTTTTGTTGGCTGGAGTAAATTCTTCCCAGAGGACCTGAGTGTGTGGGGCGGATTGTACGGGAGAAGGCGATCTCGCAGGTAGCCTGGACCCAAACCATGTAGGGCTTTAAAGGTGATAACCAACACTTTTTACTTTGCCGGGAAACTACATGGCAGCCAGTGAAGAGATTTTTAAGACTGTTGTAATGTGCCCCCCCTAGGTGTACCAGTGACCAAGCTGGCTGCTATATTTTGAACTAGTTTAAGTTTCTGGACTAGGCACAAAGGTAGCCCTATGTAGAGCGCATTGCGGAAGTCGAGCCTCGAAGTTACCAGTGCGTGCACGACCGTCTCTAGGTCTTCCAACTAGTGGGACGCTGGTGTTTGGTGACACCGCCCCCCCAGCTGGTTTTGCAGGACCACGCAGAGGATTTATGGGGCCTGGGGCAGGTGTGATATCCAGGGGGAATGGCATGGCTCAACCCCTTGATCCCTCAGCCGCTGCGTGGTACAGTTTGCACAAGCCAAACTTCGGAAAACCTGCATTCTGAGCAATGGCAGTGCACTAAGGTTTATTATTATTATTATTATTATTATTATTATTATTATTATTATTATTATTTCTTAGCCTCTTCTCCCAGGCTGGGGCTTTATAGGACCTTTTGCTCCCTGACATCTTGTTTTATTGTTGTGATTGTAACGGCCTTTGTGCCATAGACAAATAAAATGTATTCCTTTGCCCCAACATGCATCACTTTGCACTTGCTTACATTAAACCGCATCTGCAGTTTCCCCAGCTTGGAAAGATCCCTTTGGAGCTCTTCTCAATCCCTTTTTGTATTCAGCCCCTATGTGTTATCAGCCGACTTGACACCAGGGTATTTACGTGCACCCTAAATGCTCGGTGCAGCCTCGCACAAGGGAAAACCCGGTGAGGTTGGAGCTGTGCATCTCCTCGACGGGGCCTCCTGGCCACACCAGTGGTGGCTGTTTATTGCTCCACCAGGCTACAGGTTGCAGGGCTATGGACGTCTGATGCTCACTAGCCTGGAAACCTGGTCGTGTTCCATGTATCACAGCAGTCCTTTGAATTGATAATAAACTAGAAAGACAAAATACTGAATGCAGTATATATATTTTTATCATTTTAAGGCAACTTCAAGGCTTTAAGCGCACTCGTATGTTTAAAATCAAATCAAAAGGCATCAAAGCCCTTCAGGATCAGCAGGGGCAGGGGGGGGGCACAATGGTTCAAGAAGGGACCCCTAAGAAGGGCAACGCCACCTGCTTCCTCCCTGGACTTCTGAAAGCACCGCAGGGGAGTGAAGCCAAATTTGAGGGTGGAATGTGGAAAACCACCCCTCGAAAGCCCTTTTGTGATTGCCAGGAAAAATTACAACACCCCCCCCCCCGGTCTATCCTGGGAATCCAGCTTCTGCAGGGGAGGAAGGGGCCCCTGAATCCGGTCTCCCACTCAACGCGGGATGATGGAGAGCTGGTAGAGGGGCGGGATGTTGGCAAAGCCGCTCTCCTGGGGGGTTGTGTCAATGTCCTGGGGGGCCTGAAGAGGCTTCAGCCAGAATCTCTGCAGGATGGTGGTGAAGAAGAGGAAGAGCTCCATGCGGGCCAGCGCTTCGCCCAGGCAGATCCGCTTGCCTGCGAGGGAGAGAGGAGAGCAATCAGGTGGGAAGGAGACGGGCAGCTTTGCGTGGGCCAAGGGGCTGGGCTCCCCCAGAAGCGGCCGGAAGAGCTGATTCCTGTGTGATTCGTGCCTTGGAACAGCAGGAACGGCTCATGCATTCAACAAGGCAAGTAAGAGTGGTGGAGGTGGGGGCAGGACAGAGGGTTTGGGAAAGAATGCCTAGGCTGGAGAGAGAGCGGGGAGAGGAAGGGGCATTTCTCCCTCAACGCCCTTCCTATGATGAATGTGATTGACAGGAGTTCCAGGACAGACAAAAATGTCCTGCCTTCTTTCCCCTGGGTGAGTGAGTGAGTGAGAGAGACACAGACAGACAGACAGATTAATGTTTACGTCTTTGTTGCCACAAGCTATGATGATGGCCAACATCAACAAGAGCCTCCAAAAGGAGTGAAGAGATGGCTGTTAATCATGATGGCTAAATGCTACTTCCAGTGTTTGTATGTGAGAGAGATTAATTTAGAAAAGTAGAAATTGCCACAATCTAAGAGAGTTCTAAAGGGGAATTAGACTAATTCATGATGGAGGAGTAGCAGTAGTGGCTGCGTGCAAGTCAGAAATGCCATGACATTACTGGACAAAAGCCACAGTGTAAAGAGCTGTCTGTCAGAAGAGTTCTTGTCCCTTCCAGAATGGCTGTTTGCTGCAAGAAGAGAGTTGAAAGAGTGGGTGTGTGGAATAAACCAAAGAGGAATGGGATCCTTCTCATTGGTAGAAGTGTTTGGAGGGCAGCGGGGTGGGGGCAAGGGGGCTCTACCTGAGGAGAAGGGCACAAAGGCGTCGTTCTTCTTGAAGCGTCCGTCCTCATCCAGGAAATGCCCTGGGTTGAAGGCATCTGGGGTATCAAACTTTGTGGGGTCATGCAGGACAGTGGTGAGCATGGGGTAGATTTCTGTCCCCTAGGGAAGAGAGTGTGTGGAGTCACAACTGCAAAGATTCATGGAAGCTCCAGTAAGATTTAGAGCAGAGGTTTTCAAACTAGGCTCCACAGATTACTGCATCAAGTGGCAGTCAACAATAATTCCCACGGACAGAATATGGGCGGAAACCATTTGGTTGCTGGCTCCAAATCAGGACCCCATGAATAACCTCTCCAAGAGATCCCCCGACTGGGCCTCCCACCGACCTTCCTGCCCTGGCCTCAGCGTGTACCTTAGGGATGACGTAGCCTCGGAATTCGGTGTCACGGATAACTGAGTGGGGCACATCCATGGGGATGAGGTCGCTGACCCTCTGCACTTCGTGGATGACGGCGTCCACGTAGGGCATCTGGCTCCGGTCCTCAATGTTTGGGACACGGTTCTGGCCAATCACTCGGTCAATTTCCTCGTGCATCTTTGCTGCCAAATGTATTTATAGAATTAGGTACTTTGATTCCTGACTCCAACGTAACCCAACTGCCATGCTCTCACTGCAGGAATGTTCCTCAGAGGAGGAGCTCGAGCTCCCAGAGATGAAGACAATGACAGAACAGCCCATGTCCGAAGACCAGGAGGATCCTGGGTCTCCAGGGTGATGGCTGCAGGTCCATCCCCACAAGAAGTGGGGAACTCCTCCTCTGAGCAAGCCGCTCCTCGCCCCTGAGAATCTCATCGTCTCAAGTGGCTGGCCAGAGGAACCTCTGTTGGCTTCATCCCACGTACCTGTTTCCCTCGAATTATTCCCTACAGCGTTTAGCTGTTGTTGTTGTTAGCTAAATCACACCCAGGGCAGGGGGGAAATGTAAAAAATCATAAAAAATCAACGGATGAACCAATCTGATTCAAATTTGGTTTGCTTAAAGCTCTCCTTAATATCTATTACTGTGCCAATATTGATGTCTTTATCTTTAAAACTTACGCAGATGTAAGCATTTGTTTTATTTTTCTTTAAACATATTAAATCCTGAACCTGCGCCCCCAGTGGCCGCATGGAAAACAACAAATGATTCGCTCCAAAAGTAGGACCAAAATAGGTCGGGTCTTTTGCCTTTGAAGCACAATTAAAGCAGGATGCATGGGAGAACTTCACAGTCAAAGCAGATCATAAACTGGAAAACTTCGGAGTCCTTTGCACGCAATTCGCAGTGATTGCACAGTATAACCCTGGTGTGATAGAGATCTGTGAGCCGCAGTGCCTGTTTACAAAGGAAGGCTCCTCGTGAGTAGGGGCCTCCTCATGAGGACTTCTTACAAAGATCTCTGATGTGATGCAGGCGGTTCTGAAGATCTGGCTATGTAAACTTTAAATTGGAACATGCTGGTTGCTGAAACAATGTCATATCCGCCGCTCTTGTGCCTTGTATCCTCGTTTCTCTGATCTTGCTCTGTGACGGAACCCTTGAGCTGCTGAACTTCAGAATCCTGCTTGGACTGCATCTGTGTTTGACTCCTTACCTGTGTTTGAACCTTTGCCTAAGAACCTCTGTTGGAACTCTTTGTTGCCTGATAATACTGATGCCACTGTGGCCATAGCTAGACAAAAGGTTTATCCCTGGATCGTCCAGGGACCAAACCTGTTCATCTAGGTGACACACAGGGGATCCAGTGCTCAGGCAGGGGCGAACCCTGGATGATCCCAGGAGAAACCTTAGGTCTAGCTGTGGCCTGTGTTTGACCCTTATCTGTGTACTGACGATTCCTGCCTGGGACAGCCCTCTGCTCGACTGAGACCATTTCTACACCAGCCTGAAAGTCCAGGCTGCTCACGGCTGAGTCCCTCTGCCTCCAAATGACACTCAGGGACTCTCGGGGGCAAGGAGTGGGGTGGGCACAGACTTTCCCAGGGATAAAGAAACCCTGGGAAAACCCAATTCTTCCTGCGGTTTCGGGATCATCCTGAGACTGTGTGAGGTGTGGGCGCCTGTCCCGCCTGGTGCCGCGCTTACTCGTGCGGCTCTGTGCCCATCAGGAGAGGGGGTGGCAGCAATTTTGTCACCCCTGGGATGGCAGGGCGGGGGTTGGAGGGGGCGATTTTGTTTTTGTTTTTTAAAACTTACATTTTTGGTGGAGCGGGGCTTCATGCTTGCGCGACCGGCCCCGCTGCTTTAAAAAAAGAAAAGAAAAAGAAAAAGCCCCCGCGACGTCCCTGCTTCCTTCCAGGATGTTGCGCACACCTCGTTTTCACCCTGTGGGAGGCTCTTGTGGTCGGGATATCGTGAGAGCCTCCCCCCATCCCTCCCGGAACGCCAGCAGGTGTAGAAAGAGCCGGAACTCGTCCTTTTGCCATTCACTGATTTGCCCATTCATTTGCCCTAATACTCTGCCTGACCCAGCAAGAGCAAAACATAAATAGACCCTCCATGTCCAGAGGCAGTGAACCTCTGAGTGCCAGTTGCTGGGGGACAAAATACCAGGTGAGGGGTGTTGTGTGTGCTCAGGTTGTGGGCTTCCTAGAGGCATCTGGCTGGACATTGTGGAAAAGTGCATGGTGGACTAGATGGAGCTGCTGGTCGGACCCAGCATATCACCTCCTTACGCAAAAGGTCCGTGTGTTCTTAGACCTATATACAAAGTGCAAAGTTGTAAGATGGCAACTTCTTACTGACAGAGATTCGTACAGAAACTCACACACAAAGCTTGACTTGTCAGTTGCACTCCTTGACCTGGAGAGAGACACTTGGATGCATTCGAGTAGCCATTGCTTCCATAGCCATTGCAATAGCCCAAGTCCCCACCCCACCCCCGTACCTTGCACGTCGGGGTATTTCATCAGCAGCAGAAAACCATATCTCAGGGTGGAGCTGACGGTCTCCGTCCCAGCAAAGAACAAGGTAAGGGCGGTGAGCTCCAGGTTCTTGATGTTGAATTCACTGGATGGGTTGTCTTTCTCCTGAAGGCAAAGAGGAGCAGACATCATTTGAGCATCCCAATCGGGATGGCTCGTGGGAGCAGGAGGTGGGGACAGGCGGCCACCTCATTCTCTGTCGGCAGTGGGAATGGGAAAGGGTTTGGGGTCTGCAGTGTGAACAGAGCCTAGGCAAGCTGGTTGTATTATTTTCGTTAGCTCCTAATTGCCTTTCCATTTGTGCTGCAGATGCAAAACAGGTAAAACATTATCCTTAGCTGGACCAATGCGCATCACAATGAAATGTCCCATGTACATTTAGGGCGAGCTGCCTCGGTTCACAAGTGACGAAACAGCGGCACACCTGATCATAGGGTAGTTGCAAAGACAATTCCCATTTTTGAGAATGGGCCTTTTGCAGTCCTAATGTTTGAAAATATCTTCACTGGGCATGTTGAGCCTGGAGAAGAGAAGATTGAGGGGAGACATGACAGCACTCTTCAAATACTTGAAAGGTTGTCACACAGAGGGGAGCCAGGATCTCTTCTTGATCCTCCCAGAGTGCAGGACACGGAATAATGGGCTCAAGTTAAAGGAAGCCAGATTCCAGCTAGACATCAGGAAAAACTTCCCGACTGTTAGAGCAGTACGACAATGGAACCAGTTCCCTAGGGAGGTTGTGGGCTCTCCCACACTCGAGGCCTTCAAGAGGCAGCTGGGCAGCCATCTGTCAGGGATGCTTTAGGGTGGATTCCTGCATTGAGCAGGGGGTTGGACTCGATGGCCTTATAGGCCCCTTCTAACTCTACTATTCTATGATTCTGTGATTCAGACACTGAGCATGGCACCAGCAGTCTTGATGTCAACTACAGCCTGTTGTTCTCTGGTTGCTGGTTCCATTTTGTTTTTTGCTTTGTTTTTAAAGGAAATTGTTATGCCTTTTTGTTTCTTGCCACATCTTTTGCCGGGTGTAAAAGCCATGGCATCCACATGTATGAGCTGGAGGTCTCCTGTCTTTGCAAATAGTGAACTGCTCTTTCATCCTCATGTGGGCCTCTAGGTTGCTGCCAAGTCCGTTCAGCAGCCCCTTCCCCACCTCCCACACCAGCAAGGCACCTTCTCCATCTGGATGAGGAAGCAGTCGATGAAGTCCCGAGGGGAGTTGGGGTCAAGGGTCTTCTGGTTCTCCTTCACTCTCTTGGCAATGAAGACCCTCATGTCATCCAGGAAGTTGTAGATCTTGGTCTCAGGCCCTGGAAAGTACTTCAGGACCTCAACATACATGTCGTATAACTGCAAGAGGAGAGGAAATGGGCCTGCAATTCCTCCGTGGGGCAGCAGACACTACTTCCTTAGTTTGCCCCTATGAGGCTTTCTGGAGCTGCCAGCAAAGGGCTGTAGTAGGATAAAACACCCCCACCCAAACATTTTTGGGAGCTCCCCAGGGGGCCCAGTAGCCTGAGAATGATAAAGTGGCACTCAAACTTTAGGGCAGAGCAAATAAACATACTGTTTTGAAGCTCAAGCTTTGAGCTTTTCAAAGTTTCAACATTTTCTGCACATTTACACTGCTCAAGTTTCAGTTTGAAACAAAAATGAGCAAAATCGGTCTTTTGTTCTCAAGCCTTACACTACCGGATTCTTATATAAGATACCAATTATAATTCCCTTGATGTGTTTTTCTCCCCTTATTTCGTTTTGATGAAATCTCTTTATACTCTGCTGAAATTAAGGCTGAAATTTGTTCTTCATAAAAGGAAGGGGGCTACAAAGATCCTTGTCAAACTGCACCAATTTATGTATTTATTTTTTTCTGTCATGCACCTGGACTGTACATAGTCCTTCTATAGATAGAGATATTGAGCTCCATGGGGTGGGAGACTTTATTACAGGCAAGAAGGGCCTTCTAGCATAGCCTGCTCCAGTCTGGTGCCCCCAGGACTGCAATGCCCGTGATTCCTACTGAGCGTAGACCTGCAGTCCTTGGCCTCTTTTTCGTCTGTGTGAAGAGGAGGGTTGGTGTACCTGAGCCCTGGCTGTGCTCATCTCCCGGAAACTGTTGTTCATCATCTCCATGAGGGACTGGAATTCTTTGTCCTTGTAGTCAAAGCGGTCGCCAAAGACGATGGAGCAAATGACGTTGGAGACGGCGCGGCTGAGGTAGTAGGTGGGGTCGAAGGGCTTCTCTAGAGCACGAGGGCAGAAAAGAAGACGAAGGTAGGATCACTGCTCTAAAGGTCCCATTGTATCTTCTAGGGACATTTGGAATGACTTCTATGTTGTAGTTTTAAGCTTTTATATTTTACGTTGTGTTACACTGCAACTAGAGGTTTTAGTTTTTCTGAACTGCCCAGACAGCCTTAACTATGGGGCAGGATAGAAATTAGGCATGTGCTCCGCTCCTATTAGAAGCGCAGAAGCAGGAGCGAATTGGCCTGCTCCGCCTTGCCCAGAGGCGGAGTAGAAGCGGACCGCGGACCCCTAGAAGCAAGGTGAAGAGGAGCGCCCATTTTTCGGAGCTCCTCTTTCAGGCGGACCGCTCCGATCGCCATCTTGAAACATTTCGCCCATAGATAACTGGGTTGTTTTTGAAGCTATCGTTCTGAAAATTCTTGTGCTTAGACAGTCGTGGATGGGGGTCATTTTGAGACTACTCTCACCTCTCTGCATCGTGTGGGTCACGCGCTAGAATTTTTTAAAAATCGGGTCAACAAACAGGGACAGCGCGGGTCAAACGGCGGTTTTCGCCCATAGGATTGCATTGCGGAAAAGAATCGGGGATAACTGGGTTGATTTTTAAGCTATCGTTCTGAAAATTCTTGTGCACAGAGAGTCATGGATGGGGGTCATTTTGAGACTACTCTCACCCCTCTGCGTGGTGCGGGTCGCGCGCTAGAATTTTTAAAAAAGTAGGGTAAAGGCGGGAAAAAGATTACCTTTTCGATTGCTGAGGGGCAGAGTCAACTCCCGGTCATGATCACATGATCCCAAAGTTGGAGGAGGGGATAGGCAAAACGAGTAACTTGGGATTCTGGGAAACTTCTCTTTCTTAGTCTGAACGGACTTTTCCCAGTGTTTATTAAAACAGTAGCCCCACCAAATGCACAAACACAACCTGTTAAATCATATACTAAGCCAATAATAAGAGATAGAAACACAGCACTGCTACCCACCCTAACTTAGGGGAACAACTGAAAAGATGTGGTGCAAGGGGATGAGCTCCCCTAGGGTATCTCATTGTGGATGTGCCCCCACTCTCTCCTGTACTTGGAAGGCCATCAGAGCCTTCCAAAGAGAGTAACCCGGTGGAGCAATGCCTATCATGAGTTGAAGTGAGCGGTCGACTTCTCTTAGTGGTGGAGCGATGCCTATCATGAGTTGAAGTGACAGTTCCACTTCTTAGCGGTGGATCAATGGCTTTCATGAGTTGAACGGACAGCCTTGCTTCTTAAAAGACTGGTCACTACTAGGATCAGTCAAATTGGCAGCTTCTTCCCCCTCCCCCGGGCACATCCCCCTATTACTGGTAAAAGACAGATATAGCCTTTTTTAAAAAGTTCTTCTTGCTGTTTATTCAGCAACACTGCTGCTTTTAATTCCACCCCTCCTTCATTTATTTATTTATTTATTTATTCCATTTTATATGCATTACTGGCTTATCCTTGGCTCACATCCTTATGCCCCCAGAAATGTCTGCTGCCTGCCTGCCTGCCTTCCCTCTCTCCTCCCCTGCCCGCCTTGCAGGGATGTTGTGTGTGTCTGGCTTTGACTCAGGGGAGAAGTCCTTCCTGCACTCACTTGGAGTTTTGGAAGTTCCAAATCCATTTTTCAAGTGTGGAAGAAGATTCATACTCCCCAGTTCATGGCATGTTGGGATTTCCTTTGAAATGGCCCCATTGAGAGGTCTGCAGGTTTAAGCCCCGCCAAAAAACAGGGGATGATGGGACTGCCTTGAGTCTCGGCGTGCGTACGTATCCCTGGATAAGCTGTCATGGTGCCAAGTTTGAGGTTTCTAACATGCAAATTGACGTAGTTGTAGAATGGGACAATTTGGGGTGAGTTAAGCCGCGCCAAAAATCAGGGGATGATGGGATTGCCTTGAGTCTGGGTGTCCATGTGGACACATGGATAAGCTGTCATGGTGGCAAGTTTGAGGTTTCTAACGTGCAAATTGACGGAGCTATCCCAAGGGGTCTGAATGGGGTGCCCGATTTTCATAAATTCCCCCAAAATCAGGGGATGATGGGATTGCCTTGAAACTTGGCGTGCGTGTGTATACCCCCATGAGGTGTCATGGTGCCAAACATGAGGTTTCTAACTTGAACCGAAAAAAAGTTGTTTACTTTTTTAGCTTTCAATGCAACCCTATGGGGGGGGAAAACAGAGCTCCGATCCGGATCCGGAGCTCCGAGCGGAGCGGAGCGGAAATGGGCGGAGCGGGGGCGGGGTGAAGCGGCCCGATCCGAAAATCATGGATCTGCAAGTGAAGCGGAGTGGGGGGTCCATGCACACCCCTAATAGAAAAGGCAACAAATAATAAATAAAGGTCTGACAATCTCCCTCCATCCACCCTCTAATCCAGTCTTCCCCATCCTGATGCCCTCCAGATGTTTTGGAATACATCTACAGCATTTTTGACCATTGGCCCTGCTGAATGGGGATGATGGATTTTGAAGTTTCCCTTTCATTTCTACTGAAGGAAACCCCACTGGCTGAAAGGTGCCACCTTTCCTTTCAATTTGTTCTCCCAGTTCCTTTTCACTACTCCCACGCTACCACTCCCATATTTGGGGCAATAGTAATGCTTGATATCACCAGTCTTTCTATCTACCTATCCTCCTTGAGCCCAAACTTAGAATCTCCTTCTGTAGGAAAAGCCCCACCCCCACCCCGGAACCCCTGCCTTGGCTTTAGAACCCGGGGTTCTTCAACTGGCCTGGGGGGGTGGAATCCTCCCTGCCCCCCTGACTCACGGTTGGTCTTCTGAAATTCTTCCAGCAGGAATTGGGCCTCTTCCTTGATCCGCTCCTCAATGGTTTTTTTCCCCATGCCGAAATTCCTCAGGACGGTGAGAGAGAACCGTCGCAGCTGCTTCCAGCGCTCCCCTTCGGAAAAGACCACCCCTGGGGAAACGGGAAGGAGATGGAAGCCTTCATCCCACGAACCTGTTTCCCTCAAATTATCCTCTACAGCGTAAAGCTGTCATTGTTGTTGTTAGCTAAATCACACCCTGGGCGGCAGCGCTCCTAAGATCCCTCGCATACCAGGAAAAGGGTTTAAGGGGGGGAATGTAAAAAATCATTAAATATTAATGGATAACCCAATCTGATTCAAATTTGGAATGCTTAAAGCTCTCTTTAATATCTATTACTGTGCCAATTTTGATGTCTTTATCTTTAAAACTTACGCAGATGTAAGCATGTGTTTAATTTGTACTTTAAACATATCAAATCCTCCTCCTGCGCCCCCAGTGGCCACTCGGAAAACAACAAATGATTCGCTCCTAAAGAGGTAGCAAAATAGCTCGGTTCTTTTGGCTTTAAAGCACAATTAAAGCAGGATGCCTGGGAGTGCTACACAGTCAAAGCAGATTATAAGCGAGGAAACCTCCGAGTCCTTTGCATGCAATTTGCAGTGACTGCACTGTATAACCCTGGTGTGATGAAGCTCGAAATGTCAACCAGGAAAGAGTGGAAGGGATGCTCTTCTCGCAAGGCCAAGCTGGGCGCCTCACCGTGTCCTTGGAAGGTCCTTTCTAGGGTAGGGTTGGTTTTCCTTCCGCTGAATTCTTCCGCCTTGTCTATCAGGGCCTCCTTCACGGCATCGTGTCCACATAAGACCACAATGGGACGCGTTCCAAAATAGACCGTGAACACTGGCCCATATTTTTCACGCAACTAAACAAGAAAATAACAAAAAGATGATGATGATGATTTTTCATAGGAAAATCTTTTATCCACGGCTTCCCCTTTTAAAATCCATTCCTTGACTGTGAAGATGGCCACTGGTATAAATGGCTTTAAGTTCTTTTTTGTCCACAAAATGGGAAGGCTTCAAATGCTGGGCTGGGTATACACCTATCAACAGATCCAGCACAGAAGGCCGCAGCCATAAGCCACAACAGCTAACTGAAGCCTCCATACCCAAATAACATCAGCAAGGCCTCCAGTTGGAAATCTATAGATGCCTTGGGGTTCCGGTCGTTGGACCAGAATGTCAGGTTATAAATACATTTTACAGATAAGAGGCCACCAAGACCACAGAGGAGAAGGAAATCTCCCCCATGTGGATGCACCAACATTTAAGCAACAGTTATACGTAAGACATGGAAGCTGTGTGTAAAATTCGAAAAGAGGAAAAGATTTTACTTGAAAACAACTGACATCTGCTTATAATTTCCAAAAGTCCAGGTATCAAAACAAAAAATAACCCAACCTAACCCCCTACCCCAAAGTTTGGGGAATAAAAAAAGGGGTTATAAAAGGAAACACATGAAATTACTAGCAGTCATCACATTGAGCATGGATATTGCTGCCCTTTTTGAGAGCGGAAAGTGCTTCACAGTGCTCACAACAACCCTGTCAACCAGGCAAATACTTTTACGACTACAATGTCTACTACGAGGAGGGGGAGGGATGGAGGGAGGGAGAGAGAAATGGATAAGGTTGATGTTTTGGTTGGAGGGATACATACAGGAATATCTAGAAAATTGGAGGAAGAAGATACATACATGTGCTTACTTGGAGAGGATCACAAGGGAAGGGATGAATCTATTAAGGAGGCAGCAAGATGCCTACTTGAATTTGAACCTTTCCTTTCATTTGCCACTTAATCCTTCATACCCTTGCTCTGTTCCAGGCAACACTAAGGGTTAGGGATAGCGATTAGTAAATTTGTTAACTGCCCAGAGAGCTGCAGCTATTGGGCAGTATAGAAATGCAATAAATAAATAAATAAATAAATAAATAAAATTAGGCCTTCATTGTGCAATCACCTTGGCTAACACAGGGGTCCGACCACATTGTCTTCCATTGGAAGCCCGCCATGTTTCCCCACAGTTTCATCCCTCTTTTTTCTGTCCTCAAAAACTCTATTCAGATCCAGAGGGAGAGGCGGGTAACAAATAAATATGTTGTTGCTGTTGTTGTTGTTGTTATTATTATTATTATTATTATTCAGGAGGAAAAAGCAAAATAACTGCACAAGGCCTTATTATTGGCAGTGCTAGGAGCCCTCCACATGGAAACACCCCAACTCACCTTTAGAAGGGATTGTAAGATTTTTCCTGACTTGATCTGCAGGAAATTCCCTATCAGAGGCAGAGGTGTGGGTCCGGGGGGTAGCGTCCCCTTGCGTGCTATTTTTTTCTTTGCTGATATGATGACAAGACAGGACAGGTAGATGACGAGGAAGAGGGTGATTGTACCCGCCAGCTCCATGGTGGCAGCCACCAACTGTTCCTCTCTCTTTCCAAGCGATGGATTATGTCCCGTTTGGCTGGGGTTCGAAGGCTTTTGTTGGCACTGGGCTGGGCACCACCTTCTGCGTTACATAACCACACCGGGCAAACATGTCGAGTGCTTAATCCTTGGAACTGGTGCCAAATCTTACAGTCTCTTTCCTGGTTAATCAGTATTCCGAATATTTGATCCACGGGACAATTAGGGTTATTTGTTTCTGTTCTTGCAGGTAGAAGGATTGCTGTGATATTGGCCCTGTTCTGATGCAATCGGGGGATGGTTGTTAGGCGAACTACAGAGCAGGAAGGGTTCAGAAAACCATGCGCCCATCAAATCACCAGCAACCACGCAATGCGCCGTAGTTCATTACTTCTCACTGCTCCGTAGTTCCTGCGTTGACCTTTAGGGTCAAGGGGTTGGACTCGATGGCCTTAGAGGCCCCTTCCAAGTGAAAAGTGTTCCCTTTCCAAACACTATCTCAATCGCTTGAACTTTTCAAAGGTAAATCAATTGTGCAATTCAGAGGGAAGTCATATTTGAGCTGAAGAACTGAATTGCTGGCAGGAAGAGAGCTACCCACAAGATGCTGTCAGGTCTAGTGGGCAGAATTTTAGGTGAACTAGGATGACCAGGACTCACATCCTCGCTCAGGTGTAAACCCAGCTGCTCCCAGTCAGCCTCAGTTTCTCATCTGTAAACCTCGTTATTGGCCAGGGCCGACGTCACAGATGAGCGAGCCAAACGTCAGCTACAATAAAATAATAATAATAATAATAATAATAATAATAATAATAATAATAATAATAATTTATTTGTTACCCTCCTCTCCCTCTCGATCGAGACAGGGTACAACACAAATAAAAACACCACAAAATACATACAACTAATTCAAACGTTTAAAACCAGTGCATCATTAAAAGCAGCACACCATTAAAAAAGGCATCTTAAAATTCAACTGGTTAGGCCTTAAGAGATCAGTCTTTATGGCTTTCTTAAATTTTGGAAGACTGTTAAGTTGACAAATCTCTCCCGCAAGCCATTCCACAAACTGGGAGCAGCAGAAGAAAAGGTCCTCTGGGTAATAGCCTTGTTTTTGTTGGCTGGAGTAAATTCTTCCCAGAGGACCTGAGTGTGTGGAGGGGATTGTACGGGAGAAGGCAATCCCGCAGGTAGCCTGGACCCAAACCATGTAGGGCTTTAAAGGTGATAACCAACACTTTTTACTTTGCCGGGAAACTACACGGCAGCCAGTGAAGAGATTTTAAGACTGTTGTAATGTGGCCCCCGTAGGTGTACCAGTGACCAAGCTGGCTGCTATATTTTGAACTAGTTTAAGTTTCTGGACTAGGCACAAAGGTAGCCCTATGTAGAGCGCATTGCGGAAGTCGAGCCTCGAAGTTACCATTGCGTGCACGACCGTCTCTAGGTCTTCCAACTAGTGGGACGCTGGTGTTTGGTGAACGCCCCCCCAGCTGGTTTTGCAGGACCACGCAGAAGATTTATGGGGCCTGGGGCAGGTGTGATATTCAGGGGGAATGGCATGGCTCAACCCCTTGATCCCTCAGCCGCTGCGTGGTACAGTTTGCACAAGCCAAACTTCGGAAAACCTGCATTCTGAGCAATGGCAGTGCACTAAGGTTGTTATTATTATTATTATTATTATTATTATTATTATTATTATTATTATTATTATATCTTAGCCTCTTCTCCCAGTCTGGGGCTTTATAGGACCTTTTGCTCCCTGACATCTTGTTTTATTGTTGTGATTGTAACGGACTTTGTGCCATAGACAAATAAAATGTGTTCATTTTTGTTTTGTTTTGTAGCCATCCCCATCTTTTGGTAAGCACCCTTTATTTTAGAATATCCATTATTTTTATCTTTAAAAATAATTTTTAAAAAGCTATTAATAAAAATGATATGTAGCTGACCTCTTACTGCTGACAGCTTTATTTTATTATTATTATTTATGTAGTGCTTATAATTGTCATGTCTAACCCTACTGCCCCTGTTTTGGGAGAAGATGTTTCAGGCAATCAATCAAAATCAGGTTCAGAACAAGAAGACGCAGCGCCAGACACCAGCCAGCCTGGACCAGTGTGGGAGGAAGCTCTCACGGGCGATTCCCCAGCTGGGAGTCAGACCCCTCCAGAGCTTATCTCCTCAAGGCCAAATCCTACACACTCGGTGGGAAGTGAGGTTTCTTCCAAAGGTGAGCATCCCGACAAGGTAGCTGATGCTAGGGTCACCAAGAAGCTCAAATGCACGGGGCGGAAGGAAGGCGTGAGAAAGTCGGTCCGACCAGGATTGCAACAGAACCTGCCTCCGCACCAGGCTCTCTGAAGTTATGAGCATTTGGGAAGAGCCTTCCTATTCTTCTTCCATGGACAGTTGTCTTGCTTAGTTTGCATAGTTTTCACCTAGGGGGACGTTTCCAAGAGGTTAGAGTCTCTTCAGGTAGAAGAGCCGTTTGTTGCTTAATAAAAGCTTTGTGGATTACTTAGCAAGCCTCGTCATTTGCCTCCCATCGAAAACAGGAGTGTTCTGAGAAACATGACAATAATGTTCACCGTATTTGACATGCCAAGTGCTCAGGAAAGTTGCTTCAACATACAGCTGTGTTCCACTGATTTTTACTCAATGCAAATGACATCAAACCAGAAATAGAAAAAGAAACATGATTTAAAGCTAATTGAAGGAAGTTCATTTTTGAAGCTAGCACCTGAACCATCTGTAAAACCTTGAAAGAAAAGTTACAGAAACTTGATTTTTGCCACCCTAGCTTACCACAGGAAGTATATATATAGCCACAAAGCTCAGGTCAGTGCCCACCTTATTTCACCCACCCCTAAGGCTGGCCCTGTTTGTGACAGTTAACAGCTTAAGAGATTTCTTATTTGATGTCTGACAAAATCACAATGATCATGAAATATCAGTCTCCTTAAAGCACTCAAATGTTGGGTTTTGAGATAAAATTTCGCATTCAGAAAGAGAATTTACATTTCATGTTCACCTTTTTGCATTCAAAATGTACATGGAAAAATTATATTTTAACAAACGTTTGACCCCTTACTGTAATTTAATGTTTAACATTTTTAATCTTTGTAAACTGCCCAGAGAGTGTCCAGAGAGCAGTTGGTATAGAAATGAGGAGGAGAAGAACAACTTCTCCTCCTTCTCCTTCTCCTTCTCCTTCTCCTCCTCATTCTTCTATGCTTCCAATTCCTGCGTAGGCCTGGTGCACCTGTCTTGCTTTCTCATTCTGCTCAGATCTTCTAGTAACAACAGAGCAGTTCAAGCATGCAAAGCCAAGCAAGGTGTGGCTTCAATCACATGGCCCCGATCTTTCTCTCCTTCACTTTCACCCAAGCGTAGAGGAACCCTCCCTTGTTTTTATAGCCTTTTCAGCCCATTTCCCTGCCTTGTGGTTATGTTGGCTGTCGGCAACTGAACAGGCACCCGCCCCAGCTAAGGGCTGAGCACGGAACCAAGGCTGGAGGTTTTGACTCCACTGGAATATTAGGGCTTCTGCCAGATCCTTTGGCCCCTCAGCTGGAGGATCTCACGCGTTAAGTTAAATCTCAGCTGCCTTGTGTGCTGCAAGGACCTTCCTGTGATATCCCAGTGAGGAAGCAAATAAGGCTGTTTCTGGACACGCAATCGCACTGCGTCATTCACCGAATTCTATGTGAGCTCCACACAATGTTGACTTCCATTTGAAACTCTCTTGCGTTTACCAACTACTTCTATCTTTTTCTTACCGGGAAAAAAAATGCTAAGAAAAATAAAAGATGGAATAGCTGCACAATGCAGTGAAATAATCATTTACACCAGCTGAAATGTATGGCTCCATTTGCACCTGCTGAAATGTATGGCTGTGGGGAACAAATGTGGAGCTGTGGGCAATAGAGCTGGGGCCTCCTCAGCCCAGGCCTAGCAATGCCACTGGCCCTGAATGTGGGTCGGCACCCCCACTCGGCCTTAGGGAACAATCCTGTTCCATGCATCCAAGAGCCAAGGTAGAGCTCAGCCCCTCCCTTGGAAGCACTCTAGGGAGGACAGATTGATTCTCAGTGGACCGTTGCACAAGGGGAAACCAGGTGAGGTTGGAGTGGTGCACATTCTTGACTGGACATTCTGGGTGCGTCGGTGGTGGCTATTTACCACGGGGTGAGGGTATAGCCTGATGGGTCGTGGACTTCTGATGCTACTGACCTGGAAAACTGGTCATGTTCCCTGTATCACAGTGCTCCTTTGGATTAACAAATAGCTCAGAATAAACTAGAAGGCAAAAACAAATATTCACTGCATTATTTTTAATTTGTATAATTTCAAGGCAACCCTGTATTAAAGAGGCATCAAAGTCTTTCAGGACCAGCAGGGGTAGGAAGGGCTGCAATAGCTCAAGAAGGGACTGATAAGAAGGGCGCACCACCACCCACTTCCTTGCCGGACTCCTAAAGGCACTTCCAGCTCTTGAGAACAAGGTCTAATTTGAGGGTGAAATATGGAAGCTATCTCCAAAAGCCCTTGTACGAGAACCGGAAAAGAGAAGAGCCCACTTTTCCCCGTGTCCATCTTGGGAATCCAGCTTCTGCAGGGAGGAAGGGGCCCCTGAATCCGGTCTCCCACTCAACGCGGGATGACGCAGAGCTGGTAGAGGGGTGGGATGTTGGCAAAGCCGCTCTCCTGGGGGGTTGTGTCAATGTCTTGGGGGGCCTGGAGGGGCTTCAGCCGGAAACTCTGCAGGATGGTGGTGAAGAAGAGGAAGAGCTCCATGCGGGCCAGTGCTTCGCCCAGGCAGATCCGCTTGCCTGCGAGGGAGAGAGGAGAGCAATCAGGTGGGAAGGAGACGGGCAGCTTTGCAACAGATGCCTGGCTTGGGTCAGGGGGTGGGCTCCTCCGGGAGCGGCCAGAACAGCTGGTTCTCATGTGATTCGTATCCTGGAACACTGGGAATGGCTCGTATATCCAGCAGTCTTCCAGATGTTTTGGAGTGTAACTTCCAGCATTCCTGGCCACTGGCCATGCTGACCAGAACTGATGGGATCAATGTCCAAAATATCTGGAGGGCACTGGGTTGGGGAGGACTGAGGTAGAGGTTTCTGAAATGGTGCATGGATTGGAGAAAGTGAAGAGAGCGCGGGGGCGGGGGAGAGAGATGGAAAGTTTCTGCCTCAGCATACTGCAATATGAGGTCATCCAATGAACCTGATTGGCAGCAGTTCCAGGGCAGACAAAAGGAAGCCCTTCTTTCTTTCGTGTGTGTGTGTGTGTGTGTGTGTGTGTGTGTGTGTATGGATCGTTGTTGCCACAAGATGTCGTGATGCCCCCTCTGTGAAAGTGTCTAAAGGGGAATTAGACTAAGGCCATAGCTAGACCTCAGGTTTATCCCTGGATCGTCCAGGGGTCAAACCTGTTCATCTAGGTGACACACAGGGGATCCAGGGCTCAGGCGGGGGTGAACCCTGGATGATCCCAGGATAAACCTTAGGTCTAGCTGTGGCCTAACTCATGATGATGGAGGAGGAGGAGAAGTGGACACTGGGCAGACTGGCTACCTGCTACCTCCAAGATCAGAAGTAGAGTGTCACAGAATAGTTGTTGATTGGCGTGATTATTCATCATGCAACCACCTGAAGGCATATCCTGGGGGGGGATCTACACTACTGGTTTTAAAGCGCTTTAAAGCACTTTGAAAACATTTTGAAACCTGTATATGCAGTGTGTCCTGGGCCCTAACAGTTGTCAAAACTGTTATAAAGCGCTTTAAAGCGCTTTAAAGCAGTAGTGTAGATTCCCCCCTTGTGTAGGCACTTCATCCAGGAAGGCCTGCATGACTCGTCTGCTCCTGGTCCTCTGCAGGTTCTGACGGACTTTCCCATCTCATACCTGCTGCTCCCCAACAGCCTGGCTTCAGCAAAGCCTCCCCAAGATTAAGGGCCTCTGCTAGTCCTCATGGTGGCTCTTTGGGACTTGGGGGGTCCTTCTCAGCAGCCACTGCATCTCCTTCAGGACCACCAAGCTGAAACAGTTTGCACTACCAGCAGCCCCCAAGCCAACTTTGCCGGCCACCCCAAATATCCTCACTGCAATAGTCCCGTCTTGAGGCTACCAATGATTGGATCACTGTTCAGAAATCGCTGTAGTTGGCATACCAATCAAAATTGGAGAAAGACACTCATCATTGTGGAGGCCACTCGTGGCTCCATAGTCAGTGGTGGATCTAGATACACCTCCAAGATACACACCTGATCCTTCAGAGGGAGGGCAACCCCGTCCAGAACATGAACATCCCTAACTCTGGGATTTGGATCCACCCAGGACCTCCATCTTCATAGAATTCACCCTCAGTTTCTTGGCCCTCATTCAGCTTGGAGGGATTTCTCATGTGAAACTGAGGGCCTTGCTAGGCGACGGGATAGCCCAGTGCGAGCCCCGGGCCCGCCCCTGTGTGTCCAGTTGATGCACAGGGGATCCTGGGCTCAAGCAAGAGTAACCCTCCCTTGGCCCAGGATAACCGGCACCGCTTGTGGCCCGGTATTTCCCGCGGTCTCGGGCTGAGCCCCAGACTGTGGGCGTGTAGACCAGTCCGCCGCTTTTCCCATCTACCGCGTATACTCATGAGTAGACGGGAGCGCTGCGGCCAACAGGGCAGAGTGGGGAGTTGAGGGGGGAATTGGAGCCAGGGGGGATGGGGGGGGAAACGGAGCAGGGGGGGATAGGGGGAAATGGAGATCGCGGTTGGGTGGGGATCAGAGATCGTGGTTGTGGGGGAATCGGAGATCGCGGGTAGGGGGTGGAATCGGAGATCGTAGGGAGGAATTGCGGCCGGGGGGGGGAAATCGGGGGCGGGGGGGAGTGAGGAACCCTTTTTTAAAAATTAAAAAAAACCCACCTACCTTAGTCGCAGGTGCGCTCCTGCGCACCCGGCCCCTTTAAGACATTAAACGAAATGGCCGACGCGATGGGACTTTCCTTTACCCCGTCCCGTCTGACATGTGGAAAGAAGCGACAGCCTGTGCTACTTCTAGCCCGGGCTGGCTCCTCCTCACCACCGGAATTTAAGGTAGGTCTAGCAAGGCCCCCACATTCACAACTTCAAAAAGCGAGCATGTGGAAAACCCCCAAATAGAATAGGAACCTTCTCATTTGCAGAAGTGCTTAGGAGGGCTCTACCTGAGGAGAAGGGCACAAAGGCGTCACTCTTCTTGAAGCGTCCGTCCTCATCCAGGAAATGCCCTGGGTTGAAGGCATCTGGGGTTTCAAACTTTGTGGGGTCATGCAGGACGGTGGTGAGCATGGGGTAGATTTCTGTCCCCTAGGAAAGAGAGAGTGTGGAGGTCGGGACTGCACAGAGGCCCCAGCAAGAACTAAGGAATTGTGGTCCACAGGCCTCTGATGGTCCCTAAGCTCCTGTCAAGTGGTCTGCAGAATGGTTGTGGCACCGTTGGGAGCATTGGCCCCGGGTTGGTGTTTGTTTTGTTTCTCTTGTGACAGAGAGGGAGGCCCTTTTGACCAGGGCTGGATCACGGAGGCCAACTAGGCCCTGGCCTATGGGTCGTAATGGTCATACGACGATGCTGGTCCAGTCTAATACCTCCAAACAAAATGCCTCACCAGCCAGGACTACAGCCTGTGATTTATCTTACAGCCCTGGCTCTGTCAACAATCCTAGTGCTGAAGAAATTGTTTGATTAAAATCAGAGCTACTTCTTTGATTTGATCTGTAGAACAACCAGAACAAAGTTTATGAAGAGATCTACTGAGAATTCTTAGGAATTTTCAGCTGGTCTGTGGGGGAACAAAAGTTTGAGAACCTGCTGTCCAAATGAGAGCATGTGACCCAGTGATCCACTACCATTGGAAACTCCTTGTTACAACTACAAATTGCTGTGAGGGAGTGACGGAGCTGTGTGGGTAGCTGGCCCACAGAAGCGTGAGAGTTCAAAGAGTTTAGCTGATGTTTCAAATGCTACCTGATCTGTGGAACTACAGGAGCAACTCTGTTCTTTCCGAGGTGCTTAAGCCAGTGGACAGGATTGGCCCAAGTCATGTTGCCACCTCAAGGGTGGTGGCAGTGCAACCCCTGGCAATGGCACCACCCCACGTCTTCTGGGTAGCGGGCTGTGGTGGCAGGACCCCCTCCACCTCCACCTCCCTCGCTGCTTGCCAGCTGCACCCACCTTCTGCTCCAGGCAAGGGACTCCTGAGAGAGTTGGTGAAAACATTGCAAGAAGTCCTGGCTGCTCCCCCAAAAGTTCAAGACCTCTCACAATGTTTCGTCCAACTCTCCCAGGAGCCCTGTGACTGGGGCAAAAGGTGGAAGCTGCCAGCTGGTGGGCTGGCGAACAGGGAGGGGAGAGGGGGAGGAAGAGGAGTGGCTGGCCAGCTGGGCAACCAAGCACAAGTTGTTGCCTGGCAGCCAAGAATGGAGGGAGGGAGGGAGGGAGGGAGGGAGGAGGTGGTGGTGGCAGCATGGGCATCAGCCTTGGTGGGGAGCATGGCACAATTCACGACTCTTCCCATGTCACACTGCCTGATGTGCTTGCATCGGGCTGCCTCCTTATAGGCCTTGCCAAGCCAGTGCTTGGCCCAAATCAGGACCCCATGAATATTGGTAACCTGACTCCTTCCTTGGATAGAGCCATCTCTACCAGTACCTATCACCAGATCCTACAATCAATAACTTCCACAGACGGATTATGGGCTGAGTGAAGAAGCACCACATTAGCAGATACCATTTGGCTGCTGGCTCCAAATCAGGACCCCATGAATATTGCTAACCTCTCCAAGAGATCCCCCGACTGGGCCTCCCACCGACCTTCCTGCCCTGGCCTCAGCGTGTACCTTAGGGATGACGTAGCCTCGGAATTCGGTGTCGCGGGTAACTGAGTGGGCCACGTTCATGGGGATGAGGTCGCTGAATCTCTGCACTTCATGGATGACGGCGTCCATGTAGGGCATCTGGCTCCGGTCCTCAATGTTTGGGACACGGTTCTGGCCAATCACTCGGTCAATTTCCTCATGTATCTTTGCTGCCAAATGTATTCCTAGAATTAGGTACTTTGATTTCTAACTTCAAAACAGAGCTGAATTTCTGACTCCAACTTAGCTAAATGGATACCCCCCCACACACACACACACAACCACCACCCATCTTCAGAGGCTGCAAGATGTTGGGCGACGAAGCACAGGTGGTTGCCTGATGCCCAAGTCAAGGTCTTCTTTGAGCCATTTGGGTGGACACTGTGGAGAAGTGCCCAGGGGACACGATGGAGCTGCTTGGTCTGACCCAGCATGGTCAGCTCTTATGGAGAAGGCTCAGGTGTCCTTCGAGCTGTCCCCAAAGCACAACGTTGGAAGGTGGCAACTTCTTACTGACAGAGAGATACGTACAAAAACACACATCAAACTTCACTCTGAAATTGTTATTAAACTAAGACTGAAACATTACTGTGTGTATGTGTATCATCAGGACAGAGATTAGTATGGTCTACCATTAAGAATATGAGGCTTGCCTCAGAATAGCATTAGTACGACAAAACATAGGGCGGAAAGGTATCATTGGAATGAAGTTCTGTTAGATCATAAGAGGGGCCTGCTTGGACAAGCAGTTTCATGACCTGGAGAGACACAGTGGGATGGGTTTTAATAGCCCTTATTGTAGTGTGCTTGATTGCCCAAATCCCCCCACCATACCTTGCACCTCGGGATATTTCATCAGCAGCAGAAAACCGTATCTCAGGCTGGAGCTGACGGTCTCCGTCCCAGCAAAGAACAAGTTAAGGGTGGTGAGCTCCAGGTTCCTGGTGTTGAATTCACTGGATGGGTTGTCTTTTTCCTAGGAACAAAACCTCATTAGAACATTCTGATTTGCATGGCTGATCTAACAGTCATTTGTGCCGGCTGATCCTATAGCTATACTCTTTGAAAAGCCCTGTTCATTTTAATAACACTTGTACTGGTCAATTCCACCTATACATCTGGGGTGGGCAACTTGTGGCCCTCCAGATGTTGCTGGTCTGCAACTCCCACCATCCCTCACCATTGGCCATTCTGGCTAGGCCTGGTGAGTGCTGCAGTCCAACATCATCTGGAGGGCTCATTGGCTCAGAAATGTATTTCCATAGTGGTCCAGGCAAGAGGTGAGGACAGGTGGCTTCCTTCCTCTCCCCCTGGGAATGGGAAAGGGTTTCATTAGACCCTGATTGCCCTCTGATTTATGCCAGAGCTGCAAAGTAGGTTTTTGCTCAGCGAATGTAAGCTGATGTAAGGAATGTAAGGAGTGGGAGCTGCAAACCCTGAGTTTCCTAGAACTCTGCATCAGAATGAAATGTCTCGTGTATATTTAGAGCCAAGCTGGCTGGGTTGCAACATCCACACACACACACACCGATTATGGGGTATTTGCAACCAACATGGTACCTTCTCCATCTGGATGAGGAAGCAGTCGATGAAGTCCCGAGGGGAGTTGAGGTCAAGGGTCTGCTGGTTCTCCTTCACTCTCTTGGCAATGAAGGCCCTCATGTCTTCCAAGAGATCGTAGACCTTGGTGTGCGGCCCAGGAAAGTACTTCAGGAACTCAGCATAAGTGTCGTAGAACTGCAGGAGGAGAGGAAGGTGGAGGTCATCTGCATTTCACAAGTGTGTTTCCTGCTCTTGGCCAAAAAGTATTTCCAAGTGGGAATCTACACTACTTTATCTATAACGGTACATTTGGCTCTGATGACGTCAGTGGTCACATGACTCGTTGCTTATAACATTGTACAGTTAACTTATGTCGCGGTAGCAAACACTAACAAACAAGAACCAAACCCATCAAATCATTAAAATAAAATAAAGATCATAAGCATAAAACAGGAGTGGCGTTTGCACAATGAAAACAATATTGGTGGATGTTGAGTGGCCTGGAAAAATAAAAAAGTTATGGTGCCAGAGAGACATCACTTTAGGAGCCAAATGAGCCTTGTATGATTATAGAGATTTAATACTGGCATCAAGACCGTTGCTAGATGAGGAGTTAGCGCGGTGGGGGGAGATGGGGGCCGGGGAAAGAGCAGACCCAGCAGGAGAGGGGGGAGAGAAGAACAGGGACAGGCATGGCAGACGGGGGGGGGGGGGAGAAGAATGGGGACAGGCATGGCGGACGGGGACAGGGCATGGCGGATGTGGGGGAAGAAGAATGGGGACAGGCATGGGGGACGGGCATGGCAAGCGGGGATGGGGGACGGGCGAGCGAGCGGGCAGGGGGGCATCAGGTATTGTGGGGGGGAAATCAGGGGCAGGGGGAGCGGGGAACCCTTTATTTTTTTAAAAAAAAAACACTTACCTTTCTGTTGGTGTGCTCCTGCACACATGGCCCTTTAACTAAAAAAAAATGGAGGACGCGACGGGGCTTCCCTCGGCCCTGTCGCGTCTTACGTGTGGACGGGGCCTACAGGCCGCGCTACTTCTAGCACGGCCTGGCCCCTCCTCCCACACGGATTATCTGGTAGGTCTAGCAAGGCCCCAAGTCTCCAGCACAAGAGCATTTCTGTAGTTGCACTCTCTCTCGCTCCTCGTTTTCATCTGAGCAAAGAGGGTGGGGTGGGGATACCTGAGCCCAGGCTGTGCTCATCTCCCGGAAACTGTTGTTCATCATCTCCATGAGGGACTGGAATTCCTGGTCCCTGTAGTCAAAGCGGTCACCAAAGACGATGGAGCAGATGACGTTGGAGACGGCGCGGCTGAGATAAAATGCGGGGTCAAAGGGCTTCTCTAGAGCACGAGGGCAGAAAAGAAGAAGGAAGAGTCACTGCGCTAAAGGTACAATTGACCATTGTTGACTGGAGGATGGAGGAGGGGACATTTGGAGTAACTGGAAAATCTGCTGCCACCACCAACCTCTAACCTAGTTTTTTTCCCCAACTGTTTGGGATTTTAATGTATTAAGTGGTAGAAAAGTATCTTAATAAACAAACAAACACCAGGTGCCCTTCAAATGTTTTGGACCACAATTTCCAGCCTACTTGACCATTGAATATTCTGGTTGGGGCTGATTTAAATTGAAGTAAAAACGCATCTGGAGGGCACCCTGTTTTGGGCTGGTCTAATACATGTCTAAGTCAAAGGAAGCTATCTGCCTCCTTTATTTCCTTATTCCCCTCTCTCCACTCATTTGGAAATAGGTAAAACCACCAGCTTGCTGTAAGATGCCATTTTTCTCCCAATTCCTTTTCACTACTCCCCCTCCGCCCCCGCTCTGAACCAATATTTGAGGCAAGAACAATGCTCTAAATCCCTGGTCTTTCCTTCCTCCTCTCTACCTCCTCCCCTGACTCACGGCTGGTCTTCTGAAATTCCTCCAGCAGGAATTGGGCCTCTTCCTTGATCCGCTCCTCAATGTTTTTTTTCCCCATGCCGAAATTCCTCAAGACAGTGAGGGAGAACCGGCGCAGCTGCTTCCAGCGCTCCCCTTCGGAAAAGACCACCCCTGGGGAAACCAGAAGGAGATGGAATGTCAACCAGGAAAGAGTGGAAGGGATCCTCTTCTCACAAGGCCATGTGGGACACCTCACCGTATCCTTGGAAGGTCCTTTCTAGGGTAGGGTTGGTTTTCCTTCCGCTGAATTGTTCCGCCTTGTCTATCAGGGCCTCTTTCATGGCATCGTGTCCACATAAGACCACAATCGGACGCGTTCCAAAATAGACGGTGAACACTGGCCCATATTTTTCATGCAACTAAACAAGAAAATAACAAAAAGCTCATCATTATTTTTTAATGACAAGGCAGAGGGCCTTTTCAGTGGTGCCCCCACCCCCAATTATGGAATGATCTCCCCAATGAGGCTGGCCTGGCGCCAACATTGTTTTCTTTTCGGCACCAGGTCAAGACCTTTCTCTTCTCCCAGGCATTTAACAGCATTTATCAACATATGCTAAGTTTGTTTGTTTTTAATGGACCCTAGAACTGTTGTTGTTTAAAATGGATACTGTTTTATACTGTTGTTTTTATATTTTTTGATGGTTTTAAATTTTGTATATTTTTTAAATAACTTTTGTAAACCGCCCAGAGAGCTTTGGCTATGGGGCAGTATATAAATCTCTACAAACTTGGAGGGGGTTTCATGGGGAATAAACACAACCAACATGCATAAGTATATCAATGGTTCCAGGTTCGGAAGTGGGATGCCTCTGCATGCCAATGGCTGGAGAATGTGAATGCCATTGTGCACTCCCGTCCTACTTCTGAGCTTCGCATTGGGGCATTTGGCTGGCTGGCTGGTCTCCGGGGCAGCAGAATGCTGGGATGGGGATGCACCTATCAACAGATCCAGCACAGAAGGCTGTAGCCCACAGCACCTGGTATTCCCAGGCGGTCTCCCATCCAGGTACTAACCAGGCCTGACCCTGCTTAGCTTCCAAGATCAGGGCTGTAGCTAGACCTAAGGTTTATCCCAGGATTGTCCTGGGGTAAAACCTGTTCATCTAAGTGGCACACAGGGCATCCAGCACTCAGGCAGGGATGAACCCGAGATGATCCTGGGATAAACCTTAGGTCTAGCTACAGCCCAGATGAGATCGGGCATATTCAAGGTAGTATGGCCATAGGCTGAAGGCTGTAGCCAGAAGCCAGGGCAGCTAAGTAAAGTCTCAATGCCCACACAGCACCAGCAAGAACTCCAATGACCCCTATAGCTGCCTTGACGGTCCTCTTTTGGGGGACACACACACATACATACATACATACATACATACATATGGCAACCTGTGTAGGTTTTAGCCGCAATTACAGTAGAAGGAGAGAGAGAGAAAACAATAATTATCAAATTATACAATCAATGCAGTATTTCCAATAAAAGGTGAAGCCCATTTGCCACACAAGGTATAATACATAGGTTTAAAATTGTAATCAAAATAAATATTCAGAAGGGGGGCAAAGATGTCTGCAGGCACAGGATTATTAAGCAAAGCAGTTGGCATCTAAGTCTCTTCTGTTCTGGGCTGCTTTTACTGCAAACCTAGCTATGCTTAACATAACAGGCCTTGAAGTATTTTGTAATTCTTAAAAAGCTATTTTGTACAGACTCCAAAAAGTGAGGATCTGAGCAACCCCATATCTCTGCTCCGTACATCATCTGCGGAATGACTGGCGGCAAAGACTCAGATTGCCGGAATTATTCGGTGGCCTCCCTTGATTTTAGCAAATCTCAACATAGTTTGGCTGGATTTTGGGGCTTTCCATTTAATGGCTGAGAGATGGCCAGCCCATGTCCCATTCTGCGAAAAGCAAATTCCCAGGTAAGTGATTTGGGTAGTTTGCTCCAATGAGTGCCCATTCAATGTCCATTTATGTTGCAGGGTGCGTGTTCCGAAGACCGTGACTTTGGTTTTTGAGTAGTTGACAGAGAGATGTTCTCTGCAGCACGTATCACCGAAGACCTTCAACAGCCTCTGCATGCCTATAAGGTTCTGGGATAGTAACACCATGTCATCTGCGAACAACAGTATGTTCAGTTTCCTAGGCCCTACAGACACAGGGAAATTAGAGGAACTTGCTAACTGCACTATTGTGTCGTTCATGTATATGTTAAACAGGACTGGGGCCAGTGGGCATTCCTGTATGACACCTATTGGTGTATGGATGGTCTTTGACAGTTGCCCCCTGGCCCAACTCTCACTTGCATGGAAGTGTCAGTGTATAGTTTTTAAATCAGGAGTAGCAGGTGTCTATTCATCCCCAGGTGCCATAATTTTTGCCACAGCCTTTCCCTGTTTATTCTATCAAAGACTGAAGTTAGATCTACGAAGGGAGCATATAGATATTTCCTCAAAGAGGAGGCATACTTTTCTCTCTGATGGTTTAGGATGAAACATTGGTCGATGGTCGATTTGCCATGGCTGAATCCGGCTTGCTTTACAGCAATGATATTTCATTGTGCTATCCAATCCCCTACTTTGGATAGCAAGAATTTGGTGTATAATTTTGAGGATACATCCAACAGGCTAATAGGACAGCAGTTTGCGGGTGAGGATTTATCCCCCTTTTTAAAGATAGGGACAGCTGTGCTTTGGTCACAACCGTTGGGAAATCTACCATGTGAGTTTATATGAGTAAATAGCTTTGCCAGAATGGGAGCCCAAAAGTGTAGGTTACCCAAGAAAATCTCTGGGGGAAGCATATCTTCCCCACACACCTTTTGTCTTCCAAGACTTGCAATCAAATGCTTGATTTCGCTGGTTGTTACGGCCGGCCACTTATCCGTGTCGGCGATATTGGGGCGCTTGACTTGTAACTGGTGGTTTGCCGCTGGTACCGTGCTTGCCTGAGTATTAAATATTAGCTCCAAATGTCTTAATAGGCGGGGCTAGACTATATGTGGTCTCTTTTAGTTTACAGGCTACAAGCTGCCAAAATTACAGGTGTCACAACTAGTTGCAGCTTGTTCAATCTCCACCCACAGCTGGGTATCATAGTCAGTTTGTTTTTGCTTTAACAGACTCCTATATGTGCGGCTTTTGGTCGTTAAGTCATACAAGCCGCAAGTATAACTACCTGCCTGAACTTGTTTGCACAAAGCGTGCAAGTCACATCGTGCTTTCCTACACTCGGTATCGAACCAGCCCTCTGGATGAGATGTTGTCTTAGGTGGCCGGGTGGTTGAGCAAATCATGCCCAGGTGGCTTGTCATTCTCTGAAACATTGGCAGCAGCACCAATGGATCTGTGCCTAGAAATCTGTTTCTAAGCACCAGCATATTTTCACTGAACAAAGCATTGGTCGTCTTTGTCTGCAAGTCTGCGTCCCATCTTAGCCTACATTTTCCGCATTGGACGAATGGGTAGTCAAGATTTGGTTCCTTTTTGATTTCTTGGAACCCTACTAGTTGATGATCACTTGCTGGTTGTGAGTCTATCAAGAACTTATTTACGTAGTGGGCTGTTTGAAGGTTTAATAAAAAATAAATCAAATCACTTTATTACGGTCCGAGATCAGCACAACATTAATCCAGCAACAGCAACCATACAAAGTAGTACAGATCCTTAGTTCCCATCTCCCAGAGATTTAACAGTCCTCTGAGGTTAATAGGTTATGACGTGTCCTCATAGCCAAGTGGCAGAATTTAGCAACCTTATAAGTAACTGAGGGGTTTCTATCGGCAAGGAGGAACTTGGTATAAAATTCTTCAGTGTTACCTGGAAAGTCCTGTAGTAGAGGATGGATTAAGCCTGACTAGTCTATATTTAGTTTTAACGTCCCCTACCCCTATTGGTTTTCCCCCTCCCTCCCCTGTCTGTTATGGTGATTTTAGATTGTAAGCCATATGGCAGATTGTCTTGTTTTGTTTTATTCTGTAAAGCTCCATGAAAATTGATGGCAGTTTATAAATTATTATTATTATTATTATTATTATTATTATTATTATCAACAACAACAACAACAACTACTACTACTACTACTACTACTACAGCTTCCAAATCATGTGAGGTACTGGATCCCCTCTATTCAGCCCTGGGAAGGCCTCAAACAAGCTAACCAGCTGGAGGGGTTTCAGAGGGTGCACAAGTATCATGAAGATCATGCAATTTGCCCAAAACCTGTACATGTTAAGAACATGCTGCACAGTAACAACCGTAATTTAGTCTGCATCCATATATTGAAAATCCAGTCTCCATCACACTTCATCTTGACTCCAGCATGATTAGGGTGACCATATTTTGGAAACCAAAAAGGAGGACAACATGGTCGCCCCCAAGGGGGCGTGTCCACCCGAACATAGCCTTGGTCACATGTCTGATTTTACAGCACACATTTAAGACAAATCTGTTCTACATTATTATTATTATTATTATTTATTTATTTATTTATTTATATATAGCACCATCAATGTACATGGTGCTGTACAGAGTAAAACAGTAAATAGCAAGACCCTGCCACATAGGCTTACATTCTAATAAAATCATAATGAAACAATAAGGAGGGGAAGAGAATGCAAACAGGCATAGGGTAGGGTAAACAGGCACTGGGTAGGGTAAAACTAACAGTATAAAGTCAGAACAAAATCAAGTTTAACATCTTAATGTTAAAATCACTGAAATAAAGAACAAGTGAGAGATTCAATGTATCTGAAATTAACTTCACTCACTCCTGCTTTTGTAGGTTTTGCTGTACTTTGAAGCTTTTGCTATACTCTGTGTGTTACATTCTCCCCTTCCCTCAAATATCTTTTCTGACTGTATCTTCACTCATTGCAAGCTGCTGTTGTTGTTAACAGGGTTTGCTACTGGCCCCAGAATCGTTTCAAATTTGGTATGGCTAAAGCGCTACCTAAAAGCTATCATGGTGCCAACTTTTATCTCTTTATCTTTAAAAATGACAGTTTAAAAATAATAATTTCAAAACCTCATTTTTAAAAAAAATCCTAAAAAACCAATGGATGAACGGATCTGTTTCAAATTTGGTATGACTAAAGTCCTTCCTAAGAGCTACCATTGTGCCAAGTTTCATGTCTTTATCTTAAAAATTGACAGAGTTATAAGCATTTTTGTTAATTCCCATTAGAGCTGCTCTTTGGGGGGGAAATCCAGATTTCCCCTCCCGGATTTGCCATCAAAAGCACGGACAAATCTGGGCAAATCCGGTCATATGGTCACCCTAAGCATGATCCAGAAGTACAACACGAGATGGGCCTAGGCAGTAGCTTGATTCTCAGTGACTAAGGTCACTAAGCATCTTAAGTTCTGCCCTGCCATGCTGGAACTGATACTTGAACTAACAGGGGATTGATGTCACCTTTCTGCTATTTGGGGGCTAAAGCTGGTGTAAACATTTTGTATCTGCCATGATGCTATTGTTTGATCATTTTCTGGAATTACATTATACCAGAGAAAATTTGGATTCAAGGAGAAAACGCACTTTGAGGCAAGGGATGCTGATAGGTTGCACAATGATCCTCCTCTTCACATACATGATGAAAGATACATGATGACATCATCCCCATCCATGCATGGGCAGCCCTAGATGAGAAGGAAAGGAAAGGAACGGAACGGAAAGGAACCTCTCGTGCAAGCACTGAGTCATTACTGACTCTTGGAGGGACGCCAGCTTTCGCTGACATTTTCTTGGCAGGCCTTGTAGCGGGGTGGTTTGCCGTTGCCTTCCCCGGCCGTCATTACCTTTCCCCCAGCTAACTGGGTACTCATTTTACCAACCTCGGGAGGATGGAAGGCTGAGTCGACCCGAGCCGGCTGCCTGAAACCAGCTTCCGCTGGGATCGAACTCAGGCTGTGGGGAGAGTTTTGGCTGAAGCACCTGCTGCTTACCACTCTGCCCCGCACGAGTCTCTAGAAGAGGTTTATTTAATTGGCATTTTGTCCTCTCCTCACCTGACCACAATAAGCAACTGAGCATTCAGTTTATACATTTTAAAAGATTTTGTTCTTGCTGTTATAAACACATAGATTTTAAAAGGTGAAACATTTTGGCACTAAATGCCACCTTCGGCCTTCGGTGACTGAAGCATGGCATTTGTTGCCAAAAGGTTTCACATTTTAAAATCTGCTCATTGAAGAAAAATCTTGTAAAATCTGTAAACTGGATGCTTGATTGCTGGTTGCTTATTGTGGTTTGGAGGAACGTGTCATCTGAAAAGCACCGGGTTAGGGGAAACTGCCCTAAAAAAAAAGTGGGGGGAAGGAGGGGCTACATTGCCTAGGTATCAGTTTTGGTACTTTTGGGAACACTCACACATGTTGCAGTGGAGGCTGGTGGCTCTGATATCAATGGGGGTGAGAAATTCTCTCTGGATTTCAGTCAGAACTTTAAAGGAGTCTTCCAAGGTGCACCTTTAGAATTCTTACTGGTTCTTACTGAAATCCACAGCAGATTCATTGCCTCACTGAAATCAGAGCTGCCAGCCTCCACTGAAGAGCTAGGAAATGAAGGCTTTAGCGGAGGGAGGCCAAACAGGTGAACACGAGTGGTGAACCAAAGGCACTTCAATCATCCTTAAAACATTTACCCAAGTCGAAGTCAAAGGCTTGCACATAACGAGTGCTAATGGGATCATTAATGTAACACCACCCCCACCATGTACTCCGGCCACTTGGGAGATTGAAGGTAGGAGTTGCCTTCTCCTTTGCTTCCTTCCCTCTAAGGAAGTTCAGGGAGGACAGGCTGTTCTGAGACATTTTGCTGCCTGAAGCAATCCAGAAAATCCCGCCCCCCCCAGCGATCAGTACCAGTCATTCTTCCTCCTCTTAATCAGCCTTCTCCAACCTGGTTCCCATCAAATAGCCAGTTAAACATGTTGGGATTTACTTCTAAGTAAACGCACATAGGATTGTGTGATAAATCCTAGAAAATGCCACAAACCAACTCTCAACAAAGCTCTCTGGGCATTTCAGTACAATTAAAACAGCAAAATACATCATAAAATAAAATAATGTTTTAAAAAATGCAATTAGGAAGCGAGAAAGGATTTTTGCTGGTAAGGTGTTCAAACCTATCACTACCAGTCCCAGCCAGTCTTCCTCTAACCCTAACCCTTCCCCAACCTGAGTCCCTCCCAATTGCCAGTTAAACATGTTGTTAGGACTTACTTTTAAATAAACATGCATAGGATTGTGATAAACCATAGAAAATGCCAGAAACCAACTCCCAACAAAGCTCTCTGAGCAGTTGCAATATAAAATAAAATAAAATATTTTTTAAAAATACAATTATGAAGCAAGGAAGGGATCTTGCTGGTTAGGGGTTACTTAAACCTATCGCTACCAATGCCAGCCAGCCTTCCTCTAAACAGCCTTCCCCAACCTGAAGCCCTCTCAATTGCCAGTTATGGGACTTACTTCTAAGTAAATCATGATTTTCATGACTCTATTAGCAATAATTAAAGCTTCTGAGAAATGAATCTAGCGTTATACAGAAGCTGTGTGTAAAACTGGAAAGGAGGAAATTATTTTGCATGGAACCAAACCATATCCATTTAGAATTTTCAAAAGCCTGGATATCAAAAAACCCAAAGAGGTTGGGGTTTTTAAAAAAGGAAGGGGTGATAAAAGGAAATACTTTTTTTTTAATAGTTCATTTGGAAGTCAGATTCCTAGTGGTCATCATGTTTGACATTGCAGTTTTTGCGTGCTGAAAGTGCTTCATAATCATTATCTGAACGATTCTTACAACTCAGGCAGGCAAATCATTTTGCCACTGCTTCTACAACCACCATTAGTTCTGTTGCCATTATCATTTAAATCTGGAAATCGCTTTACAGGGTCTTTTCAGATGGAGGGTTCCTAGTGCCAGCAACCTCAGACATTATGCAGCTGTTCTGTCTTTCCTTATTTACTTTTCTGAGGTAAAAAGAAAGTGTGAAGAAGCTGTGGGAGAGTTACAAGGAGAAGATGATGTCTTCTAGATTCCCCGTAAAATTTCAGGAGTGAGGCAAGGCAATTGCTCGGTAAAAGTTTCATCTGGAAGCACCCACACTGAGGCCATAGCTAGACCTAAGGTTTATCCCTGGATCGTCCAGGGGTCAAACCTGTTCATCTAGGTGACACACAGGGGATCCAGTGCTCAGGCAGGGGCGAACCCGGGATGATCCCAGGATAAACCTTAGGTCTAGCTGTGGCCTGAGACACTCCATGAAGCTGTTCATACAAATATTCAGCAAACTTTGAGATACAAAGAAGGTTAAGAATAAGTGAGGTTGGGGTAGGGGGGAAGCAAGGTTTCAGGGACGCTAGGCAGAAGAGCCTCAAGTTTTGTGAAACCCAGCCATCTACCACTATCTACCAAACAGGCATGCAGAAGGGTATCAGGAGAGGGATACCCTTTCCTTTGGCATTTAATTCTTAATGTCCATGCTCTGTGAGGATTCTCTCAGATGAGACTTTTATTATGCAATCACCTTGCCTCATTCACAGAAAAGTATGGGTGTCAGGACCATGTTACCTTCCATTTCTAACCTTCCCGTGTTCCCCCACAACCTCCATCGTCTTTTCTGTTAAGAAGGGAAATGGCCACACAAGGCCTTATTAGTGGTAGCGCTAGGAGCCCTCCACCTGGAAACACCCCAACTCACCTTGAGAAGGGATTGCAAGATTTTCCCTGATTTGATCTGCAGGAAATTCCCTATCAGAGGCAGAGGGGTGGGTCCGGGGGGTAGCTTCCCCTTTCGTGTTATCTTTCTCTTTGCTGATGTGATGACAAGATAGGACAGGTAGATGATGAGGAAGAGGGTGACCGCACTGGACAGCTCCATGGTGGCAGTCACCAGCTGTTCCTCTCTGTTTCCAAGCAATGGATTCTGTCCCGTTTTGCTGGGGTTCGAAGGCTTTTGGTGGGGCTGACCTGGCACCACCTTCTGCATTACATAAGCACACTGGGCAAACATGTCAAGTTCTTAATCCTTGAAACTGGTGCTAAATCTCTTTCCTGGTTAAACAGTAGAGCTGTGCTCTGCTTCACTTCACTTCATAGAAGCAATAGCGGAGTGGCCTGATACACCTCCAACAAAGGCAGAGATAGATCAGGTCGGGGGAGCTCCGGAATGAGATGAAGCAGATCGAGACAAAGCGGATCCTTCACCTCGATCCAGAGCTCCAAAAAAAAGGTAAGTGTGGGAGGACAGGGGCTTAACTGGCGCTGCCGCAGTCCGTGCGGTGACAGCAACAGAGCCAGATAAGGGGGCGGGGGAGAGGGGGGCTTACCTGGCTCCATCGCAGTCCAGCAGCAGCTTCAACTGAGGCCCATGGCCTGGTCTTCCTATTTGAGGCCTGGGCCTCAGTTGAAGCCGCCGCTGGGCCGCGACAGAGGCAGGTAAGTGATGGGGAGGGGAGGGGAGCCTTACCTGGCTTTACCGCCTGCTGCCACGGTCCATGCAGTGGCGGACGGTGGAACCAGGTAAGGGGGGAGGGGGTCTTATTCGCCCCCATTTTGTCCCCCTTCCCCACTTACCTGCCAGTAAGTGGGGAAGGGGGGGCCAAAATGGCGGGTGAATCATGATCTGACCCTTCGGATCTTGCTCTGTGATCCGATCTGGAGCGGGTTGGGGGAGGGTCGGATCAACATGAACCGGTTCAGGCCCGATCCGGAAGTTCCGGATTGGGCCACGAAGCAGTTCAGGAGGGTCCGTGCACAGCCCTATTAAACAGTATTCTGAATATTTGATCCACAGGAAAATTAGATTTGTGTTTCTGCATTCTTAGCAATAGAAAGATTGCTAAGATGTTGTCTGGTCATTGGCCTTTCTTGCACCCACCGCAGACTGCTGTGTCATATTGCGTTTGTGATCAACTACAACCATCAATGAGCCCTCTTTGAGTACGGTTGTCCAACCAACTTTGGATCCACCTGGTCATAGTACCATCCAGCCCCCATTTAAGTACTCAGGATATCATGAGGCACCTTGGCAAATGCCTTGCTGAACTCAAGATGGATTATGTCCACAGCATTTCCACAATCTACTATCCCAATCAAAAATGAATTAAGATTAGTCTGGAAGGTCTTGTTCTTGACAAATCCACGCTGGCTTCCACTGAATACTGCATTCGTGTCAAGGTGACTGCAGATCGAACACTTGATAACCTGCTCTAGAATCTTCCCAGGTATTGATCTCAGACCAATTGGTCTATAACTTGGCAGATCATATTTTTTGCCCTTTTTGAAGATAGGAACAATATCTGCTCTGTGACCCTCCAGTCCTCCACCTACTCTCCAGGATTTCTCAGAGGTTCTGAGATTCCATCTACCACTTCTTTGAACACCTTGGCATGCAATTGATCTGAACCTGGGGATTTGAACCTATTTAAGATGCCGGGGGCAGCATTCTGTAACTGCAACGGCCAACTAGCTGTCTGATGAGATATGCACATGAGAGACATGGCAGTAACTCTACCTTCCTACTCATATTCCCCAGCAACTGATATTGAGAGGCAGACCACCTCTGATACAGGAGATGATGCATACAGGCATCAGGGCTAGCGGCCATTGCTAGCCTTCTCCTCCTCTTCCATGAATTTGTCTAACCTCCTTTTAAAGCTGTCCAAATTGGTGGCTACTAATATAGGACCTTTCCAGCATTGGTCTCACAATACTCTCATAGAATCATAGACTAGTAGAGTTGGAAGAGGCCTCTAAGGCCATCGAGTCCAGCCCCCTGCTCAATGCAGGAAGCGTCCTTGACAGACAGCTGTCCAGCTGCCTCTTGAATGCCACTAGTGTGGGAGAGCTCACAACCTCCCTAGTCATGGGTTCCATTGTCATACTGCTCTAACAGTGAGGAAGTTTTTCCTAATGTCCAGCCGGAATCTGGCTGCCTGTAACTTCCTCTAAACAACAACAACAAAATAACAACTGTATAAGAGTTACACTGTTCTTATAATTCTGAAATGGAAACAGTCATGGAGGGATGGTATTATTTCTGGCAGACAAGAATTCCTTTTGCCTTTATTTCTAATGCTGCCTCTACTCATGAGTAATTGCTTTGTATTGTTACTGTAATTGAATTTGATAATGTGTTTTAAACGTGTTTATTTAGGGTGACCCTATGAAAAGGAGAACAGGGCTCCTGTATTTTTAACAGCTGTATTGAAAAGGGAATATCTGCAGGTGTCATTCGTATATATGGAGAATCTAGTGAAATTTCCTCTTCTTCACAACAGTTAAAGCTGCAGGTGTCCTGCCCTCTTTTAAATCTGGTCACCCTAGTATAGCTCCTGCAACTTTAACTGGTCTGTCGTGGCCCATCTCCAGCTTCACTTGAGCTCATGGCTAAACCCGGAAGTGTCAGTTCTGGGTTGAGCCGCGGGCTGAAGTGAAGCTGGCGATGGGCTGCAATGGACCAGGTAAGTGGTGTGCATGAGGGGGGGCTTACCTGGCACCGCCACTGCAGTTCATGGGTGAGTCAATGGGTGGGGGGGAAATGGAGCTCCGATTCAGATCCGGAGCTCCGTAACGAAGCAGACCGGGCCACAGGCGGATCGTGTTGGGGCGGATTGGCCCGATCCGGAAGCTGCAGATTGGGCTGCGAAGAGGATCTGGGGGGTCCGTGCACAGCTCTAAATAGAAGCCAATAGTGCCATTTTTTTTCTCATGCTAGAAGGATGATGAAGCAAGAAAGAATCTTGTAGTGCCTTAAAGGCTAACAAATGTATGATGGCACCAGTCTTTACGGTACTCACACTTACGTGTTTTTGCTGCAAGCAACGAACACAGCTCGCATTCTGGAAGTTGTTTCCTTTAAGGCAAAATGGCACTTTTAATGTCTACTTCTGAATGAGCATTTGTAGAAGAGCAAAAGTCCTAATTAACTCATAAACTTGAAGTTGGGGTTCAGTGTGCTAATCTGGAGAGGTGGGAATCCTAGAGGGATGGATGATTTGTAAAAACCAAAGTGAGCAAAAATAAGAACAAAACAATAAGACCAACATTTCACTGCATCCAAGGGACTTAGGGCCATTTTTCACTTTGCATTCATTATGTATTTAAATATTAATACGCCAACTTCTGAAACATGTTCACCTAGCTCTCTTGTTTTGTTCTATTCCGAGCAGGGAGCTTTAGTTTATCTACCATCTAAAATCTCTTCTTCCCACATACATCTCTCTGCTCCTTTTGAGTCACCTTTCCTGGCTGAGTCTGGAGCAAAAGCTCTTCCTAGTTTTCCTCTTTTAAGAAATCCTTTGCAGCTTTTAAGAAATCCCTTTTGTTTTGTTTTCCTTCCTAAAACTCTCTCGTTTCTTTTTCTTCCCCTTTTCCTCACACTTGCATTTAGTTTCTAGGTCATTCTTGCTCAAGAATTAGTTTATTTCATTCTTTTGTAACACACTTGCAATATTGGGAGAGAAAAACAAACCAGAAAATGTCAGAGATAATTTAATGAACTGAAACTGGGCCACAAAGGTGGATCCATAAACTCGGATTAACACCTTCCTCTGGCTACAGAAAGGTGAGCATGTGTGCAAGTGAGGGGGTATTAAATTACCTGGGCACACCTATTCCCAAGGGGTGCAGCCCTTTGAAAGGGTATCAGGTTATCTCTTTGGAGACATGCAGAGGCAGGTCGCGGTGGTGGGTTGGGTGGGGCTCTTTCTGGGGTAGAGGAACATTGGCCCTTTGGTTCGGGCTGTTTTGGCAAGGGAGAGCGAACAAGGGCTGGCTGTTGGAACTCCAGGCACTTGGCTCTTCACTGAAGCACTTGCATAAGAATCGGCGGCTCTCTGGAAGGGACACAAGGGAGCAAAACCGATACCAGCCGCCCGGCTCCTCCAAACGTGCTGCTGGTCCATCTCCAGGGTCCTGAGTGCAGCCTCTTGGGTGGAGCCCCAGAGGAACGTACTGTGGTCAACTGCAGAGGCCGTAGTTCAGTGGGAGAGCACATGCTTTAAGGGCAGAAGTCTTAGAAGTTCAGCCTGTGGTGCCTCATTATAAAATTATCTTGGAGACCAGGGAAGAGGAAGACCTTTGGTTTGGCCAGTGATGGAGAACTCCTGGGCCACGGGGCTCATCCAGTGTACAGGCTCCCTAATCCAGACTGTAGAACCTTCTGGGGTTCCACCCCCATTGGAATGTCCTGCATCCTTAGCTTATTAAGTCTTGGAGTGCAGCTGGTATGCCACGTCCATAGGAAGGCAGTGATGTCTGGGCCCTCCATAACAGGAGTGAGGCATTTGCACAATAAAAAAAAGCATTCATCTGGAAGCAGCAGGAAGCTTTTCTAGAAGGACCTTGGTTGGGACTCGTCCAGCAGAACTAGATTTTCCTGTGAGCAAAACCACCAATTGATGGGTTTTCTTGCAGGGCAACCTTAGAAAATGAAATGGAGAAGAGTGCATGGCTTTCCCAGAGCCAGAAGGGCGCCACCTTTGCCGCAGGGCTGACCCTCTTCACAGCGGATCCCAACCAAAGCAGGGCTCCAGGGCTGCTTCAACCCAAGGGCAGGACTCCATGTCAGAGAAGCTCCCTGGCTGCATTCCGGAGGGAGACGGCGCTGCAGGTAAACATCTCCAAATGCCAGCCTCTGTTAGCTGAACATTCTCACCACCAGCAGCCAAGTTTTGACAGAGCCACGCCAACCTTTTGGAAGGAGGGCGGCAGGATTGCACAAAAGGCCAGAAGTGCTGAGCACGTGGCCTTTGGGAGAAAGGCAGGGGCTCTGGGAAGGGGGGCTGGCAAAGGCTCAGGTGGCCACGCTTCGTGGCTGGAGAGTGTCTCCCCACCACCACCCTCCTCCAATGAAACCTGAGCTTGGAAACAAACTTTCCAGCCTCCTCCGTCCTCTGCCCTCTCTGGGTGTGTTGCAATTGTCCCCCTGGGCTACAGAGGGGGCTTGTCTCAGGTGTGTTTGTGCATCCACCTCCTTTTTCCTCCTTGTTCTTGCAGAAGTCCAGAAGAGGCGGCCTGCAGGGAGGGAGAGGAGGATGGAGGCCTGGTTGGGGGGCACCTGGATCCTGGCCGTTCTCCTCCTCGTCCTCTGGCTCCTTCTGCTCCAGGGGAAGAGCCACCCTGGGAATCTGCCCCCTGGCCCCCACAGGTGGCCTGTGCTGGGAAGTCTGCTGCACCTGAAGGGGCCGTCGTTGCTCCAAAGCCTCCTGAAGGTGAGTTTTTGAAGCGCCTCAATGTCTCCAGTCTTGGCAAAGCAGGAAGCTGCTGGGTTGGAAGCAGCATGGGAGTGGGGGGTGGAATCAGATCCTTTTCGTTAGAGCAGGGGGTGTCCACGTGGCACCGCTTTTGCTACGATTTCCCCCCAAACCCGCACCATCCAAAGATTGGAGGTGGAAACTCCATGGCCAGATTGAGCCCGTGGGATGGAGGTGCCCCACACCTGCCATAGAGGGAGGTGGGACAGTCAGACCAAAGTCCTATCACCTCCAGCATCCACAGTGACCAGCCAGATACCCCAGTAGGAAGCCCACAAGCAGAATAGGAGTGCAACAGGACCGTTCCGGTGTGCTCACCACAAACTCACTCAGAGAGCTGTAGTGTCTCATGACTACTAGTCATGGATATCCCCCGTGGGCTTGACTAATCCCTCTGTGAAGCCATCCAGGCTGGTGGCCAAACAAGAACTGATGTTCTTTGAAAGCATTATAGCAGTGGCCACCATAAGAGTCAAGGCATAATTTTTCAAAAAGTGAAGCAGTGAATAAAAGCTTCTTCCATTTAAAAGTGTTTGGATGTTCCCCTGTTCAGCTGCGAGAAAAATATGGGCCAGTGTTCACGGTCTATTTTGGAACTCGTCCGGTTGTAGTCTTATGTGGACACGATGCCGTGAAGGAGGCCCTGATAGACAAGGTGGAAGAATTCAGCGGAAGGAAAACCAACCCTACCCTAGAAAGGACCTTCCAAGGACACGGTGAGGCGTCCCACATGGCCTTGTGAGAAGAGGATCCCTTCCACTCTTTCCTGGTTGACATTCCATCTCCTTCTGGTTTCCTCAGGGGTGGTCTTTTCCGAAGGGGAGCGCTGGAAGCAGCTGCGCCAGTTCTCCGTCGCCATCCTGAGGAATTTCGGCATGGGGAAAAAAACCATTGAGGAGCGGATCAAGGAAGAGGCCCAATTCCTGCTGGAGGAATTTCAGAAGACCAGCCGTGAGTCGGGGTGGGGGTGGGGAGTAGGGAGTAGGCAGCAGTTGAACCCAAAGTTAAAAAAAGTCATGATACTCGGTGGGAGGGATTTGTCCTCCAAAAGACAATGGGAAGGGTGATAGGAAGGTAAGAGGGCGATATAGAGCACCTCTACCACCCCAATTATCGGTTGTGGGGATGTGGGGGGGGGAGCAAAAAGGAAATTGGAGAACAAAATAAAAGACAAATGGCAATTCATGTCTCCCTTATTCCAAATGAGTAGGAACGGAGGGAGGAATGAAGCTCCCCCCTCGGAACAGGAGACAGTAGTTTGAGTTAGGCATGAAGAAAAGTACAGATGGGTTAAGGTTTTACCATTCTCATACATCTTCCTGGAAATAAAGGGAGCAGACACCTCTTTGACTTATGTGTGGATTAGGCCAACCCCACCCCCCAACTGGGTGCCCTCTAAATGTTTTTGACTTCAACTCCTATCAGCCGCCAAAAACCAGCTTGGCCAATACTCAGGAATGCTGGGAGTCGTGGTCCGAAACATCTGGAGGCCGTCAGGCATTCTTTGTTTGTTTATTCAAATACATCTATATCTCCAAATTCATTAAACTCTGAAGTGGTTAACTTTAAAGTTTGAGGAAGGCTCAGGCAGATTTTCCAGTTACTCCAAATGTCCCCTCCTCCATCCTCCAGTCAACAATGGTCAATTGTACCTTCAGCGCAGTGACTCTTCCTTCATCTTTTCTGCCCTCTAGAGAAACCCTTTGACCCCACCCTTTATCTCAGCCACGCCGTCTCCAACGTCATCTGCTCCATCATCTTTGGTGACCGCTTTGACTACAGGGACCAGGAATTCCAGTCCCTCATGGAGATTATGTACAACAGTTTCCGGGAGATGAGCACAGCCTGGGCTCAGGTATCCCCACCCCACCCTCTTTGCTCAGATGAAAACGAGGAGAGAGAGAGAGAGAGTGCAACTCCTATCATTCCCAGCCAGCATGGCCATTGACTGAGAATGATGGGTGTTACAGCCCAATTTTAGCTGAAGGGCACTGGACTGTAGAAGGCTGTACAAGGAGGAACCTCCTTCATGAAATAGGGGTTCCTGCAAAGACAAATGCTCTTGTGCTAGAGACTTGATGCCAGTTTTAAATCTCTATAATAATACAAGGCACATTTGGCTCCTAATGTGATGTCTCCCTGGCACCATAGAAAGACCTTTTTTAAATTTTTCCAGGCCACTCAAGGTCCACTAATATTGTTTGATTTGATTGGTTTGGTTCTTGTTAGTTAGTGTTTGCTACCTTGGAAATACTTTTTGGCCAAGAGCAGGAAACACACTTGTGAAATGCAGATGAACCCCCCCCCCCCTCACCTTTCTCTCCTCCTGCAGTTCTATGACACTTATGCTGAGTTCCTGAAGTACTTTCCTGGGCCGCACACCAAGGTCTACAACCTCTTGGAAGACATGAGGGCCTTCATTGCCAAGAGAGTGAAGGAGAACCAGCAGACCCTTGACCCCAACACCCCTCGGGACTTCATTGACTGCTTCCTCATCCAGATGGAGAAGGTACCATGTTGGTGCAAATACCCCATAATCGGAGGGGCCACTGTTTCACTCCCTTTTCAACCCAGCCAGCTTGGCTCTAAATATACATGAGGCATTTCATTCTAATGCAGAGTTCTAGGAAACTCAGGGTTTGCAGCTCCCCACTCCTCATGAGCTTACATTCGGTGAGCAATAATCTACTTTGCAGCTCTGGCATAAATCAGAGGGCAATCAGGGTCTAATGAAACCCTTTCCCATTCCCAGGGGGAGAGGAAGGAAGCCACCTGTCCTCACCTCTTGCCTGGACCACTATGGAAATACATTTCTGAGCCAATGAGCCCTCCAGATGATGTTGGACTGCAGCACCCACCAGGCCTAGCCAGAATGGCCAATGGTGAGGGATGGTGGGAGTTGCAGACCAGCAACATCTGGAGGGCCACAAGTTGCCCACCCCAGATGTATAGGTGGAATTGACCAGTACAAGTGTTATTAAAATGTACCATGTACATTGATGGTGCTATATAAATAAATAAATAAATAAAATAATAATAATAATAATAATAATAATAATAATAATAATAATAATAATAATTAACAGGGCTTTTCAAGGAGTATAGCTATAGGATCAGCCGGCACAAATGACTGTGAGATCAGCCATGCAAATCAGAATGTTCTAATGAGGTTTTGTTCCTAGGAAAAAGACAACCCATCCAGTGAATTCAACACCAGGAACCTGGAGCTCACCACCCTTAACTTGTTCTTTGCTGGGACGGAGACCGTCAGCTCCAGCCTGAGATATGGTTTTCTGCTGATGATGAAATACCCCGACGTGCAAGGTATGGAGTGCAGAAACTCTGGCTGCAACAAGGGCTATTTAAACTCATCCTCGTGTCTTTCCCAGGTCATGAAACAGTTTGTCCAAGCATGACTGAGTGCAATACGACCACAGCCAAGACCCTGCCCTCATCTTCACAAGCACCGGGGAGGGGGGGTGGGGGAGAGGCGGGGAGGGACCTCGTCACAAAGGACCTCACAATGCAGCCAAGCTGGAGCGGGGGGAACCCATGAAGTCAGCCCTCCCAGCACCAGTATACATAGACAGTCGAACTCACTCTGTGTGTTTTAAAATACCCTTATACGTGCGTACAGTATATAGGTAACAATACACAGTTGCAGGCATGTTTGTCAATGCCCTTACACAGTACTGGTAGAATTCAGTTTTGACTACACAGAGTGTTTTCAAAATCTATGTGTGGATAACATTTGAAAACCTTGGAAATGTTATTGTTGAATGTTGAATATATTCTTGCCAAATCCAAATGTTCTTGTTAATGTGAAACCTCTTTTCACCTGACGCCTTTCTGCTCTACGTCTCCTACTCCCAATGATGTCCCGAAGCAAATGCCATATTCTCAAACGTTGGCCATACTGGTCTGCGTACAGATTATGCACATGTACATTAAGACAATTCCATTTCAATCTTAGATTAAGAGCAATTTCCGGCAGGCCTATCCAGTGGAATTTTAAGATGTTTTTAGAATGTTTTTTAGGATGTTTTAACAATGTATATTAAGTTTTAATTCAGTTTTATGTATTTTACCGTTTACTGTTGTTCCCCGCCTCGATCAAAATGTAGAGGCGCATAAGAAATAAATGTATTATTATTATTATTATTATTATTATTATTATTATTATTATTCATTATAGGTATTTCTGTAGATTGTCTCTCATTTAGTAAGACGTTTATAACTTCCAACTCTGTGCTTTGCAGCTCTAAGTTAAAGGAAGCCAGATTCCAGCTGGATATCAGGAAAAACTTCCTGACTGTTAGAGCAGTATGACAATGGAAACAGTTACCTAGGGAGGTGGTGGTCTCTCCTGCACTAGAGGCCTTCAAGAGGCAGCTGGGCAACCCTCTGTCAGGGATGCTTTAGGGTGGATTCCTGCATTGAGCAGAGGGTTGGACTTGATGGCCTTGTAGGCCCCTTCCAACTCTGCTATTCTAACACACAAACCTTCTCCATAAGAACTGACCATGCTGGGTCAGATCAAACTCCTGGCCATTTCCCCACAGTGTCCACCCAAATGGCTCAAGGAGGCCCTTGTCCTGGACAAACAGGCAATAGCCCTCACCTGATTCCACCCCCACCCCGCAGCAACTCAGTTCCTCTGAACATAGAGGGTCCATTTAGCTATGTTGGCGTTCCATTTGGGAATGAGAAATCTAAATTCCTAATTCTATAAATACATTTGACAGCAAAGATGCATGAGGAAATTGACCGAGTGATTGGCCAGAACCGTGTCCCAAACATTGAGGACCGGAGCCAGATGCCCTACGTAGACGCCGTCATCCACGAAGTGCAGAGATTCAGCGACCTCCTCCCCATGGACGTGCCCCACTCAGTTACCCGCGACACCGAATTCCGAGGCTACGTCATCCCTAAGGTACACGCTGAGGCCAGGGCAGTGATATCTCAGAGAGTCAGTCTACTAATATTCATGGGGTCCTGATTTGGAGCCAGCAGCCAAATGGCTTCTGCTAATGTGGCGCTTCTTCACTCAGCCTATAATCTGTCTGAGGGAATTACTGATCACAGGATCCGGTGACAGGTACTGGTAGCGATGGCTCTATCCAAGGAAGGAGGGGGCTACAGTCAGAAATTGCATGCTGGACCTGATAGCTCTTTGGTGCCCCCTCAGGATTCCTTTCTGCTTAAAAGTCTTGGCTCCTTCTTCATGAAGCAAATGGGGGAGCATGAATGGAATCCCCCTTTACACCACTGGCATCTCCCTATTAACCTGGCTGTAGGGCTTAAGTCTGGCTGCAGCCAGAGGTGGACAGATGCCCACAGGATGCTCCTGTAACTCAGCTGTGAGAGACCCACCACACTACTTTGTAGTTGTAACTACTTTGTAGTTGGTGGTGGATCACTGGGTCACATGTTCTCATTTGGTCAGCTGTTTTCAAACTTTTGTCCTCCCACAGACCAGCTGGAAATTCCTAAGGGGTTCAGTAGATCTCTTAATAAACTTTGTACTGGTTGTTCTACAGATGAAGGCAAAGAGAAAGCAAACTATATTAACCAAATAGTTTCTTCAGGACTGGGGTCATTGTCAGAGCGAGAGCTACGTTAAGGAAATAAGGCTACAGAGGCATTTTGCAGAAAATCTTAATAAATTGGACCAGCATCATAGTATGACCATTACGACCCATAGGCCAGGGCCTAGTTAGCCTCCGTGATCCAGCCCTGGTCAAAAGGGCCTCCCTCTCTGTCCCAAGAGAAACAAAACAAACACCAACCCGGGGCCAATGCTCCCAACGGTGCCACAACCATTCTGCAGACCACTTGACAGGAGCTTAGGGACCGTCAGAGCCCTGTGGACCACAATCCCTTAGTTCTTGCTGGGGCCTCTGTGCAGTCCTGACCTCCACACTCTCTCTTTCCTAGGGGACAGAAATCTACCCCATGCTCACCACTGTCCTGCATGACCCCACAAAGTTTGAAACCCCAGATGCCTTCAACCCAGGGCATTTCCTGGATGAGGACGGATGCTTCAAGAAGAGTGACGCCTTTGTGCCCTTCTCCTCAGGTAGAGCCCTCCTAAGCACTTCTGCAAATGAGAAGGTTCCTATTCTTAGGGTGACCAACTGTCAGGATTTCCCTGGATTTGTCCTGGTTTTTGTTCTTTCCATGGTGTCAGGGGGGATTTTCTATAATTTTCAATAATGTCTTGGAATGACACACCTTCCCCTTTAAGGCTGCCATTAGCATGGCAGGAGGGAATGACATGCTTTCTTGAGGCACATCATTCCCCCACCCTGAGCTCCAATTGAGGTCTTAAAGGGGAAAGTGGGTCATTCGTGGACATTATAGAAAAGGCCCCAATTGAAGTGGATGGTGGTGGTGCAGAATGAAATCCTTTCCCCTCCTTCACTCCAATCGGGTTCTTTAAGGTGGCAGGGGAATAACGTACTTTCTGCAGGACTCAGAAAGCTGCTTCCCCACACACACACTAGGTGTCCTCTTTTTTGGTTTCCCAAATATGGTCACCCTACCTATTCTATTTGGGGGTTTTCCACACGCTTGCTTTTTGAAGTTGTGAATGTGGGTCTCCTATAGCAAACAGCCATTCTGGCAGTGACTAGACCTCTTCTGATATCAAGTTGTTTGCACAGAGGCTTTTGTTTCCGAATTCTACAACATTCCTAATGTGCCTGCATAGATGCTTCTTTATTCTTATGAACTCACTTCTGCCCATGCCAATAACCTTGATGCTGTGTGCATTAGAAAGAGGGTGGTCAGCCTTAGGGATTGTGGAGTACGTAAGGTTGCGCACGAACAGAAACAGCCACCCTCCACCCTCACACAGTAACAAATAAATGTGCAGCAGAAGAATGAGGCCCCTGTGGAGAATAGGTGGAGGCGGCCAAAATATCTAGGAATGGCAGGAACAGGTGGGGCATTTTTCAACCATCAGTCACAGGCACCATGGAAATGTTTGTTTCTCCCAAAGGAGATGTTAAGTTTCACATGAGGAATCCCTCCAAGCTGGATGAGAACCAATAAGCTGAAGATGAACCCTGACAAGATAGAGGCACTATGGACAGTTTGCTCCCATGTCTGGAGATTAGGGAAATAATCTGTCCTGGGTGGGGTTGCCCTCCCTCTGAAGGATCAGGGGTGTAGCTTGAGGGTCCACCACTGTCTATGGAGGCACAAGTGGCCTCCGCACTGAGGAGTGTCTTTTCCCAACTGTTGTCGTTACGCCCACGACAGCCTTCTTGAACAGGGGTCCATGCATTGGTAACCTCTGGATTGGGCTATTGCAATGCACCAAAAATCTATCAATTAACACCCCCTATGCCCACACATAGTGGAAAGAAAGAGGGACTTCCTTTTGTCTGCCCTGGAACTCCTGCCAATCATGTTCATTGGAGCCATGCAGGCTGTGCACACCCATACTCTGCTCTTCTCCTGTTGAACGGTTGAGCCATTCTTAGTGTTCCAAGGTACAAATCACATGAGAACCAGCTGTTCTGGCCGCTCCCGGGGGAGCCCACCCCCTGACCCAAGCCAGGCATCTGTTGCAAAGCTGCCCGTCTCCTTCCCACCTGATTGCTCTCCTCTCTCCCTCGCAGGCAAGCGGATCTGCCTGGGCAAAGCGCTGGCCCGCATGGAGCTCTTCCTCTTCTTCACCACCATCCTGCAGAGATTCCGGCTGAAGCCCCTCCAGGCCCCCCAGGACATTGACACAACCCCCCAGGAGAGCGGCTTTGCCAACATCCCACCCCTCTACCAGCTCTGCGTCATCCCGCGCTGAGTGGGAGACCGGATTCAGAGTCCTCTCCCTCCCCTGCAGAAGCTGGATTCCCAGGATAGACAGGGGGGTGAGGGGGCGGTGGTCTTGTCCTCTTTTCCCTCTCACACCAAGGGGCTTTTGGAGATGGCTTCCATAGTTCACCCTCAAATTGGTTGCAAGGGTGCCTGTGGAAGCTCAGGTCGGAAGCCGTGTGGTGGTGGTGGTGATTCCTTCTCATGGCCCTCTGATCCCAAAGGACATTGATGCCTCTTTGTTTTGGGGGGTGGGTGGGTAGGGGTAGGGGACTAGAGGCTTAAAGCTTCATCCCACATACCTGTTTCCCTCAAATGATCCCTACAGCGCTAAACTGTCACCATTGTTGTTGTTGTTGTTTCTACCGGGCGGCTAGATCCTTTGCATTACCAGGAAATGGGTTTAAAGGGGGAAAAGTAAAAAAATCATAAAAAATCAACAGATGACCCAATCCGATTCAGATTTGGTGTGCTTAAAGCTCTCATTAATATCTATTACTGTGCCAAATTTGATGTCTTTGTCTTTAAAGCTTACGTAGATGTAAGCATTTGTTTAATTTTTCTTCAAATCCTGCTCCTGCACCCCAGCGGCTGCTCGGAAAACAACTAACGATACACTCGAAAACTAGTAGCAAAATATCGCACTTCTTTTGGTTAAGAAACACAATTTTTTGTGTTAAATACCACCTTTTTTATTTATAGGAAAGCGAGAATAAATAAAAAAGGTGGTATTTAACACAAAAAGAAGGAGGATTAGGACTCCCAAATATAAAATTATATTATGTAGCCAATAGACTAAGGGCGTTACTAGACGAGGCTGTAGCGCGCGTTACCTTCCGCAGTCGTGTCGAGGCTTCCAGATGACGTTCACGAGGATCCGCCGTTATCCTGCGGTGAAGCCTCTTTCTCCCGACTTTAAAAAAGTGAGTTCTAGTGCGCCTTTTCCTGCCGGGCCGCGGTAATTCGGAGTACGTGTGGGAGGATGTGAGGTCACTGCGGTCCGCACTGGTCAGGAAAAGGCGTGCTAAGGGGAGCGGCCAGTGGTTTCGGTCAAGCCACCTCCGCCATTTGCGCCCAGCCCGCCAGCTGGGGCAGCGCGGCGGAGTGGCTTTTTTTTTTATTTCCACAGTGACAATTTGCGCAGGACCGGAGGACCGGAAAAGTGGCTGGTGCGCTGCTGGGGCATGTGCGCCTGTTTTTTCTACTGCAACCTCTGCTTGGGTCAGTTTTCGGAAAGCCGGGCATCCCACAGTCCGCCTTCATGGGGAGTTGGTGACTCCTCGCGGTAGGCAGCCACCATGGCCGCATAATGGCGGTGCTGTACGCTGCCTGTTGATGTGGGTACCAGGCTGGCAGAGGGCAGAGCTGTTTGTGGGCTGCTGCCATGGCTACGGCCAGATGTGGGTTGGCTCCTTGGGATGGGGCAGAGGGCACAGAGGCGGTCATCGGCGCTGACACCTCAGAGGCATGATGGGAGATGTAGGCACAGAGTGCCCATGCAGACGATTGACCTCGGGTCATATGACACCCGCCACGACCCCCATCAGGAAGTGAGCGCATCAATGTTGACCCTCAACAGCACCAGCAGCACTTCAGCTGGCACTGGCACTGCCGGGGCCAGCAGCGGCATCGCTGACGGCTGCGCAAGTTTGCGGTCTTTCGGACTTGCGCAAACCGTGCGGCGAGCGGGAAAAAAAGCCGCGGCAATCAGGCCGGTGTGGCTGCGCAACCGTGCTCGAGGGGGCAGCAGCACAACCGGCGCAAACTTCCGCCACAAATCGAAGGCAGGTGTGGATGATGAGGCGTCAAGGCTGAACGGGAAAAGCCGCTTTCACCGCTCCTCAACGGCGGAACACCCGGTAGGTCTAGCAAAGCCCTAAGACATATAGTAGAAGGTATGATAGGAGTGGGAGATTTAAGTTGGTTAGAGGATAGAAAAGGAATGGATAAAGAGTGGAAATTGGAAAACATATTTTTTAGAGAATATAATAAAAAATGGGGGGAAGAAATAGAGAACCCCCTTCTAAAAAATCACTGGGAAATATGGTGTGTATATAAAAAGGAGTTACTTCCAAGTATTTCTCCAATAACACCAGTGATAATGTTAGGAAAATTTCCAGGGAATTTAAAAGATAAATTATGGAAAATATTAATAAGGATATAATGAAACTAAAAAATCGGTTAAGGAGGATGAACACTCGAGAAGAAATAGAAGAGGTATTAAAGGAGAAGAATTTAACATGGTTAAATTATTTTCAATTAGAGCAATGGATGAAGAAATGGTTAAAGGATAATGGAGAATGTAGAGAATTAACGAAATTTGAGGAGATGATTTTAAAAAGAAAATCGAGAAAGGAGAAAATAAAATGTTAAAAGGTTTAACGAGTGAAATATATAGAATATTGGTTGGGAAGGGGGAGTCAGAAAATATGAATAAGATGGTGTGGGAAACGGATTTGAAGATACAAATAGGGCAACAGAGTTGGGAGGGAATATGGAGACAAAGAGTGTTGAGAAGTATGTCAGTGAGGATAAAAGAGAATTACTATAAGATTTTATGGAGGTGGTATCTAACCCCGGTGAGATTAAATAAAATAAACAAGCTGCATTCAGCAAATTGTTGGAGAGGATGTAAAGAAAAAGGAACGTATTTATTCGTATGTGGTGGGAATGTGTATTTGTTCAAAAACTGTGGAAAATGGTGTTTAAAGAGATAAATGATATAGTGGGAATGGAGACTGAAGAGACACCTACAGTGGCATTGCTATCATTATATGGAGATTTAAAATGTAATAAAGAAACAAAAGAACTGATAACGAATTTGCTGACAGCAGCAAGGTTGATCATATCTAGGAACTGGAAGGTGCAAGGAGATTATCATGTTGAGGACTGGTATAAAGAGATTTGGGATATTGCTATAAATGATAAATTGACATGTAATATAAAAGTAAGAAGAGGGATAACAAAAACGAACGATTTTGAGGGAATTTGGAATCAGTTCCTAGAATATGTATTATCTAGGGGGAGTGGAAGACCACCTCCAGAAGAATCAATGAGATTTTGGAAAAAGGAATAGATCCCGGGGTGGGGGGGTGCACTTTATGTTATGCAATGATGTAAAAATATCAAATTACAAATGTTATAAGGTTAATCAAGTTATGTATTATGTTTTTTTGTCTTGTGTTGTTGAGATTATTGTAGTATTGTATTAGTGTATTGTTAATCAATAAGAAGAAGAAGAAGAAGAAGAAGAAGAAGAAGAAGAAGAAGAAGAAGAAGAGAAGAAGGAGAAGAAGAGAAGGAGAAGGAGAAGGAGAAGAAGAAGAAGAAGAAGAAGAAGAAGAAGAAGAAGAAGAAGAAGAAGAAGAAGAAACGCAATTAAAGCAGGATGCCTGGGAGCACTTCACAATAAAAACAGATTATAAGCAGGAAAACTTCGGAGTCCTTTGCATGCACACAGGAAACCCTGGTGTGATAAAGCTCTTAGTCATGGGGCTATTTTAAGTATGCAGCGGGGGTGGGGGCAGTGATTTCCTTTTCTCGGGGTTGTGTTTTTTGCCTGGGCAGGCTTCTCTGAGCATCACCAGTTTGCTTTTCCTAAAATGTGTTCTTTGTTGTGCTTTGCGGGGCAATTACGTGGTTTTATATTTGGGGCTCAGAAGTTCCTTCTGCCTTTGTGCTTTGGTTTTCAGGTAAATTGCTTTTCTTTGCTCATCACTAGTCTGCCTTCTGGGAAATGGGTGTTTTGTGACTGGATGCATCCAGCACTGCAGATGTTTGTGAATGGGCAAGCCCCACCCCTTTGGCAGCCATTTTGTGAGGGCACCCACAACTCTCTCAAATTTCCAAATGTACCTACAGACCCTAACAGTTTGGGGATCCCTGATATATACCATTAAATAGGGGTGTAAAACCTTTTCAGACACCATCAGGTATCTGCTGTAGAGCTGGTGGGGCCCACACATCTGTGCATGTGCCCAGGTCTCAGGTCTTTTATGCTTTTAACTTTCAATTTGTTTTACTTCAAATAATATGCTTTAAAGCTGCATTTTCAAATTGGCCTTATCCACACTGGCTTGATATTTATCTTCTGCTATTAGAATGTGGCTGCAGTTTTTTTCATTTTTCTTTTTTAAGTGATATTATTTGTATTATTGGTTTTATTGTGTTTAGTTTTATACTGTATGTAGTCCTCTATAGCATGGGCTATAAAGCATCTCATAACTGAAATAAACACATGTCATTCCTCCTCCTTCCCAAAGTACCGATCTAAACTCAGCTCCCCAAAGGCAAATATTTGCTGTTCGGTGACTCCTCAGAGGAGAAGAACTTCACTACTGTGGAGAAATCAGGTCGTGCCCCCGTCCCCGTGCCCCTTTGGTGCCCAGAGGGTGCAGAAACGATGACCTCAAAGGGACAATCTTGGGAGCACAGTGTGCATTTCTTATGTGAACATGCATGTGTTCATGTCCTACTGCTCAATTGCTCAAATACTTTGCACTTGTCAAATCTCAGTCCGAGGTGTGAACAGTCTCCACTTCCCTTCGAGTTGACATTGGGTGATGTGAAGGTCCTTCCTCTGCTGGTTTTCTGGTCCTCTGATGGCCCATTCACACATCAGTGTCATCAGTAGAGTTAGTTCACCCAGTCATGGATGTGCATGTGTGAAGGCATCTTGGCATTCATGCAGGGACAACAGACCTTTCTCTGCAGTGCTGGCTCTTCTGTCAATCCATCGGGGTGCTGAGATGTTCATGTAAATTAGTGCAAATTAATCCAGCTTTCATCCTGCAACCACTGGGTATTCCTCCCTTCTTCTCTTCCACTTCAGCGTCTCAGTTGCTTGAAATCTTCATTCATCAATTGTAAAATGCAGAAGAAAGTCATACTTGAACTGACCTGGCCTGTCTTTAGAAAGGGAGCTACCAAGGAGAGACAGTGGGAGCTAGTGGTCAGAGCTTTAGATAACCTGGGATGACCTGGGCTCACATCCCTCCTCAGGCATAAACCCAGCACAAGATCTTTGGCAAATTGCTTCCACTCAGCCACAATTTCCCATTCGTAAGCCTCTTTAATGGCCAGGGCTGACCTCCCTGAATGAGCACGGTAAGGCAAACTTGGAGTGGCATTATTTTAGGGGTACCAAGAATTTAGTGGGAGACTGGGAGAACCCAAGGATCCCTTGCTGTGTCTTCCATGGGCAACAAAAGAGTTTTGCCCAGCATTTGCTCCCAAATTGCAAGGGTCGTCTGGCATCCAATGGCAGTTAGTATTCATGGTATGAAATTTGTGACAGTGGCATGCCCAAAATCACAATGATCATGAAATATCAAGAACTTCAAAGGACTTAAATGAGAATTCCAGTTTCGAATTCAACATTCGGCATTCAAAATGTGCTGACCACAGTCCCATTCCGTCCTTTTGCAAAATAAAAGCCAGAAGTGCCATTTTGCCCCCTCAAACTGATGAAGCAATGAAGAATCGTGAGGCACCTTAAAGGCTAATAAATGTAGGATGACATCAGCCTACGGCACAACTAGACACTTTGTTTGTTTTTGCTGCAAGGCTAACTGGCAGATTTAAGGTTTGCTTGTAAATGTGCATTTGTAGAAGAACAAAGGTCATAAAGGAGCACATAGGCGGGGAGGGTAAGATGCCCTAATTTGGCGATAATGGCTTTGGTTTTGCAACTTCGGATCAGTTTACTGGAAGGACTGAGCAAAGTAGTTTACACAGTGTTCCACGTTGACTTAGCAAGCCCAGTCCTTCAGCAGAGGAAAGTGGTTCAGACAATTCACTATAGGGAAATCTTTCCAGATGGAAGACAACATCAAGAAACCAGCTCTCAAACTGGTCACCATGGGAGACCAACCTTCAAACCAAGGATGTGGTTTTCTCCCAAAGTGGCAGATGGAATCTATACCCTTCCTTCCTTGGCACACATTCAGACAGCCCATTGTGGGGTGGGTAGGTCTTCATGGAATGAAGGACAGAAAGATGCAAAGAAAGGAAAGGGTGCCCTCCACCATCTCTCTCTCTCCACCCCTCCACAAAGAGAAGCTAAGAGAAACAACTGGAGCTCACACACCAAGAAAGTTCACTTGGGAGCTAAGAGTACATGATGACTCACAGCATTTCGTGGGCTGGTTGGAAATTGTGTTTACTCAGGAGATATATTTGCTGTAAATGTCCAGATTACCAGGTTTTGCACCAATCCCATTTCTTGATGTTATTTTATTGCGTTGTAGGCCCTTTGTCAGAGTGGGTGTGGCCCTGTTACTTCCATAAATCCAGAGATCAGTTTGCTTTCAGGTTTCTCTGGTGCGATGGAGCTGGGAGAAACTCTCCTGCTCTTGCTGGTGGTTTGTATTTCAACCTTCATCCTCCTCTCATCATGGAGTCAAATAGCTCGGAGAAGACAACTGCCCCCAGGCCCTGCGCCCCTCCCCATTCTGGGCAACCTGCTGGAGCTGAAGGCCCATGACATGCTGAGGTCCTTCAAGAAGGTAATGGCCTCCTTCTTTCCACAGGAAGCTGCTGTCGACCAGGTCAGATGGTCCATCCATCTGACCAGCAGCAACGCTCCAGGGGCTCAAGTGGAGAAGGGTCTTCTGACCACTCTACTTCCTGGCCCTTTCAACTGGAGGCACTGCCAGGAATTGAACTGGAGACCTTCTGCAGGCCAAGCAAACGGGAGCACTGACCACCATGCGATGGGCCCTTCCCATCATATCCTTCTGCAAGAGACTGATGAGAACAAATTCCCGTGTAGGAACTAAGAGAGCTAGAAACTTGCTGCTGTTATTTTTTTTTAAAAAAATAAAAAATCTATGTGAACAGCAACAGCAGCATCGACAATAATATTCAAGCCACTTCAAGAGGATGGGCTGTTTTTCTTTCTTTCCATTATTTATTTTTGTATATAATATGCCAAGTTTACCCATTTCTCTTGTTTTGTTCTATTCCGAGCAGGGAGCTTTAGTTTATCTACCATCTAAAATCTCTTCTTCCCACATACATCTCTCTGCTCCTTTTGAGTCACCTTTCCTGGCTGAGTCTGGAGCAAAAGCTCTTCCTAGTTTTCCTCTTTTAAGAAATCCTTTGCAGCTTTTAAGAAATCCCTTTTGTTTTGTTTTCCTTCCTAAAACTCTCTCGTTGTTTTTCTTCTCCTTTTCCTTTCACCTGCATTTAGGTTGTAGCCCATGTTTGCTCAAGGATTGGTTTCTTACTTCCTCTTGTAACACACTTGCAATTTTGGGGAGGGAGAGAAAAAACAAAGTGGCAAACAAAAGAATGGGAAAAAATCCCACCAGAAAATGTCGGAGATAATTTAATGAACTGAAACTGGGCCACAAAGGTGGATCCATAAACTCGGATTAACACCTTCCTCTGGCTACAGAAAGGTGAGCATGTGTGCAAGTGAGGGGGTATTAAATTACCTGGGCACACCTATTCCCAAGGGGTGCAGCCCTTTGAAAGGGTATCAGGTTATCTCTTTGGAAACATGCAGAGGCAGGTCGCGGTGGTGGGTTGGGTGGGGCTCTTTCTGGGGCAGAGGAACATTGGCCCTTTGGTTCGGGCTGTTTTGGCAAGGGAGAGCAAACAGGGTTGGCTGTTGGAACTCCAGGCACTTGGCTCTTCACTGAAGCACTTGCATAAGAATCGGCGGCTCTCTGGAAGGGACACAAGGGAGCAAAACCGATACCAGCCGCCCGGCTCCTCCAAACGTGCTGCTGGTCCATCTCCAGGGTCCTGAGTGCAGCCTCTTGGGTGGAGCCCCAGAGGAACGTACTGTGGTCAACTGCAGAGGCCGTAGTTCAGTGGGAGAGCACATGCTTTAAGGGCAGAAGTCTTAGAAGTTCAGCCTGTGGTGCCCTAATATAAATTTAACTCAGGGAATGAGGGAAGGCTTAAGACCTTAGCTTAAGGTCTTGGAGAGCAGCTGCTAGCCGAGTAGACAATATTGGGCTAGATCAGCCTCCCCCAGCTTGGTGTTCTCTTGATTTCTTGGATGATGGGTCTTATCCTCCCTAGCCAGCATGACCTGGCAACGGTGTGTGGGGCCACATCTGGAAGGCACCAGGTTGGAGGAGGCTGGGCTCGGTCGGCCAATAGTACAAAGACCTCCAGAGGAAAATACTACCAACGTGATTTTTCAGTAGAGGACCACCAATGGCCTTGTCCAACTGGTTTCTTTTGCAGCTGAGAGACCAGTACGGGCCGGTGTTTACAATTCATTTGGGCCACCGACGGGTGGTTGTCCTCTATGGCTACAAGGCTGTCAAGGAAGCACTGGTTGACCATGCCGAAGAGTTCAGTGGGAGAGGGCACTTAGCCACAGTGGATGACTTCGTTCAGGGTTTTGGTGAGTTCCAAGGCAATCAGACAGTTTGTTGCCATAGCATAAATATATGTATTTACCATCCACTAAACTTCCAGATAAATATATCATTAAGACAACTCCAGCAAGCCAGCAAACCAAAGTATTTCTGCAATGAATGTTTAGTTACTCTAGAATTCCAGCTGTCTAAGTCCTTAGGACCGTAATCTTTTGCAGCCTTCTTAATGAGGACTTGCAACAACTTCTGGGTTTGATGCAGCATCTCAGCAAGCAATATAGGTGAAGCTGTATCCTATGAGCTGGTAGATAAAATTTAAAAATGATGGGAAGTCAGACTGGCTCTATGGATCATGCAGCAAGACTGCGTTGGTAGATCAAGTTAAAATAGGGGTAAATTCCTATTTCTCTGTGAAGTTCTCCCTTTGGGATTATTTCATAATGAAATGTGGGTAATACATTTTATAAATAAAGTAATACATTAAAAAGTGGTGTTTAGGATCCTAAACACTGATATGAGGGAAGACTAATCTGGAGGGTCAGAATTTGTGGGGTCTTCCTTTCCTTGCTCTCATTGGCTGCTGAGTTTGGGAGTTGTATTTCCAGGAATTGCTTTCGCCAATGGAGAACGCTGGAAACAGCTCCGCCGATTCACACTCAGCACCTTGCGGAATTTTGGGATGGGGAAACGGTCCATTGAAGAGCGGATCCAGGAGGAGGCCCAGTTCCTGGTAGAAGAATTCAGGAAAACGCACGGTTGGGCATATTCCTCTCACTTTGTGCAGTGTGAACCCAATGTAGGAGGATCTGCTTTCTCTTCCTGGCTGGGACAACTTGTTCTCACTCTTTTCTAATTTCCTTTATTTGTTGATGACTCAAAGCCTAGAACTAACCCCCTCCCCCAAATTTAAAAGTACATTTCCTTTTATGAAATAAATGTTCGTATTTCCTCAGTCAGCTAAAATTCTAGTTTAGGACCAAATGGATCCATTCCTCCAAACGTTATATTATACAAGGAATTTCACACACATACAAACAAACAAGCATTCTTTTTAAATGAGAAATGTTTAACGATGGCTATAGAAGAGTCCTGTTGCCTGGTAATCTCACTGGGGAGAGAGCCGGAGGGAGGGGGCTGCCAGAAGACACCTCACACGTGGCACCAACCTTACGTTGCTCTTATTTGCCTTGGGGGGGGGGCAGCTGCAACCGGGCCAGCTCCCATTTGCCCTGAACGCACGTGCAGCATCAGAAAGACTCTTGTTGTGGAACACTGGGATGCAGGTGTGCCATCATCTTACTGTGCTGCTAACAGCATCGTGCAGGCAGGTGTCCAAAGCCTTGAAGCACGGGTTTCAATGGCAATGACCCAGGTTGAACAACAGATAGAGTGTTTTTGCTGTTGTTGAAGAAGACAAATTCCTGGTAAATTGATGTTTGGAATGAACGTGATTAGAACTAGCAATCTCTTCAACCCATTCCGGCCCTATTAATCCCCTCTGACAGCTGTCAACTGACCAAATTCCCATCCCAACAGTCAGTCTATGCTCCCTCCAACAGCTCCTCCCACTTTCCTTAACTTTCTGTACTCCACGCGATTTTCTTCTTCCTCCAGATGCAAAACCTCCAAACTCGGGACATTGCAGGTACATAAAAGAAGTGATCGGCCCCAGAGATAGATGGGTTTGCTGTCCTGCTCCACTGGTTGAGTAAGGCTTAGACCTGCAAACACCAATTAATTTATGGAGCTTACTATGACCAGGTGTGATTAAGATGCCTCAAAGTGGAGTTAGACAAATGCATGGAAGAGGAACAGATATCTCCCACTAGGAAAGGATGGGGATTGAACTCTGCTTTCTGTTGACCTGCTTCCTGTTGCACTTAGGCTCGGCCTTTGACCCCACATTCATTCTGAGCCGTTCCGTCTCCAATGTCATCTGCTCCACCGTCTTTGGCCAACGCTTCGACTATGAAGACAAAGACTTCCTGTCATTGTTGACCAAGATAAACGAGAACTTTGTGTTGATGAGTGCCACCTGGGGACAGGTGAGAACTGTGCCTGGAAATGACAAAAGTAGGCAGCCATGCTGCACAAAGTATCTTTGGGGAATGCTTACCTTCCTTGTCTGTGCAGTCGGAAGAAAACAGAAAGGCCAAAGCTGCCAGCAAATCCAATCAGTAGCTAAGGAGTGATCTGGGCACTTGCTGATACGCTTACTTGGGCCGGACCCACCAGGGGGAAAATATGTTGAGTCAGTTTCCTTGGAAAGTTTCCAGATGTGAGGTGAGGCAAAACTGGGTGATGTGTTTCCCCCCTCCCTTTCTTAGAATGCTAGAACTTGGTTTTGTTCAATAAAACTGGCTGGCAGTAAGTTCAGGACAGCCGCTCTTCACACACCCCCAAATTAATTTATGGCTCTTACTATGACCAGAGCCAGATCTACACCAAGCAGGATATAACACTTTGAAAACGGTATATGGAATGTGTCCTGGGCCTGAACAGTTGTCAAAACCATTATAAGCTGTTATAAAGCAATAGTGTAGATCCTGCCCAGGTGTGATTAAGATGCCTCAAAGTGGTGTTAGACAAATGCATGGAAGAGGAACAGATGTTTACCAAGCACAATTCTACATTTATTTTTAAGTTACCTGTAGGCTTATTTCAAGCTATCCTCGGAACACGCTTGTAAGATGGCATATAAATACTTAAAATAAATTAACTACATTTGAGCCGTGAAGACCAAGCAAAGTTCCTTAACTGCTTGGCTTAAAGAGCCAGGCTTCACATGGAAGTCGTTGTGCCCCACCTGCCCGCCCCCTCCTGTTGCCGGCGAAAGAGCCACCCAGGTCATAGAGCTTGGCGGAAGAAGCCGGCGGCGTCTTCTTCCGCTGAGCTCTCTGACCCAGGTGGGCCCGGGTGGCTCTTTCGCCGGCAACAGGAGGCCGTCGGGCAGGTGGGTGGCGCCAAGGACGCAGCCGATTCCCCGGCGAAGCCGCCGGGCCTGGCAACTCTTCACCCCGTCCCTGCGAGGGGCGATGCGGGGCCTCCTCCTCCTCTTCTTGGAACGGTTAAGGTACTGTCTACAGCATCGATTTCGGGGCGCACTGCAGCTGCGCTCCAGGTGCCCTGAAGACTGTGTGTGGATTTCCTCTTAGATCTTTAGGAGCACGATAGGTGAGATATCTGGGCATCCTGGGAGAGCTGTCCAGATACAAAGAGCAGCCAAAGAAAATCGGTGATGCCAAGAGTGTCAAAGTACTTGAAGGTGGTGAAGTTACAAAGGGAATCTCTTTGATAGCTGAAAATCAAAGGCAGGAGCTGGATGGGACAAAGCTATGAAAGCACTTTTGTAGGACACTCACGCAAACCCTCGAGAGCCCTCAAGATACCTTTCTCAATTGGCCTTCTTTGGGGGGAAACTGCCAGTCCTGTTCATGGTGTCAAAAGTGACATCAGAGTGTTTGAAGGACTAGCATCATGTTGAACTGCCTCACCTGTTTCCTTCTCAATCCTCCCCTGCAGTGCTATGAGATGTTTTCTTGGATCATGAAATTTGTGCCAGGACCCCACCAGCGGATGTTTCAGAACCTCAACAATATCTACGACTTCGTGGCCGAGAGGATCAAAATGAACCAGGCGTCGCTTGACACTGAAAGCCCACGGGACTTTATTGACTGCTTCCTTATTCAAATGGAAAAGGTATCGTGCTTCTGCCTTGGGGAAGGGGCCAAGTCAGGCGATGGCCACGTCCTGAGTAGAAAGGGCCATTGACCCATGAGATTCTCCCAACCTACCCAATACTAAGATGATCCTTGGAGGCCCGTCCCCATGCCTACCCATCTTCAGGGATGAGAGGAGGTGATTCGTTTTATCAATTTTGTTGTTGCTTTTTGTGGGGGGGGGGTTTCGTTGTTTTTTATAAACTTTGTAGGCAGCTCTGGGAATGTTTAAGCCAAAAGGTGCTGTAATAATATAGTAACAATAACAATAATAATGACCTATCTTGCAGGCTTATCATAAGAATCTCTGAGGGAATGTATGTGAAGTGCTTTCACCACGCTAAAGAGCAGTATATAAATCCTAATACTTAGGGTCACTCTGAAAGTGGGATTTCAGGAAGAAGCAAGAGTTTGGCCATTCTGTGGAAATAAATGCTTCCTGTGTCCACTGGCCCCACAAGTCTAATGATGTTCCCCCAGATTATATCAAGGAGCAGGGGGTTGGACTCGAGGGCCTTTCAGGCCCCTTCCAACTCTACTTTTCTGTGATTCTATGAATGTGAACAGCATTGTGTCTTTTGTCGAAGGAGAGCAAAAACCCTTTGAGTGAGTTTCACCTTAAGACGATGATCATGACTGTCCTCAACCTCTTCATTGCTGGGACAGAGACGGTGAGCTCCACGCTCAGGTTCGGATTCCTGATTCTGATGAAATATCCCGAGGTGCAAGGTAATCTAGGATGGATGTGGAAGAGCAAATAAAGTCTTCTTGGGCGGGTGTGTGTGTGTGTGTGTGGTTACATTAAAAAAGGGCAACCATTATAACCAGACACCTGGAAGCTTCTTCTGGCCCCTGGACACTGGCAATACCTTGCCAGTCCCAGGCCCTTCCCTCATCCCATTACCATCAGAGGGAGTGGAGAGAAGGAATCCCAGGTGGCTGTAGAGGCTGGCTGGTGGCCAAGATGCCATCCACCGAAGTAGGCCCTCCATTGATCTGGAGGGTATCGGATTATTGTCCTTGCTCTGGTTCGTACCTGGAGGAACTGAAGCTTGCCATGTGAGCAAGACACCTAGGAATTCATCCTAGCATCTTGCAAATCTTGATTAAAAAGTTATCCTTTGTTCAATTATTAACACTTAGCTTTATCACACCAGTGTTATACTGTGCAATCACTGTGAATTGCATGCAAAGGACTCCGAGGTTTTCCATCTTATAACCTGCTTTTATTGTGAAGTACTCCCATGCATCCTGCTTTAATTGTGCTATAAAGGCAAAAGACCCGCCCTATTTTGCTAGTAGTTTTCAAGTGTATCATTTGTTGTTTTCCGAGCGGCCACTGGGGCACAGGAGCAGGATTTGAAGGGAAATTAAACAAATGCTTACATCTGCATAAGCTTTAAAGATAAAGACATCAAAATTGGCACAGTAATAGATATTAAGGAGAGCTTTAAGCATACCAAATTTGAATCAGATTGGGTCATCCATTGATTTTTTTAATGGTTTTTTTTTTTACATTTCCCCCTTAAACCCATTTCCTGGTATGCAAAGGATCTAGCCGCCCGGTAGCAACAACAACAACAGCGACAACAGCGACAGCTTAGCACTGCAGGGGATAATTTGAGGGAAACAAGTACATGGGATGAAGCTAACTGTTAACCAGTTTTAAATCTGTGTATAGGTCATGGCTAACAGGGCAGGAACCCTGGGGATTGTAGTTTCATAGGCCTAGGCGAGATGGCTAATTCTCAGCAGCCTCACAACGTTACAACTCCAGACTTCTTTGCAGCAGTTTAACCCCTTTCAGGCTAGTTTTACGTTCTTAGTGCAGCTGTTTGCCCGACGTTGCCTTCCACCCATCTCTGCAGCAAAAGTGGCCCAAGAGATCGATGATGTGATCGGGAGGAGCCGCGTGCCGAAAGTGGAGGACCGGACTCAGATGCCGTACACGGATGCTGTGATCCATGAGATCCAGAGATTTGGTGATGTCATCCCCATGAACCTACCTCATGCCGTGACCCGGACGATGCAGTTCAGGGGCTACACTTTGCCTAAGGTGATGCATTAAGAAGGGAGAAGAGGGCAGGCCGCATGGCACGGCGTGTGTGCAGATACTGCCCTGGGAGGGAGGAAATGTGGGTGATCAAGCCAGAGAGAGAGAGAGAGAGAGAGAGAGAGAGAGAGAGAGAGAGAGAGAGACTTCTCCCTGACCAGCCTGCTTGTCACTGAAGTGATCAGATGAGATGCTCCTGGTGTTTCCGCATGGAGGCACGTTGTAATGGGAATCCGCTCAGAGCGGAGCCTTCAGTGTGCTGGCTCCCTCTCTGTGGATGTCATGCAGGCACCAAGTTGGTTTCATTTTTTTTTGCCCGGTAAAGACATTTTTTTGTAAACAAGCCTTTCCTGACTAATCAGCCACTGTTTAGTTGGCATAACTTGATTTTAAAGAATTTAATTTTGCATTTCGGTTCCTTTTCCCCCTTCCTTTTCATTTCTCACTCCTCAGGAAGTTTACTGGATGTAGAGGGGCATGCAACCCTTGCAAATAAATCAGTCAGTCAGGGACGATGTATCCTGAGGGGTCCCAATGTAGGCTCTGCTGCCACTTAGATTGGTTCGGGCCAAGAATCCCGCGTTTCATTTTTGCCTCCAGTCTGGGACAGATTCTGACCATTTCTGGGCCCTCTTCTCCCTCCACCCCCAGGGAATTGACGTCTTGCCCTTGCTGACCTCTGTGCTGAGAGACCCCGACTGCTTCAGTGACCCCGAAAACTTCAACCCAGGTCATTTCTTGGATGAGAAGGGTCACTTTAAGAAGAGTGACGCCTTCATCCCCTTCTCCACAGGTACAAAGTTGGCACAATGTGGGAGGACCCCACCGGGTTCTAGTATCAATCTTCTCTTCCCAAGACTAAACAGGCCCAGTTCTTTCAGTCTCTCCTCATAGGGCTTTGTTTCCAAAGCCCTGATCATCCTTGATTCCCTCTCGTGGACATTTGTGGGATAACATGTTGGTAAGACAGAGAAATCTAGTATGGGAATTCTTTATTTGGAGACCTGCTAGTCATTTCAGACACTGAACGTTTTTGAACTTTGTTTATGAGAACAAAGATAAATTCCAAATGAAACTTCCCATGTGTAGGATGGCCTCCATTCTCAGACCTCCTCCTCCTTTCTCTCTCTCTCCCCTCACCAGAAGCAGCGTGTTTTCAATGCTAGCATGAGAGGCTAAGAATAAGTAGTCAGGTTTTCCCTGGAAGGATCATGGGAGGAGCTTTACCTGTTGATTTTCAGCCTAACGTGGAGCTGCCCAAGGTCTTTTACTCTGTCTAGTAAAAAGTGATTAAAACTAGGGCTGAGCAAGGACACACACACTAAAACCTCTTCAGAGGCCAATCTGCCTCAACTTGCTTCAGACATGGTCCGACCCACTTCAGACTCTGGATCTGAAGTGGGCCAAATGTTGCAGCTTCCTTGGGAAAGCCAGGCGCAAGGCCAATCATGAGTCCATCAGACTCCCCCCACCCGGCTTGCCCATCAAACCCAGCGAGACGCTGCCTCCGCCCGCTGAGGGGACTTACCGGACCCACCTGCCCCCATCTTTCTTTAAAATGGTGACTCTCACGGAGGACAGGTGGCTGCGGGGTGGGCGTGAGTGGACGGGTCCGTGAGTCCCAGCCCTCATGTGACTCAGTGGGTGGAGGCAGTGGCTCGCCACCTGCCAGATAAGGCCAAAGCATTTGGATCTGCAGTGCACCGCCCTAATTAAAACTGGCAAGGAAGTGGGAGGACGCCGGCCTATGGGACTTGCTGGTTTGACTTATTCAAATTCGTGACTGAAAGCCACAATGGTTAGTTTTGTTTTTGTTTCTTAATGCCCCCCGTAGGGAGAAGGATCTGTGCTGGGGAGGGCCTGGCCCGCATGGAGCTCTTCCTCTACCTGACGTCTATCCTGCAACATTTTGCACTCACATCTCCTGTTGACCCCATGGACCTTGACCTCACCCCGCCAGTGAGCGGCTTTGCAAACATTCCCCCCACCTACCCGCTCTGTGCCATTCCACGCTGAGGAAGGATTGGTCCAGAAAGGGGTGGGGAGGGAAAAGGTCAACTGGTTAATCAGACTTATTTTATTTTATTGTTTGGGTGGCACTGAATACTGCTGGTGTTGCTAATGAATGGGAAAAGGCTAATATGGAGAAATCCAAAGGATGAAGCCAAAAGAAGAAAGTAAGAAAGGCGTTTAATGAGTTGTAGGTACACTTTGGGTGAGCCTACGAAGTCCCTGCGATATACGGCTCCATGTATAAACATGCTTCCAGATGTAGGATTCCTAGAAAACACAGGAAGATCACGAGTAGAAGACAGCATTGTCTCTCTCTCTCTCTCTCTCTCTCTCACACACACACACACACACACACACACCAATAAATGTCCATGAATGAGGCAGGGTGATGACACCATAGAAGCATAGAACAGCAGAGTTGGAAGGGGCCCACAAGGCCATCTAGTCCAACCCCCTGCTCAATGCAGGAATCCACCCTAAAGCATCCCTGACAGATGCTTGTCCAGCTGCCTCTTGAAGGCCTCTAGTGTGGGAGAGCCCACAACCTCCCTAGGTCACTGGTTCCATTGTCGTACTGCTCTAACAGTCAGGAAGCTTTTCCTGATGTCCAGCTGGAATCTGGCTTCCTTTAACTTGAGCCCGTTATTCCGTGTCCTGCACTCTGGGAGAATCGAGAAGAGATCCTGGCCCTCCTTTGAAGTATTTGAAGAGTGCTCTCATGTCTCCCCTCAGTCTTCTCTTCTCCAGGCTAAACATGCCCAGTTCTTTCAGTCTCTCTTCATGGGGCTTTGTTTCCAGACCCCTGATCATCCTGGGGTAGAAGTCTCATCTGGATTGAAAGCATTTCTAAGTGATGCCTCAGTGCCCAAATGACCTTTTGAAGTGCTACTGTTTGTTACTGGAGTCCTATTTTGGGGCAGGTATGGGGGGAAGCCCAGCAAAACGTACCCATGATGGCTAAGAGTGCAGCCCTATCCATGTCTATTCTGAAGAAAGCCAGCCCCACTGAGTTCAATGGAGCTTACTCCCAGGAAACCACAACTAAATTGTTTTCCTTTTATGGCAATGGGAGCCAGTCGCAACTTGATTTTAAGGAAGAGCCACTACCACGACACTGAGCAGCAAGATGGTTTGTTGCAATGCGGCTTCCACAGAAGAACTTTGGCAGGTCAGATCTGCTCAGGTTTCACATGAACCCATGACTGGGTTCACGCGATTATGGAGGAAAAATAACCCACCATGGCTTATTTTGCCTCCTCGGGTACGCCAGCCACGAGTCCAAAGACAGTGAGGGTGGGATGCAGCAGACGTCATGATGGCCTGTCCCTGATGAGAATAAAAAATGCTAATTAGATGGGTTGTTTTTATTTATTTATTTGTTTGTTTATTTATTACATTTTTATACCGCCCAATAGCCGAAACTCTCTGGGCGGTTCACAAAAATTAAAACCATAATAAAACAACCAACAGGTTAAAAACACAAATACAAAATACAGTATAAAAAGCACAACCAGGATAAAACCACGCAGCAAAAATTGATATAAGATTAAAATACAGAGTTAGAACAGTCAAATTTAAATTTAAGTTAAAATTAAGTGTTAAAATACTGAGAGAATAAAAAGGTCTTCAGCTGGCGACGAAAGGAGTACAGTGTAGGCGCCAGGCGGACCTCTCTGGGGAGCTCATTCCACAACCGGGGTGCCACAGCGGAGAAGGCCCTCTTCCTAGGACCCCCTGTGGATGATCTTAAGGTCCGGGCAGGTACATATGGGAGGAGGCGTTCCTTCAGATAACCTGGCCCCAAACCGTTTAGGGCTTTGAATGTTAATACCAGCACTTTGAATTGGGCCCGGACCTGGACTGGCAGCCAATGAAGTTGTAAAAGGACTGGCGTGATGTGATCTCGCAATGCAAACAGCCCATGTAGGGAGGGAAAATAACCACCATGGCTTATTTCCCTCCTTGTTCCTGCAAACTTGCCCACTGCCTCAGGATGTGATCCCGGAGTTTGCACACCCAATTCTAACATATAATTACTGTAGACTATAAATGCCTGGTGACCCGGCCTCCCGTTGTGGGTCATCCATCCACCATGAGAGGTCAGACATGAGGGCTTTGTGCTGGCTATTCTTCCCCCATTGCAGTTTCTGAAGAGTGCATTGATTTGTCTGCTTGTTTATTCGAAGAATTCTAGTTGATGAATTATATGTTTAATGTATTAATCAGGTAATTTTTCATAAATTTGTGTAAGAATAAAACAATAGTTTTGAATGGGAAAACTGCATAATTTCTTTGTTTTGAATGTCTCCATTTTCTGCGCATGCTTTATTTAAAATCCAATTCACTTTTTTTTTTTAAAAAAACTACCTTTTCAATTGGGCAATATTTTAATTGATCTAATTGTTCTTAATCAATTGAACTTATTAGTTGACTAAACACTGCAACTCTTCTGCTATCAGGTGGGACACCCCAAAACAGGGCATGTAATGGGCACTCTGGGGCAGGGCATAAGTGGCCTTCAATCAACTGTATCCCAAACCTTGCAGATCCCCCAAGGGGCCCAATCCTTGGGTCCCTCAGCTACACTGGTCTGGAGATGGTGTAGTGAAAAAGGAATCCCCTGGTTCACAGTGCCACGGCCAGTGTGAGCCAGCACGATTTGGAGTACACTGCGGTAGATCTGCCGCTCCACTCCTCCCTATCCCTAGTTTTGAATCCCCCAACCACACTGAACAGGATGCAATGAGAAACAGAAGCTGCAAGGAGGAAGCTTCTAAGTAAAGGCACAGTAGCTCTGAAAACCCTCAATAGCGCTTTGCCAGGGATCATAGGACAGGCAGACATTGCAAAGGCACTTTATACAAAACATAGCCATAAATCAAGTCTTAAGGAAATGAGAAGGCAGCAAAGAAAACACTGTAATGTAGCTGACTGGCAATGGATTCTGCCTGGTAAGTGAGTGAATGAAGGAGGACAGCAATTTCGTAGGAAAGGCCTAGTGTGGAAGAAGCCTCTGGTAGTTGAGTTGTGGATTTTTGAGTTGTCTTTCTAACAATCATTCAGGGCAATGCACGGGAGATTAAAAACAGATTAAAACATGTTATCACCAGCACTTTTTAGGTATTGTCTGTGACTACAAAAATGCTGAGCAGCACCTGTTTGCCACCCCCACACACACACCGCCCCACACATCCACCACCTTATCAGCAACCTTTCAAAACTGCTATTCCAGGGCCTCTTTCAGGTGTGTTTTCATGTCCTGCTGTGTGACGTTCGCATTGCTCCTCCTCCTCCCCCTCAGCCACTGCTAGTTTTGTTTTAAAGCAGGGCTTTCCGTCTTCTCACAATAATTGGGGGCCCACCTTTGTCAAAACACGGAGAAATTAACCAGAAAGGAAGAAGAATGAACCAGAGATGTTTGCTGTGAAATAAAATCACCAAGGGATAGGTTTCACCAGAGGGGATTCTTCTCGGCCTGCTCCCCCTTCAAGCTGCACCCAGATGGGGGAAACGTTAACAGAAGACCAGCAGCACCCTTTGCTAAACGTGTCTGTCTGGGCACAGGAGAAAGCTCCGGGAAAATGGGCCAATCACTTCTTCAGGGTTGTTGTAAGGAGGAAAATGGGGTTATCTTATATAGGCAATCCTGAGTTCATTGGTGGAAAGAGAAGTGGGGCTACAATGGGGGTCGATATGTAACTGCAACTTCCTTGAAGTTTTTCCAGTCAGAAAACACCTTGCATTGCGCAGCTATTCCATCCTCCCCTCTTTAACAGAGGTTTTGATGCTCCTAGACAAGGCTTTTATGTAGGGGTGTGTTTCATTTCAGCTCAAACCCCGAATCTGAGTCGAAGCAGGCCGATTCAGCCCGAATCTGGTTCGGGGTGGAATTGGGCCACCTTGGCCCAAGGCAGACAGAGCACTTCAGGCTGACTCAACCCAGTGGCCAGCTGCTGATCCCCCTCCCCACACACCCATGGGATTTACCTGACCCCTCCTCTATGAGAGTTGCTCTTGCCTGCCAAATATCTACTGTAGTAAACTATGGCGGCTGGAAATAGGGCCCCCCTCCCGCCTGCACTATGAGTTGAATCGGGGCAGGTCTGGAAGCTTCAAATCGGCCTCAGAGTCAAATCAGGGGGGCTATGCACAGTCCTACTTTCATGGTCCTGCAAGTTATAGGAAGGGGACAGTATTGCAGTTAGCTAATTAATGCATGGAAATTTGGGGGCATAACTCGCCTGAGGATCTCTATAGCCTACAGTGTGGTTTCCTGCTCCTTGCCTACCTACACCTCCCTCCCTTGCCTCCTCCATTGCTGAGAGCACAAGGGCGGTAGGTTGCTGTTGCACCTGTGTCCTGCTTGTGGGTTCCTGATTCACCACTGGTCGGCCACTGTGTGAACAGAGTGCTGGACTAGATGGACCCTTGCTCTGTTCCAGCCTCAGGGCTCCACTCTGCCTTCGGTTAGTTAATGCTAAGCGGATCCCTTCATCCAGAAGCACCCTTTGTGGAAAGAAGCAGGATGGAGGAAGTGGTGGGGAAACACAGGAGAATTACAAGGGGAAGGTGAACTCATCTGCCCCCCCCATAGAATTCTGTGACTGAGGGCAGGATGAGGGTGCAGTAAAAGCCTCATCTGGAAGTATGCCCAAGCTGAGCATGAATTGCTTGACATTAACTCTTGTGTCGAAATGGTTTCACAGAGGCAAACCATGTGAGAGGCTCACGCTCCGTGGCTGGGGAGTGGTTTTCTTCCATAACGAAACTTGATCCTGCAATCAAACTTTCCAGCCTGCTCCTTCCTCCATGCTTTCTAGCTCTCTGGGTGTGTGTTGCAATTCCCTCCCCTTGGCTGTATCGAGGCGGTTATCTCATGCCTTTGTTTCCATTTCATTTCTTCTTTCTGCTTCCGGTTCCTGCAGAAGTCTAGAAGAGGCATAATAATAATAATAAGGGAGAAGAGGATGGAGGCCTGGCTGGGGGGCACCTGGATCCTGGCCGTTCTCCTCCTCGTCCTCTGGCTCCTTCTGCTCCAGGGGAAGAGCCACCCTGGGAATCTGCCCCCTGGCCCCCCCAGCTGGCCTGTGCTGGGGAGTCTGCTGCACCTGAAGGGGCCCTCACTGCTCCAAAGCCTCCTGAAGGTGAGTTTTTGAAGCGCCTCAATGTCTCCAGTCCTGGCAAAACGGGGGGGGGGGGTCTACACTACTGCTTTAAAGCACTTTAGAACAGTTTTGACAACTGTTGGGGCCCAGGACACACTGCATATACAGTTTACAAAACGTTTTCAAAGTGCTTTAAAAGCAGTAGTGTAGATCCCCCCTAGGAAGCTGCTGGGTTGGAAGCCGCACGTGGGGGTGGGGGGCATGTCAGCTCCTCCCCAGTGAGGGAGGGGCAAGGAGGTGCTCAGGCACTTTTATTCATTGGCTTGAATTCTTGCCTTGATGCTTCCAAGGAAGCCTGTCTGGAACAACGGTGCATTGAAGCCAGAGCTCACTGGGATGCAAGCCAGCTCTTTTGGACTAGCAGAGGCACTGAGGTCAATGGCCCACCCCACCCTAACCCCACCCCTGGACTTCCCTGTTCCCTCTGAGCAAAGCTGCAATCCTCATGGAAATGTATTTTCCCAGGAACTATACTTGGCTCAGCAATACTACAAACGAGAAGGATCTCGGAATTGTTGTAGATCGCAAGCTGAATATGAGCCAACAGTGCGATATGGCTGCAAGAAAGGCAAATGCTATTTGGGGCTGCATTAATAGAAGTATAGCTTCCAAATCGCGTGAGGTACTGGTTCCTCTCTATTCGGCCCTGGTTAAGCCTCATCTAGAGTATTGCGTCCAGTCCTGGGCTCCACAATTCAAGAAGGAGGCAGACAAGCTGGAGCGTGTTCAGAGGAGGGCAACCAGGATGATCAGGGGTCTGGAAACAAAGCCCTATGAAGAGAGACTGAAAGAACTGGGCATGTTTAGCCTGGAGAAGAGAAGATTGAGGGGAGACATGAGAGCACTCTTCAAATACTTAAAAGGTTGTCACACAGAGGAGAGCCAGGATCTCTTCTCGATCATCCCAGAGTGCAGGACACAGAATCACGGGCTCAAGTTAAAGGAAGCCAGATTCCAGCTGGAGATCAGGAAAAACTTCCTGACTGTTAGAGCAGTACGACAATGGAATAAGTTACCAAGGGAGGTTGTGGGCTCTCCCACACTAGAGGCCTTCAAGGGGCAGCTGGACTACCATCTGTCAGGGATGCTTTAGGGTGGATTCCTGCATTGCTCAGGGGGTTGGACTCCATGGCCTTGTAGGCCCCTTCCAACTCTGCTGTTCTATGATTCTATGATTCCCCTGTTGCAATACAAAGTATTTTGAGTGGCTTGATCTTGAATGAGCAATTAGGGCCCTGCAGCTTTACAAGAGATCAGCTCCTGGTGGAGATAAAAAGGCCTCAGACTGGTAGTTTGACATGGATCAACACAGCTGCCAGCACCTCTGGGCCCTCTCTGGGCCGTGGCGATGGCGGCCACACTTCCAAACTGGCCACTTCAGCACTGGTCTAAAAGTCCTAAACCTCTGCCCTACAAACTCTTCTTCTTAGTTGCAGAACCATGGGAAGCTGATTCTGGTCACTCAGTGGGGAAGGAAATGCACTCCGTGCATGCTCTAGAACACTCTTCCTTTGTTATTCCTTCCTATGTGCTGAACTCTGAAGGCAGCAGTGGGGCCTGGGACTCAGTCTGGTGAGGCACAGCGCAGAGAAACCAGCTTGCAGCTGGATCGTGCACAGGGTTACGTGGACATAAGTCCCACGTTCAATGGGACTCCAACCTATTGGGGCACAGGATTGCAACCTCAGAGGCTCGTCCTCACTGTAAAGATGCCTCTGAAGGTTGACCTTCAGATGAACGATGAGATATTGAAAAGCAGACAAAGCTGTCTGTTGTTTTGGCTTTCCTTGGCAGGAGCTCCAGAGTGCGCTTGTTACAAAACAACAAACATTTAAGTTTCAGGAAACCAGGTCTTATGAAAATATTTCACACATGTATTACTTGAACTACATCAAAACAAGAGACTCTGAGTGGGTGGGGAATGTCCGGATGCCTCCGTGCAGCCTGGGCAGAGAGCCTCCCTTTTCTTCCCTTTGCTCCCTGTGGCCCAGCTGAGGGAGCGATACGGAGACGTGTTCACCATCTACCTCGGATCCCAGCGGGCTGTCGTGCTCTGTGGCCACAGGACGGTGAAAGCGGCCCTCGTGGATCAAGCGGAGGAATTCGGGGGCCGAGCCGAGGTCTCCATTGCAGAGAGGACCAGCAAAGGCTACGGTGAGTGGTGCCCCACGTGAGCTGGGCGTTCTGATGCCCTGCCGCTGCTTCGCGGGTGTCCAGAAGCCCGGCTGCGCTAGGCCCTGTGCCGTACACGTGGCGATGCCCTGCCTGGGGTCCTAGCCATCCAGGAGGAGGGCTGGCAATGCTGCTTCGCAAAGGCGTTGTGCAGTGAAGAAGCCTTCCCCACCTGGCGCCCTCCAGAGGTGTTGGACTACAACTCCCATCATTCCCAGCCAGCAGGGCCATGGGTCAGATGGAAATATTGGCCATTCTGGCTGGGAATGATGGGAATTGCAGTCCAACAGATCCAAATTTTGGGAAGGCTAGGCTAGACATTCCGTCTAGGGCTGGGTTCAAATCCCCACTTCATCGGTTCAGCTTCATGGGAGACCTTGATCAAGTTGCCCTTTGCCTTGCTTCTCTCTCAGGGCTTTTGTGGGAATAAAACAATGAGGGCAGGAGGAAAGCCTGGGGGAGGGGGAAGATGGGGTCAAGACCCAATGGCAGCCCCTCCCTCCGCCATTGCTTCAGCTTTTGAATAACTGTGGTGTGTTTTTACTGCATTTGCAGCCCATTTCACAACTTTGTTGCATAATCTGCACACATTCCTTATGCCTGTCATGTAAGCATGCAGAGTTCTGATCAAAATCATTCAATTTCTGTAGGAGCACTAATGTTGTATATCATCATCACCATCATCATCATGGCAGCCATATGCTGATTGTACCATTTATTTCAACTGCTGAGCGTATAGTTGAGTGGACTGCCCATGTCAGGGTTGCCCTAAGCCTGCCCCCCACCTGGCATTCACCTGCACTGCCTATCCCCAAATCCAGCCCCAGGTACCCTGATGGTTTTCGGGACAGTTCCTTGAAGGAAGAGTAGGATACAAATATAATCAATAATAAATAGTCTAGAGATTTTTGTCCACAACTGTAAAGAAAAATGGATGCCACAGCCTCCTTTGAGCACCAAGGATCTCTTGGGACTCCAAAGAAGGGGGAAGCAGAAGTGTTTGCCTTAGGATGCAGCCCTCTGGAAGGAGACGCCACCGAGAGAGACGGTGGTGGTGGGGACTTACCATTGGTCTAACCACTTGGGAATAGTGCAAGCCTTTCTTCTAGAGCTGAGACCCGCAGGCTACGGACGTTTCTAGCAGAGCAATTTCTGCAGTGAAAGAAGGCTACGCCCACCTTGAGAACACAATAATGGGCATATTGGAACAAACCAAAGGACTGTCTTGTCTGTTCCTCTAGTGGCCAACCAAATGGGACAAAGGGAAGCCCGTGTACAGGACAGAAGTGTAATTCATAGAACCATAGAATCATAGAATAGTAGAGTTGGAAGGGGCCTACAAGGCCATCGAGTCCAACACACTGCTCAGTGCAGGAATCCACCCTAAAGCATCCCTGACAGATGGTGGTCCAGCTGCCTCTTGAAGGCCTCTAGTGTGGGAGAGCCCACAACCTCCCTAGGTAACTAGTTCCATTGTTGTACTGCTCTAACAGTCAGGAAGTTTTTCCTAATGTCCAGCCGGAATCTGGCTTCCTTTAACTTGAGCCCGTTATTTCAATCTGGATTCCGTCCTCTGCATTCCACCGAAACTGCCCTTACTAAGATCACCAATGATCTCCTTACTGCCAAGTCTAAAGGCCATTATTCCGTTCTTATTCTCCTTGATCTAACTGCAGCCTTTGACACGGTTGATCATGATCTTCTCTTAGATTCCCTTCATGACCTTGGATTTTGTGGCTCTGTCTATAACTGGCTTGCCTCCTATCTAGCGGGTCGCTCTTTCAGCGTGTTGACTAATGGCAGCTCGTCTTCCTCCTTTCCCCTTTCAGTAGGGGTTCCGCAAGGCTCGGTGCTTGGCCCGTTGTTGTTTTCCTTATACATGTTGCCCTTGGGCAAGCTTATTCAATCTCATGGCCTCCAATATCATCTGTACGCCGATGATACACAACTATATCTGTCATCTCCAGAACTTTCTCCTGATGTTCACGATCGTTTCTCGGCATGTCTTTCAGATATCTCAGCTTGGCTGCTTCATCGTCGCTTGAAACTTAACATGGCAAAGACTGAATTGCTTGTTTTTCCTCCTAAACCTTCTCCTCATCTCTCATTCTCTCTTACTGTCAATGATGTTACGCTTACTCCGGTCAAGGAAGCTCGTAGCCTTGGCTTTATCTTCGACTCCTCGCTCTCCTTTATTCCTCATATTGAGGCAGTAGCTAAATCTTGTCGATTTTTCCTGTATAATATTGCCAGGATTCGATCATTTTTGTCTGTCTCTTCTGCCAAGACGCTTGTTCATGCACTGGTTATTTCACGGTTGGACTACTGCAACCTTCTTCTCTCTGGCCTTCCTTCTTCTCACATCAGTCCGTTGGTTTCTGTTCACCACTCTGCCGCAAAGATCATCTTCTTAGCTCGCCGCTCCGACCATGTTACTCCGCTTCTGAAATCTCTTCATTGGCTTCCAATTCACTTCAGAATCCAATATAAACTTCTCCTGTTAACCTTCAAAGCTTTTCACGGTCTAGCTCCTTCCTATCTCTCCTCTCTCATCTCACACTATTGCCCCGCTCGTGCTCTTCGCTCCTCTGATGCCATGTTTCTCGCCTGCCCAAGGGCCTCTACTTCCCTTGCTCGGCTTCGTCCATTTTCGTCTGCTGCCCCTTACGCCTGGAACGCTCTTCCAGAACATTTGAGAACTACAAGTTCAACCGCAGCTTTTAAAGCTCAACTAAAAACTTTTCTTTTTCCTAAAGCTTTTAAAACTGGATGTTGTGCAGACTTCTACTGTTACTTTCTACTGTTAGTTTTTCCCTACCCTGTGCCTGCTTACCCTACCCTGTACCTGTTTGCATTCTATTCCCCTCCTTATTGTTTTACTATGATTTTATTAGATTGTAAGCCTATGCGGCAGGGTCTTGCTATTTACTGTTTTACTCTGTACAGCACCATGTACATTGATGGTGCTATATAAATAATAATAATAATAATAATAATAATAATAATAATAATAATAATAATCGAGAAGAGATCCTGGCCCTCCTCTGTGTGACAGCCTTTCAAGTATTTGAAGAGTGCTCGTACTGCTCTAACAGTCAGGAAGTTTTTCCTGATGTCCAGCCAGAATCCTAACACCCTTGCCTTTCTACTCCCCAGTGTAGTGTGTCCAATATGAGAGGTAATATGCAGCCATGGTGAGTAGTCCTAGCCAGCTACCTTCTCTTCCTCTCCCACCACCAGCCTTCCTGATTGCAGGTGTGCTTTGTCTTCTCTAGGCCTCTTTTCTAGCAACGGGGAGACCTGGAGGCAGCTCCGTCGCTTCGCCCTCACCACTCTACGGAACTTCGGGATGGGGAAGCGGTCCATCGAGGAGCGGGTCCAGGAGGAGATCCAGTTCCTGATGGAGGAATGCAGGAATACTCAAGGTTCAGATCTTTGTTGCCCGATACCTAAAATGGCCCTACTTCTGCTGTGTTCAGCTGGACGGCACATCATCCTTTAAGGGTTTTGGAACGTTAAACAGTCCCTAAATCCAAACGCACGGCTGCTGGAGATGCTTGGGAGGTGCCACGCGTCTTGTGGTTCTCATGATGATTTCTTCCCCCTTACAGGGTCACCCTTTGATCCAACCTTTGTCCTACGCCGCTCTGTCTCCAATGTCATTTGTTCTGTGGTCTTTGGGGAGCGCTTTCGGTATGACGATAAGGATTTTCAGACCCTTCTGGATCTCATCCAAGAGAACTTCCGGCGGGTGGATACTGTTTGGGTACAGGTGGGTGCAGAGTGAGAAGGACTGGGAATGGGTGGGGAAGACCCACCCAAGCATTGCACAGCAATTGGGTGGCAGGATTTGGCCCTGGAAGAGAAAATATATTTGGACTCTTTGCAAGGTGGCTTTTGCTTCCCTTGTTGCAACAACCGGTTACCTCCCAATGATTCAGGGCTTAAAGGTCTGAGTCCCCCAAACCAGCTGGACAGGGAGTGAGGGGGTTGCTACCATGGAGGTGCCATCTTCTGCCCTGGCACCCTGTCTGTGGAACACCCTGCCTGGGCAGGCCAACCCAACAGAGCACCTTCCTTACATTTTAGGCCCCAGGCCGTTGGTCCTGTTCCTCTAGGATTTTGTTGTTTAATTACACATTCACAACGGAGTTTTATTTGGGTCCTTTTCTTCAATTTGTGGAGCTGCCTTGCTGGTGACTACATAGCTAAATTCTTGAGTTATTTAAATGCTAGTCCTTGTGTCCTTTTATATTTCATAAGGATTTTTGATTTTTATTTGTTTTTTTAAAATATATTATTTATATTGTTTGTTATGCTTTTTTTGGTATAGTATTTTATTCTTTTAGCTTTATTTAATCCTGCCATAGAACTTTTGTCAATGGCAGGTTTAAAATTTTTTTAAAAATAGGTCCTACTAGAACACCTACAAAAAAAGGCCTTTGAAATCTTGCATCTAACTTTAACCTGGTGCCTCACGATGAAACCGAGGGACATTATGAAGTCTAAGGTCAAAGGTATAAACTTCACAGGGCCAAGAAAGTGCTCTCATTGCTGTGCCTCCTAACCAGGCCTCTATTCAGCAATGGACCCTCACCTCCAGTGGGCATCCGAGACACCCCTCCTTCAGCTTAGTAATGGCTTTCTATCGCAGGCACCCTTTGCCCACAGATGGGAGGGGCGGTTTTCATCCCCCTCCCAATCTCTGTTCCAATTCACAGTTCTATGGCCTCTTCCCTCAAATCTTGAAGCACCTTCCTGGTCCACACAACAGGCTCTTTGAGAACTACGCGGAACAAAAACGTTTCGCAGCCAGGATGGTCCAGAAACACGAGGACACTTTGGACCCAGACTCTCCTGGGGATTACATCGACACCTTCCTCATCCGGATGCGGCAGGTACATCGGTTCCCACAGCAACCCCTTCTTGCAGCAGATTAGGAGGGAAGGAACATTCTCCCAGGCTTCACCAATCCTTTGCCCACTTCTCATTAATTTTAAAATGGGTCTTCGCTGTGTAGGATTTGCGTGAGTGTGTGAACATTATAGAACAGCCTTCCCCAAGCTGAGGCCCTCCAGAAGTTTTGGATTTCAACAGAGGGCTGTCTATACACTTTGGAAGCCCCACAGTGGGTATATGAAACAGCCACCCTGGGGCTTTCCCTCAAAGCTGCACATTTAAGAAGTTGGGGACTTATCCTGACTTTTTACGCTGAAACAAGGTCCCCACAGCTCTTCCTCTGTCTGACTTCACTCTGGCATTGAGCCAGGGGTGTTCCCAGGTGGAAGGCAACCTCTGATTGGTTGCTGGAAGCCAGGAAGAGGGCAGGAGGAGGCAGACCCAGAGAGCCGAATGGCTGCCGAAAAGCCCGCGTTGCCTCCTGCCATGGGGATTACAGTGCAGGGAAAGCATGGGGTTTTCCCCAAAGTGTCGGCAACGCAGTGCCATGAAGACAGCCGGCTGACCAATGGTCAGGAGTGCTGGGAACCATGGTCTAAAACATCTGCAGGGCACCAGCTTGCAGAAGTCTGTTCTTGAAGAACCTTTGGTCACGGCTGGAGAAAAGAGCCACATGTGGGGCGCTGTGCAGAGCCTCCACCCCAATTCCACTCCCAGACCATCTTTTGCTTGTGCTTCCTGTCCCCATTGCCTGCAGGACAGTGGGAATCCCAGCAGCGAATTCCACAAAGAAAACCTCATTACCTCTGCACTGGACTTGTTCTTTGCGGGGACTGAAACCATCAGCAGCACCCTGAGATACGGCTTCCTGATTCTCTTGAAGTACCCCCAAATCACTGGTCAGTTGAGCTGGAAAAGGAACCATATAGAAAAGAGCAAGTGTCTTTTTGGGAAATGCAGCTTACTGGGTGGCTGCTGAAAAGGATATTAAAACTAAGCCTTTCTTGTGAATTCTTCCTCCTGTGCTGCTCCATCACAGAGAGAATCCAAGAGGAGATAGACCAAATAGTTGGGCAGAACCGGGCCCCGTCAATGGAAGACAGGGTGATGATGCCGTATACAGATGCTGTGATTCACGAGATCCAGAGATTCATTGACATTAATCCACTTGGCATACCCCATTCTGTCACACGTGACACAGAGTTTGCAGGATACACAATTCCTAAGGTATGTGGACACTCGATTTATGACCAACCAACCCACCCCCCATCCTATCCAACTGGATAAGGGCAAAATAGGTCCATCTCGCCCACCATTTCTTAAAAGTCTTTCCCCTTAGATTCCATGCCTTGTTGGAACGAGGTATAGTCTACACTGAAGGGCTTTCGTTCCCAAGGCACCACTGTGCCAAAAATTGTCTTCATGTGCAGATGATGCTCAGTGGGCACATGGCACACTATATATGCCTTCCTTAGAATTCAATGAAGTGCCACATACCAAAAAAAAAATGCAAACTATTGCAATTGTGGGAGAAGAAGGCAGAGTCTGAAAGGTCATATGTACTTTATACCCGATATATATAATTTAACATAGTGCTGCATCAATGCTTCTATTATGGGATAAGGGAGAGAGCATGTTCTTAAAAAATAGATGATGAAAGGCATGCATAACTGCATCTGAGATCAAGAAATGTGTGAGTGTGTATGATGGTCATTTTAATACAGAGTATAATATAGAATACTTGAAAGGTGGTCACACAGAGGAGGGCCAGGATCTCTTCTCAATCCTCCCAGAGTGCAGGACACGGATTAATGGGCTCAAGTTAAAGGAAGCCAGATTCCAGTTGGACATCAGGAAAAACTTCCTGACTGTTAGAGCAGTACCACAATGGAACCAGTGACCTAGGGAGGTGGTGGGCTCTCCCACCCTAGAGGCATTCAAGAGGCAGCTGGACAACCATCTGTCAGGGATGCTTGAAGGTGGATGCACATGCATACTGACCCCAAAGATGACCAAGCACCACAGGCTGAACCCCCTCCATCCTCATCACTTCTAATACTGCTCAGATAGTCCACGGCAAGCACCGAATTCTGGAAGTAGTGGAAGGTGTATGCAAAGGTCATGCCTGTACTTTCTAATGCGGTTTATCCTGCTTTTTGTTTTGGGCTAAGAGAGAAGCTCTATACAGGATTTCAGGTTTAAAAATAAAATGAAATGGTTTATTCACAGCTGCACGTGTGAATGCAAATATAGCCTACAGCAACAATTTCTAACCTCTAATCCTTGTCGACAAAGGATAGGAAATAGAGGACAACCAGAAATTCCCCACCTGTAGGTCGCCTCCCCCACCCCATCACCATGTGGGGTTGAAGGTGAATGTTCACCTCCACCCCCAAAATACCTGGTGGTCGGTCCTCACTTCAATCAAGCGCACAAAAGTTAGGGGGGAGGCTGCCAAACCAGTCGGACACGTAAAAGCTACACCCACCAGGAGATATCGCTGTCCAAGTTCTGCAAATAGCAGTAATGAGTCCACACACACACCCCTTAGTCAAGTTCTGCTGTGGGAAAAATTGGGCAGGATCCCCACAACTCCATGGTCTGCAGTGGAAGCAGTGAAGGGTCCACAAGTTGTACACTGCTGGCCAGGCTAAAAAAACCAATGAATGCATCCATTTAGGATCCTCAACTCTGTGCCCGCACCCAGCCCTTTTGGCGACAAGCCAGGACTAGAGATTAGCGTTGCATTGATTTCACCTCCAGCTGGGCCAATCCTTTTCCTCATTCCCCAGGGTACATTTGTGTTTCCATTGCTAAACTCCGTGTTGCACGACCCCATCCAGTTCGAAGCCCCAGAGACCTTTGACCCAGGGCACTTCCTAGATGAGAAGGGCAAGTTTAAGAAATCTGCTGCTTTCATGCCATTTTCTGCAGGTGAGTCTGGCACATACAAGCTCCCCCCCCCCCACAAAATATCTCCATGTACAGAGCCCACAGCCTCCTTTCACATGGAGCAACTCCCATGATATCCCTAACCTTTAAAATGAGAAACCTACTAACCTACTTCAAATGTAGAGATGCTAAAAATGCCACCATCTTGTTCTTGGAAATGACAAACTGTCAGGGATGCTTTAGGGTGGATTCCTGCACTGAGCAGGTGGTTGGACTCGATGGTCTTGTAGGCCCCTTCCAACTCTGCTATTCTATGATTCTATGATTCTAATGCTGCGATCCTCTATACACTTCCCTGAGAGTAGGCCCCATTGAACTCACCAGGGCTTCCACCTGGGTTAACATGCACAGGATCGCACGACCCATTTGTACTGTTTTTCACGCTCCTCCCCTGAACAATTTAGCCACTCCCGCTACCTCTTTGACTGTCTTCCCCTGTCACCATGCAGGGAAACGCTCCTGCCCCGGAGAAGGCCTGGCTCGGATGGAGCTCTTCCTCTACCTCAGCACTGTACTGCAGAACTTTGCCCTGGCCTCCCCCGCGGGCTGTGAGGAGATCGACATCACCCCAGAGTACAGCGGCTTTGGGAAAGCCTCGCGCCAGTACCAGCTGTGCCTCCTTCCTCGCTGATACCTCAGGCCCACTGGCGTAAGAGCTGCCCTGTGACCGTGGGGAAGGCAGGGGAGTGTCTACCTTGACCCAGCCCCCCATTTCACCTCGGAGGACTGCTCTCAAAGAGCCAAACAGAAAAGAGAAAATGGCCTTTGCGACGGCAGTGGAGTTTGTCAGAGGGTTTTGTTTTTCTTTTCTTTTACGAGTACTTTTGAGCTCATTTACAGGTTAAGCTGGTGAACAAAAGAGGTGGCAGGTTCCTTGTGCCAAAGCAGAAAAGGGGCTGCTAGGTATGGAGTCGGTAAATAAAGATGTTGAAGCAAAATGAATGTGCAGAAAGAGAGAATGGTAAAGAAAAAAGACACAAAGGAGAGAGAGCTATGGATCGAGGGGACGTTGAGCCCTGGGGACGAGGCTGCAGGGGTGTGAGAGAGAGAGATACACACTGTATTTCCCACCTCCCAACGGTGTAAGACTGTCAAAACATACAAAGGAGTGGCCAAGGGAAGCCCTGTATTTTGGGATACCCACAGCTGGGCACTTCTGCAACTGCAAATAACTCCCCACCCCAAAAGAAACATAAATAAAGGGCAGGGGAGGTTGGAGTGTGGTTGTGAATCCATTCTGAGTGTCCTCCAGATACAGCAAGAACTCTGAAGAAGGCATCCAAGGTGCTGAACCTCTTTGGTGGATGGGGTTCAGCACCACGGACAGTTCTGACAGAGAGCCAGAAGGGATTCACAGCTCTGCCAAAACGGAGCTGCTGGCCTCCCCCAATGAAGGCGCCATTTGTGCATCTAAAACGGGGTTGGGGAAAACATGCAAAACTTTCCCCAGTGCTGTTTCTGCACAAGAAAAGAAAAATCATTTAAAACCAGGGGTCTCCAACTGCGACGGAGATCACAGCCAGCACAGAGATGGGTCTGGGGTGGTGGCTCCCACTTCGTACAGCAGATGACATATCTATTTTCTCATTTCCTTTTTCCATTTTAATTCCATTGCAAGCAAATGGCAGGAAATCAAAGTTCCAGCAGTGCTTAAGAGACTCAGTGTGGAAACCAACTGAGCCTCCGACAGACTAACACACCAATTTGGCTGAGGATGGATTCATGCAGAGGTGGCGCTTAGAGCAATAGAGGTTGCACACCCTACAGCTCTTTTTCCACCAAAACTAAGAATGGAAGGAACCCAACAAAACCATGTTAATATGAACACTCCTTTTAGATCTGGATTGACAGGAAAGAACCTTTATTAACAGCAAACCTCTGAGAAATTATTCCCAGAGGTGCATTATTTGGAGCAAATCTTGCATAGCCCAGCTCACTCAGCAGGCTTTGTGGAGTTCAAATTTGTGACGTTCTCTCCCAATGAAGGGGAGTAAGCAGTTCAGACTACACAGAAACACACCACTTCCACTCAGAGCCCATTTACCGGGGTGCCATGCAAAGCCGATAGGGCCGTGGGATGTTCTGCGCTACCCTGCACTATCGGCGAAATGTCTGTTTCCTCCCGGTCTTGCAGCGCTTTCAAATTCAGGTTTTGCAACACAGGCATGAAACATAAAAAGAGCTCCATGCGGGCCAAACCTTCACCCAGGCAAATCCTTTTCCCTGGAGGGACAAGAAATGGCATTTCTTTATAGCGTGTTTCCATATCACAGGAAAGCTGCTTGAAAAACTTCACATGGGTCCTTCCAACCCAATGCTCAACCCAGCAGTTACAGCTTTCCGTTAATCCAACTCAACTCTTCCCCACCGCCAAATCCTTACACCCCCACCGCTATGTCTAGCCCAGCAGGCAACTTCCTGCCTCCCCCAATTTTGGAAGAGGAACATCCTGCTGAGAACGGCAGGAAAGCCTCTCGCTCTTCTTAAAAGCCCCATTTTCATCCAGGAAGTGGCCAGGATTGAACTTCTCTGGCATCTGACAGTGCTGGGAGTCGTGCAGGACAGATGACAGGAACGGCACAATGGTGTTCCCCAACAGGACAAAAACACAGCCCCAAAGGCAACAGTTAGCCAGACTGGCCCAGAGCACACCTGAGCTCCTCTTCAGCCTGCATTCTGCCTTTAACTTCAGGTCTCTCTGGCTTAAATGCTGTTACTTTTCTACAATAACAACAATAACAACTAGCATTTGTATAGCCCTTCACACGTAGGTGTAAAGGGATAATTCCAGGTGCACCATGTACATTGATGGTGCTATATAAATAGATAATAATAATAATAATAATAATAAATGGGCTCAAGTTACAGGAAGCCAGAGTCCAGCTGGACATCAGGGGGGAAATCCCTGACTGTTAGACCAGTACGACAATGGAACCCACGACCTAGGGAGGTGGTGGGCTCTCCCACACTAGAGGCCTTCAAGAGGCAGCTGGACAGCCATCTGTCAGGGATGCTTTAAGGTGGATTCCTGCTTTGAGCAGGGGGTTGGGCTCAATGGCCTTGGAGGACCCTTCCAACTCTGCTATTCTATGATTCTATGACAACGGCAGAATCTGGATTTTCAGTAAGAAGTAGGTGAACAAATGCTGGCAGCAATTCCAGAAAAAAAAAGTAGGTGCAGAATCTACCCCAGGGGGCTCTCAGGGTGATGGGTGTCCGATCTCACAGTGTAGTCTTTTTCTCTATGATGTTATACACACAGTTTTGCTTGAGACCTCATCATTTGCTTCTGCAAATGACCCTAACCCTAACCCTAACCCTTTAAATTAATACAAGGGGAGACCACAGCAACCTGGACCACTCTAGCTTTGCAACTCATGGTGGCGTGGATACATTACTGTTGTTTTGAGGAGGCAGGGCAGGGCGGGGGGCCATCTTCACAGCACCATGTTGGTGCTGCTGTGGGGAAAACCCTGCGGTTTCACTGCTGCAGGGTGGCCACAGGTAATCCTGATGTCAGGAGGCAGCACAGGCTTTCCAGCGGCTCACTGGGCCCACCCCCTGCCCTCTGCCCTGCTCCTGGTGACCTATCAGATGTTGCCTTCCACCCAGGAATGCCCGCGGATCGATGCCGCAGCAAGGTCAGATGGCGGAAAAGCTGTGGTGATCTCACACCAGCATAAAAAGTCGACATAAGTGCCTGGGTTGTTGTTTTTACAGCACAGCTTCACAGGAAAGCCCTGCACAGGCAGCGAATTGGTGGCTGCCTCGTATAAGCGATGCCGGGCTGAAGGCCACGTTCCACTTTGCGGCTGGAACTTCTGTTGCGCAAAGGCCTCCCTGTAAACCCAAGGAGTCAGCCGTCCCTCTGTTTACGGCTTAAGTATCATAGAATCATAGAATCATAGAATAGTAGAGCTGGAAGGGGCCTATAAGGCCATCAAGTCCACCCCCCCGCTTGATGCAGGAATCCACCCTAAAGCATCCCTGACAGATGGTTGTCCAGCTGCCTCTTGAATGTCTCTAGTGTGGGAGAGCCCACAACCTCCCTAGGTCACTGGTTCCATTGTCGTACTGCTCTAACAGTCAGGAAGTTTTTCCTGATGTCCAGCCGGAATCTGGCTTCCTGTCACTTGAGCCCGTTATTCTGTGTCCTGCACTTTCCACGAATGGACAAGCAAAAGGATCAAAAACAGTAACAAACGAAAAGCTCCCTTTCGATACTCCTAAAGTTTCAGCCGCTTGGACCCTTTGGGCCTCCCTTCAGTTTTGCATGAGAAAGGAAGGCAGCGGGCATTTCTGACTCCCCCCACTCAAAGATAAGGCAAAGGGAACACCTTCGGTTTAAAGATTAACTCAGTTCCATGAAATGAAAGGAGGCTGATCTGAATGAACGAACATTCTCCATCTAGGGAGAAAAGTCCACAGGGCTCCACGGCAACAGGAGCCCCTCTCCGAGGGCCATGCAGGGTCATCCCGATGGGACAGAGCGACAGGTTGGTGAAGAAACCCCCCTTTCCCCCCCTTTTTTGTTTGTTTGTTTACAAAACTGCACCAACCAATGACGGCAAGTAAGAAATGGAGAAAGCGCGTGAAGTTGCTGCCATGAAACCTAGGGCTTGTCTATGTGCTGTATGGACTCTGTCACTGCTGCCCTGTGCCGCTCCGATGTTTATATGTTTCAGCCGCCAAAAATCTGCAGCCACATTGTAATATTTCCTGCAAAGCTGCACATTTTTGATGTCATATTTTTACAGCTTCCCCCCCCCCTTTGCTCTGATGTCACCATGGTTGTTTCTGCATGGGCCAATGGTGCCTTCAGTTTGGGTTAAGAGAATGGGGGAGCGGACCTCAGAGCAGGGTAGGCATGAGAATACAGGTAGGGAGTGGACTCCAGGTGAGTGTTGAGTAATGGTCACCATGGCGACATTAAAGTCTAATTCTGGAACGAAAGTAAGAAGCGTTATGTATAACGCATAAATTCAACGAACTGTAGCTGTTCAGATGCAAAGCTGCAGGCTTTCAAAGCTACAACGGCGTGTGCAGAGTTAACAGTAAATAACAACAACAAATACTACTGGAGGTTTTCAGTCACTCAATTCTGCACTTTACCACCATGTGACAACATTACCACCATGTGACAACCGCACTGCGAATTTTCCCAGCTGGATAGCCTGCGATCACTCCTGCCATGTAATTTTTGTGAACTGCCCAGAGAGCAGTTACTGGGTGGCATAAAAAATGAAATAGATAGATAAATAAATAAATAAATAAATTGGTATTGTTGCCACTGTTATGGCACCAATTTGACAGAGGATAATATTAATTCAGTGGTAGCCTATAGTCCCGTGTCGAACACACATCCTGCTGCTTTTTTTCCCCACCATGATAAAAAGTGAGAATGGAAGGAACCCAACTAAAGCAAAAGACTCCTTTGAGATCAAGACCGACAGATAAGACTCTTTATTAATGTAAATTTCTGAGACATTATTCAGAGCTGGGACTTTTTTAAGCAAATCTCGTATAGCCGAGCTCCATCGGAAGGCACTGTTGTGTTTAGATGTAGGATGTTATCTTCCAGCTGGAGAAAGAAGATGTTCAAACTAAGCAGCAACACCCACCATGCATTTCCCCTCCCCTCCCCCCTGCTCTTGCTCAGCAGGGCCCATTTACCGTGGAGCCACAGAAAGCCGGTAGCGCGGGGGACGCTTTCCGATACCCTCCACTACTGGCAAAATGTCTATCTCCTCCCGGACCTGGAACGTTTTCAGATTCAGGTTTTGCAACACAGTCGTGAGAAACAGAAAGAGCTCCATGCGGGCCAAGCTTTCACCGAGGCAAACCCTTTTCCCTAGAGGGTCAAAAATTGAGAGGTTTTTAACAGCATGTCTTCACAACACAGGAAAGTTCCTTAAAATGTCCTAACTCAAGATGAACCCTTCTAACGCAATGCTCAACCCAATAGTTACCACCTCTCTGTGAACGCAACCCAACACATTGGCCCTCTCTCTCTCTCTCTCTCCCTCTTCCCTTATAAGTTCTTAAATCCTCATCAGGCAGGTGCAAAATTGCCCACCTGCCTGGACACATTTCTTGGTGCCTACCAAGGGGCCATACATCTCTATTTACTAATTTTTAAAAGAACACACACACACACACACACACACACACACACACACACACACTTTTTCTTACCAGCATTTGCTTCAAAGCAAAGTGTGGGGGGGGGGGGGCTCCAGCGACTGCCGTCTTCATTTCCCATTAATGTCTCTGGGCCTCAAGTAGGACTTAAAGACATTTGTAGGCAATGAAGATAGGGGGCCGGGGGGGGGGCGGGGGGCAGATGCAGGCCGATGCTTTTCTCTGCAGGGAAGGGGGAAGAACAAGGGACTCATAAAGACAGCATGGCATAGTGGCTAAAGTGCTGAGCTGAGGGTCGGGAGATCCGGGTTCTAGTCTCCACTCGGCCATGGAAACCCACTGGGTGACTTTGGGCCAGTCACAGACTCTCAGCCCATCCTACCTCACAGGGTTGTTGTTGTGAGGATAGAATGGAGTGGAGGAGAAGGATTATGTACTTTGCCCTGGGTTCCTTGGAGGAAAGAAGGTGGGGTATCAATGCAACAATAAATTAAAAAAAAAACTTGGAGGGGGGTGTCAAAAGAGAGCAGCACAGGGCTAGGGAGAGCCGCGGAGAGGCCAGGAGAGGCAGCTGGGGGTGAAGGGAGGCAGCAGGAAGCCACGGAGGGGGGAGGGTTGGGTTGGGAGAGAAGCAGGAAGCCAGGAGGGGCGGAGGGAGGCCTCGAGGCGCCAGCTGGCCTTGAAGGGGGTTGTGCGCTTTCATGTCTGAACGGACAAAGGCTTCATGGCTGCGAGACAGCAAGAGGTCAAGGAAAGGGTCTTGGGGCATTTTGGGGTGGACCCTAAAAAAGAGTGGGTTTTGATGTGAGGAGAAGGGAGGGAAAAGTGTGTGTGCATGCATGCATACAGGATGGATATGTGGGGTGCGTGTGTGTGTGTGTGTGTGTGTGTGTGTGTGTGTGTGTGTATGAACGGAGGCTGGCTGGAAGGGGGCATGTGTGTGTGTCTGTTGAAAACTGTGGGTTCAAATGTGTTGTTTAGGGTGTTGGGGTCCAGACCCCATCTCTGCCTTGTATTCAGTCTTTGGGGCAGATTACTTGTCCTTTATGATTCGCTATGCCTCCTACAGCAACCATTTTGGGGCGGTGTCCAGGACAGCTTCTCAAATAGCCACATGGGCCCGTGGGCCACAAAAGGTTGCCTGCTCCCATCCTAAGGCCCAGCATAACAACCCGCCCTCCTGTTCCCTCCTCCTACATCCCATTTTTGAAGAAAAAACCCCCAGGTGTGTCACCTGATGAAAACGGCAGGAATGCCTCGCTCTTCTTGAAGGCCCCGTTTTCATCCAGGAAGTGCCCAGGATTGAACTTCTTGGGTGTCTCAAAGTACTGAGGGTCCTGCAGGACAGACGTCAAGAAAACCCCAACCACAGTGTCCTAGAAGGGAAGAACAGAGGCCCCAGAGGCAACGGTTACCAGGCTCAGTCTCTCTGGCCTGAACACCTGGAACGTCCTCCATTCATAACACTAATATTAATAACAAATCGTTCGTGTTTGTGTAGCACTTTCCAGGCAGGTGTCAATGGAGCATTTCCGTTAGGGCAGCTCAATTCTTCCAGGATCGTATGTGTGATTGGGATCACTCCCACACGAGAGCCCTTCCTTACCGTTGAGAGATTGCTTTTGTGCAAATTGGTGGAAGTGGAATTAAAAGACAGGTCCCATATAGGAATCTGAGGAGCTTTCTTGCAAATAGCATGAAAACCACTAAAAACAAATTCTGTAAGTACATTAAGACCAGGAAACCAGTCAGGGAACTGTTTGGACTACTGGATGACAACGGAGTTAAAAACCTTCTCTGCATGAAGCATTTCAGTATAATTCTCTGCTCATTGTTATTTATAGGTTCTTTAGACAATGTCAAGTTTTGCTCCAGTTTTGCTTGTGTTTGTGAACAGCATTTTCAGCAAGTTTTTTAGAAGAGGGGAAATGGAGTATAATTTCTGAAAGAAAACGCTGTTTCTGCTTGTGTATTTGTGCTATTCTGCTATACCACAGCACAGCCTAGAGGTTATGTAGCAGAAGAGCAGGTAAGAAAATGCTCCTTTTGTGGTGCTCAGTTAATTCTTCAACAAAACCAAAAGTAAATACCGTGGATGAACAGCCTCATGTAGAAAAGCTTAAAATCTTTTGAGGAACAGTGCTAAGAACCACCTGTGTGGAAGGACCATGGGAGGGTGGAGAACAGAATGGCAAAGGCAGATCAGTGTCAGTATAAAGTGATGCACATAAAGGCAAAAACTCCTAACCTCTCAGATACAGTAATGGGATCTGACCTAGTGCTAAATGACCAGAAAAGAAACCTTTATGGTCATGGTGGATGTCTCACTTAAAACATCAACTCACATAAGAAAAGGTGAAATCCATATTAGGGATCATTAAAAAACAGATGGAAAATAGAACTCCCAATATCATTATGTTTCTATACAAATGCTGCAATTAGCCCGGTGAATCACCTTGGGAAGGCTGTATCCCCGAAATGTGGTGTCACGTGTCATTAAGTGAGAAGCCACCACTGGGGTTATGTCCCCAAACCGCTGGATCTCATGGACAACCGCATCTGTGTAGGGCATCTTGATCCGGTCCTCCATGCAGGGGCTCCGGTTCCTCCCGATGACCCGGTCAATCTCCTCTTGGACTTTTGCTGTAAAGGAGTAGATAATAGGGGTGTGATCCGCTCCGATTAGGAGCGTAGAAGCAGTAGCGGATTGGCCTGCTCCACCTTACCCAGAGGCGGAGTAGGAGTGGACCGCGGACCCCTAGAAGCAAGGCGAAGAGAAGCGACCATTTTTCGGAGCTCCTAGTTCAGGCAGAGCACTCCGGTCGCCATCTTGAAAACATTTCGCCATAGGATTGCATTGCGGCAAATAATCGCGGATAACTACGTTCTTTTTGAAGCTATCGTTCTGGAAATTCTTGTGCTCAGAGAGTCGTGGATGGGGGTCATTTTGAGACCACTCTCACCTCTCTGCGTCGTGCGGGTCGCGTGCTATATTTTTTTGAAAATCGGGTCAACCGCGCGGTTCAAATGGCGTTTTCGGCTTTTCGCCCATAGGATTGCATTGAGGGAAAGACTCGGGCATAACTGGGTTGGTTTTTAAGCTATCATTCTGAAAATTCTTGTGCACAGAGAGTCGTGGATGGGGGTCATTTTGAGACTACTCTCAACTTTCTGCGTCGTGCGGGTCGCGCGCTAGAAGTTTTTAAAAAATCGGCGGGAAAAATACCTTTTTCAAAGGGCTGAGGGGCAGAGTCAGCTCCCGGTCATGATCACATGATCCCAAAGTTAGAGGAGGGCATAGGCAAAACGGGTAACTTGGGATTCTGGGAAACTTCTCTTTCTTCATCTGAACGGGCTTTTCCCAGTGTTTTTTAAAACAGTAGCCCCACCAAATGCACAAACACAACCTGAAATCATATACTAAGCCAAGAATAAGAGATAGAAACACAGCACTGCTCAGCACCCTAACTTTGGGGAACAACTGAAAAGATGTGGTGCAAGGGGATGAGCTCCCCTAGGGCATCTCATCGTGGACGTGCCCCCACTCTCTCCTGCACTGGAAGGCCATTAGAGCCTTCCAAAGAGAGTAAAACGGTGGAGCAATGCCTATCATGAGTTGAAGTGAATGTTCACTTTTTAGTGGTGGAGCGATGCCTGTTATGAGTTGAAGTGAGCGTTTACTTCTTAATCTCAGAGCTGTTGGTGGCTGTCTTGAGTTGAACTGGCAGCTGCTTCCCCTTCCCCCGGGCACGTCCCCCTATTGCTGGTAAAAGACAGATATAGCCTTTTTTTAAAAAATCTTCTTGCTGTTTATTGAGCAACACTGCTGCTTTTAATTCCACCCCTCCTTTGTTTATTTATTGATTTATTCCATTTTATATGCATTACTGGCTTATCCTTGGCTCACTTCCTTATGCCCCCAGAAATGCCAGCTGCATGCCTGCCTGCCTTCCCTCCCTCCTCGCAGGGATGTTGTGTGTGTGTGGCTTTGACTCAGGGGAGAAGTCCTTCCTGCGCTCACTTGGAGTTTTGGAAGTTCCAAATTTTTCAGGTTTAAGCCCCGCCAAAAAACAGGGGATGATGGGACTGCCTTGAGTCTCGGCGTGCATATGTATCCCTGGATAAGCTGTCATGGTGGTGAGTTTGAGGTTTTCTTTTAACGTGCAAAATTGACGGAGCTATGGAAAGGGGTGTTGGATTTTCATAAATTCCCCAAAAATCAGGGGATGATGGGACTGCCTTGAGTCTCGGCGTGCGTATGTATCCCTGGATAAGCTTTCATGGTGGCGTGTTTGAGGTTTCTAACGTGCAAATTGACGGAGCTATGGAAAGGGGTGTGAATGGGGTGCCCGATTTTCAAAAATTCCCCAAAAATCAGGGGATGATGGGATTGCTTTGAAACTTGGTGTGCGTGTGTATACCCCCATGAGGTGTCATGGTGCCAAACGTGAGGTTTCTAACTTGAACAGAAAAAAAATTGTATAATTTTTTAGCTTTCAATGCAAGCCTATGGGGGGGGAAACGGAGCTCCGATCCGGATCCGGAGCTCCGAGCGGAGCGGAGCGGAAGTGGGAGGAGCGGGGGCGGGGCGGAGCGGCCCGATCCGGAAAATGGCGGATCTGCAAGTGAAGCGGAGCGGGGGGTCCGTGCACACCCCTAGTAGATAAGGCCGTTGGTTCAGAGCTGTGTGCTACGGAACTCAACGGGGGGATAAGAACTGACTGACAAGCTGAGAGAGTTATATATTTTCGTAAGAGGTGTCAGGGCTTAAAAGTAGATCCCAGGCTTTGCATGCAGCGACATGGTTTGGATGACACGACAGCCCACCGTGGATTAATCAACCCTTGAGGAGCACATCTGCCATTGTGAATAGGCAAGCCCTGGCTGGGATTTGCCAAGGCTTGTCGTGTGCTCCAAATCCAACTGGCATGAGTTATTTGAGGTTCAAACAGCCCTTAAAGAACCTATGGTCTGTTTTAAGGTTATGCTACGGTTGTTTTACCCTTAAGACAGTAGTGCATGCGCTGGTAACTTTGAGGTTCGACTTCTGCAATGCGCTCTACATAGGGCTACCTTTGTGCCCAGTCCGGAAACTTCAACTAGTTCAAAATAGGGCTGCCAGGCTGATCACCGGTACACCTAGGGGTGACCACATTACACCACTTTTAAAATCTCTTCACTGGCTGCCGATTGTTTCCAGGCGAAGTATAAAGTGGTGGTTATTGCCTTTAAAGCCCTACATGGTTTGGGTCCAGGCTACCTGTGGGATCGCCTTCTCCCATACAACCCGCCCTGCACACTCAGGTCCTCCAGGAAGAATTTACTCCAGCCAACAAAAACAAGGCTGACAACTATTACCCAGAGGACCTTCTCTTCTGCTGCTCCCAGACTGCGGAGTGGCCGGCCGGAGGAGACTCGTCAACTTAACAGTCTTTTAGCATTTAAGAAAGTTATAAAGACTGATCTCTTCCGGCAGGCCTATCCAGTGGAGTTTTAGGATGGTTTTAGTACGTTTTTAGGAAGTTTTAAATATTGTGTTTTGATTAATATTTTATGTATTTTATACTTGTTGTTCCCTGCTTTGATCAGGATGGAGGGGCAGGTTAGAAATATTTTTTATTGTTGTTATTATTAATAATAATAATAATAATAATAATAATAATAATAATAATAATCCCCCACTGGCCAGAATTGCAAGACACAAGAAGCCACAGCTACCTCAGACAGGGCTTCAATATTCATAATAGCACCTGCCATAAGCCACAGCTCCTTGCAGGTAAATTAACCCACAATGGGTTGTCATGAGTACAGGCCCGGAAAGTTCCAGCTCCAGTCCTCGGCATTCCCAATTAAAAGCATCTCAGCAGACAGGACCTGGGAAAGGCCTCCCTCATCCTGAGCCCCTGGAGAATCAGAGCAGGCAGCACTGGGGCCCTGACTCAGCATATTATTACTATTATTTAGTAGTAGTAGTAGTAGTAGTTGTAGTAGTAGTAGTAGTATCCCGCCTTTTGCCCAATGCTGGGCCTCAAGGTGGCCTTACAAAGTTTAAAATATACATGGTGAGGGAACAAAACCATAAACATTTAAAATACACAACAAAATTAACTAACTACGGTCTTCATCCCAGCTCTTCTCTGTATCAATGAAAGGAAACTCTGCCTGGTTCTGAAGAAACCATCGGGTGTGTTACTGGACAGAGGCAGCTCCTCTGCTTTCCAGAACTACCCAGCCCACCACAATTTAGCCCCCCCGCCAGCCAAACAGAAATCCCTACTGGTGGGGCCAAGTAACTAGCAGGAGACCGAGTTGATTGGGGGGGTTTCACCTTCTATCTCTGGGTGCCGGAGGAGGATGAGAAGCCCATATCGGAGGGTGATGCTGACCGTCTCCGTCCCTGCAAAGAATAGGTTGAAAACCGTAATAGCCAGGTTCATGTCATGGAATTCAGAAACCGGGTTCTCTTTCTCCTGCACAAGAAAAAAAAGGAGATAAAGCATCATGATCAAGCAAGAGGCAAATTCGCACGCTTGCACTGGCCAATGGTCAGCAGGATTTCGGTTCCAGGAAAATTCAAGGCAGCACACCCTAAATTGGTACCAATAGCAGCAGGTGATTGGGGCATCCTAGAAAATGCCTTGATTCTCTGCCTTGCGGTAAAAGGCAATTCCGTTTATTTAGTGGGTGTACTCTATCTCCTGTCTAGTGAAACATCATCCCATCTGTGTAGCTCAGGTGAAACAAAGGTGGCTGAGACCCTGATACAGCCTCAAGGGAGAAGGAAGTAGCAGGACAGCTTTCTCCTCTCTAGGGATAGAGGACGGTGCTTTAGACGGAGTCAGACCCTTCATCCACCTCGCCCAGTATTGTCAACACGGAATGGCAGCAGCGGCTCTCCAGGGCTGCAGGTTGGATGGTTTCTCATCCCTACCTGGAGATGCTGCCAGGTATTGAACCTGGGGCCTCCTGCATGCAAAGCCGGGGCTTCTGCCACTGTGCTGCCATCCCTCCTGTTGGCCTCTACTTCTGCTGGGCTTATATAGTTGTAAACAGGCAAATATCAGAGTTCCTGGCACTTTCTCATGCAAGGGAGACCCAGCCTAGAGGGTGCTGCCTTAGGAGTTTCTCACTGATGGGGGAAGTGAGGAGCACACAACAATGTAATGAAAACTGAATTATCATCGAATCCGCATGTAAATCCTACTTTTGTCAACTCCATCCCTCCCATTAAGGTTTTTTGTTGTTTATTTGTTCAGTCGCTTCAGACTCTTTGTGACTTCATGGACCAGCCCACGCCAGAGCTTTCTGTCGGCCGTCGCCACCCCTAGCTCCCCCAAGGTCAAGTCTGTCACCTCCAGAATATCATCCCTCCATCTTGCCCTTGGTCGACCCCTCTTCCTTTTGCCTTCTACTTTCCCTAGCATCAGCCTTTTCTCCAGGGTATCCTGTCTTCTCATTGTGTGGCCAAAGTACTTCAGTTTTGCCTTTAATACCATTCCCTCAAGTGAGCAGTCTGGCTTTATTTCCTGGAGTATGGACTGGTTTGATCTTCTTGCAGTCCAAGGCACTCTCAGAATTTTCCTCCAACACCCCAGTTCAAAAGCATCTATCTTCCTTCGCTCAGCCTTCCTTATGGTCCAGTTCTCGCAGCCATAGGTTACTACGGGGAATACCATTGCTTTAACTATGCAGACCTTTGTTGTCAGTGTGGTGTCTCTGCTCTTAACTATTTTATCAAGATTTGTCATTGCTCTCCTCCCAAGAAGTAAACATCTTCTGATTTCCTGGCTGCAGTCAGCGTCTGCAGTAATCTTTGCGCCCAGGAATACAAAGTCTGCCACTGCCTCCATGTTTTCTCCCTCTATTTGCCAGTTATCAATCAAGCTGGTTGCCATAATCTTGGTTTTTTTGAGGTTTAACTGCAACCCAGCTTTTGCACTTTCTTCTTTCACCTTCGTCATAAGGCTCCTCAGCTCCTCCTCGCTTTCAGCCATCAAAGTGGTGTCATCTGCATATCTGAGATTGTTAATGTTTCTTCCTGCGATTTTAACTCCAGCCTTGGATTAGTCAAGCCCAGCACATCGCATGATGTGTTCTGCATACAAGTTGAATAGGTAAGGTGAGAGTATACAACCCTGCCGTACTCCTTTCTCAATCTTAGACCAGTCCGTTGTTCCGTGGTCTGTTCTTACCATTGCTACTTGTTCGTTATACAGATTCCTCAGGAGGCAGACAAGATGACTTGGTATCCCCATACCACCAAGAACTTGCCATGGTTTGTTATGAAATTCACTGAATGATCATCAAATCCGCATGTAAATCCTACTTTTGTCAACTCCATCCCTCCCATTAAGGTACTTAGCTGGAAATGCACTTCCCCGCTGAAATTAATTCCCTCTCCTCTTTGCACACTCCGTCACCCGAGGCTGTCTTTCTGGTTCTCCTTTCCTCTTGGCTCTAATACGCACCTGCTCCATTTTGGCGAGGAAAGAGTCAATAAAGTCTCGAGGGCAATTTGGATCGAACGACTCGCGGTGCATCTGGACCCTCTGCAGGATGAAGCTGATGATGTCATCGAAGCATTTGGATAGTCTGCGATGGGGACTGGGAAAGATCCGCTTCAAACACGGGAAAGCATTAAAGATCTTTAAAGAAAAGGAATCGATTGAATGTTGATTTTGGTGAATTTCTAACCCATAATATGTAGATAATATGAAGATGAAACAAGTAAAATATAAGTCTGTTAAGAGCTAACGGCCATTCTGGAGCCTTCCTTGACTGACCAGCCATGGTGTTCACTAGTATTCTGTCATTTAAAATAACACATTTTTAATATGGTTTTTTTTTTTTAATTCTTTTATCTTCTTAACTTTTTTCACCACTTTGGAATCTGTTTAGCACTGTGGAGCAATACATAAATATTGAACTAAATAGTCCCTCTGGGCACTGGGGACACTGACACTTACCTGCATCCCGGGGGATGACATGAGCCGGAAGGCTGTATTGATCAGCTCAAGCAAAGTGATGAAGTCCTTGTCCTCGTATTCAAACCGGTTGCCAAACACAATAGAGCAGATGATGTTGGAGACGGCATGACTGAGGTAAAAGGTAGGGTCAAAGGGATGCCCTGCGGAGGCGGCAGAAGGAGAGGGTCAGTGGGGAATGGATGTTCAAGCCTGTGGGGTCTGGGCTGGATTGATTTCAGGTCACACTACGGAAACTCCCTGCCTCCCCCCCACCCTAAGACCGTTGACATGTTCACAGAATTGACAATTCCTGTATTTTAAAGGGGCTGGTCGTAAAGTGGCCAATTTGACGCTGTGCGCCAGCCCACTGAGAGCCAGGGTGGCATAGTGGTTGGAGTGTTGGACTGGGAGTCGGGAGATCCGGGTTCTAGTCCCCACTCAGCCATGGAAGCTCACTGGGTAACTTTGGGCCAGTCACAGACTCTCAGCCCAGCCTACCTCACAGGGCTGTTGCTGTGAGGATAAAATGGAGTGGAGGAGGAGGATTATGTACGCCGCCTTGGGTTCCTTGGAAGTAAATGCAATAAATATAAATAAATAAATAAATAAAATTTGGAGAGATTAGGAAGTGACGTATTTGTGCAAAACATGCTTTGGCTCCTCCAAAGCAAAGGGCCCTCTTCCTTTGGCCTCCACAGTTGTCACTGAACCACAGCATCCTTGTGAGGAAAAGCAGGGGCGCGTGGGGGAAGAGTCACCTTGCGTCTCCTGCAGCGCTTCCACCAGGAACCGGGCCTCCTCCTGGATCCGCTCCTCGATGGATCTCTTCCCCATCCCGAAGTTCCTCAGGGTGGTGAGAGAGAAGCGACGGAGCTGCTTCCAGCGCTCCCCACTGGTGCTGACCACTCCTGAAAAGGAAAATGGAGGAACACGCCACGGATCAGGCCGGAGATGAGCACAGAGAGCCCTGGGGTGGAACAGGTGGGTGGACTGTGGAGGGCTCAAGGGGAGATTGGCAGTAGCCAAATTCACTGGGCGGGGTTTATATTCAGCGTCCTTCTCCTCCCCTCAGTCAGCCCTGTGTTTGTGAGCCTCAAGGCCACTTTTACTGGTTACCCCCAAATAAAGCTGCACTCCAGGAGTCGGCTGTGGTGAAGGGTCAGCAGAGAGGCATACAAGCACGTGAGCGATGGCCCCCGGGGGCGGGGAGGGGACGACCCTTACAAGAAAACTACAGCTGGCAACGACATCTTCTGGATTCTCTGCAGGAAAGGAGTGAGGCAGCAAAGCGCCATGTGTGGAAGGCACCAGCAAGAAGAGCGAGAGTTGGGAGTTCAGCGGCAGCCTTGGGGGGCGGGGGGGGCAGTGGGGCTGGGGGCTGCACAGGTGGCTCTCCCAGAACCTGCTCAGGGCCAGAGGATTTGCTGCCTGCAGAAACAGTTGGATTGGATTTGACATTCGTATCTGTTCCCTCTCGATGAGACTTGGAAGCCAAGCCCTGTGGCCCTGCCCCTGGGGGCAAGAGAGAGCGATAGAAAAACGCAGGCACTTTGCTCCCTCCAGAATGTGACCCGCCTCTGGCTCGTCTCCCTTCCCCTCCAGCCCATTGACGAAGGCATAACGGGGGCAGAGGAAGCTGATCTATAACGCGGAGTCAGAGCAGCGGTTCTCCAGGGTTTCCGAGACCGGCGTTTTTCTCAACCCTGCCGGAAGATGCCAGGATCAAACGCTGAGCTGCCGCTGAGCCATCGCCCTTCCCCAACTATGCAGGAGCATTCCCCCCACCCCCCACCAACCCCCGTTCTATGCTGCATCCCTTCTGCTCGCAATCCCTTTCTATTTGCAAGCAGGCCACTCACCGTACTTGGAAATGGTATCGCCCAGGGCCTGTATCGGAGCTCTCCCGCCAAACGCTTCGGCATTATCTGTGAATGCTTCCTTCATGGCTTCGTAGCCGCACAGCACCACGGTTGGCCGGGGCCCCATGTAGAAGGTGAACACCGGCCCGTACTTCTCCTGGAGCTGCCGGGAGACAAAGAACACATCTCAGCACCCCAGATTTGGATGCAAAGGGGCAGCGTGACCCTGGGATTCTGCCAACGACAGAGCAGCTGTGGAGGAGTGGAATGGATGGCACCAGCGGGACAGTCCTGCTCTATGGCAAGGACTTGTGGGTTAAATTTATTTATTTATTTATTTTATTACATTTATATACCGCCCCACAGCCGAAGCTCTCTGGGCAGTTTACAACAATTAAAAATGGTAAACATTAAAAGTATACAAAATTTAAAAACCATCAAAAACATAAAAACAGGATAAAAACAACAGTATAAAGCACTTTTGTTGAGGCAAAGTTTCTGCCGCCTTCGTGGGCACCAGCTGAGATAAGAGGCTGAGGAACGTCATCAGGTGGCAAAGCAGAGCCTGGATCCATTGGCAAATGAAGAAGACGACGATGACCCTGGTTTTGAAGAGACACTTGTATGCGTTGTCAAAGCAATGGTAAGTGTCGTGACTTGCAATCTATCAATTATGAGGCTTTTTCCCAGTCTCTAGCCTCCTCTCTTCCTTCTGTCTGTTCGGCTGTCTCCTTGGACTCAGCTGTCTCCTTCTTTAATTCCTCTTTATCTTCAACTCTTGATAATCTTGCTCCATCTACAACTCGGATAGTTCGCCCTTCTCAACCCCAACCGTGGCTCACCTCTTCCCTCCGCTACCTTCGCTCTTGTTCCCGGGCAGCTGAACGCCTTTGGCGTAAGACCAGGGACCGGGCAGACTTTGTCCATTACAAATTTGTACTCTCCTCTTTCTCTTCTGCCATCTCACTGGCCAAACAGCAGTACTACTCAACGCTGATCCAGTCAAATGCTAGGCATCCTCAGCGGCTCTTTGCGTCCTTCAATTCTCTTCTGAAGCCTAATCCGCCATCTCTCCCCGCCTCTCTGTCTGCTAATAACTTTGCCTCTTTTTTCAATGCTAAAATCCAAACTATCCGCTCTGATCTGGCCAGCTCTGCTCCTCTTCCAGTTCCTGTTCCTCATCTGTCAGCTCCTCCTGCAAATTTCTCTGCGTTTCCTTCGGTCTCTGCGGATGAACTGTCTACAATACTGCGCTCTTTGAAGCCTTCCACTTGTTCTCGTGATCCGATTCCTTCTCGCGTCTTTATTAATCTTATTCCTGCTATCCTCCCTTCCTTGCTACATATTATTAATCTTTCTCTGTCCTCTGGTTCATTTCCTTCTGCTTTTAAACATGCTACAGTCTCTCCCATTCTCAAGAAACCTACTCTTGATAGGCTATCTCTGTCTAACTACCGACCTGTCTCTTTGTTGCCGTTTGTTTCAAAGATCCTGGAGCGTGCGGTCTACTCTCGCTGTCTTGACTTTCTTTCTAGTAACTCTGCTTTGGATCCATTTCAATCTGGATTCCGTCCTCTGCATTCCACCGAAACAGCCCTTACTAAGATCACCAATGATCTCCTTACTGCCAAGTCTAAAGGCCATTATTCCGTTCTTATTCTCCTTGATCTAACTGCAGCCTTTGACACGGTTGATCATGATCTTCTCTTAGATTCCCTTCATGACCTTGGATTTTGTGGCTCTGTCTATAACTGGCTTGCCTCCTATCTAGCGGGTCGCTCTTTCAGCGTGTTGACTAATGGCAGCTCGTCTTCCTCCTTTCCCCTTTCAGTAGGGGTTCCGCAAGGCTCGGTGCTTGGCCCGTTGTTGTTTTCCTTATACATGTTGCCCTTGGGCAAGCTTATTCAATCTCATGGCCTCCAATATCATCTGTACGCCGATGATACACAACTATCTCTGTCATCTCCGGAACTTTCTCCTGATGTTCACGATCGTATCTATCTCGGCATGTCTTTCAGATATCTCAGCTTGGCTGCTTCATCGTCGCTTGAAACTTAACATGGCAAAGACTGAATTGCTTGTTTTTCCTCCTAAACCTTCTCCTCATTTCTCATTCTCTCTTACTGTCAATGATGTTACGCTTACTCCGGTCGAGGAAGCTCGTAGCCTTGGCTTTATATTCGACTCCTCGCTCTCCTTTATTCCTCATATTGAAGCAGTAGCTAAATCTTGTCGATTTTTCCTGTATAATATTGCCAGGATTCGATCATTTTTGTCTGTCTCTTCTGCCAAGATGCTTGTTCATGCACTGGTTATTTCACAGTTGGACTACTGCAACCTTCTTCTCTCTGGCCTTCCTTCTTCTCACATCAGTCCGTTGGTTTCTGTTCACCACTCTGCCGCAAAGATCATCTTCTTGGCTCGCCGCTCTGACCATGTTACTCCGCTTCTGAAATCTCTTCATTGGCTTCCAATTCACTTCAGAATCCAATATAAACTTCTCCTGTTGACCTTCAAAGCTTTTCACGGTCTAGCTCCTTCCTATCTCTCCTCTCTCATCTCACACTATTGCCCCGCTCGTGCTCTTCGCTCCTCTGATGCCATGCTTCTTGCCTGCCCAAGGGCCTCTACTTCCCTTGCTCGGCTTCGTCCATTTTCGTCTGCTGCCCCTTACGCCTGGAACGCTCTTCCAGAACATTTGAGAACTACAAGTTCAACAGCAGCTTTTAAAGCTCAACTAAAAACTTTTCTTTTTCCTAAAGCTTTTAAAACTGGATGTTGTGCAGACTTCTACTGTTACTTTCTACTGTTAGTTTTACCCTACCCTGTGCCTGCTTACCCTACCCTGTACCTGTTGGCATTCTCTTCCCCTCCTTATTGTTTTACTATGATTTTATTAAATTGCAAGCCTATGCGGCAGGGTCTTGCTATTTACTGTTTTACTCTGTACAGCACCATGTACATTGATAGTGCTATATAAATAAATTAATAATAATAATAATAATAATAATAATAATAATAATAATAATAATAATAATAAGGCCAGGGCTGCATTCAGACAACACAGAGTCTACCGTTGGGCAAGGACCTCGCTGCGCTTCCCCCCACCCCTCCAATCAGGAGTGTTGATTGGCTGGCAGTGGGACATTCCAGACCTCGTGAAGCGTTCTCTCTCTGCCCTTCCCTGCTCTTGGGGACTTGGGGACGTCTTCGTTCCCATCGAAACGCACCACCCAGCTACAGCCGACAATGGCTTTTGCCACATCTTAAGCGCCGTTGCATCAATACATCTCTGCACACAAAAGTCTCAGGACTCCTGCGTTCCAGAGCGGGAAAGGCTTGGGGGGGGGGGGGCGGGGGGGGCATCCAGCTCAAAACCAGAGCCAAACTACACCTTAATGCTAGTCACAGAGAAGGCTAGCTTTTCATTCCGCGCGAAGTGCAGGCAGCCCCAATTCAGACGGGGACCATCGTGCACCAGGAGAGGCGGATTAAACCACTCGGCACTCCCCCCCCCCCGCCGGCCCCCCCGAAAACCCTCCACGGGCATTTTAAGCCCCTTCGGTGGGGATTGACGGAGTTCTCCCTTCGCAGCGCTCAGCGCTGCGCTCCTCCAAGCGGGCTTGGTCCGCCTTCTCGAACTCCACCGCCGGCCCTCGGCCAGCGAGCGGGACCGGGGCTTGGGCTCCAAGCCCTCCGCCCCGCCGCCCTGGCTCCGCGCCGCCGCCGCCGCCCTCTCTCTCCCCGCGGGCCCCTCGGGCGCCCCCTCACCCGGCGGAAGGTCGGGATGATGTCCCAGCCGTCGACGTGGAGCAAGTTGCCCAGCAGAGGCAGCGGGGGCGGCCCGGGGGGCAGCGGGGCCGCCGCCTGGGCGCGCCTGCGCCGGGCCAGGGCGAGCAGCAGGGCCAGGCAGAGGAGCAGCAAGGCGGGCAGAGCCATGGGGGCGCCGGGGCTGCTGCAGGGCGCCTCCGCTTTGCGCCTGGACCGGGCGCGCTGCAGAGCCGGACTTCAGCGCCCCGGCGGGGCGGAGCGGAGAGCAGGCGAGGGCGGGCGGGGGTGGAGCTCGCGAGAGGCTCATCGCCAGAGCCCGCTGCCCAGGGTCGGTGCCAGACTATTTTGCGCCCTACGCAAGTGAGCTGCTTTCACCCACCCCCACCCCCACCCCAGCATACCTGGGTGCAGGGTGCCATCTTGCCCGCCCAGCTGAAGCGAAGCCAGGACGCTGGGGTGGGAGGGCCGGCGGGTGGCTTCGGAACGGTGCACCCGGCCAGAAGCCGCTCTGGGAGAGCAACTTCTGAGTGCGCCGTTCTGAAGCCACCTGCCCACCCCAGCATTCTGGCTTCGCTTCAGCTGGATGCCCGCCCAGCCGAAGCGAAGCCAGGACGCTGGGGTAGGGGGGCCGGAGGGCCGGCGGGTGGCTTCGGAACGGTGCACCCGGCCAGAAGCCGCTCTGGGAGAGCAACTTCTGAGTGCGCCGTTCTGAAGCCGCCTGCCCACCCCAGCATTCTGGCTTCGCTTCGGCTGGACGCCCACCCAGCCAAAGTGAAGCCAGGACGCTGGAGTGGGGGCAGGCAGGCATGGCTTTACTTCAGCTGGGTGGGCGCCCAGCCAAAGTGAAGCCAGGATGCTGGGGCGTGCGGGTGGCTTCAGAACAGCGCGCCCAGAAGCCGCTCTCTCAGAGCTGCTGTGGGAGAGCAACTTCCGGGTGTGGTGTTCGGTGCCCCCCTTACCTTGGCGCTCTAGGCAGCCACCTAAGTGGCCTCTATGGTAGCACCGGCCCTGCCGCCGCCCCTCCCCATCCCGGCATCGCGCCCGGCAGCCGCGTTCTTGTTCCTTTTCTTTACAAACGTGGAGAGCCGGAGCGAAAAGCAAAACAACAACAACAAAACAAACGATCCCATCCCGTCCCCACCCCCGACGGGCACAGAGCTCTTCAGGCGCTCCATGCCCCCCCCCCCCCCCCGTGCCCGGCTCCTCAAGTTTACCTCCCTCGAAACTCCGGCGACCCACCACCACCACACACACACACACTTCGCGCTCACAGGTGTTCTAACTGCCATCAATCGGCGGACTGAAAAGGCGCTGGGGAGAAAGTCCGCCCTCCATCAGCCCACAGAGCCAGGCCAGCCATGTCAGGCCACGATCCAGGCCACGCAGCAAGAGGGGCCTGGGACGGACGGAGGCTCGCCAGACCCAGCAGGGAGCAGGAGGCGGTGCTGGATTTTGCAGCGGCAACGTCGGATGGCCAAGAAGGGATCGGGGCCGCCTCTCTGTATAAACCCGAGGAGTGGAACCCCCCACCCCGTTTTATTTATTTATTTATTTATTATTTATTACATTTTTATACCACCCAATAGCCGAAACTCTCTGGGCAGTTCACAAAAGTTAAAACCATAATAAAACAACCAACAGGTTAAAAGCACAAATACAAAATACAGTATAAAAAGCACCACCAGGATAAAACCACACAACAAAATTGATATAAGATTAAAATACAGAGTTAGAACAGTAAAATTTAAATTTAAGTTAAAATTAAGTGTTAAAATACTGAGAGAATAAAAAGGTCTTCAGCTGGCGACGAAAGGAGTACAGTGTAGGCACCAGGCGGACCTTTCTGGGGAGCTCATTCCACAGCTGGGGTGCCACAGTGGAGAAGGCCCTAGTCCTAGTAGCCACCTGCCTCACTTCCTCTGGCAGGGGCTCACGGAGAAGGGCCCCTGTAGATGATCTTAAGGTCCGGGCAGGTACATATGGGAGGAGGCGTTCCTTCAAATAATCTGGCCCCAAACTGTTTAGGGCTTTGAATGTCAATACCAGCACTTTGAATCGGGCCCGGACCTGGACTGGCAGCCAATGAAGCTGGAAAAGGACTGGCGTAATGTGGTCTCGTCGGCCAGTCCCTGTTAGTAAACGGGCTGCCCTGTTTTGTACCAGCTGAAGCTTCCGGACCGTTTTCAAAGGCAGCCCCACGTATAACGCATTGCAGCAATCCAAACAAGAGGTTATCAGAGCCTGGATCACTGTAGCTAGGCTATCAGCTGGACAGCCATCTGTCAGGGATGTTTTAAGGTGGATTCCTGCTTTGTGCAGGGGGTTGGACTCAATGGCCTTAGACGACCCTTCCAACTCTGCTATTCTATGATTCTACAACAATGGCAGAATCTGGATTTTCAGTAAGAAGTAGGTGAACAAATGCTGGCAGCAATTCCAGAAAAAAAAAGTAGGTGCAGAATCTACCCCAGGGGGCTCTCAGGGTGATGGGTGTCCGATCTCACAGTGTAGTCTTTTTCTCTATGATGTTATACACACAGTTTTGCTTGAGACCTCATCATTTGCTTCTGCTACCTTTAAATTAACACAAGGGGAGACCACAGCAACCTGGACCACTCTAGCTTTGCAACTCATGGTGGCGTGGATACATTACTGTCGTTGTGAGGAGGCGGGGCGGGGCGGGGGGCCGTCTTCACAGCACCATGTTGGTGCTGCTGTGGGGAAAACCCTGCGGTTTCACTGCTGCAGGGTGGCCACAGGTAATCCCGATGTCAGGAGGCAGCACAGGCTTTCCAGCGGCTCACTGGGCCCAGCCCCTGGCCTCTGCCCTGCTCCTGGTGACCAATCAGATGTTGCCTTCCACCCAGGAATGCCCCCGGATCGATGCCGCAGCAAGGTCAGATGGCGGAAAAGCCGTGGTGATCTCACACCAGCATAAAAAGTTGACATAAGTGCCTGGGTTGTTGTTTTTACAGCACAGCTTCACAGGAAAGCCCTGCACAGGCAGCGAATTGGTGGCTGCCTCGTATAAGCGATGCCGGGCTGGAGGCCACGTTCCACTTTGCGGCTGGAACTTCTGTTGCGCAAAGGCCTCCCTGTAAACCCAAGGAGTCAGCCGTCCCTCGGTTTACGGCTTAAGTATCATAGAATCATAAAATCATAGAATAGCAGAGTTGGAAGGGGCCTACAAGGCCATGGAGTCCAACCCCCTGCTCAATGCAGGAATCCACCCTAAAGCATCCCTGACAGATGGTTGTCCAGCTGCCTCTTGAATGTCTCTAGTGTGGGAGAGCCCACAACCTCCCTAGATCACTGATTCCATTGTCGTACTGCTCTAACAGTCAGGAAGTTTTTCCTGATGTCCAGCCGGAATCTGGCTTCCTTTAACTTGAGCCCGTTATTCCTTGTCCTGCACTTTCCACGAATGGACAAACAAAAGGATCAAAAACTGTAACAAACAAAAAGCTCCCTTTCGATACTCCTAAAGTTTCAGCCGCTTGGACCCTTTGGGCCTCACTTCAGTTTTGCATGAGAAAGGAAGGCAGTGGGCATTTCTGACTCCCCCCACTCAAAGATAAGGCAAAGGGAACACCTTCGGTTTAAAGATTAACTCAGTTCCATGAAATGAAAGGAGGCTGATCTGAATGAACGAACATTCTCCATCTAGGGAGAAAAGTCCACAGGGCTCCACGGCAACAGGAGCCCCTCTCCGAGGGCCATGCGGGGTCATCCAGATGGGACAGAGCGACAGGTTGGTGAAGAAACCCCCCCTTTTTCCCCCCTTTTTTGTTTGTTTGTTTACAAAACTGCACCAACCAATGACGGCAAGTAAGAAATGGAGAAAGCGTGTGAAGTTGCTGCCATGAAACCTAGGGCTTGTCTATGCGCTGTATGGACTCTGTCACTGCTGCCCAGTGCCGCTCCGATGTTCATATGTTTCAGCCGCCAAAAATCTGCAGCCACATTGTAATATTTCCTGCAAAGCTGCACATTTTTGATGTCATATTTTTTACAGCCTTTCCCCCCCCCCTTTGCTCTGATGTCACCATGGTTATTTCTGAAGGCCAATGGTGCCTTCAATTTGGGTTAAGAGAGTGGGGGAGCGGACCTCAGTGCAGGGTAGGCCTGAGAATACAGGTAGGGAGCGGACTCCAGGTGAGTGTTGAGTAATGGTCACCATGGCGACATTAAAGTCTAATTCTGGAACGAAAGTAAGAAGCGTTATGTATAACGCATAAATTCAACAAACTGTAGCTGTTCAGATGCAAAGCTGCAGGCTTTCAAAGCTACAACGGCGTGTGCAGAGTTAACAGTAAATAACAACAACAAATACTGCTGGAGGTTTTCAGTTGCTCAATCTTTTCTGCACTTTACCACCATGTGACAACATTACCACCATGTGACAACCGCACTGCGAATTTTCCTGGCTGGATAGCCTGCGATCACTCCTGCCATGTAATTTTTGTGAACCGCCCAGAGAGCTTTGGCTATTGGGTGGTATAAAAAATGTAATAAATAAATAAATAAATGATTAAAATGGTATTGTTGCCGCTGTTATGGCACCAGTTTGACAGAGGATAATATTAATTCAGTGGTGGCCTACAGACCCGCGTCGGACACACATCCTGCTGCTTTTTTTCCTACCATGATAAAAAGTGAGAATGGAAGGAACTCAACCAAAGCAGAAGACTCCTTCGAGATCAAGACCGACAGATAAGACTCTTTATTAATGTAAATTTCTGAGACATTATTCAGAGCTGGGACTTTTTTGAGCAAATCTCGTATAGCCGAGCTCCATCGGAAGGCACTGTTGTGTTTAGATGTATGATGTTATCTTCCAACTGGAGACAGAAGATGTTCAAACTAAGCAGCAACACCCACCATGCATTTCCCCTCCCCTCCCCCCTGCTCTTGCTCAGCAGGGCCCATTTACCGTGGAGCCACAGAAAGCCGGTAGCGCGGGGGACGCTTTCCGCCACCCTCCACTACTGGCAAAATGTCTATCTCCTCCCGGACCTGGAACGTTTTCAGATTCAGGTTTTGCAACACAGTCGTGAGAAACAGAAAGAGCTCCATGCGGGCCAAGCTTTCACCGAGGCAAACCCTTTTCCCTAGAGGGTCAAAAATTGAGAGGTTTTTAACAGCATGTCTTCACAACACAGGAAAGTTCCTTAAAATGTCCTAACTCAAGATGAACCCTTCTAACGCAATGCTCAACCCAATAGTTACCACCTCTCTGTGAACGCAACCCAACACATTGGCCCTCTCTCTCTCTCTCTCTCTCTCTCTCTCTCTCTCTCTCTCTCTCTTCCCTTATAAGTTCTTAAATCCTCATCAGGCAGGTGCAAAATTGCCCGCCTGCCTGGACACATTTCTTGGTGCCCACCAAGGGGCCATACATCTCTATTTACTAATTTTTAAAAGAACACACACACACACACACACACACACACTTTTTCTTACCAGCATTTGCTTCAAAGCAAAGTGTGTGTGTGTGTGGGGGGCTTCAGCGACTGCCATCTTCATTTCCCATTAATGTCTCTGGGCCTCAAGTAGGACTTAAAGACATTTGTAGGCAATGAAGATAGGGGGCCGGGGGGGATGCAGACCGATGCTTTTCTCTGCAGGGAAGGGGGAAGAACAAGGGACTCGTAAAGACAGCATGGCATATGGCTAAAGTATTGAGCTGAGGGTCGGGAGATCCGGGTTCTAGTCTCCACTCGGCCATGGAAACCCACTGGGTGACTTTGGGCCAGTCACAGACTCTCAGCGCATCCTACCTCACAGGGTTGTTGTTGTAAGGATAGTATGGAATGGAGGAGGAGGATTATGTACTTTGCCTTGTATTCTGTACTGAACGCTTGTATTCAGTCTTTGGGGTAGATTACTTGTCCTTTATGACTTGCTATGCCTCCTACGGTAACCAATTTGGGGCGGTGTCCAGGACAGTTTCTCAAATAGCCACATGGGCCCGTGGGCCACAAAAGGTTGCCTGCTCCCGTCCTAAGGCCCAGCATAACAACCCGCTCTTCCGTTCCCTCCTCCTCCATCCCATTTTTGAAGACCCCCCCCCAGGTGTGTCACCTGATGAAAACGGCAGGAATGCCTCACTCTTCTTGAAGGCCCCGTTTTCATCCAGGAAGTGCCCAGGATTGAACTTCTTGGGTGTCTCAAAGTACTGAGGGTCCTGCAGGACAGACGTCAAGAAAACCCCAGCCACAGTGTCCTAGAAGGGAAGAACAGAGGCCCCAGAGGCAACGGTTACCAAGCCCAGTCTCTCTGGCCTGAACACCTGGAACGTCCTCCATTCATAACACTAATATTAATAACAAATCGTTCGTGTTTGTGTAGCACTTTCCAGGCAGGTGTCAATGGAGCATTTCCGTTAGGGCAGCTCAATTCTTCCAGGATCGTATGTGTGATTGGGATCGCTCCCACACGAGAGCCCTTCCTTACCGTTGAGAGATTGCTTTTGTGCAAATTGGTGGTAGTGGAATTAAAAGACAGGTCCCATACAGGAATCTGAGGAGTTCACATATTGCAAATAGCATGAAAACCACTAAAGACAAATTCTGTTAAGTACATTAAGACCAGGAAACCAGTCAGGGAACTGTTTGGACTACAGGATGACAACAGAGTTAAAAACTTTCTCTGCATGAAGCATTTCAGTATAATTCCCTGCTCATTGTTATTTATAGGTTCTTTAGACAATGTCATGTTTTGCTCCAGTTTTGCTTCTGTTTGTGAACAGCATTTTCAGCAAGTTTTTTAGAAGAGGGGAAATGGAGTATAATTTCTGAAAGAAAACACTGTTTCTGCTTGTGTATTTGTGCTATTCAGTTATACCACAGCGCAGCCTAGAGGTTATGTAGCAGAAGAGCAGGTAAGAAAATGCTCCTTTTGTGGTGCTCAGTTAATTCTTCAACAAAACCAAAAGTAAATACCGTGGATGAACAGCTGATTAACAGCCTCATGTAGAAAAGCTTAACATCTTTTGAGGAACAGTGCTAAGAACCACCTGTGTGGAAGGACCATGAGAGGGTGGAGAACAGAATGGCAAATGCAGATCAGTGTCAGTATAAAGTGATGCACATTAGGGCAAAAACTCCTAACCTCTCAGATACAGTAATGGGATCTGACCTAGTGGTAATTGACCGGAAAAGAAACCTTTATGGTCATGGTGGATGGCTCACTTAAAACATCAACCCACATAAGAAAAGGTGAAACCCATGTTAGGGATCATTAAGAAACAGATGGAAAATAGAACTCCCGATATCATTATGTTTCTATACAAATGCTGCAATTATCCCGGTGAATCACCTTGGGAAGGCTGTATCCCCGAAATGTGGTGTCACGGGTCATTAAGTGAGAAGTCACCACAGGAAGTATGTCCCCAAACCGCTGGATCTCATGGACAACCGCATCTGTGTAGGGCATCTTGATCCGGTCCTCCATGCAGGGGCTCCGGTTCCTCCCGATGACCCGGTCAATCTCCTCTTGGACCTTTGCTGTAAAGAAGTAGATAAGGCCGTTGGTTCAGAGCTGTGTGCTACAGAACTCAACAGGGGGGATAAGAACTGACTGACAAGCTGAGAGAGTTACGTATTTTTGTAAGAGGTGTCAGGGCTTAAAAGTAGGTCTTTGCATGCAGAGACATGGTTTGGATGACACGACAGCCCACCGTGGATTAATCAACCCTTGAGGAGCACATCTGCCATTGTGAATAGGCAAGCCCTGGCTGGGATTTGCCAAGGCTTGTCGTGTGCTCCAAATCCAACTGGCATGAGTTATTTGAGGTTCAAACAGCCCTTAAAGAACCTATGGTCTGTTTTAAGGTTATGCTACGGTTGTTTTACCCTTAAGACAGTAGTGCATGCGCTGGTAACTTTGAGGCTCGACTTCTGCAATGCGCTCTACATAGGGCTACCTTTGTGCCCAGTCCGGAAACTTCAACTAGTTCAAAATAGGGCTGCCAGGCTGATCACCGGTACACCTAGGGGTGACCACATTACACCACTTTTAAAATCTCTTCACTGGCTGCCGATTGTTTCCAGGCGAAGTATAAAGTGGTGGTTATCACCTTTAAAGCCCTACATGGTTTGGGTCCAGGCTACCTGTGTGATCACCTTCTCCCATACAACCCGCCCTGCACACTCAGGTCCTCCAGGAAGAATTTACTCCAGCCAACAAAAACAAGGCTGACAACTATTACCCAGAGGACCTTCTCTTCTGCTGCTCCCAGACTGCGGAATGGCCGGCCGGAGGAGACTCGTCAACTTAACAGTCTTTTAGCATTTAAGAAAGTTATAAAGACTGATCTCTTCCGGCAGGCCTATCCAGTGGAGTTTTAGGATGGTTTTAGTACGTTTTTAGGAAGTTTTAAATATTGTGTTTTGATTAATATTTTATGTATTTTATACTTGTTGTTCCCTGCTTTGATCAGGATGGAGGGGCAGGTTAGAAATATTTTTTATTGTTGTTATTAATAATAATAATAATAATAATAATAATAATAATAATAATAATAATCCCCCACTGGCCAGAATTGCAAGACACAAGAAGCCACAGCTACCTCAGACAGGGCTTCAATATTCATAATAGCACCTGCCATAAGCCACAGCTCCTTGCAGGTAAATTAACCCACAATGGGTTGTCATGAGTACAGGCCCGGAAAGTCCCAGCTCCAGTCCTCGGCATTCCCAATTAAAAGCATCTCAGCAGACAGGACCTGGGAAAGGCCTCCCTCATCCTGAGCCCCTGGAGAATCAGAGCAGGCAGCACTGGGGCCCTGACTCAGCATATTATTACTATTATTTAGTAGTAGTAGTAGTAGTAGTAGTAGTAGTAGTAGTATCCCGCCTTTTGCCCAATGCTGGGCCTCAAGGTGGCCTTACAAAGTTTAAAATATACATGGTGAGGGAACAAAACCATAAACATTTAAAATACACAACAAAATTAACTAACTACGGTCTTCATCCCAGCTCTTCTCTGTATCAATGAAAGGAAACTCTGCCTGGTTCTGAAGAAACCATCGGGTGTGTTACTGGACAGAGGCAGCTCCTCTGCTTTCCAGAACTACCCAGCCCACCACAATTTAGCCCCCCCGCCAGCCAAACAGAAATCCCTACTGGTGGGGCCAAGTAACTAGCAGGAGACCGAGTTGATTGGGGGGGTTTCACCTTCTATCTCTGGGTGCCGGAGGAGGATGAGAAGCCCATATCGGAGGGTGATGCTGACCGTCTCCGTCCCTGCAAAGAATAGGTTGAAAACCGTAATAGCCAGGTTCATGTCATGGAATTCAGAAACCGGGTTCTCTTTCTCCTGCACAAGAAAAAAAAGGAGATAAAGCATCATGATCAAGCAAGAGGCAAATTCGCACGCTTGCACTGGCCAATGGTCAGCAGGATTTCGGTTCCAGGAAAATTCAAGGCAGCACACCCTAAATTGGTACCAATAGCAGCAGGTGATTGGGGCATCCTAGAAAATGCCTTGATTCTCTGCCTTGCGGTAAAAGGCAATTCCGTTTATTTAGTGGGTGTACTCTATCTCCTGTCTAGTGAAACATCATCCCATCTGTGTAGCTCAGGTGAAACAAAGGTGGCTGAGACCCTGATACAGCCTCAAGGGAGAAGGAAGTAGCAGGACAGCTTTCTCCTCTCTAGGGATAGAGGACGGTGCTTTAGACGGAGTCAGACCCTTCATCCACCTCGCCCAGTATTGTCAACACGGAATGGCAGCAGCGGCTCTCCAGGGCTGCAGGTTGGATGGTTTCTCATCCCTACCTGGAGATGCTGCCAGGTATTGAACCTGGGGCCTCCTGCATGCAAAGCCGGGGCTTCTGCCACTGTGCTGCCATCCCTCCTGTTGGCCTCTACTTCTGCTGGGCTTATATATTTGTAAACAGGCAAATATCAGAGTTCCTGGCACTTTCTCATGCAAGGGAGACCCAGCCTAGAGGGTGCTGCCTTAGGAGTTTCTCACTGATGGGGGAAGTGAGGAGCACACAACAATGTAATGAAAACTGAATTATCATCGAATCCGCATGTAAATCCTACTTTTGTCAACTCCATCCCTCCCATTAAGGTTTTTTGTTGTTTATTTGTTCAGTCGCTTCAGACTCTTTGTGACTTCATGGACCAGCCCACGCCAGAGCTTTCTGTCAGCCGTCGCCACCCCTAGCTCCCCCAAGGTCAAGTCTGTCACCTCCAGAATATCATCCCTCCATCTTGCCCTTGGTCGGCCCCTCTTCCTTTTGCCTTCTACTTTCCCTAGCATCAGCCTTTTCTCCAGGGTATCCTGTCTTCTCATTGTGTGGCCAAAGTACTTCAGTTTTGCCTTTAATACCATTCCCTCAAGTGAGCAGTCTGGCTTTATTTCCTGGAGTATGGACTGGTTTGATCTTCTTGCAGCCCAAGGCACTCTCAGAATTTTCCTCCAACACCCCAGTTCAAAAGCATCTATCTTCCTTCGCTCAGCCTTCCTTATGGTCCAGTTCTCGCAGCCATAGGTTACTACGGGGAATACCATTGCTTTAACTATGCAGACCTTTGTTGTCAGTGTGGTGTCTCTGCTCTTAACTATTTTATCAAGATTTGTCATTGCTCTCCTCCCAAGAAGTAAACATCTTCTGATTTCCTGGCTGCAGTCAGCGTCTGCAGTAATCTTTGCGCCCAGGAATACAAAGTCTGCCACTGCCTCCATGTTTTCTCCCTCTATTTGCCAGTTATCAATCAAGCTGGTTGCCATAATCTTGGTTTTTTTGAGGTTTAACTGCAACCCAGCTTTTGCACTTTCTTCTTTCACCTTTGTCATAAGGCTCCTCAGCTCCTCCTCGCTTTCAGCCATCAAAGTGGTGTCATCTGCATATCTGAGATTGTTAATGTTTCTTCCTGCGATTTTAACTCCAGCCTTGGATTTGTCAAGCCCAGCACATCGCATGATGTGTTCTGCATACAAGTTGAATAGGTAAGGTGAGAGTATACAACCCTGCCGTACTCCTTTCTCAATCTTAGACCAGTCCGTTGTTCCGTGGTCTGTTCTTACCATTGCTACTTGTTCGTTATACAGATTCCTCAGGAGACAGACAAGATGACTTGGTATCCCCATACCACCAAGAACTTGCCATGGTTTGTTATGAAATTCACTGAATGATCATCAAATCCGCATGTAAATCCTACTTTTGTCAACTCCATCCCTCCCATTAAGGTACTTAGCTGGAAATGCACTTCCCCGCTGAAATTAATTCCCTCTCCTCTTTGCACACTCCGTCACCCGAGGCTGTCTTTCTGGTTCTCCTTTCCTCTTGGCTCTAATACGCACCTGCTCCATTTTGGCGAGGAAAGAGTCAATAAAGTCTCGAGGGCAATTTGGATCGAACGACTCGCGGTGCATCTGGACCCTCTGCAGGACGAAGCTGATGATGTCATCGAAGCATTTGGATAGTCTGCGATGGGGACTGGGAAAGATCCGCTTCAAACACGGGAAAGCATTAAAGATCTTTAAAGAAAAGGAATCGATTGAATGTTGATTTTGGTGAATTTCTAACCCATAATATGTAGATAATATGAAGATGAAACAAGTAAAATATAAGTCTGTTAAGAGCTAACGGCCATTCTGGAGCCTTCCTTGACTGACCAGCCATGGTGTTCACTAGTATTCTGTTATTTAAAATAACACATTTTTAATATTTTTTTTTTTAATTCTTTTATCTTCTTAACTTTTTTCACCACTTTGGAATCTGTTTAGCACTGTGGAGCAATACATAAATATAGAACTAAATAGTCCCTCTGGGCACTGGGGACACTGATACTTACCTGCATCCCGGGGGATGACATGAGCCGGAAAGATGTATTGATCAGCTCAAGCAAAGTGGTGAAGTTCTTGTCCTCATATTCAAACCGGTTGCCAAACACAATAGAACAGATGATGTTGGAGACGGCATGACTGAGGTAAAAGGTAGGGTCAAAGGGATGCCCTGTGGAGGCGGCAGAGGGAGAGGGTCAGTGGGGAATGGATGTTCAAGCCTGTGGGGTCTGGGCTGGATTGATTTCAGGTCACACTACAGAAATTCCCTGCCTCCCCCCCCCCACCCTAAGACCGTTGACATGTTCACAGAATTGACAATTCCTGTATTTTAAAGGGGCTGGTCGTAAAGTGGCCAATTTGACGCTGTGCACCAGCCCACTGAGAGCCAGGGTGGCATAGTGGTTGGAGTGTTGGACTGGGAGTCGGGAGATCCGGGTTCTAGTCCCCACTCAGCCATGGAAGCTCACTGGGTAACTTTGGGCCAGTCACAGACTCTCAGCCCAGCCTACCTCACAGGGCTGTTGCTGTGAGGATAAAATGGAGTGGAGGAGGAGGATTATGTACGCCGCCTTGGGTTCCTTGGAAGTAAATGCAATAAATATAAATAAATAAATAAATAAAATTTGGAGAGATTAGGAAGGGACGTATTTGTGCAAAACATGCTTTGGCTCCTCCGAAGCAAAGGGCCCTCTTCCTTTGGCCTCCACAGTTGTCACTGAACCACAGCATCCTTGTGAGGAAAAGCAGGGGCGCGTGGGGGAAGAGTCACCTTGCGTCTCCTGCAGCGCTTCCACCAGGAACCGGGCCTCCTCCTGGATCCGCTCCTCGATGGATCTCTTCCCCATCCCGAAGTTCCTCAGGGTGGTGAGAGTGAAGCGACGGAGCTGCTTCCAGCGCTCCCCATTGGTGCTGACCACTCCTGAAAAGGAAAATGGAGGAACACGCCACGGATCAGGCCGGAGATGAGCACAGAGAGCCCTGGGGTGGAACAGGTGGGTGGACTGTGGAGGGCTCAAGGGGAGATTGGCAGTAGCCAAATTCACTGGGCGGGGTTTATATTCAGCGTCCTTCTCCTCCCCTCAGTCAGCCCTGTGTTTGTGAGCCTCAAGGCCACTTTTACTGGTTACCCCCAAATAAAGCTGCACTCCAGGAGTCGGCTGTGGTGAAGGGTCAGCAGAGAGGCATACAAGCACGTGAGCGATGGCCCCCGGGGGCGGGGAGGGGACGACCCTTACAAGAAAACTACAGCTGGCAACGACATCTTCTGGATTCTCTGCAGGAAAGGAGTGAGGCAGCAAAGCGCCATGTGTGGAAGGCACCAGCAAGAAGAGCGAGAGTTGGGAGTTCAGCGGCAGCCTTGGGGGGCGGGGGGGGCAGTGGGGCTGGGGGCTGCACAGGTGGCTCTCCCAGAACCTGCTCAGGGCCAGAGGATTTGCTGCCTGCAGAAACGGTTGGATTGGATTTGACATTCGTATCTGTTCCCTCTCGATGAGACTTGGAAGCCAAGCCCTGTGGCCCTGCCCCTGGGGGCAAGAGAGAGCGATAGAAAAACGCAGGCACTTTGCTCCCTCCAGAATGTGACCCGCCTCTGGCTCGTCTCCCTTCCCCTCCAGCCCATTGACGAAGGCATAACGGGGGCAGAGGAAGCTGATCTATAACGCGGAGTCAGAGCAGCGGTTCTCCAGGGTTTCCGAGACCGGCGTTTTTCTCAACCCTGCCGGAAGATGCCAGGATCAAACGCTGAGCTGCCGCTGAGCCATCGCCCTTCCCCAACTATGCAGGAGCATTCCCCCCACCCCCCACCAACCCCCGTTCTATGCTGCATCCCTTCTGCTCGCAATCCCTTTCTATTTGCAAGCAGGCCACTCACCGTACTTGGAAATGGTATCGCCCAGGGCCTGTATCGGAGCTCTCCCGCCAAACGCTTCGGCATTATCTGTGAATGCTTCCTTCATGGCTTCGTAGCCGCACAGCACCACGGTTGGCCGGGGCCCCATGTAGAAGGTGAACACCGGCCCGTACTTCTCCTGGAGCTGCCGGGAGACAAAGAACACATCTCAGCACCCCAGATTTGGATGCAAAGGGGCAGCGTGACCCTGGGATTCTGCCAACGACAGAGCAGCTGTGGAGGAGTGGAATGGATGGCACCAGCGGGACAGTCCTGCTCTATGGCAAGGACTTGTGGGTTAAATTTATTTATTTATTTATTTTATTACATTTATATACCGCCCCACAGCCGAAGCTCTCTGGGCAGTTTACAACAATTAAAAATGGTAAACATTAAAAGTATACAAAATTTAAAAACCATCAAAAACATAAAAACAGGATAAAAACAACAGTATAAAGCACTTTTGTTGAGGCAAAGTTTCTGCCGCCTTCGTGGGCACCAGCTGAGATAAGAGGCTGAGGAACGTCATCAGGTGGCAAAGCAGAGCCTGGATCCATTGGCAAATGAAGAAGACGACGATGACCCTGGTTTTGAAGAGACACTTGTATGCGTTGTCAAAGCAATGGTAAGTGTCGTGACTTGCAATCTATCAATTATGAGGCTTTTTCCCAGTCTCTAGCCTCCTCTCTTCCTTCTGTCTGTTCGGCTGTCTCCTTGGACTCAGCTGTCTCCTTCTTTAATTCCTCTTTATCTTCAACTCTTGATAATCTTGCTCCATCTACAACTCGGATAGTTCGCCCTTCTCAACCCCAACCGTGGCTCACCTCTTCCCTCCGCTACCTTCGCTCTTGTTCCCGGGCAGCTGAACGCCTTTGGCGTAAGACCAGGGACCGGGCAGACTTTGTCCATTACAAATTTGTACTCTCCTCTTTCTCTTCTGCCATCTCACTGGCCAAACAGCAGTACTACTCAACGCTGATCCAGTCAAATGCTAGGCATCCTCAGCGGCTCTTTGCGTCCTTCAATTCTCTTCTGAAGCCTAATCCGCCATCTCTCCCCGCCTCTCTGTCTGCTAATAACTTTGCCTCTTTTTTCAATGCTAAAATCCAAACTATCCGCTCTGATCTGGCCAGCTCTGCTCCTCTTCCAGTTCCTGTTCCTCATCTGTCAGCTCCTCCTGCAAATTTCTCTGCGTTTCCTTCGGTCTCTGCGGATGAACTGTCTACAATACTGCGCTCTTTGAAGCCTTCCACTTGTTCTCGTGATCCGATTCCTTCTCGCGTCTTTATTAATCTTATTCCTGCTATCCTCCCTTCCTTGCTACATATTATTAATCTTTCTCTGTCCTCTGGTTCATTTCCTTCTGCTTTTAAACATGCTACAGTCTCTCCCATTCTCAAGAAACCTACTCTTGATAGGCTATCTCTGTCTAACTACCGACCTGTCTCTTTGTTGCCGTTTGTTTCAAAGATCCTGGAGCGTGCGGTCTACTCTCGCTGTCTTGACTTTCTTTCTAGTAACTCTGCTTTGGATCCATTTCAATCTGGATTCCGTCCTCTGCATTCCACCGAAACAGCCCTTACTAAGATCACCAATGATCTCCTTACTGCCAAGTCTAAAGGCCATTATTCCGTTCTTATTCTCCTTGATCTAACTGCAGCCTTTGACACGGTTGATCATGATCTTCTCTTAGATTCCCTTCATGACCTTGGATTTTGTGGCTCTGTCTATAACTGGCTTGCCTCCTATCTAGCGGGTCGCTCTTTCAGCGTGTTGACTAATGGCAGCTCGTCTTCCTCCTTTCCCCTTTCAGTAGGGGTTCCGCAAGGCTCGGTGCTTGGCCCGTTGTTGTTTTCCTTATACATGTTGCCCTTGGGCAAGCTTATTCAATCTCATGGCCTCCAATATCATCTGTACGCCGATGATACACAACTATCTCTGTCATCTCCGGAACTTTCTCCTGATGTTCACGATCGTATCTATCTCGGCATGTCTTTCAGATATCTCAGCTTGGCTGCTTCATCGTCGCTTGAAACTTAACATGGCAAAGACTGAATTGCTTGTTTTTCCTCCTAAACCTTCTCCTCATTTCTCATTCTCTCTTACTGTCAATGATGTTACGCTTACTCCGGTCGAGGAAGCTCGTAGCCTTGGCTTTATATTCGACTCCTCGCTCTCCTTTATTCCTCATATTGAAGCAGTAGCTAAATCTTGTCGATTTTTCCTGTATAATATTGCCAGGATTCGATCATTTTTGTCTGTCTCTTCTGCCAAGATGCTTGTTCATGCACTGGTTATTTCACAGTTGGACTACTGCAACCTTCTTCTCTCTGGCCTTCCTTCTTCTCACATCAGTCCGTTGGTTTCTGTTCACCACTCTGCCGCAAAGATCATCTTCTTGGCTCGCCGCTCTGACCATGTTACTCCGCTTCTGAAATCTCTTCATTGGCTTCCAATTCACTTCAGAATCCAATATAAACTTCTCCTGTTGACCTTCAAAGCTTTTCACGGTCTAGCTCCTTCCTATCTCTCCTCTCTCATCTCACACTATTGCCCCGCTCGTGCTCTTCGCTCCTCTGATGCCATGCTTCTTGCCTGCCCAAGGGCCTCTACTTCCCTTGCTCGGCTTCGTCCATTTTCGTCTGCTGCCCCTTACGCCTGGAACGCTCTTCCAGAACATTTGAGAACTACAAGTTCAACAGCAGCTTTTAAAGCTCAACTAAAAACTTTTCTTTTTCCTAAAGCTTTTAAAACTTGATGTTGTGCAGACTTCTACTGTTACTTTCTACTGTTAGTTTTACCCTACCCTGTGCCTGCTTACCCTACCCTGTACCTGTTGGCATTCTCTTCCCCTCCTTATTGTTTTACTATGATTTTATTAAATTGCAAGCCTATGCGGCAGGGTCTTGCTATTTACTGTTTTACTCTGTACAGCACCATGTACATTGATAGTGCTATATAAATAAATTAATAATAATAATAATAATAATAATAATAATAATAATAATAATAATAAGGCCAGGGCTGCATTCAGACAACACAGAGTCTACCGTTGGGCAAGGACCTCGCTGCGCTTCCCCCCACCCCTCCAATCAGGAGTGTTGATTGGCTGGCAGTGGGACATTCCAGACCTCGTGAAGCGTTCTCTCTCTGCCCTTCCCTGCTCTTGGGGACTTGGGGACGTCTTCGTTCCCATCGAAACGCACCACCCAGCTACAGCCGACAATGGCTTTTGCCACATCTTAAGCGCCGTTGCATCAATACATCTCTGCACACAAAAGTCTCAGGACTCCTGCGTTCCAGAGCGGGAAAGGCTTGGGGGGGGGGGGGCGGGGGGGGCATCCAGCTCAAAACCAGAGCCAAACTACACCTTAATGCTAGTCACAGAGAAGGCTAGCTTTTCATTCCGCGCGAAGTGCAGGCAGCCCCAATTCAGACGGGGACCATCGTGCACCAGGAGAGGCGGATTAAACCACTCGGCACTCCCCCCCCCCCCGCCGGCCCCCCCGAAAACCCTCCACGGGCATTTTAAGCCCCTTCGGTGGGGATTGACGGAGTTCTCCCTTCGCAGCGCTCAGCGCTGCGCTCCTCCAAGCGGGCTTGGTCCGCCTTCTCGAACTCCACCGCCGGCCCTCGGCCAGCGAGCGGGACCGGGGCTTGGGCTCCAAGCCCTCCGCCCCGCCGCCCTGGCTCCGCGCCGCCGCCGCCGCCGCCCTCTCTCTCCCCGCGGGCCCCTCGGGCGCCCCCTCACCCGGCGGAAGGTCGGGATGATGTCCCAGCCGTCGACGTGGAGCAAGTTGCCCAGCAGAGGCAGCGGGGGCGGCCCGGGGGGCAGCGGGGCCGCCGCCTGGGCGCGCCTGCGCCGGGCCAGGGCGAGCAGCAGGGCCAGGCAGAGGAGCAGCAAGGCGGGCAGAGCCATGGGGGCGCCGGGGCTGCTGCAGGGCGCCTCCGCTTTGCGCCTGGACCGGGCGCGCTGCAGAGCCGGACTTCAGCGCCCCGGCGGGGCGGAGCGGAGAGCAGGCGAGGGCGGGCGGGGGTGGAGCTCGCGAGAGGCTCATCGCCAGAGCCCGCTGCCCAGGGTCGGTGCCAGACTATTTTGCGCCCTACGCAAGTGAGCTGCTTTCACCCACCCCCACCCCCACCCCAGCATACCTGGGTGCAGGGTGCCATCTTGCCCGCCCAGCTGAAGCGAAGCCAGGACGCTGGGGTGGGAGGGCCGGCGGGTGGCTTCGGAACGGTGCACCCGGCCAGAAGCCGCTCTGGGAGAGCAACTTCTGAGTGCGCCGTTCTGAAGCCACCTGCCCACCCCAGCATTCTGGCTTCGCTTCAGCTGGATGCCCGCCCAGCCGAAGCGAAGCCAGGACGCTGGGGTAGGGGGGCCGGAGGGCCGGCGGGTGGCTTCGGAACGGTGCACCCGGCCAGAAGCCGCTCTGGGAGAGCAACTTCTGAGTGCGCCGTTCTGAAGCCGCCTGCCCACCCCAGCATTCTGGCTTCGCTTCGGCTGGACGCCCACCCAGCCAAAGTGAAGCCAGGACGCTGGAGTGGGGGCAGGCAGGCATGGCTTTACTTCAGCTGGGTGGGCGCCCAGCCAAAGTGAAGCCAGGATGCTGGGGCGTGCGGGTGGCTTCAGAACAGCGCGCCCAGAAGCCGCTCTCTCAGAGCTGCTGTGGGAGAGCAACTTCCGGGTGTGGTGTTCGGTGCCCCCCTTACCTTGGCGCTCTAGGCAGCCACCTAAGTGGCCTCTATGGTAGCACCGGCCCTGCCGCCGCCCCTCCCCATCCCGGCATCGCGCCCGGCAGCCGCGTTCTTGTTCCTTTTCTTTACAAACGTGGAGAGCCGGAGCGAAAAGCAAAACAACAACAACAAAACAAACGATCCCATCCCGTCCCCACCCCCGACGGGCACAGAGCTCTTCAGGCGCTCCATGCCCCCCCCCCCCCGTGCCCGGCTCCTCAAGTTTACCTCCCTCGAAACTCCGGCGACCCACCACCACCACACACACACACACTTCGCGCTCACAGGTGTTCTAACTGCCATCAATCGGCGGACTGAAAAGGCGCTGGGGAGAAAGTCCGCCCTCCATCAGCCCACAGAGCCAGGCCAGCCATGTCAGGCCACGATCCAGGCCACGCAGCAAGAGGGGCCTGGGACGGACGGAGGCTCGCCAGACCCAGCAGGGAGCAGGAGGCGGTGCTGGATTTTGCAGCGGCAACGTCGGATGGCCAAGAAGGGATCGGGGCCGCCTCTCTGTATAAACCCGAGGAGTGGAACCCCCCACCCCGTTTTATTTATTTATTTATTTATTATTTATTACATTTTTATACCACCCAATAGCCGAAACTCTCTGGGCAGTTCACAAAAGTTAAAACCATAATAAAACAACCAACAGGTTAAAAGCACAAATACAAAATACAGTATAAAAAGCACCACCAGGATAAAACCACACAACAAAATTGATATAAGATTAAAATACAGAGTTAGAACAGTAAAATTTAAATTTAAGTTAAAATTAAGTGTTAAAATACTGAGAGAATAAAAAGGTCTTCAGCTGGCGACGAAAGGAGTACAGTGTAGGCACCAGGCGGACCTTTCTGGGGAGCTCATTCCACAGCTGGGGTGCCACAGTGGAGAAGGCCCTAGTCCTAGTAGCCACCTGCCTCACTTCCTCTGGCAGGGGCTCACGGAGAAGGGCCCCTGTAGATGATCTTAAGGTCCGGGCAGGTACATATGGGAGGAGGCGTTCCTTCAAATAATCTGGCCCCAAACTGTTTAGGGCTTTGAATGTCAATACCAGCACTTTGAATCGGGCCCGGACCTGGACTGGCAGCCAATGAAGCTGGAAAAGGACTGGCGTAATGTGGTCTCGTCGGCCAGTCCCTGTTAGTAAACGGGCTGCCCTGTTTTGTACCAGCTGAAGCTTCCGGACCATTTTCAAAGGCAGCCCCACGTATAACGCATTGCAGCAATCCAAACAAGAGGTTATCAGAGCCTGGATCACTGTAGCTAGGCTATCAGCTGGACAGCCATCTGTCAGGGATGTTTTAAGGTGGATTCCTGCTTTGTGCAGGGGGTTGGACTCAATGGCCTTAGACGACCCTTCCAACTCTGCTATTCTATGATTCTACAACAATGGCAGAATCTGGATTTTCAGTAAGAAGTAGGTGAACAAATGCTGGCAGCAATTCCAGAAAAAAAAAGTAGGTGCAGAATCTACCCCAGGGGGCTCTCAGGGTGATGGGTGTCCGATCTCACAGTGTAGTCTTTTTCTCTATGATGTTATACACACAGTTTTGCTTGAGACCTCATCATTTGCTTCTGCTACCTTTAAATTAACACAAGGGGAGACCACAGCAACCTGGACCACTCTAGCTTTGCAACTCATGGTGGCGTGGATACATTACTGTCGTTGTGAGGAGGCGGGGCGGGGCGGGGGGCCGTCTTCACAGCACCATGTTGGTGCTGCTGTGGGGAAAACCCTGCGGTTTCACTGCTGCAGGGTGGCCACAGGTAATCCCGATGTCAGGAGGCAGCACAGGCTTTCCAGCGGCTCACTGGGCCCAGCCCCTGGCCTCTGCCCTGCTCCTGGTGACCAATCAGATGTTGCCTTCCACCCAGGAATGCCCCCGGATCGATGCCGCAGCAAGGTCAGATGGCGGAAAAGCCGTGGTGATCTCACACCAGCATAAAAAGTTGACATAAGTGCCTGGGTTGTTGTTTTTACAGCACAGCTTCACAGGAAAGCCCTGCACAGGCAGCGAATTGGTGGCTGCCTCGTATAAGCGATGCCGGGCTGGAGGCCACGTTCCACTTTGCGGCTGGAACTTCTGTTGCGCAAAGGCCTCCCTGTAAACCCAAGGAGTCAGCCGTCCCTCGGTTTACGGCTTAAGTATCATAGAATCATAAAATCATAGAATAGCAGAGTTGGAAGGGGCCTACAAGGCCATGGAGTCCAACCCCCTGCTCAATGCAGGAATCCACCCTAAAGCATCCCTGACAGATGGTTGTCCAGCTGCCTCTTGAATGTCTCTAGTGTGGGAGAGCCCACAACCTCCCTAGATCACTGATTCCATTGTCGTACTGCTCTAACAGTCAGGAAGTTTTTCCTGATGTCCAGCCGGAATCTGGCTTCCTTTAACTTGAGCCCGTTATTCCTTGTCCTGCACTTTCCACGAATGGACAAACAAAAGGATCAAAAACTGTAACAAACAAAAAGCTCCCTTTCGATACTCCTAAAGTTTCAGCCGCTTGGACCCTTTGGGCCTCACTTCAGTTTTGCATGAGAAAGGAAGGCAGTGGGCATTTCTGACTCCCCCCACTCAAAGATAAGGCAAAGGGAACACCTTCGGTTTAAAGATTAACTCAGTTCCATGAAATGAAAGGAGGCTGATCTGAATGAACGAACATTCTCCATCTAGGGAGAAAAGTCCACAGGGCTCCACGGCAACAGGAGCCCCTCTCCGAGGGCCATGCGGGGTCATCCAGATGGGACAGAGCGACAGGTTGGTGAAGAAACCCCCCCTTTTTCCCCCCTTTTTTGTTTGTTTGTTTACAAAACTGCACCAACCAATGACGGCAAGTAAGAAATGGAGAAAGCGTGTGAAGTTGCTGCCATGAAACCTAGGGCTTGTCTATGCGCTGTATGGACTCTGTCACTGCTGCCCAGTGCCGCTCCGATGTTCATATGTTTCAGCCGCCAAAAATCTGCAGCCACATTGTAATATTTCCTGCAAAGCTGCACATTTTTGATGTCATATTTTTTACAGCCTTTCCCCCCCCCCTTTGCTCTGATGTCACCATGGTTATTTCTGAAGGCCAATGGTGCCTTCAATTTGGGTTAAGAGAGTGGGGGAGCGGACCTCAGTGCAGGGTAGGCCTGAGAATACAGGTAGGGAGCGGACTCCAGGTGAGTGTTGAGTAATGGTCACCATGGCGACATTAAAGTCTAATTCTGGAACGAAAGTAAGAAGCGTTATGTATAACGCATAAATTCAACAAACTGTAGCTGTTCAGATGCAAAGCTGCAGGCTTTCAAAGCTACAACGGCGTGTGCAGAGTTAACAGTAAATAACAACAACAAATACTGCTGGAGGTTTTCAGTTGCTCAATCTTTTCTGCACTTTACCACCATGTGACAACATTACCACCATGTGACAACCGCACTGCGAATTTTCCTGGCTGGATAGCCTGCGATCACTCCTGCCATGTAATTTTTGTGAACCGCCCAGAGAGCTTTGGCTATTGGGTGGTATAAAAAATGTAATAAATAAATAAATAAATGATTAAAATGGTATTGTTGCCGCTGTTATGGCACCAGTTTGACAGAGGATAATATTAATTCAGTGGTGGCCTACAGACCCGCGTCGGACACACATCCTGCTGCTTTTTTTCCTACCATGATAAAAAGTGAGAATGGAAGGAACTCAACCAAAGCAGAAGACTCCTTCGAGATCAAGACCGACAGATAAGACTCTTTATTAATGTAAATTTCTGAGACATTATTCAGAGCTGGGACTTTTTTGAGCAAATCTCGTATAGCCGAGCTCCATCGGAAGGCACTGTTGTGTTTAGATGTATGATGTTATCTTCCAACTGGAGACAGAAGATGTTCAAACTAAGCAGCAACACCCACCATGCATTTCCCCTCCCCTCCCCCCTGCTCTTGCTCAGCAGGGCCCATTTACCGTGGAGCCACAGAAAGCCGGTAGCGCGGGGGACGCTTTCCGCCACCCTCCACTACTGGCAAAATGTCTATCTCCTCCCGGACCTGGAACGTTTTCAGATTCAGGTTTTGCAACACAGTCGTGAGAAACAGAAAGAGCTCCATGCGGGCCAAGCTTTCACCGAGGCAAACCCTTTTCCCTAGAGGGTCAAAAATTGAGAGGTTTTTAACAGCATGTCTTCACAACACAGGAAAGTTCCTTAAAATGTCCTAACTCAAGATGAACCCTTCTAACGCAATGCTCAACCCAATAGTTACCACCTCTCTGTGAACGCAACCCAACACATTGGCCTCTCTCTCTCTCTCTCTCTCTCTCTCTCTCTCTCTCTCTCTCTTCCCTTATAAGTTCTTAAATCCTCATCAGGCAGGTGCAAAATTGCCCGCCTGCCTGGACACATTTCTTGGTGCCCACCAAGGGGCCATACATCTCTATTTACTAATTTTTAAAAGAACACACACACACACTTTTTCTTACCAGCATTTGCTTCAAAGCAAAGTGTGTGTGTGTGGGGGGGGCTTCAGCGACTGCCATCTTCATTTCCCATTAATGTCTCTGGGCCTCAAGTAGGACTTAAAGACATTTGTAGGCAATGAAGATAGGGGGCCGGGGGGGATGCAGACCGATGCTTTTCTCTGCAGGGAAGGGGGAAGAACAAGGGACTCGTAAAGACAGCATGGCATATGGCTAAAGTATTGAGCTGAGGGTCGGGAGATCCGGGTTCTAGTCTCCACTCGGCCATGGAAACCCACTGGGTGACTTTGGGCCAGTCACAGACTCTCAGCGCATCCTACCTCACAGGGTTGTTGTTGTAAGGATAGTATGGAATGGAGGAGGAGGATTATGTACTTTGCCTTGTATTCTGTACTGAACGCTTGTATTCAGTCTTTGGGGTAGATTACTTGTCCTTTATGACTTGCTATGCCTCCTACGGTAACCAATTTGGGGCGGTGTCCAGGACAGTTTCTCAAATAGCCACATGGGCCCGTGGGCCACAAAAGGTTGCCTGCTCCCGTCCTAAGGCCCAGCATAACAACCCGCTCTTCCGTTCCCTCCTCCTCCATCCCATTTTTGAAGACCCCCCCCCAGGTGTGTCACCTGATGAAAACGGCAGGAATGCCTCACTCTTCTTGAAGGCCCCGTTTTCATCCAGGAAGTGCCCAGGATTGAACTTCTTGGGTGTCTCAAAGTACTGAGGGTCCTGCAGGACAGACGTCAAGAAAACCCCAGCCACAGTGTCCTAGAAGGGAAGAACAGAGGCCCCAGAGGCAACGGTTACCAAGCCCAGTCTCTCTGGCCTGAACACCTGGAACGTCCTCCATTCATAACACTAATATTAATAACAAATCGTTCGTGTTTGTGTAGCACTTTCCAGGCAGGTGTCAATGGAGCATTTCCGTTAGGGCAGCTCAATTCTTCCAGGATCGTATGTGTGATTGGGATCGCTCCCACACGAGAGCCCTTCCTTACCGTTGAGAGATTGCTTTTGTGCAAATTGGTGGTAGTGGAATTAAAAGACAGGTCCCATACAGGAATCTGAGGAGTTCACATATTGCAAATAGCATGAAAACCACTAAAGACAAATTCTGTTAAGTACATTAAGACCAGGAAACCAGTCAGGGAACTGTTTGGACTACAGGATGACAACAGAGTTAAAAACTTTCTCTGCATGAAGCATTTCAGTATAATTCCCTGCTCATTGTTATTTATAGGTTCTTTAGACAATGTCATGTTTTGCTCCAGTTTTGCTTCTGTTTGTGAACAGCATTTTCAGCAAGTTTTTTAGAAGAGGGGAAATGGAGTATAATTTCTGAAAGAAAACACTGTTTCTGCTTGTGTATTTGTGCTATTCAGTTATACCACAGCGCAGCCTAGAGGTTATGTAGCAGAAGAGCAGGTAAGAAAATGCTCCTTTTGTGGTGCTCAGTTAATTCTTCAACAAAACCAAAAGTAAATACCGTGGATGAACAGCTGATTAACAGCCTCATGTAGAAAAGCTTAACATCTTTTGAGGAACAGTGCTAAGAACCACCTGTGTGGAAGGACCATGAGAGGGTGGAGAACAGAATGGCAAATGCAGATCAGTGTCAGTATAAAGTGATGCACATTAGGGCAAAAACTCCTAACCTCTCAGATACAGTAATGGGATCTGACCTAGTGGTAATTGACCGGAAAAGAAACCTTTATGGTCATGGTGGATGGCTCACTTAAAACATCAACCCACATAAGAAAAGGTGAAACCCATGTTAGGGATCATTAAGAAACAGATGGAAAATAGAACTCCCGATATCATTATGTTTCTATACAAATGCTGCAATTATCCCGGTGAATCACCTTGGGAAGGCTGTATCCCCGAAATGTGGTGTCACGGGTCATTAAGTGAGAAGTCACCACAGGAAGTATGTCCCCAAACCGCTGGATCTCATGGACAACCGCATCTGTGTAGGGCATCTTGATCCGGTCCTCCATGCAGGGGCTCCGGTTCCTCCCGATGACCCGGTCAATCTCCTCTTGGACCTTTGCTGTAAAGAAGTAGATAAGGCCGTTGGTTCAGAGCTGTGTGCTACAGAACTCAACAGGGGGGATAAGAACTGACTGACAAGCTGAGAGAGTTACGTATTTTTGTAAGAGGTGTCAGGGCTTAAAAGTAGGTCTTTGCATGCAGAGACATGGTTTGGATGACACGACAGCCCACCGTGGATTAATCAACCCTTGAGGAGCACATCTGCCATTGTGAATAGGCAAGCCCTGGCTGGGATTTGCCAAGGCTTGTCGTGTGCTCCAAATCCAACTGGCATGAGTTATTTGAGGTTCAAACAGCCCTTAAAGAACCTATGGTCTGTTTTAAGGTTATGCTACGGTTGTTTTACCCTTAAGACAGTAGTGCATGCGCTGGTAACTTTGAGGCTCGACTTCTGCAATGCGCTCTACATAGGGCTACCTTTGTGCCCAGTCCGGAAACTTCAACTAGTTCAAAATAGGGCTGCCAGGCTGATCACCGGTACACCTAGGGGTGACCACATTACACCACTTTTAAAATCTCTTCACTGGCTGCCGATTGTTTCCAGGCGAAGTATAAAGTGGTGGTTATCACCTTTAAAGCCCTACATGGTTTGGGTCCAGGCTACCTGTGTGATCACCTTCTCCCATACAACCCGCCCTGCACACTCAGGTCCTCCAGGAAGAATTTACTCCAGCCAACAAAAACAAGGCTGACAACTATTACCCAGAGGACCTTCTCTTCTGCTGCTCCCAGACTGCGGAATGGCCGGCCGGAGGAGACTCGTCAACTTAACAGTCTTTTAGCATTTAAGAAAGTTATAAAGACTGATCTCTTCCGGCAGGCCTATCCAGTGGAGTTTTAGGATGGTTTTAGTACGTTTTTAGGAAGTTTTAAATATTGTGTTTTGATTAATATTTTATGTATTTTATACTTGTTGTTCCCTGCTTTGATCAGGATGGAGGGGCAGGTTAGAAATATTTTTTATTGTTGTTATTAATAATAATAATAATAATAATAATAATAATAATAATAATAATCCCCCACTGGCCAGAATTGCAAGACACAAGAAGCCACAGCTACCTCAGACAGGGCTTCAATATTCATAATAGCACCTGCCATAAGCCACAGCTCCTTGCAGGTAAATTAACCCACAATGGGTTGTCATGAGTACAGGCCCGGAAAGTCCCAGCTCCAGTCCTCGGCATTCCCAATTAAAAGCATCTCAGCAGACAGGACCTGGGAAAGGCCTCCCTCATCCTGAGCCCCTGGAGAATCAGAGCAGGCAGCACTGGGGCCCTGACTCAGCATATTATTACTATTATTTAGTAGTAGTAGTAGTAGTAGTAGTAGTAGTAGTATCCCGCCTTTTGCCCAATGCTGGGCCTCAAGGTGGCCTTACAAAGTTTAAAATATACATGGTGAGGGAACAAAACCATAAACATTTAAAATACACAACAAAATTAACTAACTACGGTCTTCATCCCAGCTCTTCTCTGTATCAATGAAAGGAAACTCTGCCTGGTTCTGAAGAAACCATCGGGTGTGTTACTGGACAGAGGCAGCTCCTCTGCTTTCCAGAACTACCCAGCCCACCACAATTTAGCCCCCCCGCCAGCCAAACAGAAATCCCTACTGGTGGGGCCAAGTAACTAGCAGGAGACCGAGTTGATTGGGGGGGTTTCACCTTCTATCTCTGGGTGCCGGAGGAGGATGAGAAGCCCATATCGGAGGGTGATGCTGACCGTCTCCGTCCCTGCAAAGAATAGGTTGAAAACCGTAATAGCCAGGTTCATGTCATGGAATTCAGAAACCGGGTTCTCTTTCTCCTGCACAAGAAAAAAAAGGAGATAAAGCATCATGATCAAGCAAGAGGCAAATTCGCACGCTTGCACTGGCCAATGGTCAGCAGGATTTCGGTTCCAGGAAAATTCAAGGCAGCACACCCTAAATTGGTACCAATAGCAGCAGGTGATTGGGGCATCCTAGAAAATGCCTTGATTCTCTGCCTTGCGGTAAAAGGCAATTCCGTTTATTTAGTGGGTGTACTCTATCTCCTGTCTAGTGAAACATCATCCCATCTGTGTAGCTCAGGTGAAACAAAGGTGGCTGAGACCCTGATACAGCCTCAAGGGAGAAGGAAGTAGCAGGACAGCTTTCTCCTCTCTAGGGATAGAGGACGGTGCTTTAGACGGAGTCAGACCCTTCATCCACCTCGCCCAGTATTGTCAACACGGAATGGCAGCAGCGGCTCTCCAGGGCTGCAGGTTGGATGGTTTCTCATCCCTACCTGGAGATGCTGCCAGGTATTGAACCTGGGGCCTCCTGCATGCAAAGCCGGGGCTTCTGCCACTGTGCTGCCATCCCTCCTGTTGGCCTCTACTTCTGCTGGGCTTATATATTTGTAAACAGGCAAATATCAGAGTTCCTGGCACTTTCTCATGCAAGGGAGACCCAGCCTAGAGGGTGCTGCCTTAGGAGTTTCTCACTGATGGGGGAAGTGAGGAGCACACAACAATGTAATGAAAACTGAATTATCATCGAATCCGCATGTAAATCCTACTTTTGTCAACTCCATCCCTCCCATTAAGGTTTTTTGTTGTTTATTTGTTCAGTCGCTTCAGACTCTTTGTGACTTCATGGACCAGCCCACGCCAGAGCTTTCTGTCAGCCGTCGCCACCCCTAGCTCCCCCAAGGTCAAGTCTGTCACCTCCAGAATATCATCCCTCCATCTTGCCCTTGGTCGGCCCCTCTTCCTTTTGCCTTCTACTTTCCCTAGCATCAGCCTTTTCTCCAGGGTATCCTGTCTTCTCATTGTGTGGCCAAAGTACTTCAGTTTTGCCTTTAATACCATTCCCTCAAGTGAGCAGTCTGGCTTTATTTCCTGGAGTATGGACTGGTTTGATCTTCTTGCAGCCCAAGGCACTCTCAGAATTTTCCTCCAACACCCCAGTTCAAAAGCATCTATCTTCCTTCGCTCAGCCTTCCTTATGGTCCAGTTCTCGCAGCCATAGGTTACTACGGGGAATACCATTGCTTTAACTATGCAGACCTTTGTTGTCAGTGTGGTGTCTCTGCTCTTAACTATTTTATCAAGATTTGTCATTGCTCTCCTCCCAAGAAGTAAACATCTTCTGATTTCCTGGCTGCAGTCAGCGTCTGCAGTAATCTTTGCGCCCAGGAATACAAAGTCTGCCACTGCCTCCATGTTTTCTCCCTCTATTTGCCAGTTATCAATCAAGCTGGTTGCCATAATCTTGGTTTTTTTGAGGTTTAACTGCAACCCAGCTTTTGCACTTTCTTCTTTCACCTTTGTCATAAGGCTCCTCAGCTCCTCCTCGCTTTCAGCCATCAAAGTGGTGTCATCTGCATATCTGAGATTGTTAATGTTTCTTCCTGCGATTTTAACTCCAGCCTTGGATTTGTCAAGCCCAGCACATCGCATGATGTGTTCTGCATACAAGTTGAATAGGTAAGGTGAGAGTATACAACCCTGCCGTACTCCTTTCTCAATCTTAGACCAGTCCGTTGTTCCGTGGTCTGTTCTTACCATTGCTACTTGTTCGTTATACAGATTCCTCAGGAGACAGACAAGATGACTTGGTATCCCCATACCACCAAGAACTTGCCATGGTTTGTTATGAAATTCACTGAATGATCATCAAATCCGCATGTAAATCCTACTTTTGTCAACTCCATCCCTCCCATTAAGGTACTTAGCTGGAAATGCACTTCCCCGCTGAAATTAATTCCCTCTCCTCTTTGCACACTCCGTCACCCGAGGCTGTCTTTCTGGTTCTCCTTTCCTCTTGGCTCTAATACGCACCTGCTCCATTTTGGCGAGGAAAGAGTCAATAAAGTCTCGAGGGCAATTTGGATCGAACGACTCGCGGTGCATCTGGACCCTCTGCAGGACGAAGCTGATGATGTCATCGAAGCATTTGGATAGTCTGCGATGGGGACTGGGAAAGATCCGCTTCAAACACGGGAAAGCATTAAAGATCTTTAAAGAAAAGGAATCGATTGAATGTTGATTTTGGTGAATTTCTAACCCATAATATGTAGATAATATGAAGATGAAACAAGTAAAATATAAGTCTGTTAAGAGCTAACGGCCATTCTGGAGCCTTCCTTGACTGACCAGCCATGGTGTTCACTAGTATTCTGTTATTTAAAATAACACATTTTTAATATTTTTTTTTTTAATTCTTTTATCTTCTTAACTTTTTTCACCACTTTGGAATCTGTTTAGCACTGTGGAGCAATACATAAATATAGAACTAAATAGTCCCTCTGGGCACTGGGGACACTGATACTTACCTGCATCCCGGGGGATGACATGAGCCGGAAAGATGTATTGATCAGCTCAAGCAAAGTGGTGAAGTTCTTGTCCTCATATTCAAACCGGTTGCCAAACACAATAGAACAGATGATGTTGGAGACGGCATGACTGAGGTAAAAGGTAGGGTCAAAGGGATGCCCTGTGGAGGCGGCAGAGGGAGAGGGTCAGTGGGGAATGGATGTTCAAGCCTGTGGGGTCTGGGCTGGATTGATTTCAGGTCACACTACAGAAATTCCCTGCCTCCCCCCCCCACCCTAAGACCGTTGACATGTTCACAGAATTGACAATTCCTGTATTTTAAAGGGGCTGGTCGTAAAGTGGCCAATTTGACGCTGTGCACCAGCCCACTGAGAGCCAGGGTGGCATAGTGGTTGGAGTGTTGGACTGGGAGTCGGGAGATCCGGGTTCTAGTCCCCACTCAGCCATGGAAGCTCACTGGGTAACTTTGGGCCAGTCACAGACTCTCAGCCCAGCCTACCTCACAGGGCTGTTGCTGTGAGGATAAAATGGAGTGGAGGAGGAGGATTATGTACGCCGCCTTGGGTTCCTTGGAAGTAAATGCAATAAATATAAATAAATAAATAAATAAAATTTGGAGAGATTAGGAAGTGACGTATTTGTGCAAAACATGCTTTGGCTCCTCCGAAGCAAAGGGCCCTCTTCCTTTGGCCTCCACAGTTGTCACTGAACCACAGCATCCTTGTGAGGAAAAGCAGGGGCGCGTGGGGGAAGAGTCACCTTGCGTCTCCTGCAGCGCTTCCACCAGGAACCGGGCCTCCTCCTGGATCCGCTCCTCGATGGATCTCTTCCCCATCCCGAAGTTCCTCAGGGTGGTGAGAGTGAAGCGACGGAGCTGCTTCCAGCGCTCCCCATTGGTGCTGACCACTCCTGAAAAGGAAAATGGAGGAACACGCCACGGATCAGGCCGGAGATGAGCACAGAGAGCCCTGGGGTGGAACAGGTGGGTGGACTGTGGAGGGCTCAAGGGGAGATTGGCAGTAGCCAAATTCACTGGGCGGGGTTTATATTCAGCGTCCTTCTCCTCCCCTCAGTCAGCCCTGTGTTTGTGAGCCTCAAGGCCACTTTTACTGGTTACCCCCAAATAAAGCTGCACTCCAGGAGTCGGCTGTGGTGAAGGGTCAGCAGAGAGGCATACAAGCACGTGAGCGATGGCCCCCGGGGGCGGGGAGGGGACGACCCTTACAAGAAAACTACAGCTGGCAACGACATCTTCTGGATTCTCTGCAGGAAAGGAGTGAGGCAGCAAAGCGCCATGTGTGGAAGGCACCAGCAAGAAGAGCGAGAGTTGGGAGTTCAGCGGCAGCCTTGGGGGGCGGGGGGGGCAGTGGGGCTGGGGGCTGCACAGGTGGCTCTCCCAGAACCTGCTCAGGGCCAGAGGATTTGCTGCCTGCAGAAACGGTTGGATTGGATTTGACATTCGTATCTGTTCCCTCTCGATGAGACTTGGAAGCCAAGCCCTGTGGCCCTGCCCCTGGGGGCAAGAGAGAGCGATAGAAAAACGCAGGCACTTTGCTCCCTCCAGAATGTGACCCGCCTCTGGCTCGTCTCCCTTCCCCTCCAGCCCATTGACGAAGGCATAACGGGGGCAGAGGAAGCTGATCTATAACGCGGAGTCAGAGCAGCGGTTCTCCAGGGTTTCCGAGACCGGCGTTTTTCTCAACCCTGCCGGAAGATGCCAGGATCAAACGCTGAGCTGCCGCTGAGCCATCGCCCTTCCCCAACTATGCAGGAGCATTCCCCCCACCCCCCACCAACCCCCGTTCTATGCTGCATCCCTTCTGCTCGCAATCCCTTTCTATTTGCAAGCAGGCCACTCACCGTACTTGGAAATGGTATCGCCCAGGGCCTGTATCGGAGCTCTCCCGCCAAACGCTTCGGCATTATCTGTGAATGCTTCCTTCATGGCTTCGTAGCCGCACAGCACCACGGTTGGCCGGGGCCCCATGTAGAAGGTGAACACCGGCCCGTACTTCTCCTGGAGCTGCCGGGAGACAAAGAACACATCTCAGCACCCCAGATTTGGATGCAAAGGGGCAGCGTGACCCTGGGATTCTGCCAACGACAGAGCAGCTGTGGAGGAGTGGAATGGATGGCACCAGCGGGACAGTCCTGCTCTATGGCAAGGACTTGTGGGTTAAATTTATTTATTTATTTATTTTATTACATTTATATACCGCCCCACAGCCGAAGCTCTCTGGGCAGTTTACAACAATTAAAAATGGTAAACATTAAAAGTATACAAAATTTAAAAACCATCAAAAACATAAAAACAGGATAAAAACAACAGTATAAAGCACTTTTGTTGAGGCAAAGTTTCTGCCGCCTTCGTGGGCACCAGCTGAGATAAGAGGCTGAGGAACGTCATCAGGTGGCAAAGCAGAGCCTGGATCCATTGGCAAATGAAGAAGACGACGATGACCCTGGTTTTGAAGAGACACTTGTATGCGTTGTCAAAGCAATGGTAAGTGTCGTGACTTGCAATCTATCAATTATGAGGCTTTTTCCCAGTCTCTAGCCTCCTCTCTTCCTTCTGTCTGTTCGGCTGTCTCCTTGGACTCAGCTGTCTCCTTCTTTAATTCCTCTTTATCTTCAACTCTTGATAATCTTGCTCCATCTACAACTCGGATAGTTCGCCCTTCTCAACCCCAACCGTGGCTCACCTCTTCCCTCCGCTACCTTCGCTCTTGTTCCCGGGCAGCTGAACGCCTTTGGCGTAAGACCAGGGACCGGGCAGACTTTGTCCATTACAAATTTGTACTCTCCTCTTTCTCTTCTGCCATCTCACTGGCCAAACAGCAGTACTACTCAACGCTGATCCAGTCAAATGCTAGGCATCCTCAGCGGCTCTTTGCGTCCTTCAATTCTCTTCTGAAGCCTAATCCGCCATCTCTCCCCGCCTCTCTGTCTGCTAATAACTTTGCCTCTTTTTTCAATGCTAAAATCCAAACTATCCGCTCTGATCTGGCCAGCTCTGCTCCTCTTCCAGTTCCTGTTCCTCATCTGTCAGCTCCTCCTGCAAATTTCTCTGCGTTTCCTTCGGTCTCTGCGGATGAACTGTCTACAATACTGCGCTCTTTGAAGCCTTCCACTTGTTCTCGTGATCCGATTCCTTCTCGCGTCTTTATTAATCTTATTCCTGCTATCCTCCCTTCCTTGCTACATATTATTAATCTTTCTCTGTCCTCTGGTTCATTTCCTTCTGCTTTTAAACATGCTACAGTCTCTCCCATTCTCAAGAAACCTACTCTTGATAGGCTATCTCTGTCTAACTACCGACCTGTCTCTTTGTTGCCGTTTGTTTCAAAGATCCTGGAGCGTGCGGTCTACTCTCGCTGTCTTGACTTTCTTTCTAGTAACTCTGCTTTGGATCCATTTCAATCTGGATTCCGTCCTCTGCATTCCACCGAAACAGCCCTTACTAAGATCACCAATGATCTCCTTACTGCCAAGTCTAAAGGCCATTATTCCGTTCTTATTCTCCTTGATCTAACTGCAGCCTTTGACACGGTTGATCATGATCTTCTCTTAGATTCCCTTCATGACCTTGGATTTTGTGGCTCTGTCTATAACTGGCTTGCCTCCTATCTAGCGGGTCGCTCTTTCAGCGTGTTGACTAATGGCAGCTCGTCTTCCTCCTTTCCCCTTTCAGTAGGGGTTCCGCAAGGCTCGGTGCTTGGCCCGTTGTTGTTTTCCTTATACATGTTGCCCTTGGGCAAGCTTATTCAATCTCATGGCCTCCAATATCATCTGTACGCCGATGATACACAACTATCTCTGTCATCTCCGGAACTTTCTCCTGATGTTCACGATCGTATCTATCTCGGCATGTCTTTCAGATATCTCAGCTTGGCTGCTTCATCGTCGCTTGAAACTTAACATGGCAAAGACTGAATTGCTTGTTTTTCCTCCTAAACCTTCTCCTCATTTCTCATTCTCTCTTACTGTCAATGATGTTACGCTTACTCCGGTCGAGGAAGCTCGTAGCCTTGGCTTTATATTCGACTCCTCGCTCTCCTTTATTCCTCATATTGAAGCAGTAGCTAAATCTTGTCGATTTTTCCTGTATAATATTGCCAGGATTCGATCATTTTTGTCTGTCTCTTCTGCCAAGATGCTTGTTCATGCACTGGTTATTTCACAGTTGGACTACTGCAACCTTCTTCTCTCTGGCCTTCCTTCTTCTCACATCAGTCCGTTGGTTTCTGTTCACCACTCTGCCGCAAAGATCATCTTCTTGGCTCGCCGCTCTGACCATGTTACTCCGCTTCTGAAATCTCTTCATTGGCTTCCAATTCACTTCAGAATCCAATATAAACTTCTCCTGTTGACCTTCAAAGCTTTTCACGGTCTAGCTCCTTCCTATCTCTCCTCTCTCATCTCACACTATTGCCCCGCTCGTGCTCTTCGCTCCTCTGATGCCATGCTTCTTGCCTGCCCAAGGGCCTCTACTTCCCTTGCTCGGCTTCGTCCATTTTCGTCTGCTGCCCCTTACGCCTGGAACGCTCTTCCAGAACATTTGAGAACTACAAGTTCAACAGCAGCTTTTAAAGCTCAACTAAAAACTTTTCTTTTTCCTAAAGCTTTTAAAACTTGATGTTGTGCAGACTTCTACTGTTACTTTCTACTGTTAGTTTTACCCTACCCTGTGCCTGCTTACCCTACCCTGTACCTGTTGGCATTCTCTTCCCCTCCTTATTGTTTTACTATGATTTTATTAAATTGCAAGCCTATGCGGCAGGGTCTTGCTATTTACTGTTTTACTCTGTACAGCACCATGTACATTGATAGTGCTATATAAATAAATTAATAATAATAATAATAATAATAATAATAATAATAATAATAATAATAAGGCCAGGGCTGCATTCAGACAACACAGAGTCTACCGTTGGGCAAGGACCTCGCTGCGCTTCCCCCCACCCCTCCAATCAGGAGTGTTGATTGGCTGGCAGTGGGACATTCCAGACCTCGTGAAGCGTTCTCTCTCTGCCCTTCCCTGCTCTTGGGGACTTGGGGACGTCTTCGTTCCCATCGAAACGCACCACCCAGCTACAGCCGACAATGGCTTTTGCCACATCTTAAGCGCCGTTGCATCAATACATCTCTGCACACAAAAGTCTCAGGACTCCTGCGTTCCAGAGCGGGAAAGGCTTGGGGGGGGGGGGGCGGGGGGGGCATCCAGCTCAAAACCAGAGCCAAACTACACCTTAATGCTAGTCACAGAGAAGGCTAGCTTTTCATTCCGCGCGAAGTGCAGGCAGCCCCAATTCAGACGGGGACCATCGTGCACCAGGAGAGGCGGATTAAACCACTCGGCACTCCCCCCCCCCGCCGGCCCCCCCGAAAACCCTCCACGGGCATTTTAAGCCCCTTCGGTGGGGATTGACGGAGTTCTCCCTTCGCAGCGCTCAGCGCTGCGCTCCTCCAAGCGGGCTTGGTCCGCCTTCTCGAACTCCACCGCCGGCCCTCGGCCAGCGAGCGGGACCGGGGCTTGGGCTCCAAGCCCTCCGCCCCGCCGCCCTGGCTCCGCGCCGCCGCCGCCGCCCTCTCTCTCCCCGCGGGCCCCTCGGGCGCCCCCTCACCCGGCGGAAGGTCGGGATGATGTCCCAGCCGTCGACGTGGAGCAAGTTGCCCAGCAGAGGCAGCGGGGGCGGCCCGGGGGGCAGCGGGGCCGCCGCCTGGGCGCGCCTGCGCCGGGCCAGGGCGAGCAGCAGGGCCAGGCAGAGGAGCAGCAAGGCGGGCAGAGCCATGGGGGCGCCGGGGCTGCTGCAGGGCGCCTCCGCTTTGCGCCTGGACCGGGCGCGCTGCAGAGCCGGACTTCAGCGCCCCGGCGGGGCGGAGCGGAGAGCAGGCGAGGGCGGGCGGGGGTGGAGCTCGCGAGAGGCTCATCGCCAGAGCCCGCTGCCCAGGGTCGGTGCCAGACTATTTTGCGCCCTACGCAAGTGAGCTGCTTTCACCCACCCCCACCCCCACCCCAGCATACCTGGGTGCAGGGTGCCATCTTGCCCGCCCAGCTGAAGCGAAGCCAGGACGCTGGGGTGGGAGGGCCGGCGGGTGGCTTCGGAACGGTGCACCCGGCCAGAAGCCGCTCTGGGAGAGCAACTTCTGAGTGCGCCGTTCTGAAGCCACCTGCCCACCCCAGCATTCTGGCTTCGCTTCAGCTGGATGCCCGCCCAGCCGAAGCGAAGCCAGGACGCTGGGGTAGGGGGGCCGGAGGGCCGGCGGGTGGCTTCGGAACGGTGCACCCGGCCAGAAGCCGCTCTGGGAGAGCAACTTCTGAGTGCGCCGTTCTGAAGCCGCCTGCCCACCCCAGCATTCTGGCTTCGCTTCGGCTGGACGCCCACCCAGCCAAAGTGAAGCCAGGACGCTGGAGTGGGGGCAGGCAGGCATGGCTTTACTTCAGCTGGGTGGGCGCCCAGCCAAAGTGAAGCCAGGATGCTGGGGCGTGCGGGTGGCTTCAGAACAGCGCGCCCAGAAGCCGCTCTCTCAGAGCTGCTGTGGGAGAGCAACTTCCGGGTGTGGTGTTCGGTGCCCCCCTTACCTTGGCGCTCTAGGCAGCCACCTAAGTGGCCTCTATGGTAGCACCGGCCCTGCCGCCGCCCCTCCCCATCCCGGCATCGCGCCCGGCAGCCGCGTTCTTGTTCCTTTTCTTTACAAACGTGGAGAGCCGGAGCGAAAAGCAAAACAACAACAACAAAACAAACGATCCCATCCCGTCCCCACCCCCGACGGGCACAGAGCTCTTCAGGCGCTCCATGCCCCCCCCCCCCCGTGCCCGGCTCCTCAAGTTTACCTCCCTCGAAACTCCGGCGACCCACCACCACCACACACACACACACTTCGCGCTCACAGGTGTTCTAACTGCCATCAATCGGCGGACTGAAAAGGCGCTGGGGAGAAAGTCCGCCCTCCATCAGCCCACAGAGCCAGGCCAGCCATGTCAGGCCACGATCCAGGCCACGCAGCAAGAGGGGCCTGGGACGGACGGAGGCTCGCCAGACCCAGCAGGGAGCAGGAGGCGGTGCTGGATTTTGCAGCGGCAACGTCGGATGGCCAAGAAGGGATCGGGGCCGCCTCTCTGTATAAACCCGAGGAGTGGAACCCCCCACCCCGTTTTATTTATTTATTTATTTATTATTTATTACATTTTTATACCACCCAATAGCCGAAACTCTCTGGGCAGTTCACAAAAGTTAAAACCATAATAAAACAACCAACAGGTTAAAAGCACAAATACAAAATACAGTATAAAAAGCACCACCAGGATAAAACCACACAACAAAATTGATATAAGATTAAAATACAGAGTTAGAACAGTAAAATTTAAATTTAAGTTAAAATTAAGTGTTAAAATACTGAGAGAATAAAAAGGTCTTCAGCTGGCGACGAAAGGAGTACAGTGTAGGCACCAGGCGGACCTTTCTGGGGAGCTCATTCCACAGCTGGGGTGCCACAGTGGAGAAGGCCCTAGTCCTAGTAGCCACCTGCCTCACTTCCTCTGGCAGGGGCTCACGGAGAAGGGCCCCTGTAGATGATCTTAAGGTCCGGGCAGGTACATATGGGAGGAGGCGTTCCTTCAAATAATCTGGCCCCAAACTGTTTAGGGCTTTGAATGTCAATACCAGCACTTTGAATCGGGCCCGGACCTGGACTGGCAGCCAATGAAGCTGGAAAAGGACTGGCGTAATGTGGTCTCGTCGGCCAGTCCCTGTTAGTAAACGGGCTGCCCTGTTTTGTACCAGCTGAAGCTTCCGGACCATTTTCAAAGGCAGCCCCACGTATAACGCATTGCAGCAATCCAAACAAGAGGTTATCAGAGCCTGGATCACTGTAGCTAGGCTATCAGCTGGACAGCCATCTGTCAGGGATGTTTTAAGGTGGATTCCTGCTTTGTGCAGGGGGTTGGACTCAATGGCCTTAGACGACCCTTCCAACTCTGCTATTCTATGATTCTACAACAATGGCAGAATCTGGATTTTCAGTAAGAAGTAGGTGAACAAATGCTGGCAGCAATTCCAGAAAAAAAAAGTAGGTGCAGAATCTACCCCAGGGGGCTCTCAGGGTGATGGGTGTCCGATCTCACAGTGTAGTCTTTTTCTCTATGATGTTATACACACAGTTTTGCTTGAGACCTCATCATTTGCTTCTGCTACCTTTAAATTAACACAAGGGGAGACCACAGCAACCTGGACCACTCTAGCTTTGCAACTCATGGTGGCGTGGATACATTACTGTCGTTGTGAGGAGGCGGGGCGGGGCGGGGGGCCGTCTTCACAGCACCATGTTGGTGCTGCTGTGGGGAAAACCCTGCGGTTTCACTGCTGCAGGGTGGCCACAGGTAATCCCGATGTCAGGAGGCAGCACAGGCTTTCCAGCGGCTCACTGGGCCCAGCCCCTGGCCTCTGCCCTGCTCCTGGTGACCAATCAGATGTTGCCTTCCACCCAGGAATGCCCCCGGATCGATGCCGCAGCAAGGTCAGATGGCGGAAAAGCCGTGGTGATCTCACACCAGCATAAAAAGTTGACATAAGTGCCTGGGTTGTTGTTTTTACAGCACAGCTTCACAGGAAAGCCCTGCACAGGCAGCGAATTGGTGGCTGCCTCGTATAAGCGATGCCGGGCTGGAGGCCACGTTCCACTTTGCGGCTGGAACTTCTGTTGCGCAAAGGCCTCCCTGTAAACCCAAGGAGTCAGCCGTCCCTCGGTTTACGGCTTAAGTATCATAGAATCATAAAATCATAGAATAGCAGAGTTGGAAGGGGCCTACAAGGCCATGGAGTCCAACCCCCTGCTCAATGCAGGAATCCACCCTAAAGCATCCCTGACAGATGGTTGTCCAGCTGCCTCTTGAATGTCTCTAGTGTGGGAGAGCCCACAACCTCCCTAGATCACTGATTCCATTGTCGTACTGCTCTAACAGTCAGGAAGTTTTTCCTGATGTCCAGCCGGAATCTGGCTTCCTTTAACTTGAGCCCGTTATTCCTTGTCCTGCACTTTCCACGAATGGACAAACAAAAGGATCAAAAACTGTAACAAACAAAAAGCTCCCTTTCGATACTCCTAAAGTTTCAGCCGCTTGGACCCTTTGGGCCTCACTTCAGTTTTGCATGAGAAAGGAAGGCAGCGGGCATTTCTGACTCCCCCCACTCAAAGATAAGGCAAAGGGAACACCTTCGGTTTAAAGATTAACTCAGTTCCATGAAATGAAAGGAGGCTGATCTGAATGAACGAACATTCTCCATCTAGGGAGAAAAGTCCACAGGGCTCCACGGCAACAGGAGCCCCTCTCCGAGGGCCATGCGGGGTCATCCAGATGGGACAGAGCGACAGGTTGGTGAAGAAACCCCCCCTTTTTCCCCCCTTTTTTGTTTGTTTGTTTACAAAACTGCACCAACCAATGACGGCAAGTAAGAAATGGAGAAAGCGTGTGAAGTTGCTGCCATGAAACCTAGGGCTTGTCTATGCGCTGTATGGACTCTGTCACTGCTGCCCTGTGCCGCTCCGATGTTCATATGTTTCAGCCGCCAAAAATCTGCAGCCACATTGTAATATTTCCTGCAAAGCTGCACATTTTTGATGTCATATTTTTTACAGCCTTTCCCCCCCCCCCCTTTGCTCTGATGTCACCATGGTTATTTCTGAAGGCCAATGGTGCCTTCAATTTGGGTTAAGAGAGTGGGGGAGCGGACCTCAGTGCAGGGTAGGCCTGAGAATACAGGTAGGGAGCGGACTCCAGGTGAGTGTTGAGTAATGGTCACCATGGCGACATTAAAGTCTAATTCTGGAACGAAAGTAAGAAGCGTTATGTATAACGCATAAATTCAACAAACTGTAGCTGTTCAGATGCAAAGCTGCAGGCTTTCAAAGCTACAACGGCGTGTGCAGAGTTAACAGTAAATAACAACAACAAATACTGCTGGAGGTTTTCAGTTGCTCAATCTTTTCTGCACTTTACCACCATGTGACAACATTACCACCATGTGACAACCGCACTGCGAATTTTCCTGGCTGGATAGCCTGCGATCACTCCTGCCATGTAATTTTTGTGAACCGCCCAGAGAGCTTTGGCTATTGGGTGGTATAAAAAATGTAATAAATAAATAAATAAATGATTAAAATGGTATTGTTGCCGCTGTTATGGCACCAGTTTGACAGAGGATAATATTAATTCAGTGGTGGCCTACAGACCCGCGTCGGACACACATCCTGCTGCTTTTTTTCCTACCATGATAAAAAGTGAGAATGGAAGGAACTCAACCAAAGCAGAAGACTCCTTCGAGATCAAGACCGACAGATAAGACTCTTTATTAATGTAAATTTCTGAGACATTATTCAGAGCTGGGACTTTTTTGAGCAAATCTCGTATAGCCGAGCTCCATCGGAAGGCACTGTTGTGTTTAGATGTATGATGTTATCTTCCAACTGGAGACAGAAGATGTTCAAACTAAGCAGCAACACCCACCATGCATTTCCCCTCCCCTCCCCCCTGCTCTTGCTCAGCAGGGCCCATTTACCGTGGAGCCACAGAAAGCCGGTAGCGCGGGGGACGCTTTCCGCCACCCTCCACTACTGGCAAAATGTCTATCTCCTCCCGGACCTGGAACGTTTTCAGATTCAGGTTTTGCAACACAGTCGTGAGAAACAGAAAGAGCTCCATGCGGGCCAAGCTTTCACCGAGGCAAACCCTTTTCCCTAGAGGGTCAAAAATTGAGAGCCCCCTATCTTCAGTCCCAGCTCTGAATAATGTCTCAGAAATTTACATTAATAAAGAGTCTTATCTGTCGGTCTTGATCTCAAAGGAGTCTTTTGCTTTAGTTGGGTTCCTTCCATTCTCACTTTTTATCATGGTGGGGAAAAAAAGCAGCAGGATGTGTGTTCGACACGGGACTATAGGCTACCACTGAATTAATATTATCCTCTGTCAAATTGGTGCCATAACAGTGGCAACAATACCAATTTATTTATTTATTTATTTATCTATCTATTTCATTTTTTATGCCACCCAGTAACTGCTCTCTGGGCAGTTCACAAAAATTACATGGCAGGAGTGATCGCAGGCTATCCAGCTGGGAAAATTCGCAGTGCGGTTGTCACATGGTGGTAATGTTGTCACATGGTGGTAAAGTGCAGAATTGAGTGACTGAAAACCTCCAGTAGTATTTGTTGTTGTTATTTACTGTTAACTCTGCACACGCCGTTGTAGCTTTGAAAGCCTGCAGCTTTGCATCTGAACAGCTACAGTTCGTTGAATTTATGCGTTATACATAACGCTTCTTACTTTCGTTCCAGAATTAGACTTTAATGTCGCCATGGTGACCATTACTCAACACTCACCTGGAGTCCACTCCCTACCTGTATTCTCATGCCTACCCTGCTCTGAGGTCCGCTCCCCCATTCTCTTAACCCAAACTGAAGGCACCATTGGCCCATGCAGAAACAACCATGGTGACATCAGAGCAAAGGGGGGGGGGGGAAGCTGTAAAAATATGACATCAAAAATGTGCAGCTTTGCAGGAAATATTACAATGTGGCTGCAGATTTTTGGCGGCTGAAACATATAAACATCGGAGCGGCACAGGGCAGCAGTGACAGAGTCCATACAGCACATAGACAAGCCCTAGGTTTCATGGCAGCAACTTCACGCGCTTTCTCCATTTCTTACTTGCCGTCATTGGTTGGTGCAGTTTTGTAAACAAACAAACAAAAAAGGGGGGGAAAGGGGGGGTTTCTTCACCAACCTGTCGCTCTGTCCCATCGGGATGACCCTGCATGGCCCTCGGAGAGGGGCTCCTGTTGCCGTGGAGCCCTGTGGACTTTTCTCCCTAGATGGAGAATGTTCGTTCATTCAGATCAGCCTCCTTTCATTTCATGGAACTGAGTTAATCTTTAAACCGAAGGTGTTCCCTTTGCCTTATCTTTGAGTGGGGGGAGTCAGAAATGCCCGCTGCCTTCCTTTCTCATGCAAAACTGAAGGGAGGCCCAAAGGGTCCAAGCGGCTGAAACTTTAGGAGTATCGAAAGGGAGCTTTTCGTTTGTTACTGTTTTTGATCCTTTTGCTTGTCCATTCGTGGAAAGTGCAGGACACAGAATAACGGGCTCAAGTGACAGGAAGCCAGATTCCGGCTGGACATCAGGAAAAACTTCCTGACTGTTAGAGCAGTACGACAATGGAACCAGTGACCTAGGGAGGTTGTGGGCTCTCCCACACTAGAGACATTCAAGAGGCAGCTGGACAACCATCTGTCAGGGATGCTTTAGGGTGGATTCCTGCATCAAGCGGGGGGGTGGACTTGATGGCCTTATAGGCCCCTTCCAGCTCTACTATTCTATGATTCTATGATTCTATGATACTTAAGCCGTAAACAGAGGGACGGCTGACTCCTTGGGTTTACAGGGAGGCCTTTGCGCAACAGAAGTTCCAGCCGCAAAGTGGAACGTGGCCTTCAGCCCGGCATCGCTTATACGAGGCAGCCACCAATTCGCTGCCTGTGCAGGGCTTTCCTGTGAAGCTGTGCTGTAAAAACAACAACCCAGGCACTTATGTCGACTTTTTATGCTGGTGTGAGATCACCACAGCTTTTCCGCCATCTGACCTTGCTGCGGCATCGATCCGCGGGCATTCCTGGGTGGAAGGCAACATCTGATAGGTCACCAGGAGCAGGGCAGAGGGCAGGGGGTGGGCCCAGTGAGCCGCTGGAAAGCCTGTGCTGCCTCCTGACATCAGGATTACCTGTGGCCACCCTGCAGCAGTGAAACCGCAGGGTTTTCCCCACAGCAGCACCAACATGGTGCTGTGAAGATGGCCCCCCGCCCTGCCCTGCCTCCTCAAAACAACAGTAATGTATCCACGCCACCATGAGTTGCAAAGCTAGAGTGGTCCAGGTTGCTGTGGTCTCCCCTTGTATTAATTTAAAGGGTTAGGGTTAGGGTTAGGGTCATTTGCAGAAGCAAATGATGAGGTCTCAAGCAAAACTGTGTGTATAACATCATAGAGAAAAAGACTACACTGTGAGATCGGACACCCATCACCCTGAGAGCCCCCTGGGGTAGATTCTGCACCTACTTTTTTTTTCTGGAATTGCTGCCAGCATTTGTTCACCTACTTCTTACTGAAAATCCAGATTCTGCCGTTGTCATAGAATCATAGAATAGCAGAGTTGGAAGGGTCCTCCAAGGCCATTGAGCCCAACCCCCTGCTCAAAGCAGGAATCCACCTTAAAGCATCCCTGACAGATGGCTGTCCAGCTGCCTCTTGAAGGCCTCTAGTGTGGGAGAGCCCACCACCTCCCTAGGTCGTGGGTTCCATTGTCGTACTGGTCTAACAGTCAGGGATTTCCCCCCTGATGTCCAGCTGGACTCTGGCTTCCTGTAACTTGAGCCCATTTATTATTATTATTATTATTATTATTATCTATTTATATAGCACCATCAATGTACATGGTGCACCTGGAATTATCCCTTTACACCTACGTGTGAAGGGCTATACAAATGCTAGTTGTTATTGTTGTTATTGTAGAAAAGTAACAGCATTTAAGCCAGAGAGACCTGAAGTTAAAGGCAGAATGCAGGCTGAAGAGGAGCTCAGGTGTGCTCTGGGCCAGTCTGGCTAACTGTTGCCTTTGGGGCTGTGTTTTTGTCCTGTTGGGGAACACCATTGTGCCGTTCCTGTCATCTGTCCTGCACGACTCCCAGCACTGTCAGATGCCAGAGAAGTTCAATCCTGGCCACTTCCTGGATGAAAATGGGGCTTTTAAGAAGAGCGAGAGGCTTTCCTGCCGTTCTCAGCAGGATGTTCCTCTTCCAAAATTGGGGGAGGCAGGAAGTTGCCTGCTGGGCTAGACATAGCGGTGGGGGTGTAAGGATTTGGCGGTGGGGAAGAGTTGAGTTGGATTAACGGAAAGCTGTAACTGCTGGGTTGAGCATTGGGTTGGAAGGACCCATGTGAAGTTTTTCAAGCAGCTTTCCTGTGATATGGAAACACGCTATAAAGAAATGCCATTTCTTGTCCCTCCAGGGAAAAGGATTTGCCTGGGTGAAGGTTTGGCCCGCATGGAGCTCTTTTTATGTTTCATGCCTGTGTTGCAAAACCTGAATTTGAAAGCGCTGCAAGACCGGGAGGAAACAGACATTTCGCCGATAGTGCAGGGTAGCGCAGAACATCCCACGGCCCTATCGGCTTTGCATGGCACCCCGGTAAATGGGCTCTGAGTGGAAGTGGTGTGTTTCTGTGTAGTCTGAACTGCTTACTCCCCTTCATTGGGAGAGAACGTCACAAATTTGAACTCCACAAAGCCTGCTGAGTGAGCTGGGCTATGCAAGATTTGCTCCAAATAATGCACCTCTGGGAATAATTTCTCAGAGGTTTGCTGTTAATAAAGGTTCTTTCCTGTCAATCCAGATCTAAAAGGAGTGTTCATATTAACATGGTTTTGTTGGGTTCCTTCCATTCTTAGTTTTGGTGGAAAAAGAGCTGTAGGGTGTGCAACCTCTATTGCTCTAAGCGCCACCTCTGCATGAATCCATCCTCAGCCAAATTGGTGTGTTAGTCTGTCGGAGGCTCAGTTGGTTTCCACACTGAGTCTCTTAAGCACTGCTGGAACTTTGATTTCCTGCCATTTGCTTGCAATGGAATTAAAATGGAAAAAGGAAATGAGAAAATAGATATGTCATCTGCTGTACGAAGTGGGAGCCACCACCCCAGACCCATCTCTGTGCTGGCTGTGATCTCCGTCGCAGTTGGAGACCCCTGGTTTTAAATGATTTTTCTTTTCTTGTGCAGAAACAGCACTGGGGAAAGTTTTGCATGTTTTCCCCAACCCCGTTTTAGATGCACAAATGGCGCCTTCATTGGGGGAGGCCAGCAGCTCCGTTTTGGCAGAGCTGTGAATCCCTTCTGGCTCTCTGTCAGAACTGTCCGTGGTGCTGAACCCCATCCACCAAAGAGGTTCAGCACCTTGGATGCCTTCTTCAGAGTTCTTGCTGTATCTGGAGGACACTCAGAATGGATTCACAACCACACTCCAACCTCCCCTGCCCTTTATTTATGTTTCTTTTGGGGTGGGGAGTTATTTGCAGTTGCAGAAGTGCCCAGCTGTGGGTATCCCAAAATACAGGGCTTCCCTTGGCCACTCCTTTGTATGTTTTGACAGTCTTACACCGTTGGGAGGTGGGAAATACAGTGTGTATCTCTCTCTCTCACACCCCTGCAGCCTCGTCCCCAGGGCTCAACGTCCCCTCGATCCATAGCTCTCTCTCCTTTGTGTCTTTTTTCTTTACCATTCTCTCTTTCTGCACATTCATTTTGCTTCAACATCTTTATTTACCGACTCCATACCTAGCAGCCCCTTTTCTGCTTTGGCACAAGGAACCTGCCACCTCTTTTGTTCACCAGCTTAACCTGTAAATGAGCTCAAAAGTACTCGTAAAAGAAAAGAAAAACAAAACCCTCTGACAAACTCCACTGCCGTCGCAAAGGCCATTTTCTCTTTTCTGTTTGGCTCTTTGAGAGCAGTCCTCCGAGGTGAAATGGGGGGCTGGGTCAAGGTAGACACTCCCCTGCCTTCCCCACGGTCACAGGGCAGCTCTTACGCCAGTGGGCCTGAGGTATCAGCGAGGAAGGAGGCACAGCTGGTACTGGCGCGAGGCTTTCCCAAAGCCGCTGTACTCTGGGGTGATGTCGATCTCCTCACAGCCCGCGGGGGAGGCCAGGGCAAAGTTCTGCAGTACAGTGCTGAGGTAGAGGAAGAGCTCCATCCGAGCCAGGCCTTCTCCGGGGCAGGAGCGTTTCCCTGCATGGTGACAGGGGAAGACAGTCAAAGAGGTAGCGGGAGTGGCTAAATTGTTCAGGGGAGGAGCGTGAAAAACAGTACAAATGGGTCGTGCGATCCTGTGCATGTTAACCCAGGTGGAAGCCCTGGTGAGTTCAATGGGGCCTACTCTCAGGGAAGTGTATAGAGGATCGCAGCATTAGAATCATAGAATCATAGAATAGCAGAGTTGGAAGGGGCCTACAAGACCATCGAGTCCAACCACCTGCTCAGTGCAGGAATCCACCCTAAAGCATCCCTGACAGTTTGTCATTTCCAAGAACAAGATGGTGGCATTTTTAGCATCTCTACATTTGAAGTAGGTTAGTAGGTTTCTCATTTTAAAGGTTAGGGATATCATGGGAGTTGCTCCATGTGAAAGGAGGCTGTGGGCTCTGTACATGGAGATATTTTGTGGGGGGGGGGGAGCTTGTATGTGCCAGACTCACCTGCAGAAAATGGCATGAAAGCAGCAGATTTCTTAAACTTGCCCTTCTCATCTAGGAAGTGCCCTGGGTCAAAGGTCTCTGGGGCTTCGAACTGGATGGGGTCGTGCAACACGGAGTTTAGCAATGGAAACACAAATGTACCCTGGGGAATGAGGAAAAGGATTGGCCCAGCTGGAGGTGAAATCAATGCAACGCTAATCTCTAGTCCTGGCTTGTCGCCAAAAGGGCTGGGTGCGGGCACAGAGTTGAGGATCCTAAATGGATGCATTCATTGGTTTTTTTAGCCTGGCCAGCAGTGTACAACTTGTGGACCCTTCACTGCTTCCACTGCAGACCATGGAGTTGTGGGGATCCTGCCCAATTTTTCCCACAGCAGAACTTGACTAAGGGGTGTGTGTGTGGACTCATTACTGCTATTTGCAGAACTTGGACAGCGATATCTCCTGGTGGGTGTAGCTTTTACGTGTCCGACTGGTTTGGCAGCCTCCCCCCTAACTTTTGTGCGCTTGATTGAAGTGAGGACCGACCACCAGGTATTTTGGGGGTGGAGGTGAACATTCACCTTCAACCCCACATGGTGATGGGGTGGGGGAGGCGACCTACAGGTGGGGAATTTCTGGTTGTCCTCTATTTCCTATCCTTTGTCGACAAGGATTAGAGGTTAGAAATTGTTGCTGTAGGCTATATTTGCATTCACACGTGCAGCTGTGAATAAACCATTTCATTTTATTTTTAAACCTGAAATCCTGTATAGAGCTTCTCTCTTAGCCCAAAACAAAAAGCAGGATAAACCGCATTAGAAAGTACAGGCATGACCTTTGCATACACCTTCCACTACTTCCAGAATTCGGTGCTTGCCGTGGACTATCTGAGCAGTATTAGAAGTGATGAGGATGGAGGGGGTTCAGCCTGTGGTGCTTGGTCATCTTTGGGGTCAGTATGCATGTGCATCCACCTTCAAGCATCCCTGACAGATGGTTGTCCAGCTGCCTCTTGAATGCCTCTAGGGTGGGAGAGCCCACCACCTCCCTAGGTCACTGGTTCCATTGTGGTACTGCTCTAACAGTCAGGAAGTTTTTCCTGATGTCCAACTGGAATCTGGCTTCCTTTAACTTGAGCCCATTAATCCGTGTCCTGCACTCTGGGAGGATTGAGAAGAGATCCTGGCCCTCCTCTGTGTGACCACCTTTCAAGTATTCTATATTATACTCTGTATTAAAATGACCATCATACACACTCACACATTTCTTGATCTCAGATGCAGTTATGCATGCCTTTCATCATCTATTTTTTAAGAACATGCTCTCTCCCTTATCCCATAATAGAAGCATTGATGCAGCACTATGTTAAATTATATATATCGGGTATAAAGTACATATGACCTTTCAGACTCTGCCTTCTTCTCCCACAATTGCAATAGTTTGCATTTTTTTTTTGGTATGTGGCACTTCATTGAATTCTAAGGAAGGCATATATAGTGTGCCATGTGCCCACTGAGCATCATCTGCACATGAAGACAATTTTTGGCACAGTGGTGCCTTGGGAACGAAAGCCCTTCAGTGTAGACTATACCTCGTTCCAACAAGGCATGGAATCTAAGGGGAAAGACTTTTAAGAAATGGTGGGCGAGATGGACCTATTTTGCCCTTATCCAGTTGGATAGGATGGGGGGTGGGTTGGTTGGTCATAAATCGAGTGTCCACATACCTTAGGAATTGTGTATCCTGCAAACTCTGTGTCACGTGTGACAGAATGGGGTATGCCAAGTGGATTAATGTCAATGAATCTCTGGATCTCGTGAATCACAGCATCTGTATACGGCATCATCACCCTGTCTTCCATTGACGGGGCCCGGTTCTGCCCAACTATTTGGTCTATCTCCTCTTGGATTCTCTCTGTGATGGAGCAGCACAGGAGGAAGAATTCACAAGAAAGGCTTAGTTTTAATATCCTTTTCAGCAGCCACCCAGTAAGCTGCATTTCCCAAAAAGACACTTGCTCTTTTCTATATGGTTCCTTTTCCAGCTCAACTGACCAGTGATTTGGGGGTACTTCAAGAGAATCAGGAAGCCGTATCTCAGGGTGCTGCTGATGGTTTCAGTCCCCGCAAAGAACAAGTCCAGTGCAGAGGTAATGAGGTTTTCTTTGTGGAATTCGCTGCTGGGATTCCCACTGTCCTGCAGGCAATGGGGACAGGAAGCACAAGCAAAAGATGGTCTGGGAGTGGAATTGGGGTGGAGGCTCTGCACAGCGCCCCACATGTGGCTCTTTTCTCCAGCCGTGACCAAAGGTTCTTCAAGAACAGACTTCTGCAAGCTGGTGCCCTGCAGATGTTTTAGACCATGGTTCCCAGCACTCCTGACCATTGGTCAGCCGGCTGTCTTCATGGCACTGCGTTGCCGACACTTTGGGGAAAACCCCATGCTTTCCCTGCACTGTAATCCCCATGGCAGGAGGCAACGCGGGCTTTTCGGCAGCCATTCGGCTCTCTGGGTCTGCCTCCTCCTGCCCTCTTCCTGGCTTCCAGCAACCAATCAGAGGTTGCCTTCCACCTGGGAACACCCCTGGCTCAATGCCAGAGTGAAGTCAGACAGAGGAAGAGCTGTGGGGACCTTGTTTCAGCGTAAAAAGTCAGGATAAGTCCCCAACTTCTTAAATGTGCAGCTTTGAGGGAAAGCCCCAGGGTGGCTGTTTCATATACCCACTGTGGGGCTTCCAAAGTGTATAGACAGCCCTCTGTTGAAATCCAAAACTTCTGGAGGGCCTCAGCTTGGGGAAGGCTGTTCTATAATGTTCACACACTCACGCAAATCCTACACAGCGAAGACCCATTTTAAAATTAATGAGAAGTGGGCAAAGGATTGGTGAAGCCTGGGAGAATGTTCCTTCCCTCCTAATCTGCTGCAAGAAGGGGTTGCTGTGGGAACCGATGTACCTGCCGCATCCGGATGAGGAAGGTGTCGATGTAATCCCCAGGAGAGTCTGGGTCCAAAGTGTCCTCGTGTTTCTGGACCATCCTGGCTGCGAAACGTTTTTGTTCCGCGTAGTTCTCAAAGAGCCTGTTGTGTGGACCAGGAAGGTGCTTCAAGATTTGAGGGAAGAGGCCATAGAACTGTGAATTGGAACAGAGATTGGGAGGGGGATGAAAACCGCCCCTCCCATCTGTGGGCAAAGGGTGCCTGCGATAGAAAGCCATTACTAAGCTGAAGGAGGGGTGTCTCGGATGCCCACTGGAGGTGAGGGTCCATTGCTGAATAGAGGCCTGGTTAGGAGGCACAGCAATGAGAGCACTTTCTTGGCCCTGTGAAGTTTATACCTTTGACCTTAGACTTCATAATGTCCCTCGGTTTCATCGTGAGGCACCAGGTTAAAGTTAGATGCAAGATTTCAAAGGCCTTTTTTTGTAGGTGTTCTAGTAGGACCTATTTTTAAAAAATTTTTAAACCTGCCATTGACAAAAGTTCTATGGCAGGATTAAATAAAGCTAAAAGAATAAAATACTATACCAAAAAAAGCATAACAAACAATATAAATAATATATTTTAAAAAAACAAATAAAAATCAAAAATCCTTATGAAATATAAAAGGACACAAGGACTAGCATTTAAATAACTCAAGAATTTAGCTATGTAGTCACCAGCAAGGCAGCTCCACAAATTGAAGAAAAGGACCCAAATAAAACTCCGTTGTGAATGTGTAATTAAACAACAAAATCCTAGAGGAACAGGACCAACGGCCTGGGGCCTAAAATGTAAGGAAGGTGCTCTGTTGGGTTGGCCTGCCCAGGCAGGGTGTTCCACAGACAGGGTGCCAGGGCAGAAGATGGCACCTCCATGGTAGCAACCCCCTCACTCCCTGTCCAGCTGGTTTGGGGGACTCAGACCTTTAAGCCCTGAATCATTGGGAGGTAACCGGTTGTTGCAACAAGGGAAGCAAAAGCCACCTTGCAAAGAGTCCAAATATATTTTCTCTTCCAGGGCCAAATCCTGCCACCCAATTGCTGTGCAATGCTTGGGTGGGTCTTCCCCACCCATTCCCAGTCCTTCTCACTCTGCACCCACCTGTACCCAAACAGTATCCACCCGCCGGAAGTTCTCTTGGATGAGATCCAGAAGGGTCTGAAAATCCTTATCGTCATACCGAAAGCGCTCCCCAAAGACCACAGAACAAATGACATTGGAGACAGAGCGGCGTAGGACAAAGGTTGGATCAAAGGGTGACCCTGTAAGGGGGAAGAAATCATCATGAGAACCACAAGACGCGTGGCACCTCCCAAGCATCTCCAGCAGCCGTGCGTTTGGATTTAGGGACTGTTTAACGTTCCAAAACCCTTAAAGGATGATGTGCCGTCCAGCTGAACACAGCAGAAGTAGGGCCATTTTAGGTATCGGGCAACAAAGATCTGAACCTTGAGTATTCCTGCATTCCTCCATCAGGAACTGGATCTCCTCCTGGACCCGCTCCTCGATGGACCGCTTCCCCATCCCGAAGTTCCGTAGAGTGGTGAGGGCGAAGCGACGGAGCTGCCTCCAGGTCTCCCCGTTGCTAGAAAAGAGGCCTAGAGAAGACAAAGCACACCTGCAATCAGGAAGGCTGGTGGTGGGAGAGGAAGAGAAGGTAGCTGGCTAGGACTACTCACCATGGCTGCATATTACCTCTCATATTGGACACACTACACTGGGGAGTAGAAAGGCAAGGGTGTTAGGATTCTGGCTGGACATCAGGAAAAACTTCCTGACTGTTAGAGCAGTACGAGCACTCTTCAAATACTTGAAAGGCTGTCACACAGAGGAGGGCCAGGATCTCTTCTCGATTATTATTATTATTATTATTATTATTATTATTATTATTATTTATATAGCACCATCAATGTACATGGTGCTGTACAGAGTAAAACAGTAAATAGCAAGACCCTGCCGCATAGGCTTACAATCTAATAAAATCATAGTAAAACAATAAGGAGGGGAATAGAATGCAAACAGGTACAGGGTAGGGTAAGCAGGCACAGGGTAGGGAAAAACTAACAGTAGAAAGTAACAGTAGAAGTCTGCACAACATCCAGTTTTAAAAGCTTTAGGAAAAAGAAAAGTTTTTAGTTGAGCTTTAAAAGCTGCGGTTGAACTTGTAGTTCTCAAATGTTCTGGAAGAGCGTTCCAGGCGTAAGGGGCAGCAGACGAAAATGGACGAAGCCGAGCAAGGGAAGTAGAGGCCCTTGGGCAGGCGAGAAACATGGCATCAGAGGAGCGAAGAGCACGAGCGGGGCAATAGTGTGAGATGAGAGAGGAGAGATAGGAAGGAGCTAGACCGTGAAAAGCTTTGAAGGTTAACAGGAGAAGTTTATATTGGATTCTGAAGTGAATTGGAAGCCAATGAAGAGATTTCAGAAGCGGAGTAACATGGTCGGAGCGGCGAGCTAAGAAGATGATCTTTGCGGCAGAGTGGTGAACAGAAACCAACGGACTGATGTGAGAAGAAGGAAGGCCAGAGAGAAGAAGGTTGCAGTAGTCCAACCGTGAAATAACCAGTGCATGAACAAGCGTCTTGGCAGAAGAGACAGACAAAAATGATCGAATCCTGGCAATATTATACAGGAAAAATCGACAAGATTTAGCTACTGCCTCAATATGAGGAATAAAGGAGAGCGAGGAGTCGAAGATAAAGCCAAGGCTACGAGCTTCCTTGACCGGAGTAAGCGTAACATCATTGACAGTAAGAGAGAATGAGAGATGAGGAGAAGGTTTAGGAGGAAAAACAAGCAATTCAGTCTTTGCCATGTTAAGTTTCAAGCGACGATGAAGCAGCCAAGCTGAGATATCTGAAAGACATGCCGAGAAACGATCGTGAACATCAGGAGAAAGTTCTGGAGATGACAGATATAGTTGTGTATCATCGGCGTACAGATGATATTGGAGGCCATGAGATTGAATAAGCTTGCCCAAGGGCAACATGTATAAGGAAAACAACAACGGGCCAAGCACCGAGCCTTGCGGAACCCCTACTGAAAGGGGAAAGGAGGAAGACGAGCTGCCATTAGTCAACACGCTGAAAGAGCGACCCGCTAGATAGGAGGCAAGCCAGTTATAGACAGAGCCACAAAATCCAAGGTCATGAAGGGTCCTGGCAATATTATACTAATTTTTAAAAGAACACACACACACACACACACACACACACACACACACACACTTTTTCTTACCAGCATTTGCTTCAAAGCAAAGTGTGGGGGGGGGGGGGCTCCAGCGACTGCCGTCTTCATTTCCCATTAATGTCTCTGGGCCTCAAGTAGGACTTAAAGACATTTGTAGGCAATGAAGATAGGGGGCCGGGGGGGGGGCGGGGGGCAGATGCAGGCCGATGCTTTTCTCTGCAGGGAAGGGGGAAGAACAAGGGACTCATAAAGACAGCATGGCATAGTGGCTAAAGTGCTGAGCTGAGGGTCGGGAGATCCGGGTTCTAGTCTCCACTCGGCCATGGAAACCCACTGGGTGACTTTGGGCCAGTCACAGACTCTCAGCCCATCCTACCTCACAGGGTTGTTGTTGTGAGGATAGAATGGAGTGGAGGAGAAGGATTATGTACTTTGCCCTGGGTTCCTTGGAGGAAAGAAGGTGGGGTATCAATGCAACAATAAATTAAAAAAAAAACTTGGAGGGGGGTGTCAAAAGAGAGCAGCACAGGGCTAGGGAGAGCCGCGGAGAGGCCAGGAGAGGCAGCTGGGGGTGAAGGGAGGCAGCAGGAAGCCACGGAGGGGGGAGGGTTGGGTTGGGAGAGAAGCAGGAAGCCAGGAGGGGCGGAGGGAGGCCTCGAGGCGCCAGCTGGCCTTGAAGGGGGTTGTGCGCTTTCATGTCTGAACGGACAAAGGCTTCATGGCTGCGAGACAGCAAGAGGTCAAGGAAAGGGTCTTGGGGCATTTTGGGGTGGACCCTAAAAAAGAGTGGGTTTTGATGTGAGGAGAAGGGAGGGAAAAGTGTGTGTGCATGCATGCATACAGGATGGATATGTGGGGTGCGTGTGTGTGTGTGTGTGTGTGTGTGTGTGTGTGTGTGTGTGTGTATGAACGGAGGCTGGCTGGAAGGGGGCATGTGTGTGTGTCTGTTGAAAACTGTGGGTTCAAATGTGTTGTTTAGGGTGTTGGGGTCCAGACCCCATCTCTGCCTTGTATTCAGTCTTTGGGGCAGATTACTTGTCCTTTATGATTCGCTATGCCTCCTACAGCAACCATTTTGGGGCGGTGTCCAGGACAGCTTCTCAAATAGCCACATGGGCCCGTGGGCCACAAAAGGTTGCCTGCTCCCATCCTAAGGCCCAGCATAACAACCCGCCCTCCTGTTCCCTCCTCCTACATCCCATTTTTGAAGAAAAAACCCCCAGGTGTGTCACCTGATGAAAACGGCAGGAATGCCTCGCTCTTCTTGAAGGCCCCGTTTTCATCCAGGAAGTGCCCAGGATTGAACTTCTTGGGTGTCTCAAAGTACTGAGGGTCCTGCAGGACAGACGTCAAGAAAACCCCAACCACAGTGTCCTAGAAGGGAAGAACAGAGGCCCCAGAGGCAACGGTTACCAGGCTCAGTCTCTCTGGCCTGAACACCTGGAACGTCCTCCATTCATAACACTAATATTAATAACAAATCGTTCGTGTTTGTGTAGCACTTTCCAGGCAGGTGTCAATGGAGCATTTCCGTTAGGGCAGCTCAATTCTTCCAGGATCGTATGTGTGATTGGGATCACTCCCACACGAGAGCCCTTCCTTACCGTTGAGAGATTGCTTTTGTGCAAATTGGTGGAAGTGGAATTAAAAGACAGGTCCCATATAGGAATCTGAGGAGCTTTCTTGCAAATAGCATGAAAACCACTAAAAACAAATTCTGTAAGTACATTAAGACCAGGAAACCAGTCAGGGAACTGTTTGGACTACTGGATGACAACGGAGTTAAAAACCTTCTCTGCATGAAGCATTTCAGTATAATTCTCTGCTCATTGTTATTTATAGGTTCTTTAGACAATGTCAAGTTTTGCTCCAGTTTTGCTTGTGTTTGTGAACAGCATTTTCAGCAAGTTTTTTAGAAGAGGGGAAATGGAGTATAATTTCTGAAAGAAAACGCTGTTTCTGCTTGTGTATTTGTGCTATTCAGTTATACCACAGCGCAGCCTAGAGGTTATGTAGCAGAAGAGCAGGTAAGAAAATGCTCCTTTTGTGGTGCTCAGTTAATTCTTCAACAAAACCAAAAGTAAATACCGTGGATGAACAGCTGATTAACAGCCTCATGTAGAAAAGCTTAACATCTTTTGAGGAACAGTGCTAAGAACCACCTGTGTGGAAGGACCATGAGAGGGTGGAGAACAGAATGGCAAATGCAGATCAGTGTCAGTATAAAGTGATGCACATTAGGGCAAAAACTCCTAACCTCTCAGATACAGTAATGGGATCTGACCTAGTGGTAATTGACCGGAAAAGAAACCTTTATGGTCATGGTGGATGGCTCACTTAAAACATCAACCCACATAAGAAAAGGTGAAACCCATGTTAGGGATCATTAAGAAACAGATGGAAAATAGAACTCCCGATATCATTATGTTTCTATACAAATGCTGCAATTATCCCGGTGAATCACCTTGGGAAGGCTGTATCCCCGAAATGTGGTGTCACGGGTCATTAAGTGAGAAGTCACCACAGGAAGTATGTCCCCAAACCGCTGGATCTCATGGACAACCGCATCTGTGTAGGGCATCTTGATCCGGTCCTCCATGCAGGGGCTCCGGTTCCTCCCGATGACCCGGTCAATCTCCTCTTGGACCTTTGCTGTAAAGAAGTAGATAAGGCCGTTGGTTCAGAGCTGTGTGCTACAGAACTCAACAGGGGGGATAAGAACTGACTGACAAGCTGAGAGAGTTACGTATTTTTGTAAGAGGTGTCAGGGCTTAAAAGTAGGTCTTTGCATGCAGAGACATGGTTTGGATGACACGACAGCCCACCGTGGATTAATCAACCCTTGAGGAGCACATCTGCCATTGTGAATAGGCAAGCCCTGGCTGGGATTTGCCAAGGCTTGTCGTGTGCTCCAAATCCAACTGGCATGAGTTATTTGAGGTTCAAACAGCCCTTAAAGAACCTATGGTCTGTTTTAAGGTTATGCTACGGTTGTTTTACCCTTAAGACAGTAGTGCATGCGCTGGTAACTTTGAGGCTCGACTTCTGCAATGCGCTCTACATAGGGCTACCTTTGTGCCCAGTCCGGAAACTTCAACTAGTTCAAAATAGGGCTGCCAGGCTGATCACCGGTACACCTAGGGGTGACCACATTACACCACTTTTAAAATCTCTTCACTGGCTGCCGATTGTTTCCAGGCGAAGTATAAAGTGGTGGTTATCACCTTTAAAGCCCTACATGGTTTGGGTCCAGGCTACCTGTGTGATCACCTTCTCCCATACAACCCGCCCTGCACACTCAGGTCCTCCAGGAAGAATTTACTCCAGCCAACAAAAACAAGGCTGACAACTATTACCCAGAGGACCTTCTCTTCTGCTGCTCCCAGACTGCGGAATGGCCGGCCGGAGGAGACTCGTCAACTTAACAGTCTTTTAGCATTTAAGAAAGTTATAAAGACTGATCTCTTCCGGCAGGCCTATCCAGTGGAGTTTTAGGATGGTTTTAGTACGTTTTTAGGAAGTTTTAAATATTGTGTTTTGATTAATATTTTATGTATTTTATACTTGTTGTTCCCTGCTTTGATCAGGATGGAGGGGCAGGTTAGAAATATTTTTTATTGTTGTTATTAATAATAATAATAATAATAATAATAATAATAATAATAATAATAATAATAATCCCCCACTGGCCAGAATTGCAAGACACAAGAAGCCACAGCTACCTCAGACAGGGCTTCAATATTCATAATAGCACCTGCCATAAGCCACAGCTCCTTGCAGGTAAATTAACCCACAATGGGTTGTCATGAGTACAGGCCCGGAAAGTCCCAGCTCCAGTCCTCGGCATTCCCAATTAAAAGCATCTCAGCAGACAGGACCTGGGAAAGGCCTCCCTCATCCTGAGCCCCTGGAGAATCAGAGCAGGCAGCACTGGGGCCCTGACTCAGCATATTATTACTATTATTTAGTAGTAGTAGTAGTTGTAGTAGTAGTAGTAGTATCCCGCCTTTTGCCCAATGCTGGGCCTCAAGGTGGCCTTACAAAGTTTAAAATATACATGGTGAGGGAACAAAACCATAAACATTTAAAATACACAACAAAATTAACTAACTACGGTCTTCATCCCAGCTCTTCTCTGTATCAATGAAAGGAAACTCTGCCTGGTTCTGAAGAAACCATCGGGTGTGTTACTGGACAGAGGCAGCTCCTCTGCTTTCCAGAACTACCCAGCCCACCACAATTTAGCCCCCCCGCCAGCCAAACAGAAATCCCTACTGGTGGGGCCAAGTAACTAGCAGGAGACCGAGTTGATTGGGGGGGTTTCACCTTCTATCTCTGGGTGCCGGAGGAGGATGAGAAGCCCATATCGGAGGGTGATGCTGACCGTCTCCGTCCCTGCAAAGAATAGGTTGAAAACCGTAATAGCCAGGTTCATGTCATGGAATTCAGAAACCGGGTTCTCTTTCTCCTGCACAAGAAAAAAAAGGAGATAAAGCATCATGATCAAGCAAGAGGCAAATTCGCACGCTTGCACTGGCCAATGGTCAGCAGGATTTCGGTTCCAGGAAAATTCAAGGCAGCACACCCTAAATTGGTACCAATAGCAGCAGGTGATTGGGGCATCCTAGAAAATGCCTTGATTCTCTGCCTTGCGGTAAAAGGCAATTCCGTTTATTTAGTGGGTGTACTCTATCTCCTGTCTAGTGAAACATCATCCCATCTGTGTAGCTCAGGTGAAACAAAGGTGGCTGAGACCCTGATACAGCCTCAAGGGAGAAGGAAGTAGCAGGACAGCTTTCTCCTCTCTAGGGATAGAGGACGGTGCTTTAGACGGAGTCAGACCCTTCATCCACCTCGCCCAGTATTGTCAACACGGAATGGCAGCAGCGGCTCTCCAGGGCTGCAGGTTGGATGGTTTCTCATCCCTACCTGGAGATGCTGCCAGGTATTGAACCTGGGGCCTCCTGCATGCAAAGCCGGGGCTTCTGCCACTGTGCTGCCATCCCTCCTGTTGGCCTCTACTTCTGCTGGGCTTATATATTTGTAAACAGGCAAATATCAGAGTTCCTGGCACTTTCTCATGCAAGGGAGACCCAGCCTAGAGGGTGCTGCCTTAGGAGTTTCTCACTGATGGGGGAAGTGAGGAGCACACAACAATGTAATGAAAACTGAATTATCATCGAATCCGCATGTAAATCCTACTTTTGTCAACTCCATCCCTCCCATTAAGGTTTTTTGTTGTTTATTTGTTCAGTCGCTTCAGACTCTTTGTGACTTCATGGACCAGCCCACGCCAGAGCTTTCTGTCAGCCGTCGCCACCCCTAGCTCCCCCAAGGTCAAGTCTGTCACCTCCAGAATATCATCCCTCCATCTTGCCCTTGGTCGGCCCCTCTTCCTTTTGCCTTCTACTTTCCCTAGCATCAGCCTTTTCTCCAGGGTATCCTGTCTTCTCATTGTGTGGCCAAAGTACTTCAGTTTTGCCTTTAATACCATTCCCTCAAGTGAGCAGTCTGGCTTTATTTCCTGGAGTATGGACTGGTTTGATCTTCTTGCAGTCCAAGGCACTCTCAGAATTTTCCTCCAACACCCCAGTTCAAAAGCATCTATCTTCCTTCGCTCAGCCTTCCTTATGGTCCAGTTCTCGCAGCCATAGGTTACTACGGGGAATACCATTGCTTTAACTATGCAGACCTTTGTTGTCAGTGTGGTGTCTCTGCTCTTAACTATTTTATCAAGATTTGTCATTGCTCTCCTCCCAAGAAGTAAACATCTTCTGATTTCCTGGCTGCAGTCAGCGTCTGCAGTAATCTTTGCGCCCAGGAATACAAAGTCTGCCACTGCCTCCATGTTTTCTCCCTCTATTTGCCAGTTATCAATCAAGCTGGTTGCCATAATCTTGGTTTTTTTGAGGTTTAACTGCAACCCAGCTTTTGCACTTTCTTCTTTCACCTTCGTCATAAGGCTCCTCAGCTCCTCCTCGCTTTCAGCCATCAAAGTGGTGTCATCTGCATATCTGAGATTGTTAATGTTTCTTCCTGCGATTTTAACTCCAGCCTTGGATTTGTCAAGCCCAGCACATCGCATGATGTGTTCTGCATACAAGTTGAATAGGTAAGGTGAGAGTATACAACCCTGCCGTACTCCTTTCTCCATCTTAGACCAGTCCGTTGTTCCGTGGTCTGTTCTTACCATTGCTACTTGTTCGTTATACAGATTCCTCAGGAGACAGACAAGATGACTTGGTATCCCCATACCACCAAGAACTTGCCATGGTTTGTTATGAAATTCACTGAATGATCATCAAATCCGCATGTAAATCCTACTTTTGTCAACTCCATCCCTCCCATTAAGGTACTTAGCTGGAAATGCACTTCCCCGCTGAAATTAATTCCCTCTCCTCTTTGCACACTCCGTCACCCGAGGCTGTCTTTCTGGTTCTCCTTTCCTCTTGGCTCTAATACGCACCTGCTCCATTTTGGCGAGGAAAGAGTCAATAAAGTCTCGAGGGCAATTTGGATCGAACGACTCGCGGTGCATCTGGACCCTCTGCAGGACGAAGCTGATGATGTCATCGAAGCATTTGGATAGTCTGCGATGGGGACTGGGAAAGATCCGCTTCAAACACGGGAAAGCATTAAAGATCTTTAAAGAAAAGGAATCGATTGAATGTTGATTTTGGTGAATTTCTAACCCATAATATGTAGATAATATGAAGATGAAACAAGTAAAATATAAGTCTGTTAAGAGCTAACGGCCATTCTGGAGCCTTCCTTGACTGACCAGCCATGGTGTTCACTAGTATTCTGTTATTTAAAATAACACATTTTTAATATTTTTTTTTTTAATTCTTTTATCTTCTTAACTTTTTTCACCACTTTGGAATCTGTTTAGCACTGTGGAGCAATACATAAATATAGAACTAAATAGTCCCTCTGGGCACTGGGGACACTGATACTTACCTGCATCCCGGGGGATGACATGAGCCGGAAAGATGTATTGATCAGCTCAAGCAAAGTGGTGAAGTTCTTGTCCTCATATTCAAACCGGTTGCCAAACACAATAGAACAGATGATGTTGGAGACGGCATGACTGAGGTAAAAGGTAGGGTCAAAGGGATGCCCTGTGGAGGCGGCAGAGGGAGAGGGTCAGTGGGGAATGGATGTTCAAGCCTGTGGGGTCTGGGCTGGATTGATTTCAGGTCACACTACAGAAATTCCCTGCCTCCCCCCCCCCACCCTAAGACCGTTGACATGTTCACAGAATTGACAATTCCTGTATTTTAAAGGGGCTGGTCGTAAAGTGGCCAATTTGACGCTGTGCACCAGCCCACTGAGAGCCAGGGTGGCATAGTGGTTGGAGTGTTGGACTGGGAGTCGGGAGATCCGGGTTCTAGTCCCCACTCAGCCATGGAAGCTCACTGGGTAACTTTGGGCCAGTCACAGACTCTCAGCCCAGCCTACCTCACAGGGCTGTTGCTGTGAGGATAAAATGGAGTGGAGGAGGAGGATTATGTACGCCGCCTTGGGTTCCTTGGAAGTAAATGCAATAAATATAAATAAATAAATAAATAAAATTTGGAGAGATTAGGAAGGGACGTATTTGTGCAAAACATGCTTTGGCTCCTCCGAAGCAAAGGGCCCTCTTCCTTTGGCCTCCACAGTTGTCACTGAACCACAGCATCCTTGTGAGGAAAAGCAGGGGCGCGTGGGGGAAGAGTCACCTTGCGTCTCCTGCAGCGCTTCCACCAGGAACCGGGCCTCCTCCTGGATCCGCTCCTCGATGGATCTCTTCCCCATCCCGAAGTTCCTCAGGGTGGTGAGAGTGAAGCGACGGAGCTGCTTCCAGCGCTCCCCATTGGTGCTGACCACTCCTGAAAAGGAAAATGGAGGAACACGCCACGGATCAGGCCGGAGATGAGCACAGAGAGCCCTGGGGTGGAACAGGTGGGTGGACTGTGGAGGGCTCAAGGGGAGATTGGCAGTAGCCAAATTCACTGGGCGGGGTTTATATTCAGCGTCCTTCTCCTCCCCTCAGTCAGCCCTGTGTTTGTGAGCCTCAAGGCCACTTTTACTGGTTACCCCCAAATAAAGCTGCACTCCAGGAGTCGGCTGTGGTGAAGGGTCAGCAGAGAGGCATACAAGCACGTGAGCGATGGCCCCCGGGGGCGGGGAGGGGACGACCCTTACAAGAAAACTACAGCTGGCAACGACATCTTCTGGATTCTCTGCAGGAAAGGAGTGAGGCAGCAAAGCGCCATGTGTGGAAGGCACCAGCAAGAAGAGCGAGAGTTGGGAGTTCAGCGGCAGCCTTGGGGGGCGGGGGGGGGCAGTGGGGCTGGGGGCTGCACAGGTGGCTCTCCCAGAACCTGCTCAGGGCCAGAGGATTTGCTGCCTGCAGAAACGGTTGGATTGGATTTGACATTCGTATCTGTTCCCTCTCGATGAGACTTGGAAGCCAAGCCCTGTGGCCCTGCCCCTGGGGGCAAGAGAGAGCGATAGAAAAACGCAGGCACTTTGCTCCCTCCAGAATGTGACCCGCCTCTGGCTCGTCTCCCTTCCCCTCCAGCCCATTGACGAAGGCATAACGGGGGCAGAGGAAGCTGATCTATAACGCGGAGTCAGAGCAGCGGTTCTCCAGGGTTTCCGAGACCGGCGTTTTTCTCAACCCTGCCGGAAGATGCCAGGATCAAACGCTGAGCTGCCGCTGAGCCATCGCCCTTCCCCAACTATGCAGGAGCATTCCCCCCACCCCCCACCAACCCCCGTTCTATGCTGCATCCCTTCTGCTCGCAATCCCTTTCTATTTGCAAGCAGGCCACTCACCGTACTTGGAAATGGTATCGCCCAGGGCCTGTATCGGAGCTCTCCCGCCAAACGCTTCGGCATTATCTGTGAATGCTTCCTTCATGGCTTCGTAGCCGCACAGCACCACGGTTGGCCGGGGCCCCATGTAGAAGGTGAACACCGGCCCGTACTTCTCCTGGAGCTGCCGGGAGACAAAGAACACATCTCAGCACCCCAGATTTGGATGCAAAGGGGCAGCGTGACCCTGGGATTCTGCCAACGACAGAGCAGCTGTGGAGGAGTGGAATGGATGGCACCAGCGGGACAGTCCTGCTCTATGGCAAGGACTTGTGGGTTAAATTTATTTATTTATTTATTTTATTACATTTATATACCGCCCCACAGCCGAAGCTCTCTGGGCAGTTTACAACAATTAAAAATGGTAAACATTAAAAGTATACAAAATTTAAAAACCATCAAAAACATAAAAACAGGATAAAAACAACAGTATAAAGCACTTTTGTTGAGGCAAAGTTTCTGCCGCCTTCGTGGGCACCAGCTGAGATAAGAGGCTGAGGAACGTCATCAGGTGGCAAAGCAGAGCCTGGATCCATTGGCAAATGAAGAAGACGACGATGACCCTGGTTTTGAAGAGACACTTGTATGCGTTGTCAAAGCAATGGTAAGTGTCGTGACTTGCAATCTATCAATTATGAGGCTTTTTCCCAGTCTCTAGCCTCCTCTCTTCCTTCTGTCTGTTCGGCTGTCTCCTTGGACTCAGCTGTCTCCTTCTTTAATTCCTCTTTATCTTCAACTCTTGATAATCTTGCTCCATCTACAACTCGGATAGTTCGCCCTTCTCAACCCCAACCGTGGCTCACCTCTTCCCTCCGCTACCTTCGCTCTTGTTCCCGGGCAGCTGAACGCCTTTGGCGTAAGACCAGGGACCGGGCAGACTTTGTCCATTACAAATTTGTACTCTCCTCTTTCTCTTCTGCCATCTCACTGGCCAAACAGCAGTACTACTCAACGCTGATCCAGTCAAATGCTAGGCATCCTCAGCGGCTCTTTGCGTCCTTCAATTCTCTTCTGAAGCCTAATCCGCCATCTCTCCCCGCCTCTCTGTCTGCTAATAACTTTGCCTCTTTTTTCAATGCTAAAATCCAAACTATCCGCTCTGATCTGGCCAGCTCTGCTCCTCTTCCAGTTCCTGTTCCTCATCTGTCAGCTCCTCCTGCAAATTTCTCTGCGTTTCCTTCGGTCTCTGCGGATGAACTGTCTACAATACTGCGCTCTTTGAAGCCTTCCACTTGTTCTCGTGATCCGATTCCTTCTCGCGTCTTTATTAATCTTATTCCTGCTATCCTCCCTTCCTTGCTACATATTATTAATCTTTCTCTGTCCTCTGGTTCATTTCCTTCTGCTTTTAAACATGCTACAGTCTCTCCCATTCTCAAGAAACCTACTCTTGATAGGCTATCTCTGTCTAACTACCGACCTGTCTCTTTGTTGCCGTTTGTTTCAAAGATCCTGGAGCGTGCGGTCTACTCTCGCTGTCTTGACTTTCTTTCTAGTAACTCTGCTTTGGATCCATTTCAATCTGGATTCCGTCCTCTGCATTCCACCGAAACAGCCCTTACTAAGATCACCAATGATCTCCTTACTGCCAAGTCTAAAGGCCATTATTCCGTTCTTATTCTCCTTGATCTAACTGCAGCCTTTGACACGGTTGATCATGATCTTCTCTTAGATTCCCTTCATGACCTTGGATTTTGTGGCTCTGTCTATAACTGGCTTGCCTCCTATCTAGCGGGTCGCTCTTTCAGCGTGTTGACTAATGGCAGCTCGTCTTCCTCCTTTCCCCTTTCAGTAGGGGTTCCGCAAGGCTCGGTGCTTGGCCCGTTGTTGTTTTCCTTATACATGTTGCCCTTGGGCAAGCTTATTCAATCTCATGGCCTCCAATATCATCTGTACGCCGATGATACACAACTATCTCTGTCATCTCCGGAACTTTCTCCTGATGTTCACGATCGTATCTATCTCGGCATGTCTTTCAGATATCTCAGCTTGGCTGCTTCATCGTCGCTTGAAACTTAACATGGCAAAGACTGAATTGCTTGTTTTTCCTCCTAAACCTTCTCCTCATTTCTCATTCTCTCTTACTGTCAATGATGTTACGCTTACTCCGGTCGAGGAAGCTCGTAGCCTTGGCTTTATATTCGACTCCTCGCTCTCCTTTATTCCTCATATTGAAGCAGTAGCTAAATCTTGTCGATTTTTCCTGTATAATATTGCCAGGATTCGATCATTTTTGTCTGTCTCTTCTGCCAAGATGCTTGTTCATGCACTGGTTATTTCACAGTTGGACTACTGCAACCTTCTTCTCTCTGGCCTTCCTTCTTCTCACATCAGTCCGTTGGTTTCTGTTCACCACTCTGCCGCAAAGATCATCTTCTTGGCTCGCCGCTCTGACCATGTTACTCCGCTTCTGAAATCTCTTCATTGGCTTCCAATTCACTTCAGAATCCAATATAAACTTCTCCTGTTGACCTTCAAAGCTTTTCACGGTCTAGCTCCTTCCTATCTCTCCTCTCTCATCTCACACTATTGCCCCGCTCGTGCTCTTCGCTCCTCTGATGCCATGCTTCTTGCCTGCCCAAGGGCCTCTACTTCCCTTGCTCGGCTTCGTCCATTTTCGTCTGCTGCCCCTTACGCCTGGAACGCTCTTCCAGAACATTTGAGAACTACAAGTTCAACAGCAGCTTTTAAAGCTCAACTAAAAACTTTTCTTTTTCCTAAAGCTTTTAAAACTTGATGTTGTGCAGACTTCTACTGTTACTTTCTACTGTTAGTTTTACCCTACCCTGTGCCTGCTTACCCTACCCTGTACCTGTTGGCATTCTCTTCCCCTCCTTATTGTTTTACTATGATTTTATTAAATTGCAAGCCTATGCGGCAGGGTCTTGCTATTTACTGTTTTACTCTGTACAGCACCATGTACATTGATAGTGCTATATAAATAAATTAATAATAATAATAATAATAATAATAATAATAATAATAATAATAATAATAAGGCCAGGGCTGCATTCAGACAACACAGAGTCTACCGTTGGGCAAGGACCTCGCTGCGCTTCCCCCCACCCCTCCAATCAGGAGTGTTGATTGGCTGGCAGTGGGACATTCCAGACCTCGTGAAGCGTTCTCTCTCTGCCCTTCCCTGCTCTTGGGGACTTGGGGACGTCTTCGTTCCCATCGAAACGCACCACCCAGCTACAGCCGACAATGGCTTTTGCCACATCTTAAGCGCCGTTGCATCAATACATCTCTGCACACAAAAGTCTCAGGACTCCTGCGTTCCAGAGCGGGAAAGGCTTGGGGGGGGGGGGGGGGCGGGGGGGGCATCCAGCTCAAAACCAGAGCCAAACTACACCTTAATGCTAGTCACAGAGAAGGCTAGCTTTTCATTCCGCGCGAAGTGCAGGCAGCCCCAATTCAGACGGGGACCATCGTGCACCAGGAGAGGCGGATTAAACCACTCGGCACTCCCCCCCCCGCCGGCCCCCCCGAAAACCCTCCACGGGCATTTTAAGCCCCTTCGGTGGGGATTGACGGAGTTCTCCCTTCGCAGCGCTCAGCGCTGCGCTCCTCCAAGCGGGCTTGGTCCGCCTTCTCGAACTCCACCGCCGGCCCTCGGCCAGCGAGCGGGACCGGGGCTTGGGCTCCAAGCCCTCCGCCCCGCCGCCCTGGCTCCGCGCCGCCGCCGCCGCCCTCTCTCTCCCCGCGGGCCCCTCGGGCGCCCCCTCACCCGGCGGAAGGTCGGGATGATGTCCCAGCCGTCGACGTGGAGCAAGTTGCCCAGCAGAGGCAGCGGGGGCGGCCCGGGGGGCAGCGGGGCCGCCGCCTGGGCGCGCCTGCGCCGGGCCAGGGCGAGCAGCAGGGCCAGGCAGAGGAGCAGCAAGGCGGGCAGAGCCATGGGGGCGCCGGGGCTGCTGCAGGGCGCCTCCGCTTTGCGCCTGGACCGGGCGCGCTGCAGAGCCGGACTTCAGCGCCCCGGCGGGGCGGAGCGGAGAGCAGGCGAGGGCGGGCGGGGGTGGAGCTCGCGAGAGGCTCATCGCCAGAGCCCGCTGCCCAGGGTCGGTGCCAGACTATTTTGCGCCCTACGCAAGTGAGCTGCTTTCACCCACCCCCACCCCCACCCCAGCATACCTGGGTGCAGGGTGCCATCTTGCCCGCCCAGCTGAAGCGAAGCCAGGACGCTGGGGTGGGAGGGCCGGCGGGTGGCTTCGGAACGGTGCACCCGGCCAGAAGCCGCTCTGGGAGAGCAACTTCTGAGTGCGCCGTTCTGAAGCCACCTGCCCACCCCAGCATTCTGGCTTCGCTTCAGCTGGATGCCCGCCCAGCCGAAGCGAAGCCAGGACGCTGGGGTAGGGGGGCCGGAGGGCCGGCGGGTGGCTTCGGAACGGTGCACCCGGCCAGAAGCCGCTCTGGGAGAGCAACTTCTGAGTGCGCCGTTCTGAAGCCGCCTGCCCACCCCAGCATTCTGGCTTCGCTTCGGCTGGACGCCCACCCAGCCAAAGTGAAGCCAGGACGCTGGAGTGGGGGCAGGCAGGCATGGCTTTACTTCAGCTGGGTGGGCGCCCAGCCAAAGTGAAGCCAGGATGCTGGGGCGTGCGGGTGGCTTCAGAACAGCGCGCCCAGAAGCCGCTCTCTCAGAGCTGCTGTGGGAGAGCAACTTCCGGGTGTGGTGTTCGGTGCCCCCCTTACCTTGGCGCTCTAGGCAGCCACCTAAGTGGCCTCTATGGTAGCACCGGCCCTGCCGCCGCCCCTCCCCATCCCGGCATCGCGCCCGGCAGCCGCGTTCTTGTTCCTTTTCTTTACAAACGTGGAGAGCCGGAGCGAAAAGCAAAACAACAACAACAAAACAAACGATCCCATCCCGTCCCCACCCCCGACGGGCACAGAGCTCTTCAGGCGCTCCATGCCCCCCCCCCCCGTGCCCGGCTCCTCAAGTTTACCTCCCTCGAAACTCCGGCGACCCACCACCACCACACACACACACACTTCGCGCTCACAGGTGTTCTAACTGCCATCAATCGGCGGACTGAAAAGGCGCTGGGGAGAAAGTCCGCCCTCCATCAGCCCACAGAGCCAGGCCAGCCATGTCAGGCCACGATCCAGGCCACGCAGCAAGAGGGGCCTGGGACGGACGGAGGCTCGCCAGACCCAGCAGGGAGCAGGAGGCGGTGCTGGATTTTGCAGCGGCAACGTCGGATGGCCAAGAAGGGATCGGGGCCGCCTCTCTCTATAAACCCGAGGAGTGGAACCCCCCACCCCGTTTTATTTATTTATTTATTTATTATTTATTACATTTTTATACCACCCAATAGCCGAAACTCTCTGGGCAGTTCACAAAAGTTAAAACCATAATAAAACAACCAACAGGTTAAAAGCACAAATACAAAATACAGTATAAAAAGCACCACCAGGATAAAACCACACAACAAAATTGATATAAGATTAAAATACAGAGTTAGAACAGTAAAATTTAAATTTAAGTTAAAATTAAGTGTTAAAATACTGAGAGAATAAAAAGGTCTTCAGCTGGTGATGAAAGGAGTACAGTGTAGGCACCAGGCGGACCTTTCTGGGGAGCTCATTCCACAGCTGGGGTGCCACAGTGGAGAAGGCCCTAGTCCTAGTAGCCACCTGCCTCACTTCCTCTGGCAGGGGCTCACGGAGAAGGGCCCCTGTAGATGATCTTAAGGTCCGGGCAGGTACATATGGGAGGAGGCGTTCCTTCAAATAATCTGGCCCCAAACTGTTTAGGGCTTTGAATGTCAATACCAGCACTTTGAATCGGGCCCGGACCTGGACTGGCAGCCAATGAAGCTGGAAAAGGACTGGCGTAATGTGGTCTCGTCGGCCAGTCCCTGTTAGTAAACGGGCTGCCCTGTTTTGTACCAGCTGAAGCTTCCGGACCGTTTTCAAAGGCAGCCCCACGTATAACGCATTGCAGCAATCCAAACAAGAGGTTATCAGAGCCTGGATCACTGTAGCTAGGCTATCAGCTGGACAGCCATCTGTCAGGGATGTTTTAAGGTGGATTCCTGCTTTGTGCAGGGGGTTGGACTCAATGGCCTTAGACGACCCTTCCAACTCTGCTATTCTATGATTCTACAACAATGGCAGAATCTGGATTTTCAGTAAGAAGTAGGTGAACAAATGCTGGCAGCAATTCCAGAAAAAAAAAGTAGGTGCAGAATCTACCCCAGGGGGCTCTCAGGGTGATGGGTGTCCGATCTCACAGTGTAGTCTTTTTCTCTATGATGTTATACACACAGTTTTGCTTGAGACCTCATCATTTGCTTCTGCTACCTTTAAATTAACACAAGGGGAGACCACAGCAACCTGGACCACTCTAGCTTTGCAACTCATGGTGGCGTGGATACATTACTGTCGTTGTGAGGAGGCGGGGCGGGGCGGGGGGCCGTCTTCACAGCACCATGTTGGTGCTGCTGTGGGGAAAACCCTGCGGTTTCACTGCTGCAGGGTGGCCACAGGTAATCCCGATGTCAGGAGGCAGCACAGGCTTTCCAGCGGCTCACTGGGCCCAGCCCCTGGCCTCTGCCCTGCTCCTGGTGACCAATCAGATGTTGCCTTCCACCCAGGAATGCCCCCGGATCGATGCCGCAGCAAGGTCAGATGGCGGAAAAGCCGTGGTGATCTCACACCAGCATAAAAAGTTGACATAAGTGCCTGGGTTGTTGTTTTTACAGCACAGCTTCACAGGAAAGCCCTGCACAGGCAGCGAATTGGTGGCTGCCTCGTATAAGCGATGCCGGGCTGGAGGCCACGTTCCACTTTGCGGCTGGAACTTCTGTTGCGCAAAGGCCTCCCTGTAAACCCAAGGAGTCAGCCGTCCCTCGGTTTACGGCTTAAGTATCATAGAATCATAAAATCATAGAATAGCAGAGTTGGAAGGGGCCTACAAGGCCATGGAGTCCAACCCCCTGCTCAACGCAGGAATCCACCCTAAAGCATCCCTGACAGATGGTTGTCCAGCTGCCTCTTGAATGTCTCTAGTGTGGGAGAGCCCACAACCTCCCTAGATCACTGATTCCATTGTCGTACTGCTCTAACAGTCAGGAAGTTTTTCCTGATGTCCAGCCGGAATCTGGCTTCCTTTAACTTGAGCCCGTTATTCCTTGTCCTGCACTTTCCACGAATGGACAAACAAAAGGATCAAAAACTGTAACAAACAAAAAGCTCCCTTTCGATACTCCTAAAGTTTCAGCCGCTTGGACCCTTTGGGCCTCACTTCAGTTTTGCATGAGAAAGGAAGGCAGTGGGCATTTCTGACTCCCCCCACTCAAAGATAAGGCAAAGGGAACACCTTCGGTTTAAAGATTAACTCAGTTCCATGAAATGAAAGGAGGCTGATCTGAATGAACGAACATTCTCCATCTAGGGAGAAAAGTCCACAGGGCTCCACGGCAACAGGAGCCCCTCTCCGAGGGCCATGCGGGGTCATCCAGATGGGACAGAGCGACAGGTTGGTGAAGAAACCCCCCCTTTTTCCCCCCTTTTTTGTTTGTTTGTTTACAAAACTGCACCAACCAATGACGGCAAGTAAGAAATGGAGAAAGCGTGTGAAGTTGCTGCCATGAAACCTAGGGCTTGTCTATGCGCTGTATGGACTCTGTCACTGCTGCCCTGTGCCGCTCCGATGTTTATATGTTTCAGCCGCCAAAAATCTGCAGCCACATTGTAATATTTCCTGCAAAGCTGCACATTTTTGATGTCATATTTTTTACAGCCTTTCCCCCCCCCCTTTGCTCTGATGTCACCATGGTTATTTCTGAAGGCCAATGGTGCCTTCAATTTGGGTTAAGAGAGTGGGGGAGCGGACCTCAGTGCAGGGTAGGCCTGAGAATACAGGTAGGGAGCGGACTCCAGGTGAGTGTTGAGTAATGGTCACCATGGCGACATTAAAGTCTAATTCTGGAACGAAAGTAAGAAGCGTTATGTATAACGCATAAATTCAACAAACTGTAGCTGTTCAGATGCAAAGCTGCAGGCTTTCAAAGCTACAACGGCGTGTGCAGAGTTAACAGTAAATAACAACAACAAATACTGCTGGAGGTTTTCAGTTGCTCAATCTTTTCTGCACTTTACCACCATGTGACAACATTACCACCATGTGACAACCGCACTGCGAATTTTCCTGGCTGGATAGCCTGCGATCACTCCTGCCATGTAATTTTTGTGAACCGCCCAGAGAGCTTTGGCTATTGGGTGGTATAAAAAATGTAATAAATAAATAAATAAATGATTAAAATGGTATTGTTGCCGCTGTTATGGCACCAGTTTGACAGAGGATAATATTAATTCAGTGGTGGCCTACAGACCCGCGTCGGACACACATCCTGCTGCTTTTTTTCCTACCATGATAAAAAGTGAGAATGGAAGGAACTCAACCAAAGCAGAAGACTCCTTCGAGATCAAGACCGACAGATAAGACTCTTTATTAATGTAAATTTCTGAGACATTATTCAGAGCTGGGACTTTTTTGAGCAAATCTCGTATAGCCGAGCTCCATCGGAAGGCACTGTTGTGTTTAGATGTATGATGTTATCTTCCAACTGGAGACAGAAGATGTTCAAACTAAGCAGCAACACCCACCATGCATTTCCCCTCCCCTCCCCCCTGCTCTTGCTCAGCAGGGCCCATTTACCGTGGAGCCACAGAAAGCCGGTAGCGCGGGGGACGCTTTCCGCCACCCTCCACTACTGGCAAAATGTCTATCTCCTCCCGGACCTGGAACGTTTTCAGATTCAGGTTTTGCAACACAGTCGTGAGAAACAGAAAGAGCTCCATGCGGGCCAAGCTTTCACCGAGGCAAACCCTTTTCCCTAGAGGGTCAAAAATTGAGAGGTTTTTAACAGCATGTCTTCACAACACAGGAAAGTTCCTTAAAATGTCCTAACTCAAGATGAACCCTTCTAACGCAATGCTCAACCCAATAGTTACCACCTCTCTGTGAACGCAACCCAACACATTGGCCTCTCTCTCTCTCTCTCTCTCTCTCTCTCTCTCTCTCTCTCTCTCTCTCTCTCTTCCCTTATAAGTTCTTAAATCCTCATCAGGCAGGTGCAAAATTGCCCGCCTGCCTGGACACATTTCTTGGTGCCCACCAAGGGGCCATACATCTCTATTTACTAATTTTTAAAAGAACACACACACACACACACACACACACACTTTTTCTTACCAGCATTTGCTTCAAAGCAAAGTGTGTGTGTGTGTGGGGGGCTTCAGCGACTGCCATCTTCATTTCCCATTAATGTCTCTGGGCCTCAAGTAGGACTTAAAGACATTTGTAGGCAATGAAGATAGGGGGCCGGGGGGGATGCAGACCGATGCTTTTCTCTGCAGGGAAGGGGGAAGAACAAGGGACTCGTAAAGACAGCATGGCATATGGCTAAAGTATTGAGCTGAGGGTCGGGAGATCCGGGTTCTAGTCTCCACTCGGCCATGGAAACCCACTGGGTGACTTTGGGCCAGTCACAGACTCTCAGCGCATCCTACCTCACAGGGTTGTTGTTGTAAGGATAGTATGGAATGGAGGAGGAGGATTATGTACTTTGCCTTGTATTCTGTACTGAACGCTTGTATTCAGTCTTTGGGGTAGATTACTTGTCCTTTATGACTTGCTATGCCTCCTACGGTAACCAATTTGGGGCGGTGTCCAGGACAGTTTCTCAAATAGCCACATGGGCCCGTGGGCCACAAAAGGTTGCCTGCTCCCGTCCTAAGGCCCAGCATAACAACCCGCTCTTCCGTTCCCTCCTCCTCCATCCCATTTTTGAAGACCCCCCCCCAGGTGTGTCACCTGATGAAAACGGCAGGAATGCCTCACTCTTCTTGAAGGCCCCGTTTTCATCCAGGAAGTGCCCAGGATTGAACTTCTTGGGTGTCTCAAAGTACTGAGGGTCCTGCAGGACAGACGTCAAGAAAACCCCAGCCACAGTGTCCTAGAAGGGAAGAACAGAGGCCCCAGAGGCAACGGTTACCAAGCCCAGTCTCTCTGGCCTGAACACCTGGAACGTCCTCCATTCATAACACTAATATTAATAACAAATCGTTCGTGTTTGTGTAGCACTTTCCAGGCAGGTGTCAATGGAGCATTTCCGTTAGGGCAGCTCAATTCTTCCAGGATCGTATGTGTGATTGGGATCGCTCCCACACGAGAGCCCTTCCTTACCGTTGAGAGATTGCTTTTGTGCAAATTGGTGGTAGTGGAATTAAAAGACAGGTCCCATACAGGAATCTGAGGAGTTCACATATTGCAAATAGCATGAAAACCACTAAAGACAAATTCTGTTAAGTACATTAAGACCAGGAAACCAGTCAGGGAACTGTTTGGACTACAGGATGACAACAGAGTTAAAAACTTTCTCTGCATGAAGCATTTCAGTATAATTCCCTGCTCATTGTTATTTATAGGTTCTTTAGACAATGTCATGTTTTGCTCCAGTTTTGCTTCTGTTTGTGAACAGCATTTTCAGCAAGTTTTTTAGAAGAGGGGAAATGGAGTATAATTTCTGAAAGAAAACACTGTTTCTGCTTGTGTATTTGTGCTATTCAGTTATACCACAGCGCAGCCTAGAGGTTATGTAGCAGAAGAGCAGGTAAGAAAATGCTCCTTTTGTGGTGCTCAGTTAATTCTTCAACAAAACCAAAAGTAAATACCGTGGATGAACAGCTGATTAACAGCCTCATGTAGAAAAGCTTAACATCTTTTGAGGAACAGTGCTAAGAACCACCTGTGTGGAAGGACCATGAGAGGGTGGAGAACAGAATGGCAAATGCAGATCAGTGTCAGTATAAAGTGATGCACATTAGGGCAAAAACTCCTAACCTCTCAGATACAGTAATGGGATCTGACCTAGTGGTAATTGACCGGAAAAGAAACCTTTATGGTCATGGTGGATGGCTCACTTAAAACATCAACCCACATAAGAAAAGGTGAAACCCATGTTAGGGATCATTAAGAAACAGATGGAAAATAGAACTCCCGATATCATTATGTTTCTATACAAATGCTGCAATTATCCCGGTGAATCACCTTGGGAAGGCTGTATCCCCGAAATGTGGTGTCACGGGTCATTAAGTGAGAAGTCACCACAGGAAGTATGTCCCCAAACCGCTGGATCTCATGGACAACCGCATCTGTGTAGGGCATCTTGATCCGGTCCTCCATGCAGGGGCTCCGGTTCCTCCCGATGACCCGGTCAATCTCCTCTTGGACCTTTGCTGTAAAGAAGTAGATAAGGCCGTTGGTTCAGAGCTGTGTGCTACAGAACTCAACAGGGGGGATAAGAACTGACTGACAAGCTGAGAGAGTTACGTATTTTTGTAAGAGGTGTCAGGGCTTAAAAGTAGGTCTTTGCATGCAGAGACATGGTTTGGATGACACGACAGCCCACCGTGGATTAATCAACCCTAGAGGAGCACATCTGCCATTGTGAATAGGCAAGCCCTGGCTGGGATTTGCCAAGGCTTGTTGTGTGCTCCAAATCCAACTGGCAGGAGTTATTTGAGGTTCAAACAGCCCTTAAAGGACCTATGGTCTGTTTTAAGGTTATGCTACGGTTGTTTTACCCTTAAGACAGTAGTGCATGCGCTGGTAACTTTGAGGCTCGACTTCTGCAATGCGCTCTACATAGGGCTACCTTTGTGCCCAGTCCGGAAACTTCAACTAGTTCAAAATAGGGCTGCCAGGCTGATCACCGGTACACCTAGGGGTGACCACATTACACCACTTTTAAAATCTCTTCACTGGCTGCCGATTTGTTTCCAGGCGAAGTATAAAGTGGTGGTTATCACCTTTAAAGCCCTACATGGTTTGGGTCCAGGCTACCTGTGGGATCGCCTTCTCCCATACAACCCGCCCTGCACACTCAGGTCCTCCAGGAAGAATTTACTCCAGCCAGCAAAAACAAGGCTGACAACTATTACCCAGAGGACCTTCTCTTCTGCTGCTCCCAGACTGCGGAATGGCCTGCCGGAGGAGATTCGTCAACTTAACAGTCTTTTAGCATTTAAGAAAGCTATAAAGACTGATCTCTTCCGGCAGGCCTATCCAGTGGAATTTTAAGATGGTTTTAGTACGTTTTTAGGAAGTTTTAAATATTGTGTTTTGATTAATATTTTATGTATTTTATACTTGTTGTTCCCCGCTTTGATCAGGATGGAGGGGCAGGTTAGAAATATTTTATTTTTATTATTATTATTATTATTATTATTATTATTATTATTATTAATAATAATAATCCCCAACTGGCCAGAATTGCAAGACACAACAAGCCACAGCTACCTCAGACAGGGCTTGAATATTCATAATAGCACCTGCCATAAGCCACAGCTCCTTGCAGGTAAATTAACCCACAATGGGTTGTCATGAGTACAGGCCCGGAAAGTCCCAGCTCCAGTCCTCAGCATTCCCAATTAAAAGCATCTCAGCAGACAGGACCTGGGAAAGGCCTCCCTCATCCTGAGCCCCTGGAGAATCAGAGCAGGCAGCACGGGGGCCCTGACTCAGCATATTATTACTATTATTTAGTAGTAGTAGTAGTAGTAGTAGTAGTATCCCGCCTTTTGCCCAATGCTGGGCCTCAAGGCGGCCTTACAAAGTTTAAAATATACATGGGGGGGAAAGAAAACCATAAACATTTTAAATAAACAACAAAATTATAAGACAATAACATAGATGGAGGGACAGATTCTTCTCCAAAGGCCTGCTGGAACAAAAAGGTTTTAGCCTGCTTCCAAAAGCCCATCAAGGAGGGAGCCAGCCTAGCTTCCCCGGGAAGAGAGTTCCAGAGCACCGGAGCAGCCACTGAGAAGGCCGTGTCTCCCGTGTTCCCACCAAGCATAAGGCAGCTTCCTCTCTCCCTAACTACGGTCTTCATCCCAGCTCTCCTCTGTATCAATGAAAGGAAACCCTGCCTGGTTCTGAAGAAACCATCGGGTGTGTTACTGGACAGAGGCGGTTCCCCTGTTTTCCAGAACTACCCAGCCCACCACAGTCCCACGCTTCAGGCCAAAGATGATGAGAGTCCTGGTTTATTTAGCCCCCCCGCCAGCCAAACAGAAATCCCTACTGGTGGGGCCAAGTAACTAGCAGGAGACCGAGTTGATTGGGGGGGTTTCACCTTCTATCTCTGGGTGCCGGAGGAGGATGAGAAGCCCATATCGGAGGGTGGTGCTGACCGTCTCCGTCCCTGCAAAGAATAGGTTGAAAACCGTAATAGCCAGGTTCATGTCATGGAATTCAGAAACCGGGTTCTCTTTCTCCTGCACAAGAAAAAAAAGGAGATAAAGCATCATGATCAAGCAAGAGGCAAATTTGCACACTTGCACTGCCCAATGGTCAGCAGGATTTCTGTTCCAGGAAAATTCAAGGTAGCACACCCTAAATTGGTACAAATAGCAGCAGGTGATTGGAGCATCCTAGAAAATGCCTTGATTCTCTGCCTTGCGGTAAAAGGCAATTCCATTTATTTAGTGGGCGTACTCTATCTCCTGTCTAGTGAAACATCATCCCATCTGTGTAGCTCAGGTGAAACAAAGGTGGCTGAGTCCCTGATACAGCCTCAAGGGAGAAGGAAATAGCAGGACAGCTGCCTCCTCTCTAGGGATAGAGGACGGTGCTTTAGACAGAGTCAGACCCTTGGTCCATGTCGCCCAGTATTGTCAACACGGAATGGCAGCAGCGGCTCTCCTGAGTTGCAGGTTGGATGGTTTCTCATCCCTACCTGGAGATGCTGCCAGGTATTGAACCTGGGACCTCCTGCATGTAAAGTCGGGGCTTCTGCCACTGTGCTGCCATCCCTCCTGTTGGCCTCTACTTCTGCTGGGCTTATATAGTTGTAAACAGGCAAATATCAGAGTTCCTGGCACTTTCTCATGCAAGGGAGACCCAGCCTAGAGGGTGCTGCCCTAGGAGTTTCTCACTGATGGGGGAAGTCAGGAGCACACAACAATGTAATGAAAACTGAATGATCATCAAATCCGCATGTAAATCCTACTTTTGTCAACTCCATCCCTCCCATTAAGGTACTTAGCTGGAAATGCACTTCCCGGCTGAAATTAATTCCCTCTCCTCTTTGCACACTCCGTCACCCGAGGCTGTCTTTCTGGTTCTCCTTTCCTCTTGGCTCTAATACGCACCTGCTCCATTTTGGCGAGGAAAGAGTCAATAAAGTCTCGAGGGCAATTTGGATCGAACGACTCGCGGTGCATCTGGACCCTCTGCAGGACGAAGCTGATGATGTCATCGAAGCATTTGGATAGTCTGCGATGGGGACTGGGAAAGATCCGCTTCAAACACGGGAAAGCATTAAAGATCTTTAAAGAAAAGGAATTGATTGAATGTTGATTTTGGTGAATTTCTAACCCATAATATGTAGATAATATGAAGATGAAACAAGTAAAATATAAGTCTGTTAAGAGCTAACGGCCATTCTGGAGCCTTCCTTGACTGACCAGCCATGGTGTTCACTAGTATTCTGTTATTTAAAATAACACATTTTTAATATGTTTTTTTTTTAATTCTTTTATCTTCTTAACTTTTTTCACCACTTTGGAATCTGTTTAGCACTGTGGAGCAATACATAAATATAGAACTAAATAGTCCCTCTGGGCACTGGGGACACTGATACTTACCTGCATCCCGGGGGATGACATGAGCCGGAAAGATGTATTGATCAGCTCAAGCAAAGTGGTGAAGTTCTTGTCCTCGTATTCAAACCGGTTGCCAAACACAATAGAACAGATGATGTTGGAGACGGCATGACTGAGGTAAAAGGTAGGGTCAAAGGGATGCCCTGTGGAGGCGGCAGAGGGAGAGGGTCAGTGGGGAATGGATGTTCAAGCCTGTGGGGTCTGGGCTGGATTGATTTCAGGTCACACTACAGAAATTCCCTGCCTCCCCCCCACCCTAAGACCGTTGACATGTTCACAGAATTGACAATTCCTGTATTTTAAAGGGGCTGGTCGTAAAGTGGCCAATTTGACGCTGTGCACCAGCCCACTGAGAGCCAGGGTGGCATAGTGGTTGGAGTGTTGGACTGGGAGTCGGGAGATCCGGGTTCTAGTCCCCACTCAGCCATGGAAGCTCACTGGGTAACTTTGGGCCAGTCACAGACTCTCAGCCCAGCCTACCTCACAGGGCTGTTGCTGTGAGGATAAAATGGAGTGGAGGAGGAGGATTATGTACGCCGCCTTGGGTTCCTTGGAAGTAAATGCAATAAATATAAATAAATAAATAAATAAAATTTGGAGAGATTAGGAAGTGACGTATTTGTGCAAAACATGCTTTGGCTCCTCCGAAGCAAAGGGCCCTCTTCCTTTGGCCTCCACAGTTGTCACTGAACCACAGCATCCTTGTGAGGAAAAGCAGGGGCGCGTGGGGAAAGAGTCACCTTGCGTCTCCTGCAGTGCTTCCACCAGGAACCGGGCCTCCTCCTGGATCCGCTCCTCGATGGATCTCTTCCCCATCCCGAAGTTCCTCAGGGTGGTGAGAGAGAAGCGACGGAGCTGCTTCCAGCGCTCCCCATTGGTGCTGACCACTCCTGAAAAGGAAAATGGAGGAACACGCCACGGATCAGGCCGGAGATGAGCACAGAGAGCCCTGGGGTGGAACAGGTGGGTGGACTGTGGAGGGCTCAAGGGGAGATTGGCAGTAGCCACTTCTCTCACCCCCCCCCCAAATTCACTGGGCGGGGTTTATATTCAGCGTCCTTCTCCTCCCCTCAGTCAGCCCTGTGTTTGTGAGCCTCAAGGCCACTTTTACTGGTTACCCCCAAATAAAGCTGCACTCCAGGAGTCGGCTGTGGTGAAGGGTCAGCAGAGAGGCATACAAGCACGTGAGCGATGGCCCCCGGGGGCGGGGAGGGGACGACCCTTACAAGAAAACTACAGCTGGCAACGACATCTTCTGGATTCTCTGCAGGAAAGGAGTGAGGCAGCAAAGCGCCATGTGTGGAAGGCACCAGCAAGAAGAGCGAGAGTTGGGAGTTCAGCAGCAGCCTTGGGGGGCGGTGGGGGCAGTGGGGCTGGGGGCTGCACAGGCGGCTCTCTCAGAACCTGCTCAGGGCCAGAGGATTTGCTGCCTGCAGAAACGGTTGGATTGGATTTGACATTCGTATCTGTTCCCTCTCGATGAGACTTGGAAGCCAAGCCCTGTGGCCCTGCCCCTGGGGGCAAGAGAGAGCGATAGAAAAACGCAGGCACTTTGCTCCCTCCAGAATGTGACCCGCCTCTGGCTCGTCTCCCTTCCCCTCCAGCCCATTGACGAAGGCATAACGGGGGCAGAAGAAGCTGATCTATAACGTGGAGTCAGAGCAGCGGTTCTCCAGGGTTTCCAAGACCGGCATTTTTCTCAACCCTGCCGGAAGATGCCAGGATCAAACGCTGGTGTGGAAAGCCCGTGAGCTGCCGCTGAGCCATCGCCCTTCCCCAACTATGCAGGAGCATTCCCCCCACCCCCCACCAACCCCCGTTCTATGCTGCATCCCTTTGCTCACAATCCCTTCCTATTGCAAGCAGGCCACTCACCGTACTTGGAAATGGTATCGCCCAGGGCCTGTATCGGAGCCCTCGCACCAAACGCTTCGGCATTATCTGTGAATGCTTCCTTCATGGCTTCGTAGCCGCACAGCATCACGGCCGGCCGGGGCCCCATGTAGACGGTGAACACCGGCCCGTACTTCTCCTGGAGCTGCCGGGAGACAAAGAACACATCTCAGCACCCTAGATTTGGATGCAAAGGGGCAGCGTGACCCTGGGATTCTGCCAACAACAGAGCAGCTGTGGAGGAGTGGAATGGATGGCACCAGCGGGACAGTCCTGCTCTGTGGCAATGCTGGTTGTGGGTTAAAGCAGCACTTTTGTTGAGGCACAGATTCTGCCGCCTTCGTGGGCACCAGCTGAGATAAGAGGCTGAGGAACGTCATCAGGTGGCAAAGCAGAGCCTGGATCCATTGGCAAATGAAGAAGACGACGATGACCCTGGTTTTGAAGAGACACTTGTATGCGTTGTCAAAGCAATGGTAAGGCCAGGGCTGCATTCAGACAACGCAGAGTCTACCGTTGGGCAAGGACCTCGCTGCGCTTCCCCCCACCCCTCCAATCAGGAGTGTTGACTGGCTGGCAGTGGGACATTCCAGACCTCGTGAAGCGTTCTCTCTCTGCCCTTCCCTGCTCTTGGGGACTTGGGGACGTCTTCGTTCCCATCGAAACGCACCACCCAGCTACAGCCGACAATGGCTTTTGCCACATCTTAAGCGCCGTTGCATCAATACATCTCTGCACACAAAAGTCTCAGGACTCCTGCGTTCCAGAGCGGGAAAGGCTTGGGGGGGGCGGGGGGGGCATCCAGCTCAAAACCAGAGCCAAACTACACCTTAATGCTAGTCACAGAGAAGGCTAGCTTTTCATTCCGCGCGAAGTGCAGGCAGCCCCAATTCAGACGGGGACCATCGTGCACCAGGAGAGGCGGATTAAACCACTCGGCACTCCCCCCCCCCGCCGGCCCCCCCGAAAACCCTCCACGGGCATTTTAAGCCCCTTCGGTGGGGATTGACGGAGTTCTCCCTTCGCAGCGCTCAGCGCTGCGCTCCTCCAAGCGGGCTTGGTCCGCCTTCTCGAACTCCACCGCCGGCCCTCGGCCAGCGAGCGGGACCGGGGCTTGGGCTCCAAGCCCTCCGCCCCGCCGCCCTGGCTCCGCGCTGCCGCCGCCGCCGCCGCCGCCCTCTCTCTCCCTGCGGGAAGCGCCGTCCCCTAGTCGGGCCCCTCGGGCGCCCCCTCACCCGGCGGAAGGTCGGGATGATGTCCCAGCCGTCGACGTGGAGCAAGTTGCCCAGCAGAGGCAGCGGGGGCGGCCCGGGGGGCAGCGGGGCCGCCGCCTGGGCGCGCCTGCGCCGGGCCAGGGCGAGCAGCAGCGCCAGGCAGAGGAGCAGCAAGGCGGGCAGAGCCATGGGGGCGCCGGGGCTGCTGCAGGGCGCCTCCGCTTTGCGCCTGGACCGGGCGCGCTGCAGAGCCGGACTTCAGCGCCCCGGCCGAGGGGAGGGGAGCGCGGGGCGGAGCTCGCGAGAGGCTCATCGCCAGAGGCCGCCGCCCCTCCCCAGCCGCGCTCTTGTTCCTTTTCTTTACAAACGTGGAGAGCCGGAGCGGAAAGCAAAACAACAACAAGAAAACAAAACAAAACGATCAGGCGCTCCGTGGCCCCCGTGCCCGGCTCCTCGCCTTCACCTCCCTCGAAACTCCAGCAAACCCCCCCCCCACACGCACACGCACACGCACACACTTCACGCTCACAGGTGTTCGTACTGCCATCAATCGGCGGACTGAAAAGGCGCTGGGGAGAAAGTCCGCCCTCCATCAGCCCACAGAGCCAGGCCGGCCACGTCAGGCCACGATCCAGGCCACGCAGCAAGGGGGGCCTGGGACGGACGGAGGCTCGGCGGACCCAGCAGGGAGCAGGAGGCGGTGCTGGACTTTGCAGCGGCAACGTCGGATGGCCAAGAAGGGATCGGGGCCGCCTCTCTGTATAAACCCGAGGAGTGGAACCCCCCTGCCCGGTTTTGCAGTATCCAGTCCGACACTGCCACGAACATAGGCGACGTTGCACGAGCAGGAATGGCCTCTGAAGCCAGCCCAGTAGCACTTGCTGGTGCAATGGTCTTTCCACTAGAGGTAATTCACGCGAGTGCAACGCCTTTCCCCTCCCTGTTCGTTTGTTCTGGTGACTTCAGAACGCAATAAGCCATAGAGCCGGGTGCTTCGTCTTCTGCTTTATTTTCTTCTGTACAGCACCATGAACGTTGATGGCGCTATATAAATAAATACATTAATAATAATTAGGGGTAGTGTCGCATTGGATCATGCCCTTTCTGTTTCTAGATTAAACAATTTCCATAATGGGCAAATGCAAAGGATAAAAATTAATGAACACACACACACAAAAACGGGAACAAAGGAAAAGTTCCACTTGGGCAAGCAGCTCGTTAGGGCGGCGGTCCTAAAGTTTCAGTCACCTGCATCCCTTGAGGCCCGTTTCAGATTGTCATGAGAAAGGAAGGCAGCGGCAGGCAGCCTGAGCGCAACCGCCGACCTCGGAACACACACACACGAACACACACACGAACACACACACGTTTAGAGATTAACTCAGTTCCATGAACCGAAAAGGACAATGACCTAACTTAGTAAACCTCTTCGCCTTAGGGAGAAAAGTCCACAGGTGCTCCATGACAAGGCTAACAACTGTAGTCCCACTCCGAACGCCAGGCAAGAACCTCCCCGTTGGAAGGAGGCCATATTGGGGAATAACACACACACACACCCTCTTTTTTTTTTCTTTTACAAAATAAAATGACTGCAAGAGAGAAAACAAGAAAGAATGCAAAGTTACTGCCATAACGCTTATTCTAATTCAATGTGTAAGCTCCTTGGAGGAGGGACCTATTTAAGTTTTTCTGTAACGTGCTTTGCCTGCTGTTAGTGCTGCATAACTAATAATAATAACTAATTAATAAGAATTATTAATTCATTTCTACAACCTCTTTCTTGGGGAATTTTCATCTGTTCAAGATGGGTTTGTTTTTGTCATTACGATGCTGGTTCCTCGGTGAGCATTTCCCAATCTATTTTTTTCATGCTATTTCAGCCCTTATAGATCAGAATTTCCAAGACCACAGTTAGAATGACTTTTGGACCTCGCGCAGTTTATTTGCACGCTGTTTGCTGCGTCTGTGCGCACGCTGTTCTTGCAGTTCTGTTACCTGTCCTGGTGTCTAGTTTTTCCCAAACTAGACACAGGCACATGAAACATCACTTGAGTGCCCTCAGAGTAATGATCCAGATAGTCTAGTCTGGTTCATGGATGTTGCCAGGGCATACATGGCTCAAAGAAAGCCAACCCGCCCCACTGCTTCTCCCATTGACTCATTCCCGGCCTGGCGAGTCAAGGAGCGTTCCAGGTGAGCATTCCTGAGCCACAGGTGTCAAGAGGGGCTGCAGAGGCCCTGGACCAAGGCCTCACTTTCTCCCCAATGAACCAATGTGCATTGTCTTCTGCGCCCCCTTGTGGTTGTTTATCGGAACGTATAGAAAGGCAGAGAGAAAAAACCTGGGGGTCAACTCATGTAAAGGAGCCAAACTTAATCTCACAAAGAATCCGAAAGCAGAAGTCTTGGTAAAGTGTTGGGTTAAAAGCCTCATGTAGAAAAGCCCTGATTGAGGAACAAATAAACACTGTAGATCTAGCTGTTCTTAAAAGGTGACATTCAAAAAAGCTGACCCAACACGAATAGGACAGCAAAGACTTCTTTACCTTCCATACCTGTGTGAAGGAGGCTGTTAGGAGCCCCCCCTTTTATTTTTGTCACTACTTTTCATGCAGGCGAAAGAGAACTGGTATCTGCCAAAATTCTGCCTTCTACACAGCTAGTACAAATTGATGTACCTAAGGAGAAAGGGCAGGTGCATTCTACAAACGCTCAGATATATTTTCATTCCTGTATCCTAGGAAGCAGCTGTTATTAAAAACAGACTCCTAGGCCAAGAGCCCTGGCAAGGGCTTAGCAAAAATTCAGGATGGGGTGGAGGCATAGAAGCATATGCACACACACACACACACACACGAGCTTGTGTAGAACAGGAAAGCACGGGGTGGGGGAACCGGTGAGCATTTGCTGGAAGTCATGAGGTGTAGATTTTGCAGTGTTTCATGAGAACAGAAGAGCCCTGCTGGATCAGACCAAGGGTCAATCTAGTTCGGTACTCTTCACACAGTGGCCAACCAGCTGTGCATGGGAAACTCACAAACAGGACTCAAGTGCAACAGCACCCTCCCACCCATGTGCCCCAGCAACTGGTGCATATAGGCTTACTGCCTCGGATACTGGAGTTAGCACAAAGCCATCGGGACTGTTGCAGTTTTCTGGCAATGGAGATTGGGGTGTCAGGGCTGAAAGTGAGGACTCCTGCAGCTTAAATCTGCATGGCACAGATGCCATTGCCCTGTAAGCCCTGTGTTATAATTCGAAGTGTGTGAGGAGGGAGGGGCAGAAGCTACAGTTGCTCTGTGCAGGAAGCCCTTGGCCTGCAAACGGCATTCCGCTCCGGATTTCTGCTTTAGGGTTCTCTGCCTGAACCCAAGCTAGTCACTTATGGCTGTGACTCAGTGTTCCCCAACTGTAAAATGGAACCAATGCCCTTGAGTACAAACCAGGGATGTTTTCTACAGGGATGTAAGCCTATGCGGCAGGGTTTTGCTATTTTATTGTTTTACTCTGTACAGCACCATGTACATTGATGGCGCTATATAAATAAATAATAATAATAATACCCCCCAGAGGTTCCTCCTCTGGCCTGTAAGCTTCTTCCGCTGTTAAAGGGTATTTAAACGTACTCTACATAGAACTGAGCTGTGTTTTACTGGCATGAAAGCTGTTGCACTGGGGCTTACACCTGAGTAGACACACATAGAAATGTCTCCTTTGAGGAACATTTTAACTGTTCTATACTATTGTTTTTATGACTCATATTGCAAACTGCCGTGGAGTTTCTTGAAAGGCAGGCATAAAGGAACCAAACGTGCGCATGGTGCTTGTGGCTTGCTCTGGGGCATATGGCTCGCCTCCCTGCCCTTCTCTTCTGAAACTAGAATCATAGAATAGCAGAGTTGGAAGGGGCCTACAAGGCCATCGAGTCCAAACCCCTGCTCAATGCAGGAATCCACCCTAAAGTATCACTGATAGATGCTTGTCCAGCTGCCTCTTGAAGGCCTCCTCTTGAAGGCCTCCAGTTACCACCACCTCCCTAGGTAACTGGTTCCATTGTCATACTGCTCTAACCATCAGGAAGTTTTTCCTGATGTCCAGCTGGAATCTGGCTTCCTGTAATTTCAGCCCATTATTCAGTGTCCTGCACACTGGGAGGATCGAGAAGAGATCCCGGCCCTCCTCTGTGTGACAACCTTTCAAGTATTTGAAGAGTGCTCTCATGTCTCCCCTCAATCTTCTCTTCTCCAGGCTAAACAGGCCCAGTTCTTTCAGTCTCTCTTCATAGGGCTTTGTTTCCAGACCACTGATCATCCTGGTTGCCCTCCTCTGAACACTACCTACATGCAAGCTCATTTAATGCCCACCTGCAGTACGACAGAGCCTGGATTGGGTTAGCCTGGCTCTTGGCCACCTGGCCTGACTGTTGGGCCACCAGCCCCCGTCCCGAGCCCCAACAACTCATGCTCAAGAGCTCTTTCATCTGTGAAGTGTCGGCGAGCGCGCAAGCCTAAGCTACAGAGAAGTCATCAGAGTCGTTTCATGTGGAAAGTTTGCTTTTAATTTTAAAAAAACCCAAAAACCCACCACCCAAACAAAACCAATGTGCCGAGAGCCGAGAAAAGGGGCGCGCTGATCAGCGGCACGGTCCCCGTTCTGGCTCACGAGACTTCCGTTCCCGGCGTGCAGCCGGGGCAACAGGCAGGGGACGCGTTTTCTTGGCAAGCAGCTCTTTCAGCTTCAAAACCCGAAGGCCACCGGGGCAATTCCACCACAGGCCAGGGAAGGTCACTGCAAGTGGCCATGAGGCACAGGAGGCGGCCGGCCTTTCGCTGCTCTGGTCCCAGCAATTAGCACAAAACAAGATGATTTTTTTCCTTTATAGGACCATCTTCTGTCGGCGGCAGCAGAGAAGGCAAGCTTTCGACTTAGGCAGAACTCTCAACCGGGAAGGAACAGCGGTAGAAAGCCATCTGCCTCATTCCCCCCTCGTTTGCTCGCTCCAAAACAAGCCAGTGGGGCGGGCAGCAGCCAGGCAGCCTCGTGACCGCGCCTTTTCAGCGAAGAAGCATCTCAGCCGGAAGGAGAGAATGGAGGACTGGAGAGTCCTGGGTTCAAATCACCAGCTCCTTGAGCGTGTCGGGCGCTCGCAGGATCAATTGCTTTCAAGGTGTCTGAGGGTGGGGGGAATAAACAGAAGAGCTGCTTCCCTTTCCACACAGGCCTCCCATCCCTCCCCATTCCCCCTTCTGCCTCTTGGAACACAATCCCCGTCACTATTTCAACCGCAAACCTGGCCAGCGAAGCCCAGCCCACTCCCCTCCCCAACCGAGAAGAGATTCCCAGCGCCCAGGATGCGCCAGCGTCTCGGAGACACCGCCCCCCGTCCCTGCCAGCACCCCTCAGTCTTCAACGGCCAACGGGCCGCCCAAACAGCTGGCCGTCCAGGCATGGGGGAGGGGGGGCTCTCCCACAGCGGCTGCAGGAGGCTGGCGAGCCAAGTCCTGGGTGGCCAGACACGGATTCTTCAGGAGAACACCCTTGAGCGCAGGGCACGACAGCTGCGGCAGGGCAGGGCTAAGGCAAGACCACCTGCCCGGACGTGTCCGGCGTGAGGGGCGAGCTGGGCAGGGGCTCTCGGCCGGCCTTTGGGCCGGGGCCCGCGGGCTCCGCCACCAGCGGGGTCCGTGGCCCCAGGGGCTGCGCGTCAGAGCCGGCCCCTTTTCTGCCCCAGTAGGCGGCGGAGCGGTCCATGGCCTGCTGGAGGCGAGCCCAGGCCTGGCCGTCGTTGCTGCGGACGGCCTCGCAGAGGAGCTGCGCGTGCTCCCGCAGCTCGGCCAACTCTCGCTGGGTGCTGCTGTTCTGCCGGATCAGCTCCTTCGTCCTCAGGGTGATGCCCAGCAGCCCCGACTTCCGCAGGATCTCCACCGTGTTGTGGAAGCGGCGCTGCTTGCCCAGGCTGCTGCAGCCCAGCCGCTTGGAGGCCTTGGAGATCATCCGCCCCTCGGCCTGGTCCCAACCGGTGGAGGAGCTCACCATGTTCTGGGAGAGAGCCTCGAGGCTGAGCAGGGCGGAGGGCCGTTCCTCCGGCGGCTGGTCCCCGCCGTCGGCTGGAGCGGCCGGGTCGGACGACGACACCCAGGCCTCCTCCAGGCAGAAGCGCTTGTTCGTACTGGCGCCTCCTGCTGGAGCAGGCCCTCCCCCTCCCCCCTCCTTGGTCTGCAGGTCGTGGCCTGGATGAGGAGCGATCTTGGGGTAGTTGCTGAGGATGGGGAGGTAGGTCTCCTTGGCAGAGGACTTGTGGCCGGGAAGCAGGGCCTTCAGCGGGGCCACCGGCTGCTGGATCAAGAGGACACGGGCAGGGGAGCCCTCAGCGCCGTCAAGGGGATGTTGGCTGCTCCAGGCCAGGAACTGGGTGCTGGGGGATGTTCCCTGGGGCTGTGGAGAGAAAGGGCAAAGACAGGGAGGTCAGCAAGGAACAGGCCCCCGGAGAGAGCAGGGCGGCCAGGCCAGGGCAACGACGAGGCCGGGCTCCGCTCCCGCCCACCCACCGTCCGTCCCGTCAATGTACAGGAGTCTCCAGGAGAGCGAAGGGACTCCCGTAGGCCTCCGCAGACCGAATGCCCCTCAGGGCCAGGGATGGTTCTTTTGGGCTTTGCAAAGCACACACAGACGGCGCTCCAGACACAGCTGTGAAGTTGTGGCAGGCCTGGAGAGTGGGGGATGAAGGGGGACAGTGGCCCCTGGGCGGCCAGCGACACGGAGCGGGCGAGGCAAGGGCTACCTGTTTGAGGATAATGTTTTTGACAATGTAAACGGGGGCCAGGCCAGTGAAGGCGCCGCCCGCCAGCCCGCCCAACGCCTTCTGTGGCGCCTTCTGCAACTCAGCCAGCTGGCGCAACACGTCGCTGGACTGGTCCTCGGTGTCCGTCTGCTCCACGGCGCTCAGGCACTCCGAGCTCACGTCTGCACAGAGAGGGATGGAGAGAGATGGGGTTAAGGGCTCCCGGAAGGGGGAGCAGAGCCAACAGGGCACCCTGGGGCCCGCACTTGCCCGGCTTCCTGAGCCAAGGAGCTGGACTCCGAGGCGATGCTGCGGAACGCCTGGCGAACCCAGCACACAGCGCCTCCTCGAGTACAGTGACTCCCGGGGAAGCGCACCAGCGGGCCACTTTCAGGCCAGCAATTACAGAGAGTCACACTCACACTCACACTCACACTCACACTCACACACACACACACACACACACACACACACTCACACACCCTGCCCAGAAACGTTTGAAAGCTGTTTTAAATATTGGTACGTTTAAATCCCTGTTGTGAGATGCCTCGAACCTCCTTCCAAAAAAGTTGTGCGATAAATTTAACAAAGAAGCAACTCTGATGGAGCTGTCCAAGGCTCTGGAGCAAATGACCCACGTTTTTTTTAGGATGGAAATTCTTCCAGGGTGGGGCGGGTCGTTTTCCAGCCAAGCTTTGCCCCCTCTGGTTGCCCCCTCCTTTCCACGCGCAAACTGCCACAGGTGCGCATTTCGGAAGGTTTGCCAGGGAGACCGTTGCCCCTCAGGGGCTGCGGACACAATGGACAACACCGTGGCGGTGAAACTGCTCGATGCCTCTAGCCTTGACGGGCCCTTTGGCTGGGCAGCAGGAAGGACTTGGTGGCCTTGGGGCCTCGTGGCGTCTGGACCAAGGCATGCCAGGATCTGAGCGGGAAGGGATCCTCGGAAGCCCAAGCGAGAGGGCGCAGCCGAGGGGCCGGGGCAGGGCGTGTCCGTCCTCCTCCGCAGGGCACACGGCCGTTACGCTCTCCGGCCTCAGAGCCCCCTTTGCAGGCAGGCAGGTGCCCTACCTGAGAATCCGGAGTCCTTCTCCCCTTCGCTTGCTGGGTGATGGGGCTTCCTGGCCGCATCACCGCCTCGCGCCATCTTGTCCGGTAGCCCCCACGGGCCTTCAGAGCCGGGGCTGCCTGCCTTCGAGGGCTTCTGTTTCACGGGCTTGGGTGGGTGGCTGGTCGGAGAAGCCTCGTCCGAAGGCATGGCGGCTCCTCTCCTCTGCTCCTGCGGGGCAGACAGAAAGGGCCGTTAGGAGGAGGGGGAGAACTTAAAAGGACTAAGTCAGTAGCTGGGGAAACCCACCGCCTTGGGGAAGGCCGGCTGCAGCCGCCCTCTGCCCGCACCACCCACAGGTCTTGAGAGTAAATTCTCGCCATCATTTCATTATCATGAAAAAACGTCACTAGAAAGCTCCACGCTTCTGCCTCATTCTTATATACAAGCCCTAACTATGCAAAGACGCCAATGACACAACCACAGAGTCTCTCGCTGCTGAAAACGAACAGCAGGTTCCTCTCCACACGCGCCCCTCTCTGTCTCAGCAACGGGGTGGGGAGAGAGGGGCAGAGAGGCAACAACAGCAATTATCCTGTCTCAGCCCCTGGCTGGCAACGAGCTTGGCACGGAGACCAACTCGGGGCCTTCTCAGCCCCCGGCCCCCTTCCATTGGCCTGCCGCCAACTCCCATTGACCCCAGGAGCTGCTCGTTGACTGCAGCTGCGCTTCCATGGGCCACGTTTGGCCCAGGGGCTGCCAGCTGCCACCTCCTGCCAGGCATACAGCAGAGACATTTCAGGGCACTGCCCAGGCGCATGCGTCTGGCCCAGCAAAGAAGCCGGAACCCTCCCAAACAGCCCTGCGACGCCCGACACCCTTCCCATCAGCAGGGAGTGGCGTCTTGCGTGGGGGAGCCACTCCAGAAATCAACCATGCCGTTCGGGTGTCAACTGTGCCCCTTACCTAGAGCGGACAGGGCCAGCAAGAACAGGCTCCAGCAGCAGCCAGAAGAGGCTCCAGCGTAAGTGCCGTGATTGCGCGAACCAAACGCGTGTTAAGACTCATCTCATCTACACCCCACCTTGCCTCGTGGGTTCTCTCGCCTCACCCCATTTTAGCCCTGCGAGGTACGTTAGGCTAAGAGGTAGTGACTGGCCCATGGTCACCCAGAGAGTTTCAGGGCACTCTTAACTCCTACCCCACACTGGCTCCTAACTCCCCCAACTAACTACAGTTCCCAGGAGCCTTGGAGGCAACACCGTGGCGGTGAAACTGCTCTACGGCTCTAGCCTCAATGGGCCCTTTGGCTGGGCAACAGGAAGGACTTGGTGGCCGTGGGGCCTCGTGGCGCCTGGACCAAGGGCGATGCGTCCGGGCAGGTGAGCAAACAACCGCCTGGCTCCGGTTAGGGGGGCGGAAGGCGCGGGGAGTTGCTGACTGAGCTCTTTATTATTATTTTTATGGAGACATTTGTATCCTGCCCTCTATCACAAGGATCTCAGGACGGCGTACAGATAGAATCATACAACCAATACAAAACAATAAATATACACAGCTGAAAACAAATTAAACCACTAATAAGCTAAAACTAGTACAGAATTTAAAACCAATAAAAACCAATTAAAACAATTAAAACTACGTACAGGCTTGGTGAATTTCACCATCAAAGGCTTTGTTAAGTAGTCATGTCTTAACTTGGCGCCAGAATGAAACCAGTGCCAGCGCCAGTCGGGCCTCCAAGGGGAGGGCATTCCACAGCCGGGGTGCCACCACAGAGAAGGCCCTCTCCCACGTCCCACCATAGCAGATGTCTCGTGTCGGTGGGATGCGGAGAAGGGCTCCTCCAACAGACCTCAAATCATATAGAGGCATATAGAGGGAGAGGCGCTCCCTCAATACCAAAGTCCCACGCCGTTTAGGGCTTTAAAGGTCATTGCCAACACCTTGAATTCCGACCGGAAGCGTACTGGCAGCCAGTGCCGGGGTGGGGGCGGCAGAGAGGGCTCCCCGCTCACAGTCCAGAGACCCCGAGAGCGGAGGGGCTGCTCACAAGCCCTGAGCCCCGAAAGCCCCCCTCGCCCCAGCCAGGCCTTCCGCAGGGCCCCATCCCGAAGCCAGAGCAGGGGAGGGGGCGGGGGACACCCTCTCCACCTAGCTCCGGAGCGGTGCGCTCCTCGCTCCATGGCTGAGGCTTCAGAATGGGGGCGTCGATCTGCGCAGGGTCAGACCCTCCCCAGGACCGACCTCGGGGGACATCTGGCGAGGCCCCACCCCCACTCAGCAACGGGGCGCCTGCATGAAAGCCGGAGGTCCTCATGCCGGGTTCAATCCTGGCATCTCCCGTGAGAGCCAGTGTGGTGTAGTAGCTCAGGTGTTGGGCTGGGAGTCGGGAGAGCCGGGTTCTAGTCCCCACTCAGCCACGGAAACCCACTGGGTGACTTTGGGCCAGACACAGACTCTCAGCCCAACCTACCTCACAGGGTTGTTGTTGTGAAGATAGAGTGGAGAGGAGGAGGATTATGTACGCCGCCTTGGGTTCCTTGGAGGAAAAAGGCTGGATATAAATGCACTAATACATTTTTTTAAAAGGAGCAGCAAGAGGGGACGGGAGAGACGCTCCTCTGCGAGGGAGGGGCTCCTGGGCGGCTCAGGGCAGCTTCCGAGATTCCCACAGCCACATCACTGCAGATGCGGGGTGAGCTGCCGCTCCCGCCGCCGCCCATGTTCCGCCCTGAGCCGTCGCTGCTGCATGTGGGAAGGCCCCTCCGGGAGATCGCTCCCAAGCTCTACAAAGCCTCGGCCAGGGATCTGCAGGGCAGCTGCCCTTCTGTGGGCTGCATTCTGGCGTGCATGCGCACGTGTGGGCGTGCTCTTTCTCCCCTTGGTTCCGCCCAGCCCTCCCCATGGCAGTGGGCCAGAGCACGGCTCCGTCAGGGGCGCTGGGCCTGCCCCCTCGGCAGCGTGAGGGAGGTGGGCGGGGGCACCAGAGCACATGGCCCGCCATGTGCCTGCCTCCGTGTCCCTCGCCTCGCCATGTGCTTCAGGACTTGCGGAAGGGTTGGGAGGGGGGTGGCAGCTGAAGGCAGGCTGGAGATTAGAGGCAGCTGCTGGCTGGCTGGCTGGCTGGCGCTCCTCCTGGCTTGGGCAGGCTGCTTCTGAGCACCGTGCAGCGGCAACGCAGGCGGGCAGGGAGTCAGGCTGGCTATTACATAACAAGGAGGCAGCTGCTGGGATCCCCGCCTAGGCTGGGCTGTCTGTCAAGCACACGGGGCGCAGGCTCACTGTGCAACCTGGCAGGCGTGCCTGGGGGGAGAGACAGCATTGGCCCAACAGTTTCCCGTGGAACCGGGCAGGGCACATGGACCACTGTCTGTCCCAGCTGAGAAACCGGTGCTTTGGGAAACCCAGTCCAAACCGCGGCGCTGGCACCGTGGGACTGGCGTTTCTGCCCAGCTCCTGGGGGAAATCAAACCCAGGAGGGTCCTAACGGAGGTGGGCTCCTGCCAACATGAATTTCCCTTTGCCCAGACCCTCTCTGACGCCAGGGAGGCTATATATATATATATCGCTCTATCACCTGTGCTCGGCCTCCCCGTTGCCGCATGACTGGGGTTTTATCACTTGCACCCCTCCACCCTGAACCACGCTCTTGCACCCAACCCTCTTTTCCTGTGGTATCTTTCACATCAGCAGCAGAACTTGCCATGCGATCCAGGTCATTCTCTCCCTCACTCACACGCCTACGCAGACACGCCTATGCCTACGGAAACCAATGTGGCTCCACAAAAAGCTTAGAGATGACCTGAAAACAAAACAGGATACATATAGGAAGTGGAAGGAAGGCCAAGCTACAAAAGAAGAGTACAGACAAGTGGCGCAGAAATGCCGAAATGGCGTCAGGAAGGCTAAAGCTGAGAATGAGCTGAGATTAGCGAGGGATGCTAAAAGCAATAAAAAGGCTTTCTTCAGATACGTGAGTAGTAAAAGACAGAGGAAAGAAATGGTGGTTCAACTGCTTAATGAGGATGGCAAATTGATAACAGATGACAAAGAAAAGGCTGAAGTGCTCAATTCCTACTTTGCCTCAGTCTTCTCCCAAAAGCGGGTCTATGACCCCCCTGGGAAAAGTGAAGCAGAAGTTAAGGGGGGAGGATTGCAGTTTGAGATTGATAAACAAGTGGTCAAAGAACACCTAATTTCCTTGAATGAGTTCAAATCTCCAGGGCCCGATGAACTGCATCCTAGAGTAATGAAGGAGCTAGCAGAAGAACTCTCAGAACCTTTGTCTATTATCTTTGCAAAATCATGGAAGACGGGTGAGGTGCCGGATGACTGGAGGAGTGCTGACGTTGTCCCTATTTTCAAAAAGGGCAAAAAGGAGGAACCTGGGAACTACAGACCAGTCAGTCTGACATCCATCCCTGGGAAAATTCTGGAGCAGATTATAAAGAAGTCAATCTGTAAACACCTTGAAATCAATGCGGTGATCACTAGAAGCCAACATGGATTTGTCAGGAACAAATCCTGTCAGACTAATTTGATCTCATTTTTTGATAGGATAACCTCCCTTGTGGACTGTGGGAATGCTGTGGATGTCATATATCTTGACTTCAGCAAAGCTTTTGACAAAGTACCACATGACATTCTGATTCACAAACTAGCTAAAAGTGGGCTAGATGGAACAACTATTAGGTGGATTCACAGTTGGCTACAGAATCGGACTCAAAGAGTACTTATCAATGGAACCTTCTCACACTGGGGAGAGGCAACGAGTGGGGTACCGCAGGGCTCAGTCCTGGGCCCAGTGCTCTTCATTTTTATTAATGATTTGGACAAGGAGGTGCAGGGAACGCTGATCAAATTTGCAGATGACACAAAATAGCGAATACCCTGGAAGACAGAAACAAACTTCAAAGTGATCTTGATAGGCTGGAGCGCTGGGCTGAAAACAACAGAATGAAATTTAATAGGGATAAATGCCAAGTTCTACATTTAGGAAATAGAAACCAAATGCACAGTTACAAGATGGGGGACACTTGGCTCAGCAATACTACAAACGAGAAAGATCTTGGAATTGTTGTAGATCGCAAGCTGAATATGAGCCAACAGTGCGATATGGCTGCAAGAAAGGCAAATGCTGTTTTGGGCTGCATTAATAGAAGTATAGCTTCCAAATCACGTGAGGTCCTGGTTCCTCTCTATTCGGCCCTGGTTAGGCCTCATCTAGAGTATTGCGTCCAGTTCTGGGCTCCACAATTCAAGAAGGACGCAGACAAGCTGGAGCGTGTTCAGAGGAGGGCAACCGGGATGATCAGGGATCTGGAAACGCATCATGCACGCACACCACGGCGTTACCTCACATTTCGGCATCACTTTGCAGGGATGGATTTGAGCAGGGCTCAGCCCTGGAGCATGTGAAGAGTGCCTCTGATCAAATGCAAAAGGCACACTTTGCACCAATGAGTGACCCCGCATGGCCCACCTAAGTCAGGGGGTGGGGAGGGAACCTTCCCCTCTGTCTCTCCTCATTGCACTCTCAGGGCTGAGCAGCAGCAGCAGGAGAGGGAGAGGAGACCCATCACAGAGAAACCCCCTCAAAAAAAACCGGAGATAAAAACAAAAAAACCCTCTCTGCTTGCGACTGCTTCCATCGAAAGGGATGGCACAAGGTCCCCGCCCCAAATGCATCCCTCATGGAGGGGGACATGCAGGCAGGATGAAAGGCAGTTGTGTCTCCGGCTTCCTGCAGGGCCATCCATCGGTTCTTAAGTCCCAATGCAATTCTCTTTTTCTTCCCCTTGCCAGCCTTCCCCAACCTGATGCCCTCCAGAAGTGCTGGACTACAACTCCCATAATCCCCCGGCCACCATAACTGCAATAGGCTGCTTTCATTCTAATCAGAAGGTAGAGTCAGAGAGACAGCGATTTGCCCTGAGGCAACATTTTGTATGTTTTAGCATAGGTGGCTGAGGGATTATGGGAGTTGTAGTCCAACACAGGGCACCAGGTGGGAGGGAAGGCTGCTAAGTGCACATCAAAAGTGGGGGGGAGGCTCAAAACAGTTCCATGGGGGCACCTGTGAAGCCACCCACGCCCACCACCGTCTGCTCAGCTTGCAGGGCTACAGTGACCCACACCGTCTGCAGCAGCAGTGGCAGCTGCCTGCCTGCCTCCCTCTCACACATGGCTCAGGCAGCAGCCAGCACACACACACCCACACCCACCATCCCCCAAGAGTCAGTCAGTCGGAGGGCCATGTGCGTTTGTTTACACCACGCCCCTGCGCGAGGGAACGGGGGGGGGAGGGAGGGAGGCGCAGCGGGCGGCACACCCCTCGAGCGGAGCCAGGTTACGTCAGGGCACGGCGTGTTCCCAGCACACTGAGCCCCACACGCACCGCGCACTAGACACGGGCGGGACACGCGCGCGCGCATCCTGCTTGCAATTGGGGGGGGGGGGGCAGCCGTGGCTGCTTGGGCTGCGAGGGCGCAACCTGGGCCAGGCGGGCTGGGCTCACCCACCACCACGTTACAGCAGGCGGGCGAGAGACAGGCAGGCAACTTCTGTGGTGGGGGGGGGGCTTTCCTGCACCCAGAAAGAACTGAGTGGCCACTTTAATGTCATGGGAACGTCGCCTTCAGCCTCCCCCCCGTTCTACACACGCCTGAGAGGGCTGAAAGAGCGCAGCCCACCCCCGCCGCCACCAGAAAGCCTTGCAGCGTTCCGGAGTGCCAGGCTGGGACCGGAGCCATCGTTCCGGGGCGCCCCAAAGGGAGCCACGCCAAAATGCTGGGGCGGCGCGGCACGTTGGTTGGGCAGGTGCACAAGGACTCGGCTTCCATACACACGTCCCACCGGTTGGCCTCCTCATTTGCCTGAAACACCCACACAGGAAGGGTGCCGCGCGGAGGGGGGGGGTGTAACCAGAGCTTCCCTTCTGTCCCCAAACTGTGGGAGAAAGTCTCAGAAGGCGAAGGCGGCAGGGAGGGCGCCTGGGGGACGCGGAGCAGCGGCTGCTCCCACGCCACGCCTCACTCCGCAAAATTCTTTGCCATTTTTATCCTGACTGCCTTCACGGCCCTGTGAAATAAGCTGCTTTAATTTAAATCTGAAGGCAGAGAGGAAGGGAGAGAAAGGGACAAAAACCTAAATAAAAAATATGCCCCAAGGCAACATATCGTATGCTCAGTCCATGCTCCACGAAGCATTTGAACTCAGACCTCCTTTACGTTCTACTCTGTACCCCTTTCCCAGAAAGTGCAGTTCTTAGAGAAATGGGGGGGGGGGATAAAAGGAAGGGGGTGGCGGAATCCAAACAGAATAATAAAATTAATGGGACTCCACCCTCCCAGTAGCAATTATTGGAGATTCCCTACCGATATGCTTCCACCCCCAGCTGCCATCCCACCCTCCACCCCCATCCCCACGTAAATCTGCCCAATCTACTGCCAGGTCCTTTGGACTCTTGGAAGGTTGCCCTAGACCCACATACCTTGTCAGTGGGGCTGCTCTGACCCTGCCAGGCGAAAGAGACTCAGGTCTTCCAGAATTTATCCTCGGGTCAAAAGAGTTTCTCCATCTTTTCTGGGATGTGCTCAGTCCTCCTTCCCAGCAGAGATGGGAAGAAATAACCTTCCCACCATAACGGGATGCAGGAAAACTCGAAAGGGGCAGGAGGCAAGCTGCAGCGGCAATGTGAGGGGCGGGGGAAGGGGGAGAGGCAGGCCCCCACCCTCTCATGTGCGCGCGCATGCACATGGATCGTGCGCTTGAGGAGGGCCGGAGAGACTCCAAGGCTACCAGCCACCTAAATATGGACGGGGTTTAGAAGTGCAGCGTCACATGGAGCAACACACAGCTGGAGGAAGGGAAGGCGGGGAGGGATCCATTCATCACACACACGCCACGCCTCCTCCTCCGCGAGAGAAAGAGAGACCACAGGCAGGGCAAAATGGGAACGCGTGACCAGGCATCTCGCTTGCTCGCTCTCCCCCACACACCAGGTTTTCTTCCTTACAAAGAGAGCCTGAATGTATGAAGAACTCACTCCACTTTTAGACCGGAGGAGTAAAAGTAGTTGTGCGTGAACACACCGGAGGAAGTGAAACCTCTCTCAAGGCACAAGACAAAAAAGACACCCTCCCTCCAGCCACACAGGTAAGCAGTCTTAGAAGCGATGAAACATCTGAGAAAGCGAAGAGGTCTATACCAGCAGCCACCAGTTAAACTCACGCCAACGCTACTGGGCTCTTGAGCTGCTCTCAGGTTCCCCTGGCTGGTCCAAAAACAGCTCCAGAGGCCAACCAGAAGGTCCCAAAGGAGAGGAGGCGGGATACAGATCCCCAGGGCCAGCTTGCCTGGGAAATGCAAGAATCGCTGGGTCAACAGGCAGCCAAGCGCCGGGGATGGTTCCAGCCCTGCTTAACCGGAGGCATGATGTGCTGTGCAGGAGACATGACTTTGGTACCCCTTTGCATGGCCTGGAGGCTGGCAAAGCCATGGCTGCCCGCAAAGGCTTCTGGGTGAACGGCTGCTTCTGCTTCTAAGCTAGCAAGCTGTTATTGCCTTCTGCACCAGTCTGCAACATTCCTCTGTGTTACGGGAAAGCAGGGTCAGAGGCACAATTACAGTGATCTCATGAGAGCCTCAGGTGTCTTATCTGGAGGCTCTAACGAGCTGACATCCCACGGAGGTTCAGTGGGAAAGCTGGCCGGAACCCCCTTGGAAACCCAATGAGTGGGTCTTGCCCGTGCCAAAGAAATGCCAAGTAGTGCCTTGTTGACCACAACAATGTAGACGTATGCTATAGATTCTTAGGATGAGAAGAGCTGCTTTGTTATTAACAACATGCAATTAATCACTCGCTGAACTTGGCAGCAATGCCAAGTTCAGTTATACTGTAATTGTTCTTGTGCCCAGGGGTGGGGGGCCAGATTTTGCCGAGGGGTCCTTTGGGCAGGAAGCTTTCACAGTCTAGTCCATTTTTATTGGGATATGTGTAATATATGCCAATAAATTAGTCTCCTTGTAAGCAAACCTGTGAGTCTGACTACTTTGTCTCCCTGGCAGCCCTGAAAAAACCTAAAAGCCCACGACCAGGGCATACAGGCCCACTCCTCTCGCTGGTGGGAATCCACCAGGTCAGCTCTGTGTTTCCACAGGGGAATCCCCCACACACAGGATGAAAGGCAGAAGCAACCACAGGGTTCACACCACGCCGAAGGAAATGATGGGGCCGGAAACGTTCCATGCGTACATACAAGAGGGCCAGACTGGTTTCAGCTTGCAGGCACAAACATGGACACTGCCTGTGGGGTTGTGTTTGCAATCCAGCTCTCCCAGCCAGCCCCACCACAAGATGGGGACCCGGCCTCCTGGGCTGGTGTTTTGCTTCATAGGAAAGAAAAGGAATCGTGTAGAGAATGGCGCTTTCTAATTCCTGACTATTCCTGGCACCAGAAGAGGATTTCAGGCTGCGTGACCTTCTGATAAGCTCCAGGCCTTCGCTGCACCCTCCGCAGCCTAACCCCCAACTCCAGCGTGCCCTCGCTCACGTGGGCCCCTACAGAAAGCCGCGCAATGTCCACTAATTTAAAGGCACCGGCCCAACAGAAATCCAAAACACAGGACTGGGAAAAAGCAGCCTATAAAAACACAAACAAAGCCTAATCTAGCAAATTATTATTACGGAGCAGTTTTAATTTGTACTCTCCCAATCTTTACGACATTCACCCTTGCCACGGCCCCAATGAGATGCATTTCAACCTTTCCTGTTTTACGGGTGGGAAATGAGACTGAAAGACAGCAACTTGCAACTCTGAAAGGCAAAGCTGAACTGGATGGCAGTGAGTTGAACCGACAGGGTGGTGTCACTGCTGCGTCAATCCCAGTGCTGAGGGCTTGCTCTGGGCCTCACCATGCTGGCCCTCCAAATTGGAGAAATCACGTAGATGCCCCCATACGCACACCAGTTCAGACAACACGTTTATCAACGGTGGTTTTAGAACTCCACGGTGTTTACACCATCACTGAGAAACATATCGTCTGGTGAGAAAACTCCACACCACAGTGTTTGTTTGTTTTTAAAACACTCCATGCAGAATATCCACGCTGTGCAGAGGAGAGTTCCTGCACAGCCGTTGTGTTGAGTGTCATGTGGCAGGCTGCGTGGAGTTTTCCCTTGTGTTGACTTTTCCCACAGGCTACAGAGTTCTCTGGCAAGAGCAGCGAAAGGAGTGAGTGCCACTCTAGGAGAGATGCTGGGATTGGTGGGGTTTTTTTGGCAGCAATGGCTGATGGGATACAATTGGGAGGACTGGGGGAGGATAGAGGACGGAGGAACTGTCAATCAAACTCCACCATGGATTTTACACATAACAGTGGAGTTAGAACATGTTGTGCAGGCAGAACCCCCTAGAAACTCAACCGTTGAGTGAAGTTTTCACACTGCATTGACTAATGTGTTGTCTGAACTGAGCCACTGGGTTGACAGCAAAGACAGCAGCAAAACTTCAACACTCCTGAGGCCCAAGACAAATGCATTTATTTATTTATTGCATTTTTATACCGCCCAATAGCTGAAGCTCCCTGGGCAGTTCACAACCCATCCTGTCAGGCTCCTAGGACAGCCTGCCTTCATCAGCTTCTTATGTTTGCCCAAAGCTCATCCCTGCCCTGTATCTGCGTCCCGGTACAACTGGTTCCATTAAACACCACCCACATGGCCTGGCTTCGGTTGAGGGTGGAATATCATTCACATCCCAGCCATAGATGTGTTAGAAGTGTTTTTGTCATGCTGCGTTTAAACGTATTCATTTTTAATTGTAAACCATGGAGGGATTTTATTATATTATCAAAAATAAATACATAAATAAAATAGAGGCAGCTGGTAGAGATATTTTGTAGGCCGGACACCCAACTGCTGGAGCAACAGAGAAATATGCACCCTCTGATCCTAACAAATTTGGGAGGAAAAAGACATCATTTCCATGCACAGTCAGTTCACAAGCTACCCTAATCCGAGAGGCACCACAGGGATTCCTGTTCCCAGTGCACTCCAGGCGGGTAAGACAAAGGACTGGTTCATATCAGCATAGCCCAGCACTGGATGACTGCAACAAGTGTTGCCTTGCATGTGTGAATGGAGTACAACAATATCATGTCTTCTTAAACACAACGCTTTGCAATGAAACCAATCAGATACACTTAAATGTAGAGGAATGCAGAGGTGATGTGCATATAAACACGTGCAAACTCGGCACACAACACCAAATAAATACCTGGCGAGCTTCTGCCAACAACCACAAGCTCAGCGTTATTCGCAAGACAGCTGGTAATTGACTGTAACCAAGCCAAGGATACTGTTTTTATACTGTTTATGTTTTTGATGGTTTAAAATTTTGTATACTTTTAAATGTTTACTGTTTTTAACTTTTGTAAACCACCCAGAGAGCTTCGGCTATGGGGTGGTATATAAATGTAATAAATCAAATCAAATAATTAAATCAAATCAAATACGACCGTCTGGGTGTCTGTGGCATGTCCTGGGCCTCTTCCCCAGCTCCTGCACCTCCACTGCTCTTCCCTTGGTCCTCTGTCATGTGCAGCCCTTAAACATGCACGGCATGTGCAGGACTCGCCATTCCTGCACCAGAATTGCTCAGGCAGCTACACACTCCAGGTTCAAAGCAAAGAGAAATCCCTCCAGGTTCCTCCAGAACCTGTACATCTCAACACCAGGTGGACGGTGCCCACGTCCCAACCGATCTCCTGGTGCTTCGAGAACCCACCAGCAGCCACGCCCCTGCGTTCCGTGCCAAGGAAGAGAGGCCACAGGTGTGAAAAGCAGAACACCATTGTACAAGTGAATGAGAAAGTCCCTGTTCCTCCTGCTGGCTTGTGGTTTTTTACACAGTGAGAGCGAGGCGCAAAGCTCTGTGCAGAACAGCCCCAAAGGATTACGCTGTGCAGGAGCTGCCCCTTCCCCCAGGGTGAACAGATGGAAAGAAAGCAGGGCAGGGGTGGGGTGGGGGAGCTCCTGAAACCGGAGGAGCCATGCAGGAGAACTTTGGCAGCTACTGAGTTTATTAGACGCCTTTCTCTAAAGAAAGACTCAAGGTGTCTTACAGTAAAACATACAATAAAAGTTAAAACGATTTAGAACAATTCTTGGAGGAAGGCTATCCATGGCTACTAGCCCTGGTGGTTGTGTGTGATCTCCAATATCCGAGGCAGTAAGCCTGTGTGCACCAGTTGCTGGGGAACATGGGTGGGAGGGTTCTGTTGCACCATGTCCTGCCTTGTTGATCCCTGGCCGATGGCTGGTTGGCCACTGGGTGAACAGAGTGCTGGACTAGATGGGCCCTTGGTCTGAGCCAGCCTCAGGGTATTTCTGATGTTCTTAGATACAATTTAAAAACGCTGAGCCACTGCAAAACAACTAAATTAATGCACTCCATCATATGCCATCCAACACCAGGGCGTGCAAGAAAGCCTTAACCTGCCGCTGAAAAGAGAGCAACGTTGGCGCCAGGCGGGCCTGGCTGAGGAGGGCGTCGCACGAGAGGTGAGGACAGCAGCATCCGTCAATCCACGCTCTTAAAATGCCCAGGAGCTGGCGCCCGGCCTCTGCATTCAAGGCTCCGCCTGCCCCTCCCCAGCCAGGGCTGCACAGTGCCCTGGCTGGTGCCAAAGGAGCGCTCAGGTCTCTTCCATGGCACAGCCGGGGTCCACGAAGGGCACGTTCCCAGCACAACAACGGCAGGATGTCAAGGGCAAGGAGCCTTTGCTCCCTGGCCGAAGAACGCCAGGCCAAGGGTCCATCGCATCCAGCCCTCTGTACTCTTCACACAGCGGCCCACCAGCTGCCCACAGGAAATCCACAAGCAGGCCAGGAGGGCCCCAGCACCCTCCCGCCCATGTTCCCCGGAAACTGGCCGACGTAGGCCTACCGCCTCTGACATTTTGACACACCCCTCCCCGAGCAAAGGAGACACTCCTGCCCACTTCAGGGCCCCCGACTGCCAGGCACGTTCCCCGCCTCATGGGGACACCCCCGGTGACAGCATCTTAGGCGGGGGGGAGGGGAGGGGGAGTCCAGGCAGATGGGAGAGACAGCTCTGATGGGGGGGGGGGTGATGGGCTTCGTAGGAAAGGGGGGTCCAAGAAGCCCCGGGATGGGACTTCCCGGGGAGGAGGGGGAGCCCCAGGTCTGCGTGTATGTGCGTGAAGCGCCTCTGCCCCTGTATGTCAGAGAGGCTCGAGTGGACCGGGGGGGGGGCACACACGTGTCTGGTGGGGGCGTCGGGGGCACCGGGTCCCTGAGACTTGGGTGGGCGGGGAAAGGGGAGAGAGGGGGCTGCCGGGGGCGTCCAGGTGTGGAGGAGGACTGGGGGGGGGGGGCTGCTCTTTAGGGGGAGGGGCCTGAAGTCCACCTGCCAGGAGCTCTGAAGCGGGGACTATCCAAACGCGTGTCCGGTGGTGGTGGCAGCGGTGGGGCGGTGTATCCAACACTCCTGATATTGGGGGAGCGGGAGGCAGTCCTGGGGAGGGATCCATCCACCCCGAGAAGAGTGGCGCTAGTCCTCATTGAGGACGGGGGGCTGAGATTGGGACGAGGGAGCGAGGGGGTGCCCCCTTCCCCGTGTGTGTGTGTGCGTGCGTGCGGGGAGGGGGGTCGTCATTACCTCCTCTCCTCCTCTCCTCCTCCTCCTCCTCCTTCCTCCTCCTTCCCGGCTCCTTCTGCCGCCCGCAGACACAAAGGCGAACAGCTGTCCCGGGAGCCCCGCCCCCTCCCCGCCTCTGAGCGACAGCCGCCGCGGCCAGTGGGCGCCCGCCTCGCCAGGCGCCGGGGCGGGCCGAGCGGCTCCGTCGGCCACGTGCGGCGCGAGGGGCCCGGTGCGCGGCCACGTGCGGGGCGGGGGCAAGGCGCTGGGCCGCGTGCGGGGGCGGGGCGCCGGCGGAGGGGCGGGGCCTCCGGAGTGGCGGGCGGGGCGGCCACGGGACCCGGGGGATCCTGCCCTCCGAGGCTGTTTGGCCTACTACAACGCCCATCATCCCCATGTTTCCGTCTGCGAAGGGAGGAGTGCGGGAGGAGGGCGATGTGCTGGAAAGGATTAGAACCCGGGGGCCCTGCCTTGCTGGCTGGTGGATGATGGGAGTTGTAGTCGTTTCCCCTCCGGAGGGCCGCATCCTGGCTCCGGCTTGCGTCTCGACCCGGGCGCGGGGCCGCTGGCTTGTAGGGCCGCTTCCGCACGTGTCTGCTCAGAACACAGTAAGCCCCATTGCGTGCGCTTGGGCTCCTCCCGGGTACGAAGCACGGGCCGCAGCTCAGCGCAGAGCTCTGCTGTACCCGCAGGACGTCGCCGGCCCAGTTCCCGGCCGGAAACCCCGGGCAGCGTCGGCAAGACTGGGCCAGATGGATCTGGGGTCCGATTCGGCGCAACACGCTTCCAGGCTGGGCTGAAGAAGAGCTCTGTGGGACCCCAAAGCTGCCGTGCTACGTTAGGGCGAAGTTGGAGTGCGGAGGGCGCCACGTTGGGGAAGGAGGCGCAGAAACGGTGCCTCTCGCTCGCTTGGGGCGCCACCACTGGGGGCCTCCCCTCCTCCTCCTCAGGAGGGGCCCTTCCCCCCCCCGCCGCACCTGGCTTGGACTTCTTGCTGCCCCCCCCCCCGGCTACTGATGCCTCCGCTCGCCCTTCCTTCAGACCCCCTTCTCAAAAGCCACCTTTTCCCTGACGCCCCTTGGGGCAGGGGTCCCACCCCTCCGCACACACACTACCCTGCTGTGGCAGGGGGGGGGGTGGCGCAACTGCTTCCCCTGCAACCCCATCTCCATATTTATTACATTAGCAAACTGTGTCTGCAGCAGCTTCCTCGGTTGTCTTCCTTCTGCCCACAACTAGACTGTAAGCTCCTCGGGGCAAGGACCTGCTCTCTCATTTGTGGCAACTGGCCAAATCCGTGGATGGCGTGCTGTTATTTATTTACAGGGTATTCTGGGGGGGACAGACAGAACAGGGCTCTTTTTTCCTTCCCCATTCTTGAAACCTCCCTGCCTAACACAGGGAAGGGGTGTCACAAACCCCTCCTTGCACACATCCACACAGTCTAAGCTGTCAGGGGCCCAAGAGGCCCGGGCCCCCCGGCCCCTAAAACACAAACAAAACTGACGCCTTCAGTATCCCATGGCTGCTGGAGTCCGCCCTGAGCATGCTCAGCCCCCATCCGGCTTGGGGTTCCTGTTCTTCCTCTTTTAATTCACAAGTGAATATGTTTCTGCATAACTGGGGACTCCCCAGGGATGCACCTACTACGGCCTCATCTGGGGCTGCCCCCTTTCCACAGGCAAACCGACAGGCGCTGGACCACCAAGTCTGCTGGTGGACATAGCGATGGTGCTGATGACATAAAAACCACAGGCCTGTTTGGAAGTGGCCTTTAGGGTGACCCAGAATCCAGTCGAACTGGGCCGCCCAGCCATGGTGCATCAATGGGGCAGGATGCTGCGCCCTGCTGGGCTCTGATTGGCTGAGAGGGATACTGCTCTGGGAGACTCCCCCCCCCGCCCCCACAAATACAAGAACACACACACACACACACACACACACACGGGCTGCATGGATGCTGGGGGATTAAATTATCCCGCCTTCTGCAGCATCTGCTCGTTTCCACAACCTGCTGGCCTCCTTCCTCCTCCTCCCCTTCCTCCCCAGCTGCACTCTTATCTGATGGACGGGTCCTGGCAAGATGAGCTCCACAGGAATCCATCAGGGCTTCCTCCGCAAATACGGTGAGTTGCCGCCAAGGTCTCCCTGCCCTCCCGTAGTTTTACGCCCTGCACAGAGTTCAGGGAGACGGGCGTGTCTGGCTCGGTTCGGGCAGAAACCCACCTTCCTTCAACCTGCCCCTGGCATAATGGGATGCCAGAAGGAAAATCCTACAAGGAAGCCCGAAGGAACTGCTGGGTATTATTCTCTTAAGCCCAAAGAAAAGGAAGGGCACGGGGGGGGGGGGGCTATGTGAGCCATCTTCCCAAATATTTGAGGCTGCCATGTGTGAGTTATGGGAGGGCAGGGCTCAGGGCTAGCTTGAACCCCCTTCTGCAATCCCAGCTGTGGAGGGGTTGGTTGTCATTGCTTAGTATTGAGCACTCTGCATGTGTTCAGAGGCCCCTCCTTCTTTTGTGGGGCTTGGCATCTTTGGGGGATGAGCCATGAAACCACAAAAACGTGTTGTGAGACTCTGGCTCAGATTAAACCTGAACGGAGCTGTCAGTCATTTATGTATTTGGGCAGCGGCTTATTCAATATTAAAGCAGAAAGATCCGTTTCCGAAACTGCAGGACTTCTTCAAGTCCTAGCTAAGTTAAAACCAGTGTGTAAACAGGACAGGGAGAAATTGATTGTCATTTCTAATGAGTTCCTGTGTCTCTGTAGTAGTTATATGACAGACAGAAATTCAACAGATGGAGCTTTCCCATCATTGCATCTCCAGGCTCAGGGAAGCTGTGGTAGTGAGCTTCCGCTGTCGACCTTCAGACTACAATGCAACTTCATGTTTGAGCTATTTTTAAAAATTCATTTTTAAATGTAAAATTGGAGCAGCTTTGCACAATTGGAGACAAAATATTTGTTGTGGTACTAAATTTCTAGAAAGGGAGATGTTGGGGCATATTTTTCCTTAATCCTGGATGTGTAGGAACTCAGGGTGATGGATACGCGCTCTGTAGCTGCTCAGGAACAATTCCACCTACTCTCCTTTTCAACCTTCAGGTCTGGCTCTGGTGTGAAAATAGATCCCAGGGCAGCATCTCAGTGCAGAGTAAACCCCCTGCGCATGCGATGCTTGCCTGCAATGCCAGTGGCACTGAGCACCACCCCACCAGGTAGTCATATGGCTGCAAGCAACACTCTGGATCACATATCTTCGCTCTATATCCCTTTGCTTTCAAAGTAAGGATGGTAGGGAGACGCACAAGAAAAGCTTTCCCACAAGGAAAATGCCTTTCCAGGTCAATTAGTGTGCTCTAAAATATCTGCTGCTGGGCTTTTAATTGATTAATTACACACTTTAATTGATTAAAGCCTGAATCATGCATCTTACAATTTGCGAGGCACTGATCCTGATGTGAACCCATGTCCAAATTCAGCATGGCATTTCTGTTCACTGGCTGCTAAAATGCAAGGGCTTTGAAAAGCTTTAAAAATAGGATTGCCAACGTTTTTGCTTAACTTGGCTTTGCTCCGGTGCCTTTAACAGTTGCTTGATTTGCAAGCCTGAGCAGATGGCAACGTTCCTCTACAACCTTCACTGGAGGAGTTCTGCAGACCAAGCTGGCGTTAAAGACACAAGAGCAGGCCAGGGCAGGTTTTGTTTAGTTAGTTGACAACCATCTTTAACACCCCCACATATGAATTCACCCTAGCAATTTTCTTTCGCTGAGCTCCTTCCTGCAGCAAGATTAACCTCCCCTGGAAGACGGCCGTAGGAGGGCTTTGCCGTGGCCCTCGTGGTGGGTCTGTTGCGCCAGGCCTCGCCCCTCCACCCCAGTGGAATGACAGTAGACGGTATTTGATTGCATCCTAATCCCCCGGGCAGCAAAGAGAGAATTTAATCATGATTTTAATCTGTTTGTTGCCGTGCGTGATGTTTGTCCTGTCTTAGGCCTGTGGCAGATTGAATGGAAAAGAGTCTTTTTACTAGCAAATTACTCTCTGGGATAAACGAGGCATCCGTCCACTCAGTAATGAGACCCGTACAAGCAGCTGCAAACTGGGCAGATCCTTAATCTGTGCTTGTATAGCAAAGGGAAGCAAGCAGGTTCCTAGTCCCCAAGCGACCCCTGAGCACTTAATTTTAACTTAAATTTAATTTTTACTGTTTTAACTCTGTATTTTAATCTTATATCAACTTTGCTGTGTGGTTTTATCCTGGTTGCGCTTTTTATACTGTATTTCGTAATTGTTTTTTAACCTGTTGGGTGTTTTACTGTGGTTTTAATTTTTGTGAACCGCCCAGAGAGCTTCGGCTATTGGGCGGTATAAAAATGTAATAAATAAATAAATAAAAGGGGCGAGGTGTTCAGGGGATGCGACTCCTGCCTCACTGTGTGGGCCTCGTCTCGAGTCGCCCTCCCCAGGAATAATAAATGCAATAATAAAATAAGGGATTGCCAGTGCTTTGGGTTTCCTGTGAAACGGTGCTGAGGCACCTCCCAAAGGCACTCTGCACATGCTCTCAGGTGCCTGGCTTTCTCTCCCTGCCAACTTTGACTTCAAGTGGTCCTTTACAGGCGGCTTCCTCTTCAAGCAGTGGAAGGAAAAGTTCTTCACCCTCTCTGTGGACGGCAGCCTCCTCGTCTGCCCAGATGCTGACTCCCCGGCCGAACTGGGCATCTCCCTGGGCACCAGCTGTGATGCCATCCTGGAGGGCAGCGAAATTCACGACCTGCCGCGACTCCCACTGGGTGCCCAGAGGGACAGCTGCCTGGGCCTGAGCCTCAGCGACGGGAAGGTCCTGCTCCTCCTCGCTTCCAATGGCCAGGAGTGCAGGTGGGCGTCCTCTCCTGTGGCGCAGCGGCAGCCCTCCCCCCCCCCCGGGCTGCAGGGAAGGACGGGCAAAGGGTGGATGAGCTGCCCCCACTGTGGAGGGGCCCTCTGGACTGCAGTACCCATCATCCATACTGGCTGGGGTGAAGGGTGTTGTGGTCCAAAACACCAGGGAGGGGAAGGCTGGGGTGGATGCCCTTGATGGTTGAAGGCTTCATGCAGCAACAATTGCAGCAGCACCGTCCCCACCTTCTCCAGCATAGAGAGAGAGAGTGACTGAGTTGCTCAGGGCTCAGCCAGGGCCAGGAAGGAGGGCCCAGGCCATCGGCTGCATGGTTGGCTCTGAGGTTTCAGTGGCAAGGGAACAGACGCGCACCCAGGCTCAATATATTCCTTCATTCATTGAAGGCAATTGATACCTTGCCCTTCCGCTGGGATCGCAGTGCTAAGGGCAGCTTCCAACAAATCAGAAACTCTTGCAAAATGAGTCAGAGCGTGAACAATGCGGTGGGGAAACAGGAGCTGGCCCAGCCATTCAGAGCGCCTCAGTCGGGCACGTCCAGGGCCTGCTGGAGCAGATACCTCTTGGCTGGACAGCAGCGGGCCAGGCGGGAGAGGAAACAGAGGCCCTCCTAGGCCGGGAGTTCCATCATCCAGGCCTGGGCCCAGAGAAGCCCTCCTGCCATGCTCTTGCTGTTTCGCTCCGTCACCAAGGGGATATGGAGTGCAGCCTCCCCTGCAGATCTCAAAGGATCATGTGGGAAATTGCAGGTGATTTTTCAGGAGCCCAAACCGGGTCGGCTCTGTGGCCCACCTGTGTCTTTGCCGTCCAGTGGCCCTTTAGCTGGAGATGGAACACGGAGCCGTGTAAATCTGAACAATTCTGCTCTTGCTCTGAGCCCTTATAGAAATATTTGGAACAAAATTGGCATCCAGTCCAAAGCTGAACCCTCCCAGCCCCCCAAACTGGGGACTTGTTCAGTTGGCCACAGTGTGGTCTTTCTGGAGAGGAGCCAGAGTTCAGGGGCAGAGCGCTTGCTTTGCATGCAGAAGGGCCCAGGTTCAGCCCCCAGCTTCTCCAGGGAGGGCAAGGAATGCCGCTGCCCGTCAGAGCAGCCCAGGCCAAACCTCTGGCCGCTTATGGCCGCTTCCTAGCGGGGGAGGGGGGCCTTATGTGACGAAACTCAAAGACGCAACGTGAAGGTGTTTCTCTTTTTCCTGTCTTTCCGCAGGCAGTGGCTCAACGTCTTAAGAAAAGTGAAAGAGGTGGGTAAGAAGTTGGAATTTAGAAAGGAAGGAGGCAACAGTTATCTTTAAAAAGTCATATTTTACAGGGATGCTAATTGAATACCAGTAATTCATAGAATAGCAGAGTTGGAAGGGGCTTACAAGGCCATCCAGTCCAACCCCCTGCCCAGTTAAAAGTCTCCATACAACCATCTGTTATTGGTACATGTCATTGCCTTGGCAAGTGTGTGTGTGCGTGCGTGCGTGTGTAAAAGATGCAAATTTTTATAAATTTCATTTATGGGGGGTGGAAATAAGCAGAAAATATTTTCTCCCAAAGAAAAATTAAATGGATGAATGAATCTTGAGGAAGTTCCGGTGAAAACTTTTATTAGAGAAGCCATTTTAAAGAAAAGAAGATCCCCAGAACCAGAAATGGAAGTTCTCTGAGCACCCCAGCCGTTTCCCTCCGAACCTCACCCTGATCCGAGCTGTGTTCCAGTGGCTGTGGTTCCTTAATAGCAAGGGGGAAACGCACTCTGCACATGCTCAGATGCTCTTGTCGCCTCCGTAGCTTCACGGAGTTCTAGCTTGTGCACCTGAGCCACGGTGGCTGCCGTCTGTCCTTCCTTCCAAACAAGGTGGGCTGAAGGCGCTGATAGTCCTTACTGGGACTTCCTCTTTCCAGAACTTCTCCCGCGGATCTCCCTCCAGCTGCAAACTCCACATCAACTCTCCGGTGAGGAAATGTTGCAGGAGAGGAGGAGGAGGAGGAGCAGCGGACGGCAGCAGCGGCAGCAGCTCTCCCAGCAGCACGGAGAGACAAGAAGGTAGTTGCTGACTGGGAACAATGGGAGTGACTGGCTGGCCCATCTGGAGGGCTCCAGGTTGGGGAAGGCTGCATTATCTGAGCGGCTGCCTAGAGCTGTGGACTCCCCCGCCCTCCCAGCCACCCCAGAGGGCTCGGCCATCTTTCCTCCTTCCCCTGGTCGGGAGGATGGAACTGGGCCGGGCTTTCTCCCCTTGTCTTGGTCACGGCTGCCCCTGACTCACTTTATCTTATTTTCTGCAGCTGCTGCCCGGTCCAGCTTGTGCCAGGAAGCCTGTTCCCCGCACTGCCTACGCCACGGCTCCCCGGCACGTGCAGGAGTGAAGGCGGCTTGCCTCTTGGTGGGGGGCGCTGCAGCCGGGCCCACCATGGGCTACATGGTCACCTCGGCCACAGCCGGGCACCCTGGGGAGACGCACCCGCCAGACTTCAAAGAGCTGGGCTATCACCCGTCTGCCTGCGACTCCGAATCGCAATATGAAGCCCTGGATTACGAGGGGATGGACCAGGACTTTGACGTGCTGGATTTCGGGGGCTTCGCCTTCTAGGCTCGCTCGCCAGCAGGCCCCAAACGCAGGAGGATTTCAAGGCCTCACGTGCGGATGGTCTCGGCTGGAGTTGACGAAGGGCCTTCCCTCCCTCCCTCCCGGATGCTTTTTCGCCTGGCTCCACTCGCCACCCTACAAAGCTGGCACTGGGTTGCTTGTGTGTATGCAAGGAGGGGTGGGGTGGGGGGGTTCTTCTTCAAAGAGGTATTTTCATTTTGTCGCTTGTTTGTTTGTAAATTCACCATTACCAGGACACAAGGAGGGAGCAGCAGCCGCCTCCTGCTTGCTTGAGGGGTCCCAAGGGGGCCCTCCATCCTACACGTTGTGAATTTCGTTTCCTTTCTCCCACCCATTTTTGCCGTCAACAACGTCTTCTTTTCACTTGCTGGCCTTGGGGATTGCTTGTGTTCCCCACCAGCTGGGAGACAAAAGGGCCGCTGGGAGGCTTTCCCCCCTCCCCGCCCTGCTTCTCAGGAAGAACATCAGGGCGGGCGGGGGGGGGGGGCATGACTAACCTGGCCCATCCCTTGGCTGGAGCAAGAGCAGCTGCAGGGAGCTGGCTGCTCCCCCCTCCCTGCCAGAAATAACTTTCAGCTCCTCCGACTGCCTGCCTGCCTGCCTGCCTGCCTGCCTGCCTGCCTCCCTGGTGCTGCAGAATCAAGGGGAGGAGACTATTTTGCCCCCCTCCATCCGCCAGAGGAACGAGAGCCACTCATTGCTAGCTCGTGCAAGAATGCGACCAAGGGAAGGGCTCCCTGGCCCAAGCTGCATAGCCGCGTGAATAACTGGATATAAAGGCCCGCTTCGTCCTGGCCTTGGAGAACTGATTCCCTCCACACACCGACCGCCTTTCTCCTCCACTCTCCTTGCCTGGTTTGTCTTGTCTTTTCACTTTATAAGCCGGATCGCAAGGTCTGCCTGTCTTTGATTCGAGCCTCTTCAAGAGACAAGAATGGTTTGAATTGTGGGATTAAAAATACAGGAAAACTGCCTCCTTGTATTTGCTATAAGAAGGTGCTTGTTTTTTAGGTCTCTCGATAGGACTTAAAAAAAAACAATGTGTTGCATTTCTATGGCTCTTATTTATCTGATTTGTGCCCTGCTTTTCTACCAAAAAATGGCACTCATGGTGGCTCCTAGCCAGCACCGTCAGTCCCATACATGACATTCTACAGAAGAGGTTCAGTGATGGAGGCGGGTGCTGGGAAGCAGGAGATGGGAGTTCGAACCCCACCAGGGAACGGGGAAATGCCACCACTCACCTTTTCCATACCCGGGGGGGGGGGGGCGGGGGGAGAAAAGGAGAGCCCTGGACTCCAACCCACATGACAAACAGCAGAAATCAGCTCCCCAGCTGTTTGGCCGCTGCAGCAGCAGACACATCCCGGCCATTTCTCTCTCCTGCCCCCCCCCCCCCCAGCACAAAGAGCTGGTCCTGGATCACAAGGGCTGCAAGAGCAGCCCTGGCCAGGGGAAGCAACTTCTGTTCCACATGCTGGAGGCCCGTGGTTTGAATCCTGGGTCCACCCACACATTGGGGAAGGGACCCCCACCCAATCAGCAGGTGCACTGCACGGGTCAACCGGCTTTTTGCCCCAGCCCTCCTTGTGGCTGCTGATGTGACCATGCCAGCAGGCGAAAATATCCCTCCCTCCATCCCATGCTGCTGCCTCATTAACCCCTTGGGCACCCTGATCGTCGTCCCCTTCCCAGTCCCGAGTGAGACGAGGGGCTTACCTGCCTGGGAACCCATCATGGTCTCTGCCTGGGAGCCAGGTCATACCAGGATGTGGGAAAGGGATCCTCACCTGCCACTCCGTAGCAACACAGAAGCCACACCTGGGCCAATGCCTGTGCAGTTATCAAACTACATCCAGGGTGGAGGAGACCCTAAAAGGGAAAAGGCCTCTGCTAAGCACCCAGGTTGAACCAAGTAGGGCCGGTGTTACTATTAGGCCAACTAGGCAGCTGCCTAGGGCACAGACCTCAGAGGGGTGCAGTACTGCCCTTTAAGGGTCACAGCTTTATACAAATTGGCTGTTTTAAGAAAAAACGTAAGTTCAAGTTTTGTAGGGTGACCCTATGAAAAGGAGGACAGGGCTCCTGTATCTTTTAACAGTTGCATAGAAAAGGCAATTTCAGCTGGTGTCATTTGTATATATGGAGAACCTGGTTAAATTCCCTCTTCATCACAGCAGTTAAAGCTGCAGTGCCCTGCCCTCTTTTAAATCTGGTCACAGTATAGCTGCTGTATAGCTCCTGCACCTTTAACTGTTGTGATGAAGAGGGAATTTCACCAGGTTCTCCATATATACAAATGGCACCTGCTGAAATTCCCTTTTCTATGCAACTGTTAAAGATATAGGAGCCCTGTCCTCCTTTTCATAGGGTCACCCTAAGTTTTGTGCTTTTTATTTTTTTCTACAAAACATCCGTTCTTAAATATTGAAGTTGGCAAAAAAAAAAATAGGGGTGGTGGTGGAAGTTGCTTGCCTTGCCTAGGGTGCAAAATAGTCTGGCACCGGCCCTAAACCTAAGTGTGCCTGAAATCATGACCTAGCTGTTCCCTGTTCCCCTCAGCTTTCATCCGCCCCCGCCCCCCCCCCCCCCCCGGGTCCCTTTCTGGCCTGTAAGCACCTTGGCCTCATATTCTTTGTAAAATGCCACATATGTGGATGGTTGTGCAAGAATAACCTCATCATAATAAAGAACACTTTGCCCTGCTTGCTTCCATGAATGTTCAAGTACCTTAAAGAGTTCTGGGAAGAGGTGATTCCAGCAGGTGCTGCGGTGTGTGGGAAGAGAAGGATTTGGGAGGAATCGGTGGCGGCTGTTATGATTGATGGGGCAGAGGGTGGAGCCAAGGAGTGGTCAGGCTCCACCCCTCTCAGGCAGAGATGCAATGGTGCGTATTTAAAAAATGTTCCCAATGGAATGACAATCCTGATAAAAAGAAAGAAAAAGACACACACCCCTTTCTCACCCTTCAAGAGAAAAGGGCTGGTCTGGGTGAAGGTTTAGCCCACACAGAGCTCTTCACAACAATATTGCAAAACTCCAGTCTGAAAGCATTGCGGGACTAGGAGGAAATAGGCATTTTACCAGAAGTGTAAAATACTGGGCCTCTCCCCTGGCCCCACTGCCTTTGTGTGGGGTTCCTGGCAAATGGGCCTTGATGAGCAAGAGCTGCAATGGGGGGGGCACAGGTAGGTGTGTTGTGTCCCTATTTAGTCAAATACCTTCTGTCTCTCATTGGGAGGGAACACTGCAAATCTAAACACAATAAAGGCTCAGTGAGTTGAGCAGGAGACCCCACCCCACCCCCTGGACGTGCCCCTCCACTCCCCCACTGCAACCTGCTTGTTCACTTCCCGCTCGCTTCGGCCCAGACAATGGAAGCTGTAAGGGAGGAGGCGTGCTAGATGCCGTGGTCCGCTTACTCCCTGGTTCTCAGCCGGCCAAGGATGAGGCCCAGGGCAGCTGTTGACAAGGGCAGTGAGAAGGCAGCCCTGCTGGGGGAGGAGGGCCCCCCGCTGAGGGGGCCTTGCCCCAGGGCCCTCCAAAAGCTAGCGAGAGCAAGGTAATAAAGAGACCTCTCTCTCGATCTTGATATGAAAGGCATCTTTTATGATAATGACACGCTTTTGCTGGGTTCCTTCCATTCCTGAGTTTCATCATGGCAGAAAAAGTGCAGCCGAGGCTGTTCTGAGAGCCAACGCTGAATGAACGGATTCTCAGTCCAACCGGCAGCTCAGCTCTTGTAGCGCAGAAGAGGCTGTTGCAGGGTTGGCTTGTGTCAGGTCTCTCCACAGCCCCTCAGCCGTCCCTTGGTCATTTGGGACATGGTTATCCTGGGAAAAGCCACCATGTCGTCATGCAGCGCTGTGTCCCAAGTTACAAGGGGGGTGCTTGGCCACCTTATTTTTAAAGGTACACCCTCCCTCCCTCCCAAATATTCTTAGAAGAAGTCCTCTCCTGAGCATCTCATGGTCCCATGAAAGGGGGGGGGCAGAATATTCAGCACGATTTGCAGCTGCTATGCAACCATCTAGGACCGTCTTTCACAGTCAGAGCCTCACTTATGACAGCGTGTTCTTCAGGGATTTTAACTACTTAATTCCATTTCTAATCTGTTCCGTACCTAATGGAACGCCCCACTCAGAGGGGCGAAGACTTCTTTTTCGCAAAGGAAGTGGGGCGCCCACCGCAGCAACTATCAAAGCAAGCGGGTGCCCTGGCAGCAGCACAGGAGGTGGAGGAGGAGCTGGGTACCAATCCTGGCCCCAACATCACTCCACAGCTGCTCAGCCAGGCACCTCCAGAGACAATAAACCCTGAGCCTGCACCCCACCCACCCTGTTGACCGCAGGGACCACACAGGCCCGATGCCTGCTCATCTGCACCGGTAACAAGCCTGGGAGAGCTAATAGCGAGGGCAGAGCACTGCCCCTTTAAGATCCGCCAGCCCTCAGGGAAGTGGAGGGGAAGAGAACTGGGGAGGTGGGATCTCCCCCCCCCCCCCAGGGATAAAGGGCTTCAGCCCCCAATGCCGGCGCTCCTGGGAGCTCTCCGTGGTGCTGCAACTTCAGCCTGCCTTGCTCCAGGTGCTTCAGCTCAAGGTCAGGACCGGACAGCAGCCAGGAGCCCACCCCAGACGGGGCTTTCTATCCCCACATTCCTAATTCCTCCTTCCCTGCTCTGAGGCAGGTTGTCCCTTGTTCATCTCTCTGGGCTTTTCCCTGGCTGGCTTCATTCCGTCCGCCCATCCGTCTGCCCTTGCCTTCAAGAGCCGAAATATACCTCTCAGCCAGACTGCAAAGTGGAGGCCGGGTCAGCTCACAACGGCCTTTCGGAAAAGCCCCCTCGCAAGCAGGAGGGCTCGACAGATGGAAAGACAATCTGGCCATCGGGGAGCTGGGATGAACTCCTCCTGCTTGGGGACCACGGATGCCCAGGAGGGGCGGCCACATCATCTGCCGGGCACAAACAGGCCCAACGGACGCAGTCCCTCGCCAAGGCCTCAGCCCACGGTTGGCACAAATAGTCTGGAGAGGCCAGCAAGGCAGGGATGGAGGGAGAGCAGCCCGGGCCCTGCCACAACAAGAGCAGGAGGGCGCAGCGGCAGCATTGCTGAAGGGTCTCCTCCGTCAGGGCAGCATCCTTCCACCTGCCCAGTATCCAGCATCTGTGACCTGCAGCGTTCTGCAGAAATGGCGGTGCCTTCTTCCAGCTTGGGGATACCACACAAGGAGGGAGAGGCAGCAGCAGCAGCAGCCCCAGTCTTCTCACACCTCTTGCTGCTTCCCTTGCTGAGGCAACGGCAGCCTTTGCCCTTCGTGCACCTCCGAGGGGCTGCAGCTGCTGTTGGCACACCGGAAGCACTCCAGCCCCTCGTGAACCCAAATCCTGGCCTCTCTTCTGCTTAGAGAAAGGCCTTCTGGTGGCAGAGGCAAGAGGGCAAGTGGCCAGCTGTAGCGGGGGCACAAACCCCTTGCAGGGATGGAAAGTCAGGTTGGAAGGGAGGGCAGCACGGGGCCCTGGTAGCCCCTGGGACAAAGGAGCGCCCAGGTGGACTCAGCGGAGTGTGGAAGAGGGGCAGCAGAGTTGCTGGGCAAAGCCCCAAACTGCAAGAGAAAGCCCAGGGTGGGAGTGACCGGGTTCTCCCCTTGTCTCTTCCTCCTCTCCTGGGTGATGGTGGATCGCTCCCTCTTGCTCTTCACACAGGCCTCTCCCAGGAGCCTCTGGGGGGACAAGAAAGAACCGTTTGCCCAGCTGCTCCTAGCCCATCCCCAAACAGCAACTGGCTCAGCACGGGACGTGAGCCGGAGCTGCCTGCCTTTGCGTCATTTCCCCGCTCCCTCTTTAGCATCCAAGTAGGTGCACGAGGGAGGCACAGGTTAATCAAAGCAGGGCTGACTTGGTCCATGCAAACCCAGGCAGACATTGCCTTGACCAGCTGCGTAGCTGCCCCCCCCCCCCCCGCTGACATAATGTTGGCCTTCATTTGTAGAGTGAAAAGTAAGTTCGATCCTGTGTGACTAGTGGGGCCTGATTGCAGGAAAACTCTATCAGATCCCTCGAAAGGGCCTTGCTTTTATATCCCTACGTACTCACACACCCTAGTGCTAGGAACTGGGACTGGCTGCTTTCTCACAGATGAATGGGTGTTTTTCAGAACACGAATCCCTATTCAGGCCTTTTTGGCTCATGTATGCGCAGTTACCACTACCTCGCTCCACATTTCTGAAAGAAAAAAGAAAATTTGTCAAGAAAACTAAGGGGGAAATCCAATCCAGCCATTCCCTCTCTCTAGTCACTGTGGGGTCCAGTTCTGGCTGTAACCCAAGGGCGCTACTCAAGGTGGAGCCAGGAAGCCTCCTGGGCCATCTCTGCAGAAGGAGGGAACATGGACCTCTAGAGCAGAGAATGCCAGTTCCTTTATCCTGGAGGAAAGGAGGCAAATCTCTGTCCTCCAGAGACTAGTCAGGCTCTAGAATAAAACCTCCATTACCTACCAGTAACTCAGGCTTCAGAGGTACTGAGCCTAATGCACAAGGAGTCTGTGTGTCACCAGGATGCAGTGGGTGTTGGTGGGGAGCTGAGGCCTGAAAATGCTGGCTTAACACTCCTCTTTTGAGGGGTCTTATTGCTTCTCATTGCTCCTGAAGATGTTTTGGAGGCCAGATCCGGCCAGCAGACTCTCAGTTGGCCCTCCCTGCTCTGGACTATTTTCCATCAGCAACTTCCAGAGGCAACATTGGTCTGATCTCTGCTGATTTTGTGAGTTGCTGCTTCTGAAAAAAGGACCAGGAGTTGCTTCTCATCTCCACTTACCCTGCAAAGGGAGTGTCGTCAACCCAATACCAAGACCAGCGATAATCCTGCCTTCTTAGTCCAATCCAGTATGAATCTGAAAGCTGTTGACAATTCAAAAAGAAAATGTTGAGCTAATTCAGCATCTCAGTCTGGGTCAATTTGTACAAATGGAGGATGGTGGAGCATGGGTGCAGGGGGGGGGGGCGCTGACTGCCAGACAGAGGGGCCTCCATTGGTCTTTTCCCACTTGGGGGGGGGTCCAACCAGGAAAACGGTTGAGGGACACTGCCTCCCACCCCCGTTGCAACACAGCCCGAGGTGTGGGGGCAGGTCCCTCCTCCCTCCACAGAGTTCTCTTGACTAAACCCCAACACCTTTCTTCTTGTCAAAGTGTTTGTTACTTTCTCAAGAAAAAAGCCAACAGAGAGAAGGGAGCACCTAGAGAGCTTCAGTTACTGGGCAGAATAGAGACGTAATACATAAAATAAAACACATGAACACCTTCTCTGTCCTTTTGGGACCCAAGCTCACTAGGGGTGCAGCTCAGCAGAGGGAAACGGAAGTGGGGGCTGTTGTACTTCTGCACAGGCTGGCGTTCCCCAACCTGGTGGCCTCCATGTGGACCACAATTCCCATTATCCCCAGCCATCATGGTTGAGCCACGTCCGGAGGGCACCAGGCTGGGGGAGCGGGTACAGGCTTTAGATTGGGATGGAGCTGGCCTGTTCCGCTCTGGGCCTTTTTTGAGCCCCTTGGCTTGCCCAACGTTTTCATGGCTGGACATGGAGCTGCCTTCGGAGTTCTCCTTCTGGCTGCTAGGACTTGACCCCCCACCCACCCCCATCCAGCCCAACCCACTACAGCCCTTTGCACCAGACCATTCTTCCTACTGCAGCCCATAGATCTTCAGCATTCCAGGGGTCTTTTAAGACAAGTAGCTGATACGATCTCCAGTGACAATAATTCTTGCTTTCTTCCCAAGTCTTGCGATCACTTGAAAAATGGAGGCATTTCCATCGGAAGAGCATCCATCCATGGGGACAGCAGCCTGGTGAAGAAGACAGGAGAGCAAGAGAGTTTGCTGCAGTTATGGTCATGTGTCTGCATCTTGGCTCAGGGGTAGCGTTTGCCCTGGGAGGGGGCCTGATTTATTCCCAGATAATGTGTGGCCCCATTTTTACTCTCTTTGCACCCTATTTTGGAGTGTGGTGGGCCCAGAGAATGAGGGCACACACCAGGAGCAGGGCCTTCTCTGCTGCGGCACCCCGGCTGTGGAATGAGCTCCCTAGGGAGGTTCGCTTGGCACCTACATTATATGCTTTTAGATGCCAGGTGAAGACCTTTTAATTCTCCCAGCATTTTAACAGTCTATAAATAAATTTTAACTTGGTGTTTTAAATTTGTAATTTTGCATTGCTGCTGTTTTTATCTGGTTGAGCTTTTATATTGTATTTTGTACTATGGTTTTATACTGTTGTTTTGTTTTGAATTGACTTAATTTTGTAAACTGCCCAGAGAGCTTCAGCTATTGGGTGGTATAGAGAAATGCAATAAATAAATAAATAAATAAATATGCTGCTAAATCAGAAGACGTTTACTTCTTGGGAGGAGAGCAATGACAAAGCTTGATAAAATAGTTAAGAGCAGAGACACCACACTGACAACAAAGGTCCGCATAGTTAAAGCCATGGTATTCCCTGTAGTAACCTATGGCTGCGAGAGCTGGACCATAAGGAAGGCTGAGCGAAGGAAGATAGATGCTTTTGAACTGTGGTGTTGGAGTAAAATTCTGAGAGTGCCTTGGACTGCAAGAAGATCAAACCAGTCCATACTCCAGGAAATAAAGCCAGACTGTAAGCCTATGCGGCAGGGTCTTGCTAATTACTGTGTTATCTGTACAGCACCATGTACATCGATGGTGCTATATAAATAAATAATAATAATAATAATAACTGCTCACTTGAGGGAATGGTATTAAAGGCAAAACTGAAGTACTTTGGCCACATAATGAGAAGACAGGATACCCTGGAGAAGAGGCTGATGCTAGGGAAAGCGGAAGGCAAAAGGAAGAGGGGCCGACCAAGGGCAAGATGGAGGGATGATATTCTGGAGGTGACAGACTTGACCTTGGGGGAGCTAGGGGTGGCAACGGCCGACAGAAAGCTCTGGCGTGGGCTGGTCCATGAAGTCACGAGTCGGAAGCGACTGAACGAATAAACAACAAACCATGTTGAAAGCTAAGCAGTCCCAGATGTGTGTCAGGGGTGGGGATGGGTTGCATATTGCCATTTTCCTAAAGAGAAAGAAGCCTATATTTCACAGTCTGTATTTTGAATTCAGACAGATGGGAAAATGATAATAATAATAATAATAATAATAATAATAATAATAATAATAATTTATTTATTACCCGCCTCTCCTTCTGGATCTAGGTGGGGAACAACACTAAATACTATACATAAAATTAGTTAAAAGAGCATATAAAACCAATACAATATTAAAATAACAATCACAACATCTTAAAACTCTTAGGTTTAAAATTTATCTGGGTAGGCTTGCTGGAAGAGACTAGTCTTTACGGCTGTCTTAAACTCAGAGGGAGCTTTAAGCTGACGAATCTCCTCCGGCAGGCCATTCCAGAGTCGGGGGGGGGGGGGGGGGGCAAAAGAAAAGGTCCTCTGGCTAACAGTTGCCAGCCTAGTTGTGGATGACTTATTATTATTATTTATTATTGTTTATTTATATAGCACCATCAATGTACATGGTGCTGTACAGATTACACAGTAAATAGCAAGACCCTGCCGCATAGGCTTACAATCTAATAAAGTTGTAGTAAACAATAAGGAGGGAAAGTGAATGCAAACAGGCACAGGGAAGTGTAAACAGGCACCGGGAAGGGTGAAGCTAACAGTATAGAGTCAGAACAAACTCAATATTTAAAAGCTATAGGGATCAGAAAAGTTTTTAGCTGAGTTTTAGAAGCTGTGATTGAGTTTGTAGTTCTCAAGTGTTCTGGAAGAGCATTCCAGGCGTAAGGGGCAGCAGAAGAAAAAGGACAAAGCCGAGTAAGGGAAGTAGAGGTCCTTGGGCAGGCGAGAAGCATGGCATCAGAGGAGCGGAGAGCACGAGCGGGGCAATAGTGTGAGATGAGAGAGGAGAGATAGGCAGGAGCTAGACCGTGAAAAGCTTTGAAGGTCAACAGGAGAAGTTTATATTGGATTCTGGAGTGAATTGGGAGCCAATGAAGAGATTTCAGAAGTGGAGTGACATGGTCAGAGCGGCGGGCCAAGAAGATGATCTTAGCGGCCGAGTGGTGGACAGAGACCAGCGGACTGATGTGAGACGAAGGAAGGCCAGAGAGAAGAAGGTTACAGTAGTCCAACCGAGAGATAACCAGTGCGTGAACGAGAGTCTTGGCAGAAGAGACAGACAAAAATGGTCGAATCCTGGCAATATTATACAGGAAGAAACGACAGGATTTCGCTACTGCCTCGATATGAGGAATAAAGGAGAGAGAGGAATCAAATATAAAGCCAAGACTACGAGCTTCCTTGACCAGAGTAAGCGTGACATCGTTGACAGTAAGAGAGAATGAGAGGTGAGGAGCAGGTTTAGGAGGAAAAACAAGCAGTTCAGCTTTTGCCATATTAAGTTTCAAATGACGATGAAGCAGCCAGGCTGAGATATCTGAAAGACAAGCCGAGATACGATCGTGAACATCGGGGGAGAGTTCCGGAGATTAGAGATATAATTGTGTATCATCGGCATACAGGTGATATTGGAGGCCATGAGATTGAATAAGCTTACCCAAGGGCAGCATGTATAAAGAAAACAACAACGGGCCAAGCACCGAGCCTTGCGGAACCCCTACTGAAAGGGGAAAAGAGGAGGACTGGAGTAAACCCTTCCCAGAGGACCTGAGTGTGCGGGGCGGACTGTATGGGAGAAGGCGATCCCGCAGGTAACCTGAACCCAAACCACAGCAGACAAGCAATTTTAGGATGAGCATTTGACCTCTCCTCCTTTCCCTCCTAGTACTGGCTAAATTCTGAACATGAGCCTACTTTATCAGAATACTGAAGCAACCTGTGAATATCTCTGAACACTCAGAAATGTTATAGACATGAATAAAACTACGTACTGCTAACCATAAATAATAAAAAGATGACACAGTGGAAGAAAGTAACAAGATCGCAATGCAGGACTGAAGTGTAAAGAGAGGCGCTTCCGAACGTGGGTGTTATATAAATGAATGCAATTCACGACTTGCATTTGCCAGAGCATCAAAGCATGAAGAGCTAAAAACCACTGTAAGACGTCAGAGGATAGCTGTGTGTGTGTTTGACTTTTCAGTTTTGCAGTCAAAGAATTGCCCGTTACATCGCCCACGAAACACTGGCACTTTTTTTTATTTGTAATTGTCTAAAAGGGGAAAGGCCTCTCTGCTCTCCCAGCTCCCTTTAAGAAGGGGGCAGAATTTCTAGCTCTTCCTAACTCACCGTAGTGCAAAAAGAAATCACATAAACCATTAGCAAGCCAAGAGAAAGGTGGGAACCGGTTAAAGATTGAAAGGGCAGTGAGGGCCGCAGTTACAATGGGATGATGAGCTGTTGCACAGCCACAAGGCTTGCAGGACCTCCTGCTAGAGAGAAAGGACGCACATGTCCACCACCATCCACCCATCTCATCTAGCTTGGCCCTAAGGCCACGGATGACCTTCCCCCTGCCAAAGCCAAAGGTCCCTCCTCTGTCCTCTTCCTCCTCCTCACTCCGCCTGCTGCTTTGATGTGCTCAACCACCTGGTCCTTATTATTATTATTATTATTATTATTATTATTATTATTATTATTTATTGCATTTTTATATCGCCCAATAGCCAAGCTCCCTGGACGGTTCACAAAAACTAAAACAATTCAAAGTGTAAAACAAACAGTATAAAAACATGATATAAAATACACATTAAAACAAATTAAAACATACCATACATGATTAAAACATCCTGAAAACATTCTAAAATTTCACTGGATAGGCCTGCCGGAATAGATCAATCTTTATGGCTTTTTTAAATTCTGAAAGACTTGCGCCAGGCCCAAGATGGAAGTTTTTTACGCTCTTCTTCTTAGCTTCGGTTTCCCTCCTACGGGCTCACTTGACATTTATTTATTTATTTATTTAGCTCTCTGAGCGGTTCATTTCCACTGCTGGAAGCTGCCCCTCGGACTCCCCCATCTCTGTCGGGGTTCTGTTGGGATCCCCCTGCTTGTCTCCCCCACAATGTTCCCATCCCATCCCAGGGCCTTCAATTCCACCCAAATGCCGAGGGCTCCCGGCCGGCCGGCCGTTGCTCTGTCCCAGACCTCTCCCCTCTGTCCGGTGCCACGTCTCCTCCTGACCCATGAGCCTCATTTCTGCCCCGGACTCCACGCGCCCACGAGGCAAGGGGCTCATTTCTCCTCGCAAGCCTTCAGCTCCTCTGCCTCTCCCCCCCTCCCTGGACTTCAGCGGACCAGACCCTCAGCCCGGGCTTCCTCTCGCCCACCTCTCTCCTTCACGGCAAAGGTGAAGGGAGGGGAGCTCTCGTGCCCTGGCTGCATCCCTGAAGACTGAGGGGAGACATGATAGCACTCTTCAAATACTTGAAAGGTTGTCACACAGAGGAAGGCCAGGATCTCTTCTCGATCCTCCCAGAGTGCAGAAGACGGAATAACGGGCTCAAGTTACAGGAAGCCAGATTCCAGCTGGACATCAGAAAAAACTTCCTGATGGTTAGAGCAGTACGACAATGGAACCAGTTACCTAGGGAGGTTGTGGCCTCTCCCACACTAGAGGCATTCAAGAGGCAGCTGGAGAGCCATCTGTCAGGGATGCTTTAGGGTGGATTCCTGCGTTGAGCAGGGGGTTGGACTCGATGGCCTCGTAGGCCCCTCCCAACTCTGCTATTCTATGATTCTATGATATGACCCTCCAGCAAAGGAGATTGTTACCTTGTCGTGGATCAGTACAACCAGAGATATGTCGGTATACCATCGGAAGATAGGACCCCCAGGTCGGAAGATGGTCAAAATGCTACTGGGGAGGAACAGAGGATAAAGTCAACTAGCCCCAGACGTGATGACGCAGCTAGCTCAAACCCGAAAGGACGGCTAGCAGCCGATGGTGCTGGTGGTGAACGACGAATCCGATGTTCTAAAGGACAACACACCATAGGAACCTGGAATGTAAGATCTATGAGCCAGGGCAAATTGGACGTGGTTATTGGCGAGATGTCAAGATTAAATATAGATATATTGGGTGTCAGTGAACTGAAATGGACCGGAATGGGCCACTTCACATCAGATCAGCACCAGATCTACTACTGTGGACAAGAGGATCACAGAAGAAATGGAGTAGCCTTCATAATTAATAATAAAGTGGCTAAAGCAGTGCTTGGATACAATCCAAAAAATGATAGAATGATCTCAATTCGAATTCAGGGTAAGCCATTTAACATCACAGTGATCCAAATATATGCCCCAACCACAGATGCTGAAGAAGCAGAAGTAGATCACTTCTATGAGGATCTGCAGCACCTACTGGATAATACACCAAAAAGAGATGTTATTTTCGTTACAGGAGACTGGAACGCTAAGGTGGGCAGTCAAATGACATCTGGAATTACAGGTAAGCATGGTCTAGGAGAACAAAATGAAGCGGGACATAGGCTGATAGAATTCTGCCAGGACAACTCACTGTGCATAACAAACACTCTCTTCCAACAACCAAAAAGACGGCTTTATACATGGACTTCACCAGATGGCTGACACCGAAATCAGATTGACTACATCCTTTGCAGCCAAAGGTGGCGGACATCTATACAGACAGTAAAAACAAGACCTGGAGCTGACTGTAGTTCAGATCACGAACTTCTTATTGCACAATTTAGAATCAAACTAAAGAGAATAGGGAAGACCCACAGATCAGTTAGATATGAGCTCACTAATATTCCTAATGAATATGCAGTGGAAGTGAAGAACAGATTTAAGGGACTAGATTTAGTAGATAGGGTCCCGGAAGAACTATGGACAGAAGTTCGCAACATTGTCCAAGAGGTGGCAACAAAAAACGTCCCAAAGAAAAAGAAAACCAAGAAGGCAAGATGGCTGTCTGCTGAGACACTGGAAGTAGCCCAAGAAAGAAGGAAAGCAAAAGGCAACAGTGATAGGGGGAGATATGCACAATTAAATGCAAAATTCCAGAGGTTAGCCAGAAGAGATAAGGAATTATTTTTAAACAAGCAATGTGCGGAAGTGGAAGAAGACAATAGAATAGGAAGGACAAGACACCTCTTCCAGAAAATTAGAAACATCGGAGGTAAATTCCAGGCAAAATGGGTATGATCAAAAACAAAGATGGCAAGGACCTAACAGAAACAGAAGAGATCAAGAAAAGGTGGCAAGAATATACGGAAGATCTGTATAGGAAGGATAATAATATCGGGGATAGCTCAGACGGTGTGGTCAGTGAGTTAGAGCCAGACATCCTGAAGAGTGAGGTTGAATGGGCCTTAAGAAGCATTGCCAATAACAAGGCAGCAGGAGACGATGGTATCCCAGCTGAACTGTTTAAAATATTGCAAGATGATGCTGTCAAGGTGATGCATGCCATATGCCAGCAAATTTGGAAAACACAAGAATGGCCATCGGACTGGAAAAAATCAACTTATATCCCCATACCAAAAAAGGGAAACACTAAAGAATGTTCAAACTATCGGACAGTGGCACTTATTTCACATGCCAGCAAGGTAATGCTCAAGATCCTGCAAGGTAGACTCCAGCAATTCATGGAGCGAGAATTGCCAGATGTACAAGCTAGGTTTAGAAAAGGCAGAGGAACTAGAGACCAAATTGCCAATATCCGATGGATAATGGAGAAAGCCAGGGAGTTCCAGAAAAACATATATTTCTGTTTTATTGACTACTGTAAAGCCTTTGACTGTGTGGATCATAACAAACTGTGGCAAGTTCTTGGTGGTATGGGGATACCAAGTCATCTGGTCTGCCTCCTGAGGAATCTGTATAACGATCAAGTAGCAACGGTAAGAACAGACCACGGAACAACGGACTGGTTTAAGATTGGGAAAGGAGTACGGCAGGGTTGTATACTCTCACCTTATCTATTCAACTTGTATGCAGAACACATCATGCGACGTGCTGGGCTTGACGAATCCAAGGCTGGAGTTAAAATTGCAGGAAGAAACATTAACAATCTCAGATATGCAGACGACACCACTTTGATGGCTGAAAGCGAGGAGGAGCTGAGGAGCCTTATGACAAAGGTGAAAGAAGAAAGTGCAAAAGCTGGGTTGCAGTTAAACCTAAAAAAAACCAAGATTATGGCAACCAGCTTGATTGATAACTGGCAAATAGAGGGAGAAAACGTGGAGGCAGTGACAGACTTTGTATTTCTGGGTGCAAAGATTACTGCAGACGCTGACTGCAGCCAGGAAATCAGAAGACGTTTACTTCTTGGGAGGAGAGCAATGACAAATCTTGATAAAATAGTTAAGAGCAGAGACACCACACTGACAACAAAGGTCCACAGAGTTAAAGCAATGGTATTCCCCGTAGTAACCTATGGCTGCGAGAGCTGGACCATAAGGAAGGCTGAGCGAAGGAAGATAGATGCTTTTGAACTGTGGTGCTGGAGGAAAATTCTGAGAGTGCCTTGGACTGCAAGAAGATCAAACCAGTCCATACTCCAGGAAATAAAGCCAGACTGCTCACTTGAGGGAATGGTATTAAAGGCAAAACTGAAGTACTTTGGCCACACAATGAGAAGACAGGATACCCTGGAGAAGAGGCTGATGCTAGGGAAAGTGGAAGGCAAAAGGAAGAGGGGCCGACCAAGGGCAAGATGGAGGGATGATATTCTGGAGGTGACAGACTTGACCTTGGGGGAGCTAGGGATGGCGACAGCCGACAGGAAGCTCTGGCGTGGGCTGGTCCATGAAGTCACGAAGAGTCGGAAACGACTGAACGAATAAACAACACAACATGATATGACCAGGGCCGGGTGGACGGACATACCGATCCGCTGGCAGGACGCTGCGTGGAGCAGCTGCCACTCCAACCGGCGCTGCAGGTCCCCCTTCTCCTGCTGCAGCCGGGCCAGGCTGAGGTTTGCCTGCCTCAGCTTCCCTTCGCGCTGCTCCAGCTGGGCCCGGGTGCGGTTCTCGGCTGCCCAGCTTTCCCCCAGGGCCTCCCTGGTGGAGTTGAGCACCTCCTCGGCCTCGTGCAGCCACCGCTGGCACTGCCCCAGGCTCGCCTCCTTGGCGTCGATCCTCCGCTCCAGCAGGCTGCTGTTCGCCACGTGGACCTGGGAGGCCCGCTGGAGCTGCCGCGAGACCTGCCAGTCTGCAGAGCACAGCCGGGGGCAACGTGAGAGGAGAGGTCCGTGGGGCGAGGGGTTCCCCCTCGGGCCCAGGGCTGGGAACGGGGCGGGGGGGGCTGCGAGCAGACGCCTGGCAAAGGCCGGCTCGGGGGCCTCAGCCTCGGTTCAAGCACCCTCCCGCGCGGGGGCAGGCTCGCTTCGCCCAGGTCCTGAAGAAGAGCGCCTTGGAGTTCTGTGTGCTTACACGCAGGCAGCGAGGCTTGCTGTCCTGCCATGGTCTCCCACCCTGGAGGCCTTCAAGGGGCAGCTGGGCAGGGAGGCTTTGAGGTGGGTTCCTGCACTGAGCGGGGGGGGGGGGGGTTGGACTCGATGGCCTCAGAGGCCCCTTCCAGCTCTACGATTCCACGATTCTATGCCACGTCCCCGCCCCCGTAGGAGCCTTTCCCCGTGGGAGATGGGGGGGGGCACGGCTGGGACGGGAGCGAGGCATCTGCTACTCACAACGGACCCCGAATCCGACGGTGGTGGCCAGGAGGAAGGCGCAGGTGCCCACGAGCGCCAGCACCACATGCCAGGTCCGGCGGCTCTGCCCTGGAAGAGAAGCCCGCGAGGGTGAGCTGCCGTGGAGGAGGCCCCGGCAGAGCCCCGCAGGCAGCTCCCAGGGAGACACGGCGGCAGCATCTGCACGGGGGGGGGGGGGCGAGCTAAACGCGGCGTGGGCTTCGAAACGGCCGCAGCCATCAGTCCTGCCTTGCTGGCCATGGGGACCCCGAGTCAGGCCCTCGGTCCACCTAGCTGCGCAGGGTCTTGTCGAGGAAATGTGTGAATGGGCTGTTTTATCTCTGCCCACCCTGTTTTGATGTAAGCCCCTTCTATTAGAAATTAAGTTCTATAGCAATTTGATGCAAACTGTAGCTGAAAATATGTTGAGCAACACTTCCTCAACCAACAAGAAGTGTTGACACATTGGTCAGAGTGTGAGCCTTCCAGCGAGGACAGGAAGAGTAGTAACCACAAAGGAACAGATGTTCCAGGATTGCAATACCCATCTACGTATTGTTTTTCTAATCTTTGAATTATCTGCACTCTGCACATGCATAAATGCCTTGTCTATCATCGGTTACTGTATTGCAAAACTGTATTATGATTGGTTTATTATATGAGGAAGTTCTGTTGTTGCTTCTGAGGATGTTACCCTATAAGTATCTTAGCGTTGCCTGCAACTAGTGGGCAGTCCTTCAGAGCCTCTAGGGTTTGCCACCTTGCAGCACTGCAGGCTGCTTGTAATAAAACTTTCCCAAGATGAGAGAAATTATGTCTTGAGAGTCTTTGACCGCCACTCAGCGAACCAAGGGAACCTGCCCTTTCAGGTTCCTCCACAGTCTCCAGGGAGGGCTTCAGGCAGGAGCCTTTCCCAGCCCTCCCTAGAGTTGCTGTTGGGGATTGAACCGGGGGACGCTGGGCTACAGCCCCCCCCGGCCTAAACGGCCTTCATTGGGGGGACACGGGGTGCTACTGGCGGAAGGTCACCGGAGCCCAGATTCAGCCCTTTTGCTCATCCCTGCAGAGCGAGGAGCAGAAGGGAAACTGGACCCAGGGCAACGAAAAGACGGGCAAGTTTGGGTGCACTCGTGCCCCTGCCCCAAGATGTCAGCGACCCATCAGAGGAGTTACCACGCTCTCGGACGTTGCCTCCCGAACAGTCGTGTGGGAGGCCTGGACTTTTAAAACTGGTGACTGGGGTGTAGAATGTGGCCGTCTCTGAGCCCCACCCCCGGTCTCTATGGCCGTGGGTGGAGGGAGGGGGGCGGAGAAATGAAGTGACGGAAAGTTTATCTTGCTTCTTGACCAGAGTCCAAAAGGCAAGTGATACCGGTTTTGAGTTTCTTTCAAAACTCCTTACAATTTAGATATTGAAACGATGAAAGGAATGGATCCAGAAGGAAAGGTATTTGGGGGTGGGGGTGGAGGAGAGGAGAAAAGGATTTTAAAAGCAGGATTTTGCAATAGTCCAAAGTAGGCGACAGCATCAATATTTAGGGTGGCCATATGGAAAGGAGGACAGGGCTGCTGTATCTTTAACAGTTGCATAGAAAAGGGGATTTCAGCAAGTGTCATTCATAGGCATGCAGTTAAAAGCTGCAGGAGTATAGCTGGAGTGACCAGATACAAATGAAGGCAGGACTCCTGCAGCTTGAACTGTTGTGATGAAGAGGGAATTTCACCAGGTGCTGCATGCATAACAATGACACCGGCTGAAATTCCCTTTTTCACACAACTGTTAAAGATACAGGAGCCCTGTCCTCCTTTCCATGCCCTATCAATATTAAACCAACAACACCCTAAAAGAAAAAAATCAATTTCAACGCCTACACAGCTTAAAGCACTGACTTGGGTTAGGTGGGCGCAGGGTGAAATGACAACGCCCTTTGAGGAGTGGGGAAGCCGAGCAATTGACCTCCACTCAGGCTGGGGGCTCCGGGGGCGTTGGGCGCCCAACCCTGGCCACCACTTCCCTGGTGGTGGTGGTGGTATGGGGCGCAGCTGCCACTCACCTTTGGGGGGCTCTGAGCTGCTGGGGGTCTTCTCGTCCCTAGGCTGGGCTCCCTGGAGGTTCTCATAGGTGAGCTCGCCCTCACTTGCCTCTGGAAGAGAAGACGGGAGGGGGGAGGCGTGAGGGGGGGGAGGCGGAGGGGATGCCCCCAGCGGGGTCCGAAGCACCTGCCTGCCTTTGGCTATAAGCTTGCTGCTCAGTTGCTGCAAAGGAGTCTGAAATCTGGAAAGAAAAGGGTTAAACGGGGGAGACGGTCCAATTGTCAGGCAGGGCCAGCCAGACTTTCCTTCGGTTCTGGAGATTTCTGGCCAATGGCCCACAATAGCCCACAATGTCCTCGCATGGGGGAAACTATCGGGGTGCATTTATGAGGGGGGTCTTTCTCCGCCCGCCCCCCCCCGCCCCTTCTCACAGAATTATACAGGGGCTCCAGAAAACGACCCTCCCGTCTTTTCCCACGGCTGCTTCCGTCTTTTTTCTTCCTGCAGAAAGCTCTTTAAATTAATGAGAAGAGGCGGCGCAGCAGCAGCAGCACCAGGACGCCTCCATCTGGGAGCTCCTGAAACCTCGGTCTGGGTGCCTGCGAAAGGCGACCACGGGGCACCTGCCCTTGCAGCGAGCCTGAGAGGCCGAGAGGGACGAGGTCACTTTGGACAGTGGACAGAGGCCGCTGTCCTCGGGGGCATCTGGGGCCGCAGGAGAGCCTGCAGGAGCGCGGCGCTGGGTACCACCACCACTACCCCTCTGCCCAGCTTGCACCATTGTGAATAAACTCAAATCTCCAGAAGCCTCTTCGGGCGCCACTTCTCTCTGTCTGCAAAGGGAACCCAACCCGGCTCGGGGCATTTCCCCAGGAACCGCTCGCTCGCCGCTCGGGGAAATTGTTCCCTCCACCCCACCCGGCCCCGCCCCTCACAGTACCTTCTTGCTGGATCTTCCCTGGAGGGCTCCTGGCAAACCTCAGGTCAGCATATGTCACCCGCTGTGACATCCTCGGGATGGGAGACCCTGCTGTGCCCACCTGGGACTTGCTGGTAGAAAGAGAAAGCCCCACCCCACCACCACAGCTTGCTGGAAAGGCCCTTTCGCTCTGCCCCAGGAGTGCGGAATGGAACTGATTCTTACAAGCAGAAGTTCATCTTGACCAGATGGGGCCAGCCAAGCACAACCCAAAACTCCGCGGACCACCCACGACATCATGCTAAAAGTGAAAGTCTGGCCTCTCCTCTTCCCGTTAACGCTGCTTGCTCCCCAGAAAGGAAATAAAAATGGCAAAGGCGTCTCAGATGTGTAACCTTTGATTATTATTATTTTTTACTTTATATTTTCCACTGCCACCCCACCCCCTCCAATTTTGGAGATTTAGTGGTTCCTCCCATGCTGTATCCTTCCATCAAATAAGTCTCGTCCCCTCCTAGAAATGCACCCCATCACTTAACAGAAAGTGTGTTTTTAAGATGCTTTTTAGAAGACTGTGCACTCCCCTTCTTCAGTACATCTTCCCTAGTTGAGTTCTTTCAACATAAGAACATATAAGAACATTGGAAGAGCCCGGATGCTGGATCAGACCAAGGGTCCATCTAGTCCAGCACTCCGTTCACACAGTGGGCAACCAGCTGTCAGCCAGGGACCGACAAAGCAGGACACGGTGCAACAGCACCCTCCCACCCATGTTCCCCAGCAACTGGTGCATATAGGCTTACTGCCTTGGGTACTGGGGGTAACACATAGCCATTAGGGCTAGTAACCATGGATAGCCTTCTCCTCCAGGAATTTATCCAACCCCGTTTTAAAGCCATTCAAATTGGTGGTCATCACCACATCTTGTGGTAGTGAATTCCATAGTTTAACTATATGCTATGTGAAGAAATCCTTCCTTTTATCTGTCCTGAATCTCCCACCAATCAGCTTCATGGGATGACCCCGGGTTCTAGTATTATTTGGGAGGGCGAAAAATGTCTCCCAATCCACATTCTCCACATCGTGCATAATTTTGTACACCTCTATTATGTCTCCCGTTACCCTTCCCCCCCCCCAAACTATTATCAGCTCCTCTTGTTATAATGCCTAACATGGAGTTTGCCTTCTTTACAGCTGCCATATACTGGGTTGACATTTTCATTGAGCTGAGCACCATGACCCCAAGATCTCTTTCTTGGTCGGTCACCACTAGCTCAGATCCCATCAAGTTATATTTGAAGTTGGGTTTTTTGCCCCAGTGGGCATCACTTTGCACTTGCTTATATCTGTACGTCTCCCCTCCTTTCATAGGTGCATTGTCATTCTCTGCCCTGAGATCGTAGTGATATAGTGTGGGATACAAATGTTTTAAATACATACATACATACATACATACATACATACATACATAGAAGTGCATATCCCCCACATCAGACTGCAAGTGTACGGCGTGATCACATGGTTGACGCTTAAGCTTCATGGATCACTTGGCACAGTACTGTCAGGCGACAAACCTTGAACAAATTTGCAGTTCTTCTACTACAGAGACTGTCTTCAGTTTTCCCCTACTTCCTCTTGCCCTTTAATCCAATATGCCAGCAAATGCTTTGAGTATAGACAAAGGGACCACAGACTAAAATGGGCAGGAGGACAAAACTATCATTAAATTCTGGAAACGTGATTCCTTCCAAGCTGGGGCTGAAGAGAGTGGGGATCCAGGCGGAAATCTCAGTGTAGCCCATGAGCACTGCATGTGATACCAGTAGTAGGGACCAGAAGGGAGACACATTGTTCATTTCGGAGACAGAGATGGCTTGAAAAGTAGGCTTTTATAAAAGTTTTTCTTGGGGGGGGGGGGTGTTTGAACATTATCACCTTCTAATGACCATCTTGTGTTTTCTTACTGCTTCTTCCATCCTTTCCCTTAATGTAGAGAATTTGTTAAGGAGAAAAAGACAGGACTGCTGCACAAGACCTTCTGATTGCTAGTGCTCGGAGCCCTCTCTCTGGAAGCACCCTACGGATCCAGGGGAGAAACCTACATTGAATTTACACCTATGAGCTCTGAGCACTACAAGACACATAGGTTGGGTCGGGGGAAACTAGCACGTGTGTGTAGGGCACATGGAATGTGACAGTTGAGAGGGGAAAAAGCTGGAAGCTTGAATCAGGATAAAGAATTATCATCACTCTGGGTCCATGAGAGAATTGATAGCTTATTTTTGTACTGAAATACCCTGAGGAAGGACTTTATGGCCTGAAACGCATTGGAGATAGATAGATAGATAGATAGATAGATAGATAGATAGATAGATAGATAGATAGATAGATAGAAAAACACCACATCTCCGTTTTCACCCCTTTGCCTCTGGCTTGCTTAGCTTTAGTCTTTAAGGTGCCACAAGAATGCCTTGCCGGTCTTTCTGCAAGAGACTAGCATGGTTAGCCCTCTGCATAGAGAAGGTTTACCTAAGAAATTGTGGAGCAAGAGATTCTGTACAAACCAAAGAAAATTCTTCTGCATGATTCCTGTGTGGCTCTCGCTGCCACAAGCCGTAGTGATGGCCGCCACCCTGGATGGCTTCAAAGGAGGATTAGACAAATTCGTGAGAGAGGAAGAAGCTTTCAATGGCTCCTAGTCAGGTGGCTATATATTACCACCAGTATTAATTGCAGTTTGCCTCTCAGTAGCAGTTGCTTGCTACTGCACTCCTGTCCTGCTTGTATGCATCACATTGGAGTATCTGGCTGTCCTCTGTTGGAAACAGGACACTGGGCTCCTTGTGCACCCGGCCCCCTCTTTACCGGACTCTTATTTCTTCCGTTCTTTGTAAGAACAGGGAAGAGAATATTTGGGTTACAATCATGTGATGGTATAATTTTGCTTCTGCTTTTCTGCTTTATGCAAACATAAAGCAAACATTTTCAAAAAGCTGTTCTTCACATGACCAGGCAGGGAAGGGTGTCAGGGCAACTCGCACCTCCTTGCACCAGGGGGGCGAAGGAAAAGGACCACCATAGAAGTTTGGGGATGGAGCGACTGCTTCTGGCTTGTACATTGAGGCGTTCAGATGGGAACCGGAAGTGGGGGGTCATTTGCCCTTTCTTTACTCTGTTGGGGGAAGAGAATTTAAAGCTCTACATGTAGTGTGGCTGCATTATGCCGGGCAGCTGCCCTAAGATCTTGTCAGGTGGAGGTGATACAAGCAGACAGTAAAAAATGTACATTTTGCTCAGATAAATTGAACATGCAGTCATGAGTACAACATAAACACAAACTCTAGGAGTCAGAGGAAGACCGTATCATAGAATCATAGAATAGCAGAGTTGGAAGGGGCCTACAAGGCCATCTAGTCCAACCCCCTGCTCAATGCAGGAATCCACCCTAAAGTATCCAAGAGCTGGATCTGTTTGTGGGTGTATTTGGCCAGAGTGAAGGTTTTGGAAATATGACCTGAGGTAAAATAAGTCATTAAGAGGCTTGTAGGAGCTGCAGCTTCTCTTGAATCCTTCAGAATTGTCCCTAAGCAGTTTTTCGAAAGCCCCGAATAAAAATTTGCATTCCCTTATGTACAAAATATATCTTTAATACATTAATTTGTTATCCCATTGGTGCTAGGGAGAGGAAATCTCAGGGAACAAGTAAATTTATTTCTAGGGAGTGTAACTCATTGGAAAAGTGGAAAAGGACAGCTGTAAGTCAATGAGGGAGAATTTGGACGATGTATTAGAAGGACTCAAAGAAAGCTGAGGAGAAGGTCTGGATATTAGACTATTTCTTCTCTGTGGGATAACCACGTAGTGTGGCTATTTTATGCCAGGCTGCTGCCCTAATATCTTGTCAAGAGAAGGTGATATAAGGAGGTTGTGAAAAATTGTACAATTTACCAAGATAAATTGCACATGCAGTTATGAACGCAATATGAAACACAATAAGTTCTGGGAGTCAGAAGAAGACTGTGCCCAAAAGCTGGACCTGTTTTATGCCAGAAAACTGCCCAAAGTTCTTGCCAGAAGAATGTGCCACAAGCAGGCAGTAAAAATGCAGAATAATTGTCCAAACAGTCATTAAAAACAACTTTTAAAAAAATGTCCAAGCAGTTTTATTATGACATTTTATTGTCCAAGCAGTCTTAAAACTAACTTAAATACAAGTTCTGGGAGTCAGGGAAGATGGTACCCAAGAGCTGGTCCTGTTTGGGGGTGTATTTGATAAGGGTGGTTTAGGGAAATTGGCCTGAGGAAGGGTGAACATACAGAAAGGACGACAAGGGTCTTGTATCTTTAACAGTTCTATGGAAAAGGGAATTTCAGTAGGTGTCATTTGTTTGCGTGCAACACCTGGTGAAATTCCCTCTTCATCACAACAGTTAAAGTTGAAGGAGCCGTTCCATCTTTTGTCTCTGCTTTAACTGTTGTGATGAAGAGGGAATTTCACTAGGTGCTGCATGCATGCAAAAGACACCTTGTGTAATTCCCTTTTCTATACAACTGTTAAAGATACAGGAGTCCTGTCCTCCTTTCTATATGGTCACCCTACCTGAGGTAAAAGAAGTCATAAAAATAACTTAAATATAAGCTCTGGGAGTCAGGGAAGACGGTACACAAGAGCTGGTCCTGTTTTGGGGTGTATTTGACAAGTGTGAAGGTTTAAGGAAATTGAGCTGAGGTAAAAGAAGTCATTAAGAGGCTTCTAGTCTCTTGAATCCTTCAGAATTGTCAGTACGCAGTCTTTTGAAAACCCCGAAGTAAATGTTAGCATTCCCTCATGTACAAAATATCCCTTTAACACATTAACTTGTTATCCCATCATTTGTTTTAGTGTTGGAGGGAGGAAGTCTCATAGGGAGCAACTAAAGTTGATTCAAATTGTCTGTGGAGCGTAGCTAGGTGGAAAAGAGCGGGAAAAGACTTTATCTAAGAGCAGGACAATGTTTGTGGGTGCATTTTGCTGGGATGAAGGTTTAGGGAATTTGGCCTGAGGTAAAAAAAAGTCATTAAGAGGCTTCCAGCACCACAGTGTTTCTTGAATCATTCAAAATTGTCAGTAACCTGTCTTATGTACAGGAATCAGTACACACATGCAGAATGTTGGGGTTTCTGCTGTTTCTTGTGGGGTTACTACTGTAATTCAAACTTATTTCTATGGGCTCATCTACACCAAGCAGGATATTCCACTATGAAAGCGGTATATAAAAGGCAGGAGCCACACTACCGCTTTACAGTGATATTGAAGTGCACTGAGAACTGTTGGGGCCCATGACACATAACATATATCACTTTCATACCACTTTCATAGTGTTATATGTAGATGTGTCATGTGTTCCAACGGTTGTCAGTGCACTTCAATACAGCTATAAAGCGGTAGTGTGGCTCCTGCCTTTTATATATTGCTTTCATAGTGGAATGTCCTGCATGGTGTAGATGAGGCCTATGGCTATTCTGAAGTGCAGGCGATTTGTAAGAGCCATTTGCACGTGTGTGGGGATCTGAAAGGATGGAAATAATCCCAGACAATTTTAATAAAGCCCCACATGTCTAAGCCATTTATTACATTACATTCCAGTATCTTTTTCTGTTTGGAAACGATCCCTAGAATCTGTTGTGTTAAGGGCAGCACCATAAAACCCCTCAGTAAAGAAATATTTCGAGTTGAAATTATTTTTCTTCTGGTGTTTTTTTTGGCGGGAATTGCTTTCTGTGGGAAACACCTGTTTTGATGGTACCTGAGGCCTTGGTTGCTTAGCAACGTCCTGAAAGCGGGAGGGAGAGAGGGGGGAGAATAGGTACGGGTGGAGCCTGGAGAAGATAAAGCCGATTCTGATTGGCTGGGGAGTAGAGAGAGGGAGGGGTGGGGGAAAGGCGGGAAAGGACAACTGCGGGGAGTCAGTCTGAGGCAGTCCGTGAGGGGAGGCGGTCGGGGCTTTGGTGGGTGGCGTTTTAGGAAGGACTCAAAGCTGAGGCGAGCCTAGCTATGGCTTCTGGGTTTCTAGTATTGGCTCATTAGCAAACAGCCTCTTTTGGGGCAGGCTTTCTTGCGCAGGAGAGCTTCTCCCTCGCAATTAATTAAAAGCCAGCCTTCAGCATGGCATTTTGTCCGTGTTCAATAGACACAGGGTGTGTGAGGGAGTAGATATGGCCTCCCTTTAAGCCTGTGAGGAGACTTGGCCTCTGGAATTTCTTCTTCCCTGGACCTGAATTGCTGCTCCCCCTCCATCATTCCGTCCTTTATTCTCTCCCCCACCCCAAAAAATTTTAGGCATCCCCTACTGCCCCCAGGCAAGACATTCAGCCATAAATCACCCCATCCTCACAGAACTCATTCAGGGTCCAAATTAGCAGAGGAGAAGCCCCCCTGGGCTGTAGCCCACAACTAAAACAAGTCTAGGGTCTATTCCCCCCCTCTTGCCAAATAACTGTGGGTTTTATAATAATAATAATAATAATAATAATAATAATAATAATAATAATAATAAAGCTGTTTTGAGTGTTACAGAGCTAAAGGAAGCTAAAGAATGGGGCATGTGCCCTGTTGTGAAGTGCCTGTTTTGAGTGGACAAAGTTAGTTTCACAAGAAGTAGCTCCTCATGATTTAATTTTCTAATGGCTCCATTTAACAATGCAGAGTTTTGGGAGGGTCTACTCAGAAGCAAGAGTCTAATCACGAGGGGGAAGAATCAGCCCTGCAGAAATAGTTAATGTTTTTTCCTTTATTTTTTTAATGCTTTCAGTGCTAAAGAACATCAAAAGCGTTAATCTCCTGCAGGTACATAGCCACAGAAATGGTTTATATAAGCTCTCATCTTCCCCATAACTTTGTTGGGTGGAGAGTTCATGCAGAACATTTCTCCTTAGCTCAAGGAATTGTCTTGGTAGGCCAAAGGGTAGTTTGGATATTGACTCTGAAAAAGAAAGTGTGAATCTGCATATGGAAATCAGTAAGGTTTACATTGCATTATTTTTTGTGTTTTATTCTTTCAGTTATGTAATTATTCATTTTCACTCCTCAGCCCCAGCTTCATCTGCTCCAGATATGGACTCAGGATGCTACCCCTGGCTGGGTTGGCTGGACTACTCTGCTTGCTGCCTCATGGAGGAATTGAAGAAAATGTAACATGCAGCTTCTTTTCTAGGCATGTGGAGAAACTTTGCTGTTAGCACATTTTGCTGTTAGCACATTTGCTGTTAGCACACATCCCTTCATGGAATAGAGTATCTAAGTCCTGGGTTCACATATGACTTGAAAACTTGCCACATTTAATACAGAAATAACAAGTCTGCCCATTATAGAGATGCTTTGGTTAAACCTGAGCTTTACTTAATTTCCACAACGTTCTTCTTCATGAGTACAGCTCTGCCCCAAACTGGGTTTAACAAACACCTGTACTGTCTCCCCTTCATGGGGAAATCTAAGCTTCCTCCTAAAAGAGTCTGTGGTACCTTAAAGGCCATCTGTGTTTATTTCTAAGGCATGGGGTTTCATGGGCCAAACCCACCTTGTCCGATGCAGGGATGGATAGGAACGAGATGGAAGAGTCAGTGACACAGAGGTCGTGAGCAAACACTCCATTTCCATTTTAAACACTCCATCTGCACTATTTAAGGAAGCGAACTGTGGATGGGACTGGGGCTCTACACACTGTAAGGAGTGAGCCATTCAGACGATCTGTTCAAGCCCAGTTCCAACGTGTCGGACTGAACAATTCATGTCATCTCTGAGCTCTCACGCTGCATTCCGTCTCTCTAGTCCCTCCGTTGCAAGCCGGCCACTTTGGGGTCTGCTCCGAATGACCTGGAATGGGGAGATGCTTTCCCGCAGGTTTGTCGGTGTTTGTGCAGCCCTTTGGTCCAGGGATTGTGTTCTCTGGGGAGATGTGGGGACAGAGCTGGCAGTGGTTCCCCTGGTGTTGCCTGTTTGGAGTGGTCCTATAGGGCTGAGTCTCTGTCAGAGGGGCAGGAACAGATATGGCGGTATTGCCGGGCTTAGCAGTAGTGATGTATTGTTTGGTGTGTTGAGGCTGCTAGGTTGAGGTGTGTCATGATGGAGAGCAGTCTATCGTTGTTTGGTACAGTGAGGCGTTCACATGCCTGTCATGGACAGTGGTGTCCAGATGTGCCACCGACAGACCTTTGGGGGAGCATTTCCCCATTTCAGGTCATTCCAACACACCTCAAAATGGCTGACCTGCCACAGAGAAACTTGAGAGACAGAATGCAGCGTGAGACTTCAGACTTGACATGCATTGTTCATTTCCACGCCTTGGAACACAGTTTGAACACTTGGTCTGACCAGCTCCTCCTTACAGTGTGTAAAGCCCATGTCCCATCTTGCAATTCAATTCCTTTCATATTGTAGATGACGCTTGAAATTGGAATGGAGTCTTTGCTTTTTACCTACCTGGGACTGACTTTTCTATCTTGTTCCCATCCATTGCTACATCTGACAACGTGGGTTTGGCCCACAAAAGCCCATGCCTAAGTCATAAAACACGGTTAGTCTTTAAATTGCTACAGCCACTTTTTGGTGGTCATGCTACAGTCTAACACACCTGCCCATTTAGAATCTGTTGCTTATTGCTGGCCTTCCCTTGTGCCTGGCAAGTCTCCCCTTCATTGAGTTAACTAGGCTTATTTCTGGGGTTCAGGCATCCCAGGCAAATGTCCTCTTTATGGGGCCTCCCATTCACGGGAAAAGTCCTGGGAAAAGGCCTCTTTATGGGGCCTCCCATTCATAGGAAAAGTCCTGGGAAAAGGCCTCTTTATGGGGCCTCCCATTCACGGGAAAAGTCCTGGGAAAAGGCCTCTTTATGGGGCCTCCCATTCACGGGAAAAGTCCTGGGAAAAGGCCTCTTTATGGGGCCTCCCATTCACGGGAAAAGTCCTGGGAAAAGGCCTCTTTATGGGGCCTCCCATTCAGGGGGAAAAAGCCTGGGAAAAGGCCTCTTTATGGGGCCTCCCATTCATTGGAAAAGTCCTAGGAAAAGGCCTCTTTATGGGGCCTCCCATTCATGGGAAAAGTCCTGGGAAAAGGCCTCTTTATGGGGCCTCCCATTCATGGGAAAATAACCTTATTCCTGGGGTTCAGCATGGCCTGGGAAGAGGCCTCTTTATGGGGCCTCCTATTCATGGGAAAATAACCTTATTCCTGGGGTTCAGCCCAGCCTGGGAAGAGGCCTCTTTATGGGGTTTCCCCTTCATGGGAAAACTAGGTTTAATTCTGGGGTTCAGTCCAACCTGGCCAGCAAGTGCCCCCTTTATGGGGAAAAGTAAGCTTACTTCTGGGATTCCCCAAAGCCTGGCTCAAAGGCTCTACCTACATACAAGAGTCTTGTTTTGAGGCAGAACTAGACATGATGGAATTGCTATTTATTTATTTATTTATTGCATTTCTATACCGCCCAATAGCCGGAGCTCTCTGGGCGGTTCACAAAAATTTTTTAAAAAAATTTCTAATAGATTTTGTGTCTTTTTTTCTTATTATTTTATCTGCTACCGAGCTTTGGAGCGGCCCCGGTGCCATGGAGCAACACAAGGCTGAAAGCTAGAAGCGTCTGGATGAAGCTGCTGTGAGTACGAATGAGCCATCCCCAATCCAGCTACAGAAGCCTCGTCATGGACACACTGTCCAGGAGTTCTCGGTCTACCCCATTCCTTCGCTGGTTGGGGAGTTTCTGCGAGCTCTTCCCCCCAGCTCAAGGGACTTCTTTAGCTGGGGAGGCCAAAGGGGAGCAAGGGCATTGACTTTGTTCCCCATTCCCTCCCCAGCCCTGGCGAATGAGCCAACAACACTTATGGAAGGCCCGGTTCATTTTGAAGAACACCTGGAATAAAAGGTGCGTCTCTGGATATGGAGAAGAGTAAGTTTTATGTTGCGTTAGTGTTGATGTTTGATTCCTTCCTGTCGGTAATTGTGCATTTTCACTTCCCAGCTCCCTCGGCACCAGATATGGACGCAGGATGCTGCCTCGGCTGGTTCAGCTGAAGGCTACATGGACAGTTTACTCTGCTCACCACCTCGTGGAGGGATTGAAGAAAAGGTGAAATGTTGGGAAACTTTGCTGCAAACACACAACAGACTCACAACCACTTCACGGGATTTTTGTATCTTAGTCCTGGCATTATGCAGAACTGGCCTCAATAGGAGTAGCTTAATTCAGGGATGGCGTTCACACATGCGTGGAAATCTTCCTCTTCATAGGAAGAGGGGTTCAGACAGGCCTGGCGGGAGTCCTCTTTACGGGGTCTCCCCTTTATTGGAAAATAACTTTATTTCTGGGGTTCAGCCGGGCCTGGCAAGAGTCCTCTTTATGGGGGCTCCCCTCCATATGGGAAACTAGGTTTGATTTTGGGCAAACCCACCTTGTCCAATGCAGGGATGGATCGGAACGAGATGGAAGAGTCAGTGACACAGAGGTCGTGAGCAAACACTCCATTTCCAATTTAAACACTCCATCTGCACTATTTAAGGAAGCGCACTGTGGATGGGACTGGGGCTCTACACACTGTAAGGAGTGAGCCATTCAGACGATCTGTTCAAACCCTGTTCCAATGTGTCGGACTTAACAATTCATGTCATCTCTGAGCTCTCACGCTGCATTCTGTCTCTCTAGTCTCTCTGTTGCAAGCCGGCCACTTTGGGGTCTGCTCCGAATGACCTGGAATGGGGAGATGCTCTCCCACAGGTTTGTCGGTGTTTGTGCAGCCCTTTGGTCCAGGGATTGTGTTCTCTGGGGAGATGTGGGGACAGAGCTGGCAGTGGTTCCCCTGGTGTTGCCTGTTTGGAGTGGTCCTTTAGGGCTGAGTCTCTGTCAGAGGGGCAGGAACAGATATGGCGTTATTGCCGGGCTTAGCAGTAGTGATGTATTGTTTGGTGTGTTGAGGCTGCTAGGTTGAGGTGTGTCATGATGGAGAGCAGTCTATCGTTGTTTGGTACAGTGAGGCGTTCACATGCCTGTCATGGACAGTGGTGTCCAGATGTGCCACCGACAGACCTTTGGGGGAGCATTTCCCCATTTCAGGTCATTCCAACACACCTCAAAATGGCTGACCTGCCACAGAGAAACTTGAGAGACAGAATGCAGCGTGAGACTTCAGACTTGACATGCATTGTTCATTTCCACGCCTTGGAACACAGTTTGAACACTTGGTCTGACCAGCTCCTCCTTAAAGTGTGTAAAGCCCATGTCCCATCTTGCAATTCAATTCCTTTCATATTGTAGATGACGCTTGAAATTGGAATGGAGTCTTTGCTTTTTACCTACCTGGGACTGACTTTTCTATCTTGTTCCCATCCATTGCTACATCTGACAACGTGGGTTTGGCCCACAAAAGCCCATGCCTAAGTCATAAAACACGGTTAGTCTTTAAATTGCTACAGCCACTTTTTGGTGGTCATGCTACAGTCTAACACACCTGCCCATTTAGAATCTGTTGCTTATTGCTGGCCTTCCCTTGTGCCTGGCAAGTCTCCCCTTCATCGAGTTAACTAGGCTTATTTCTGGGGTTCAGGCATCCCAGGCAAATGTCCTCTTTATGGGGCCTCCCATTCACGGGAAAAGTCCTGGGAAAAGGCCTCTTTATGGGGCCTCCCATTCATAGGAAAAGTCCTGGGAAAAGGCCTCTTTATGGGGCCTCCCATTCACGGGAAAGTCCTGGGAAAAGGCCTCTTCATGGGGCCTCCCATTCACGGGAAAAGTCCTGGGAAAAGGCCTCTTTATGGGGCCTCCCATTCATAGGAAAAGTCCTGGGAAAAGGCCTCTTTATGGGGCCTCCCATTCACGGGAAAGTCCTGGGAAAAGGCCTCTTTATGGGGCCTCCCATTCACGGGAAAAGTCCTGGGAGAAGGCCTCTTTATGGGGCCTCCCATTCACGGGAAAAGTCCTGGGAAAAGGCCTCTTTATGGGGCCTCCCATTCATGGGAAAAGGCCTCTTTATGGGGCCTCCCATTCATATAAAAAAGCCTGGGAAGAGGCCTCTTTATGGGGCCTCCCATTCAGGGGGAAAAAGCCTGGAAAAAAGGCCTCATTATGGGGCCTCCCATTCATTGGAAAAGTCCTAGGAAAAGGCCTCTTTATGGGGCCTCCCATTCATGGGAAAAGGCCTCTTTATGGGGCCTCCCATTCATGGGAAAATAACCTTATTCCTGGGGTTCAGCATGGCCTGGGAAGAGTCCTCTTTATGGGGCCTCCTATTCATGGGGAAATAACCTTATTCCTGGGGTTCAGCCCAGCCTGGGAAGAGGCCTCTTTATGGGGTTTCCCCTTCATGGGAAAACTAGGTTTAATTCTGGGGTTCAGTCCAACCTGGCCAGCAAGTGCCCCCTTTATGGGGAAAAGTAGGCTTACTTCTGGGATTCCCCAAAGCCTGGCTCAAAGGCTCTACCTACATACAAGAGTCTTGTTTTGAGGCAGAACTAGACATGATGGAATTGCTATTTATTTATTTATTTATTGCATTTCTATACCGCCCAATAGCCGGAGCTCTCTGGGCGGTTCACAAATTTTTCTTAAAAAAATTGCTAATAGATTTTGTGTCTTTTTTTCTTATTATTTTATCTGCTACCGAGTTTTGGAGCGGCCCCGGTGCCATGGAGCAACACAGGGCTGAAAGCTAGAAGCGTCTGGATGAAGCTGCTGTGAGTATGAATGAGCCATCCCCAATCCAGCTACAGAAGCCTCGTCATGGACACACTGTCCAGGAGTTCTCGGTCTACCCCATTCCTTCGCTGGTTGGGGAGTTTCTGCGAGCTCTTCCCCCCAGCTCAAGGGACTTCTTTAGCTGGGGAGGCCAAAGGGGAGCATGGGCATTGACTTTGCTCCCCATTCCCTCCCCAGCCCTGGCGAATGAGCCAACAACACTTATGGAAGGCCCGGTTCATTTTGAAGAACACCTGGAATAGAAGGTGCGTCTCTGGATATGGAGAAGAGTAAGTTTTATGTTGCGTTAGTGTTGGTGTTTGATTCCTTCCTGTCGGTAATTGTGCATTTTCACTCCCCAGCTCCCTCGGCACCAGATATGGACGCAGGATGCTGCCTCGGCTGGTTCAGCTGAAGGCTACATGGACAGTTTACTCTGCTCACCACCTCGTGGAGGGATTGAAGAAAAGGTGAAATGTTGGGAAACTTTGCTGCAAACACACAACAGACTCACAACCACTTCACGGGATTTTTGTATCTTAGTCCTGGCATTATGCAGAACTGGCCTCAATAGGAGTAGCTTAATTCAGGGATGGCGTTCACACATGCGTGGAAATCTTCCTCTTCATAGGAAGAGGGGTTCAGACAGGCCTGGCAGGAGTCCTCTTTACGGGGTCTCCCCTTTATTGGAAAATAACTTTATTTCTGGGGTTCAGCCGAGCCTGGCAAGAGTCCTCTTTATGGGGTCTCCCCTCCATATGGAAAACTAGGTTTGATTTTGGGCAAACCCACCTTGTCCAATGCAGGGATGGATCGGAACGAGATGGAAGAGTCAGTGACACAGAGGTCGTGAGCAAACACTCCATTTCCAATTTAAACACTCCATCTGCACTATTTAAGGAAGCGCACTGTGGATGGGACTGGGGCTCTACACACTGTAAGGAGTGAGCCATTCAGACGATCTGTTCAAACCCTGTTCCAATGTGTCGGACTGAACAATTCATGTCATCTCTGAGCTCTCACGCTGCATTCTGTCTCTCTAGTCTCTCTGTTGCAAGCCGGCCACTTTGGGGTCTGCTCCGAATGACCTGGAATGGGGAGATGCTCTCCCACAGGTTTGTCGGTGTTTGTGCAGCCCTTTGGTCCAGGGATTGTGTTCTCTGGGGAGATGTGGGGACAGAGCTGGCAGTGGTTCCCCTGGTGTTGCCTGTTTGGAGTGGTCCTTTAGGGCTGAGTCTCTGTCAGAGGGGCAGGAACAGATATGGCATTATTGCTGGGCTTAGCAGTAGTGATGGATCATTTGGTGTGTTGAGGCTGCTAGATTGAGGCGTGTCGTGATGGAGAGCGGTCTGTCGGTGTTTGGTACAGTGAGGCGTTCACATGCCTGTCATGGACAGTGGTGTCCAGATGTGCCACCGACAGACCTTTGGGGGAGCATTTCCCCATTTCAGGTCATTGGGTAACACACCTCAAAATGGCTGACCTGCCACAGAGAAACTTGAGAGACAGAATGCAGCGTGAGACTTCAGACTTGACATGCATTGTTCATTTCCACGCCTTGGAACACAGTTTGAACACTTGGTCTGACCGGCTCCTCCTTACAGTGTGTAAAGCCCATGTCCCATCTTGGAATTCACTTGCTTTCATATTGTAGATGACGCTTGAAATTGGAATGGAGTCTTTGCTTTCTACCTACCTGGGACTGACTTTTCTATCTTGTTCCCATCCATTCCTACATCTGACAATGTGGGTTTGGCCCACAAAAGCCCATGCCCAAGTCATAAAACATGGTTAGTCTTTAAATTGCTACAGCCACTTTTTGGTGGTCATGCTACAGTCTAACACACCTGCCGATTTAGAATCTGTTGCTTACTGCCGGCCTTCCCTTGTGCCTGGCAAGTCTCCCCTTCATCGAGTTAACTAGGCTTATTTCTGGGGTTCAAGCATCCCAGGCAAGCGTCCTCTTTATGGGAAAATGATCTTCATGGGAAAATAATCTTATTCCTGGGGTTCATCCAGGCCTGCCAAGAGTCCTCTTTATGGGGTCTCCCCTTCATAGAAAAAGTCCTGGGAAAAGGCCTCTTTATGGGGCCTCCCATTCATGGGAAAAAGCCTGGGAAGAGGCCTCTTTATGGGGCCTCCCATTCATGGGAAAAAGCCTGGGAAAAGGCCTCTTTATGGGGCCTCCCATTCATGGGAAAAAGCCTGGGAAAAGGCCTCTTTATGGGGCCTCCCATTCATGGGAAAAAGCCTGGGAAGAGGCCTCTTTATGGGGCCTCCCATTCATGGGAAAAAGCCTGGGAAAAGGCCTCTTTATGGAGCCTCCCATTCATGGGAAAAAGCCTGGGAAAAGGCCTCTTTATGGGGCCTCCCATTCATGGGAAAAAGCCTGGGAAAAGGCCTCTTTATGGGGCCTCCCATTCATGGGAAAAAGCCTGGGAAAAGGCCTCTTTATGGGGCCTCCCATTCATGGGAAAAAGCCTGGGAAGAGGCCTCTTTATGGGGCCTCCCATTCATGGGAAAAAGCCTGGGAAAAGGCCTCTTTATGGAGCCTCCCATTCATGGGAAAAAGCCTGGGAAAAGGCCTCTTTATGGGGCCTCCCATTCATGGGAAAAAGCCTGGGAAAAGGCCTCTTTATGGGGCCTCCCATTCATGGGAGAAAGCCTGGGAAAAGGCCTCTTTATGGGGCCTCCCATTCATAGGAAAAAGCCTGGGAAGAGGCCTCTTTATGGAGCCTCCCATTCATGGGAAAAAACCTGGGAAAAGGCCTCTTTATGGGGCCTCCCATTCATGGGAAAAAGCCTGGGAAAAGGCCTCTTTATGGGGCCTCCCATTCATGGGAAAATAACCTTATTCCTGGGGTTCAGTTTGGCCTGGCAAGTGCCCCCTTTATGGGGAAAAGTAGGCTTACTTCTGGGATTCCCCAAAGCCTGGCTCAAAGGCTCTACCTACATACAAGAGTCTTGTTATGAGGCAGAACTAGACATGATGGAATTGCTATTTATTTATTTATTTATTGCATTTCTATACCGCCCAATAGCCGGAGCTCTCTGGGCGGTTCACACAAAAAAAATTAAAAAATTGCTAATGGATTTTGTGTCTTTTTTTCTTATTATTTTCTCTGCTACCGAGCGTTGGAGCGGCCCCGGTGCCATGGAGCAACACAAGGCTGAAAGCTAGAAGCGTCTGGATGAAGCTGCTGTGAGTACGAATGAGCCATCCCCAATCCAGCTACAGAAGCCTCGTCATGGACACACTGTCCAGGAGTTCTCAGTCTACCCCATTCCTTCGCTGGTTGGGGAGTTTCTGCGAGCTCTTCCCCCCAGCTCAAGGGACTTCTTTAGCTGGGGAGGCCAAAGGGGAGCATGGGCATTGACTTTGCTCCCCATTCCCTCCCCAGCCCTGGCGAATGAGCCAACAACACTTATGGAAGGCCCGGTTCATTTTGAAGAACACCTGGAATAAAAGGTGCGTCTCTGGATATGGAGAAGAGTAAGTTTTATGTTGCGTTAGTGTTGATGTTTGATTCCTTCCTGTCGGTAATTGTGCATTTTCACTCCCCAGCTCCCTCGGCACCAGATATGGACGCAGGATGCTGCCTCGGCTGGGTTGGCTGAAAACTACATGGACATTTTACTCTGCTCACCACCTCGTGGAGGGATTGAAGAAAAGGTGAAATGTTGGGAAACTTTGCTGCAAACACACAACAGACTCACAACCACTTCACGGGATTTTTGTATCTTAGTCCTGGCATTATGCAGAACTGGCCTCAATAGGAGTAGCTTAATTCAGGGATGGCGTTCACACATGTGTGGAAATCTTCCTCTTCATAGGAAGAGGGGTTCAGACAGGCCTGGCAGGAGTCCTCTTTACGGGGTCTCCCCTTTATTGGAAAATAACTTTATTTCTGGGGTTCAGCCGGGCCTGGCAAGAGTCCTCTTTATGGGGTCTCCCCTCCATATGGAAAACTAGGTTTGATTTTGGGCAAACCCACCTTGTCCAATGCAGGGATGGATCGGAACGAGATGGAAGAGTCAGTGACACAGAGGTCGTGAGCAAACACTCCATTTCCAATTTAAACACTCCATCTGCACTATTTAAGGAAGCGCACTGTGGATGGGACTGGGGCTCTACACACTGTAAGGAGTGAGCCATTCAGACGATCTGTTCAAACCCTGTTCCAATGTGTCGGACTTAACAATTCATGTCATCTCTGAGCTCTCACGCTGCATTCTGTCTCTCTAGTCTCTCTGTTGCAAGCCGGCCACTTTGGGGTCTGCTCCGAATGACCTGGAATGGGGAGATGCTCTCCCACAGGTTTGTCGGTGTTTGTGCAGCCCTTTGGTCCAGGGATTGTGTTCTCTGGGGAGATGTGGGGACAGAGCTGGCAGTGGTTCCCCTGGTGTTGCCTGTTTGGAGTGGTCCTTTAGGGCTGAGTCTCTGTCAGAGGGGCAGGAACAGATATGGCATTATTGCCGGGCTTAGCAGTAGTGATGTATTGTTTGGTGTGTTGAGGCTGCTAGATTGAGGCGTGTCGTGATGGAGAGCGGTCTGTCGGTGTTTGGTACAGTGAGGCGTTCACATGCCTGTCATGGACAGTGGTGTCCAGATGTGCCACCGACAGACCTTTGGGGGAGCATTTCCCCATTTCAGGTCATTGGGTAACACACCTCAAAATGGCTGACCTGCCACAGAGAAACTTGAGAGACAGAATGCAGCGTGAGACTTCAGACTTGACATGCATTGTTCATTTCCACGCCTTGGAACACAGTTTGAACACTTGGTCTGACCGGCTCCTCCTTAAAGTGTGTAAAGCCCATGTCCCATCTTGCAATTCAATTCCTTTCATATTGTAGATGACGCTTGAAATTGGAATGGAGTCTTTGCTTTTTACCTACCTGGGACTGACTTTTCTATCTTGTTCCCATCCATTGCTACATCTGACAACGTGGGTTTGGCCCACAAAAGCCCATGCCTAAGTCATAAAACACGGTTAGTCTTTAAATTGCTACAGCCACTTTTTGGTGGTCATGCTACAGTCTAACACACCTGCCCATTTAGAATCTGTTGCTTATTGCTGGCCTTCCCTTGTGCCTGGCAAGTCTCCCCTTCATTGAGTTAACTAGGCTTATTTCTGGGGTTCAGGCATCCCAGGCAAATGTCCTCTTTATGGGGCCTCCCATTCACGGGAAAAGTCCTGGGAAAAGGCCTCTTTATGGGGCCTCCCATTCATAGGAAAAGTCCTGGGAAAAGGCCTCTTTATGGGGCCTCCCATTCACGGGAAAAGTCCTGGGAAAAGGCCTCTTTATGGGGCCTCCCATTCACGGGAAAAGGCCTCTTTATGGGGCCTCCCATTCACGGGAAAAGTCCTGGGAAAAGGCCTCTTTATGGGGCCTCCCATTCATATAAAAAAGCCTGGGAAGAGGCCTCTTTATGGGGCCTCCCATTCAGGGGGAAAAAGCCTGGGAAAAGGCCTCTTTATGGGGCCTCCCATTCATTGGAAAAGTCCTAGGAAAAGGCCTCTTTATGGGGCCTCCCATTCATGGGAAAAGTCCTGGGAAAAGGCCTCTTTATGGGGCCTCCCATTCATGGGAAAATAACCTTATTCCTGGGGTTCAGCATGGCCTGGGAAGAGGCCTCTTTATGGGGCCTCCTATTCATGGGAAAATAACCTTATTCCTGGGGTTCAGCCCAGCCTGGGAAGAGGACTCTTTATGGGGTTTCCCCTTCATGGGAAAACTAGGTTTAATTCTGGGGTTCAGTCCAACCTGGCCAGCAAGTGCCCCCTTTATGGGGAAAAGTAGGCTTACTTCTGGGATTCCCCAAAGCCTGGCTCAAAGGCTCTACCTACATACAAGAGTCTTGTTTTGAGGCAGAACTAGACATGATGGAATTGCTATTTATTTATTTATTTATTGTATTTCTATACCGCCCAATAGCCGGAGCTCTCTGGGCGGTTCACAAATTTTTTTTAAAAAAATTGCTAATAGATTTTGTGTCTTTTTTTCTTATTATTTTATCTGCTACCGAGCTTTGGAGCGGCCCCGGTGCCATGGAGCAACACAGGGCTGAAAGCTAGAAGCGTCTGGATGAAGCTGCTGTGAGTACAAATGAGCCATCCCCAATCCAGCTACAGAAGCCTCGTCATGGACACACTGTCCAGGAGTTCTCGGTCTACCCCATTCCTTCGCTGGTTGGGGAGTTTCTGCGAGCTCTTCCCCCCAGCTCAAGGGACTTCTTTAGCTGGGGAGGCCAAAGGGGAGCATGGGCATTGACTTTGTTCCCCATTCCCTCCCCAGCCCTGGCGAATGAGCCAACAACACTTATGGAAGGCCCGGTTCATTTTGAAGAACACCTGGAATAGAAGGTGCGTCTCTGGATATGGAGAAGAGTAAGTTTTATGTTGCGTTAGTGTTGGTGTTTGATTCCTTCCTGTCGGTAATTGTGCATTTTCACTCCCCAGCTCCCTCGGCACCAGATATGGACGCAGGATGCTGCCTCGGCTGGGTTGGCTGAAAACTACATGGACATTTTACTCTGCTCACCGCCTCGTGGAGGGATTGAAGAAAATGTTTATTTCAAAGGCATGACCCCCCTTATCCAATGCAGGGATGGATAGGACATATGTCGTGAGCAAACACTCCATTTCCAATTTAAACACTCCATCTGCACTATTTAAGGAAGTGCACTGTGGATGGGACTGGGGCTCTACACACTGTAAGGAGTGAGCCATTCAGACGATGTGTTCAAGCCCAGTTCCAACGTGTCGGACTGAACAATTCATGTCATCTCTGAGCTCTCACGCTACATTCTGTCTCTCTAGTCTCTCCGTTGCAAGCCGGCCACATTGGGGTCTGCTCCGAATGACCTGGAATGGGGAGATGCTCTCCCACAGGTTTGTCAGTGTTTGTGCAGCCCTTTGGTCCAGGGATTGTGTTCTCTGGGGAGATGTGGGGACAGAGCTGGCAGTGGTTCCCCTGGTGTTGCCTGTTTGGAGTGGTCCTATAGGGCTGAGTCTCTGTCAGAGGGGCAGGAACAGATATGGCGGTATTGCCGGGCTTAGCAGTAGTGATGGATCATTTGGTGTGTTGAGGCTGCTAGGTTGAGGCGTGTCATGATGGAGAGCGGTCTGTCGGTGTTTGGTACAGTGAGGCGTTCACATGCCTGTCATGGACAGTGGTGTCCAGATGTGCCACCGACAGACCTTTGGGGGAGCATTTCCCCATTTCAGGTCATTGGGTAACACACCTCAAAATGGCTGACCTGCCACAGAGAAACTTGAGAGACAGAATGCAGCGTGAGACTTCAGACTTGACATGCATTGTTCATTTCCACGCCTTGGAACACAGTTTGAACACTTGGTCTGACCGGCTCCTCCTTACAGTGTGTAAAGCCCATGTCCCATCTTGCAATTCAATTCCTTTCATATTGTAGATGACGCTTGAAATTGGAATGGAGTCTTTGCTTTCTACCTACCTGGGACTGACTTTTCTATCTTGCTTCTATTAATTCCTACACTTGACAAAGTGGTTTCGGCCCACAAAATCTCATGCCCAAGTCATAAAACATGGTTAGTCTTTAAATTGCTACAGCCACTTTATGGTTGTCATACTACAGAGTAACACACCTGCTCAATTAGAATCTGTTGCTTACTGCCGGCCTTCCCTTGTGCCTGGCAAGTCTCCCCTTCACGGGGCTGATTGATACTAGAGTAGGCTTAAAACATGTGTGGAAATCATGACTTTCCATCCTTGGCTTTGGTCGTGTTCAAATTTGGGATCCAGTGCTTGGGAAACATCCCCTTCATGAATTCAGACATGTGTGTCAAGCAACCCCTTTATGGCATCACTCAGTTTAAAACCAGTGTTTTGCAAGAGATTGAAATAATGCAGACAGCAAGCAAAACTGGTGGAGCTTGTCATGAAATATCTTTTCTAAAGGTAACACAAGTGTACTAAGCTCCAGAACATGAATGAATGTTACTTTCTACTGTTAGTTTTACCCTACCCTGTGCCTGCTTACCCTACCCTGTACCTGTTTGCATTCTCTTCCCCTCCTTATTGTTTTACTATGATTTTATTAGATTGTAAGCCTATGCGGCAGGGTCTTGCTATTTACTGTTTTACTCTGTACAGCACCATGTACACTGATGGTGCTATATAAATAAATAATAATAATAATAATAATGGATTGCAGCGCATTCTTGTTGGATGACATTAAATATAGCTGAGATAGATCACAGAAGGGCTAAGGATGTGGAGAAGCCGAATGAGCAGGAAAGAAAGCAGCTTTATAAACCCCAGAGAACGCGGAGAGAGAGAAGGAGGAGGTCTGATAGAACTGAAGAAGGCCTCAAGGAAGCCTCAATGAGACTATTGGACTCTAATTAATAATGAACTGTGAAAGTGGGAAAGATTGTCAGGTCTCATTTGTGCTTTAGTTAAAGTGTTGGCTTCTCTGATGATGTGTTTTAAATCATTTTAATACAGTATTTAAATCTTTGTTCTGATTTACTGTTACATTCATTGCTCTGGAATCTGTTTTAGATGTGGAGTGATATGCAAATTTTGTAAATAAACAATAAAAATATAGAACGGGTGTGGTTTTTAAAAAACATTTACAGGCACTGTGAAGTGGCAGAATAAGTATATCAAATGTACAACTATACTGAGGGATTTCAAATTAGACAGGTGATAAATCTAATTAATTTGAACAAAACGCCACTAGATAATGGAATGTATAAGAATTAGCAAAAATAAAATTCAAGGCCTCCCCTCTAACAATTTTAAAAACAAAAGACTTTTGAAATCCATTCTTACATGTAACACACTCAAAATATAGAGAAAATGGTAACATTTCCACCCCTTCTAGCAGTCTTACTACAACTGAATTTTTGTGATGAATGTTCTCACGTTAGTACATACAGGCCCAGATTATTTAGGATAATGGTTTTATTTGTGAGAATTACCTCGAAAACAAGTCCTCAGCTGAAAGACCAGTGAGATAATGGTAAATGTTACAATTACACCAGGTCCTCCACTAAGTACCAACCCTACAGTTTAAAAAAAGCCATTAATGGCATTTGAACAATTGATACTTGTACCTGAACTGCTAGGCAAAGGCCTCATATCCAACATACATAGAGTATTAGTCATGGAATCAAGGGGCAACATAGGGCTGAAAGAAATATGGGAATGTGACATACAGGAAGGAGAAGAAATGTAATGAAAAATGTCAGTTTCAGGGAAAACAGCTTGAAGGTAATACTTAACCCTGATAACTTTTAAGTCATATAGATATGACATCACTGTATTTATACAATAGGAGGTACACAGGGATCCTAAATTTACATTTCTATCTTTAGAGGCCCTAATGAATATTTACCAGACAAAGAAATGCTGGGTTTTATGGTGGTAGCATCCTCTCAAGTAATAGCAAAGAATTGGAAGGAATCTATAGACCTGTGAATAGTAATGCGGTATAACAACCTTTGGAACATTTTGTAAGCTGACAATTTAAACAGAGGTTGCAAAGACAACAAAGACTCAGATACCTTCTGTACAATTTGATATTTAATCTAAATGTATACATTTTATTTAGAAACAGGACTCCCTTAGAAGACTATTAGCATGTCAAAGACTTAAGTTCCTCCGTTCATCACTGTAAACATATACATGGGGAGGATGTGAACAGGCTGTGAGAAGACCCTACCCATGAAAATATACTTTATTAGGAAAATTTACTAGGATCATGGATAGAACAATGAAAATACCAACTCATTTTAGTTACCTAAAAAACCCTCAGTGCTTTTTTGACTGGTTAAATTGTCACCCCTCATACACAAGCTTAAGAAAGAGATGAAAAATAAAAAACAGCCAGTATATTAATGCATTGATAGTGCAAATATAGCGCCACAAGAACGTCTCACTTCACACATGAGGAGGACGCCCCATTGCTAGCTCTTTCCCCCTAGTATCTGGGTATACAGCACTTAAAACAGAACCTGTGTGCTCAGAAGTAGGACTATGGATAGCAGATACTAGGAGAAAAATAGAGAAAGCAATTACTTTAGCACCTTGCTGGTGGACTTCTGAGAAGCCAGATGCTCGCCTTGATGGAGCGCATTTTAGAACCCCCAAGTTCAAGCCATGAGAAGCTCATCTTATAATCAACTTACACGTGAATCGGTGCAGGTTCCTAGTCCATCTTTTTGTAATTAAGCAAGTCTTGGATATGTTTTCTTGCGGAGTGGAATGGGAGGACAGTCCTTGCACCATGGATATAAATGGCTTCGTACTTCACATTCAAAGCATTTTAAAGGAGGCACTGCCTAAAATACTGCTTTCCAAGGCCATGTTTGGATGGGCGCGTACCCCTGGCCCTGGGGCCGGACATGTTGGTGGGCACAGCCTCCAACCATGTTGTCCTCCTTTTTGGTTTCCAAAATATGGTCAGCCTATAATGGAGGGAATATTTAAATGTGTTTTAAACCTAGAGGCGGATTCGTCTTTCCCCCTTTGCGAGAGTTTGGCCGTCCTGACCATAGAGGCGGAGAAAGGTCTTGTCTAGCTCCCCTTTAATCATAGATTCGAGAAGCGGAGTAACCATAGAGTCATGATGGCTAGACAATCCTCCCTTCTGGCGGCCGGCACATCCGGGCTCCTTCAAGCCTCGCGGGAACCATGGAGCTCGGAAGGAGCGGCCTGGCGCCGTCTCTCCCGCCGTCCTTTCCGAGCCCCCGTCATTAAGGTGGCGGCTGACGAAGAACTGGGTGGCCGAGAGGCCTACTTGGTTCCGCCGGCCGAGAGGCCTATTTGGGAAGGACGAGTCTACCACAGGCGCAGGAGCTGATGCGCATGCGCTAGAAGCAGGTGAGCCCTCGCTATTGGCTGGACAGAAATCAATCAAGACGCAGAATTGCGCTGGGTGACTTGAGGAAGGAGGGGCGGATGTTCCCCCTCCCCTCCGTTGCTATGGTGATTCTGACACCCTGCGGAGGGAGGGTCAGGGTCAACGTTCCCTGAATCTGGAGGTCATGACCTCTGACCACCTTCAAATAATAATAATAATGATGATGATGATGATGATGATGATGATGATGATGATAATAATAATAATAATAATAATAATAATAAAGGATTGATATTTTTAAAGGGCAGTAAATGGTCAGGTCTCTGCCCCAAGAAGCTTACAGATCGCATTTATGAATTTGACATGCAATGGGGCAGAGATCCAGGATCATGCGCTACACGCACGCACACAGCACTTTCTCCCACAACAAGCAAACACTTATTCTCTCAGTTGCCAGAACAATCAGAAAGCTTTATGCAACCTTGTACAAAGCCAGTAGTAGCTGAATTGTATTTTTGTTAAATTTATCTCCCATCTTTTCCACTACAAATAGCAATCAAGGCAGCTAACAATACTAAAATAGAAGATGAAACCCAATATAATTAAAACACAAAAGCAATTCAGCGAAAGTAAAATAAATTTTACTGTTTACTATTTTCTATATTACGCTAGATACACTTAGCCACATATTTGGCTTCAACTCAAATAAACATGTGAAATTAGGTGCCACGGCTGTCCTTTTGGTGCCCTGCCCTCCGCTCTCAAACCCACAGCCTTCAACATCCCCCTGCCTGCCCTTGTTCCCCCTACTTATACAGCTCCTCCCACTGCTGGGTGAAGGTTGTTGCAGGGGGTTTCCCCCCTTCTGGTTGAAATTGGCCTCTCTTTTCCTTGGGGGAAAGCTTCACTGTCCACCTTCTCTTACTTTCCTTTGAGCAGTTAGAATGTTTGTGAACCTTCCATGATAGTTTCCCAGTAGTCACTGAAGGTTTTTTCTTGTCATAATACAATGACATTGGTATTTATTTATTTATGTCATTTATACCCCATTTTTCTTCCATCATGGAAAGTCAGAGTGGTGTGCATAGGGTTTCCAGGTGTTAGACACAGACCTGGCTTGCTTCAGTAAGATGAATGCACCATACGCCCTCAGGCCATGACCTGGAGTCCATCACTTCCATTTAACAGATGAGAAAACTGAGGGGCTCATGAAACAGTAATTAACATCCAAAAGAAATTGACCCTGGCCAGGTGGTATGTACTGCCAAGAGTATTTCAGCAATATTACCTACAAAATAAACATTTGCCCAGAAACCAAAAAGCATTTAGGTGTCATCGTTCTAGGATTCTTATCCAAAATATAGATTCCTGTTCAACCTCAGCCAGACCCATACCTAAGCCTGTTTCTCAGATAAGATGTCCTGTGCTGTGCCAGCAAAATAGGTGTGGTTGGCAGGTAAGTTCACCTATTCCCAGCACCTGATGGACATCATGCAATAAAACCAAATACCGTTGGGGATGGTGTTCATTGATATTGCGCAGTTCTGAACGGGCTGCTCTTGCAAACCAGGAGAGTTGCCACAGGTCTATAAACTGGCAGCGATGGAACCAAGGTTGTTAATGATGTTTTTGACTCTTGCCAGGAACTGGAGAAATGGACCCTCAAGCAGCCAAGGCGGCCTCAAATGGGAGGAAGAAGTTCACTGTGAAGACGCAGGAGGAAGATACAGGCCAGGTACAGTGGGAGGGTTGGGTTGCCAAGACATGCCCTCTGGGGACTCTTTTCCACTGAGCTTTTACCTCTTAGTGGACATCAGATGGGGACCTACATTTGCCCTCCGATTCTGTCAGAGGGGGCACACAGCTCTCTGGCTCACAGAAACCACCAGCTCGCCTCTCAAACAGAGTCTGAACTGGCTCCTCAGTTCAACTTAAATGTTTTCCAGGTGAAACCGCTCTTCAAATCCTCTTCTGCAGCAAAAGCCTTGCTGGATCCCGAGGGCCCCGTTGTGTCCACAGCTGCATCCTACGCAGACTACATTGTTGGGCAAGCAGGTACCTCCTCAGCTCCCCAGGTGAAGCAAGGGGCATCTGTCACTACGACGGCAGCAGCAGCAGCAGCCACCATCTCAGAGGTGTCCCCTCTGTGTGACGAAGATAGGAGCGCAACAGAAGACAAAGGCCACCCCTTGGACCCAGCACCAAAGGCTGGAGCCAAGCACAATAGCATCATTGTCAGCCCCCGTCAGGTGAGAGGGAAGAGGGAGGGGTCGGACTGGGAACATCCCCTCCTCCCTACCTCACATGTGGACAATTCTGCCGGTGGAACAGCACTTGTGAATGCTGATGGAGCACAACTGGACAGTCAGCAGCAGGCCTAGATTGGTAGGCCAAGCTGTGGCCAATTTCCAAGGAGGGTCCAACACTGAAACTCTGTTCTCAAATCCCAAACGGGTGGAGCTGACTATGGCTACCATGTGAACTTCCTTGCTCATCAAGGGAGTCAAGAAATGCAGACCTCCTAGGCTCAAACCCAGAAATTCACGGCTTAGTTTCAGAAAGGGAGACGTTCCACAGCTCCAGTTTGCTTGTAAAACAAGCCCTGTGGTACTTCGTGGTGAGGGGAAAACACTCTGCACGTGACCAGAGGTTATATCCTCTTTATTGGCAGTTCACAGTGGTTTAAACGTGAGAGCAGCAAGCCCACAGAATTGTTGAGAAAACGTTGCAAGTGTTCATGCAGAGTCTGTGAAAGCAGCGCAGGCCTTTTTTAGTGCCTGACGGGCAGCAGGTTTTGGGGGGCTCTGAGAACAGAATTCTAGTTCCTTGCCGCCTTGTAGACGGGTTGTTTCTCAGCATGACGCTCTCCCCTTTCTTATCTTCCATCCCCCCTTTTGGGGTGGGGGCGCTTACCTCTGCCTTCCCAACCTCTCTTTCTCCCAGACCCTGCTTCTAGGGCTTCAGACTGAGCTTGACCGCCTCCTTGAACCCTTTTCTTTCCTCAGAGAGGAAACCCCATTCTGAAGTTTGTCCGCAACGTGCCTTGGGAGTTTGGCGAGATTGTCCCGGATTATGTGCTGGGCCAAAGCACCTGTGCCCTCTTCCTGAGGTGAGGAGAGATTCCACACAAAACCACACACACACCCCAAGCCGCTCCAATGAATGATGTGAACTTCAGTTCCATGGGTGCCTTTTGGGGGGGCCTCCCGCGGCCCCTCATTCAGAGCCTTCCTGCCCGTTTCCTTGTTTCCTACGAGAGCCCCCTAAGTGTACATGGCTCTGCAGCTAGGCAGACAATAAGCAATTTTAGCCATATAGAGAAAGATGCAAATCCTGTCGGGGACTCAGAGATAAATCAGAAACTGGGCAGATTTCTTTCTGTATCTCCGAGCGAAAGGGCCGAGGAGATTAGCACTGGACCGCTAGCCTGGCCCGGTCCGGTATGGCTTCTATAGGACTGGAGCAGGGATCCGAGGAATTTGTGCCCTAAAATTTAAAGGGCCCAGCAGCCTCCCCCACCCCCCTGGCTGCTGCCGCCGCCCCTGTTGAAGAACGCAACCCCTCTCTGAACGGTTGATCTCTTCCTCTGCCACCCACAGCCTCCGCTACCACAACCTGAACCCCAACTACATCCACGAACGGCTCCGCAACCTGGGCAAGACTTACCTGCTGCAGGTGCTCCTGCTTCAAGTGGATGTGGTGAGAAACCAGGCCGTGAGGACCACCGCGCCTCCCGTTACTCCATCCCTCCCCACTTCCTGTCTTGGGGCTTTACAAACTTCCTAGACCCGGCTTTACTGTTTCAGTCCCGTACTTGCTAAGCCCTGGACCACAGGGGCTCTCGGTTTTTGTTCTCTCTCTCTGTGGCTGCAGGGGAGGACCATCGCCTTTGTGGCCTTCCGAAAAGCACCTGGTTGCCACAGCGGTGGGAATGGCCCTTTGGCCTGGCCCAGCCTCGGGGCTCCTCTTCTGCTCCTGACATTTCCCTGGATGCTTTTCATCCTCCCATGCTTGTTCCCTGCCACGTCCTGCCCCTCCAGTCCTGGCTGGCTCCACTCACCAACGACTTTCTTGCTTCCTTTAGAAAGACCCGCACCAGACACTCAAAGAGCTGGCAAAGATCTGCATCCTTGCAGATTGCACCCTCATCTTGGCCTGGAGGTGAGAACCAAAGCTGGGCTGGGGGTGATGTTCCACACTTGGTAAAAGTGGCAGCGGACGTTTCCAGCAGGTGCCTCTGGCCCTGCCCGTGGGGCTTTGGGGGGGTTGGTAAGCCCTTGCCACACGCTCTGGAGGCCACAGCTCAAGGGCAGCGCGCCTGCCTTGGATGGAGAAGCTGCCAAGCTCAGTCCCTGGCTTCTCCCGTCAAGGGGATCTCTGGTGAGGCTGAGAAAGGCCTCCCTGCCCAACAGCCCCTGCCAGTCCAGGTAGAGACATTGGCCTGGATGGAACCAGTCTGGCGCTAAGTACAGCAATTTCTCAGCGGGACTGTATGCAAGTCCGTGGCAGAACCCACACTGTGCAGGCACAACATCCCGGGCTTGATTCCAGGCGTCTCCAGCTGGAAGGGCTGGGAACAGTGGCTCTCTCTGCCCGAGAGCCTCTGTTGGTCAGAAGGGACAGTCCTGAGTCCCTGGACCGGTGGTGCCGTGTCCTTGAGCAGGCGGTTCAAGGAGTTCCTCCTCTCCAGCTCTGAGCCTGCCTTTTTCCATCGCCCTCTGAGCTTTCCTGGCTCCCCGGGTCCCCCCTGGGTAGAAGGCTGGCAGGCTCATCCCACCCCTGGCATGTCGTAGCTCCACGGCTCCAAGGGCATAGTGAATGCAAAGGCCCCGCTTGAAACAAGTTCCCCCCATTTTTCTGCCACCGGACTTTGTGAGACTCGCCACAGCGGTTCTCCTGAATGAGCTCAAAGAGCAAATGTACATAAGGAAGCCAAGACTATCTTGGGGGGGGGGGAGATCTCGAACTTAAGATGGCACCAAGAACTGCATCCAATGCAGACTCCCCAGCTGTTCTTTCTGTACTCTCTTGCGCCTGGAGACCCTTGTAAAACCCCTTGGCGCGTGTTGGCAAATTTGGCTCAGGACCTGCGCAGCGTGGTGTCCAGAGGGAGGCCTCCTGAACCTCGTTCATGGCTGTTTGGGTCAGCCCTTGCTTCTCTTTCTCATCCTTAGTCCGGAGGAAGCTGGCCGCTACTTGGAAACGTACAAGGCCTATGAGCAGAAGCCGGCTGACTTGCTGAAGGAGAAAGTGGACCAGGACTACCTCTCAAGAGTAAGAGCACTTCTCCCCTTCGCAGTGTTGCCTAATGGGGAGTGTGCTGGGATCAGCCCCCGTCCAACAGAACACTGCTCACCTTCAGACTGGCCATTTTGATTATAGGCGGTCAATATCTATTACTTCTCATCTCTCTCTCTCTCTCTCTCTCTCTCTCTCTCTCTCTCTCTCTCACACACACACACACACACACACACACACACACACACACACACACTCTCTCTCTCTCTCTCTCTCTCTCACACACACACACACACACACACACCCTCCCTCAGTGCTGGGAGGGAAACAGGATGGTCCTTACACTGCTGACCAGTTTTCAAGCTTTAGGGAGGTATGTAGTGCTCCTAAAGGCCTGCGCCCTACATTTATTAACGGATCTCCCTCTCTCACTTCTTGCCGTTTCTAAAATGAAGCACAAGAGCTTCCTCCCGCGCTTTCCCCGTGGCCAGTGACACCTGAAATGCTACCGAGTTTGCTAAACGATTGCTACACAGAGTCCCTGAAAGAACTTGGCATCCTAACGTTCAAGAGCAGCTTTGCTAGAGGTCAGATGTTGCAGCTGCTTCATTCTCTGGTTGCAGGTGACAGACTGCTTGACCAGCGTGAAATCTGTGAACAAAACAGACACTCTCAGCCTGCTCTCCACCTTCGGAGTGAGTCTCTTCTTTATGCTGAAGGGGCGCGGAGTGGGGGCGGGGAGCAAGGGCCTCTGAGGCCAGTACGAATTCCAGGCCTCCCTGCAACCTCTCTGTAAGTTCTGACCTCTGACCCAACCCCCCTTCCTTTTAATCCCAGAGTTGGGGGGGGCAGCTGTGGGGGCGCTGTTATTTCTTCATACTTGAAAACTAAGCTCCAGCACTGGGGGGGGGGGGAGTTCTGGGATAAAGCCCCCGCACAAAGGAAGTCATGGTCTGGCCTTCGGCATCTCAGCCCCTACCCCACATCCCTTTGGGAAGCTCTTTGTCCGCCTCTTCTAACGTTAGGGTGCTTTACGAACTCCACCCTGCTCTGTCTTATTGGCCCTGCTTAATGCCAACGCCTTCTCTTGCCTTGCAGGCTCTGGCCAACATCGCCCATGCTTCCAAGGAGGACCTGTCCCTCTGCCCGGGGATTGGGCCCCAAAAGGTAAGCAGGAAAGGCCACTCAGCCCATCAATCTTTGACGAATCACCATGGGAAAAAGTATTCCTCCTCTTCAGAATCGGATACTGTAAAAGTCTCCCAGGATTTATTGTAAAGGCCCGAGTCTTCTAACTCTTGTGAATGAAGGGGAAAAAGCTGGCAGGTTTGCAGCCTAGGCCACATTTCTTGACCGCCCTGCCCAATGCAACTGTAATGTCAGCCACAGGACCTTAGTGTTCATGTACCTCGACCTGGGAGAAGCGGGGCAGGGGGAGATCTGGGAATTTCAGTGTGGAACACACAACATGCAACAGCTAGTAGGCACCTGGGAGTCCCCGTCAGATGGGGACCCTTGGCAGCAGGGACTAAAGTGAAGCATTCAGCTGTAGGGCAGTACCGAAATGCAATAAATAAGCAGGCAAGCATTGGCCTCTAGTTTGGACCGCTTGGGGTGACGGACAGAGGCTCCCCCACCCACCCACCAAGACCGGTGGGGCAACCCCAGAATCCCCTTCCTTCCCCCTGCATCTGCCTCCAAATCTCACGCGCACCTCTTCTTCCCAGGCTAAGAGGCTCTTTGACGTCCTGCACGAGCCATTCCTGAAAGTTCCCAAGTGATCGTATGCGCAAAGAACAGGCGTGCGCAAGGCTTTGATGGGCACTGCTCCCCCTGTCCCTCCCTACGCAAGAGTTTGCATTTCTGCAGAGCCCTGCGGAAGCCCAGCGGAGCAACGCAGCCTCCTGGAAGAGAACGGAAGCCTTAATTTACTAGTGACCAACAGGATTTTCCTCCCCCCGCCCCCAATAAATAAAATACCAGCAAATGGCAAGAACATTGAGGGAGCCTCTTATTCTTCTGGGGAAATAGGAAACTGAAGCAAAAGAAAAATATATTTTTAAAAAATCCTTGAGAGAAGTGTCGGTTGCTAGTTCTGTCTGTGCAATCGCAGAGTTCCTTATTTAATTCCGAGGTGCAGATGGAACCGGAAGAAGGATCTGGGAGCTGAACCATTCTCCCTGCCCCCTCCACAGCCACATACAAGTTTAGGGCCGACGCCCCTCCACGCCACGGTGCGCAGCCCAGCTAAAGCTGAACTCATCAGAGAACTGACCCAGGGAGGTTTGGACAGACGGTTTCTGAGCCCAGGGAGGAGTACAATTTTTGTCCCCGCATCAAGGCTGGAGCGGGGTAGTCTTATTCCTGAGGGGTCTTCAGCTCCTGCTTGATGAAGCCCAGACCCTCCTCTGTTTCTTCCTTCTTGAGCTTCTTCTTCTTCTTCTTGTGCTTTTGGCGTGGCACCTCCGCCGTGGCTCCTGATGACTCCTCCAGCTCCACGCCCGGTCCAGAGGGGGCCTCCAGTTCATCGTAGCCCAGCAGCTCCTGTTTTATAGAGCTGGGCTCCAGCAACAGTCCCCCCCCATCCTGCTCCTCCTCAGCCTTCACCTTCTCCTTCTTCTTCTTCTTCTTGGACTTGCGGCTTGGGAGGCCCGTCCCGAGCTCCTCGTCTGCTACGGCTAGGCTGCCCTCCGGGATGTCCCCCGCCCACCCCAACTCCCAGGGCTCTGTAGCCACCTCTTCCTTAACGGAGGCAACGTCCACCCGTGTCATGGCCTCCTTGGCCGCTGCCTCCTCTTCACGCCTCCTTTTCTTCTTGTGCTTGCGCCGAACCAGCCCCTCCATCCCGGAGCTCCCGTTCTCTCCTGTGTGGGGCTCCGGCTCCCCACCTGGCAAGCAGGGGTCAAGTTCGGGCAGCTGGTTTATGGAGCCGGGATTCAGCAGTACTTCCTCCTCCTGCACAATCTCTTCCTTCTGCCTCCTCTTCCTCTTCTTCTTGCTCTTACGGCTTGGCTCCTCCTCTGCTGACCAGAGGCTTTCCTGAGAGGCAGACCCCAAGATGCTGCTCGGCTGAGAATCCTCCACAGGCACCGTGGATCCCCCAGAAGGCACCTCTGGCCCTCTCCCCACCCAGAGCTCAGGCTTCAGAGGCAGCTGCTCCTCAGGATCCCCCACGTCCCCCACCGCCTGAAGCTGCCGCTTCTTTTTCTTCTTCTGGGGTGGCTTCTCCACAGCTTGCTGGGGAGGAGGAGGGGGTCCCATTAGCTGGCCTCCAAAGGGCAAGAAACGCTGCTTGAGGCCTTCTGGGATCTGGGGGGCTGGCCTGTCTGCCACTGGCAAGAGGGGCTGGTTGGCACTGGGGTCCCCATATCTCTCCCAGATGCTCAGGGAGCCGCTGAATGGAGGGGCGCAGGTGAGCTGGTCCTCCTGGCCTGAAGGGACGAGCAGGTGGGCAAAGCCGCCCAGATCCCCCGGAGTCGGTTGGACGCTGTAGACTTTCTGCATCCTATCCAGCTGCATTGCCTTCACGGTCTGGAAGGCCGACAGGGATACGACCTGCCCATCCAAGCTGAGGAGGGGGAACGGGACACAGGGTAAGCATTGACTCTTATCCATGAAAACAGAACAGACACCCCCCCTCACTCCCCCTCCAACAAAGCACGGTGCAGATCTTTGATAGGGCACCTCTTGTACAACCAAGGCCTGCTTGAACCCCAGATTCCGTTTGCAGAAACAATAAAGCCCCAGCCGGCTTCTACAAATTTGCTCCCTCTCCCCCACCCCCCTTGAAACCACAGATCCCGCCCAGACCTGGTCCTACCTGACCCCTTTATTCATGGAGCAGCGAGAGGAGATTGGAGAATCATCATCCCTTTTTCTACAGATTTCCAGGAAACCCCAACTCTCCACCTGAGGCCTCAAGAGCATTCGCTCTCTCTCACACACACACACACCTGCTTACCTCTCTGGGCTGAAGTTAGCTGGGGCTCTGATCAGCAACAGCTGCTTCGAAGGGTCCTGCAGCATCTCTGGGGAGAAGGGCGGCCCAGGGGCAAAGGCGCTGGCTGAGAATTCCACCGGGCACTGGAAGCGGGGAGGGCCTGTTGGCAAAGGCACGAAGAGGGGACATTTCACTCTCTTTCTCTCTCTCCATTTTATTACATTTCTATACCGCCCAATATCCAAAGTTCTCTGGGCAGTTTACAAAGATTCAAACCCATATATAATGCAACATAATATAAAACAGTAACAACAAACAATGAATCCCAGGAGAGCGGAGAAGTAAGCAAAGACTCTGGATCCCAGGGGCAGGAACACAGCCAGATCCGTCCCCAAAGTGTGCCACCTGGTTCCTTCTGATTTCTGCTTCCTCCCACCTTGAGGCAGGTCATCCCACACGAGAAGAAGCCCCTGCGAGGGTTTATTTCAAGTGGAGCTTTAGGGCGCAATCCACGCACGTTCAGACAGGGGGGGGGGGCGGGGAACCCACACTACAACTCCCATCACGCTGGCTGGGGAATGATGGGAGTTGGAGGTCTTTTTTCCTGGCTAACCCTGCAGAGGGTCGCGCCCTTAGCGTCCGGCACTCCAAGCTAAGCTGCTCCTGAACACGGGGCTCCCAACAGCCCCGGCCAGCATGGTCAAGCAGAGAATCATAGAATAGCAGAGTTGGAAGGGGCCTACAAGCCCATCGAGTCCAACCCCCTGCTCAATGCAGGAATCCCCGTGGATGATGGGAGCTGTAGTCCAACAACGTCCTAACCCCCTTAGAACCACGCACCCTCCTTCTGGCCGGGCGCCTCCATGCCTCCCTCCGGCCGCACGTGGGTCTCCTCTGCAGCAGCCGCGTCCTGCTTCTCCTCCTGGGCGGCTCCATGGTGGAGGCGGGGGAGGGGGCGCCGCTTGGGGCGGTCCTCGCGCTGGCGCGTGACGTCAACGGCGCCGTCCCCCCCCTCCGGACGAAGCGACTTGGTACCGTCTCGACCCTTAAAGGGGAGCCGAGGGCGCGTTCTCTCTTTTTGTGTCCGCCGACTCCGAGAAAAGCGGAGTGTGCTTTTTAAATACTTAATCCGGACCAAATCTGGATTGGCCCCTGGATTTTTCAGCATTAGAAGGGGCACCCTGCGTTCAGTCTGGCTGTGCCCTACATATCTCTCCCGGATCCTCTCTTTGGAAAGCAGCAGCATAGTCACAGGAGGGGCGGGGCCAGGCGCTGGACTACAACTCCCAGCATGCCCCGGCCACTTTTTTATATTCACCAAGCTGGAGATAATTTTAGAGAGTGCATTAAGTAAAAAAATAAATAAATAAATTGGGTAGCTGTAGGAGAGGCACCCTCGGAGAACAAAGTCCCAGCGCCAGGTGCTGAGCTGAAGACTCACTAGGTAGGTTTACTTAGAAGTAAGCCCCACTGAGATCAATGAGGCTGGAAAGTTAAAGGCAGGCATAGATTCAGAAACGAGGGCAGAAAATCAGGAGAGCCTGCAAGGAGCGTAGGATGTGGCGGAGAAGGCAAATTAATTCAGAGGTGCCTGGTTTGTTGGTTGGTTTTCCATATATTTAAAATATTAAAAAGCATCTCCCCATCCAGGCTGCTTTTACCCATCCAGAGACGCATGTTGAGAAGAGATCCGGTAACGTGGCTTCTGTGTGGCCCTGAAGCGTTCTTTTCCAATCACTGTTGCTTACCTTAACAGAATTGACTACTTATGTTCCAGCAGCAAAAACAGTTGATACTTGCAAAGTGTTTCTCCTTAAACTGTAGGAATTATTATTATTATTATTATTATTATTATTATTATTAGGTATTATTTGCAAACACTGTTCAATATGGATAAGCAAAACTCTCAAATGAACTGATTTGAAATCTAATAGGAAAAGAAAAGAAAAAAAGACTGAAAAGCTGTACTGTATGGTGAGCCTTGGTGGTCAAAGGCAGGCAGGCAGGCAGCTGGGGAAGTCTGCGCGTTTTTCAGCGCAATGCGTAGGGGCGATGCATGGAGGCCCTGATCAATGGCGGTGATGAAGGTGCTGGTCATGTGCTGGTCGTTCCTGGTCATGCCAAAATGAAGGCAGCATCAGCATCATGGCCTTAAAAGCACTGCAGTTCTGCTCCACATCACTGGGAGTCACTGTTAGCACAGTATTTGTCGCAGCTGGGTGTAACCAATGGCTTTTGCAGCATAAAATGATGCCTGCCCAGGAGTTTCTTTTAAATGAAATCAACCAACATCAGCCAGGGATGGTGGAAGCCAGGCCAAAACGGGTGAGGCTGGGCAGGCATCTAAGAGAGAAATTGCCCTAGAGTGGTCTTCCCCACTCTAGGGAAGTCCCATCATCCTTGGTTAGCATGGTCAGGGATTGTGGAAGTGGCAGCCCAAAACAACAGGGGGGGAGGGGGCACCCAGTTGTCTGCCCTGCTTTAGAAGACCAGGCAGGGCCGGCACTACCATCAGACAGGGTGAGGCAGTGTCCTCAAGCAGTGGATGCTGAGGGGGCAGTGAGCATTGAGGAGGTCAGAGCTGTGTGTCTGCCCCACGGCCTGCCCGCCTGCCCCACAGCCCCTACACTAGTCTCCTGTCTTCAGGTGTGATAGAGGCTGTTCTGCTGTCCACCGGATCCAGCGCCCCGTTTCTCAGCATGGCCAGACAGGTGCTTCTGAGGGCCCCCCATAAATAGGGCACGGAAGCAAAAAACCCCCACCCTTCCCCTTTTCTCGAGGCCAGCGCCTGGAAGTCCGCCACACGCTGCCTCCAGCAATCAGATCTCATAGTCCTTGACTGACATCTCCCAGAGCGTGTTTAATGGCCGTTTCAAGGCAGTGGTAGCCGCCGCCGCCTCCAGTGGCCAAAATGAATTATTGGAATCCTTGCTTAAGCGACTGGTGTGTTGCGTGAAGGAATGCTTCCTTTTTGTCTGCCCTGAACCTGCTCCCAGCAAGTCCCATTGGAGAAACTTGGGGGTTCATGTAGTAGAGTCCTTCCCACCTCTTCTCTCAGGGGCAGTGGTGTGGCTAGGGACCCCATAGCCCTGGGGGTGCAAATGACAAGCCGGAGGCTGCAACAGAAGCAAAGTCCCTTTCCCTCCTGTGGTCACGATAATGCTACGATTTAAGTGAGGTTAACCTGTGGACCTGCACACATGCGCAGGAGTCTTCTTTAAGGCATTTTATTAGGGCTGTGCTCCACTTCGGAGCGTAGAAGCAATAGCGAGGCGGCCTGATTCCCCTCCGACAAAGGCGGAGACGAAGCGGGTCAGGGGCTGCGGAGCGAGGCAAAGAGAATCGAGACCAAGCGGATCCTTTGCCTTGATCTGGAGCTCCGAAAAAAAGGTAAGTGGGGGCTTACCTGGCACTGCTGCAGTCTGTGTGGTGACGGCGGCAGAGCCAGGTAAGGGGGCAGAGGGGAGGGGGGCTTATCTGCATCCGTCGCAGGCTTCAACTGAGGCTCAAACTGGAAGACCAGGCTGCAATCGTGGCCTGCCCTTCCGCTTTGAGCGTTGGCCTTAGGTGAAGCTACTGCCGGAACGCAATGGACACAGGTAAGGGGAGAGGAGGGGGGCCTTACCTGCCGCCGCCGCCGCCGCCACATTTCATGCGGCGACGGCAGCTGATCCATGTAAGGGGGCAGGGGGGAAGGGTCTTACCTGAGTCGGTCGCGTTCCAGCAGCGGTTTCAACTGAGCCCAAGGACTCAAACTGCAGCCTGGTCTTCCTGTTTGAGTCCTCGGGTTCAGTTGAAGCAGCCGGCAGGTAAGGAGAGAGGGGGGCCTTACCTGCCGCTGCAAAGCTCCAATTTGGATCCAAAGCTCTGCAGCGGAGCGGAGCGAACCATAGGCGGATTGACACGGGGCGGAGCAGACCCAATCCGGAATTTGTGGATCGAGTGCGGAGCGGATCAGGGAGTCCGTGCACAGCCCTACTTTTTATCACGGCTGGCAAACTATCCGTTTCTTCTTTGTTGCTCTCAACGTGTCAAGAAATTAGAATCTGGTGTAAAGCTTGGACTGGTGGTTGGGAGGGGAGAAGAGCGAGTTTATCTGCGTGCATCCTCACTGCCGTGAGGCGCCTGCCCGTCTCAAGCCCCCGCTCCCTCACCCTCGCTGCCCAGGGCTGCCGTGTGGGCAGGGGCCTTGCCCTGTGTGAGCACCAAGAGCGTCAGGCAGAGGAACTTGATGGATGGCGACGCTTTTAGGGTTCCGGTCCTTGGGCCCGTAGGAACGTGTGCTTGAGTCATGCAGCAGTGGGGACAGAATGAAACAGCCGCTGGGAAACGACGGCCGGAGGTGGCCCTCGCCCTCCCTCCCTGCTTGTGGCGGAGTCCTCTGTCTGGCCACCGTAGCAGGAGCCAGGATGCTGGACATCACAGGCCCCCTTGAGTCTGATCCGGCTGCAGGCTCTTCCTGCGTTCCAAAGTCCTCGTTCGGCGCAGTGTTCAGTGGGCAGCGGTGGCTACACCCTGGGCCCCGGCTCTTCCCCTCCCTCGGGAAAGGTCGGGATTTCCCCCTGTAACTTTTCCTCGTACAAAAAGATTTGTCTTGGAGCCGGGCTGGCTTTGGAAGGGCAACCTGGGCCTGCCAATTTGCTCCCTTCTCTCCGCTGCAGCTTTGGTTTGACCCAGACACAGAAACCACGTCTTTCTGGTCAGGCGCTTTTTTGCCCTGCGTTGGCCTGAGGCCAGCTACGTCTGGGGTCACTCGGCTCTCTGCAGGATGCCTGAGCTGAGCGTCTGGCTTCTGCCATCCTCCTGGGCCTTCAAACCCCGCCCGGGGAGCCTGTGCCACCAGGCTTTCTTCCTCTCCCTGTGCTTGAATTCCTCATGAAGGATGTTGTGGACTGAATTTGCACGTTGTGGAGAAGCAATTGAGGAAGAGGGAAGGCACTGGTTTTCAACATTTGAATTAGTTTATGTATTTTGTGTTGTTTTTATTTGTGTTGTAGCCCGCCTCGATCCAGAGGGAGAGACGGGTAACAAATAAATAAATAAATATATTATTATTAATATTGCCAAAAAAATAAAAATAAATCAGTGGTGACCATTTAATACTTTTGTTTTCCATCACCCTGACTTTGGTGGGTGACCACGTGCAAGGAGGTGACTTGTCAACCCGAAACAGTGTGTGCAGGTTCAAACCCTTGACTGGCCCTGCTTGGTTCACACAAACTGGGATTAGGTGAAGTGAGCGTTCAGGGAGGCACAACCTCAACGCTAGGGCTCCCAGCCAGCGTTCTGCCCATCGAGGGACAAAGTCTTAACTTAGTGGAGAACTCGTGTTTTTCATGCAGAAGATCCCAGATTCAGCCCTTGACTTCTCCAGGTAAACCTGGGAGGAAAGACGCCTGGCTGAAACCCTGGAGGGGGACCGGCTGCCGGTCATTGCAGAGAAGGGCCCTGAGCTCTAAGGCAGCCTCCTGTGCTCCTGCCATTTTTGGGACGGTTTGCATCTCCGTATTAGGGCCCCTGCTTTAAGGCCTCCAGTTCAGTCCCTGATGGCTCCCCCCAGCAGGGATAAGAAAGGCTTCTGCCTGTAACGCTGGAGAGCCATTGCCAGTCGGTGTCAACAATGCCGGGCAAGAATCATAGAATAGCAGAGCCGGAAGGGGCCTACAAGGCCATCGAGTCCAACCCCCTGCTCAATGCAGGAATCCACCCTAAAGCATCCAAGGCATTCAAGAGGCAGCTGGACAAGCATCTGTCAGGGATGCTTTAGGGTGGATTCCTGCATTGAGCAGGGGGTTGGACTCAATGGCCTTGTAGGCCCCTTCCAACTCTCCTATTCTATGATTCATCCCTGACAGGTGGTTGTCCAGCTGCCTCTTGAATGCCTCTAGTGTGGGAGAGCCCACAACCTCCCTAGGTCACTGGTTCCATTGTCGTACTGCTCTAACAGTCAGGAAGTTTTTCCTGATGTCCAGCTGGAATCTGGCTTCCTGTAACTTGAGCCCGTGATTCCGTGTCCTGCACTCTGGGAGGATCGAGAAGAGATCCTGGCCCTCCTCTGTGTGACAACCTTTGAAGTATTTGAAGAGTGCTATCCTGTCTCCCCTCAGTCTTCTCTTCTCCAGGCTAAACAGGCCCAGTTCTTTCTGTCTCTCTTCATAGGGCTTTGTTTCCAGGCCCCTGATCACCCTGGCTGCCCTCCTCTGAACACGCTCCAGCTTGTTCAGAAGACGGCCAAAGGTCTGGCTTGGGACGGGGCAAAGTCTTACGCCTGAGTGTGTGTGAAATGCAAGGCAAAGGGGCGTTTCTGATGGATTTGCTCGTGCAGACTTGATCCTCGTGTTCAGGGCACATCAGATCTGCAACCGTAAAATTACAGCGCAGATCAAGATGCAGGAATCTGCCCAAGGGCCTGACTACAGAGTCACAAAGCCGAAAAGCGGGGAGGGCTGCAGCCCCCAGGCAGAGCGGATGCCTTGCTCCAGGGGTGCAGGGCTCTGGCCCAGGGAGGGGCCCGATCCGGCCCTCCAGAGTTCCCAATCTGGAGCTTCCTGGTTGCCCCACTCCTCCCCCTCGCCCCACCTGCTCCCCCAGGGCCCAGCTGTTCTGCGGCTGTTCCCTGTTCTGAAAGGTTGAGACGCAGGGCTGAAAGGTAAAACAAGGAAGGGCGAAAAACCAGCCAGCTGAAGGCACTCTCAGTTCCAGGCTGGAGAACCTTTAAGCTACAAGATGGGTGAGTTTGGGGTGGTTTGGCCCCTCCCCTGTTGCCTTTGCCCCACCCACCACTGGAATGCCCCACCCACCACATGCACACACACGCACCCAGCTTCTCCAAAATGGAATTGGGTCCTCGGCTGAAGGAGCCTCAGCACCCCTGCCTCACAGGCCCAAATCCCAGGTTCCGGCCACCCCAGGCACTGCGGAGCGAGACGCCTCCTGAAACCCCGGAGAGCCGCTGCTGCCGGTCAGTGCTGGCAGTCAGATCCCTAGACGGACCAGGGATCGAGACCCAGGATAAGGCGGCTTCCTATGTTTCTAGACCTTTTCCACTTGAGCGGTTGGTTGATATGTTTTAAATTGATGTGCAAAGTACAAGGATCTCAATAGAAGTGGCTTGTTTGGATACTGAAGGAAGTGTGAGATAATTTACCGTTAAATAAACAAACGCCACCACTTATTGTTACAAGGAAAAGCCAACTTGAATATTATCTTTTCCAGGCTCCATTAGAGTAACTCACCAGGAATAGTCCCAGCAACAACCCACAACGGGCCCTGCTGCCTTTAACTCTTCGCCTCCCAGATTGAGATTGACGGACACTGATGAGAGGGAGAGAGGGAGAGAGAGAGAGAGAGGGCCAATGAACTCCAGCTGCCCAGTTAATCAGTGGCTTGTATTCCAGACTAATTCATCCATCTCCCCCCCCCCCCCAACCCTGCTCCCAGATTCAACTTGCAATTCTGCCATTTGGGAGGAAAGGTTGCCCCCCCCCCCCCGGAATAACGAAGGATGCTTGGAAGCCAGGCGTCCTGCCCACGTCTCGTTTGCACAATTACATGTTTCAAAGCCGGCCGGCCGGCCTTTACATACACCCGGCTTGACAGCTGCTCCAGAGCGGTGATCTCCTCCCGCTGCAGGGCGGTTGGGCATCCTCGCGCCCTGTGCTGCTGCTTCCACTCACAAGCGAGAGGATCTTCTCTTCTTCCCCCATCCTCAGCCCGAACCTCTTGACGCTGGAGCCACAACCTTGCTTGGGAACCGGGAACAAAACAAGGAAACAGGACGTACCCCACACTATTTTGAGACACAGCAGCCACCTCACGAGCGGCCTGCTCCGGAGGAAGCCCCCAGCGTCCCTTCGGCGGAGAGGTGAGCCAAGGACAGAGGTGCCCAAATTCCATTTTCCATTTTTAAACACACTCGTTATAAATCTCCCCACCCCACCCTGCCAGTTCCCAATTCCCTCCCAGTTGACGGCTGAGAATTCACTTCCTCTAGGCCAGACAGACGAGGGACTGGCCTTCGGGGACCAGCGAGGCCATGTTGTGACGGCAAGAGCAGGCCAAGACGAACAGGACGAGGGCCTCGCCAGACAGCCACGCCACCCCACCCCCCAGATTTGCAAGATCAAAGGCTGGCATGGCCGCGCAAGGCAAGAGAGGCCCGTCTCTAGGCTTTCGGAGAGCTAGAGTTGTCCATTGTTAGCAGGCACCGATGGCGGTTCCTGCTGCTCAGTGCGCCTCAGCTACATGGAGAAAAGAAAGAGGGTGCCCAGCAAAGGAGGCATAAGTTTGACTTCGTGCCGCTGGCTGGCAAGGAGGAGGCTTGGAAACCAAAGGGTGGCTACTAGTCACGACGACTGTATGCTACCTCCAGGTTCAGACTCAGTATGCCTCTGCATAGCGGTTGCTGGGGAACATGGGGCTTGGGGATGCTGCTCTTGCACTCGTGTCCGGCTTGTGAGTTTCCCGTGGGCAGCCGGTTGGCCGCTGGGTGAACAGAGTGCAGGACTCGATGGACCCTTGGGCTCGTCTTCTGTTAGCTGTGGGGGAACGGATGTTGCTTGGCTGCTCCTGCGGGCTCAACGTGCCCCTTCCGTCGGCTGCCGCACCTCCTTGCCCCAGCCACGCTTGACGTCAGTGCCACGTTTCTGCGCAGCGTTTCCTGCCCATCCATCCTTCCGTCCACTCCCTTTCCCCTTTGGCCAGGAAGGGTTTATTTCTGTCCTCCAGGCCGTGACCTACTGCTTGCTCACCGTGATGGAGATGTGTCATCACAGCGTCTGGACAAGGAGGGCTCTGGGGTGGGCAGCTTGAAATAGCCTCTGCCCCCTCCCAGCCCCGAGAGGCTGCAGGAGACAACACTTTGGCTGCTGCCTCTGCCACAGACGCCTTGGGGGTGGGGGTGGGGGGGGGAGAGGCTCCTGCTGAGAGCCGGGTCAGAGTAGCATGACCCTGTTTGTGCAGAAGGTGACTTCAGTTTGGTTTTGGTTTATTCATTGGTTTATTTAGATTTCTTGTTGTTGTTTATTCATTCAGTCGCTTCCGACTCTTCGTGACTTCATGGACCAGCCCACGCCAGAGCTTTCTGTCGGCCGTCGCCACCCCCAGCTCCCCCAAGGTCAAGTCCGTCACCTCCAGAATATCATCCCTCCATCTTGCCCCTCTTCCTTTTGCCTTCCACTTTCCCTAGCATCAGCCTCTTCTCCAGGGTATCCTGTCTTCTCATTATGTGGCCAAAGTACTTCAGTTTTGCCTTTAATACCATTCCCTCAAGTGAGCAGTCTGGCTTTATTTCCTGGAGTATGGACTGGTTTGATCTTCTTGCAGTCCACGGCACTCTCAGAATTTCCCTCCAACACCACAGTTCCAAAGCATCTCTCTTCCTTCGCTCAGCCTTCCTTATGGTCCAGCTCTTGCAGCCATAGGTTACTACGGGGACACCCTTTTAAAAAAAACACCAATAACTCAAGGTGGCTTACAACAAAATCAAAACATCATTTGAAACGGCAATTATCCACTAAAATACCATCACTCCCTAAAACAACCAGAACAGCAGCGCCCATCTCAGCAACAAACAAAAGAGCCGTGTAAGAGGAGGCCTGCCTCTCTAGCCCAGCATCCTGTTCCTGCATTGGGCCCCCTGGGAAGTCCACGAGCAGGACACGGAGACCTCACGCACACCCACACCCTACAGCAACAGGTACTCAAAGGCATCATTCATTTGCCAATAGCTGTAGATAGAGCCACACATGTGTGTGTGCATGCGCGCACACATAAACGGCACCTCCTCCAAGTATTTGTCTAATCCCCTTTCAAAGCTGTCTATGCCAGTGCCCATCATCACATCTTGTGGCAGGGGGTTCCGTAGGTTAACTATTCTCTGTATGAAGCAGGACTTTCTTGTGCCCATCCTTAATCCTGCCCTTTGTGCATTTCGGCTACTGGCTGATACGTACTGTAAAACAGAGGTGGGCTGAAAGTCAGGGTGAGGCATCTGCCAGGAAGCCCAGGAGGGCTCTCCAGAGTTGCCTTTCACTTTGGCAAGGGTGTTCTTCACATTAGAGGCTTGGACGGTGTTACTAGAAAATCTGCAAGAATTCCCAGCCCATCTACCAGCGAATCCATGTGTCGGTCATGTGTGGCCCCTTGGCAGCCTGGAGAAGAAAAAGTTGAGCCCTGTTTCTTCTAGGTTGCAAACACCTTTTTGCCGGTCACCTGAAGGCAAAGCTCGCTCACCGTAGGTGAGCCGGTGATTGGAAGCCTAGTTGCAAGCCTGTGTTCAGGCATTAGTTCTGCTGTCCCTGCTGTGTTTCTCCTACCTGGTTTTTCTTTCCTTAGTGGTTGGCAGGTCTTTCCTCTCTCCATCGCGTGGTATTCTGGGGCAAGAGGACACACCTGCGTATTGAAGGCAGCGCGGTGGCCTTGCAAAGCAGAGGAAGCGGCTTTCGCAGGGGGGTGCAGCAGCCTCTGCATCTGCCAGATAACTACAGAGAGGTTTACAAAGCTGATTCCAACGCTATTAGCTGCAGCAAAGGGCTCCCTTGGGCCCCACCTCAGCCAGTCGTGTGTGCTGGGCCCTCTTGCAAGGAGTAGCAACGAAGAGGAGCCAGGCCATCTGGCTACTTTGGGGAGGGCTACATTTGGCCCAGTGCACATTCTCAGAATAAGAATGTCAAGTAGATTGCCTCTGAGCCCGGACAGATTGCTTTTCCTGTATAGCAGAGTATCTGCACGATCCTAGTGATTCCAAGTGGTCTGGGGTGAGGGGGGGATGGTGGGGGGGGAGGGGGAAGGGGGATTCCTGAACCGGCTCTGGCCGCAATCTGCCTCCCTCAGTCCCCAGCACAAACTTGACAGCTCCCCTCCCTGCCGTATTTCATCCTTTTGGGCACGCAGGGCTGTTTTGAAGGAAATGCACTTCTGAGTAGAAGCATTTTCCTGCATTTCCCAGATAATAAACATCCCCTGACCCCTCACCCCCCTTGCCTCCGCAGCACCGTCCTCAGGGAATACGTGCAGGAGAGCAGGGGGGGGCACGAAGGCGAGGCGTTTCCTTTCCCCAGGCCAGCGCCCTCTGACCCACAGAAGCCTGCCCCCTTGCGCCAAGGGGCAGTTGTTCCCTGCCCCTTGGTCCAGCCTACCCTCAGGCATGATGATATCTCTAGATTTATTTCTTCCATATACTCCCACCCCGCGAGTGCAGCCGGATTCTCTGGCAGCCTCCTGACCCCAGGGAGTTGGCCTGGCCCCGCACGGGGGCCATTGGTGGGGCAGCTATTTATAGAGGGCTCTCTTTCCCTCCCCGATGCTGGATACACTGCTTGTTCTAAAGCGGCCGCTCTTCGTGGACTCAGCTGCCCTAATATCAGCTGAGAGACGGATAGACAGACATCCTTGCCTGGCCAGAGCTGTTGAGTCTTTTCAAAGGCCAGGCAGGAAAGACCTGCACAACTCCCTGCTGCAGGAAGTTTGCCGAAGTCAGAATAGGGTGGTCACTTGCCTCCAAAAGAGGAAACGTGTGGCTCTGTTAACTACGACCCCCCCCACCCCCGCCCACAACTAGTATCTCCTCCAAACCTGTGCCAAAGTTTTGTACCACGAATCCGGGGTTTTGTGCCTCCACTCACACCCGTGTTCTGATATATCAAATCCCGGTTTGCGGAGGATGCTGTCAGAGCCGGCTTTTTGGAAGATGCGCCGCTTCCTGGGTGCCCCCAGAGACCCCCGGCTGCCTCAAATGATTGCTCGGTTCACTTCTGCAGTTAGTCCAGCCTGGTTCTTCTTGGGCTCCACTGTGTAACGTGCACGCATGGTCAAGAGAGGCGGAATCACTTCTGGCAAAGTGCCTGCACACTTGCTTCATTTGTATAAAGGTTGCTCAGGTTGCAGGATCCCAGTCCTCCTGGTGCAGAATGAAGTCAACATTGAGCACCTGTGTAGATCTGGGTGGTGTGCAAGATTTTGTATGAGCATGCAAAAAGCACAGAATTGAGCACCCTGAAAACCTCAGCTTCCTTCTTTAAAAAAGAAGAAAAGAAATCCGGTTTCTAGCCCTTCAGGCTGCCAAGTGTGTAGGCCTCGTCTGCTGAAATCTCAGAAATCAGAGGAGCAATTAAATAAGAATCCCGGTGCTCCCAATTGGCTGCTTGTCTTTCTCCACGACTTGTAGAACCGGGATATATTATGCCAGGGATGGGCAGAGCGTAGATTGCTATCTACTGCTAAATCTCTGCATGGTTTGCAGTATATATCCGAGGGCTTCCGACTTCGATGAAATAAAAAGTCAAGAATGAGTGCAACATCTACAAGCCTCTGCCAGGGCCGGGCGTGGGCTTAAATGCTTTTCTCTCAGCCTCATCTGTAAAATAGGAGTAGTCCAACCAGGGGGTTGGACTTGATGGCCTTTTAGACCCCTTCCAACTCTACTATTCTATGATTCTAATTGGTGGCTTTTAAACAGGTCTCCTGGCCAGTTTTAGAGTGACGTTGTAGCATCCCTGATCTATGGTAAGTCACGTGTGGATCTGTATAGATGCCAATTCATGGGGTGCAGTAGATAATTGACTCAGCATTCTAGCAGAAAACAAAATCCGACGTGCAAGGCTAAAGCCTGCCTGCTCCATATTATGCAGACGAGAAAGAAAAGGCAAAGTAGCTCAAATTTCCATTTTGTTTTCATGGTGCAGAATTTAAACCATTTTTCCCCCAGTGCAGAGTACGCCTGCTTTTATCAATGCAAAAAAATCCATTTTCAAGATCTTTTTAAAAGTGCAGGTTTCATCATCTTGCGGAGATTTTGTCTTGTGCTTTGAGAATTGTGGGCTTGGAGAAGGCGCCACAAAAGACATAGACATTTTCCCCAGCCTTTTTCCTTTGGGTTTGTGGGGGGAGAATTGGGGAGCCTGTTCTAGGAAATGTCGCCGGGGACAAGTGCTGCTTTCCTTACACAAGCGGACGGCCAAGTGGTCCCTGGAGGCGGCTGCGCTGGCAGGAGGGGCTGGCCGTGCCGTGGCTATTCTTCAGCCATCAGGAGAGTTTACATCTCGCAGGATAAATTGTCCGTCCTTTTCCCGCCAGTGTTTACTTCTGGAGGGCCAACTGGGCAGGCCGGGACGTGAGAGGATTGATAGGGGATGCGGCGTGACTGGAGCGGTCCCTTGGGAGCCGGGGAGGGTCAGGGCGCCTTCTTTGTGTTCCTAACCTGGACCTGGATGGGGTTTTGGAGAAACCGAGACCTGGCCAGCACACAGAGATGCAGCAGGACAGGTCGCGCTGTTCCATCAACGTGTGTCGCATCCGGACTGACGCACACTGTGGACAAGGACACACACACACACACACACACCCAAGTCATTCCAAATCAACCTGTCCAACTTGCTTCCTGCCTCCAGGCCAACGGCAGGCTGATGGCCAGGAGTTTGTTCATGAAAAAGAGGAATCATTCCCTCTATTAGTGACCTCAGCTGGCTGAGTGCTGGCAAGACTGGAATTGAAACAAGGGCGCTGACTCAGAAAGAAGACGGAGAACGGGTCATGTTTGAACGTCTCCTGAGATGCGCAGAAGTTCCAAACCCTGAAGGGGGCAAACTCCTCATCCCAAAACCCCAGCCCAGTAACAACGGAGCAGTAATGGTTGCCAATGTGTATGTTCCAAACTGCAGGCAATTTGAGCAGAGCGTCTCTGAGCCTGTGCAAAAGGCTTCCCCTGACAAAGGAAGGACAACCGTTCCCTTCCCTCACCCCCCCCCAAAAAAAAAACTTTGAAAGGCCAAAGGAAAGGGGAACATGGGAGAGGCTCATGCAATGATGCAGGGTATAGAGAAAGTGGGCGAGGCGTTTTTCTCCCCCTCTCATAACACAGTGGGGTCATCCAGTGGAGCTGGACGGTGGGCGATTCAAAACAGACCAACGGAAGCCAGGACTCCTTCCCACGCTGCATACGTGGTATGGCATTCTCTGCCACAGGACGTGGCGACGGCCACCAACTTGGATGGCTTTAAAGGGGGATTAGACAAATTCTCGGAGGAGGAAGAAGAGAAGGCTATGAATGGCTGCTAGTCCTGGTGGCTCTGCAGCCTGCAGGTGGGAGGCTGTGGGTCTCCCAATCCCAGTTGCTGGGGAACATGGGTGGGAGGGGGCCGTTGTGCTCATGTGGGTTTCCTGTGGGCAGCTGGTTGGTTACTGTGCAAGCAAAACAGGCCATTGGGCTCCTTTTCGTAAACGCTTAACAGTGAGTTCACTCATTCCAGGAATATTCCCTGGTTTTCAAAATAGGAGTGTCCCAAGGCCCACGTGAGGCCCTGCCACCGTCTCATCCACGGGATGCCATGCCTTGTTCCGTGAGCCCCCTTTCCCCACCCCCCATGCTTGCTCACCCCCTACTTTCTCTGCAGCACTGCCAAGCTGCGGCATCCCGGCCACGTGCTTCCTGCCGCACGTGACCCAGGACAGCTCACGGCACCGAAAACAGGGTCCTGGGGCAAAGCCCAGGGAGGGAGGCTGCTCTGGCGTTCGCAAAGCCCAGCCTCTTAACTCTTGGCCCCCTCAGGTGTGACCTTTTGTACCTGGCTCTGCTGGACAGGATGTTCTCTGCCCACCCCCCCGGTGCTGTGGCTGTTTCCAGGAATGGGCAAGGCAGGGCCGTCTCCAGGTCATGTGCACTGACCCGGGTGATGCACAGTGGAAGGGGGCGGCAGGAGGCCTCCTGGAGTTGTGCCGTCTTGCCTGGGCTTCTGTGGCACAACAAAGCTCTACCAGCCCTACTGTTAGGCAGGGTGAGGAAGTGGCCTGCCTCAAGCAATACCGCATTTGGGGGCATTGAGGAACAGCCAGCAATCGATCGTAAAGTTATTATGCGTTCTCACCGGTGGGGTGGGGGTGGGAGGTGTTTATTTTTCTGCCTCCGCACCAAAACTCTATGCGCCATCCCGGGGGGGGGGGGCGTGAGTCCTGGACTCCTCCTCCTCCTCCTCCTCCTCCTCCTCCTCCTCCTCCTCCTCCTCCTCCTCCTTGCCTTGCCCCACTTGGCTTGTGACTTCGCCCTCACTGGCTGGCGGTGGGGAAGCCCCAGAGCCCACAGGAAGGAAGCTGCGAGAGAGCAATTAAGGCGTGGAGCTGGGAAACTCATTAGGCCGGGCTCCCATCACAGGACTGTGCCTGCGTGTGTGCACGGGAGAGATGTGGGGAGGGGGGGAGACCCCCACCCTGGCAGCTTACAGGTGGCGGCACAGGGCAGGTAGAGATGCCCTGGTAGCCTTTCCATCCCTTATGTCACTCTGTGAAACTCTCGTGGGGAAGAACTGGTGGCTGTTATAGATTACTGATACACAATCAAGACGCATTCAGAGGGCACATCGTGTGACAGCGAAGCTCTGAACTGATGCCTGAATGCAGGCTTGCAGGTGGATCTTCATTCGCCTATGGCGAGTGGGTCTGGCCTTTGGGTGACAAGGCAAAAAGGTCCTTGTAACCTGCTTGTTTCACCTCCCCACCCCCACCCTCTTTTAGTTGTCAACATGCCACAAGGGACTGACGCAGATGTGTGTTGATAGGTGGATCAGGAATGCTCATAGATTCATTAGCAAGATGGTTGGAAGCTCTGTGGCAAGGGACAAATGGGGATTATTTGACGCTGCCCACGAGCAAGAGATGCCGAGAGGAAGGTGCTCTGTGTATACTCAGAGGCACTCACACCTCTGTCTTATTTCTCCATGGATCTCTAAAAACTGCTTGTGTGTTAGTTTTATAAGATGTTGCACGCGTGTCTTTGAGGCAGGGGAGCAGGAAGTGGGGTTGTTTGTGACCAGGAGAGACGCCTTTGCATGGGCAAGGCAGAGAGCCCAGTGGTGCGTGTGCAGGAGTGAGAGGCCTGCTGGATGACAGCACAAGGCTGGGAGCACTGGGAGGAAGCCACTGCAAGGAGCTCTGAGGCTGCCAGTCCTCCTCTGATGGATGAGGAGGGAGGTGAAGTAAGAGGAGATTGTACCATATAAGCAGAATGAGAACAAGAGATGCACGTGATTCATACAGCAGAACTTTGCTGGATATTTTCCTCTTCCTTTTCATCCTCACTGAGCCAAGGAAAAAGCAAAGATCAAACTGCAAAAACTAGGTCAGAAATAAGTTTAGGAGAAGACTCAGGGAGGGATCAAAGGAGTGAGATGGGCCCAGAGTTTGAGTCAGGGACTGAAATTAGCAGGTGTGTTTGAATTTTCATGGGGTGAAGGGTGGAACCCTTCACCTTTGGTGAAGATGGACTCAGGCTGTGTGGCATTATAGTAAAACAAAAACAAAAAACATAATTGCAGAGGAGAAAGTTTCACAATCACAGCCATTTCATTAATTTAATTAAGTTTTAATTAAAGTTAGCTACACTGGCATCCTTTTTTGTCATTTTGCACAACTTTATTAACAAATGTCTCAAATGTGGAGTGTTAATTTTTAGTTGCTTTTCGTGCATTAGATAGTCTTTCAGTTGATGTGTACAGAGAGAGAATTTGCAAAATACTACGCGGGGCATTAAAACTCCCCTCTTCTGACCAGTGGAAGTTTGGCTTTCTTCCTTCTCTTCCCCAGATTCTGAGATTTCACCAGGCCCTTCTGCACATTTTAAAGCTTATTTTTGTAATCATGAGGACTGGAACTTTTTTTTTTTTAAAAAAAAATGTCAGCTGAACTCCTTGGGAAGCTAAATTTGGATTCTAACCAACACCCTGCAAAGGCAGGGGGAGAGATCCACCCCACCGCCCCGATAGCTTGGCAACTCGAACGCAGCTGAACATCTCCTTGACCTCCTTCTACAAACTACAGCTGTTGGGTTCTGCTGCAAATGACCACTCGAATGTACGAACTCCACCACCGCCACCAGCAGTTCCCCAGCCCAGGACAGACGAGACCTCATTTGAAGACGTTGGAGGTGGTTCAAAGCCCCAAGAGAGACAAGGAGTGGGATGGTTAAATTAATATGCATTTATTTTCCTTTTTTGTGCAGAACAGGTATAACCCTTTCCCCTACGGACTAAGCCTGCCCTTGCCTTGCCTTGCCACCCCCATCCACCACCCCCCATGGGGGAACAGAATAGCAGCAAGGTGCAGGGGAGAACCAGCCTCAGAATAGGCAAGTTAACACCGTAGGCGCGTAACTTAAATAAATGGCAGTGCTCTCTTTCGTCAGATATTGGGGGCTCCATTTTTTCTGTTCCGCAAGCACAGGCTTGGCTGGGTCTTTCTTAACTGGTGCAGGCCAAAAGCGCAGGGAGCACCTTCCCTCCACACCCGGTGCCCACGTGGGGAGGGGCTTGCCCCAGCCAGCGGCAGCCCCCCTGCCTTTTTCAACACATCCCTGTTTCAAGGAGAGCAGCGCTTTTCTTTGGCCATTGCTACACGGTGTCGTTTAAACGTGGCCACGGCGCCTTTAAAAAGTCTCTGGCCACTCCAGAAATCAGGGCAAGTGACTCCATTTGTGGAGTGGGGCCGGGGGAGTGGAAACATGAAAGCAAAGATACAGCAGGCTGTGGTGCGCGCGCGTGTGCTGGCGGTGGAGGCCCCTCACGTCCCTCGCTCGGAGCGGGGCCCTCACAGCCGATGGTGCTTTAGAAAGGGGCCCTGCGGGAGGCTCCAGCCACCTGCCCAGGAGCCTCAAGGCTGAGAGAGGACGCCTGGATTGTGGCAGCGCAAAGGTTCTCACACCTGCGATTCTGCCTCGCTCACTGCAGGCCGCTGCCGCTGGGGTCGCCGGTCCAGCCGGGAGAGGCAAGAGAGCCCCAAGTGCGAGACGCGGTGCAGTTGGACCCGGACGCAAAACACTTCGCTGGTGGGGATCTCGCTGAAGAAGGCCCGGTCCTGGCACAGAGCCGCCTCCGCCTCCATCAGCTCCAAGCCCTCCAGGACAGCCAGGATGTCCTGCCGCTGGCCTTGGTTCTGCAGGCCCCGGATGTCCAGGATGGCCGACACGTGGTTCTTCCTGCAGGAGGGAAGGTTTGGACAGGTTACGGGTCACTGGAATGCCACACAACAACGGATCGTGTTTAAAAGAGAGCGGGGGCTGGTCCCTCACGCCCTAAATTCCAGCTGCTGCAAGTGGGCTCTCCCACCCTAGAGGCCTTCAAGAGGCAGCTGGACAGCCATCTGCCAGGGATGCTTTAGGGCGGATTCCTGCATTGAGCAGGGGGTTGGACTCCATGGCCTTGTGGGCCCCTTCCAACTCTGCTATTCTATGTTTCTATGATTCCAAGTCACATTGCAGGCAAGGGCTAGCTCCTGTGGGTGGCGGCTGATATCACAACCCATGTGGCACGGCTGTTTGTTTGCAGTGCCACTGCTCCCCACAGGGTTGTGGCGACTTCCAACCACAGCAGCTCCTGAACCCGCTTTTGTGGGGGTGGAAATAACGACAGGCTGAGGATGGAGCCGTTGGCTGAAAAGCTCACACTCTGTTCTGGCACCACACTATTGACATCCTTCATCTGCCTCAAAGGTTCCTCATAATTAAAACCAAAGCAAAACGTCAGAGAGACGGTCACGGGCTGGTCCGCTTCCCGGCACTGAGCGAGCGTTTGACAGGGGCGCAAGAACGTCGGGCGATCAATTCCCTCCCCTGCGCTGGCTGCTGCCTGGCTGCAGGGCAGAAGATTCAGGGCAACGCAAGGAAACCCTTGACACAACGCAGAATCCGCTGTCCCCAGATGTGGTGGTGGCCAGTAGTTTAGATCGGGTGGGCAGAAGGGGGATCTCCAGATGTCTGGACCTTGACTCCCAGGTCATGCTGGTGGGGCTTCTGGGAACTGAAGTCCGAAACATCTGGAGATCTACCCTCTGCCCCCTCCTGGCTTAGATGCCTTTAATGAGGGATGAATGAGGAGGAGGAAGAGGAACGCTTCCCCAGAGGCCTTTGCTTGGAAGCAGAACACTGGACTGGATGGACCAACCCCCCCCCCCGGTCCTACCCAGCCTCAGGGCTCGGCTGACCTTCTGTCCGGCTGGCTTGTCCAGCAGAGAGGCAGCGCGCGATGGAGACCTGCGTTCTCAAGAGGGTGGCCTGAACTGAGGGTGAGGGTGCAGACAGGGGAGGGAAACGCCCCACGATTCTGCTTGCATGGCTTGCTCAAGGGCACAGCTGCGCAGGCCGGAGACCCGCCCCTGTAGGCCTCCTCCTCCTGCCCCTCTGGCCCGTGGCACTGAAGCAGCCGCTGCGCCTGAGCCTCGGGGAGCCCTGCTGCTTGGAACCATGGTGCGCCTCAGCCTCCTGCTCCCTGAGCCCTGGCCCCGCGCTCTCCAGGTCCGAGGCTGCGATCACGGGAGCCGCTTGGCTCCTCGTGAAAGAGTTTATTTAAAGCCCTGCTGCTTCGGATGTCTCGTTAACTCCAGGAAGCTGGCGCAGGGCCCGCGCAATCAGTGAAGCCCCGTCCTGCGGACTGCCCAGAAGCGCCGCGGCCTGGCGGAGGGGGAGCGCAGGGCTGGCGCATGGCTGAGCACCGGCTTAATGGCCCCTCTGAGGAGCTTTTTCCCAGCACCAGAGGCCTGCGGAGCGGAGGGGAAGTCGCCAACTTTCTCAGAAGGCCGCTGCTCATTAGCAGCTCGCATCCGTCTCCCCACACTGCCGGCACAGCGGGCCCTGCTCCCGTCCCCATCCGAGCGCAGCCTTCAGTGGCTCGCGTAGGAAGCCTCTCGCTTGGTGTAAATCCCACCACTTCCTTCCTCGGATGTTTCCTGGGGAGCAGCGGAAAGCAATCAGAAGTGGCGGGGTGGGGGGGCTGCCTTCTCCCGCCCCCACCCCCAGTCCTGGCACATTTTAGCAGTGCCAGAGTGGAGGGGGAGTGGCGCACAGCCCCCGGCCGAGGGGGTTCCCCGCTGTCCCTCCGTACCCATAGGTGTGTGTGGCACATTTTATTAGGGTGCGCACTCGTGGAATTGTATTTATTTATTTTTAAGGGGAACCTTTGTTGAATACCCAATCATGCAGGATACTATTTTTATTCATTTATTTATTAAACACTGTAGACACTGGTGCCTTAGTCCACATTCGGCTCGCCTGACTGCGAGAGGGCCATTGCAGATAAGGGGGGAGGGGAACGAGGAGACGCTCCTCAAGCAGTGGCATTGGGGTGACGCTGGCCGGAGGACGGGCTCACGAGGCGACAGTAGCCTTCGGGGGCCTTTCCTCCTGGCCTCTCTGAAGCGCAGCTCCAGGTAAGAGGCTCCCGGCAGAGCGATTCCTTTTCGCTCCTGCTGCCCGGAGCAACGGGGCTCTCTCAGAGGCAGCGGTGGTGTCGGTGCTGGCAGAGGGCAGCTGGAGGGCCGTCCCACTGCACCCGGACCCCTACTCAATGGTCCCCTCAATTCGGAGTTTATTGCTTGAGACATTAGGGTGTGCCTGGGCACACCCCGCACACCCCTTGCGCACGCCTATGTCTGTCCCCCTCCCAAACCCTGATGGAAGGATGCCCCTGCCCCAAGAGGCGGTTTGGGTGCAGAGGAAGGTTGAGCATGAAGAGGCCCTCTCCATTGCACTGCTGCTTTGGGCTTTGGCCTCCTCTGAAGAGTCTCCAAGGGAAGGAATGAAGGCCAAGAGGAGGGAAGGGGCCAAGAGAAGGCAAGGCGGTGGCTGCTCTCTGCTTTTGCCGCACCCTAGGCTTCTTTTGACCCCCCCCCCCCCCATCCCTAGCCTGACCACCAGTCTCCATCCTGAGGTCCCTGGCAAAGCCAGGGTCTGCCCGTGACCAGCTGGGTGGCCCCCTCCCTGTGTCCGGGAGCAGCTGGCGTGGGTCTCAAGCACAGCAGAGGCTTTCCGGTCGCAAGCAAAACACGTGGTTCTTCTACCCCTGAGCTACGGCCCCGGCACAAGAGCCAGGAGAGCAGAAAGGGAAGTTTGCCTCATTTCTCCCCCTCTGCGCACTCGGCATTTCCACCCCAAAAGGCACACACACACACACACACACACACACACCCTTAGCTTCCAGGGTCTGCCCCCTTTTATTGGGGGCTTGAAACTCAGGTGTTCCGAGTTTCATGTCCAAGGGGTTTATGAGCGAGAATGACATCACGCCAGTCCTTTTACAACTTCATTGGCTGCCAGTCCAGATCCGGGCCCGATTCAAAGTGCTGGTATTGACATTCAAAGCCCTAAACGGCTTGGGGCCAGGTTATTTGATGGAACGCCTCCTCCCATATGTACCTGCCCGGACCTTAAGATCATCCACAGGGGCCCTTCTCCGTGAGCCCCTGCCAAAGGAAGTGAAGCAGGTGGCTACCAGGAGGAGGGCCTTCTCCGCTGTGGCACCCCGGCTGTGGAAAGAGCTCCCCAGAGAGGTCTGCCTGGTGCCTACACTGTACTCTTTTCGTTGCCAGCTTAAGACCTTTTTATTCTCTCAGTATTTTAACACCTACATTTAAACTTTGCTGTTTTAATTCTGTATTTTAATCCTATATTAATTTCTGCTGTGTGGTTTCATCCTGGTTGTGCTTTTTATATTGTATTTTGTATTTGGGTTTTTAGATTGTTGGATGTTTTATTATGTTCTTAATGGTTTTAATTTTTGTGAACCGCCCGGAGAGCTTCAGCTATTGGGCAGTATAAAAATGTAATAAATAAAATAAATAAAATAATAAATCAGGAGCATCCGGAGGAGTCTCGGAGTCTGCTCTAAAGATCAGGGCGCTGCTCATTTTGCCCAAATGCTCTTCCGCTACGTGGGCATGTTGGCACTACCATGGTGGCTTAAGAACGGATTTTGCCAGCTTCAGCGCCTGCAGATGGGCAATGTGAGAACCCTAATCCTTTTCTCATGATTCTACGGAACCAGGGCCTGAAAGTTAATCTGGGTTGATTAAACCACAGAGCTTCCTGATAGCTGCCAGTTGGCGAGTGGAGACAAGGTACTGGGTTAGAAGAAACTTCTTAGGTTCTTAAACTTTTTTCCTCCTCTAAGCTGTCAGAGCAGTGCTTATGAATGCCGTAGATCAGATCCCAGCGCCCGCGGCATCGCAGCATAGCCAATATGATACTTGTCCCGCTGCCAGCACAAAATGGCCACCCGGCAGGAAGTTGCTACCAAGCCCACTTCCTGTCTGAAGCTCAGCCACTTGTTTTTCTGCTACTGGATGCCTTCCTTTTTCTTTTTCTTTCAAGAAACAACAAGTCCAAAAGGGTCCAGATAAAACAGGAAACGTCCCTCAGCCACACTTAACGGGCAATCTGTCGCCTCTGAAACAATAAGATGCAATGAGAGGAAGATGGAAAGGAAAACAAACAGGGGAGATACGATAAGGCCCGGCTTCGCCTGCCCTGAGTGACGCAGCCGGCTGGTAGCGGCATGCAGCGGGGCGGGCAGCGTGGAAGGGAGCGTATTTATAACTCGCCAGCCTGCCCTTTGTCCTGGGAAAGCGGCCGGCGGTGACACGTTTGGCTTCCAAGAACTTGCCGCCGCTGCCAGCCAGGCCGTCCTTGGAGGAAGCAGAAGGACACCGGCTGCTCCCAGGGGCTCTCGGCGTGAGCATCATCCAGTTGTCTCCGCTTCCACTTCAGGGATCCAATGGGAGAGGGAGGAGGCCGGCTGGCAAACAGGAGTTGTAAGCGGCGCGATGCCGTTACGGGGAGAGAGGAGAGAAGACAACGGCCAAAAGGCCCTGCTTGCATTGACATTGAGGCCCTCAAGAGATCCTTCATGGCGGTTAGATCCAGCATGGATAGAGCCATGGAACTGGCGGGTCCAAACCTCTTTGGTGGTTTGGGGAAGTTCATCTCACTCCTTCTTCGAAATCATAATTTTCCTAGGCAGTTGGTTGGTTCCCTCGGGGAACAGCTGTTTCTCTTAGGACGTTGCCCCTAAGAACCTACTTATACCCTAAAACCCCACTTCCTGATATATCTTCTTCTCACAGCCTCAGAAGATGGGACAACTGTTGTTGCTGTTCTTTTCATTTCTATACCGTCCAATAGCCAGAGTTCTCTGGGCGGGTTACAACCATTCGTAAGATCATAAAATACAGCATACGCATATAAATATACAAAATTGGCCCTGAGCTGCAGGGTTTTCCTCTTCCTTTTGGGGGCAGCCCCTAGGAAGGCCTGGAGCACCCTAGGAAGGCCTGGAGCACCCTAGGAAGGCCTGGAGCACCCTAGGAAGGCCTGGAGCACCCAGTCTAAAGCATCCCTGAGAGGTGGGCTGCCTAGTCTCTGCTTGAAGGCCTCCAGTGATAGAGCCGAGGAACTTCCTCGCTGGCCATGCGCCATGTCCCCAGGTTGCGAACATCCTCACCTGAGAGCCGTTTCCCGCTTTGGGTGGGAGAAACCGCCTTGATTAATACTTCCATTTAACTTTGGTCTCGCGTTTGTTTGTTCTTTCGCACGGAGCAGGATTGTGGCCCCCAGCGGTCATGGCAACGGGCCACGGCACAGAGCATGGCCGCCCGGTCTGGCACGGCTCCAGTTTGCATCGGTCCAGAGGTAGGAAGGGCAGGCAAGATCCCGGCTGGGACGGGGGTCACCACCACGGGAGCCACTTGGCCCCGCAGAACCCCAGAAGCGCCAGGAAGGAGCAAAGAAAACTGTGCCAGAGTGGCGTCACAAGCCCCCGTCTGACAAGGCGCTGTAATTAACTGGGCTGAAGATGGCCCCGGCAGAGACTTTCCCACAGCTGCAAAGGACAGTGAGGGCCAAGAGGTCATAGAACCAGATGCCTAGCTCAACGGAAAGTACCGTTCCTGAAACGGCCAGCCTACAGACCCACGGATAGGGAGGGCAAGTCTACTGAAGGCTATTAGCAACGTCAAGGAAGTCCGCGGGCAGAGGCCGGCCCACCTCTGGGTACCAGAGAACAGGCTCCCTTCAAGCCCGGCTTTGGAGCTTCCGGAGTCGTCCATCAGGCCACTGTGGGACTCAGGGTGTTGGACCAGGGCGGGAACCTGCGGCCCTCCGGGTTCTGTTGGAATACAGCTGATGGGAGCTGGAGTCCCAGAGCACCTGAAGCCCGGCAGGCTCCCCGCCCTTGGGTCAGGGGAAAGCCCGGTGTGGCCTTCTCCCAGGCTTTCTCCCAGGGTGCTCGTACACTGGGACCTCCCAAGGAAACGGGTGGCCCCACGATTCTGGAGACGGGATGGAGTCCTTCCGTGTGCAACACAGCATTCGCCTATGGCATTTGCTGCCACGAGGTGTGGCGGGGGCCACCGGCTTTGGTGGCTTTAAAAAGAGGGCCGGGCTCATCCCTGGAGGAAGGAGGGCAGGAAGCAGAGCTCTACCGGCAGCTATTTAGCAGGCCGGCCATTTGGAGCCTCCGTGTTTGGAAGCCACGCAGGCCGCTGGGCACCATCCGCTGCTCCGGAGGGCAACAGCCGGTGGGCTTCCTGGAGGCACCTGCTTGGCCACTGTGGGAAGGCTGGCCTACTTGCCCCACCCAACCCTTGGCTTGATCCGGCCAGGCTCTTCTTCTGCGCTGGTGCCCTTCTGGTGTTCCCACGAGATGCTCTCCCTCCCTTCCAGGTCACGGGGACAGGCACCCTCCCCCGCCCCACATTAAGCCGGCCCCCCACCCCATGGCCCCGAAGCCCCCGTGCTCCCGCACTCACTGCACGTCAGGAAACTCTCTCACGAGGAACCCCACTTCCATCTGGATGGCAGGCGTGTCCTCCAGCTCAATCATCCTTGCCAGGTGGGGCACAGCCGAGTCCAGCCAGGATGAGGTGGATTCCTGCGAGGAAGGGAGGGCGAGGCGGCAGTCACAGAAAGGGCAGCGGCAGGCCACGGCGGGGGCGGCAGTTAATTATAGATCACCCCTGGCTCGTCCCGACTGGAGACAGGAGAGGGGATGTGCTGCGTTTGCAAGCAAACACCGGGAAGTGACCTTTTCCACAAAACAAAACAAAAACCCTCACGAACGACCTGTGGAACTCCCTGCTGGGGGATGCAAGGAGGGGAAACAGAGCTCCAAAACGGATCTGGTAAATACGAGGAGACGGTCCCGTCCCAAAAGACCAGCGCCTTCTCAAGCTGAAGAATCTTTAAATCGGGGGTGGAACAGGGCTGTGCAACGGGGGAAGGGGTCTGGAACGCCCCGCCCCGCCCCGCCGCACCCCTCCAGGCCTTGAGACCAGGGTGAGCTGAGGGGAGGGGGGCAGCAAGAGGAAGACGGCCCCGGCTCTTCCATGGCCTGGGCGCCTCCTTTCTCCCAGCCCCGTCCGTTTGGAGAGTGCCGTGCTCGGGGCATCTCTCACGCAGGGCCGGGGGACGTCCGGCCTGCCGGCCAAATGGGAGCCTCCCTCCCTGCCACTTCGCAGCCATCCCACATTTCAAGGACAAAGCAAGAAGGCCGCTTCGATTTTTGAAATGTAGCTCATAATATAAATCACTGCAACTCCTCCTAACAACCATCGCCAGCACTATGGCTCTGGAAAGCCAAGCTTTGGGGCGCAAAGGGCATTTCGGTGGGACACAGCTTTTCTCGGCCTTGCATGGCATGGGGGGGGGGAGGACCTGCTTGCTGAAATCCCCACCCCTCCTCCTCCTCCAGTGCTCAAGGGCCCCTCTGTTCTCCTCTGCCTCTGGCCACCCTCGCTCTGCCTCTGCCTCCAGCCGTTGGTTCTGACCCAGCTGCCTCTCGGCCCTCCCGGCCACGGCTCTCACCAGCTGGACGAAGAACTCCTGCAGCTGCTTCGCCTCGCTCCTGAGCCGCTGGGCCACTTTGGCTCTCATCTTGGAGGAGGTGCAGATGATCCTCACTCGCATCAGGGGCCGGATGTATTCGATCAGCACCCGGCGGTGCACGTCCCTCACCAGCATCTGGTGGGTCAAAGCGGAGCCAAGAAAGCCAAGCTAGAATCCGCCAGGGCCAAGCCTGGCTGAAGCCACCCAGAGCAGCTGTCTTTGGAGACGCCATCCCGGAGGTGGGTGGGTGGCTGAGATGCTCAGGGCTAGGCAAGGCTCCAGTGGCATATGCAGAAGCTAAGCTAGCGGACCGTCCCCTGGCCTGGGCATGCCGTGACGGGGAACGCTTTGCTCACATGCGGTGCACGCATGTTTACCCTGTCGTGGCTCCGCCGTGGCGCTGCGTTGATTATAAGATGCAGCAGCCACGGCGGGCTTCTCACCCACCCCCCAAACTGCGCTCTTTGAAAGCACCCATTTACCACGACTCCCCCCTTTGTTCCGAGGTCACCACGTTGTTTCTTCATGTATCAGTGGTGGCCTCAGTTTCGTTTATGCAAGTGGGCACCGCGCTGGGCGGATCGGGTGAGCGTGGGGACGCAGGGCAGGGGACGGACCAGCGGAACGGCCGCCGGTGCTGCGGTGTTCCTGGCTGGATAGCCCACGCTCCCTCCTGCCCTTTAACTTTAGTGCTTCCACCTCGCAGTAGCGATGCTGTGGAGCTTTGGGAGAATCCGATACCAACGCGGTCACGGCAGCATCGTGTGCTTTTTCCATATTAGCCTCCTGTCCCAGGAGCCAAGTCGGGGAGAAAACTGGCATTGTAAGTGGGGGTGGAGGGTGGGAGGCCCACGCATGTGGTTTCACTGGGGTGGAGGTGGCTTCCTTTCATCTCCCCTCCTCAATTTATGCACCAGAAAGCCAACAAGTTCCCCCCCCCCCCGGCTGAGGTTGCCCCGTCTTTGCCGGTATCTTCATTAGCAGCAACCTGGAAGGCTTCACCCCAGGCCAGCAAAGCACCTCCGGCTGCAGCACGTGATCCGAGGGGCGCGTCCCAAGCTTTCCCGCAATGTCGCCGCGGACGCTGCTGTGACCCAGCCCCCTCTGACCCCGCACTGCTTCACCGTCTCCCCAAGCAACCGCCTGGGCCATCCGTGCAGCCCGAATGGCCTGGGACACGGCCCTTTTGCCTGCCCCTGGCCCGTCGCTCACCTGGTACGGCTCCAGCTTCATCTTGCTCATCTTCTGGGCATGCTCCGTGAGGAGAGCCATGATGGTAGAGAAGGCCTCTGAGTTGCTGAGCCACTTCCTTTTCATCAGTTTGTGGAAGTAGGGCTGTAGTTGGGGGGGGGAGGGCAGAGACGGGAAGCGGAAATGAGACCCCCTCGGAAGCCGCCTTACATCAAGGGGCCCCGCGTGGCCCTCCAGGGCAGGGGGCCTCCCCAGTCCAAGAGCGGTACCTTGAGGTTTTGGAAGAGGTGGTCAGCCAGGACTCTGTTGCAGCGCCGCGTCACTCGGTCCAGGGAGGCGTTTGCCTGGCGCCTCGCTGCCTCGCTCTCAGGGTGACCGAACCTGGCCAAGCGCTCAGCGTAGTCCCTGGAGGAGAGAGCCTTGTCAAAGGGGCTTCCGGCAGGGCGTGACGAGGTAGCAAAGCAGCCAAACCCCTCTCCCACCATGAGTCTGGGGGGCGAGGAGCTGTGGAATCGGCAATGGCCACGGCTCACTTGTGGGCTAACTGCCCTCTCCCCCACCACAGCTGTCAGCTGAGAGGCTGTGATGTCACGGAATGTTCACAAACATTCTAATCCTGAAAGGGAAAGTGTCAGCACCAGAACTTTGGCATCTGCTCTGAGGGTGGTGAAAGGTGTGTTTGGCTTGGGGGAGGGGGAACAGCGCATGGGCCTAAAGTGAGGGAGGGAACATGGACTGTTGTCTGGGATCACTTCTAAGCCACCTAAGGGCCTCCGTCTCCTGCCATCTTCATTTCCAGTGAACGGCAGTTCTGGGCTATATGATATTCGGAGACATTCTCCAGGTATGAAGGCTGTGGGCAGCTGCAGACAGATGCTTTCCTCTAGCAAGCCCAGCCCTCAAGAAAAAGAAGGCGGAAAGAAAAGATGCTGAACATGGTGGCTTCAAAGGAGTTGTTGGTTGTGCTATGGTTCAGATCCTGCGCGGCCTTGTACACAGTCGTACGGGCAAGTTGCCGTCCTTTGTGACTAGCCAGGCCTCCCGTGACGGCCATTTTGCATCTCAAATTCCCAAATGGGCCCATGGGCCAAAGAAGGTTGTCTGTCTACTTCTGATCTAAAGGGCAGAGGGACCATCAGGTGTGTGGGAGAAGGAAGTTGGAGCCCTGGAGTCGAAACAAAGGAGGGAAGGATGGACACAGAAGGCAGAGAGGGCTGATGGGAGGCAGAGACGTGAAAAGGGGTGACCAGATTTAAGGGGAAACCTCACCCAGGCCCCCAAACAGGGAGGGGGGCAACGTGCACAGCAACAGGGGCAGAAAGGCAAGGCAAGGGAATGGCTGGGGCCCAGACATCGTGGGCCAGGAAGGCCAAGGCGGGAGGGGCCTGTGGGTGTCCATGTTTCCCGTAGCAAGGTGATCTGTCCAGCCCAATTTTCTTTTGGAATGGACTGAAATGCCAAAACAAAAGGTGGATTCAGACTTCATCATAATTGGATTAGACCCGCTGAAATAATGGGCCTCAAGTCAGTCATGTCTAACAAGTCCCATTGATGTCAGTGGATACGCGAGCCCCTGCCAAAGGAAGTGAGGCAGGTGGCTACCAGGAGGAGCAGGGCCTTCTCCGCTGTGGCACCCTGGCTGTGGAATGAGCTCCCTAAGGAGGTTCGCTTGGCACCTACATTATATGCTTTTAGACGCCAGGTGAAGACCTTTTTATTCTCCCAGCATTTTAACAGTCTATAAATAAATTTTAACTTGGTGTTTTAAATTCGTAATGTTGCATTGCTGCTGTTTTTATCTGGTTGAGCTTTTATATTGTATTTTATATTGTGGTTTTATACTGTTGTTTTATACTTTGAATGTTTTTAATTTTTGTGAACCGCCCAGAGAGCTCCGGCTATTGGGCGGTATAGAAATGTAATAAATAATAAATAAATAAGTCTGGAACCAATCCCTTGAGATTTCAGCACCCAGGTTGCTGTGCAAGTAGACAAAATTCAAGTCCTGGAGGACAGACGTTGGGCTGGGGTAGGTACATGGGTGGGAGGGGGGCAGAATAGTTGGCAAAGCTCACTGGGGGTGAGGGTGGCCGAGGGCAGGATGAGGAGGGGCTGAGCGCCATCTGCTCCTGCTTCCCCCCTGGCGTCTGACGCGAGCAGGAGTGGTGGCGGTGGGTGGTGGCCGTGGCATCTCACCTGAAGGCAGGGCAGCAGTTGACCAGCATGATGGTTCGGCCCATGTAGCTGTCAGTGGTGAGGCTGCTCTCAATTTGCCCCTCATGGAACTGTTCCACCTTCCTCTGGAAACTGGGGTGGGGTGGGGTGGGGGGAAGCAAAAGCCAGAAGAAAATTCCGTTGACGAAAGCTGCCTGATGCAAACCGCTCCTGCTCCAAGGCACCCGTTCCACGCCCCTGACCCATCACCCCGTCCGCTTGGCACGGCCTCACAACCGCCTGCCTGCCTGCAGCCGCCTCCTGAACGTGGGCTCCGTCTCCGTAGCCCTGATTTATTTGTGTCTTTATGGCTTTTCTATGCTGCCTTTCTGGAACCAACTAAGGCAGTTTGTTAAATTTGTTTTTAACCGTGCATATTTATTGTTTTTATGCTGTATGCTTTTATCTGTACGCCGCCCTGAGATCTTCATGATATAGGGCGGCATACAAATGTTTTAAATAAACAGATAAATATATAAATAAATAAATGGTTTGCAAAACAAATCATAAAACAGGAACGTTATACAAATACTAGCATAGTAAAATGTTATAAGCAACCTTAAAAACCAGCGCCCCAGTGACATTGCCCCTGTGTCGGCTCTGGGGACGCCCCGACCTCTGACCGCGGTTTTAAATCTTGCACCGACTCCATTCCTGCATGTGGAGGGATGTCGGAAGCGTCCCGTTAGGATGAGCTTTCATCGGCTCATCCCTCCCCCCACCCCACCCCACCCCAGACTTCAATCCGTCTTCTGCTAACTGGTTCGACTCGGCCTGCCCCAAATCTGGTCAGCCGGTGGATTTCCGGTGGTTTTAATTTGCATAAATTTCAGCGCAACTTATGCACATTACGCAAATTTTGGATGTAACTTGCGCAAATCTCGGTTTGTGCAAATTCCAGCCCAAAATATATATATGATAGAAGTCCTTGGAGTTTGGGGAAAAGCCAGATGAGCCCAGAAAGGGCTGAATGTCCCCATGATAGGCATCCCTAGTTGCTTGCACTGATGCTCCCCCTCCTGCTCCTCCTTTTCCAATCCTGCCTCCAGCTGAGCCCAAGAAACAGGCTCTGCTCCGGATCTGCCCTTCCCAGAGACGTCATGCAAATGGAGGGCGCATCCCCACACGCAGGCACGTCCTTTGACGGCCGGCAGCCGAATGTCTTAACAGTCTCCTCCGAACGGCATTGTATGCACAACAATAAGGACGTTCCCTCTGGGGTGCCTGGCCCAGGGTGGCTCTCGCGCATGTGCAGGCCATGATTTGGGGCTGTACACATGCTCCCTGAAATGCACACCCTCGGGGAAACCCGCCCAGCGTGGCCTCCTTTCTCCGCTGGCTCCTGCGGGGCAAGGGACCAAGCCAGGCCTTTCCAAGCTGCCAGCTGGGACTGGGATAGTCCGGTGATGGAACGCTCTAGTCTTCCTGTGGTTCTTACAGCCTCTATGTCCCCAAAGGACACAGGATCTTTTCAGACAAATGATGACAACAACTCCCACCCACATCCCAGCTCTCCGAAACAGGCACGTCAGGAAGTGGGCCGGCTGAAAATAGCCCCGGCCTGGGCTGGGATTCTCCATCCCAAAGTCCCGACTCCTCCAGGACGTTTGTCAGAAGGCTCCACCTTGCTGGTGTTTCCTTACAAAGCGAGGGCACCGTGGCTGTTTATACACCGGGCTGAATCCTGTTCTTGGAGGGCAGTTTTTGAAATGGAAAATGGCGCACCGCTCCTCTCATCTCCGCCTCCCCCCCGGCCCCTCCCAACGTGTCATCTGAGTGTTTTCTCCCACAGGAAGCCTTGCAACAAGGGTTATTCATAGCCGCAGCGTCAGGCGCGGGATGCCAGGCCAGGGATCAGAACGACGGGGTCGTGGGTGTCCCCCACTGCCCCATTTGACGGTGCCGTGATGCGGTAGCTGAAGGAAAGAGCCGCGTCCTCGTGACGCTGCCTTCCTGCTCCGTCTGGGTTGATGTTGGCCACCGTTTCCTGCCTTCTCTTGCGTGGGATCTCCCCAGTTTAGACCGTTCGAGGTTCGGTCTGGTGGGAAGCTGCAGCTCTCCATCCTGACCACTTTTAGCCTTGCCCTCTCCTGCCTCGCGCTTCTCAGCCCTCCAAGACTTCATGCTCCGCAGGTCCCCGGGAGAGAGGCCCAGTTTCTCTTGTGGCCTACTCTGATCTCAGCCTAACCTACCTCCCAGGGTTGGGGAAGATCCACCGATGCCACCTTGAGCCCCTCAGAGAGAAGGCAGCGCAAGTGTAAGGAACAAACCAAATCTATCAATTGCATACCTTGATCAGGGCCAAGCTACACGTGAGGGGGTTTCCCAGGGATCCGCTCCCTCCCAGGGCTGGGCTGGGCTCTCGGGCATTCCAGTTTCAGGGCCAAACCGCATCAGCCCTCCCCAACCCAATACCTTCCACATATGTTGGGCTACAACTCCCATTATGCTCAGTCAGTAAGCCAATAGACATGCTGGCTGGGGATGTGGGAGTTGTAGTCCAGCACACAGTCCACATCAGGGCGGGGCGGGGCATCACGTTGGGGAAGGCTACGTCACGTTATAGTCACACTTTTTAAAAGCTGTGCACTCAGATCAGTCACTTTTATTTTATAGTGGCGGCAGCCACAGCGGCCTCATCCAGATCGGAGCCCTGCAGCAGTTTCCTGCCAGAATTCCCCGCTCCCTCCCTGGCTGTTCTTTGCCCTGAAGGTGCTGTTTGCAGTGAACAAGCCCTGCAGACCCAAACCCTTGATGCTCTGCTGAAACAACAGGTTTTGTGCAGTTGCAACAGTCAAATTACCTGAAATTCATGTGGAGACTTGAATCAAACTTTGTTTTCTTTGGGTCAAAACCGCCAGATGTGGATTGAAATATTGCTGAACGAGGGATTTGTGATTGGCATCAGACCTGGACCAAAGGGACCCTCCCCACCCCAGGGGGGCCTGAACTGCCCCCGTTGCTGGCGTTTCTGTTCTCCCGGGTGCCCCTGCCCAGCCTGATCACGGGAGCAATACCTTTGCAGGACTTCGGCCAGGCTGGTCAGGCAACAGTGGGCCATCCTCCTGCCAAAGTCTTCTGTGATCTGGGGCGCTTTGTCTGCATGAGCCTTCAACACCTGCAAAAACGGGAGAAAGACCCATGAAAAATGCCGGCCAGGGCAAGGCGTCCTGAGCGGCTTCCTGGGCATCCCCAAAGACCTGCCCCTGCACTGCGGGAGGGGACGCACCCCTGCCAAAGAGGGGGAAGTATCATGGTGTGAGAAATCAGGGGAGGCCAATGCAAGAGAGGGCAGAGAGGGCCCCTGGGATGCCCAGGGCCGAAAAGATGAGCCGCCGCCCTTTCACGGCCACAGCAATGGAATGATCCTCAGTGCAGCGCCCAGGGCTAGGGGACAAATCCTCCCTCCCCCCAGCAGGACCCCCCTGAGAACTTCAGCCCTCAGACAGAGAGGAGTTCCACCCCACCCACCCTGCAACGCGCCTTTCTTTGGTGTGCGTATTGTGCTCCCCAGGCTCAGGCACGACATCTCCTGGCCACACTGAGCATGAGTCAAACGTGACGTCCGCATGTAAGCAAACCTGGTGTCCCAGTAGGGCAAGGGAAGAAGGCAGCTGTCAAGACTGCTATGGGGTGGAGATCCTGCCCCCCATCGATCTCCAGATCCCAGCGGGGAGGGAGGAGGGGTTGATGCTGCCCCATCCCCCGGGTACCGAGACATGTGTGTGTGGCAGATGAGACTGAGCGGGAGGGACCCGTGGAAGAGCGGGGAGGACGAGAAAGTGACGCACCATGATGACTTTGCTGGACAGGCCGAACTGGAAGTCATCGCCCTCGCCGCCTTCCTCGGCCCACCGCTCCTCTTCCTTCCGCAGCTCTTGCTGCATGTCGGCGGTGATCTTTGCCTAGGGACAAGGGGCAAAACAGGCGCGTGGGTTCACAAACCCGGGAGGGCGAGGGGAGAAGTTGGCTCAGGACCGCCGCGGTTTGTCGACACGGCACGGGGACCTCTCCACGGAAAGGGAGAGCCCCCCCCCACGTTACTTTTTAATTTGCTTATGACAATTGGTACGGTGTCTTTTCTCCTACAGGCTTAATCCCTAACCCCAGAACTGTTGTTTAAAATGGATAGTGTATCCTGTTGTTTTTATATTTTTGATGGTTTTAAATTTTGTATACGTTTTAATGTCCACTGTTTTAAAACTTTTGTAAACTGCCCAGAGAGCTTCAGCTATGGGGCAGTATATAAATTTAATAAATAAATAAATAAATAAATAAAACATGCTTCAGCAGCTGCTCTGCATGAATTAGCAGGCTGTGTTGTGCCTCAGTGTTCACATGTGTGCATTTCCATGTAGAATCACAAGGCTGGAAGGAACTTCAAAGGCTATCTAGTCCAACCCCCTGCCAAAGCAGGAAATCTGCTACCACAACATCCCTGACAGGTGGGTCATCTGGCCTCTGCTTAAACACCTCCAACAATCTTGCTAGGCTGGAGTGCTGGGCTGAAAACAACAGAATGAAATTCCATAGGGATAAATGCCAAGTTCTACGTTTAGGAAATAGAAACCAAATGCACAGTTACAAGATGAGGGATACTTGGCTCAGCAATACTACAAATGAGAAGGATCTTAGAATTGTTGTAGATCACAAGCTGAATATGAGCCAACAGTGCGATATGGCTGCAAGAAAGGCAAATGCTATTTTGGGCTGCATTAATAGAAGTATAGCTTCCAAATCACGTGAGGTCCTGGTTCCTCTCTATTCGGCCCTGGTTAGGCCTCATCTAGAGTATTGCGTCCAGTTCTGGGCTCCACAATTCAAGAAGGACGTAGACAAGCTGGAGCGTGTTCAGAGGAGGGCAACCAGGATGATCAGGGGTCTGGAAACAAAGCCCTATGAAGAGAGACTGAAAGAACTGGGCATGTTTAGCCTGGAGAAGAGAAGATTGAGGGGAGACATGAGAGCACTCTTCAAATACTTAAAAGGTTGTCACACAGAGGAGGGCCAGGATCTCTTCTCGATCCTCCCAGAGTGCAGGACACGGAATAACGGGCTCAAGTTACAGGAAGCCAGATTCCAGCTGGACATCAGGAAAAACTTCCTGACTGTTAGAGCAGTACGACAATGGAACCAGTTGTCTAGGGAGGTTGTGGGCTCTCCCACCCTAGAGGCCTTCAAGAGGCAGCTGGACAACCATCTGTCAGGGATGCTTTAGGGTGGATTCCTGCATTGAGCAGGGGGTTGGACTCGATGGCCTTGTAGGCCCTTCCAACTCTGCTATTCTATGATTCTATGATACTATGAGAGACCACCAGCTTCCAAGGCTGCCTCTCCAAACTTGAACAGCCTGTACCATGATTATGTGATTTTTTGAAATGGTCAGAAGACTTATTCAATAAAGGTATTCATTCATTCATTAGGAATTCCTTCCCAATGTTTAGTCGGAACCCTTTTTCTTGTCATTTGAACCCATTGGCTGGGGTCCTACCCAAGCAGCAGAGAGAAAACTTGGCTCCATGAACTAACTGAGAGCCCTACAAGTATTTGAAGATGTCTTTCGAATCTCATCTTAAATACGTCACCCACTGAAGACCTTTCTATTTTCTCAGTATTTTAACACCCACTTTAACTTAAATTTAAACTTTGCTGTTTTAATTCCTTATTTTAATCCATATCCATTTTTCTGTGTGGTTTTATCCTGGTTGTGCCTTTTATATTGTATTTTGTATTTGTGTTTTTAGACTGCTGGTCATTTTATTATGCTTTTTGTGGTTTTAATTTTTAGGAACTGCCCAGAGAGCTTCAGCTACTGGGCGGTATAAAAATTTATTTATTTATTTATTTTATTTATTTATTACATTTTTATACCGCCCAATAGCCGAAGCTCTCTGGGCGGTTCACAAAAATTAAAACCACAAAAAACATCCAACAGGTTAAAAACACAATTACGAAATACAGTATAAAAAGCGCAACCAGGATAATGTAATAAATAATAATAATAATAATAATAATAATAATAATAATAATAATAATCTTGATCACCTCTTCTCGGATGTTGCTTGAGTCTTTCTTTCAAATATTTGTATATGAACCCTTCATCCTTTTGGGCTTTCAGGGCAATGTACAAAGAATAATCAAAGCGCATAAAAATAAACATAGAGCGGATTAAAATGCCTGGAGGAATGATTTCGCCTGGTGCCAAAAATATTGTAAGGCTGGCACTGAGAAAGGAACGAGACTTAGATTATTCATGACTAACGCATGACGGATGCTCCTCTCACAAAGGAGGCACCAGACAGGGTTTCAGCAGAAGACCTCAATATACGGGCAGATATGAGAGCAAGGCACGGCTTCTGTTTAAGGAAACTTCTAACGTTTTCAAGCATACGTGGGCATTTTTGGTTGCACTTTTGTAAATGGTATGTTTTAATTTGTTCTTGTGTTTTGTTTCTCTGGAGCCTTGCTTGGATAACAGCAAAATGAAGCTCCCCATCACTCTCCGCTATGTGCCATTACCTTCACCGCCGCGATGCAGTCCTCTTCCAGAGTTAACTGGGTCTCGAGGGAAAGCAGAGGGCCGAGCTCCCGGGCCTTGACCAGTGAAGAGATTTCTGCCCGGCCCAGAACCTCTCTGTGCAGCAAAGAGAGAGGAGGGGGGGGGAGTGAGAAGAGGAATTCCTCTGAGCAGAGGCAAGGTACAGCCCTGGAGCTTGCCCTCCAGATTGGTTCACAACCTCCATATCTTTCAAGCCTGCATGAACAGGGTAGGACCCAACCAGGCTGGTGCCTGAGGCAGAGAATCCAAATGGCACCCATTGCCTGCCTCACCGCCGTCCCCTAATTAACAGGGGACGTGAGCCACCAGGAGGTCCTCTTGCACAAGACCAGGCAAGCCAAGGATCCACATTTGGAGAAGGGGATCCATATTAGTACATCGTTTCCAGGGAGAGGCCAAGTTAGCCTGTTGTGCCAAAGCCAAGAACACGTCTTCCTGGGGCCTGCAGCAGACCATGTGTTCCCCTTTAAGGAGCCACCGGACTCTTCGTTGTTGTTTGGATAAATAGGAAGAGGAGGATGTCTTAAAAGACACTTGGCCTCCGGGGATATGAGGTGGGGAAAGCCCACCCATCCCCACACAGGTTACCCCATCAAATTGTGGGGCATTTGCCTGACTTTCTACCTTGGGGCAATTTCCTCCCCATTGTACCTGATGCTCAAGTTAGCTGCCAGGAACCCTTTCTCACCCACCACAGAGCCCTATGACACGGTTCATGCACACACGTGTGGACCACGGCTTCCACTGCCAGCAGTCCAGAAATTCTGTGGCTCCAAGGGCCAGCTGGGGAGTTGCCGCAGGCCAGCCTGAGGCCCAGCCCTCTCACCCCTTCCTCCTCCTCCTCCTCCTCCTCCTCCTCTCACCTTTGGTAGATGTTGCTGTTCCAGTCCAAGACAAAGTATAGCTCGGAGATGGTCAAGCTCTTCTGGACCACCTCGGCCAAACGCTGGGCCAGGCCCTGGTGGTAGCTGCACAGGTAGACGCTGAAGGCCTCGTACTTCTTTGGGTAGGCGTGGAGCAAGTGGAACTTCACAGCGCACAAGTCCTCCACGGCGCACTTGGCCAGGCGGTCCATCTGGGTGGCAATGGGGCTGGCTCTGCCCTCCACGCACTGGCACAACCGCTGGTTGACCAACCTGCTCACCGCCTCCGCCCACTGCTTCTTCATGGCCCGGGGTCGGGGGCCGGACCCCGCCGCCTCCGCGCCCCCCTTGGCCTGCAGCCACTTGCGGTCCGTGTCCTCCTCCTGCTCGATCACGCGGACCATGAGCTCCAGGGGCAGGGAGGTGCTCTTGGCCGCCAGGGACTCGGTGAGGACGGCCCAGAGCTCCTTCTGCAGGGCCTCGTAGAGCAAGGCCACGTCCTTGGCCATGCGGCTGCCGTCCTTGCGGAGCTCGCTGCTCTCGGGGCTCTGCTGCCCGTCCTGCTCGCACTCCGCCTCCAGTTCAATGATGTGTTCGTCGGCGATCAGCAGATCCCGTTTGTGAATCAGGCTCAGGATCTCCAGAACTGAGGGGAGGGCAGAAGAAGAAGAAGAAGAAGAAGAAGAAGAAGAAGAAGAAGAAGAAGGGGAGGTTCAAGGCGTGGGGGTGGCAGGTGCGTCTGGGGTTCGACCCAGGCATGCGCCACGCCAGGCCTCTCCTGGGTTGCATGCTGGCGCACCGTGCAAACGTGCCGCTTTGGGCTGCAGAAGAGTGGCCCAAAGAAGTGGTGCGTCCTGCATCGGACTCCAGCCACGGACAGCCCACTGGGTGGCCCTGATGCAGGCACCGGAAACCATCTTCCCCTGCCACTGGGGAGAGGATGCAGGCCAGCCAGGTGACGCTGCCCTCCCTCCAGCCCCCTTGTGATCTCTGATTTGTGATTGGCAATAATAACAAGGGGGTTCCGCTCCCCACCTCCATGGCAGGGGGGCAGAGCTTGGTGAAGGGGCGGCGTAGGGCCCGCGGAGGAGTCCAAGCCTCGACGGGCCAGATGGGCTGCCTTCACAAGCTGTGTTCGACCCGCAGGCCGGAGGCTGCTCTCCCCTGCAATAGAGGCTTCGGGGTCAGAGCTGTTACTTGGCGACCGTCTGGTTCTGACCTGGACTATCTGGCCGGCCAGCCCTTTTGCATTTGCCTCCAGATTGCCCGTCTCCCTTTCTGTTTGCCAGATACCTGCCTGCACCCTCCAGCCATGGACTGATCTTTGCTTGGACCTGCACGCGCACACGCACACGCACACACACAGCCAGCGAATGGCTCAGTTTGGGGCAGCTCCCTCTGGCCCAACGCCCTGAACCTGACCAACAGCTCCGGGAGCTCCTGGGCACAGCAGCCCCTCCCTGGAGGGCGGCGACCTGTTGCTGCCCAGCCCTGGCAGTGCCCCACCACGACTCCTGGAATGACATTGCCAGGGCATCATGCAGGCAGACACGTAACTGAAGCGACTGCTGAACTGCCATTTGCGCTATTATCTGGTGATGACCCATTGACTCCGCACACGGACGATACAGCCTTGTTCCTTCATACAAGGCATGAGATGCTTCGTTCTAAGAACGGTGAGCGGTTTCTAGGAAGCCCCGGCCCCTCGAGGACTCATCCTGACCGTGCCCAGCTCCCATTCCGCAGGCGAATGCTTCCAGGCAGGCTTCCCCTGGCCCCAGCACCTCTCCTGATTGGAGCCACATCAACTGCTGGTGCCACCTGGAGAAGCAAAGGCTTCGTGCGCTGGGTGGAGGCGTGTGCGTGTGTTGGCTCTTTGGGTGTTGAGTCTGTTGTTCCAGCGATGCGTGCAGCCAAGTGGAGGCGACGGGAATGAGAAAACGGGCTCTTGGCCAGAGTCCTCAGCTCTCCCGGTCCTACAAACATGTTGTTTAACTTATTGCTTCCGTTAACGGCCTCCTCTGTGTATTTATAAAGTGGCCTTCCACTGCCCTGTGTGGAAAGGCAGCTGGGCCCAGGGACCATCTCTGCACGGAACGGCTGCCACGCACGAGAGGCACCTGGGCGACCCCTGCCGATAGGGGACTGCTGGCCCTCGGGGGCCGGCAAGTGCTGCGTTCTGCGCAGTATCTTCCCCCAGTCAAAAAGTTGTTAGCATGGGTCTGTCCAGGCCTGTCAAATCGGGGTTAAGAATGACTGATCATTGGAGGTTGTCCTGGCTTTTGTGCCGTTCACACACACACACTCCAACCCATTCTAAAAGGTTGAGATGCCTTCTCCAAAGGCTTCCTCACTAGGCCACCAGAGTTCCAAGCTACAATATGTTGGTAATCCTGACCCCTAAAGGTTCTGCACACGTCCGGGCCCGATTCAAAGTGCTGGTACTAACATACAAAGCCCTAAATGGCTTGGGGCCAGGTTATTTGAAGGAACGCCTCCTCCCATATGTACCTGCCCAGACCTCAAGATCATCCACAGGGGCCCTTCTCCGTGAGCCCCTGCCAAAGGAAGTGAGGCAGGTGGCTACTAGGAGCAGGGCCTTCTCCGCTGTGGCACCCCAGCTGTGGAACGAGCGCCCCAGAGAGGTCCACCTGGCGCCTACACTGTACTCCTTTCGTTGCCAGCTTAAGACCTTTTTATTTTCTCAGTATTTAAACACTTAATTTTAACTTAAATTTAAATTTTACTGTTCTAATTCTGTATTTGAATCTTATATCAATTTCTGCTGTGTGGTTTTATCCATAGAACCAGTTACCTAGGGAGGTGGTGGGCTCTCCCACCCTGGAGGCCTTCAAGAGGCAGCTGGACAACCACCTGTCAGGGATGCTGTAGGGCGGATTCCTGCATTGAGCGGGGGTTGGACTCGATGGCCTTGTAGGCCCCTTCCAACTCTGCTATTCTATGATTCTATGTATCTATGGTTGTGCTTTTTATACCGTATTTTGTATTTGTGTTTTTAGACTATTGGTTGTTTTATTATGGTTTTAATTTCTGTGAACCGCCCAGACCGCTTCGGCTATTGGGCGGTATAAAAATGCAATAAATAAATAAATAATTTAAACTGGCCTTCCCCAACCAGGTGCCCTCTAGACGAGCAGCTGGTGGGGCACTATGGGAACAGAGTGCTGGACTAGGTGGGCCCCGTGGTCTGATCCAGACTCAGGGCTCTTCTGGTGCCCTTACCTTGGAGGGGAAGCAAGGAACGAGAAGGAAAGACGTCGCAGCCAGCCAAGTGCGAGGGAAGGAGGGCTGAGAATGGCAAGAAAGGAGATGAAAAGGGCAAGCGGGCTGAGGCCAAGGTCAAGGGGAAGCGCTGGGGGCTGCTGCCGCTGCCCCTTCCGACCATGGCAACGGACCCCTCGCCTTCCTCCACCTGGGAAGAACAAGCAGGCAGTGGTAGCAGGGACTGGAGAGCCTCGGCGTGTGGAGTGGGGAAGAACCGGTGCAATTGAGGTGAGCAGCCCGGAGAGGATGAGAAGGCCAGAGGGGAAATTAGAAAGAAAGAGAAAAGGTTAATATTTTTAACTACAACCACTGGGAATAGAGAGGAAGGGGATGCGAGAGGGAAGCGTCGTATTGCCTCCCTGGACCAGCAGACGGGTCTTTCGTCCCCAGCCCTACCTGGAGAGGCTTCCTGGGGACCGAAACGAGGCGCTTCGGCACACAAAGCAGGCGCTTCGCCATGGAGTTACGGCGCCTTTGCTTTCTTCTCAGCTTTCAGATGAAGCATCGCTGGTCTTGCCAACGAATTTGTTCATCCGTAGAAGGCAAGACGCAGGGCCAGAAGAGCAGAGGGGTGGGACATTGTTCCAGAAGAGCTGGGGTGGGGTGGGGTGGGGTGGGGTGGGGTGGGGTAGATCTGTGGGTGGCTGCTGCATTTCTTTAATCTAGGGTGATGATGAGGCTATCATTGATGAATTGTTCCAGGCGCTGAAACGCTAGGAGAGGAAGGAAGGTGCGTTCCAGGCTTCTGAACCAAAGTTGAATTAGTTTTGCATATTTCCCAGTTTGCGCTGCTTCCCCCAGAACTCTGTGAGGCGGTCCTTTCCTTCCCCCTGGGCACATTCTCCAGCAAGGTCAACGGGCCACTTTTCACGGAGGCTCCTGCAATCAGGAGGGGGGCAATCAGGCTGGAACAATGAGCGGAGGACAAAACAGCCCCCGCCCCCGCCCCGCTCATTAGCCCCACTCAGTCATAACCTGAGTAAACAGGCGAGTCCTGGAGGTCAATGAAAATCAGGAGTCTTGTTTCGGTCCCTTGGGAAGGACTTTGCAGACAGCCAAGGATTCCTTATCACAGCACGGCTTTCAACAGCCGAACATTAAGCATTAGATAAGAGAGCGGCTGATTCTCAGGGAATAGAACCGTTCCTGTGGGGTGCTGTGCCCAGGTGGGTCCTGTGGAAACCATTTCAAATTTGCAGCGCACATCTCCTCGCTATTCCAGCGCACCCTTCAACAGCGAGGTCGCACAAGTCTACCAGCGGTGTCCTGCCCTCTAGTATTTCACAGTATTTTGAAAAAAGGAGACACGTCTGCAATGCCCCCATTCTCACACTAACATTTGCCACCTGAGGCCCAGCCTCGTATTACAAATTGTTGAAAACTCTATGCTGCCCATGGTATGCGCTGCCTGTTTACTCCACCACAACCTGTCCTCCACGGATTTAAAAGCTAAAACGGCATTGGTTCTTTCTGTTAAAGATACGGTACAAAAGCATACCTGCCTGACGATATGGTACTGCCGTTCAAAATATAACCTGGCATTTTCATTGTCTGCTGAGAAAGGCTGTGGCCTCCAGGGTGCCTTGGTGTTCACACGCAAGCACTGAACTTGCTCCTACACATCCACACGGCAACATAACGTCTAGAGCAGCCTCCCCTGGTTTGGTGCTGTCCAGATGTGTTAGACTGCAACACCCATAGAACCATAGAATAGTAGAGTTGGAAGGGGCCTATAAGACCATCAAGTCCAACCCCCTGCTCAATGCAGGAATCCACCTTAAAGCATCCCTGGCAGCTGCCTCTTGAAGGCCTCTCGTGTGGGAGAGCCCACCACCTCACTAGGTTATTGGTTCCATTGTCATACTGCTCTTACAGTCAGGAGGTTTTTCCTGATGTCCTGCCGGAATCTGGCTTCCTGTCACTTGAGCCCATGACTCCGTGTCCTGCACTCTGGGAGGATCGAGAAGAGATCCTGGCCCTCCTCATTCCCACTCAGATGGAGGGCACCAGTTTGGGAAGGCTGTTCTGCAGCCTCTGCTGGTGAAGCAGCTGAACCCTGGAGAATGAGAACTCCCCCATCTCACAGTAACAAAATGTCAACAAGGTGAAAATCGGGACAGGTCCCAGCAAAGAGGGGCAGCCGGCCTGTGAGCGTTAAATTACTGCAGTTCCCAGGCGGTAAATGGGAGTAAACTGTTCGTAAAGTGAGATGCAAATACACCTTGTGATTAAGCAGAGGCAACGTAAGTGGGCCAACATAATATTAGGAAGGAGACGGTGCTGTATTGTTATGGATATTGTGTTTTTAATTCTTTATGCTCCTTGTAAGCTGCCTTGTATCAAAGCGCTGGGCTAAGGGCCGTCGGCAACAAGGACTTGCATGCAGGTGAGCAGCCTAGTAAGGCGTTGCCCTAAAAGGCAGCGGTTGTGCTGGCCGGCCGGCCGGCCTTCTGGCTAGGACCAGTCCCAGACTCACCTGAGAGCGGCTCCTTGGGCTTGGCCTCCGCTTCCTCCACCACGGGCACCACGGCCTCCACCTGGTTGAGCTTCTCCACCAGCGATGCCCTGCGCACCTTCCCCGCCAGCCCAATCTTGAGGAAGGGCATGCGCTTCACGGTGTCCGCCCCGCCGTTCTCCTTCTCAGCCAGGCCGCAGTCCAGGCTGTAGAGGCTCTCCTTGCGGCGCCCGTTGAAGCGCTGCAGCAGGCTGAAGTCCTCCGAGCAGCGGCGCTTCTTCCTCTGGCCCCCATTGCCGTCCGTCAAGGGCATCATCATCCTCCCCAGGAAGGACTTCCTGTCGGAGCCCTTCTCGCCGCTGGGGGACTTCTTGTCGCCGCCCTTCTTGCCCAGGCGGAACGGGGATAGCCCCACCAGCCTCTCCAGGGTCGCCCGGCGCCTGTAATGCCCGTCGGGGCTACCGTTGAAAAGGCCCCGCTCAAAACCCCCTCTCCCAGCCTCCGGGGAAGGGTTTCTGCTGCTGTCGGGGGAGGCGCTTCCCAGGAACGAGTCTCGCTCATTCTCTTCGAGGTCTTCTTCGAAGGGGTTGGCGCCCGGGCTCGCGTTTTCCAGAATCAGCGTCCCGCCGTTGCCACCAGCGTCTCCGTTGGCCATCTTGGGCTTGTAGGGGTTCTTAAGGACTGGCATGGCAGCCGCTGTTTCTCGGGACCTGGGGACAGAAAGGGCCCTGGGTCAGGTTCTGCTAGAAGGGCACGAGAAGGGAGCTATGGGGAGGCCTTGGCTCTCATTTCCCCTGAGCCCGGTTTCAGGGCGGAGCAGAACCAAACTCAGATCTGAAGAAATTTCAAAAACTCACCTCCTCCACCCCCATCCGCTTTTGAAATCAAAATCTTACTTCCATCTCGAGCTGGGGATTGGTTTCTTTTGAAGGTCGGCCTCCACATTCAAAATGTGAGTGTTTGGTTTTGCCATTGGGTTCAAAGGAAACAGGAGGAGGGGTGAGCTCCAGGGTGCCCTGGCGTGGTGAGGGCTGGAAAATTCCTTTTCACCCAGAGCAAAGTGCACCATGGGAGGGGAGGGGAGAGGCTGTGGGCTGAGGGGGGACCGTTTTCCTAACAGACCCCATCCGTAACGCACACATGTGCGTCCAGCTGAGGGGAGCAACCCGCAGGGCTCGACTGGCCCGAGAGGGACCAAGCAGCTCAGGAAGGGACCCCTCTCCATCCCCACATGCCTGCTGCCCCCATCCAGGTCTTCCAGCACACCGGCTCTGCCCCACATCTGCGATGGACGGTCTGGGCAGCCTTGGGCAAGCAAACGGGCAGCTCCCTCCGAGAACCATCTCCGGGTGGTGTAGAAAAGTGACCAAGCTAATGGGGTTGCTAGCGGAGTGAGGCGTTTTATTAGTTCGCAAAACCATTTAAAAGCTGCTATATAAATGGTTAGTAGCAAGCGTTTGGGTGCAGAGGGGCGTTTCCTGACTCAGGCACACCAGGGAGCAGGAGGGAGGCCGCCCCAAAGAGAGGGCAAGCAGTTCAGGCAGGCAGCTTGACCCTTGCACGGCAGCACAGGGGCAGGAAACTCCCCCCCCCCCGGAAAAGATGCTTCGGGAGAGGGAGGGAGCTGGGCTGAGCGATGGCCGCAGCGTTCAAGACACCCTACCTGAATCTCCTGCTTCTGTCGCGGAAGGAGAGAGGCTTTCTCGCTGTGGCTCCCCCCTCCCACCAGCTGATCCACCAGGGGTGTGTGTAGGTGTGCATGGGTGTGTGTTTCTCTCCAATGACCAGCTGATGGTAGCTGTACCTGCAAGACTTGTACCACCCCTGCCATGTGACTGCTTTCTCTTTAACCGGCCCACTTCCCAGGAAGGGAGTTGCAGGGAGAACACTAGAAACACAATCCCTGAAAGGAAGACAAGGGAGCCCAGCTGGACACAAATTATTGTCCTGTCAGTAGAAAAAGTAAAGAAAATGAAGCTGATCCAACGACTGGGTCAAAGCAGCCTGTAGGGCCAGGTGGAGAGACCCGGAGGGGCCGGGTCCAACTGGATCTAGTTCCTACCAGGCAGGGCAGGGCGATGGGCACCTGGTGCCGCACCTCCCTTTGACAGGCCCTGGCAGTTAAAATACAGGTGTATGGGGGGGGAGCTGGGCATGTTACAAGAACATGCGCTCCGTCCGGCGCCTGTCCTGCTTGCTGTCCTTTACGGTATCACAAGGCTCACCTGTGGCTCTGGTGCTGCACTCTGATATTTGAGAGAATAAAACAGGCTTTGTTTGTGACCAAGCCATGGAATGGAGGCAGAGCAGGGAAACTGACCAGGGCACATGAAAGGAAGCAGAACTCACATCACAAGTACGAAGAACGTTTATGCCCTCCTCCACGCCAACTGGCATTTAGAGGCAGAGTGGGCCAGTTCAGACAGTCAAACACCCCAGCATGGCTTGTTTAAGCTACAGTGAACTGCAGCATGCGCTGGTCAGCATTGTGCATATTCAATCCCCACGTGGGGGTCATTGTGTTGTCTGAACCCAATGGGGGTGGGTTATTTGGAGGTTAAACAACCTTCACATAACCCATGGTCTTTTGTAGGCTCCGTGTCTCTAAACCAAGAGGGCCTCATCCTCTTTTAAAGCTGTGTTATGTCGGGGGTCATCACTTCATCTTGTGGTTGTGAATCCCACAAATCCCCAAAGTAACATTGAAGGGATAGCTATCTCCACTGTAGCCAGCTCGTGAGCACTCCAGGGACTCAAGGTTGAGAGCGCTGGGATGGATGGGCTTTGGGCCGGATACAGCCTGACCCAGTTGGTACTCGCTTACGAATGCCGTCAGACAAACTTAGGTGTGGTAGAACGGACCCACGCCTGCCATCACCAGGTGTGTATTGCTTCATGTCTCCAGCAGACCTCAATAAGTGTCTTATGTGGTCATTCCGTACCTCCCCAACCTTGTAAGGTAGATCATTAACATTCCCAGTTAACGGGTGGAGATCTGATCCTGAAAGTGACGCTCAGGTGGTTCCAGCACAGCGGCTGGGTTACAACCAAACCCCCCAGATCCAAGACTGAGGGTTTCTGTACCCATGGCACATAAAAATGAATGCCTTTCGCGCTCTTCATGTGTTTAAAATTATTTTTAGATCACCTTTAAGGGTGAAATCCCCTCAAGGTGGCCCAGCTGTGTCCATTCTGCAGCTGTCACACATACATGGGCGAGAATCCAGTTTAAAAGGATCTCTCTTCCCACTTTTTCTCACGTTAACATTAACCCATGTAGGCAAACAGTCCGTGTGACGCTCTTGGGAGCTTTTTCCCTGCTGTGCGCCATCGAGGAGTTGCAGTCCAGCGATATCTGGAGAGCCACATGTGCCACACACACACATACACACACACTCTAATGGGACGTCCCGGTGGTTCTTCCTGCTCCGGCTGTGCCCAGGGGTGGGGGAAGGGTGTGAGGCTGACCCCCTGGAAGGAGCCCAGGCTGTGCTTCTCCTTCCCGCACGGCTGACATTTCAGGAGGCCCTGAGTCATGCCCACCCACCCCCAGGCTACATAGCAGTTGCGGGAGACAAGGAAATTACACACCAGGATGGAAATGCAGGAAACAGCCTTTTCTTGTGTGAAACACACAGACAGCCCAAGCAGCAGCAAAGGAAAAGCCCATCAGCTACGACACTTCACACTGCTCAGTTTTCTCTGTCTCTTTGGGCAGGACATTGTTTGCATTTCAGGAAGTCAGACATTCCTGCAAGGCATATTTCTGATTTGGAAGTCCCCCCTCCTCATAATCCCAGACATAGAGATGGTTGTGGTTACTGATTGGTGAAGGGAAAGCACTCTCCACATGTTCAAAAGAATTCTCATGAGTACATTATCTGGGGGCGGGCAGGAGCCATCTTAGTCCATTGCAGCAAAACCCACAAGGATCTTTAAAAAGTAGCAGGTTTAAATCTTCCCTGGCAAAAAATGTTAGTCTTTAACAAGCCTCTCTGTTATGCATCTCTGGGGCTGAACTCTGGGCAGCCCAGCTGAAATGAAGCCCCATTTGGACACACAGAACTTTCTGAACTGACCTCTCTTTCCCTTTTTGTGTTTGAATAGCAGCGCCCGTGCGCTAGGTGCTGTACAAAATTTAGAAGGGAATGCTGTCCTCCACGAAGAGTGCTTGCAATCTGCACTCGACAGACAGATCAGGGCGGGGAGGGAAGGTTCTGCTGCTTGGAAGAAGCAGGTGAATGTGGAAAGGTTCAGGCAATCCTTTGTGGGATAAATGACTCTTCAAGGAAAGGCTTGAAGGACGAAGGTAGTGAGATTATTCATGGACTATTATCATTCCATGGTTCTACAGTGTTTCTAGAATGTTTCTAGAATGTTTACATCACTTTATGCCAAGTGCTAACCAAGTGTTAACAAATGATTTGATCATTTTTGTCTGTCTCTTCTGCCAAGACTCTTGTTCATGCATTGGTTATTTCTCGGTTGGACTACTGCAACCTTCTTCTCACTGGCCTTCCTTCCTCTCACATCAGTTCTTTGGTTTCTGTTCACCACTCTGCTGCTAAGATCATCTTCTTGGCTCGCCGCTCTGACCATGTTACTCCACTTCTGAAATCTCTTCATTGGCTTCCAATTCACCTCAGTCCAATATAAACTTCTCCTGTTGACCTACAAAGCTTTTCACAGTCCAGCTCCTTCCTATCTTTCCTCTCTCATCTCACACTATTGCCCCGCTCGTGCTCTTCACTCCTCTGATGCCATGTTTCTCACCTGCCCAAGGGTCTCTCCTTCCCTTGCTCGGCTTCGTCCATTTTCTTCCGCTGCCCCTTACGCCTGGAACGCTCTTCCAGAACATTTGCGAACTACAAGTTCAATCGCAGCTTTTAAAGCTCAGCTAAAAACTTTTCTTTTTTCTAAAGCTTTTAAAACTTGATTTTGATCTGACTTTTATACTGTTAGTTTTACTCTACCCTGTGCCTGTTTGGTGCATTCTCTTCCCCTTCTTATTGTTTTATTATGATTCTATTGGAATGTAAGCCTATGCGGCAGGGTTTTGCTATTTTATTGTTTTACTCTGTACAGCACCATGTACACGGATGGTGATATAAATAAATAAATAAATAAACAATGAGTGTTACAAGTTGTTAGCAAAGGCAGCTTGCTAAATCTGCCCACAAAGATTACTAGCCCATGAACCATTTTACTGGCCAGACGGGCTGCACACACCAGCAGAATACCCAGTTTTGGCAACTCTTCACTACCCGTCTGTATGCAGGCAAGCCGTGCGCACCACAGGCGACCAGGCTTTGCAGACCTGTGCGGGAGGATGGTCAGCGGCAAGGAAAGAGCTGCCAAAGTGAGGCTGGAGTGAAAAGCAGCAGCAGCAGCAGCAGCAAAGTGAGTCTGGGTGAGACACTGAAAGCAGGAAAGTGCCCTGCTAATAACCAAAGAGCCCTTCTGGATCAAATGAAAGTTCCACCTAGCTGAGTATCTTGATTCCTACAGCAACCAACACAGCATATCTCTGGGACGCAGCCCACAGTGGGGCTGAAACACAATTCCTTCCTTATTTTGCGTCTATCAGTAACTGGCACTGAGAAATACACTGCCACTGACTAGAGATGGAAAAGAACTAGAAAACGGTGTCCGGGGTGGGTGGGATTTTCCTCCTTCCCTCCCATTTTTATCCAAGCCTTCACATCTCTGAACATGGATGCTTCATACAGCCAACATGAGCAGCCTTATTCTCCGTGAATGTGTCCAATTCTTCCTTAAAGACATCTCAGCGAGTGGCAATCACCCACATCTTGTGGCAGCCAGTTCCAACAACTTCTCTCAGTTTCTTGGTCTGTTGCAGCTCTCTATTATCTTTACATAGATATCAAGCCATTTTATGTCGTTATCTATTCCTGGGAGCTGAGGAGGGATATGACATAAGGCTCATCGTGCAAAAAAAATGTTTCTTGAAACCAAATACAGGGGCAGCGGGGCCTGGGGAGGGAGCCCGCTGAACCCCTTAAATGCTGAACATCAGAAGAGCCCTGAGTCTGGATCAGACCACCGGTCCCTCTAGTCCAGCATTCTGTTCACACAGTGGCTGCCCCGAGGAAACCCACAAACGGGACATGGGTGCAACAGCAGCCTCCTACCCATGTTCCCCAGCAACTGGTGCACGTAGGCACACTGCCTCTGATACACTGGCACACCTCTATCATGTCTCCCCTGGTCTCTAAAGGCCAACTTCTGTATACAATCCTTCCAGTGTTGGCGAGTGTGTTTGTGTGCTTGATGACAGCCCCACATTTTTTAGGGGTGCCAGTGAATGAGGAGGCAATCTAAATGATGCCCAGATCCTGCGCTGCCAGTCTGTAAAGCAGAAACCATTGGGCAGCGACAAGCATGACAGTTCAGCTGGGATCACACCAGAGTTCCCATAGCAAAGACATAATGTATAGATGCTGCACAGGTGTGCACACACAACTTCAGAAGCACATATAATTTGGTGTTTAAAACTCTGGTGGTATGACATCCACACATCACATGTTTGCGGGAGGAAACACCAGTGTAACTTCATTGTTTTCCACTGCAACCCTATTGTGTGAGAACCGCCTGTGGTTCCGTGCCCTTACAGAAGGCTGTGAGCAGGACTGGAAGGACCCCCACCCCAGTCCCTAAAAATGTGATACTAGCACCTATAAATGTTCATATGTCGTCGTCGTCCCTCACCCCGGCCCATTTTGTATGACTCTGACCTCTAGAAATGTAAAACGCTTTTCCAGCCCTTGATGAAATCAGACTTGTGTTTGGAAAAAGTAAAAGAAGAAAATATTTTGGGTCACTAAAAAGCATGGCCCTGTAAGACTGCACAGAGGAAAACCAGGGGAATGCTTGTAACCCTGTGATGCATTACTGCTGAACCCACCCACCCCCAGTAAGTGGAGGGCTCTATTCTGCAGTAGCCTGCCTTTTGCTGATTTAAAGGTCAGCAGGCTGATTGTCCTTGGAGTTAAACATATACTAGAAAAGTGTAATTGTCCTTCGTATCTCATTAACAGTCCAAAGCGTAGCTCTACAGCTGCATATGGGCAATGGCAGAATGCGTGCTCTGCACATGCGGACAAGATGCACACACACACACACACACACAGAGATTGAGAGAGAGAGAGAGAGAGAGAGAGGAGAAGGAGCGAGGGCTGGGAGCTGGACCCTGAAGAACAAGAAGGCTAACATCTCACCCTAACACAATTCTAACAAAGCATCTCCAAGAGGCAAAAGTAGACACAAAATAAGGATTGTGATTTCCCAGGGCACTTTTCAAAAAGGAGGGACTGCTGCTGCCCTGGAAAGCCGTTGGGCAACATCCTTGGAAAACAGCGTAGAAGGATATTCAGCAATATTGGAATTGAGCTGTAAATGCTCACCTGAGAAATATGTGGTTTCACACTCCAGAAACCACATATTTGCCAAGCAACTTTTCAAGGGGACCCTGAGATACTGCAGGAAGAGAGAGGGAGAGGGAGGGAGAGACCATGGGGACCCTACCTTCGCGTGCTCTTTGGGGTGACTCCAGCGCTCAGTCCATGCTCTGCTTGCAGGATGCAGCTGCCACAGTCTCCAGGCAGTCTGTCAGATCTGTGGTTCTTCAGGAAGGTGCTGATGGGTGATGCTGAGGATGGGGGAGGGTGGTTTTTTTTAGAGGAAGCCCCTCCCTTGGTTAATCAAGCCAAGGAGGAGGCTGTTACTCAAAAAACACTCTTTTATATAATCTCTCGACAAGCAGCCCCTTGTTACAGTGAGCCCTGCTGAGTCCGGATGCAGTGACCAGTGGAGCCTCGAGGTCATTTTGAGGAAGAGAAAGAAATGACAACTTTGGGTCCCGCCCACCTGATGCCAAGCCAGAGCTGAGCGCTGGATCCTGGCTTTCCAGTCACAAAGCTAAGAACTGAAGTGCGTGAAGTCATAGTAAAGGGTGCTTCTGACTATGAGGAGAGGGCCCTTCCTCGCAAATGAGTGACCACAATCACCCTTATGCATTTGGGATTAGGGGATAAGGATTTCCCCCTAATCAGAGCATTCTAGGTTTCCGGGGAGGGATGGTGGTGGTCAATTTCTACAGAAACATGACTTTAAAAAAAAAAAAGGAGGAGGAGGAGGAGGAGGAGGACTGGGAGCAATTTGCGCAGATACGGAGGCCACAGCTAGACCTAAGGTTTATCCTGGGATCATCCAGGGTTCGCCCCCGCCTGAGCCCTGGATCCCCTGTGTGTCACCTAGATGAACAGGTTTGACCCCTGGACGATCCCGGGATAAACCTTCGGTCTAGCTATGGCCGGAGTGAAGGGATGCCCAGTCGTTGCTTTTAGACAAGTGGGGTGTGCCCTCACTTTCTTCACTCCATGGAGGCTTCGGTAGAAGACCGGCTCCTTCTTACCAGGAGTCTCTTTTTTTGCAGGCAGAAACAGCCCTGCTGAGAAGCCAGGAGAGGTGGTTGAACAACGAAGTGGTGTCGTCTTGGGTCAGCCTGTTCATCCACGCAGCTCCGTGTCGTCTGTGCTGACAGCCAGGGGCTCATCAGGATTCCAGGCAGGGCTCTTCCCCAACCCTCCCTGGAGATTCTGGGCTGGGGGTTGGAGCTGCAACTACCTGCATCAAAGCAAGGCCTCTGCCAAGCAGCCCTTCCTCAAACTAGCTCACTCCCTGGGCCACCATGGACACGATCCACCAGGAATCCCTGGGCCACCATGGACACGATCCTCCTGAAAACAACAGAATGAAATTTAATAGGGATAAATGTCAAGTTCTGCATCTGGGAAATAGAAACCAAATGCACAGTTACAAGATGGGGGATACTTGGCTCAGCAATACTACAAACGAGAAGGATCTTGGAGTTGTTGTAGATCACAAGCTGAATATGAGCCAACAGCGTGATGTGGCAGCAAAAAAAGCAAATGCAATTTTGGGCTGCATTAATAGAAGTATAGCTTCTAAATTGCATGAGGTACTGGTTCCTCTCTATTCAGCCCTGGTTAAGCCTCATATTGAGTATTGCATCCAGTTCTGGGCACCACACTTCAACCATCTGTCTGGTATGCTTTAGGGTGGATTCCTGCACTGAGCAGGAGGTTGGACTTGATGGCCTTGTAGGCCCCTTCCAACTCTACTATTCTATGATTCTAAGGACACAGACAAGCTGGAGCGTGTTCAGAGGAGGGCAACCAGGATGATCAGGGGTCTGGAAACAAAGCCCTGAAACAACTGGGCATGTTTAGCCTGGAGAAGAGAAGATTGAGCACTCTTCAAATACTTGAAGGGTTGTCACACAGAGGAGGGCCAGGATCTCTTCTCGATCACCCCCAGAGTGCAGGACATGGAATAATGGGCTCATGCTACAGGAAGCTGAATTCCAGCTAGACATCAGGAAAAACTTCCCCACTATTAGAGCAGTACGACAATGGAACCAGTTACCTAGGGACTTGTGGGCTCTCCCACACTAGATTCATTCAAGAGGCAGCTGGACAGCCATCTGTCAGGGATGCTTTAGGGTGGATTCCTGCCTTGAGCAGGGGGTTGGACTCGATGGCCTTGTAGGCCCCTTTCAACTCTGCTATTCTATGATTCTATGAAATCGTCCTGCACAAACCTCATCAAAATGAGCAGGAGATGCGCAGAGCGGGGCATGTGTGCACACCTCCCATTCATTTAGATGAGGCTCATGCAGATAAATTTGTTGGTGGGTTGTGCCCCATCTTAATCCATGGGCCAATGGTTACCATTTGGATTTTCTGCTTCGGTCACCAAAACGTCTCTTGGGCCATCCCTGTTCACAGGTTGGCCGCCCAGCACCTCAGACCATGTGCCTCAGCTGGGCACACTGCGCTCCCTGCTTCGGCTGAGCAATCGGAGTTCTCTGGACCGCCACTTCTAAGCCTTCTCCTGCCACCCTGTGGTCACGACTTTTAAAAAAAGAATAATTAAATTCAGAAATTTGTCTCCATTTAAGGAATCTTTTAGCAGCAATGCAAATAAACCATTTCCCCCACCCCCAGGGAAGAGTTTGTTTGCTAATGCAAAATGTGGCCTTGATTTCAAAGAACAAGTGGAAGGCAAAATATTACAGTGCTGGACTGGGTTCAAATCCTTATTGAGACATGAATCTTCCTGGGTTACTTTATTTTATTTTTTATTTATTACATTTCTATACCGCTCTCTCGGCAGTTCACAACAATTAAAATAATAAAATATGACATCATGAAGCATAATGTAAAACATTCATACTTTAAAAGTACCATGTAAAACTGAAGTAAAACCCAACAGCAGTTACAGCTCAGGCAAAGCCCCGGTAAAAATGTTTGATTTCAGGAGGTGTTTGAAAGACATCGCATTTTCTGTCTTGCAAGCGGCACGAGGGAGAGTTTTCCAGAGGGTGGGGGCCACTACAGAGAAGGCCTGCTGTCGGAGTGCTTCATAGAATCATAGAATAGCAGAGTTGGAAGGGGCCTACAAGGCCATCAAGTCCAACTCCCTGCTTAATGCAGGGATCCACCCTAAAGCATCCCTGACAGAGGGCTGTCCAGCTGCCTCTTGAAGGCCTCTAGTGTGGGAGAGCCCACCACCTCCCTAGGTAACTGGTTCCATTGTCGTACTGCTCTAACAGTCAGGAAGTTTTTCCTGATGTCCAGCTGGAATCTGGCTTCCTTTAACTTGAGCCCGTTATTTTGCGTCCTGCACTCTGGGAGGATCGAGACATTCGTTTCGGAATAACCAGCAACACCTCCTCTGACGATCGTAAATGTCGTCTGGGTGTATATAAGGGAAGACGGGCTGCTAGGTATCCTGGTCCCAAGGTGTTTAGGGCTTCATAGGATAATGTCATAAACTTGCTTGTGGCTCAGTAGCCAACGGGCATCCAGTGCAGTTCTTTTAACACAGGTCTTCTGTGAGCACAGCTGGGCGCCTCCCTTGATCCAAGGATCTAGGCTAACTACCGTCCAGTCACAAACACGCCGATCCTGAGCAAGGTGTGGGAGCTAGTGCTGGCATCCCAGCTGTAGGTGCTCCTGAATGGAACTGATTATCTGGATCCATTCCAGTCTGGATCCAGGTCCAGTTTTGGGATGGAATCGGCCTTGGTCACCCTGATGAGCACCAGGGTTCTTCTGGGGAGCTGCCGCCTGAGCTCCCCCTCAGAGCTCTGAGACACGGGCAGAGAAGCCGCCGCTCTGACTCTGAAAGGCTTCTCCAACAGCCTTTGTTTTGGTGTGGATGAAAGGCGGCCAGGAGAAGACAATCGGCCCGTGTCGCCCGCCCTGCACCCCAAGGCACCCTTGGCCCTTCCCGGCTTCATTGTTGTCTCCAAGATCCCACACTCAAGAAGGGAACCATCCGCTGGGACTTGATTTAGCCCTGGTCTCTTGTGCAGAGAGCAGCCCGGCTGGTCGCTTGCCAGGCCCAGACAAAGGCCTAGTGAGAGACCCAGGCGGCCGGCCCTCAGGGAGGCCTTGTCTCAGTGGCTTCCAGCTCCCTCCTGGATGGATTGCCAGGCTGAGCCAGAATGGGGGAGATGATTCTGAAGAGAGGTGCTGGGGCTCAGGCCCGCTATCACCTCTCAGTGCTGGAATTCAGCCCTTTGGCACGTTGAAATAGTAATGAGTTGGAGAGTGCCTTGGAGCATATGCAGAGTAAATTTCACTCGCTAATGACTGCCAGGCAAGCTTGAGTAATACCGTGTGTATTAGTTGAGGGCATTCCTGGTGGATCATGCACATTAGTTTAATGTTTCAGGACAACACTGTGAAGACTTTGCCCACATCATATCGCGCTTGAGTGGGGTGGGGTGGTGGTGGGGTGGATGCGTTGTCCAAATGCCACATGGGATGGATGGAGCTTTATGTAACTAACCATCCAGAACACGCAAACACGGCACCTCACGGACTACACTGTGGCTATTCTTCATGGGATCTGGGTTATGGGGAGGGCCGCAGCTCAGAGGCTGAGCACCTGATGCTTAGCATGCAGACGATCCCAGGTTCAATGCCTGGCGTTTCTGGGGAAGTCCCTCCTCAGCCTTGGAGAGCCACTCCAAGGCATTTTAGGCAATCCTGGGCCAGGTGGAGTTGGTGCCTGGCAGCTCTCTCTGCCCCTACATCTCCCCAGCAGGTCTGTTCAATGCTGTTGGTTTTACGGAGTGAACTGCAGAGGGCATCTGAGGTCCGTTTCTCTTCTCTTTGATCCCAAAATCTTTTTCTGTGGGTCATCTGAATGGAGCAAAGGGGGAGGACTTCTACCATACACCACCCAACCCATTTTGTTTTCTTCTCCCGAACTGAAATGGCGGGGGCTCAAATATTCCTAATGGAAGAGGGGTGAGGGAGGAAAAAAACCCCAACTAGAATATTGGTTTGTGTGGTGGTGAAAGGATAGGAAAGCCAGATTTGGCATTCTTCAGTGCTTCATTTCTCCACTGAGCTTGCCAACCTGTAGTGCATGCATGCGCAAAGGCGCATCTGTCTGCATTGCCACAGTGGCACAGAAGGGTTAACAGCCAGGTGGTTGGGCAGCGTGGATTGGCCGCAGCAGCAACCAATGGCGAGTGAGCATGGAGGCTGCAAGTCCCCCTTGGCAAGGATTTGGGTGGGGAGGGAGGGAGAGACAGGAGGGTGACAGGCAGGCCGGCCTTGTCTCCATGCTGCCTTGCAGCCAATCACGGCCCTCTCAGGCGGCTGCCCACCACTGCAGCAGCTAACCATTGGCTGCCCTGCTTTGCAGGGTGGGCACTGAGCCTGGAGCGCCCTGCGGGCGAGGCTGGGTCATGCTGCCCCCTTGCTCCACTCCAGGCTGGAGGGAGGGCGCATCATTGCAGAGGGAGGCTTAGATAACCCCATGCCCACCCGCGCAGCGAAACCTGGAAGGCCCATTGACAGGCCCTTTCTTGCAATGCACTGGTGCACACCAGGCTGTGTCTTTCATTTCCATTGAACCATTTGAGACGGAGCGCTGCAGTCAAGGAGCATCACCTTATTCTGATCTGGATTTGCACAGCACCCGGCAGAGATGAGGCATGCTGCATTTGAGCTGTTGCACTGTGGTGGTTAAGAGCCTGGGCTGAGAGACGGCCGGGACTGTAGTGAGGAACCTGTTCTCCTAGGCATGGGGCATGTCTGCACGCTGCACACGCTCTTCCGTGCAATGGGGTGATAATAATCCCAGTCCCCCTTGCAGGGTTGCTGTAAAGATTGCTGAGATGATACATCAAGCATGTTTGAAATGTGCTTTGTTGTCATAGTTAGAAGCCGGGCTCTCTGAGGTTTTCCAGGAGCGAAACACTCCTAGCATCTCATCACAAGGTCAATTTCATTTGGCGCTTTCCCACAGCTGTAGAGATGTTTGATGCTGCAAGTGCAAGAACATATTAATTTTTACCCCACCTTTCCCCCCATCACGGAACACTAGGGGGCGTTACGTGGAGGATGCCAGCAGCCTCCCAACCAGGCACTGACCAGCAGCAGCCTCCCAACCAGGCACTGACCAGACCCACACCAGCATAGCTTCAGCACAGTGGGTGCACCATGTGCCCTCCGACCATCTCTCGGGACTCCGTTAGAGCACCCTCAGATTCCAAATAACCCACAACACATTTCCAGTACCCCTAAATTAAGAAAGTGCTTAGCACTCCCTCCACCCCCAAACTCTCTCCTAACGTTGACCTTTTTGGGAACCATTCCAGGGTTTGTTTGCCACTGGGTTCAGATGCTGCGTCAGGAAACAGCACTTCCCGGCCCTTTAACAAAGCAAGGGCAGCCTGACGTATGTAATAATTAGTCAAACGAAAAATGGATTGCCTGGCTGTGTCCTCTAAATGCTGGCAGAGGCTCTGAGATCACGGCCCGCTTCACACTAGCAAGCATTTCTATGTATCTGGAGTGTGGGTTGAGTGTTGGACTAAAACTAAATTTAGAAAAAAGTTCTCATGCATTGTTCTAAACTGCAAAGAATTCACGTTTTAGATTCTTCAGATGTGACTTTTTAATATTTCCAACTATGTGGGTTTTTTTTGGTTTAGGTATTTTAATTAATCAGTTAATTACATTTTTATCCCAGCTGTCCTCTAAGGAGCTCAAGGCCCTGAACAGCATTCTCCTCCCTCCCCCCCCCCACAATACCTTTTGTCCTTACCACAAACCTGACAAGGAGGTGGACTGGCTCAAAGTCGCCCAATGAGCTTCATAGCTAAGGAGGGATTTGAACCCAGGACTTCCCAGTCTTAGCCTCGCATTCTAATCACTTACTTCACAAGGGCTCTTGATTTAAGAAGTGATGTGGGGTGGGTGGGTAGTGGAGTATAAAATATATTAAATTGGTAATGCTTAATATTATTGTCTTAACATTTACCAATAAAATGTAGCCTCCCTCACCCAGAGAGTTCCTCGGAATCAAACTTCTGTTATTTCAAACTCTGGATTTGAATGTAAACGAATTTAAATGTACATGAGAGTGCAGAAGCTACACCAGGAGTGCAACAGGACTCTGAATCTCCTCAACTGGGCTAGCTGGCATCACAATCACACCTGGAGCAAAGGAGCAAGAAGACTGTCTCAGAATATTTGGGCCACAACACTCCGGTTTCTATCATGCGTGGCTCCCAGTTTGGGTGTGAGGGAGTCTAGGACTTGATGGCAACCAGCCCCGGGCCCTATTTTCTGTTCGAGGGTTCAGCCCTGGAAAATATAGCTCTGAGCATAAGCAGAGTGCACTGGGAAATCACAGTCTGGCCCAGCATTCTGAGCGCAAGAGGCCAGGTATCCAGACCAACGTGTGCGCGACCCCCTAAGGGCTTGTGCAGAGAGGTTCCCAGGCAACTCAACTTTAACCTCGGTGAGGCGAGCAAGACGGCACACGTCCCTAGGAAGCGTCCTCCTGCCTGCGTCAATTCCTGCCCTGACGAGTTCCTTTCTGGGCTGCTTGCCTGCTACCAGCCCCTGGCAGAAACGAGCCATCTCAGGCTGCCACCCTGGGCTCGCTTTCTTGGACCTAAGCCTCACGGAATGGACAAGGGCCTCCTTTGAAGGCAATGCATGTGGGAGCAGGCTGCAGCCCTTCCTGTTCCCTGCTGCTGAACCCCAGGGAACTTGAGGAGTGCGTACCTGCAATGCAGCCGCCCTGGCCATGAATGACTTCTGCCCTGGAGAACTAGACAAGTTGCCTCCACTGCCTCATAATGCCCCCCCTCCACCCCCAAGCCTAGCCTTGGAACGAACTCCTGCTCAATCTTTCAGCCCAGTTTAAAATGCTTTCTTTATTCGCTAAGCATTGGATATGTGTTAAACCTTCAGGACTAGCTGCACTTCCAGTTCTAAATACACAGGGAAGTTGCTCGTGTGTCTGATGGCACTCTGCATGTGCTCAGATGCCCTCACTTTCTTCTAATTTTCCAGGAGCTGGGCTCTGGCTCTGAAAACTGGGTCTGGATTATATTAAGCCTCATAAATTCAGCCTTAAAATAGTTTATTTGTTTGCTGGGGCTGGACTGCAAGAGCTCGGTCTCTGTCATGCGTGGTGAATGGGTGGGTGGGATTCAGTGGCTCGACATCCGAGCCGGCGGAATCTGGACCAGGCCACGCTGGGTCACAATGCTCCATTGAGCATCCTGTCCCCACCTGACTCCAAATAATCCAGAGGAAGGGCTTGGGGAACCAAGGAGTGGTTTTTTTCCAGTGATCTACTTCCTGTGATGGATTGCCATCTTCCAGCTGCCGGAGGATTAACAGACACGCCTTCGCCACAAGATGAATTTGTCTCCATCCCGCTGGCCAATGGCCAGGCTGATATCCTCTGCAAATGGATCTCGCCCCTTCTTGTAACGACAGTGGCAAGGAGTTCTGTAGGTTACTGTTTGTTTTGGACTCTTCTGTCACTGAGGGTCCAGGTGCCCCTCGTGTGGCTTTAAAAAAGGATTAATAACAGAGCGACGCTCTGCGTGCTTAGATGGAGTTGTAGGACATGTTTCCATGGTCAGAGTTTTTGAGATTTTGTTTTTGGTGCCTGGGCAAGTGGAAAATATAAATCTGAAGGAGGCAAAACTGATAGTTACTTGTTCCTGAGTTATTTGGATGAGAGTCAGGCCACAAATATAGATCTATCTATTTAAAAAATCTGCTTCAATCTGGTACATACATTCCTGCCCACCCACCCCGCCCCGGGCCTCCTCAAAAGAAGAAATACGTACAGGTACTGGGTAACTTTTCTCCCTAATTCCGACTGAGGTTTGTCCAGGAGAGAAGGGAAGCACTCTGGGCATGTTCAGAAGCACACTCTTTGCCCTTACTGTCAGTCTTCCAAGGACCACAAGCCCAGCTTTGCAAATAGGGAGGCCTTCAGCACTCCCCAGATGCTCAGAGGCGTTTTCTTTCTTCTTCTCCGTTTCCAGTTTTCTTTCTGGGCGGTGCTTTGGTTCTCCGCTGAACCCCGCCTCAGCTTCAGCGAGGCACTCTGCCCATGCTCAGAAGCATCCCCGTGTCTGCCAGGGCGGGAAGGAAGGGAGCCAGCCGCAATCTGCTCTGCCGACGTTCGCTCCAGGCGCGGTCCCCGGCTCCGCGCGCCCTCGCCAAGCGGCGCTTTTGGAGGCAGGCGGCGGCGGCGGCGCCTTTAAGCGGCTGGGGGGCTGGAGCTGCCTCGCCCGCCGAGCGTGTCCTCCAGCCCAGCCCAGCCCGGCTCGGCCCTCCTCCTGCTGCTGCTGCTCCTCCTCGACGTCCTTTCTCCTTCCCCTTTCCTCCCCTCGGTCCCTCCCCGTCTCGCGCGCCGTCCGCAGCCTCCCGGGCCGGGTGGGAGATCATCGCCGCCGCCGCCGCCTCCCTTGACGCCCCCCCCCCCACTCCGCCGCCGCGGGGGGCAGCCCCGATGGGTCCCTGTGCTCGAGCCCGGCTGCCCGGCGCCAGCCGCCGCGGGTGAAGCGCGCCCCGCCCGCCGCCGCCGCCGCCGGAGCCTTGGGCCGGCCAGGGGGCGCCGGAGGCGGCCTGCCCGCGCTCGGAGCGCGCATCCCGGGCGGGCATCTCCCGCGCCGCCCGCGCCCCTCCTCCTCCCCGCGCGGGGCCGGCGCCTGATGGGGGGCGGCAGGAAGCGCCTCGGCCCCTTCCTGCCTGCGGGGAAGACGCGGCGGCCGCGCTGGGCGCAGCAGAGGCGCTGAAGCGGAGCCCCGCCACGAGCGCGGCCGGCCGCGGGACCACCGGCGCCGGCGACTGAGCGCGGCGGCGGGCCTTTGCAGCAGCAGCAGCAGCAGCAGCAGCCGCGGCGCCCGCATCGCCCGCCCCCCCCAGGCATGAGCCCCCCCTCGGGGCCGGCCCCCCCGGGCTGCCTGGGCGGGCGCCACTAGCCCCGCTCGGGGCCGCAGCCCAGCCGCCCCCCCCCCCGTGGCCAGCGCCCCCCCGGCCCCCCGCGCCTCGGCGGGTGCTTATATGAGCGTCCACTTCGGTGGAGGCAGGGAGGAAGGCGGCCCCGCTCGCCCGCCGGCGCCGCGTCCAGCCTCGAGAGCCGCCGCCGCAGCAGCCGCCCAAGATGTCTTTGCGAACCGCGCTGGCGCCGGGCAACGAGCGCAATACCGAGGCGGTGAGTGAGCCGGGAGCCATTTGCTTATTCGCGGGGGGGGGGGAGGGAGATGGGTGTGTGCGGGGGGGGGAGGCCGGACCCCCTCCCCGTCCCTGCACTTGTGTGGTTTTGTGTGCCTGCCAGAAGCGGGGGGGGGGGAGTGGGGGGGATGGTGGCAGCTGGCTGCTGGCTGCTGCTTCCGCTCTGCCTTCCACCATCCCCGGCCATTGGAGCCAAAGACTGCGGAGGGCTGGCAAAGGCCGCCTGGCAGCTCCATCACTAGACGAGCGGGAGGAGGAGGAAGCATCATGGATTTTGCTCCCATCGATCCGTTCCCAGTCAGCCAAGGCCAGGCCCGCCTTGCTGGGGGAGCGGGGGCTTTTTGGAGGTGGCTCTGCAGCTGACCCGGCCCCCATTCCATCTCGTGCCCCCCCTTCTGATGTGGCTCTCCAACCACAGGTGTAAACCGGGTGGTGGCGAGGCCATTGTCGCCCGCCTTCCCCCAGATGCCTCGCAGGCTCCTTTGGGAAGGGATCGGACCCGTCAGGAAGGACAGGTGCCCCTCTGAACAGGCTCCGTGGCCTGCCCGGAAGGCCCGTCGGGGGACCCTTTGGCCCCTCTCGGGTCTGTTGTGGTTGTTGTTGGGTGACACCTGGTCTCCGGCACGGGTGGGTGGGTGGGTGTGGAATGGGTGGCCGGGCTGTGGAGGAATGAATGGAGAGCGGCTCTGGCCCCCTCAGTCACGCGCCAGGTGGCCAGTTTAAGGTCAGCAGGGGTGCTTACCCGGCTGATTGGCAGAGACCCCCTGGGGAAGGGGTCTCTTGGAAAGAAGGAAGGACGGACGGAAGACCGACGGAAGGGGCTGTTGCTGGTCCCTGCCGGGCTGCCCACACAGTGACGCTGCTTGTTTTCCTGGGATCAGGCCTTCACCTGCCACAGTGGAGACTGGCAGGCATTCCTTTGTCAGCCAAGAAGGGGTTTCATGGAAGGTGGGGCAGCTGAGAGCAAGCAGGCAGGCCCATGTTTGTGTTCAGGATATTTTTCTGGGATGCTGTGAACTGCTGACACACTCAGGCCTCATCTACACCAAGCAGGATATTGCACTATGAAAGCAGTATATAAGAGTCAGGAGCCACACGACTGCTTTATAGCGGTATTGAAGGGCACTGACCACTGTTGGGGCCCATGGACACAGGCCATATGCCGCTTTCATCGTGCAATATCCTGCTTGGTCTAGATTGAGCCTTTGTGTCCTACCTGAAGGCCTCTGCACAGTGGGAATGGCAGGCCCATCACAACCACTGACACACACACATACACACACACACAGAAAGCTGTGAACCTAGGGGCCTCCCAGCCTCCATTCATCTTCCTGTTTTGCCCAGAGTATGCTTTACCCCCAAAATGGCACGCAGAAGCACCCCAAAGGCCACAAGATTAACATCTTCAAAACCAACATGTTTGGTTTCTGCTGTGTGGAACCAGTGTCTTCTGATGTAACATTTCTCAAGGCTACAAGATGGATGGCAACTTTGTGGAAATAGCATACATTAGGGCTACACACTGAACTCACTGGGAACTATGGGGTGTTCATATGCTGAACCACAATCTCCCCCCCCCCCATACACACGCAAATAGCTACTAGTTGCTCCTATCAAATTATACCCCAAATATCACATAACATCCTTCAATACCAGCTTAGTATCTTACTCTGAATATGTAATACCTCTTGAACTACATCCATAGTTGCGTGCATTCTACACCTATATTAAATTGTTGCAAAAGGATAGGTATTAGGCATTCTGAGAGTTTTTGCTTCCAGGGAATTATTATTATTATTATTATTATTTTTTAAAAAGCACATTCCTAGCCCTTATAACTGAACAGATAAGCTTGGAAACCGGAATACTATAAAATCACAAAAGCTGGACAGGGGCTGAGTAAGACAGCTCAGGGTGAAGTTTGCATCACTTATGCGGATCCTGCAATAAATCACTTTGGGGGTTAGGAATTGTGGGGCTTTGGGCTTGGCAGGTACATAGAATTATAGAATAGTAGAGTTGGAAGGGGCCTATAAGACCATCGAGTTCAACCCCCTGTTCAGTGTAGGAAAGCCTGAATTTACACCATGCAGTTCTTGCAGATCACAAGATCTGGTTGGATGAGAGAAGGCACCCAAGATAATTCTCTCTCCTTTATTACAGATTGCCATTCCAGTCTTCGATATATACTTGTTCACTCAGAAGTAAGACCCACTGTGTGAATAGGATTGCAGTTTTAGGCTTAAAATTACCTCATCTCAGCCATTGGCTTGTTGAGAGGTTTTGAGCAAGTCGCTTCTCTCCCAGCCTCAGTTTCCCACTGTGTAAAAATGCTTAAAACAGTGGTCTACCTCATGAGGTGGTTGTGGAAAGGAATTAGCGGAAGAAGCATCATTGGGCAGACACGCTGTCAAATGTAAATCCGAATGGTGGTGAACATGGCAGTAATAGTAATAATATGATATACAGATATGCCTGTGATTCCAGTTGCACTTAACATGTGTGTGTGTGTAAGAGAGGGAGAGAGATTGCCATCTTCTTTTCAGACACATTCCTTGTGAAATCCCGGCCTCCAACCTCATCACACCCCACGTGCTCATGAACTGTGCTCACCTTGGCAGGTGAAACCAGCTTCCAGTCTAACCAACCCAGGCTCACCTTTGCTGTTGTCTCGGAGGCATTTCTTGATCTTGGGCCCCACCCTGCGCTGCTTCTGCTGCTGCTGCTAAACCTCGCCAATTGACGAGGCTTCCCTAAGAGCTGCCGTATGTTGCAACCACTGCTGTGTTTCCATGGAAGCGAGGCCCTTGCCATGGCAGCCATGTAGGCCTCGCCCCTGAAACCTGTTCTCAGTGCCAGACACGCTCAAACTTACAGAGTAATGACAAGGGAGAGGGTGCTTCTGAGCATGTGCTGAGCACTCCCCCTGTCCCAGCACTGAGTAAACATGGCCTCTCCCTACTTGCCTTCTCTGCAGTCTAAGCCCCTACAGCCCTGTTGACAGGAAGCGCCGGTCCTTGAGCACGACTGGATTGGGAAGCGCAGTCAAAGGGCAGCCATGTGGTCAGGGACAACGTGCCTCTGAAATACGGACGCCGTTTTGTAGGTTTCTGGAGGGGGAGGCTAGTCCAGCAGCTGGGCCTGATCCCGTCCACCCAGCAGGGTGAGTGATCCAGCAGGGATCCCTGGACTGAATCTCACCACAGACCCACCAGCGCTGGGCCCGGGGGTCTCCACAGAGGCCCTAAGGGATGCGCAGAGGAATGTGGTGGAGTCAGCACTTCCCACCCTATGAGTGTTCCTCTTACTCCAGACTGAACCTCTGAAAGGGGCTACTCAGCCAGGGCCCTCTGAGACTTGGATGAGGGATCTTGTGGTTTACAGAGGCTGGCAGCATTTCCCAACCTGGTGCCTTCCAGATGTTTTGAACTTCATCTCCCAGCAGCCCCAGCCACTGTGGCCCGTGGCCTGGAATGCAGGGAGTTGTAGTCCCAAACACCTGACAGGCACCAGACAGGCTGAACCGGGCCCTACTGAGCTGCCCTTGATTTGGCCGCCTTCTCTGGGCTTTTGGAGACCGTCCTGTGGTCTGCAAAGGGAATGGCAAGTTCGGTATCAGTCCTTGTGACTGGCCGGCGATGTGAAGCCTCCAGATTTTATTTATTTATTTATTAAAACATTTATATTCCTGCCCTGTATCACAAGGATCTCAGGGCGGTGTGCAGATAAATCATACATACAACGTAGAATAAACGTGCAAATATACAATAAATACGAGGGACCCGGCCTTCTGCCCTGTCAGGGCCAACAGAGCAAGGCCTTCTTGTGCCCCGTTGTACATGTTGAGCCCCAGCTCCACGTCCTGTAACTCCAGGGACCAGGAAGAGCAGGAGAACACCCCCCACTCCCCCACAGCCAGTCCCAGCCTGTTCCTGACCCACTGGCCTACTTTGCATGGTTGTTGTAATCATTACTGAGACAATGGCTGTGACGTCCTTAACACACCCACACAAAGAGCATCCCTGCCTGTTAGACGGCAGGCAACAGATTTGCACATGCACAAGCACTCCGTCAGAAGGGCTGTCTGGGCATGTTCCAGCCACTCTCCTCAAATAGGGAGGTCCCTGAGTTATGTTGTGTGGCGGCAATCTCACCGCAACGTGGAGTGGCCACACTGCCGTACCGGTTTCCCTTGACAGGGCGGGGGCGGCTGGTTTGGTGGCCTCCTTGGAGTGTTGTCTTTAGGGATGAGGTGTCAGGGCAGGGAGCTTCCTGGCTGCCTCAGCCTCCTTCCTCTGTTGCGGTGATCTCCTCGAATTAGAAGTGGATAGCATTTCAGGGGTGGCTTCCAAGGAGCGAGGGATGCATCAGTTGGGTGGAAAACAGGCATTGAAAGAAGGCTTCCTTGTGGACTCTTTGGGTGCTTTTGTGGAATTTCCGCTCATCCGCTGGGCTCCTGCCAGAGCTCTGGGACTCCTTGTGCAGTGAAGTATCCGCCACAATTTGTGCCGAAGCAATCCAGTTCCTGCCCCAAGGAGACAGAAATCCTCCACTGGGAATCAAAAGAACACGAAACTGGTCAGTGTTTTGCTTTTAATTTCTGTACTGACCCCGTGCTAAAAGGCAACTTGTACCTATAATGGAGAAAGTCTAGATTTGTATAATGCCGGGGCCATCCTGCTCTCAAAGGACAGCACAGGTTAAAACAGAATCTCTTTATTGGGCTGGCTTTGATTAGCGTGGGAGCATTCAAGCCCTCACATATTCTGGAACTTTTCATTGGGCATAGGGCGTAAGGTGAGAGCAAGGAGGTCTCACCTGAGCCTTGAGGTTTGCAGGTGGCCTTGAGTAAAATGTTTTCTCTAGGACCCTTGCCTACAAACCCAGTGGCTTAACCCATGGCATTCTGGCAAGATCACCAGGACAATGCTGTGAAACACATTGAGGGCTCTGAAGTGCTGGGCAGGGGCCAAGTACGCATGCGATTGACCGACTCTTACCTGCGTATCTTGAAATGCATTTTGTTTGCTGCACATCACGTTTCCTTCTCAACCTGATATTTGAGTTTGTGGTGGAGGTTTCTTGTTAACGAGGCAGGGCAGGTGTTGGAGGCAGTAAGAGGTGCTTGGTTAAGTCACTGGGCCAAGGGGGTTGCAGAAGGTGGCTCAGGACAAGGGTTTGGATGGAGGGCCGGTCAGCAACCAGATTCGCGTGGTGATTCTCTTTGGCAAGGGGCCAATGCGCTCCTTCGACTTCTGGGCACCTCCGTTTGTACCCTGCAGCTTCTAAAGTAACCTTTCAGGTAATTCCATCCACTGGGGAAAGGATAATGGCTTAAAACTACAAAGCGGTCCTAACCCTCCAGGCCTTTTTACTTTAAAATGCGCTTTCACCCTCAGTTCCAACAGTGCGCAGAGATCCATCTTCATATAAACATAAGAGCCCTGCTGGATCAGGCCCAGGGTCCGTCTAGGGAGCTTCGGCTATTGGGCGGTATAAAAATGCAATAAATAAATAGATAAAATAAAAATAGTCCAGCACTCTGTTCAGACAGTGGCCAACCAGCTGCCGACCAGGGACCCACAAGCAGGACATGGCACAACAGCACCCTCCCAACCATGTTCCTCAGCAACTAGTGCATACAGGCTGACTGCCTCTTATACTGGAGGTTGCACTTAGCCACAGACTCATAGAATAGCAGAGCTGCAAGGGGCCTACAAGGCCATCGAGTCCAACCCCCTGCTCAATGCAGGAATCCACCCTAGCCATCAGGACTACTAGCCATTGACAGCATGACATTATCCATTGCCCTCCACCCAGGGCAGCAGCAAGGAGGGCCCCTATCTGCCACCACAAACCGGCTTCTGTTGGAAGGATTCCACGCTGTTGGGTGGCCGTGGCAGCTCCCACAGGGAAGAACTCACACCGTTGACCTTCTCTTGCTTCTCCTGTGTGTGTGTTTAAGTGCTTGAAAACCTTCTTAGTTTTTAAGAATCCAGTTTGGGATTTTCCATTTGAATGTTGTGTTATCTGATGTATTGTGTGCTAGTTTTAGCTAGCAAACAAAATCACTCTAAAAATATACAGAAATAACTAAGGATGTTCTGTAAAGCACCTGAGTGAGGGTAGGGAGTACACTATAGAAATAGAATGTAGTGGTCGTTGTCGTCTTCATCATCATCATCATCATCATCATCATCATATCATGAGTCCAGTGATCCTAGAACAGCCCCGCCAGATCAAGGGTAAGTATCCTATGGCCTACATTTGGCCTACTCTGTGTCGGTCCAGTTCTAGCTCCCCTATTCTGGCGTCTGGAAGCCGGGACTATGGAGAAAGTGCAAGTCCCTTCCGCGGAGCCAGCTCCTGGTTTTTGAGGGCCCTTGGGCAAGACACTGTGCCCCCTAAGTAGCGAGTCCTCCTTCTCACCGCCAGTGTTACCAGCGGCTCCTGCTTCTCATCCTCAACCATTGCTACCATTGGCTTGCTTGGCGGGCAGAGAGCCAGGAGCAAGTTGGCAGTGAGAGCTTGCTAGCGCTTCGCCTCCTCGCCTCCGCCGTTGCCTGGGCCGCGGGGCGGGAGGCAGGTGAACAAGCAGGTTGCAATGTTGTGAAGGAGGAGCAAGTGCAGGAAGCTCTTCTCAGTGGGCCCCTGCAGGGGCAGGAGCCCTCAGCCTGTGCCCAACTATGCCTACTCTTGACATGGCCCTACCCTTCTGCATTGGCTGAGGATTAAAAAATAATTTTAAAGGAACCCTCCCTAAGCTGGAATTTGCCCACTTCTCGTGTCCTCCACCCCTCTCCTGGGTGCCAGGGCAGATGCGCCCAGTCAGAATCGACCCGGGTTCTCCGATTCCCATCAGCTTCGTTACTGCCTGTCCGGTCCTCTCTCTCCATTTTCCCAGCCTGGCTAGCGGTGCTGCAAGGATGGAAAAGAGCTTTTCAGCTTGCTTTGAGATTGCTGTAGCTGCTACATGTTTTATTGCAACACTTAAAATCTATTTGTTCCTGTGGTTTGTTTGTTTTTACACAATGAAGCGTCGTCTTAAGATTTGTGTGCTCTGCCTTGGGCTTTGGAAAAGCAGTTTCTAAATGGATAAATCCTACCTCTTCCCTGCAAACCCCCCCCCCACTGGCCTAAGCACAGCCCCTCACCCCACCCGCAATTCCTTCCCAAGCATGCAGTGTTGTGTTCCAGTGCATTATTGATGAGCTTTGAGAGGAGGGGGGGGGTCTGTGTTTGGCGCTGCACCCTCCCTCCCCCTCGCCCTGTGCTAGCCTGACAGGCAGCTCTCCCTGGTATCCCACAATGCACTGAGGCATTCCTGAATAGCCTCCCGTGGGAACATAAAGCGAGCTTTTCAGAAAGGCCAGCTCCTGACAGCAAGCGTATTGCCAGCACGCTCCCCCCTCCCCGTTTTCCAGGAGGCAGGAAAATCCATAAACGCCAGGATGCTTTTTCCGGAGTGTGTGAGATAAGCGGCAAGCCGCGCTCGTTCTTTCTTTGCTCTCCCGTCGCCACCTGCCACCATCTCAGGAAGCTTCTTGGCTGGGGGCTGAGCCAGATTCCTGCTCTTTGCACCCCCTGGAGTCCTGGGTCTCTATCCCAGAATGCACTGCTGCCAGCCAGCGCCGTCTCCTTGGGTTCCCATTAGCACCTGTCGCTGAGTGAGCTGCGTTTGGGGGAATCTCTAATTCTCCCCCTCTCTCCCAGTGAGTCCCGCTTTAAATTGTGGGGTCAGGAGGGTGTGTGTGTAAAAGGTATGGTGGTGATGGTGGTAATTTGGCCTCTCTTGAGTCGGCTGGGGCTCCAGAAAGGAAAGTCAGCCGGGATGGTAAAGGGTTTTTTGAGCTGAATGTTAGCAGATCCTTCTCTCTGGACCACGTGAGCTACTCGTTGAGGAGAGGTCGTGGTCGGGAGCGCAGGGGCATCGGCAAACGGGTTGGGTTGCAAGACTCCCGTTCACACATGCGGGCGCTTTGCAGACTTCGGAGGGGGAGACGGCACATGAAAATACAAACATAACTCTGCCAATAGACTGAGGACATGAAATCCATGCGATGGCCAGGAAGGGCCTGCTCTTGTCTCTGCAGTTAGGTCCCCTGCTTGTCCTTGTCCTGCAAATGTTGCCTGTTGGAGTCCTTGGATGGCTGGCAGAGCTCTTCTCTCTCCCTCTCCCCCCATTTTATCTTCACAACAACCCTGTGCGGTAGGTTAGTTTGAGAGAGAAAACGACTGTCTCAGGTTCACTCAGCCAGCTTCATTTCCGAAGTGGGAGTTTGAACCCTGTTCTCCCCAGACTGGCACTCTGGCATGGCCTTCCCTGACCTGGTGCTCTCCAGATGTGTTGGACTGCAACTCCAGTCCAACACATCTTGGAGCGTGCCAGTTGGGGAAAGCTGTTCCTTCTTGTTCTCAGAAAGCAGCAGTTTCTGCAGCCGAAACTCTCCCCACGGCCTGAGTTCGATCCCAGCGGAAGCTGGTTTCAGGCAGCCGGCTCGGGTCGACTCAGCCTTCCATCCTCCCGAGGTTGGTAAAATGAGTACCCAGTTAGCTGGGGGAAAGGTAATCACGGCCGGGGAAGGCAATGGCAAACCACCCTGCTAAAAGGCCTGCCAAGAAAATGTCAGCGAAAGCTGGCGTCCCTCCAAGAGTCAGTAATGACTCAGTTGTTGCACGAGAGGTTCCTTTCCTTTCCTTTCCTTTCCTTTCCTTCCATATATTTGGTCTTCAACAAAGGGTGGAAGAACTTTTGCAAAACTTTGGACTTGTCATGGGAAGAGGTAGAATGGAGCAACGTGGTATTCCAAGAAGAGAAGGGTGGTCAGGCTGGATCAGCCATGGTGAAGGGTTGGTCTCCTCCAACATTCTGGTCCCATGGTGGCCAGCCAGGTGCCCGTGGGGAGCCCACCAGAAGGGCACGAGGGCCTGCCACTCACGTTCTCCAGCACCTGACACCGAGAGGCAAACGGGCTCCAGTACTTTGGGAGTCTTGTGCACGGCCCAGAGAGCTTGGGCTATGGGGCAGAATATGAATATAACACGTGGAAATGAATGCATGTGGGAGCCCTCAGGACTCGTAGCCGTTGATAACCTTCTCCTCCACGACTTTGTTTAATCCTCTTTCAAACCCATCTGAATTGGTGGCCATCAGTACCTTCTGCTCTTTCTCTGCTCTCCTGTTCTTCCATGTGGTGCTTCTGGCAATGGCCGTGGTGGCTGTGAGCAGGGACTAAGGAAGGACCAAGAGGAGGAGGAGGCGGCATTGGCAACCAGGTTGGCAACGCACATCCTGGCTGCCTTTGCCCACCCCTTCCGGTCCATAACACATTTCACGGCAACGTCTAAGCCGTCCCTCGCTCTGCAGGTTCTCCGAAGGGAGCCCAAGGTCAGTCATGCGATGGGGTTTCAGAGGGAGACTGCGCACAGGGCCGAGGGGTAGAGGAGATGGCTTCCTTTGACGGAGAATGGGCCGGTCAGTGGCTACTAGCTATGATGGCTCTATGCTGCGGCCTCGAGGATTAAAGGCAGCAGGCCTCTGAATTAAGCTGAGGAAAGGGCTCTGTTGCCTTCACATCTGGCTTCTGGGCTTCCCCGAGGCATCTGGTTGGCTGCTGAAAGCTGGGCTTGATGGACCTTTGGCCTGACTCAGTAGGGCAGCTAGGCAACGTGGTTTCCACAGGTATTGCTACGCCGCTGGACACCTTTCTTGGCCCCACCAAGGTGCCCTACCTCTCCCAATTTTTTTTTAATTAATGCATTTTCTTGCTGGCAGCTGGGATTGCTTGTGAGCCACGTCAAGGCCTCCGTCCCCTGCCATCTTCATTTTCCATGAATGCCTTCTCTGGGCTACGGGATGAGGCTCGGTGACATTCTACGGATATGAAGGCAGTGGGCAGCTGCAGACAGATGCTTTCCTCTAGCAAGGCCAGCCCTCAAGAAAAGATGGGGGAAAGGAAAAAGGAGCTGAGCACGGCGGACTGGCCCGGGACGTTATGGCTCAGGTTTGACTGCTGCCTTGTGCACAGTGGTTTCGGTAGCCACGCCTCCTAGGACAGCCATTTTGTGGTAGCGCCCACACGTGCAGTAGGCCTCTTCTTATGTACTTTGGGCATTCCAGAGACATTTATAGGCCGGGTGGAGGGTGAAGATGCCTGGGCAGCGAGGTGGCAGGTAGGGACGGTTGGACTACCTGAAAAAAGGGTCTGCGAAGCTTCGGTGGCGGCCGCCGGCCTGTTCCGTTCCATCCCACCTCACCTTCTGGCTGCTCATTAATGAACCTGGTTTGTTGTCAAGAAAATCTGAGATGGATCAGGTCATGCAGAGCTAGTTTGGTGCAATGGATCGTAGTTTGGGGCTTTTAGCCGTGAGTCCTGGGTTCAAATTCTGTCATGAAGCTTGCTGGAAGTCGTCTTTTCTTTGCCTCGTGCACTGGGTTGTTGTGAGGATGGAACGAGAGAGGTGTCCCCCCCGCCACCCGCTGATGTGCTATCTGGAGCTACTTGGGGGAAGAGCTGGACACTGTGGGTTAAAGCAGCCTTCCCCAGCCTGGCCATACTGGCTGGGCATGATGGGAGTTGCAGTCGGCCACATCTGCAGGGCACCAGGTTGGGGAAAGCTGTGTGAAAGAAACATGGAGTGCCTAAAAGTGCTATAAAACTTTCAAATAGCTTTCCCTTGTAGGCTGAAGCAGGGGGCTCGTGCCCTTTAAATATGTCACTGAATGTCCAGAAGGAGCGGACGTTGACCTCAGTAGCCCCCCCACCCCCAGTCGGTCCATCCCGCTAAAGTAGCCATCTTATCGGTAGCTTCGCTCCAAAGTCATCGCCTCCGTCCCCTGGCCAAAAGCAGGGTGTGTAATAAGTCATCAAAGGCCGTTTTGTCCTAATTGGAAACAAGTAGCGGTTGCGGCTGCTAGTTGTGCCCAGGAAACCTTCACCGCGGGTGGGAAAAGCGGCCTCTGGGGAACCCTCCAAATTCTGCCACCGGCCCACCAAGCGGAAGGTAAAGCCGGTGATGGAGAACCCCCTTGTGTTTGAAGACAAGTCCCTGAAAGGGCCGCTATATGCAGCCGGTGGCCCGTTGACCTTGGGCAAACCGGCCCCTTTGCTGTTCTGCCACGCTCTGTGTGTGTCTGTGTGTCCGTCCATCCCAGGGTCAGTCTTTGGCATTTCTGGTTTCAAAGGTGGGGGGAAGCGCTGCAAGGGAGCGGGGCTAGAGGAACTCGGGGTCTGATCAGACAAAACATCTGCGTCAACCCAGTGGGAGAGCGCCCTTCCCCAAACTGGCGCCCTTTAGACACGTTGGGCTGCAACCTCCATGGTTTCCATCCAGCTGGGAATGATGGGAGTTGCAGTCCTAACACATGTGGACTGCGCCAGATTGGAGAAGACGGCGGTGGCACTTGTGCGGATCCTGCGGATCCTCCCACGTGCTGCCCATGGCGCCTTCATAAGGACACCGGAAGAGCCCTGAGGCTGGATCAGACCAAGGGTCCCTCTAGCCCAGCACTCTGTTCTCACAGGGGCCAGGCAGCTGCCGACCAGGGACCCACAAAGCAGGACACGGTGCAACAGCACTCTCCCACCCATGCTCCCCAGCATACTGCCTCAGATACTGACTGCCTATACAAATTATTATTGTTATTGTTGTTGTTATTATTATTATTATTATTATTTACATTTTTATACCGCCCAATAGCCAAAGCTCTCTGGGCGCTTCACATACTAATGGCTGCCTGGCAAAAGGTCCTCTCTGCAGCTGGCCTTGGAGAGAGCGGCAGGCCCAGGGTTCAAAAGGGGCAGCACTGTTCGTTCTGGAGCGCGCCCTCGTACAGTCTCCCTCCACGCAGTGAGCAGGCTGCCGTCCCTACTCCACGCCTGTCCTCTTCGCCGCGCACAGAGAAAGCAGCTTCTGAGGCAGAAAAATGTACCTCCCGGCTCTCCCATTTGGGGAGAAATGGGGCAGAAAAGTGTCCCTTTGTGTGCGCAGAGGGGGTTAGGGTGGGGGAGGCAGGCTGAGGGATTCTCTGTGCCGGTGGCGCGGGGTGGGGGCAGCACTCATGGCCCCTTGAGTTGTGGACAGAGCGGGCAGATGCCCTTGTGCCCACCATACCCATGGCTTTGGGGGTGCAGTGGGGTGACCCACCATATGCGCTTCCTGTGCGTCTTTCCAAGAGGAATTTGCTTGCACCGTTTTAGACTCCCCCTTGCCTTTACTGGGTGTTGTTTTTTTCTTTGCAAGGCCCAAGTGATGGGTACTGTTGGATGGAAGAGGATTTAGGAGGAACAGCAGGGATAAGCCCATATTTTGGACTAAAACTCTCCTACATGCTCGCTGTAGCTGATGGGATTTGTAGTCCAAAACACCTAGAGGGCCCCAGGTGGTTTACCCCCTGATGTAGAGGCTGCAAAGTCTTCAGTGTGTCTGGTTGATACTTTACTGCAATCTTCCCCAACCTGGTGTGTCAGACTACAACTCCCATGAACCTCTTCCAGCACGGCCAACACATCCGGAGGCTAGCAAGTAGGGGAAGGGCTGCTTCCCTGTGAGGCTGCTGCATCAGCCTCTAAGGCCAGGCTGCCTCCATGATCAGACAATCCCGTCCTGCCCACTGAGTGGGGTTTCAGTGGAGCCTGGTGACTCTGATGTCAGTGGGGCAGTGAATCCTCTCCGGGTTTCAGTCAGAACCAATTGGAACTCTAAAGAAGCTCTCCAAGGTACAAAGGAAAGCACCTTGGCTAGCTCCTTTGAGTTCTGGCTGATTCTGCCTGAAACCCAGAGAGGATTCACTGCCCCACTGACATCAGAGTCACCAGGCTCCGCTGGGGGTTGTCCTAATACAAACCCTTATCAGTTTTTGATACCAGGTGGAAATGGATTTATTTGGCCCAGCCGTTTTAACCCAGGAATGATGTGACTTCTGTTTTGAGTATTGTTTGGCGCTGGGATTTCAATGGCTGCCCTTCCTTTTGTTTTTAAACACTGTTGTATTTTATCCTGTTGTAATTGTCCTAGACTTGCCTTGTTGGCCACTTTGGGGGAGAAGCATGTTTGGACGTCACTTTTAATTCATCTCTGCTATTTGGAGTTGTGCAAATCTCCTTGAACATGAAGGGCAGGTTTGGATGGGAGGATACTACAGAATCCGAAGTTTTCATGATTCAGCAACGGTATGATGGACTTTTGGGAGTCGTTTCTCTGACCTAAGAACATCAGAAGAGCCCTGAGGCTGGATCAGACCAAGGGTCCATCTAGTCCAGCTCTCTGTTCACACAGTGGCCAACCAGCTGCCAACCATAGACTCATAGAATAGCAGAGTTGGAAGGGGCCTCCAAGGCCATCGAGTCCAACCCCCTGCTCAATGCAGGAATCCACCCTAAAGCATCCCTGACAGATGGCTGTCCAGCTGCCTCTTGAATGCCTCTAGTGTGGGAGAGCCCACAACCTCCCTAGGTAACTGGTTCCATTGTCGTACTGCTCTAACGGTCAGGAAGGTTTTCCTGATGTCCAGCGGGAATCTGGCTTCCTGTCACTTGAACACATGACTCCATGTCCTGCATTCTGGGAGGATCGAGAAGAGATCCTGGCCCTCCTCTGTGTGACAACCTTTCAAGTATTTGAAGAGTGCTCTCATGTCTCCCCTCCATCTTCTCTTCTCCAGGCTAAACAGGCCCAGTTCTTTCAGTCTCTCTTCATAGGGCTTTGTTTCTAGACCTCTGATCATCCTGGTTGCCCTCCTCTGAACACGCTCCAGCTTGTCTGCGTCCTTCTTGAATTGTGGAGCCCAGAACTGGACGCAATACTCTAGATGAGGCCTAACCAGGGCCAAATAGAGAGGAAGACCAGAGACCAGAAAAGCAGGACACGGTGGAACAGCACCCTCCCAGCCATGCTCCCCAGCAACTGGTGTACATAGGCTTACTGCCTTGGATACTGGAGGTTACACTTCGCCCTCAGGACTAGTAGCCATGGACAGCCGTCTCCTCCTCCAGGGTTTGATCCAGCCCCCTTTTAAAGCCATCCAGATTGTTGCCCATCACTGCATCTTGTGGCAGTGAATTCCATAGTTTTAACTCTGTGCTGTGTGAAGAAGCATTCCCTTTGGTCCGTCCTGAATATCCCATCACTCAGCTTCATGGGATATGACCCCTTTGGGTTCTAGTATTTTGAGAGAGGGAGAAAAATGTCTCCCTGTCCACATTCTCCACGCCAGGCATCATTCTGTACACTGGAATTGTAGGATGATGATTAAACCACTCGAAGGTACCTGTGGCCTCCTCTTGTCTGGCTGAGAGGAACATAGGAGCCTGGGAAGCTGCCCTATACGGCCTCGGGTCCTGAATGCATCTGACCCGGTCCTGTCCACACTGACTGGGCGCAATGCCTCTCCGGGTTCCAGGCGGGATTCTCTCCTTGTCCTCCCTGGAGATGCTTCCAGGGGTTGAACCTGGGACTTTCTGCATGCGGAGGAGGGGCTGTACCACTGTGCTACAGCCTCTCCCTGTAGCACAAGTTAGGATTTGCTGGAGGTCCCTAATTCAGAGGTCCCTTCTCCCTTGTTCTTCTCAGGTCGATCTCTGGTCTTTCCCTCTATCCTGCTCACTTTCTCCTGCCTTGAGATTTGAAGAATGTTGTTCGCTTTTCCTCAAGGCAGTTTAACTCTTGGAACAGCTTCACTTAATCGCTAAATAGTTTTGCAAGACAGCACAGCCCCTCCGCAAAACATTGCATGACCTCAGCTAATGTGCGTGTGGTTTCGGATGCACGTGGCGAAACCTGAGCAGCTACTGAAGGTGCTTTTTTGCTTGCTGCCGTTTTGCCGGCCCCACAGCTATTTAGTAAGTGAAGCCTTGACCACCACTTGTCTTCAGCCATGCCAGGAAAACCTTCCCCTGTTAAGCAATGGGGAAAGCGTCAAGTGCCAGACGGTCTGGCCAGGTGCTGGTAAAGGCACAGGTGCGGCAGGGCCGGGAAAGAAGGCTGGATGGCTTGCAAAGGCGATTAGGCGAATTCGTGGAGGACGAGGCGATCACTGATTGCTAGTTGCGATGGCTGCATATTACCTCCGTGTGCCAGTTGCTGGGAAAGCCGAGTGGGAGGGTGGGGTTGCATTCACGTCTTGCTTGTGGGCTTCCCGCAGGGGCATCTGGCTGGCCACCGGGGGAATGGCTGGGACCAGTTTGGCCTTTGATCTGAGGCGGCTCAGGGCAATTCTTAGGGCCTTCCAGCGCCAAGCCTGCAACCCAATTGCTCTGCTTTAAGGGTTTGAAAGCAGGGAGGCCTTGGAGGGGAGGCGGAATCGGGCTCCGTGCTGAGCTAGCTGAGGCGAGTACCAAGCTCACCTAATGGCGCAGGCGGATCCTGCACGCGGGTGACCTGGAAACATTTGTCAGCAGGTACCAGTAAGAAGCAGCAGGGCACTCAGCAGGTGTTTTCCTAGCGTGGCACTGCTGATACTTCTGCCCGCCTTGGCTCTTTGCCTTTACACCAGCCTCAAGGGCCTTCTCCGCCATAGCCCCCAAACCTCTGGGCCCCATCATTGCAGGTTCTTAAGACGGCCCTGACGACTTGTTTACTCTGGCCTTATCCAGACCACGTTTGATCAGACTGAGCTATGATGGCCACTGTGGAGTACATTTTGTCTTGGGCTGATGTTCGTTGTTTTGTGGAACTTAGAATCATTGAATCATAGAATAGCACAGTTGGAAGGGGCCCACAAGGCCATCGAGTCCAACCCCCTGCTCAATACAGGAATCCACCCTAAAGCATCCCCGACAGAGGGTTGTCCAGCTGCCTCTTGAAGGCCTCTAGGGTGGGAGAGCCCACAACCTCCCTAGGTAACTGGTTCCATTGTCGTACTGCTCTAACTTTTACGGCTTTTATTACTGCATCGTTATTGTTTTTAATTATGAATTTTATTATATTATTTTATTGTTGTACGCCGCCTTGGGAGGCCTCCTGCCGTGAAAGGAGGCCTATAAATATTTTAAATACTGCTAAATATATAAATAAATTAGTGAGTGAATCTTTTTCTGACTCCTTTTTTAAATGCCCTGCTAAAATCTATGCTTTTAAAAAGCCACATAAGCCGGATCCTGTTAAAAGAAAAGCTATCAGCTAAGTATTTGGCCATGTAGCAGTGGAGATGGCCACCTAACACTCGATGGCTTGAGTCAGGCAAGTCTTAACACAAGCAGACCTTGCAAGACCTGAAGTATTTAGCAGCGCAGGTTTAGCAAAGTTTCTTCACCAGCAAACCAAGCAGGAGAGAATTGTTCTGGGTCTTATATACAGGATAATGAGCATTATTTGGATTGACTGTTGGGCTTTAAAGTACAGCCACGGGAAAACTCTTTTTACTTTTCCAAACACATTTTGGAATATGTTGACAGAGCTGGGCTATATTGTCCACGGGGGTCGCGAGGTGGGGAGCCGTGCTCTGCTCCATCAGGCTTGTGACAGATATTCCCCAACTTGGCCCGGATCCTGCTCTAATAAGCACCTTTCACCCTCCTGACAAGCCTCCTTCTGATGGGATGAGGGACCCGCCTTTTCCCTTTCCTGTGAGCGGATGGTGTTTAGTTGCAGGGGCAGGTTCCACCCCAGGCGTGGCTGCCTTTCAGGTTGGCTTTCATACCAACCCGCTCGTTTTGTAGACCAATTTTAGGGAGAGTGGGGCTTGTCTCCATGGGCTTGGACTCATAACTGGTTCGTGGAGGGTTTTTTTCTCCCCCACGGTCAAACCAAAAGAAGCAAAGCCGGGAATGGGCGGGCCACTGGCCGGCAGGGAGACGGGTGGGCGGGCCAGTTCCTGGTTTGGGTCCCTGCTGCCCCTCCAACTAAGGAACGGTGCTGTGTTAGCAGAGAGGCCCCCAGGATTTCACTGTAGTGGCTCAGCGGTGTGGGACTGTGGCGATTGTGATGGCCACCACCATAGGCGGCATTTTAGAAAGCAAAACTCTCCTCTCCCTTCCGGCATCCTTTCCCAACTTGATACCCTCCAAATGTTTTGGACTACATCTACCAGCACTCCTGACCATTGGCCCTACCGGCTGAGGCTGATTGGGTTTGGAGGCCAAAACATCTGGAGGACTCCAGGTTGGGGAAGGGTTCTGTACTGGAACTCTGCGAGGTATGTGCAATTAGAATGAATTCCCGTCCTTCCCCTTGTCTGTCCTCGCCTCCATTTCCTGGTCCTTCCTCTGCCGTCTCCCCTGCGTTGAATTGCAAAATGTAAGGTCCTCGGGGCGGGGACCTGTACTATTGTAGTTTCGTAAAGCCTTGCGAATGTAAACCCTGCTGCTGTAAGGGTGAGAATAATGGTAAAGATTAGACCAACTTGCAAAGGAGAGATCTGGGAGCGGAGCTGTCAGTGACCTGCAGCCCAGTGGTGGAATTCCTGCTTTGCGTGCGGAAGGTTCCGGTTTCAACCTCCGCCGTTTGGGAAAGGAATCCAGGAACAGGTGATGGGACTCCAGAGGCTTGCTGGCAGTCAGAGTAGACAACACTGGTTTGGTGAGCAACGGAGGCTGCTTCCTGCGGTCCTTTGAATCTCAGGTGCTGGTGATGTGCCGCAAAGGAGGTCTCTCTCCCTTGTACTCTGCCAGTATGTAAATATTGTAAATAAATAGTGAGTTCTCAAGGGGCAAATGGTTGACTGTGGTTGGAGAGAGAGAGAGACTACATAGACCAGACTTCTCCAACCTGGCACCCTCCAGATGTGTTGGAATGCAACTCCAGCCAACATCTGGAAGGCATCAGGTTAGGGAAAGCTGAGGTAGACCCTGGTGTGATCTGGCAAGGCAGTTCTTGTATTTGGAACATCTTCTCCCGGTGGGGGGTTTACCAGAACATCTCTTGAGGGAATTATCGGGTCTTTTAATTTCAGCAAGATTTAGCAGCTGTGGTTAAAGTCCTGCATGTGTGTGTGTGTGTGTGTGTGTGTGTGTGTGTGTGTGTGTTTAATGCACACTTCCAAATGTAGCTCTTGATTTCTACAAAGTCCTGTGCCAGGGCTCCTGCCTGCCGGAGAGGATGCTGTCTGGGTCAGGGGACGCCCCTAGAAGAAAGGGGACCAGGCAGCCTCTTCCAGGCCTGGGCCAGGGCGGAGAGAACGGCCCTTGGGCCCCGCTGCTGCTGCTGCTGCTCTTGATCCCCGTAATCCCCTTGGACTAAAGCTCTTTTGCTGTCTAAGCTTGTTAAGGCGACCGGCCTCCTCGGGGAATATTCTGGGCCTCAGGCCTGCCAGGCTGGGACGCCTTTGTCAGCCTCGCTCAGGAGGAGGAGGAGCCCTGCTCAGGACTGGACCCGTGGGGTCTTTTTTTGGGGGGGGGTGTCTCTTGGACTAGGCGCCCTCCCTGCTGCTTCCTCCTCTCCCTCATCAATGCTGCCACTGGCTGGCTTGCAATCCAGGGGTGGCATCCCTTGCTCCCCCTTTGCAGTGCCACCTGTTACCTGGGCCAGAGCAGAGTTGGGGGGGCATGCAGGTTGCAAAGGTGAAGAGGAGGAGGAGGAGTCTGGCTGGGGAGGGGGCGGTCTTGTCGGTGGGGTCCCCTACTAAGATGTGGGCCCTTAACAAGTGCGCAACCACGCTGACCCTTGACGCTGTTTCTGGTCCCTCCCGATCCCAGCTTTGCCTTCAAATTGCAAGGGCCAGAAATAAACACATGTTAAGATTGCCTGGGATTTATTCTGAGCTGTGGCGTGGACATATATTTTGTTCAGATACATGAACACACAGAGAGAGAGACCGAGAGAGTTCCCCGGAAGGGACTCGACTTTCTACCGTTGCTTGATCCAGTGAATTGGGGGCCACCTGGTGCCACCATCTGTCTTGTTTCTGCTTTTCTGTCCTCTGGGATCTTGCAGTGCCCCTTGATGGATGGATTTGTAGCATTTTTATCTCATCCTTTAGCCAAAAAGGCTCCCGAGGTGGGTTACAACGATATTTCTTGAGGCACAGGGCTTGCCTTAGCAAAGAGCGAATTTCACCCTCTGCTACATAGACAACTTGAAGTTGGCCGCGTCAGTTCGTTAGGAGGGGGGGAGGATCCCAAAAAGGCAAAGTAGGATAACACCTCTGTTAGGGACAACCCCAGTGTCACAAAATAATGAGCAAGCTGTCCAGGGTGCAGATTGCAACTATTTGGTCCTGATAAACTTTCAGTATTGGGCAGCTGTGGTTTGGAGGTTTCTCATTCTCCGTGTGAGACTGGGGTCTGGAGTAGCCAACCTTTCCCAACCTTGTGCCCTCCAGATGTGTCGGACTACGACACCCATCATTCCCAGCCAGCATGGCCATGGTCCGGCACATCTGGAGGGCACCAGGTTAAGAACATAAAAACATAAGTGCCCTGAGGCTGAATCAGACCGAGGGTCCATCTAGTCTGGCACTCTGTTCACACAGTGGCCAAGCAGCTGTCGGCCACAAAGCAGGGCATGGGCCAACAGCACTCTCCCGCCCATGTTCCCCAGCAACTGGTGCACACAGGCTTACTGCCTCGGATACTGAAGGTAGCACGTAGCCATCAGGGCTAGGAGCCATTGATAGCTTTCTCCTCCTCCAGGAATTGATCCAGCCCCCTTTTAAAGCCATCCAGATCGGTGGCCATCGCTTCGGTTGGGGAAGGGTGCTCTCCATGGCTTGCGCTGCTAGCCTCCTGCCATAACCCTTTCCCTCTGTCTGTCTGTCCATCACCCCTCCCACTGCTCCTTCCCCACCTGTGAATCTTATATCGAAGGAATTAAAAACCCTGTCGGAAGTTTGTGTATTCCAAGACCAGGAGGCGCGTTCCACAGTGGGCAAACACAGCGGCCACCCTGTCCAGTGCAGCCTTCACACTTCACACATCCCCCCATTCCCAGGGGGAGCACCAGCGCCAATGCTTTCATCTCATCTGTGGCTGTATATCTAAATTTGAGCCGGTGCTCCCCAGGGCTCGGCCCCAGAACAGGCAAAAGCCGGAGTGCCTCTGCACATGCGTGGTGGGTGGGTGGGTTTTCTCACCGCTCAGCACCCCTCTGAATTCTTTGGGTTGGGAGGAAAGTGCCGGGGTGCATTTGTCAGGCAAGACGGAGCTGCCGCCCCTCCCTCTCTTTAGGAACGGAGCCTTTGCCTGGAATTGGCTCTGCAGGACAGAGTAGAGAAACGTGGGTGTTTTGTGGAATTGTGTTTCTTGTTTGTTTAAATCCTTTCTTTAAGAAGATGTTTTAAAAAGAAAATATTGGCTGCGTTACTTCTTTGTTATTTATTTAATCGATTTATATGCTGCTTACCGTATCAGAAGATAAGTCTAAGCAGTTTACAGAAAGTGATTAAAATAGATAACGACAAATACAAAAACTCCTCAGTTAAAACATTTAAAACCAAAGCTGAAAGCTCAATGATGAACAGGGCAACGCAGTCGTTCAGAACAGGTTTGGGTGAAGAGATGGGTCTTTAGCAGGCACCGAAAACGTGCTGCCGCGGCGGTGGAGGGCGTTCTGCTTTGCGGGTGCCACCACAGAGAAGGCCCGCTTCCAGATGTTGTGGATCATCTATGGAAGGGGGAGTTGGGGGTGCGGATGGAAGGCTAGGCTTGGGACCTTCCTACTTTTAGAGCGCAATCCTGTGCATGTTTAGGTAGGGAAAAGTCCTACAGCTGCCGGCGCTCCCCAGACATGAGCGTTTTAGGGCTTCTTTTTGTCTAAACACGCATCGTAGCCTTGTGCCCTTATGCTCCTGAGGAGCCGTGTCCAAGTGACAGGAGGCCCCTTAGCGAAGGTATTGGTTTGGCCATTTACGTTTTTACCCTGCTCCTCCCCAAAGGAGGTCACTGCAACATACGTGGTTCTCCTCTCCCATTTTGTCATCGCAACATCCCTGTAGGGTAGGCTAGGCCAAGAGTTGGCGACCGGCCCGCCCAGGGAGCTTCATGGCTGAGCAGGGGCTCGTGCCACGTCCTCCCACGCCCCCGTGTGACGCCTCCCCAGCCTGGGGCCCTCCAGGATGCGTCGGAGGGTGACTCGCATCGTTCCCAGCTAGCTGGGCTTCTGGCTCATCGCCGTCCAGCCTTTGGGCATGATGGGTGTTGCGGTCCAATGCATCTGGAGGGCCCCAGGTTGGGGGAGGCTGCTCTGACCCATGCCTCATGCTCCCTAGGCCCAGGGCGTGGCCTGCAGGTGCATGTGGCCGTCGCGTGCTGAAGCGAAGCAGGTCTGGGCTGGTCAGGGCTTGGAGGGGAGGCCGCCTGGGAACCTTGCGCAGCCACCCTGAGTCCCACAATGGGAGGGAGGTCATACTTAATAAATAATAATAATAATAATAATAAAAAGTAAAATGCCAGCTCTTAAAAACAGGGAGACCCAGATTTGGCAAAAAGTGTGGGGAGTCAGGGAGTGGTGGGGCTTTGGGGTTTCTTTAACATCCCCCCTCCCTCCCCCCCTTGTTTGATACTGCGGAGTGCAGAGAGGACCTGTGGGGGTGGGGGGGGTGGCTGGGCGGCCATTTCCCGTTTCCGCTTGAGAGCGCTTCCGCTTCTCCTTTCCGCGTTCGACCCCCTCCTTCCTTTGCCCCCGCAGCACCAGCGCTGCCCCGTGGTGACGCTCGACCCGGCCCCCAACCCGGTGACGCCGCCGCTGTCCCCGCAGCCCTCCACGCTGGCCAGCAGCCGCTCGGAGAAGGGCTCGTCATGGTCCAGCCGCTCGCTGGGCGCCCGCTGCCGCAACTCCATCGCCTCGTGCGCCGACGAGCAGCCCCACATCGGCAACTACCGCCTCCTCAAGACCATCGGCAAGGGCAACTTCGCCAAGGTCAAGCTGGCGCGGCACATCCTCACGGGCAGAGAGGTGAGAGAGGGCAGGAGCCCAGCGGGGCGGGGGGGAGGGCAGCGGGCGACAGGGTTGGGTGGCCCCGGTGAGGAGACCCGTTGCGGGCCGTTCTGGCCTCCTGGCTCGGGAAGGATCCCTCCGGGCAGTGCAAGGGTCCAAAGGGAATGGTGGTCCTCCTGGCCCAGAACGGCGATGCCTCTTGGGGGCCCAGGCTGAGGTATCATAGACTCTGCCTGGTGTGGAGCCGGTGGAGAGGGGGAGGCCTTTCCTTCCTCTCCCCAAAGACCCGAGCTCTGAGTCATCCAGTGGAATGGATTGGCAGGAGGTCCCAGAGATGCCGGCGGAAATCGCCCGGTACAGCCATTGGACGGACCTTGCAGCCACGAGCTACGGTGGTGATGGCCGCTCTTGTGGATGCCGCTAGCAGGGGCTTAGGAGGGGATCCGTCTCCGTGGCTCTCGTCACGACGTGGGAGGCCACGTCCTGCTGGGGAGGGGCTGCTCTTCAGGCCCTGCCTGCTTGCGGGCTTCTCACTGGGGCCTCTGGTTGGCCTTTGCGCACGTGCGTGCACACCCCGGCCTGGTTTTAAACCGCCAGGCTGATTCTCTGCCTTGTGTTTCTTCAAGGTGGCTATAAAAATAATTGACAAGACGCAGCTGAACCCCACAAGCCTCCAGAAGGTGAGTTGCTTGTTTTAGCAAGTGGGGGGGGGGGGTGTGGCAGGGGGAGACACAAGCCCGTGCTTTTCTCATGGTGGATGGGGAAGTCTGGCCAGGCTGCCTGTGCGCATGCGAGCAGACCCCTTCGGAGAGCGGGAGGAGGGGACGAACGCACACCTGGGGCAGAGGGGGCTGGGGGGCTCCTGGAGACCCAGGGGTGGGTCAAATCCTGGCTGGGCCACAGCTCAGCAGCGGAGCATCTGCGCAGCATGCAAAAGTTCCCGGTTCAAGACCAGCAGGCATCTGCCATTGAAAAAAACACAAAAACCTACGAGATCGCAGAGGATGCCGGAAGACTCTGCAATGAACCCGAAAGAGCTGCTTCCGGTCGGAGTGGACCAGTCTTCCCCAACCTGGTACCTTCCAGTTGGGTTGGACTACAACTCCTGCCATCCCCAGACAGTTCTCCCACATTCCCATCCAGGCTATGGTGTTTGCAGTGTGCAGCGCTCCGTAACAATCGCGTTCTCTTCCTGTGGAGCGGGGAGGGGGGCTTGGGTCTTGTCATGACACCCCCCTCCCCCATCTTGCTGTTCCCCTTGCCTGTCAGGGGGAGGCGGGTGGGCTTTCTCTTGCTGCCTGCAGGGCCCCCACCCCGCCAGGCCATGGAGTCACCCCACATTTCCAGCCAGCTCTGATCCTGGGCAGGGAGGGGGGCGGAGAGAAGCATGCTGGCCGCTCTCCCTGTTCTTCTCCCCCCCCCACCCCCTTCCCTAATTAGTGCCTGGAGTCCAAGCTGGTCGCTGTGGTAACGCCATCTCCTGCTAGCATCTCACTGAGGGGGAGGTGGGGGGGGGCTGCTAATTAGCGGCTGGATTTTCCAGGCCAAATGAGCTTCATGGAAGATGGGGGGGGGCAGGAATGGATGTTGATGGCTGCCCTTCCCGCCTTCAAATTATTCCCTCCCCCTGGCAAGAGAGGGCAAAGCTCCCTGCCCAAGGGTCTGAATCGCCCAGTCTTCCCAGTTGTGGAACTGGACTGCTGCCGTGATGCTCCCGTGTTGGGGAGGACTCCATATCCCAGTCCCAGTCCCCCCCCTCCGCAAAAGAACCCCTTGAAGACAGGGCTCCTCTTAAGGGAAGCCCCCCTCCCTGCTCTCTCTCCCTTCGGTCCGTCCGCGCTGCCCACGGATCCATCGGCATCTCTGCCTGCATCAACAGAGGAAGAATGACCCCAAATGGAACGGCTGCAGGGCGGGGGGCAGGACCGGCACGTGCGGAAACGTCTCCGCTGCTGTTCTGTTTTGTTTACTCTTGGGGTTGATGGTTGCTTTAGACTTATATGGACACGGCTTTGGAAGGCCCTCCTTCAAAGTGTTATGCGAATATCCATATGATAATATTTTTAAATGTAATCATAGCGTGTGCAGAGTACCGGTTTTCCACTGCTGATGCAGCCTGGGCGCTCCCGGCTCCCAGGATCAGTGGGACGGGTTTCCAAGTGAAACGTCTGCCGTAGCCCCGGCACCTTTAGAAATCCGCCCTTCCTCCCAGCATACATGTCTTCCTCTGTGGGAATTTTCCTGTGAAGGGATGCTTTGGGGTGGAGGGTGGAGGGTGGGGGGGTGCAATGTTGCACCAGGGTGGATATGGCAGGAGAGAGAACGGAAAACCGCCCAGAGAGCTTCGGCTATAGGGCGGTATAAAAATGTAATAAATAAATAAATAAACCGACTTCCCTGCTCTCGAGCTTTTTCCTGAGAAATCGACACAGCAGTTTCCATTCCGAAGAAATGTCTGCATGTCTTCCCACAGTGGGAACAAATCTGAAATGGGGGTGGGCAGAGCGTGGGGGTGGGTCCAGCCCTTGGCAAAGAGATTGGGAAGGTGACTGGCTAACCCCCCCCCCTCCACTGTTTTCCTTGCTTTTGCAGCTCTTCCGGGAAGTCAGAATCATGAAAGGTCTGAATCACCCCAACATTGGTAAGAGCCTAGAGTAGGAATGTCCCCTTCTGGGCCCAGCCGGGCTCTTTGGGCCACCGTGGCTTGTTCAGTGAGCTAAATGCCTCGGGGCAGAACCAGAGCAACAGGGCGTGGGGGCGGGGGACAGCCTTGCCTGAGTTTCCACAGTTGATCCATGTGAATGTGGAACGTAGCATTCGAACGCATCACCTGGAAATCTCCACTTGTATTTAAGAACATCAGGAGGGCCCTGAGGCTGGATCAGACCAAAGGCCTGCCTAGTGGCCACACAGGGGCCAAACAGCTGCCCACGGGGAAGCCACAAGCAGGACATGAGTCCAACAGCACCCTCCCACCCATGTTCCCCAGCAAGTGGTGTACCTTGGCACGCTGCCTCTGAAACTGGTGGTGGCATAGACCCATCAGGACTGGTAGCCCATTGAGAACCAAATTGTTTTGGGGACTCCAGCCTTCCCCCAAGCCAGTGCCCTCCAGATGGCCTTGCTGGCTGGGAATGATGGGAGTTGTAGTGCAACATGCCTGGACAGCGCAGCCCGGGCAAGGCTGCTCTAGCCCGGACAGCACTGAACGCCCTCCGCAGCCTGGAGCCCTCTAGGTAGCTGGGACCCCAACGCCCTTCCATTCCAGCCAGCATGCTGGGATAATGAACAACAATCCAGGTGTTGGGTTTTTTAAAAAAGGGCAGCAAACTGAAATCGACACAGTTCCCGATGGCAGGAAAACTTCCTTGTAATGGGGGGGGGGAGCGGGGGGCCTTTTCTCTCTTGCTGGAGCCCCCGTGTGAAGGCGTCCTCGGAGTGCAGGAGCCGCGGTCGCTGAGGGGGCCCTTCCCTCCCTCTGTTGCAGTGAAACTCTTCGAGGTGATCGAGACGGAGAAGACCCTCTACCTGGTGATGGAGTATGCAAGTGCCGGTAAGCCTGGGCTGCTGCCGCCCCGCCCCGCCCCGCCCCGCCCGGCTTCTGCCGGCGCTCCTTTGGGGTCCAATCACACAAAGCGTTGCATGTAAGACTTTGGGGGCAGCGCCGGGCAGTCCGTGGCCTTCCAGATGTGGTGGGACTACAACACTCCCATCAGGCCTGACCATTGGCCATGCTGGCCGGGGCTGATGGGATCAAGGCCCGCATGTTCTTCACCCCCGGTTCCGTAGCCCAGAAGCCAACGCCACGGCTCAGGCAGACTCTGGGTTTGTCCAAGTTCATCCAAAGCAGCGGTGTGGAGTGTGACCAAGAAGCCAACCCTCCCTGCCGCTCAAGCGGCCGGCCGTGCCCACTCCTCCACTCCCTCTGCTGCAGCTTTTTCTCTCCCGGAGCTTCTAAAATCATTCCCCCAATCTATTTCAAATATCCCCGGCTCTCCACCCCCATGGGTGCTGCCTCCCCGGCAGCCTGCTGGTGGAAGCCAGCCCCACCAGCCAGCGCGGTACGGAGATGAACGCCCTTGTTCCTCTCCCTCCCTCCCTCTCACAGAGAGGTCGGGGCAGTGCTGTAGCTCCAGGGAAGCGTTCCCCCTGAACTGGTTTCGACAGCGCTTCAAAGCTTTGAAGTCCTTGAATAGGATGCAGCATAATCAAGCACCCCAGACGCGAATCTCCTGGAGCGATGCCTCCATCCCTGTTCTCTGGCTGCCTGGCTCAGGAGTTTTCCAGCCACCTGTGGTCTGCTTGGAAGCAGGACCAGAGATCAGGCTGGCTAAGTAGAGCACAGACTTGCAAGCAGCGTCCACCTCTTCGCCCGCTTCCCACCTTACTTCTGTTATTTTGAGAGCATTTGCATGTCCAGTTTTCCTTTCCTTAAAATAAAAAAAAGTGTAACTGGATGCGTATTTTACATAGCTTTGAATCGTCTTTCTTTTTTCAAACTTGGGGTGCCAAGACCTAAAGTTACGCTCGAGGCCCCCAGAAAAGGGGCTTCAGGTGGGCGTGTTGGGGAGGCTACAAAGGGGGTGTCCTGACAATGGTTTCCCCCACTCCCGGAATGCCAAGACGGCTCTTCCAGCCCTCAGTGCAGGGAGCGACCCCGTAGGCACGGACAGTAGCAGAGGTCAAGCACCGCTGGGCTGGAGATGTTTCGGTGTCCGAGATGGAAGAGCCAAATGGCACCCACCCTCTGGACATGGGGACGCAATCCTCTGGAAAGTTCCTCTGCGCTATTTATTCACTTACTTTATTTTTAATTGAACTACTTAAGCGCCTTTCTCTTTAAAAGGACCGAAGGCGACTTACAGCATCATGAAACCATGCAAATGTTAAAGAGTGAAAAACAATTCCCTCTTTTTTAAAAAAACGAACTAAAAACAACCTATACCAAAACAACAAAAACATCAGCGCGGACCCAAACGCAAAGCAGCAGAAGCCCCCGGGCCTGGGAGCAGAGCGGAGTTTTGACCTGGCGCGGAAAAGCCGTATTGAACGGACCAGGAGCTGCACTGTGCCACGGCCTGTTGCGAAGGGGCTTGCCTGGGAGAACATGCTGGTGGATTGGGCCCCTGGGCGGGCCAGGCGCCCTCCCTGCTGCCTTTCATGGCACCCGGCGCCTGCCGCCCAAGGCAGCTGCCTCCCCTCGCCGCGTGGGAGGGCCGACTGTGGAGCAGGAGGGAACAGCCCTCCTGGCCCCCGAGGTCCAGGTGAGGCTTAAGTTGGCTCATCCTCCTTTTCCCTCTGCAGGAGAAGTCTTTGACTACCTTGTTTCCCACGGGCGCATGAAGGAGAAAGAAGCACGTGCCAAGTTCAGACAGGTTGGGAGAAGCGACCTACATTTGGGGCCGGGGCTCTTTGCTCTGCGGATTCCAGCAAGGGGGCGGAGGGGCCTCTCGGCCCGGCCGTGTTGGAGTCCAAGGCGTCTCCTGACAGAGCCCAGCTTGCCTGTTTGCTTGTGCCAGGAAGGGGGGTTGGCTGGTGCTTTCCTCGCAGAGGAACGATCGGCTGGTTTCACGTGGTAAGCCATTGATTGCCCCACTCCAGCCTCTGGGGCACAAGGATCGATCCTATCAGCCTGGACTTGCTGGCCTTAAAAGGGGGGCACGCAGGATTCGTCTGGGAGCGGGAGGGAGTAGCCTTTCAACACGCAGGGGAACGGTTTGCAAAGCTGCGTCAAGAAGGACGCAGACAAGCTGGAGCGTGTTCAGAGGAGGGCAGCCAGGATGATCAGGGGTCTGGAAACGAAGCCCTCTGAGGAGAGACTGAAAGAACTGGGCCTGTTTCCCCTGGAGAAGAGAAGATTGAGGGGGAGACAGGATAGCACTCTTCAAATACTTAAAAGTTTGTCACACAGAGGAGGGCCAGGATCTCTTCTCGATCCTCCCAGAGTGCAGGACACGGAATAACGGGCTCAAGTTAAAGGAAGCCAGATTCCAGCTGGACATCAGGAAAAACTTCCTGACTGTTAGAGCAGTGCGACAGTGGAATCAGTTACCTAGGGAGGTGGTGGGCTCTCCCACACTCGAGGCCTTCAAGAGGAAGCTGGACAACCATCTGTCAGGGATGCTTTAGGGTGGATTCCTGCATTGAGCAGGGGGTTGGATTTGATGGCCTTAGGAGGCCCCTTCCAACTCTACTATTCTATGACTCCGTGATCGACGGTGACTCCTCTTCTCACCCCTAGATCGTCTCCGCCGTGCATTACTGTCACCAGAAGAACATTGTGCACAGGGACCTGAAGGTGAGCCGGCCCCTGTCCCCCACCCCTCCACCTCCGGTTCCCTCAGTGCAATTGCTTTGTTCCTCTCTAAGCCTCATTTTTTCCATCTTGCAAGATGGAAGCAATTACGACCTGCCTGTCAGGGTGGCTGTCCAGTGGAACAAGATGAAGCTTAGGGTGAAGAGATTCGGGGTTTGCTGGGAACATGAGGGAGTTTCTCAGCTTTGTGCTGGGCCTGGTAACTAGAAACTTTCATCCAGGTGCCTAAAAATGCGATGTCAGGTCCCAGTGATGCTGCACCTCTGCACACCTGGATTTGATTTGATTTGATTTATTACATTTATATCCCGCCCCATAGCCAAAGTGCTCTGGGCAGTTTACAGAAGTTAAAAACAGTGAACATTAAAAAGTATACAAAATTTAAAAACCATCAGAAACATAAACAGTATAAAACCAACTTCATCCTTTTGTTAACATAGGGTGGTCTTCACCAACCTGATGCTCTGCTGATGTGTTGAACTACAGCTCCCATAATTCCCAGCCAGCATGGCCATGGGAATTATGGGAGTTGTAGTCCAACACATCAGCAGGGGATCAGGCTGGGGAAGGCTGTTACAGAGGATTGTTGACGAGACCACTCCCGTGACGCCTCTTCCTCCTTCATCTGAAGCCCTTGCTGAAGCAGACCCTTTTTTCTTAGATAGATGTGGTGATTCTAGTCCCTAATGAGTCCCTCCCCCCTCCCCCATTTCCTCTCTGCTTCCTTTTCCCTGCCAAACAGGCCGAAAACCTTTTGCTGGATGCCGACGCCAATATTAAAATTGCCGACTTTGGGTTCAGCAACGAATTCACGCTTGGCTCCAAGCTGGACACGTTCTGCGGGAGCCCTCCCTACGCCGCTCCGGAGCTCTTCCAGGGCAAGAAGTACGATGGCCCCGAGGTGGATATCTGGAGCCTGGGCGTGATCCTTTACACGCTTGTCAGTGGCTCGCTGCCTTTCGATGGGCAAAACCTCAAGGTGAGGCCATAGAGGGGGATCCAGGCAGGTCAGGCCAGCAGCTTGCAGAGAATGGGTGGTTGCCTTGCCCAGAGTTCACCCAGGATTCGTCTGCCAGACGATTGTGCTAAGCACGGGTTGCTTTTTCAAATCCTGGTTTGTTTGATTTCCCCTTCCTTCGCCCAGCTCCCTCCCTGTATCTCAAACGCCTTTGCAGCACTGTAGCACTGGCATGTAAAGCAGCCAGGTTTGTTTTTACCGCTTTGCCCACCGTCTCCGTAGCCTGGTAAAACAACCCGTGATTGGGTTTGCACGTAATGAGAGCCGAGAGTTCAAAACAAACAAACCAGAGTTCACAACCCAACAACAAAGGCCATAGCTAGACCTAAGGTTTATCCTGGGATCATCCAGGGTTCACCCCCACCTGAGCACTGGATCCCCTGTGTGTCACCTAGATGAACAGGTCCGACCCCTGGATGATCCAGGGATAAACCTTGGGTCTAGCTGTGGCCAAACTTGTGGGTTCTGTTCCTGGTTATTTAGTGGTTAACCACCAGAATAAAGTCATAGTTCCAGGTTCGCACGTAATGACAACCCAGGATTCAACAAGACACACGCAACCCATACTCTGGGTTGTGATGATGTGTGAATCAGGTCGGACTCTTCAGGCTGGAGGCAGAAATGGGATGAGGAAAGGGAGGGGCCTCTTTGCCTGTCTCACTTGCCTGCTTCTCCTTGCAAGCAGTTTTATTGGAATGACAAATGGATTCTCTCTTTTCCCAAAATGTGGGGTGGGGTGGGGTAGGGGTGGGATTGCACCCCTCTTCTGAATTGTACAACACCCTGATTTTTCATTTGTGTAATGGAAGTGTTTCCTGCATTAGTAACAAAAATGAAATCACCCAGATAAACACAAGAAAATGGCCAAAACCACGTGCTCAGTGCACTGCGATGAGGGATGTCAGAACCCCTCATTTTGCCAGTTTTTCCGCCCGTTTTAAATTGAAATAGGAGGAGGACCCCAGGTGGTTGTGACAATGATGAAATGCGACCATAACCCTTCAGGTGACTCTCTCAGCCAGCCAGCCCCTCCTCCACCCCCACCCCCACCCCGCTGCAACCTTCCAGAGTCTGTCAGAAAGGCTGGCCGGTAGAGACAGGTGACCTGGTGACTTTGGGCAGCGTGGCTTTGACATGCCGGCATTTCCGCCACAGGAGCTGCGGGAGCGTGTCCTGCGTGGCAAGTATCGTGTCCCCTTCTACATGTCCACAGACTGCGAGAACATCCTGAGGCGCTTCTTGGTGCTGAACCCTGCCAAGCGCTGCACCCTTGAGGTGAGGACACCTGCAGAAGGCGGCATCTTCCAGGGCAGGAGAGGGGAGGGAGGGAGGGAGGGAGGGAGGCGGTAGCCTGGTTGGGGAGCCGGGCCTGACGTGAGGCGGGGGAGACGCGTGTCCCCCTGCTGCTCCGGGGCTTGCTGCCCAGCTCCATCACTGCCCACGTGGGTCTCCTCGCGCCCCCCCCCCCCGGCCAAGGCCTGGACAGGGTGCCGCACTCTCCCTCTTTCCCCCGAGCTGCTGGAGATGTTACTTTTTCCTTCTCGGTCCCTGGGGTGCAGGGAACACAGCTGGCGTTTGCCTCCACCGAAGGAGAAGATGCCAGCCAACCCCCCCTCAGCCCCCCCTCCGGTTTCCCAGGCACACCACCACCAAGCCGTTTCCCTTCCAGGAGGCGCAAGGCCTTTAATTAGCTAATGTCTCCATGGGATCTGGCCCGGCCCACTGCCTCGCCTCCCTGCCGCTCTCCCCACCCCCACGGAAGACTGTAATTAGCCTAATCGACTCAAGGATAATTATACAGCAGTGCCAGGGAGGCAGTGCGCAGCCCCAGCGCCCCCACGCGGCACAGGCGCACTCGGTGGGCTTCCTGGGGGGGGGTCGTGTGGAGGGGCTCCCTGCAGGGGCCCTTGCGGCTGTGGGCTGCTTTGGCACCTCCCTCCTCAAACCGAGAGGACCTTTCCTTCACCATTGAGTTCAGACGGATTGGGGGAAAGAGTTTGCCGCCAGCAGCCCCCCCCTTCATGTGCTCTTTCCCCCTCCCCTCTCATAGCAAATCATGAAGGACAAATGGATCAATATTGGGTACGAGGGAGATGATCTGAAACCATACAAGGAGCCGGAAGAGGATTTTGCAGATGCCAAACGCATTGGTGAGAGAGAGAGAGACTTTGGGACCTTCCTTCTACGCCCCTGCAATCTACCCCAACTGGGAGGGGCTCCCCAGAGGCACAGGCAGAGGTTTTGTCCCAGCCCTGTTGCCTGAGGTGCTTTCACCTCAAGAGGCGCCAGGAATTGAACCCGGTCCCAGGCGTGCAGGGGCTCTCCCACCGAGCCTTTCTGGCTCCTGCAGGGGGTCTGGACGGCTAAGCCGAGGGGGCACAGGGACTGGCTCTGTAGGGTGCCATGCAGGGGGTTCGGGGCGGTGCTGGCCTTTTAGTCCCGTCTGGATTTGGGTCGCCTTCACCTGCTTCCTCTGTGCTTATCTCCCCCCCACCCTGTCTCTCTCCAGAAGTGATGGTCGGGATGGGCTACACCCGCGAAGAGATCAAGGAAGCCCTGTCCAACCAAAAATACAATGAGGTCACGGCCACCTACCTCCTGCTGGGCAGGAAGAACGAGGTGAGGCCCGTGGTGGAGGGCTGGGCAGGTGGGCAAAGAGTGCGCCGGTCCAGGGTCCTGCTTGGAGATCCCAAAGCAACGGGGAAATGGACAAAATGGTTGGGGGGCAATTAGTCCGTTGGAATAGGCGTTGGGGGAACTCCATGGTCAGGTAGCCCCTTTGCACGGACCAACTGAACTGAAACGCCCCGAAGCAGTGAGCAAGCTTTCAAGTTCATCAAGGTGCTTCTTCAGGCCGGTTGTTCAGCAAATGAACAGGAAAATGGGGAGGTGATACGGGCAGAGAAGAGCCTGGGCAGGACGTCGCGGCCTTTGGCTCGGGTGCAGGCCGTGCCATGCGGCCGTGCCGAAGAGATTTCAGGTTTGCAGTGAGGGCCGGCGGGGCCCGCGCCGGAAGAAGGGAGGGGACGGGGCTCTTAAAGAGGGAACCGTTGGCTCGCCCTGGGGCACTGTGAGGTGCGGGAGGCCTTGCTCTCAGTGGGGGTGGTTTCACGGCATCCCCAGGTGGGAAGCACCTGCCTCCAGAGCGGCTGCGGCTCGCTTGTGGCAGTGCCGGCCGGCGGGCCCGTTGGCTTGCTCCCGCTCCATTCGCCCAGCCGGAAGGAAGGTGGCCTCCCTGGGTGGCCCCCCTGGACCTGACGGTTCTTGCTCTTCCCCCAGCAGGTGGAAGGGGGTGAGTCCCGCACAGGCAGCAGCCTCTCGCTGGCCCGGGTGCGGGCGCCCAGCGAGGCCTCCAACGGCACCAGCAAGGCCTCCTCGCACTCCAAGAGCCAGCGGAGCTCTTCCACCTACCACCGGCAACGGAGGCACAGCGATTTCTGTGAGTGGCCCCTCCCCTTCCCTCCCCCCCCCCCGTCTTGGCCCGGGATCCCTCGCGCCGCCACCCACCTGGCCCCGGGCCTCTGCAGGGCTGGAACAGCTGCTTGCCTAATTTTGCCAACGGCTCCGCGGGACGTTACTCTGCCATTTGCGGCCCAGCGGTGGCCTGGAGTCCCGGCTGGGCTGCGAAGCTGTCCGGGCGAGCTCGGCCCATCCCCCGCCCTCCGAGCCAGAAGCCGAGCGCCCCGGCTGCCCGTGCGCCTCTCTGTTCCCAGGCGGTCCGTCTCCGGTGCCCGTGCACCCCAAGCGCAGCCCCACCAGCACCGGGGACGGGGAGCTGAAGGAGGAGCGCATGCCGTCCCGCAAGGCCAGCTGCAGCGTGGTGAGCAGCGGGCGGGGCCTCCCGCCCTCCAGCCCCATGGTGAGCAGCGCCAATAACCCCAACAAATCTGAGATCCCCGACCGGCGCAAGGACAGCGCGGTGAACACGGTGAGCGGATGCAGGCCCACCTCTAGGGGCCGGGGCAGGCAGGCAGGCAGGCAGAGGCCGACGGGCACACCCGCACACACACCCCCGCAGCCGGAGAGACAGGAGCCCCAGCCCTGGCGCTGCCTTCTCTGGCCGGGGAGCCTTCTGTACGCGCTGGGGGGGAGGTCTCTCGGTGTGAGCCTGGCCTGACCCTCCGCAGCGGCCTCCGTGAGTTCAGACTAGACCGGGTTCAGACGAGACGATTCGCTCCCGCACTCTTCTGCGACTAGATTTCACAGTGCCGGGCAAGATCTCGCCCCTCCGTTGGCACCAGGGCTTGTTTATCCAATCGGATCCTTGGCGGAAACTCAAGTCCTGTTGCTAAAAATGGAGCACCGGCAACATGCATCGACCGCGTGTGCAACCCCCTGCCAGGGGCGGGGCCTCCAGGGCCCTTCAGAGGTTTGGGGCTACACCTCCCGTAATCCCTGATCATTGGCCCTACTGGCTGGCTGTTGGGAGTTGTCGTCCAAAGCATCGTGAGGACATCAGGTTGCTTCTCTGGACTGTGTTTTCGTACACACGCACGCACCTGACCTCTCTCTAAGCAGCTGCAAAAGTTCATTTGAACATTTAACCTCAGTTTTGCGCCCCAAATCCCCATTCTGACACATCTGGATTTTGCGTTGTTCACTTCTGGATTTTGAGAGCCTGAAATGGGCTACCCAAAAGCCAGCCCGGTGAAACAAATTTGGCCTCTGAAAGAAGAATTTGGCTTCCTTGCCCCCGCTGCCGCCGCCGCCTTGGCCACCGTCTCAGCCTGGGCTCTTCCTCTCTTGTTTCAGAATAACATCCCCTCGAGTATGATGACCCGAAGGAACACCTATGTCTGTACAGACAGGCCCGGCAGCGACCGGCACTCCCTGCTCCAGAACGGGAAGGAGAACAGGTGGGTGGCTGGGATTGGGGCCGTGGCTCAGTTCCCACGCTGGGGGCGGCTCCTGCCTTTTTTCTGCCCTGGCGTCCTTCGCCCGTATCCCGGAGCTGTGGCCCTCGGCCAGCGGGAGGGGCAGCCTTTTGGCCCCGTCTGCTTCCGGGGTTGAGCTCCCCCCTTGAAATGGCTTCCGGAGACAAGCCTTGGAAATGGGGACCCTGTTAAGCCTTCTGGCATGGGGCAGGGGGAGGGGAGGAAACGGAGGCCCTCTTGGATGAAGCTAAGGGGGCAGGACGGGTCAGGAGGCGGCACATACTTCATCTCCTCGACCCTGAAATGGATGCGATGGCGGTGAGCGGCCCAGGGGCTGGTGAACCTTCCTGGAGCATCTCCTGAATTGACTGCTGTGGTGGAGGTGGAATGTGGGGCCAGGCAGACCCCGAATCGGACCCAGCCGGGCCGTTTTTATGTTTGGATTTCCACCTGACGGTGACGGGGCAAAAGCAAGGGGAAGCGAGCGATTCTTCTTCTTCTTTCTGGCGAAGTGGAGATTCGCCCTCCTTGCTTGCCGCCGGCTTCCCATTCCTCTCCCTTCCCACGGACTTTGGTTTGCTGCTGGCCCTGTGCCCAGTTTCCACTGGTCTTGCTCCAGTGCTGTGTGCCTTGGCCCAGGGAGAGAGCAGCCCCACCCCCTGTCCGTCTGTGGGACTGGGGGGTGGGAGAATCCAGGACGGTCTCCAGAGACGGGATGGGCAGCTCTCCTTCACTTCCAGGAGGGCGCGTCCTGACCTCCTCAGCCCAGGAAAGGACCCTGAAAAGCAGTAAAAATCACAAGAGCAGATCAGAAGGGCAGATGTGGCCCATGTTGGGGTGGGTGGAAGGGTGACGAAGGAGCGGGGAGTCCACGTCCGGTGAATGATTTCTCCAGCGAGAGGTTCCAGGATTTTGGCCAGCCCAGAAATTGCACCTTTACCTGAGACGTTCTCGCTTCTAATCACACAGAGATTAACTAGGTGGATGGAGAAAATCATTCTGTCCATGCCCAGAGCACTCTGCGCAGTGTTTTATACGTTCCCCGGATGGGTCTCCAGGGAGGGGGCAGCTACTCCTCCCCCTCACGCTCCGTTCTCTCCCCTTCCCACCCCCACAGCTCGGCCACCAGCCGGGTGCCCCCCGCCTCCCCCTCCAGCCACAGCATTGCCACGTCGTCCACCTCTTCGGACCGCACCCGGCTCTCGCGTGGCACCAACATCCGCAGCACCTTCCACGGGGGCCAGGTGCGGGACCGGCGTGGGACCGGCGTGCAGAACGGGCCGCCCACCTCCCCCACGCTCTCCCACGAAGCCACTCCTCTGCCTCAGAGCCGCAGCCGGGCCACCTCGAACCTCTTCAGCAAACTCACATCAAAACTCACGCGGAGGTGAGCGACCTGCCCTAAGGGTGGGCGGGGGGTGGCCTTGCAGAAGTGGAGGCCACAGGTGCTGGCTGTATGATCCCTCCCTCTCCTCCACACAACACGGACTCCCCCCCCCCCCAAAAAAAAGGTTAATGGCTTCATTCATTACCAGTTTCTTAAGCAGAGGTTGCTCTGAGCTACAGGTGTGTGACTTGCTTTATTGCCGTCTTCCCCAACCTGGTGCCCTCAGGTGCGTTGCACTGCAGTCCAGCATGTCCAGAGGGCACCTGGTTGGGGAAGACTGGCTTTATTTATTGCACAGGGGTTGAATCATGTGCAAAGCATCCTAAAGTACTTGTTCTTGATGGCTTTTTGAGCGTTCTAGTCAATCCAGGATAGCCGCCCCCCATCAACTAACCCTGGGCCTGCTCCTAATCGCCTTTGCTCCGTCTCTTAACATCATCAGAGCTCTAACCCACTGGGAGGATCCTGTCCCATAATCCAGATGACACAGCTGTGGTTGCATTGCAAAGGAAGGAGAGAGGAGCACCTCCTTCTGGGGAGGAAATCATCAGTGTGGCCGTATCCCTACACGTTCTCCGTCCGTTACACTGACTCAGTTAAAAACATGCACACATACGCGCACACACACGCACACACACACACCCCGAGGCAAGCAGCTCTGGATTTTTTTTCAGTCCGAAAAGCTGCACTTGATGGTCATATTTCATTGACCCAAATCTCATTTGGCCAATGTGGCAGGCTGTGAGCCAACGAAACGGCTCCCTTCTGCAATGCCCCGGGCCCCCGTTTTTCCAGGTAGCCGTCTGGACGGTTTTGGAGATGGTTCTGTCTTCGACGCTTGAGCCTTATTGTGCCCAAATGGTTCATTTAAGAGGAAATAAACGCCTCGGGGTGCGGAAACCCACACGGCTTCTCGTGGCACCGGTCTTGCACATTGCTGAATCGTGGATACAGTAGAGAGCTGTTTAGCACCGTGGAGGCGTTGCTTTTTATTATTTCTATAGCATCCTCGGGGTGCCTGTCGCTTTGCAGAGGGCCAGAGGAATTTCCAGTCTAAAAAATGGACACTGGGAGAACAAGTAGGGAGGCAGGTGGGGTGGAACAGGGAAGCGGAGCTGCTGTGGGGCAGGGCAGGGGGCACGCGGGCTCCTCCCGACATTGGGGAGCTGCAGCTCCCATCAGGCTTAGCCAACAGCCAGGGATGATGGGAATTTGCGCCACACCTGCCCCAGCCCCGCAGTGGGGCCTGGGCACTAAGCCAAAAGCTTTATGGAAAAAGTGGGCCTTGAGGTACGGCAGGATTTGAAGGGAGCAAGAGAAGGGGCATCGTACAAGTGGGGGGGGGGCAGTTCCAGGCATCAGGGGCAGCAAGGGAGGAAGGAGGCCTTCGGATGGCTGAAGGTGATGGAGCTGGGGGAGTGAAGGTCACCAGCAGCGGTGGCAGAAGAGCGGAGAGACACCGGCCGGGCCACGGAGGGCTTTGAAGGCAAGGATGGGGCCGGGAGCAGAGCAGTGCAGGAGGAGGGGCCTCCCGCGGTCAGGGCCACGGGAGCGGTGAAGGCGTTGGGGGATGGAGGGGAGGGGACCAAAGCAAGGCAGAAGAGGACCAGGGACAGACGAGGCCTGCAGGGACCAGAGCGTTAGCCGAGCGAGCAGAGAAGAGGGGCTGCATTTCTGCCATGCGGTAAAGGCCTCCGGGTGTAGTGCGACACGTGGCTGGCTGGAGGGTGCCAGGAATGGTGGCCCAACACATCTGGATAAGGGCACCAGCTTGGGAAGGCTGTGGCAGAGAAGCGGCGAGACGTGGCCGAGGACTGAATGTGGGGATCAAAGGAGGAGGGAGAGAAGGGGCAGATGGAGCCGCAGGGCAGCTGGGGACATGGTCAAGAGACAAGAGGGCGCAAGGGGAGGAGGGAAGAGGAGAGGTTTGCCCTCGGACGTGTCGGGCTTGAGACGTCGATGAAGCATCCAAGCAGAAATATCGACAAGGCGGTTGGTGGGCGTGGACTTGAAAGGGAGGTTCCCCACATACCCTTTAACAGAGTGCTCTATTGCGTGCCTTTTCCCATGGTCATACGGTTTCCTCACAAGTAAGTTCCATTCAGCAGAGGTCTATTTAATGGAGAGAGGTTGCAGCTCAGTGGGGAGAGAGACCCCCTGCTTTGGATGCGTTAAGGTCCCAGATTCATCCCCCGACAACTCCAGGTAGGGCTAAACCTCGGGGAGCCGTTGCTGCCAGCCAGGGCAGACAATATTGGGCTAGAATGGACCAAGGGTCTGACTCAATATAAGGCAGTTTCCCATGTTCCTGTTGGAATGTTAATTTAAAATGTCCTGTTTTGTTGCAGATCCCAGCTTGGGGGGCAGGGGTTAGTGCTGAATAACTGCTTTTAATTGCCCCCATGTCACTTTCCTTTCCCACTGGGGAAGAGACAATGCAGAAACTGGCACCAGGGCAGTTCAGGCAGCTTATTCAAGGGCAGCTGAGAATCTGTCCCTCACTAACCTTCCAGCTGCAGTCAACAGGGCGCAATACAATGGGCAGGACCAGCAAACAGGAAACTTGAATTAAAGGTACAGGAGCCTTGAAAAGTTCAATAGCACTTTGCCAGCTCACACTGGACAGGGTGGTTCTGCAATTTCATGTTATTGCAAAATAATTGTGATCTGAAAGAAGATGGGAGAATGCAGGGAAACACTGGATGCTCCCTAAAAATGGGAGTGGTCAAAGGACAGCTATTTAAGAGGAAAGGCTAGTGGGGAAGCCATGTAGCTGGACCTGGGAAGAGGCCGTTTGCTCCTTGCTCCATCCACGGGGAGCCTACACTTGGGGGAGGGGGGTGTCCTGGAGTGGGCAAGCGAAAGGCCACAGGGAAGCAAATACGACACACACACACCCGGAGAACCCCCCTGGCCCCTCCCCATTTGGGGGCCAACTGCCACAAGCCACCGCTCCAGGCTTGTCCACCACAAGGCAGGGATTGCTCAGCTCCTCCTCCTCCTCCTCCTCCTCCTCCTCCTCACTAACCCCTTTTGCTTGCCCACCTGCCGCCTCCCCTCCTGCTCCTCCGCGCCTGTTTCACTCTGGCTTTTCTCTGTTTTCAGGGTCACTCTTGACCCCTCTAAGCGGCAGAATTCTAACAGGTGTGTCTCGGGTGCTTCAATGCCTCAAGGATCTAAAATCAGTAAGTCTGGCTGCTTTCTCTCCCCCCCCCCTTTCTTCTTTTTGCTGAGGGGTCGGCTTCCCCCCCCCCCACCGCCCCGCCTGCCCCCTTGCTTTCTCTCTCTTTCTCTCTGGCCAAGGCTGTCGCTCCCGTTTTGCTTGGTTAGAAAGCTGAAGGTGCCCAACCGAGGGCGGAATGCATAGGGGTCAGGGCCTGACGTCTAGCAACGGCCCAGAGGCCTCCTGCCAGCTGGCCTTCGGCCTCGGTCCGCCTTCCCCACGATCTCAGACCCGGCGGGGAGCTGGGCGGGGAGCAGCGCTCTGAGCACCTACTCAAAAGGCCCTCTCTTCCTTGTATTCCAGGTCTGAGCTAAGCCCTGTGGCTACAGCCCCCAGGAGCTCTAAGCGAGGCTGGGTAAGAGCTAGGCCAGGCGTATAGCTGGATTAGCCGAGGGCGTAGTTGTAGCCTGGAGCTGCTCAGGCCTCTCCCGAGCTTCAGCTGACCGGATGTTCCCCACTATTGGAAATGGGTGATGGAGGAGGAGGAGGAGGAGGAGGAATGGAGCCGGCTGGCTTGGCCCTGCGGGGAAATCCTGGCCCCCACTGTGGGCAGGACGTGGATTAGCAGGCTACCTGGCATTTGCATTCTCAGCAGCCACCCGGGCTCCCAACTCCTCGGGATGCCCGCGGTGAGCAGGGAAGCCCCAGGCTAAAGTCCCCGGTCCAGTCTTATCCCCACCGCGTGGATAAGCCTGTAGCAGCAGCCCGACGGCAAGCATGCGACTGAACGCTCCTCCATCCTCCTCAAGAGCAGCAGTTTAATTTGCAAAGCATTGAGGAGACTAAGCATCCCCCCCCGCCCCCCGCCCCGGTATGGAACTGCATTCAACCACATCAGCCACACACACCCCCATTTGCAATCTGAGATGGTTCAGCCCGTAGCCAGGTGGCCCCTTCTGCTCAGGAAGGTCTGAGCCCCAGCCTCTCTCTCCTCCAACTCTTCTCGGAGAGCTGGGGGTCTCCGTTAACAGTGAAGTCTGCAGGCTGGGGACTCCGGTGAAGCTAGGTGGTCCATCCATCCCTTCCTGGCCTAGGTTGGAGGCGCCTCTGGGGGCCCAAAGCAGGGAGAGCCTGCCCTCTGGCGCCACCCCTTTGCCACCATCCACCCCCCCCATCTGCCCCAGTTGGCTTTGCCTTTATCCCTGTCCTCTTCTTTCTCTTTCAGGGTCGCAGACGAACCTGAGAGAATCAGGGGACCTGCGCTCACAAGGTGTGTTTTGGACTCCCCTCTGTCTCTTTGGTCCCATTGCAGCTCCTAAATTGTGGAGGGAGGGCAGGTTCTTTGGAGGGGGGAGGGGGCGGGCTGGGCTGGGCTGGGCTGGGCTGGGCTGCGCTGCTTCAGGCAGTCTTTCCGTCCTGATCCACACGCAAACGCCGTTGCCTCCTCTCTTGACCGCAGTTGCAATTTACCTTGGAATCAAAAGGAAGCAGAACCCCGGTTGCTCAGATTTACCTGGAATGTGAAGCTCACCAGCACCCGCTCCGCCGAAGCCATCCTGGCCGCCCTCCGCCAGGCCACGGACTCTGCCAACTGCTGCTGCTGCCAGACGGAGCCCTTCGTCCTGTCCTGCACGCACGAGAAGAGCCCCAGCGAGCAATTCTGCTGCTTCGAGGTGGAAGTGTGCAGACTGCAGCGGCTGGGCGGCCTCCACGGCGTGCTCTTCCGGCGCCAGGCCGGCACCTCCCTGGCCTTCCGCAGCTTGGTGGCCAAGATCTCCGACCAGCTGCAACTCTAGGGTTGCTCTGCCTCCTCTGCATGGACCGACCCACAGGCTGGGCAACAGCGCAGGGGGCCGGGCACGTGGCCCTCGACCGCCCCCCGGTGCCTGGAGGTGCAGGAGCTTTTCTGGGGCCTCATCCTGTTGCCTGATAGGACCAGGACCTGCTCTGGAGCAGCCTGCCAGCTGTGCGCAGCACTCTCAGTGGGGGGATGGGACAGTAGGGAGGAGGAGGAGGAAAGGCTGGGTGTTGAAGGGGACCCCACCCAGGCGTGTTGGGAAGAGTGCACCCCCCTGGTCAGCCCAGCGTTTCCCTGCAAAGCTCCAGGCTGCTGCAGGGGAAGGAGGCCGGGGCTGCAAGCCATTTTCCCGAGCCGTGGTGGGAGGAGGTTGTGGCTCTCGGCCGACTCTCACCGTGGCAGGAGCGCGTCCGCTAGAGCCTAGATGGCACCGGGAAGGAGCTGTGGCTCAGAGTGGTGCTGTGGAAGCCCCTTCCCCCCCCCCCCACGTCCCTTAAAGTCTGGCATGCTTGTCCTCCCCACTCCAGGGACTGAGTGTAGGAAAGGGGAGTCCCTGCGCTTGGGACCCTGGTCAGTGCCTCTCCCCCCTGCCATGAGCCTCCTCCTCGGAGGGAGGGAGTCGTAACGCCCCCCTTTCACCCAATGGCAGACATGACTTCATCTGGAGTTGAACCGGTTCTGTTTCTCGAACCAGGACCACTTTTTATCCCATCTACATTTGGAGATTCAGGTTTTGTAGGGAGGATAAAATTATGTCTCCAATTGATTTGAATCCAAACTGATTTTGGCTCTGCTTGATAAATTTCGGTGTGTCTGTTTTTAAATTGACAGAAAATTGGCACGAAGATTGAGCAACTTCAACTCCTATTCTCCCCCCGCCAACAGGCAAGTTGGCAAACTCCAGAGTGGCCAGGGGTAGCTCAGCCTTTTAGGACAGTTGGCTAGCAACATTGCCAAAAGGGCATGTCCCCTTGCTTGGTGGCGTGGCAGTGGAGTGCCATCCATGGGTGGGTGGGTGGGTGGGGGTGCTGACCTACAAAGGGTAGTTTTGGGGTTCCGCTAGTGCTCAGCCCCTGGCAACAGTATTGGGGGCACCATCTCCTCCCCCTGACCACGACCGGATGGTCAGTGCCATAAAACGGCCCTTGTGTTTCTGCTACTCTAGGGAGGCTTCGGCCTAACCACTACGGCTCCTTGGCCAACTCAAGGGGCAACTTTGACCTCTTGTCCACCATCCCACAGCGCAGCAAGGTCTGGAGCGGCGGGCGGGCCCCTCGCCGCCATCACGCACCCCCATTGCTGGACTCAAAAAACAAAATATAAGAACCCCGGTGCTGAGCGTGCACTCGAGGGGAGGCAGGCCCTCCCGGGGGGTTGGTTCAAGGGCTCAGGTCAGGGTTCCCAATTCTCGTCCGCTCCACCGGAGCTGTTCAGGTTGGCGACAGCTCCACTCTGGAGAAGCGGAGCCAGGGAAGCGCACACGCCACGCACTGCATCGGGCGCAGCACCTCACACGACGGACACCGCGCACAGTGTCTGGACACCGTCGTCTCCGCCTTGTCTTGCCCAACCGGGCGCCGGAAACTGGGGCTCAGCAACTTGGAGGGCTCTAGCAGCCAGCCGCCAGGGCTGAGGATGGGGGTCTGGTCTCAGGTGGTGGAACGGCAGCAGGGTGAGCTGGGGGCTCGGGGCAATCCTGTTCCAGTCCTTGGGGGCCAGGTGGAGCTCAAAGGGGACCGGCCCAAGCTGGGCTGTTATTGATGACACTAAATTCGGCAGCTCTTACGGGGAAAATCAAGTGGGTTTCCTTCCTTCCTTTCCTCCCTCCCTCCCTCCCCATTCCTTTCACCTTGTCCCACTCTGTACACTGGTTCCCCCTGCCATAATTCCTACTCTCCCCACCCTGCAAATCCTGCCCCTTTGGGCACCCCCCATCTGTACAGACTCCCATGTAAATAATAGTCCGGTTAGCCCCTGTATCATTGGGTAGAGATATTAATGAGCCAGCCTTTTAGCCTTGGGACGATTGTAAGTTATTCCAGCCCCAGAGCGGCGGTCTGTACCAAACCCTTAATAAACGTAGAACGCCTCCTCCTGTGTCTCAGTGGATCCTTCCTTGCCCGCTTTCTGGATGAGTGTCAAACTAATGCCAGCTTTTGAGAGACGAATGGCCCTGAAAAGGCCTTTAATATCTCAGTGGAGAGGTTACCAGAGCTTAAGCCTGATTGGGAGCTGAAGGGTCTGTGAGGGGGAGGCATTCTGCACATGTTCAGAGATGTTCTTGTTGCTTCCCAGAATGTTGGGTGTTAGGAACAGCTGCTTTGCTTCAAAGGAAGTCTTGGGTTAAGACTTTGATGCCAGCTTCTCTTCTCCCTGATCCCCCCACCTATTCTTGCCACCTGGATAAGCACAACTGGAGACCTGCTCAATCAGACAGAATTGGGGCCATCTAGTCCATCCTATTTCCCTCTAGAAGCTCATCAGATGCCTCCCGGAAGTCCCCAAGCAGGACGTGGCAGGCAATAGCACCCCTGTCCCCTCATTGGTATTCAGAGGAAGATGGCCTCAGAACACGGGTGCTCCACCCCATAGCTGTGGGGAGAGCTCTACTCCCTGCATTTTTCTGATCCTCTTTTTAAAAGCATTAAACCAGTGGCTAACCCCACGTCACGTGGGGTGGGGCCTATATGTTTCTTTTGCATTATGTGCAGAAGGCCGTTCTCTTGTCTGTCTGCAATCTCCCACCAATTGGTCTATTGAGACCCTGGTACAACTGGAGCGGATGAATCCGGAAAAGCCACCCCAACATAATTCTGGGGGCAGGGAGCCAGTGGCATCCATTTGAAGCTGGTGGCTCAGCAGGGCCCAGAGTCTCTTACGTGTCCATTTCTCACACTCCTCCCTCTCCCATCCCACATCTTTCAGACGTCGGGGGCAGCCTCAGATATAAATTCAG